>NC_143085.1:13587500-14837500 GCF_052426305.1 Pelodiscus sinensis
CAAAGGCCAAACCAAAAATCTCTGCCTGTTAATTTCCACCAGTCCCTATTTCTTTTTGGAATTCTAGCCAACAGCCTGTTTTTCAAAGACATTGATCCCAAATCAAACTGAAGATAATGAATTCTAATGGTAATTTGTGCCTGTGAAAATCTGGGGAAAATCCAGGTGTATTTCATTCAGTGTGGGCACACTGTCCCTTTTTGTGGTAGCTAGGCCACAGATAATGTTTCATGAGCATGATACAATATTAGCTAACATAGCTGGGTTATTTCACTCAGCTAGGACTGGCTTTGGCTATTAAAAGTAGACGATGAGTCATAGTTGGAATCCCTGGTGCCCTCAACCTATGTTGGAGCAAGGTATTACATTGTTAGCTTGCTTTGTTAAATTTTGATGCTACATTAAAAATGTAACTCAAAAGAGTGTTTAATGACCAATTATTATTTACAGTGAGACTGGATGCATAAAATGTCCTTTCTCTTTTCCACTCTACCTCATTTGGTGGATTACCATCAGTTGACAAACAGCTGAACAACAAAATTGACAGCTATAGTATGAATGCTCAACTGCAGTTATCAGTTATTATGGTTTGAGATTCAAGATGATTGCTTAAGGTTTCCAAACTGATGCAGTCAAACAGGTACAAAAACTGTCTGAAGACAAATTCACATCCAGGATATAGTTCGTGTTTTAATTCACATAAATCATATATTCCTACTTGTAGCTGCCTGACACACCTCCTCCTACACATTGAAACTACTGATTGGGATTGCAAAAATGTCAGGGTTGATGCTTCCATTCTTGTCCCTTAAATTTGAAGCTCTGGTAAAAATGATTTTTTAAAAAATATATAAATTCTTTTAGTTCAGTAGAGTGGCACAGTCGTGGTTGCTGGATGATCAACAAGTTTAATTTCTTTTGGGCTCCCTGGTTGCACTCAGGAAAAATACATTGAGTTTCACAGAGTTTACTGATATGGGCATTTCAGATGTGACTTTCCAAACTGAGGTCCAGTTTGTTCTGTGTGAACATTATCAACCTATGCTACTTTTTATAAGTGTAAGGATTTACCCTATTGTCTCTGGCTAGAATTTCCAGTCCTCCCAGCTGCTGTGAATTGTGTTGTGGTGATTGTCTGCCTAGTGCCCTTCCACTCCAGAGATGGTGGCATTTCAGAGATGGGGAAACAAAATGAGTGTATATAATTTGGGAACCATTAGGTGAAAGCCAAGTCATTATTGGGATGGTTCAAAGTTGATGTCTATGGGCAACTTTCCATTTTCTATGATCACTTTGAATCAGGCTTTATAAATGTAATCTATTATTGCTACTATACTCTTCTGAATGTCTAACTCCTGCTATCTGGTTCCCCTTCTGAAATGCAGAGTAACTGTACCTACTGGTACAGTTTGAAAAATGGCCTACAGCCCTACAAAAGCTATTTTTTTAAACTATGGATGGAAAGGCCAAAGATCAATGAGGTGATCTGCTTCCCCCTTAATTTTTGGGCAGCTGCTCTCCTTTGGATGCTGCTTGTTCTGTGGACTGTAGGGTGACACTCCTTCACAGCCCTTAGAGTGGGGGGAGGGGGTCTCAAACTCAATTTACCTTCATGCCAGTTCCAGCCCTCAAATCCTCCTACTGGTCCATTGAGCATCTCCCTCTGGCAAGGCTCCAGGAGAGGTGGGGCAGGGATCTCTGTGCATTTCTTTCCCCTCCCCCCACCACATGGCCTGCCTGCTGGCCTGTACACACCAGCCACCTTGTGCATCCCTCAGCCCTGCCTGCTACTCCCAAGCAATTAAAAACCCATCCAGGGCCCCTGCCACCAGCAGTGCAGTGGGGGCTATAATGGCTTCTGGCTGCTAGTGCCATGCTGCTGCTGGCATGTTCCTGTGGCCTGGAAGGGGGGGGGGGCAGTTAGTGCAGACCTATCCTGTCCATAAGTGTAAGCTGCGAAACTATTAACATTTTTTTTAAGTGACTAGGTATCAGTGATTCCAGATCTTCTGATTTGATCACAAGCCTCCTGATAATTGGGGCTTTTTTCCCCTGTAGAGCCCCAGGCATGTTATTAGAATTAAGCCAGATGTGGGAATTTCATTACTTGATACCTCATGCACTGCTATCAACTGCAATTGTTGGTGCCTGGTATTAGAAGACAATCCCTCCCACCAGATGGTTTTTGGAGAATGTTGGGAATAACTTCCTGGTACAAGTGCTGAAGGAACCGACAAGAGGTCACGAACAGCTTGACTTGATGCTCACAAACAGGGAGGAACTAGTAGGGGAGGTAGAGGTGGGTGACAATCTGGGAAGCAGCGATCATGAGATGGTAGATTTCAGGATCCTGACCAAAGGAAGAAAGGAGAGTAGCAAAATACACACTCTGGACTTCAGAAGAGCAGACTTTGACTCCATCAGAGAACTGATGGGAAAGATTCCCTGGGATGCTTACATGAAGGGGAAAGGAATCCAGGAGAGCTTGCAGTATTTTAAAGAAGCCTTATTAAAGGCACAGGAAGAAACCATCCTGATGCGCAGCAAGAAAAACAAATATGGCAGCTGACCAGATTGGCTTACCGGGAACATCCTTGGTGAGCTTAATCACAAAAAGGAAGCTTACAAGAAGTGGAAACTTGGACAGATGACTAGGGAGGAGTATAAATATATTGCTTGAGAATGCAGGGGAGTTATCAGGAAGGCGAAAGCACAATTGGAATTGCAGCTAGCAAGGGATGTGAAGGATAACAAGAAAGGTTTCTACAGGCATATTAGCAATAAGAGGGTGATCAGAGAAGGTGTGGGGCACTTACTGGATGAGGGAGGTAACCTATGGTGTATCTCGACTACAAGGTTTTGTTGACAAAAGTGGACTTTTGTGGACAAAACTAAACCTGCGTCTACACCGACGCTGAGTTCTGTCGACATAAAGTTGACAGAACTCAGCAGTTTTGTTGACGGCTGTAAACCTCATTCTACGAGGAATAGTTCTGTCAACAGAAGGCATTATTGCATCTACACTGTCATGTTGACAAAGCAGCTTGCTTTGTCGACAGAACTGGCTGTAGTCCAGATGCTCTTTGTCAACAGACGTAGTCTGGCTGTAGTCCAGATGCTCTTTGTCAACAGACGTAGTCTGGCTGTAGTCCAGATGCTCTTTTGTCAACAAAACTTCTGTCGACAAAAGCCTGTAGTCTAGACGTACCCCAAGTTACAGATGATGTGGGAAAAGCTGAAGTATTTAATGCTGCCTTTGCCTCTATCTTCACGGACAATGTCAGCTCCCAGAAGAATGCACTAGGCAATGCAGTATGGGAAGATGGACAGCCCTTGGTGGGGAAAGGACGTTAGGAACTATTTAGAAAAGCTAAACATACACAAATCCATGGGCCCAGATTTAATGTATCCGAGGGTACT
This sequence comes from Pelodiscus sinensis, assembly GCF_052426305.1. Lineage (NCBI taxonomy): Eukaryota > Metazoa > Chordata > Testudines > Trionychidae > Pelodiscus > Pelodiscus sinensis. The sequence continues at coordinate 13,590,921 of NC_143085.1, forward strand.
GAGGGACTTGGCAAATGTCATTGCGGAGCCTTTGGCCATTAACTTTGAAAACTCGTGGAGACTGGGAGAGATCCCGGATGATTGGAAAAAGGCAAATGTAGTGCCCATCTTTAAAAAAGGGAAGAAGGACAATCCAGGGAACTTTAGACCAGTCAGCCTTACCTCAGTCCTTGGAAAAATCATGGAGGGGATCCTCAAGGAATCCATTTTGAAGCATTTGGAGGAGGGGAAAGTGATCAGGAATAGTCAGCATGGGTTCACGAAGGGCATGTCGTGCCTGACCAATCTGATTAGCTTCTATGATGAGATAACTGGCTCTGTGGATATGGGAAAGTCAGTGGATGTGATATACCTTGATTTTAGCAAAGCTTTTGATATGGTCTCCCACAATATTCTTGACGGCAAGATAAGGGAATATGGATTCGATAAATGGACTGTAAGATGGATAGAAAGCTGGCTAGACTGTTGGGCCCAACGAGTAGTGATCAATGGCTCGATGTCAGGTTGGCGATCAGTTTCTAGCACAGTGCCCCAAAGATCGGTTTTGTTCAACATCTTTATTAATGACATAGATGAAGGGATGGATTGCTCCCTCAGTAAGTTCACAGATGACACTAAGCTAGGGAGAGAGGTAGATACGGTGGAGGGCAGGGGTAGGGTCCAGAGTGACTTGGACAGATTAGAGGATTGGGCCAAAAGAAATCTGATGTGGTTCAACAAGGACAAGTGTAGAGTCCTGCACTTGGGACAGAAGAATCCCAAGCATTGTTACAGGCTGGGGACCGAATGACTAAGTAGCAGTTCAGCAGAAAAGAACCTGGGGATTATAGTGGATGAGAAGCCAGATATGAGTCAACAGTGTAACCTTGTAGCCAAAAAGGCTAATGGCATACTAGGGTGCATTAGGAGCATTGCCAGCAGATCCAGAGAAGTGATTATTCCCCTTTATTCAGTTCTGGTGAGGCCACATCTGAAGTATTGTGTCCATTTCTGGGCCCCCCACTACAGAAAGGATGTGGATGCATTGGAGAGGGTCCAGCAACAGGCGACCAAAATGATTAGGGGGCTGGAGCGCATGACCTATGAGGATAGACTGAGGGATTTGGGTTTGTTTATTCTGCAGAATTGAAAAGTGAGGGGGGATCTGATAGCAGCCTTCAACTTCCTGAAGGGAGGTTCCAAAGAGGCTGGAAAAAGGCTGTTCTCAGTAGTGACGAATGGCAGAACAAGGAGTAATGGCCTCAAGATACAGTGGGAGAGGTCTATGTTGGATATTAGGAAAAACTATTTCACTAGGAGGGTAGTGAAGTATTGGAATGGGTTACCTAGAGAGGTGGTGGAATCTCCATCCCTAGAGGTTTTTAAGTCTCAGCTTGACAAAGCCCTGGCTGGGTTGATTTAGATAGGATTGGTCCTGCCTTGGGCAGGGGGATGGACTTGATGACCTCCCGAGGTCTCTTCCAGCTCTATGATCTTACAAAAGACATGAAACTGAGTCCTCACCCTGACACTCCCATATCCTCATGGTGGGTGTCTCCCCTTTTATCTGTGCTTTTGCAGTGGGATCCCACCTCCCTCACTACCACCCCCACTAACATCCATGCTCTTGTCCTGGGATTCCCTGCCCCTGAAAGCAAAACCCACTGGCCTCGCCTGTTGGCAGCTGAAGCATGTCTGCTTGGGCAGCTCCCTAGCCACCATGGTTAACATGGTGGCAGAGGCAGCCAGCATGGCTTCCCTGATCAAGCGGCACCCTCTGCAGCCAGAACTTTGCGAGCACTGCGTGCTTGGGTACTGTTGGCAGCAATGTGCCTGAGTGAGTCCCTGCATGCTGGCCACCACTCTTTGTTCCCATACTGGTGGTCACACGAACCTGATTAAATAACTTTTTCAAAATATTTCATGGGCTGGATTAGGGAAGCATATAGGCTACAAGTGGCCCACTGATGAGGAATTTGAGACTCCTGCCTTAGGACAATAGCATTTATCCCATGGAAAAGCTTTTATTTAACTGAAACAGCTAATAGCACAAGACACCTCATCCTTCTTCCCAAAAATCAGGCATCTTAACACTCTCTTTAGAAGATACAATACCCCTTTAACGTGCTCCTTCTTGAGTTCCCACTGCACTTGAGTACCCCTCTTCAAGGTCACCTGAAAGCTAGAAACTGTATAATTTGCAGATCCGTAGTCCCCTTTGCTAGTTTGGTGACATATTATCAAAATAGCACTTATAAATGGACTTGGTAGTATGTATCCAATGCCCTCTACTGGACAAAATATTACTTGAGTGTGAAGTCTTAATACAGCCTCAAGTGGTACAGACTGCAGCTGAAGATTCTACATATTTTCACTGCCAAATTGTCAAATAAGAATCAGAATGTGTGCTGAACATCCCTCTCCCCCAGGCCTGGCTATATACCCTTTTTAAAAAAGTGTCCCACTGATTCTCATACCAGTGATAGAGTTACTATGGACAAAGCATAGGTCTTTTAGCTACTGTGCATCTAGAGCTGTTTTCAGCACATATAAATGATCATTATTAAGATGCCTGTGCCCCAGGGATACTATAGGTTGAAATTCTCAGCTGTGTCTACACTGGTGCGAGAAGTGCACTGTTCTTATGCAAGAGGCCACTGTAGACAGGCAACATAAGTTTCTTGCGCAAGGAAGCCCTATGGTTAAAATGGACATCAGAGCTTTCTTGCGCAAGAGAGAGTTTACACTGGCATGGATGCTCTTATGCAAAAGCACATGCCAGTGTAGACGCTCTCTTCTGGAAGAGTTTTTGCACAAGAACTCTTCCACAAAAGAGTTCTTGCGGAAGAAGCTGCCAGTGTAGACGTAGCCCTCTAGCCCAGCATTCTATGGTCCAGCAAAATCCTTGGTCTGGCATGATTTTAGTTATTGAGTTATCTGCTTATCAGAAGAGTAGCTAAGTTTCCTACAGTCCCGTAAAGTTTATTTCCACCACCAGTCCGGACTCTGTGTGCATGAAAGAAGGGAATTAATTGACATGAACAGTTTTTTTAAGTAGAAATTATTTCCATAGATCCTCCCAACAATTCCTCAGTAACTTCCAGATCTTCCAGGAAAGATATTATGAACAAGTTCTTGAAGATCAGACTCTGATCTGTCAGTTTGTTCGGTCACACGTTTTATAGTCCATCTGTTTTCTTTAGATGATAGCTGTGCGAAACACCAGAGAATTTACTTCAGAGACACTACAGTAGCTGATGTTTATTTTTGATATTTCTGGTGAGTTAACATTTTTCATCTTTCACTATATCCCAATATTGCCTTTAATTACTTCTTGTCAGCAGATTTTCAAGTTATCCCTTCCGGCTGGTCTCTCCCAGATTCTTCATTTGACAACACTCCAGTCATGATACACTGCAGAAAGAGGTATCAAAATGGGAAAGCAGTTACTTTTATTTTAAATTTCATCAAAACAAGCTGGGCTGCTATAATATATGGTCAATGGCTAACTTAATCATTTTAAAATCATCACAGAAACATGACAAGAATATATCTCTTCTCTACGTTGAAAGATTTAATTTTGTATATACTCCCAACAAAAGTACACAATTTCACAACACTTATCAATTTTCTGTCCAAATCTTTGAATTGTTCTTATTCAGTTACATGCCACTAGAAGTTTTACCTGTTGTTGCTCGAGTCCTTAATTTTTGTTCTTTGGAAAAGAAAATGTAAATCATTGTCCTGGACTAGAGCGAGGGAGGAGGGGGGTCAGTATATTGGCTGCTCCTCACTGCCGCATGCATATAGGGAAAGTGATAGAACTCACCTGAACTGTCTTCCCCAGGTTTATCCAAGCCCTGGGAAACATCCTGGGACAGTGGAAACTGGCTCCAGTCAGATGACAATCTCCTGGCTGGCAGGTATGATGTCCAGATCGGCCTTCTCCTCCTCCACAACCCCACCCTCATGGAGGCTGACACCAGGGGAGTCCTGTCTGGAGTCAAGGACGAGGGGGGGGGGGGAGAAGGTGACCAGTCCCTCTCCCAGGATAGCATCTAGCTGCTTGTAGTAGTGGCACGTGAGATGTGCTGCCCCAGAGCAGGAACTTTTCTGCCTGGCCTTGGTGTAGGCCTGCCAGAGTTCTTTTATTTTCATTTGCATGTAGTTCAGAGTGCACCTGTACATTAGTAGGAGCATTGCCAGCAGATCTGGGGAAGTGAATATTTCTCTTTATTCAGCACTGGTGAGAACACATCCGGAGTGTTGTGCCCAATTCTAGGCCCCCCATTACAGAAAGGATGTGGATGCATTGGAGAAAGTCTAGTAGAGGGCAAGAAAAGTGATTAAGAGAGCTGGAGCACATGACTCATGGGGAGAGTCTGAGGGAATTGGGCTTATTTAGTCTACAGAATAGAAGAGTGAAGGGGGATTTGATAGCAATCTTTAAACTACCTGAAGGGAGGTTCCAAAGAGGCTGGAGAAAGGATGTTCTCAGTAGTGACAGACGGCAGAACAAGGAGCAATGGTCTCAAGTTACAGGGAGAGAGGTCTAGGTCGGCTATTAGGGAAAATGGTTTCACTAGGAAGGTGGTGACACACTGGAATGGGCTACTTAAGGAAGTGGTGGAATATCCATCCCTAGAATCCTGGCTTGACAGAGTCCTGGCTGGGATGATTTAGAGGAGACTGGTCCTGCAGGGGGTTGGACTCAATGACCTAATGGGGTCTTTCAACCCTATGAAGTGTGTGCTCCCTTTGTAAAGGTGGGATGACAGAGACTTTCATCTCCTATTTGTAGGAGATCCATGCTAAGGGACAAACCAATAGCTAGAATTTTACAGGTAGCAGATCTTTAATTGTAAGCATCATTCTGATTCTTCTAAGAACTGCCTCATTTCTACCGAGAGTTCCTTGCAATAGGACCTTCTAAGGCTCTTTCTTGTGGCACTAAGGTATTTAAAGGCCTATCATACAGAGACTACTAAAATCCACATTACTTTCCCAAAATACAAGTAACATCACCACCAAGGTTACAGGCTCATTGGAAAAATACTCGTGTGACTAGACTTGGGACCATGCCCTCCACTACATGCCTGCTGGTTTAGATCTTGCAGCATGCTGCATAATCTGACTGCCTTATTTCTAAAGAACTGCCCCTTTAACAAGATCTAGCCAGCCAGTGATATTCATTGCTAAATTAAAATACTATGACAATTTTTATATTGATTTTTTTTAAAATAAAGTCTGCATTTTATTACCAATCATTAAAGTTATCAATGTTAACTGGGCATGCCAAACCTCACAATTCAGGGTCTGATGTGAACATCACAGGGTCAGGTAGAACTTCAACTGTTTCATCCCACCCTCAAAAACATCTGCTTCTAAGCACAGAAATCGCAATAGACCCATGAATTGGAAATCCTAGTTATTCCCTCTATTCTTATTTTTGTCATTCTGCAAGAAATGACTGGTGAAATTATATAATTTGTTCAAGCATCTCCTTTCGAACTGCAGTTCCTAAGAGTGTCACCACATTAAGCACTGTTGGGAATGGACAGGACAGAACAGAATGTATAATGGAAATATTTCCATTAAAGAATATCCTTTAACTAGAAAAAAAATACAGTAAACATATCTTGACTGTTTTCAACATCTGAAAACAATATTCTTATCCTGGAAATAAAATGTAAAAGTTTTCATACACAACCACCTTTATTGAGCATTTCACTGTTCAAAATAGATTCCATTTGACATCTTAAATTGCTGAATTACAATCCAGTTTAATCTTTCATTAAAAAGGAAGCAAAAATTAAATTTTGCTTACATAAAAAAGCATTACATCTGTGAGGTGTACAATTATGTTACTGTTAATAAAGCCAGGGTGTGGTCAAATAATCACTACTGTAATGCTGATGTCTTACAAATTTCAAAGCCAAAAATGTTCTTTCCAATGGAATTATCCATCGGAAAAAAGGAACAGTCAGTTTTCTCTGAAAGCTGAACAGCTGGAAAGTGTATTTTCTATTCCCTAGTTCTACACCAGGCAAACACTTCACAAAAGCTATGAGGCAGCAAAATATTTTCATTTAAATCATGTAAAAAATCTGAAATTTTAGGCACAAGCTAAATTTCAGAGAGTACTGTTTGCATATGACCTAAATGCAGTAGCCTCAATACAGCAAAAGTTTTTTAGACATTCTGTATATAGATACAAAGTCATAGGTCATGACCTTGTATTGGGCATCATGCAGGCAAACCTCTGTGTCCAATGTTTTTAGTGAGGCTTAGCCTGTGCAGTTCCTAGTGTAAGAACAAAGCCTTGTAGCCCTACATCTTGGCTGCCCTAGATTTAGTGAAGTTTGGGTTGACTGTTCAAGAACAGTTTTATAGATATAAGAAGCTAATGTACAGATTTAATTTTTAAAAAGGCTACTCACGGTCAAATCTATGCTCAGGAAGAGGAAAAAAAATCTGAATATTTGTAATACCGTGAACCATATTTGAAGAAGAAATCTTCCTAGGCGGCAGTCTGTATTACTTTATAAAGATGCCAGCAGAGAAGATTTTGCAACCTTACTTTGAAATTTAATGCTGGTTTCCACTCAAGCCAATTAACATTGCTTTGTCTACAGTGTCACCAGATATGTTCTGCTACAATGGAACTACCCTGATAAAAGCACACTTAAGCAGAGTAGTTGGTATAAATGGCACACCGTAGTAAACTTGCATAATCATTTCCAAAAAAGCTTAAGCCAATATGAGAGGATGAATTTCTCCATGGTATTTGAGAGAAAGAGGAAATGGCATTGTAGATGCAAGAGCTAAAACTAATTACAGAAAATAAACTTTCAGCAGCATGGCTAGGAAAACATTTCTAAGAAAGAAAGTAAGTCAGCTTTTCAGTTATTTCCTCTTTTGTAAAAAAAATGTAATTTTAGCAAGAATTTCATCACTGTATTACAAAATACAGCACTGTTATCTTCATGAGGTTAACATTTACAATATGTTCTTTAGCAGCCCACAGTTGCATTTTCTATGAAAGCTAGGGGAAAAAAAAAAAGAGTTCAGCTTGTAGGAGATTTTAATTTATGGTTAAACACAACTCACATTCCTACAAAACAGTCCTAATGTAGAAAGCAAGCCTTTAAAATAGGATCACAGAAGTTAGAAGAACAGGAAGCCCCTAAACAATAAAGAAATAACTGCAGATGTCACCAATTGGCAAAAGTGAACGGGGTTGAGTAAAGAGATGAGGAATTAGTCCTTTGTAGAACTCCCATCTAATCTGAGTTCTGGTTTGAAATGTGTAAAAATCTGCTTTAGCTTTTAGAAAATTTGATTTCTTACAACAAGGTTCTCTCCGCTAAGGACACAAGCAGATTTTAGTAAGGTTGATAAAGTTACTTTATTAAAAAGAAAAGGTTATCTTTTAATGAAATAATTTAGTTTAAGAAGAAATATAATGTATGTCAGAAAGGCATCTGAGAAACTAACAAATGCAATGCTATCATTGTTCATATCCAAGCCCTGTCTTTCCTCTTGATTTCAATATACACAATCTCATCACTAGATTCTTCTTCATTAGCTACAACTCAATAGAGAAAACTATTCAGCCTGCACACAGATTACCAATGTCTTCCTTTAGGAAAAGTCTAGTTGAGGGGTAAGCACATACACATGAAGGCAGATTTCAAAAATAGAATAATGTTACCAATTTACTAGAATTTTGCACAGTTTTAAAACTCAGGATAGAATACATACACACACAGCTTAGACCCATAAAATAAAGATGCCTGTCAATCAGCTCTTGTTCTGGAAGTCTATAGCACCAAAAAAAAAAAAAAAAAAAAAACCCCACACCCACCCTAACCTCCCCACATTGTTTTTCAAAGATTACTTAAGCCAAATGTACATAGGACAAATATTACATTCTTCCTTCCCCTCACATACTTTCAGCTTTTTACAAGTTAATGACACCAGTTACTTCATAAATAAATGCCTTAATATTAAGAGACAGCTTATCATTGATGAATATCCTTATAGTGAGGAAAAGAAGTTGTCATGGTATGTATAAACAAGGGGGAGAAGATCTGTAGGTAGTAACAGGCTTTCAAACTTCCAAAAGGCAGATAAAGAGAAAATGAAAGGTAATGAAATACATGGCAGTATACTATTGCAATTGGCAACTGTGTATTTCCTGCTGGCAGCAGCCACTTTCTTTGCAAAGTGAAGCATAAACTAGTTTTTGAATGGTTTCACATCTGGGAATGTAATTACCAGGAGACCTAGAGAAGTAACATTGCCCCTAACAGATGGTTTAATGCTTCACCTTCCTACCTAGACTGTATAGAACAAGAAGGTTGAAAATTCTAAGTCCTCTCTAAGCTAGAGGGAGTGTGTCAGAAGATGGGATTTTTAACCATCTGAACAAGTCTTTTTTTTTAAAAAGTGTGAATTTGATCATGAAAGGTGCCAAATTAACAGAGCCAGAAAACAAAGTTTTCTATTTATCAACACATCATGCAGTACAGGCAACTGTGTACATGATTCCCCACAGTGCCAATCAATGTGCCATCTGTAGGGATCTATTGCAGTGAGCAGGTTTTTAAATTTGCTGGCCTCACTGCTGCGACTGCTGACAAGGTTCTTACTATCAAATATGGGGATGATTTTGTGATATGGATGCTTACCTCATAAGATTTGAACAGACATTACCAGCTCATTTTACAGAGGTCACCAGATCAGGTAGATGATGGCCTTTTGGTTGTTACTTTCCCAAGATGGTAGAATTGAAGTGATTTTTGTTCAACAGTGTTATTTACTAAGGCTTAAGGGGGAAAAAAAACAGCAGGGGGAAAGACAGTTTGGATTTCAAAAACTGAAATAAAGGCATTTGTCTTCTGCAGAAAATCAGAACTGCAAAGCCAGAGAACTGAAAAGCATGTAGGTACAAGTTTAATTTTTCAACAGTGGTGATGGAGGTGAAGTAACATAAGACTACAGGCATGAACGCCCCACTCCACCTTTCTTATTTGAGAAAAAAAATTTAGAAATTGAAATACTAGTCCATATCTCCATTTCTAACAGTTGCTGCTGTTCAAATAATTACCTACTTAGTAGGCTGCCAAAAGGCAGCACATGAAAAAGAACAACCACCAACATTGGTGGAGGATATTTGAATGTGCAGAATCAGGGTCTAAAAATGTAAAGTTACTTGTGCCTGTTTGCAATAGAGGAAAGATTTCAGGATTGGAGCCTTCAAGATCAGTATTTTGTGATAATCTTGACAATACTGAAGGGGATTAGTTGACACTTCCTCCAAGGCAGAAGGGGAACACAACACTGCATGTCACATTTAACAACTAATCCAATTGCCTGGAGACTTCTGAGATTCTTTAGGAACCCACAGAGAAATGCTAGGGGACATCATTCAGAAATATTTTTACAGGTGGTAATCTGTATGTGTACATATGCCTGTTTAAAAATAATTACAACTGGCAACCATTTGTTCTGAAACAAACAGTACATTCTGTACTATTCGGTTATCTTTGCCATAGCTTTAGGGGAAACGGCACTGAAACACTGAAAAGTCCTACATGCACATGACATATGAGTGGACATCCACAGTGAAGGCATGAATCTCAAACCAGATGCAGAAAGATGTCCTGTCCAACATACACTTCTGTATACATCAAGAAGTGTTTTAAGGTCTTGTATTAGCTATCATTAAAATTGCAGACTCTGGAGTGTAAGTCACTTACAAAGAAAGAAATGGATATTGCCCAAGATTTAAAACCAAAACAATACCTTCCCCCACCCAAAAAAAGCCCCAGCAAGATAATCATATAAGACCTTACACTGAAGGAAAGAATTTCTGAGAAGTCTTTAAAGTTGACGGACTTTTCTTTCAGTGCTTGTAATATTGACATCCAGTGTATCTACTTTTTTGGTTAGCCGGTCAAGAATGTCATCCTGCTCTTCAATTTCTGTCTGTAGACCCAGAGCCAGGTTTTTCAGACGGCTCAGCCCATCCGACATTTCACCTGCCAATGGAGAGAAGGAGAAGGAAGGGTCAAACAGTAGGAATTACAAGAGATAGGTGCCATTTAAATGTATACTGTCAAATTGCACTCAAAAACCTTAAACAAAAAAAAAAAAAAAAAAAAAAAAAAATCAGTGAAAAAACTAATTATTCCTCCACAATATTTGCAATACAAATGTTACAAGACTAGTAGTACATTACTACTAGAAAAAGTGACTAATCTCTTTTGTTGCTCAAAGTGTGAATGTAGTAAGCTACAAGACATTAAATTTAGTTATCATTTATTCTTTATAAACTAAACATATTTTTCAAGTGTAAAATATTTAAACATGTTAACTTTCTTCCTTTAAAGATGAATCTATTTTGCATGCCTCTGTACATCTGACACTTGAACATGAGCAGGCTCAGTTTATTGTGAAAAAGATCAAAATACACAGAAATAAAATAGTTACTTCTATAAAACTCCAATGCTTGCAGTAAACCTAATTTCCATATCCAGCTTTTAGAGTATTTATTTTCATAAGGTACAAAAGTGTATGTGTGTCTGTGTGTGTGCGCCCCCATATGCTAGAATGTTGTCTTTGAAGTACTGTATTTGCAGAAAAGAAGTTTACCGCACAATTGGTTACCACAAATGTTTTAAAAACTAACAAGTTCAAAGTGGGTTGAGAATAGAATTCTTTGTGTATTTGTTTTCATCCATACCACTCTTTCCAAGTCAGAATACGAGAGACATTTGATACAGAACATTAAGGCTTTCATTCCTTCCATTTTTTTCTGGTTTTGTCTACATTTTAAGCTCATTAAAGTTAAGAATTTGTAAAGACTTCAGAATCTAAATGGATGAAAAATAAATGGCACGTTATAAAAAGAATTGTTCAGCAGTCCAGTAACCAAACATTTTTTAATAATTGTTTTTGCCTTCATGAAATCCCAATACTGAAATAAAAACCAGAGAAGAACAGACAATAGAGACCCCAGTAGGGATGCCTCCTTGTAGATGTTAGTTTCCCTACAGATTTATATTATTGCAACAATCTTGATCAGTTCCAATAAAGAGTTAGTTTTATGTGAAAAGCATTTTTAATTCGATCTGTTGCTAACCTGTGTTATCTAGTCAAAATTCTTTTTGGACCAGAAGTGTACGTACTATTTATGGTATATGCGAAACATGGTGGGGCTCAATCATTAAGATTAGCCTGAAGCATGTAGTAACAGATCTACCAGGCAGAAACTTTTGAAATAGGGACAGCATGCACAGAGGATCTTTTATGATCAAAAGTCTGTTTGTAAACTAAACAAAGTTTTAGGCAAACAAATAGCTGGATACAGACTGGTCCGAGTTCTCAGGCTTTGAATAGCAAGATATGGAAGTTAAGTTACATTAGCTTCAATTTCTAACTCACCTAAGTTGCTGTCAATTTTCTGGTGGTAAGCTCGGAGATGTTGATTCTTTGGATAAACTTCGGATTGAGCAGAAGATTCCAAACTGGTTCCACTTAAGTCATAGTCTGTTAACAACATAGATGCTTTTAGACCTTACACACAAAAGAATGGTTCAGTACTAGCAAAGCTCCTATTACCCTAGCTGACTGACAGCTGGCTTTCAGTCATCTGACTCTCACGGACACCTAGTATATTCAATCCAACATCTCTGTCAGTAGCTCTGGCTTTATGATTTGCAGAGACCCATGTTTGCAAGTTAATTACCTGGTTGTAAACTGAAATAGTAATTCAAGTCCTCTGTGTTCCTTTCTATTACTTAGCAAGAAAAAAAAACTGGGCTTAAGCCACAAAAGCCAAGCAGTGCCCTTTAAGGGCAAGTCACAAAGCAGCTGTTTGTATCCTCTAGTGCATGGGTTCCCAAACGGAACCATTTTTCTGAACCATTTTTAATCATTTGATAGACACAGGATATGGCTACTCTTGAACATACAAGGCAGCTGTTTTTTAATTGCTTATGCTGCATATGCATAAGGAAAGAAAATACTGAATCTTGCAAGCTTCTTAACTTTTTATTGTTAGTATTTCTATGTGATGAAAATTCTTACCATGAATGCTAAATAGATACAGGTCTAAGCTATGTAATGTACTCTCAAAGCCACTGACAAAAATACATATGTTAACAAACCAGAATTACGCAGCTTCCTTAAATTTGGATGACTTTCTTGGTACTTTGATTCCTGTTCTTTACTAAAAACCATGGCTTCTTTTAATCTGGTAAAAAGAAGGGAAAGAAGAAAAAAAAGGAAATATTTTTAGTAACCATTGGTTGAATTCTGTATCCATTAAATAGGATTAGACTCCAAATTCCTTTAAGGACAACAAACTGCTTCGTATTTAGAACCAGACCCCTTTCTCTCATAGAAGTTTACTGGCATTCATTTTTAATCTTTCAGGGCTCAATAATGCTCTCTTTGAAATCAATACAAAATTCCTACAAAGTTTAGTGGAAACAGATTCAAGCCCTCAGTCTTTATCAGTATAGGTACTCACCAAGGCAAATAGCCAAATATCATAAACTCACTTGCTCCACCCCCCTCACCCAAAACAATACACATACAATGTTGCTCTGTAATTCACACATTCCTGCTCTGAAAGTGAATGTGACATGGTTCTCTTCTAAAAAAGTCAGCTTAACTTTTGTTTTTATTCATTCAGAGATGTTAGTAAAGTGGAAGAGAAATACACGAGGCCACAGGATATGTAAGTGGGAGTTTTTCAGTATGCTTGATTTTGGCAGGGTTCTACCTCTAGATTTCCTTTAAAATAAAATAAAAAAAAAAAATCACACTATTTACAAGGTTGTACAGCTACAAGTCTATGCACCGTTCCCATTACAGAAACTTTCCAGATAATATGAAAATCATTCTTAGCACAAATTCAACCATATTTAATATATAAAATTAATGGAGATTGCCTATCTCCTAGAACTGGAAGGGACCTTGAAAGGTCACCGAGTCCAGTCCCCCGCCTTTACCATCCCTGAAATTTTTTTTGTCCCAAATGGCCTCCGCAAGGATTGAACTCACAACCCTGGGTTTAGCAGGCCAATGCTCAAACCACTGAGCTATCCCTCCCCGAAACCAAACCAAACACAAAAAAAACCAATCGCTTTTGTCTTCAAATGCTTTAACTATTCAATTTTCTCATCACTCGGAAGTAGATCTACATGCATCAATACAAACCTGCGGCAATACTAGGCAATCTGGCCCGTACTGACTCTAGTGCCTATGCAGACTCAAGTGCAGAATTGGGGTTCAACTTCATAGACAGAACAACAGAGTACAAGTCAGAAAGAACACCTTTACACAGTGAAGCAAATACACTTCATGGAACACAGAATGGAGACTATGTTATTTAAACTAAAGCATGCTGGCTACTTTTAAGTTGTGCAGGTAGATTTTATGAAGGGTTCAGAATAGAAGAGGAAACAGTGGCCTTACATACCATCTCAAGAAAGATATTTCAGTTAAAAGAGGGGCATCATGAAGTAGTGTTTTTGTCTACATCCTGCAGTGCATGGAATCAGTTTGTGAGACTTCTCTTCTAAGAGGCAGGTCTCCTTGCCAACCTTAGACAACTCATACCTCCCCATACTGAAGGGAAACAGGGGCACAATCTAAAGGGAGGACACGTCCGCCTTGTGTCTTGTTTGCCCAGCAACCCTCACTTTCTACACCCAGATTGGGGCTGTTTTGTTCTTCCATCCTTACATTACTGTGGGTGCTTCCAGGGACAAGGTCCAAGCATGTTGGGGGACACATGCAGGAGGAGGACAGAACACCTCTCTCCCACCCCCAAATATGTGACAATGGGAATAGTGGAAAAGGATGAATAAAACTCTCCTTGCCCCATCTATACATTGCTGCCTCTGCCAATTTCAGCTGACTAGTACCACTCTTAAAATTCTAATTCTACTCACCTGCTGTTTGCTTGGTGTTCAGGGGCCCCATTCTGTTCAGGCTTAGTTTCTGGAGGTTTAGATTTGAAGTAGTTTACAAAACCACCAAAGACACTTTTTATGCTGTTTATGTGTCTTTGACTGATCTTTAAATCCTGGTCCATTTTATCCACCATTCGTTCAGTGCGCTTTAGCGCCTCACCCTGACGCACAAGTTCCTAAAGGGAAATAGAAAAAAAAAGTAGTCAGGTCAATGGATAGATTGTCATCAATGGCTTTAACATTTCAGAATAAGATTTCAAGAGATCCATTTCCCCTTCTGTCTGTAAGTATTACTATACATCTCCTTAGCACATTAGATGTTATAGGTTTATCCTACAAACGCTTAAAGTGTCACAGATTTAAGATGCTGTTCTTATTTAGGCAAGCCAGTTAAGTGGAAACAGGAAATCAGAAGGCTGATTTCTTTCTGAAATTTGAGTTAAACCCTCTTGGCCTGCATATGCATATGTCAATATAGATGAAATATGTTCACTCCTCCATCTTCAACATGCTACTTCTAATATGATGTAGCCTTAACTTTTTTCTTCTAATTATACAGATGGACATTTTATGTAAAATTCATTTCCTGGTTCATTATTAACTTAAGCACCACTTTTAACTACACAGCATTTGTGGAAGGAATATAGATTTAAGATTTTATTCTCATTTCATCTGCAGAATTTTCATTAATGTAAATGGACGATTTTCATAAGAATCAATGATAAATATAGATTAAGTTTTCTTACATGTTAAACTCATTCTCCACCTTCTAGCCCTCCTTTATGCAATTATTTGTATTATGCTGGTGCCTGGAGGCCTCAACTGGTGTTGTGGCCCACTGCACAAATCTGAAGTTGCTGAAGAGTTTATAGTCTAAAGAGAGCAAGATCACACCGCACGTCACCGGCACAGATAACAATAGAACAAGGGTTTCCTAGGTCTTAGCCCACTGACTTATCCATTAGATTCTGCGGTCTCAAACTGTATTTGGATTTAGGGATATAATAGTGTAGTCGATTTACCAATAAGTAAAAGCTTTAGGTTAATGCTACAGACTACATGCATTCCCTGCTTCCCTCACTAGTAAATTTTTTAGCAGGCTGGCCAACAGCCTAATTAGTCCTGGCTTGAGCTAGGTCCAGGACCATACCCCCATTGCAGCTCTGCATTTAAAGTATATTAGAAGTCAGGTGGGCAGGCAGTCTGGCTCAGGTCCAGATTGTGCCGGGTTCAGGAGCACATCCCCTCCCTATGAACAGGGGCTGTTGCCACTCCATGCTGCTGCCTCTGATAAAAAGGCAGCAACACAGGGCAACAGGCAGCCAGTCCACGAGAGGAGCTGGTTTTTAAACTATGTCCCCCGCGTGGACCAGCTCCCACCTAACACCCCGCCCTACTACCTCTGATACAGAAACAGCGGTGTGGAGTAACAAGGAGGCTCTTTGGAGTGCAGCTGTAGTGCATTGGCTGCTGGCCCCACCCCCCAGATCCATAGAATAGTCCAGTAACCAATATGAATTCATCAATCAACTATTCAATTAACCAATACTGAACATCCCTAATTTGATTATGCATGCACCAGTTCCTAATGTAGATGATGAAAGTGACAAGTAGAAACAAACAGTCAGGGTTTGAACCACTTTACTTTGTAGTACAAATATTTGTAAATCTTTACCCAATGGTAGTAAACAGGTTCTGATCAGGAATCAAACAAGCAGCTCGCTAAGCCCGGTGGCTCAGCACACAAAGGGACTGCTTCTTATTGCTCCACAAATATGAAGCAGCAGAATTAGTTTCACTTTTGTATTCCTTAGTACAAGGCTCAGTAGAAAAGTGGAAACAAAATTAGTTTATCCACTTCATTTGGTTTTCAGCATTAAATGTGTAAAAAAGTTAACAAAGGGCTCAAAGAGCTTTATAGTTACATTTCAGGGTGTTAGAAACTGTGAAAAAGGGGAAACAAAAAAGAAAGCAAAAAATGCTGAGGGGGAACACACACATGCTTGAACAAAAAGTGCCTCTTTCTCCCTGAGGAAATTCTAAAGCATGCAGCCCTGTGGCAGTCAAATCAAGAGCTGTCAAATCTACCTCAAGGCACCTATAAGCTTTATTAGCTCTACAGTTCTTATTAAGAAATGCCAACTCCCTGCCACCTATTGTAAACAAGATACAGAAACCTGTTACTGTCATCATTTTTATCAGGTCCCACACCTTTATCTGTCCTTGCTAAGGTATATTCCATGGAAGTAAAAGAGCTGAAAAGAGATTATCTTTAAGGTGTTTAAGTCTCGGCTTGACAAAGCCCTGGCTGGGTTGATTTAGTTGGGATTGGTCCTGCCTAGAGCAGGGGGCTGGACTTGATGACCTGAGGTCTCTTCCAGCTCTATGGTTCTATGATTCTAATGCAGAATCTACACCTGTGAAGCAAGAAATGCTGTTAGAATTGTGAAATGGTTCACATTTTCACTAATAAATGGTATCATTTTCACACTAAATAATTCAGAAATAATCCACTGATTAAAACAAAAAACAAACACAAACCCACCATCATTAAAGAAGTCTTTCCTGCATTAACTGATTTTTAGAGCATATTGTTTTAAAAATCTAAAGCACACAGACATGCAATTTGGTATTTCAATGTCTTAAAAGATATGCAGCCAGAATTGCATTAATTAAAAACAGAACTACTACCCATCATCTCCCCTAAAAAACTGGTCATCTGAAGAAGTGGGCTGTGCCCATGAAAGCTCACGATACCATTTACATGTTGTTAGTCTATAAAGTGCTACCAGCCCATTTGTTGTTTTTAAAGTTTATCCTGTACAGACTAACTCAGCTACCCCTTGAAGCTTCAATCTCTCCTAGGTTTATCTAATTTTAGATGTGTCTCACAG
The DNA here is from genome assembly GCF_052426305.1 of Pelodiscus sinensis. NCBI lineage: Eukaryota > Metazoa > Chordata > Testudines > Trionychidae > Pelodiscus > Pelodiscus sinensis. The sequence continues at coordinate 13,607,785 of NC_143085.1, forward strand.
GCTACGTCTACACTGGCCCCTTTTCCGAAAGGGGCATGCTAATTTTCAACTTCAGAATAGGGAAATCCGCGGGGGATTTAAATATCCCCCACGGATTTCCCTATTCTGAAGTTGAAAATTAGCATGCCCCTTTCGGAAAAGGGGCCAGTGTAGACGTAGCCACAGTGTCTCTTTTTATCTTGTTTCCCACTCAAGCAACCAGTTTGGACTAGACCAGTAATGTCCAAAGTCCGGCCCGCGGGCCAATTGCGGCCTGTGTTCCGGTTTAATACGGCCCCACAGGTAATTTGGCAATATCTATCTTTTATGGCCCCCAACGAATCCATATGTATTGAGATGAATACATTGTAAAATCTCAGTTCATGTCAGTTGGTCTAAATCAGTTATAAATATATTTGGACACAACATGTATACTTGGTGTTATGTTCCTGTTCATATTTTTTGAACTTAAAAGTTGACAGACAACCTTTATTACCAATAATATGTAATGTACTTTACAATGTTCCTGACATATTTCAGCTTCCTGGATTTTTTTTTTTTCATCTGGCCTTCAGATATGAAAGGCAGAGTGATTTAACACCTGTTTAGATTTGTCATCCATGTGACGAAATGGAAAGTATGCCGTTTGCAATAAACTTTGCATAAAATAGTTAATTTGAAAAAAGTTTGGACACCCCTGGACTAGACAGTCTACAATTAACTTCAAACCAGGCCTACTCCCCAAACTTTGGTCAGATTTTCAAACAATGGAGTAGTCCTATGGCACTTTAGAGACTAACTATCGATAGATAAGATTTATGAGCTTTCCCAAAATGACCAAATTGTTGTGATAGGGGTTGGATTTTTCATTCCACAATTAAGAGAATTTTTATTATTTCCTCTTAAGGTGTGTATATTGAAGAGTTCATTATCTAAATCAAGTCATTTAAGTTATTATAGACAATTATATGACTTTTGTACATATATTCTCTCAGGATAATATACACAAATTACTACTATTTGAATAAACATCCTACCTCGACAAATGAGGCAGCCCAAAAGACCAAATTAGCGACTATCCCCATCGGCGTAAAGGAAATCATAAGACTGGAGTTCTCAAGATCCCTTCATCTAATCCAGTCCTCTGTACTTATGGCAGGACTAAGTATTACGTCTATACTATCTCTGACAGATGTTTGTCTAACCTGTTTTTAAAAATCTCCAGCAATGAAAGTTCCCCAGTTTCATAAGGCAATTTACTGCAGTGGGAAACCACCCTGATTAACAGGGAGGAGTGTAAGAACATTACATAGTGTGCTATATTAGTTCAGGACATAATTTAAGAGGAAACAGAAATCTGTCAGACTTAACACAGATAGGACAACAGTTTTTATTAAACAATTGTGGCAACAGAATACCTAAACATATTTTGCTAATTTTAAATTGGCATTTTTACTGAAATATGACAAATCATACTGGTGTCATAAGAATCTCAAATCCCATAGAAGAAAGCTTTACTGCAAGAACTCAGGCATGCTTTCCTCAAGACTTTAAAGAAGCCAAGGAAGCAGCAACTTAGATTTCTTTAAAACAAACAAACTCCACAAGACACCACTACCAGCTTTCCCCCCGCCCCCTTGGTTTCAGGTGTTTGAAGGTTGTGTACACGGTCAGACATTTAATAAGACCAGTGGAGCAATAAGGATCAATAATACTGAAGCCACCCAGCATGAAATGAATTGTCACAATCAAAACTTGTATTCTGCACTCCGTTAGCCCCATTCTTAGGAATGTGAATTTTTAACCAGTACGCCTCACTCTTAGCAGGTGGGATTGGAGTAGCCTCCCTGCCTGCTGTGCCCTAGGTGGTTAAAGGAATGCTCCTGCCTGGCTAAAGGAACCCCAGTCTGCAGATGGGGAGGGGAGGGGGCAGAATAGGGGTGAAGGAAGGGTGAGATGCTCCTGCCCTGGTTAACTGATTAAGTTTAATGTTTAACTGGTTAACTAATTAATCACTATTTTACATCCTGGCCCATGATATTATACTGTGGAAAGTTACATAGATGGTTAAATATTTACAATTTGGATATCTGTTTAGTGTTAATATTTCTGGGTCAATCTGATATGTGACTAAATTAATCAAAAGGACATTTATGTAAAGTTTAATTCCAGCCCTTATTGACAGAAATAAATAATTTACCTCTGATGTAGCTACTCCAACTTGCTCAGATTCATAAATGAGAGAAAGAGATCTATTAGTGCTGTCCTCTGTAGCCTGAGCCCGTCTCAGAACTTCCTGCTGAAGATATCTCTGTTTATCTGTAGCCTCATCATGTTGCCTTTCAGAAGGTTCATTAAAGTTGTCATTGCCATAATTCCACTTCCTGGGCTTCAAACCTTCATTGTCATCGTCATCATCATCAAATGGATTACAGCTTTTCGTGTAAGATGACATAATGCCAGTTCCTGTTTTCTCTCTTTGCTATAATGAGTGGAATGAGAGAGAAGTGAGGTTAGAGTCACACTGGCATTGCCCAATTCTATAGCAACTGCTTTAATTCCAAAGGGATTGAACCTCAAGAGGATGAAAGATCTTTACCTGTAAAGGAAACTGCTTTTAATTTACCTTTATAACTAAGTTAATAAAACAGTTTAAGATATTTGATGAGATATGAGGCACAAAAGATATATGAGAGAGAGAGAGGAACAAATAATATATATCTGGGTGGGAAATTAGGTCTTGGCTTATCAGTTACACACACCAGTCCCCCGCATATAACCCAGCAGGGGCCTCCTTCCCTCCCTCAGTATTACAAACTCCACTCCTGGGACACACTGCAGCAGTCCATTGCAAGAGAAAAAAAATGAATCTGTATAGGCAACTGCAAATTCTCTGGGACTGATCCAAGCCTGCAGAACAGACTCTCACAGGATCAACAAAACATTGCTGATCTCACCACCTTCGGTTACAAGCATCACTAGAACTTATTTGACGATGCTTTTGCTAGCTCATAGCACAGGCTGCATATAATTAATAAAACAAAACATTACACTACACATTCAAGAATGAGGCACACATGACAAATATTAGCCAGGCTGTTTCATGCACGACCAGAAGAGTGCTGAGGGGGGCTCCTTTGCTATTTAAAATGGGGGAAAGGAGGGTCGGTGGGGAAAAGGAGTCAGCATTATCCTCTGACAATCAATATACAAAGCTCCTGCAACTGTGCTGACCTTCACCTGGTTTGGATAGATGCCGTAGGGCAGGAGAGGTTTTAACCCCTCTCTCTCTCACGGAACTTTACTAGCTCTTGCCTCTTCCTCCCCCGACGGGTCACACTGCAGATGTGAGACCATTCTCCGCAGCTCGGGCCTCTTCCCGGTCCAAAACCCCAGTGCTGCGGGCCGCCCCCTAGGAAGCTCTCCAGCTACAGCCTGCAGTCGGGGTGGCGGGGGAGGGGAGCACGCCCGCCTCAGGCCGCCCCCGCCTCAGCGCCACCCGGGGCATGTCCGAGTCACATCGCCCCTCAGGGCCGAGGGACCCAGCCCCCGCGGCAACCGGGGGGGAGGGTCTGAGTCCCGGACAGAGGCGCCCCCCGGTCCGCTCCTCACAGCTCCCGCCTCAAGCGGAATTCCCCGCGGGGGCGCCAGGCCCCGTCAGCCTCCGTGTAGGAGACGCCCCAGCCCCACGGAGCCGGGACACCGCCCCTCACGCGCCCCCCCCCCCCCGCCTCCGCCTCCGCGTCCCCCAGGGGCTTTATGACCGAGCTCGCCAGCGGGCCCACAGCCCTCACTCACCGGCCGCCGCCCGCGCCACCGGCCCACCCGAGCGCTGCCGGGGCCGCCCGGCTCCTCCGTCCCGTGACTCCACTGGCTTAAACCATCGCGGCGTCCTACGCAGGGGAAGCGGCTGGGAGAAACCACTCTGGCCCGTGGGTGGGTGTGTTCTGGGCTAGGGAGCCTGCAGGCTAAGGCGAGGAGAATCCATTCCTAGCCCTGCACGGGGGGGGTACGGTTTGAAAAGTGGAACAATCCATGGATCGGGAAAGGATTAGCGTATCCAGCCCGGAAGTGAAGTCGACCTAGGCGCCGCCATATGTATTCCCGGATGGGCGGTTGGGGCTCTCTCGGGGAGAGGGCGAATCTCGCGAGAGGAGCGGCGAGAGAGCGAGCGCTCTCGGGTGGAGGATAACATCGAACGGCCAGTTCCGCCCGGCCCTGTCGTTTGCCCGCAACATGTCGGCCCCGGCGGTAGCGGCTGCTGCCATGACGGCGGGGAGGGGAAGCGGCGTCGGCTCCTCGCGGGGCTTTTACTTCAACACGGTGCTGTCGCTGTCCCGCTCGCTGGCCGTGCAGAGACCCGCTCCCCTGGAGAAGGTAACGGGGCGGGGGCGGCTCCTCCCACCCCCTGGTCACGTATGTGGGGGGAGGCGAGTGTTACGTGTGTGAATTGTGTCATGGATGCGGGGCAGTGCGTGTCGGGGGAGGGGGGAGGCCTGTGTGTGCCCGGTGACAGGTGTCATGCCTGGAGGGTTCCATGTGTGGGCGGGGGCTACATGTGTCGTCATGCATGAGCAGCGGGTGCGGGAGGTGTGTCCTGTGTGTGTCAGGAAGTGTCATGCCTGGGGATGAAGGGTGTTGTGGACTTGGACTGTTGGGGTTTATACCTTTAAAAAAATGAGGAGCCCTGTAGCACCCCAGTGACCAGCATGATGTATAGTATCGTGAACTTTTGTGGGCAAAACCCACTTCCTCAGATGAGTGGAGGAAAAAAAGGGGAACCTCCACATTTATAACAGAAAAGGAAGGGAGTGGAGTGGGGAAAAAAAAAAACCTCTGTCAATCATGGGCAGTCAGTATGTTAGGTGAGGAAAGGAATTATTTTCCCAAACTGCTACACTGGCCGCACCTACGCTCCACCCCTATGTCTTTTGTAGGTGTTCTGGGGGCAGAGTGTTGCTGCTCCTGAATGCCTGCCCCTCTTCTCCCAATGCCGGGGAGGCTGGGGGCCATATCCTGCCCACTCTCCCCGGCTGGGGAAGTTGGGAGCCATGCACTGCCTGCCATCCTTTGCTCTCCATGATGGGGCTTGCCTTCCCCAGCCTTACCTTCACCAGCCGCCCATGCTATCAGTAGTAGTCCTGGTGCTAATGAGGTTCCTTGAGTAGGCTGTCTGTGTCCCACAGTGCTGTATCTATGTATGGTGTTAGTGTATCACTGTATGGTCCCCACTGAGAGTTTGGTTTTAAATGTTGATGCATGTTAAGGAAAATTTTCAAAATATCCCAGTGGTTTTGTTTCTGAAGAGGACTTGTTCCAGTAACCTCCAGCTGAGAGAACCACTCTATTTCCCCGATATCTCAGAAATCTAGTTTTTAGGGGGAATTAGCATAACAAAATAATTAAGCCTGTTTTTATGGCACATATAAGAAATTAAGTTATTTTTCCTCATGTCATTTTAAGCAGCACACTTCAATGCATGGTACTGTGGTGTAGTGGCTCTGCAAGCATACAAGAAATGGATAAGGTTAGGTTGATGGTAACTGTGCTGTTGCAATAGTCTGACCTAACTGTGTTACATAAGCACAGGATGTCTTCCAAAGGTGCTAAGTAGGACTTCTGGAGCTTCAGTTTGATCTGGAATTCTAGGCCTATGGATGTATCTGTGCTACGTATCTTATCTTGAGTTGATTTGAAATCAGTATAAAAAAGTCTTGTGAAAGCAAAATCTAAATATATGAATGCTATGTCTGGAGTAGTCCTTAACCCATGTGTTTAATGCTCACAAAGAACAGCTAGCTTGTCAGAGCTCTTTTTGTTTCATAGTACATAATGATAAAATGAGAATGTATAATTTACTCGGATATTACTGTACATAACATTGTTTGAACTAAAACATAAATTGAGTAGCAGAGATTCCAAAATGAATATCCTGCATTAAAGTCAAAAGTACTTGACATGTCCCAAGCTAATTCTTGTTCATTTTTAGAATTAATTTTGGTTGGTGGACCACCAATACATCCATCTCATATGTGGTAGCCATCTAAAACTGAAGTCCTCTGATTACAGGTTCATCAGTATCTAGAATATTTCATGGCAGCCTGGATTAAGGATTATTTGATTTAAAGTAGGATGTCATAACAAACAAAATACATTTGTTGTGCTATTAAATATTATCTGAGATTATTAAAAGTAAAAGAGAATTTTTTTCTAAGATTTGCACTATTTTACATGGCACAGATTATTCACAGATAATTCCATCAACTATTCGATTAGCTGATTAATTGAAATTTAATGTTCCCTAGTAGCTGTGTTAGTTCTGTTGGTTTTGCCCATGGCTACTTGTTGTTTAAGGTTAGATATGATATGGACAAAAGGTCAATTAATGGTTATTAGACAAGATGGTCAGGGATGCAACTTCATGCTTTGTTTCCCCAAACATGACTGCCAAAATCTGGGACAGGATGATAGGCTGGATTGCTGGAGAATTGCCATGTTCTGTTCATTCCCTTTGAAAAATCTGACATTGGCCACTGTCAGAAGAGAGAATACCATGTAATATTAACCACTAGCCTGACCCAGTATGGCCTTTCTGACACTGTTACAATGAACATCTTAGTGCATGCTTCCACCTTTTTTTAATTTAACAAATGTACATGTATGCCTACTTTTTCTACAACTATCAATTACCAACATGCACCTCTTCACTAACTATGAAGTCTTAAGATAAATCAGAAGTGCCAGCATACAATATAGTTCTGTGCAGAGGAATGAACACACTGAGGCTACCAGGCACAAAGGTTACTAATATCAATGCTTGCTTCTCATTTAAGTAGACTGGTCACAATATTAAGCAGTGTGCCTAGTATTAATTGTTGTCAGGGACAGGCTCTTGGACTGTAAGCCCAGTAGATAAACTCTAAACTCGCAGGTTTTTTTTACTGCGCTACACACATTGATAATGCTTACCAGTCAATGTCACCTTCAGTTTTGACCCAAAATACAAATTTCATAAAAATAAAATATTTTCCCCATGTGCTTGAGACCAGAACTATATAATCCGCAAATTCGCCACCTCAGTATTCACCGCCTTTTTCAGATCTTTTATGAATATCTTGAACAGTGCAAATCCTACTACAGATCTCTTTTTTGGGGGGAGGAGGAACACTGGTTTTGTGCATCTGTATCATAAATTGAATCATCATCATGTAGTGGTGAAGAGGCTTGCGTGTTCCAGTGACCCCTGAGAGCAACGCTATCTAGTGTCATGTACTCTCTTAGGATCATCCAGGACAGAACAGTTAAGGGCAAGGTTCCAGCCAAAGTGTGATCCAGAAGTGCTCAGAAGTAGAGCAGACGGAGGATAACTGCACAGTAGAGTTGAAACTGTTGTGTAATGTTAAAGCAGCTGTGAAGGTGGATGGGAAGGAAAGAAAATCTTTAGATCAGTGGTCACCAACCAGTCGATCAGGATCTATTGGTAGATCTTGGAGCCTCTGACAGATGATCCTGACAAGTTTGGCCAAGAGACTATCAAGTGCTGGCACTTCAGCTGCCCTTCCCCCTACAGTGGCACACTTTCTGCCCTTTGCCTTGGAGCTGCCTCCACCCAGCCTTGGGAGCCTCCTGTTTGCTGTGCAGGTCGGGGGTGGGGGGGAGAGAAGAGGGGCACTGATGTCAAGGTGCCCCCTCTCCTACCCTGTATCCTGTCTCCACAGAGCAGAAAGGGGGCACAATAGGACTTGGGATGGAGTTTTCTGGTTACTTTTGAGAGTGGTACAGGGCCAGAGTAGGGGTGAACACTGAGGTAAACAGGAGGCTGAATAATAGTGTGTGGACATTTGACTGAGACTCTCAAAATGGAAATATTGGTATCAGTTGCAGAGGGAGGGTGAAGCAGTTCCCTCTTTTGAATTGACATGATGCAGTAAACTCACTGTTCTGACCTGAAAAACATGAGTGATGGCATTAGCGACTACCTAGGTGAAATTGTGGAAAACCTATTACCATTGTATGTTTGAAAGGTTAGAGAGTGTACTGTAAAGAAGAATCCTGCTTTGGTAGAAGAATGTTACAATGACCTTTTAGATCTTTTCTATATAGATTCATAGAGTACTAGGACTGGAAGGGACCTCGAGAAGTCATCGAGTCCAGTCCCCTGCCCTCATGGCAGGACCAAATACTGTCTAGACCATCCCTGATAGACATTTATCTAACCTACTCTTAAATATCTCCAGAGATGGAGATTCCACAACTTCCCTGGGCAATTTATTCCAGTTTTTTACTACCCTGACAGTTAGGAACTTTTTCCTAAACCTTCCTTGCTGCAGTTTAAGCCCATTGCTTGTTCTTTTATCCCCAGAGGCCAAGATGAACAAGTTTTCTCCCTCCTCCTTATGACACCCTTTTAGATATCTGAAAACTGCTATCATGTACCCCCTCAATCGTCTCTCTTCTAAACTAAACAAACCCAATTCCTTCAGTCTTCCCTCATAGGTCATGTTCTCTAGACCTTTAGTATCTAATTTCTAAGAATGAAAAGCCTAGGCTTTTAATATTTCTTCAGCTATGTCTGTATTAAGGATGTTAAATTGTCATTGACTAGTCGAGTAGTTGATGGAATTTCCATTGACTAGTCGATAGGCACTTCCGCGTTCCTCCTTTGAAATGTACAAGAGTGCCCACTGGGACTCTTGTACATTTCAAAGGAGGAATATGGGACTCTGCATGCAGCAAGAAGTTCTGCTGTTTCCGGGCTGCATGTGGGTGCCTGCTTTGAAATGTACAAGAGTCCCCAGCATGGGCTCTTATGCATTTCAAAGCCATGAAGCCCGGGGTCAGCAGGAAACTCAGAGCCCCCCACTGATTCCAGGCTCCATCCCGCACTGCATGCCGTGCAGAGCCCGTGGTCAGTTGGGGAGTCCCCAGTTGACCCCGGGCTCTGTGGCGCTGCCCCTTTGACTTGCCGAGGCAGCCACTGCACGGCTAAGCTGGGGATCAGCTGTGCGGTGCTGTCCCTTTAAAACACGGCATTTCAGCGGTACCCGGGATCAGCTGGGGAATCCCCAGCTGACCCCCAAGCTCCATGGTGCTTCGGCGTTATAAAGGGGCAGTGCTGCACAGCTGAGACTGTGGATCAGCTGTGTGGTGGCTGCCCCTTTGAAATGCTGCCTTGGGGTTTCAGTGCAGCACAGCTGATCCCCAGCTCAGCTCTGCTGTGCTGCCGCTTTGAAGTACCCCTTCTTCTTCCTCCCCTTTGCTGCTTCTATCTGTTAGAGGAAGCGGGGAAGGGGAAGGAATCGACTAGTCGACAGACTATCCAATAAGCATTTGCTTTTTGGATAGTCAACTAGTCCTTAACATCCTTACTCTGTATTACAAACTAGGGATGTTATCCTTGTGCTTGTGTACCTGTACCCAAAGTAGTTCAATGAGAACTAGCAGAAATATTAGTAGTAGCTCTTGTAACATGGACAATGGTAATGGAGGCAGTTTCAGGTGAGTTTGTACATTGCATAGCTCAGCCATATCTCTGCTGTTGCTACCCATACTACATCATTGAACTAGCAGGAGTATGTACACTAGGCATTTTAAAATGTGTTTTAGTTAAATAAATGTGTAAGTGCTGAAGGCAGGTGGTTCCCTGGTAGCCAGTTTGCACAGAACCCTCAAGGTTAACTGATGACCCCAGGCTTATTCAGTTAACTGTGTACATAGTTACACCTTCACATCCCTAATGTGTACCTAAGGTAGCTCATGGTGTAGACATAGTCATAGGCTCACTTATGGGCATTGGCCATCGTAGTTTTAATGTGTGCATTATGTGTTTCTCAAGGTTATGTTTTAACATTCGATTTTTATTTTTTTTCTTTTCTGCAGGTACAGAAGCTGCTTTGTATGTGCCCTGTGGATTTCCATGGGATTTTCCAGCTAGATGAGCGCCGCAGAGATGCTGTGATTGCGTTGGGAATTTTTCTTATTGAATCCAAACTTCAGGTACAACTTTCACCTCCATTTTAACTTTCTGCAGCTGAAATACTAATGAATAAATCTCTAAATGTGATTAGTTAGTGAATGAAATATAGGTATGATAGTTCCTAGCCTGAAATAATAGGTGACAAACCCAGCCTCTATTTAGGCCTACTGAACCTGATATTCAGAATAGGGTGTTAGATTTCGTGTTCTTTAGTAATCATGTAGCTGCAACAAATGTTATTGGTTACATGGTAACTAAAATGGTCCATGAGGGGCAGGACCAGCAGCCAGGTTGCTCTTGGCTCCAATCCCAGAGAGCCACTGCCATTCCATGCTCCTACCCCTATATCTCCTGCCTCCCCCCACAGGGGACGTGGAGGTCAGGTGGCTCTGTGAGATCCGGTGCTTATGAGAAGCTGGTTTTTTAGCCAGCTGTCCTCGAGCCACCAGTTCTGTCTGCCCACTCTGCTGCTGCCTCTGTGGGAGGCAGCAGGGAGTGGGCAGGTGGCTCCACAGGAACCAGAATGGATGGGGAGCGGTCTTAAAAGCTACCAAGGCAACAAGGAGTGTGTGTTGAGTGTAGTCATTTTGATTAATCGATAAGCCCAGGCTTATCTGTTAATTGTTTAAACATGTGTGTGCTAACCCCCAATACAGAAGGGTTTGCATTAAAATGTATGTAATTGCTTGTTTAAATTTTCACATGTACTTATGTTTAAACATATATTTTATAGGCCCATAATTTCCTTTTTATGAATGGAAGGAAGTAGGATGAAAATCTATCCATATAACGCTATTTAAGTAGGTCGTTAACATCTTAAATATCTGGCATTTATGAATCTAGCATCCATGATATTTCCATTTCAGACTTTGACCTAATTTAAATGTTGTATCTTTTCTGGAAAGAAGGAGATGTGATGCATTAAGTGTCTAATTCAAAATCTATTGAATTCTATGTGAATCTTTTCGTTAACTTACGTGGATTTTGCTTCAGTCCATAAACTACTTTTGTTTTCGCCTCCCCCTCTGTTGATATAGATCAGGGGTCTCCAAACTTTTCAGCCCGAGGGCCGCATTAACTATCAAACAGCAGTTCGGGGGCCGACTACACACTTGAGGTCCAAATAAAAAACAATCAAAACATGGATGTTGTTTTTAATTATTTATTTAATATTATTTTATTCAGTTATTATTTAATAACACATTCATACACTACACATGAACACCTGTATTAGTGTGAATGGTGAAATTGTTTCCTGGATGCCAAAATAGCAGACATTTCTGGCTTTAGATTTGTTGTCCCTAACATCAACAGTGACCTGAGATTATCATCGGACAAGTTTGTTCTCAAATTGTTCTTCACGTATTTCATTCTTGAAAATGTTTGTTCACACAGGTATGTTGTTCCAAAGATTGAAAGGTACCTTGATGCAAAAGTTTTGACATTAGGAAAGTCTTCCTTGGGCAAAAACTGGTAAAAACCCACCAGTCCTATTTTGAACTTGTCCCTAAGGAGGTCATTTGCTTGCAACTCAATGACTTCCAGCTGCAGTTCATCTGGGCAACTGGCCACATCTGCTTCAAATGGGTTTTGAAACAATCTCACTTCTTCTGCCTTTGAATCCAAAAAGGTCTCCACGGGCCGGATGAGAGGGCCTCGCGGGCCGCATCCGGCCCCCGGGCCGTAGTTTGGAGACCCCTGATATAGATAAAGGAGATATAATTATTAGCTTTGCTGGGTTTGTTTTTAATTTTGTAGTGTGAACATTTTACTAAGAACTAGGCAAAATATATCACTTGGTCATGGAACTTGACATTTATGTGATGCTTTACATGTTCAAAGAACTGAACATATGGAAATTCACCCCATGAAGAAAGTTAGTACTGTCCCCAATTTATACTTTAGGAAACTGAACTTCTGTACTGTGAGGTTAAGTGATTGGCTCAAGTCTGTGGAGTATGCCAGAGGCAGGGCTGGCATTAGAATTTGCAAGTTTCCAACTCTGTTTTAGCAAGCTAGCAAAAGTAATGTTGTTCTTCTTAGAATCAAATCAATGTACTAGAGCCAAAGACCAAGACATCATTAGTTCCAAATTGCACGATAGACCAATAGTATCATGTGTCCATTAGTGCTTGGTAGGATGGAACATTTTTATCTATAACATTGAACTACAGATTATACCTCCCTAAACTGGCACACTCTGGTCTTGCAAAATCTATGGTCCAGCAGGACCACGGATGTTCCTGGATTAGAGACCTCAGAGGCAGGAAGGCCAGTGGGGGGCTCAGGAGCCTTGAGGCCGAGGGCTCAAGCAATGTGTGTAGCGTCGTGCAAAAGAGCTCAGGGGATGTAAAGAGTCCTGTAGTGTGACGTGGAACCCTTCAGCAGGGGGCTCTGGTGGCATTAGAAGCCCTGTGGCAGGGAACTCAGGCATCATGAAGAACTCTTGGGGTACAGAAGCAGAACTAGCAGGTGCCTAGGAGGCTGGTGAAAGGGTCCTCCCTGGTCTGGCAAACTTCCTTGTTCAGGACCAGTCAGGTCTCAAGAGTGTTGGAGCATGGAGATCCAACCTGTAGTTACATAATTTACCTTATCTGTACTAAATCTTTTATGCAATATTTAGACAGCCTATATCTTATTGTCATAAAATGACTTACGTATATAATCACTATATCCTTCCTCTGCATAACTAATGTATATTGAATATGTTACTCAATTTTTATCCTCCATTTTAAACAAATGTTTTCTCTTTCAGCATAAAGATAGCATTGTTCCTTATCTTCTCCGACTTCTGAAGGGTCTTCCCAAAGTACAATGGATAGAAGAAAGCACTGCACGGAAAGGAAGAGGTGGTTTTAAGTTTTATTCTTCAGATTATGTGCTTGGGGCATAGAACTAAGTTGGATAATTCTGGTCTAAGAAGAAGTGATCAGCTCCCTTGGACTTATAGCTGTTGACATAATTGCCTGTATTGGAAAGACAGAATAATAAAATGGATTGTTTTTGAGAGGCCAAAAAGGGAGTTGAATAGCTCACAGCTTAATTGGTTTGCAGACAATTCAATAACTGTCATGTCTTCAGAGCAAAGTTGTAAGGAGATAGCATCATGGCTAGAGCAGGAGAGTAAAGGTTAAGATTCTTGGGTGCTGTTCCCTGGTTTGGCATTGATTTGTAGTTCAAACTTGAGTAAAACACTTAACTTTTTGGAGCCTTAATTTACCTTTAAAATAGTAGAGAGGATACTTCTCTACCATGTAGGATATATAAGGTTCAGATTGCTAATGTTCTTAAAAGTACTTTGAAATCATGAAAAGCTCTTAGCTAAAGTGCGTGCTGTCATTTATTTACTAATTATGCTTGATGTGCTAATGATTTTCTCTTTATCCCCAGCAAGGTTATAGGAATTTCCAGTTCCTATTTTTCCCTTTTTCAGAATCTACAAAGTCTGCTTTTCTCATACACTTTTCTTATGGAATTTGGCTCTGCTCTCAAATCTCACATACCAGAAAGTAACTCTGAACTTTGTAGTTTGCAGCTTTCGAACATCAGCTGATTTTTGCACATTCCTCCTGTGAATGTTCAGCCTTGTCTGTTTAAATCCTCTTAGAATGAATTACTCAGGTTCTTTTCAGTTTCAAGTTGTTTCAGCAAGGACTGATAAAGGTACTTTCTTAAAATCTTTGCCACTGGAAAGGCATATTTACTCAAATACCATTAGCTTTTCTGGTCCAAGAGAGTCAAGTGATGCTATTATCTTGTCTGCCCTTCAGTCTGTTACTGACACCAGTGGCAGGATTTAATGTGGCGATTCAGTTGTTACTTGTCAGCACATCCTGCCTTGCCCATTTCAGTCCTCTCCTAGTGTCTGATTTGCAACCCTTATGATTCTTTAACAATAGGTTTTATCCTGAAGGTTGGGAAGACTCTGGCTTTTCTGAAACAGTTCTGCTAACTTCATAATGACAGTTCTATATTAGCAAGTCTTTGCACTTTTTCTTTATTGTATTTTCATTATTTCTCAGACTTGGAATCCATTTGCATTCCTTTCAGTCTTTCTGTCTTTTGTCATTGGAATTTGTTTTTTAGCTTGAAAGTTAATGCCAAATGATTATTTTCAGTCTTTTTTTTTTGTCTGCCACGGCTTATGTATGAAACAAGGAACATTTATTATTCCCTCTATAGCAACATATTGCTTCCTTGTTTTTCATTAATTGCTGGCTAAAGATTTATATATATATCTATAAATCTTCATGTATGTGTACTCATCCACAGACGTACTTGATTTAGCTGTGCCGTGAAGCATTGCAGAGAGGATACCTTATGACTTCTTACAATATTTAATTTTTGTCACTACTTAATGGCTGATCCAACTACTGTTGTAATGTTGTCTCTCTCCATCCTTCCCCCTCCTCCCTCCCTTCTTCTGTAGGTATGCTTCCAGTTTCAGAAAACTTCAGCTTCTGCTTGGTGACTTTGTTGTCAGATGTTGCCTATAGGGATGCAACTCTTAGAGAACAGGTAGAGTTCACTGAAATTTTTCAGTGTGCACTCTGAGATCTCTGCTGTTTAAATAAGACTTTAAAAAGTTTTTAAAAAAAAGGTTTAAAATGATGACTACCATGACTGCTTTCCTCACAAAAGACATGACCATATCAACACTGCAGTTGAATAACTTTGTGTGAATAGTCTTGTTGTGCTCAAAAGTTACTTACACATGTCTCTTGAGATATGATCCTCAAAACATTGCCCATGACAAAGCTAAGTGACTTAGAATTAACGTGTTTGACACCAGAGTTGGATATATTGATTTCTCAAAAAGTTAATAGTTATTAGTTTATTTAGGGTATTACTTGGGCTAAAGAAGCTTCTTTAGTTAAAAGAAAACATGTCTTTGTTTCATACAGTATCAAAAACCCATTCAATTTAAAATACATAATGTTCAGAGTTAATATTTGCAATTTTCATTTGACTTAATGTAATGATCTGGCCTGTGATAGCTTTTCAAGTGTTTACTGAAAGATGTTTTTTACTGACTTCCTTGATTTTTTTTTTTTTAAGGTTTTAGAGGCAGTTCTACAAGTGATGCAGTTCCTGCTGGGAATGTGCCAATCTCCACAAAACCAGGAGAAAGGTATCGGGACAGTTCTTTAAATTGGTTTTGCATCTTTTATTCTAGTGTTATCTTAACTTTGCTTGCTCTCTAACAAACACCATCATTCTTTTTAAAGGTGTATTAGATAACTATTGTGCACCATCGGGTTTGTCATTGGTTACAGAATGTCTGTAATTGGTGAGAGCATTCAGTCTTTTTTGTTTGTGGACTGAATTTTGAGCTAAGCAGGAAAAACATTTACTTATGATGTAAATTTGCTGTTCTTCCCCCACAATGTAAGCCTGCCTTTGAAATATATATTTTTCTGTGATGCTTTCAGTGAGCTAATAGCAAAGCTGGCAATATGTAACCAGAAATTTCTAATAGTATATTTCAAAAAGAAATATGTGCCTAAATTTGTTTTCCAGAATACTTGTGCAAATATGCAGTGCCATGCCTGATTGGAATTTCACGAGCATTTGGTCGCTACAGCAATTCAGAAGAGTCTCTCCTCTCAAAACTTTTCCCTAAAGTTCCTCCACATTCCCTGAGAGTACCAGAAGAACTTGAAGGAATTCGCAGACGTTCTTTTAATGATTTCAGATCAATTCTTCCCAGCCCTCTTCTCACTGTTTGTCAAGAGGGAACCTTAAAGAGAAAAACCAGTAGTGTTTCCAGCATCTCTCAGGTTTGTGTGGTGACCTTTACAAGGAAGACAGCACTTAAGCCTTTTTCTGTTCCTGGGTGGAATTAAGAGGTGTTCAAACTTATGTCTACTGATAGTCATTCAGTGCTGTACTTGAATATATTTAGAGCTGTTTCTATTTTTCAATTGTTCAGCTCTTCCTGAACTACAGAATAATTGATGACAATTAAGCTAGCTATCTCCATATTAATAATTTTCAATTACAAGATCTTGGAGAACTTGCATTCATTGAGCCTCACAGTACTGCTATGTAGCCAGTATAAAACAGATTGAACTTGTTTAGTCTGGTACCCTCGTGACCTGATCAGTGCCAAACCAGAGAATTTACAGAACTACAGGAGGTAAATATTTTTTTAGCAGCATTACCAATCCTTCCGCTGCTTATTGGGCTCTTAGAAGACATTTAGGGGCAAATTAGAGCTAAAGAACAGCATAGAACACTGAGAGCCAGGAGTGATGCTGTAAATAGACTTGATGGGACAACAGGAAACTTGGCCATATCTATCATAAGTGGACATTTAGCTAACTAAAATCATGCAGGACTACTGATGTTGCCAGACCAGAGAATTTCAATCTGTAATGCATACCTCTTTAACAGAGGGGACAATTAGAGAAGTTAATAGTTTAAGCCAAAAATTCAAAGTAATAACGAAAACATTTTTAAGTACATCAGAAGCAGGAAGCTGGTAAACAAGCAGTGGGGCCTTTGGACAATTGAGATGCTAAAGGAGCACTCAAGGTTGATAAGGTCATTGCAGACAAACTAAATGAATTCTTTGCGTTGGTCTTTACGCCTGAGGATGTGAAGGAGATTCCCAAACTTGAGCCATTCTTTTTAGGTGATAAATCTGAGGAATTGTTCCAGGTTGAGGTGTCATTAGAAGAGGTATTAGAACAAAAAACTAAACTTGGTCAAGTCACCAAGACCCGATGGCATTCATCCAAGATTTCTAAAAACTCAAATGTGAAATTGCGGAACTACTAACTATGGTTTGTAACCTATCCTGTAAATCAGGGGTCCCCAATGTGCTCGCAGGCACAATGGTGCCCGCCAGGACATTTATGTGTGCCCCCCCTAACTCCGCCCCCCGGGCGCACGGTGCATGCACGGCACCCACCACCCAAAAAGGTTGGGGACCACTGTAATCATCTTCTATACCAATGATTGGAGGATAGCTAACATAATGCCAATTTTTAAAAAGGACTCTAGAGTGATCCTGGCAATTACAGGTCAGTAAGTGTAACTTTAGTACTGTGCAAATTCTTAGACAGTAGTAAAGAACAGAATTGTCAGACCCATAGATTAACGTAATTTGTTGATGGAAAATCAATATGGTTTCTGTAATGGGAAATCATGCCTCACCAATCAACTAGAATTCTTTGAGGGGCTTGACAGGCATGTGGACAAGGGGAATTCAGTGGATATAGTACACTTAGATTTTTAGAAAGCATTTGACAAGGGTCCTCTTAAGCAAATTAAGCTGTCATGGTATAAGTAAAGAGGTTCTCTCACAGACTGATAACTGGTTAAAAGATACAAAACAAAGGGTAGGAATAAATGGTCACTTTTCAGAATGGAGAGAGGTAACTAGTGGTATTCCACAGTGGTCCATACTGGGATCAATCCTATTCAACATACTCATAAATGCTCTGGAAAAGGGGATAAACAGTGAGGTGGCAACTTGCAAATAATACACATTTAAGTCCAAAACAGATTATGAAGAGCTTCAGAAGGATCTCACAAAACTGGGTGACTGGACAACAGAATGGCAGATGAATTTTAATAATGTTGATAAATGGAAAGTAGTGTATATTGGGAAAACATAATCCCAATTATACATTTGAAATGATTGGGACTAAATTAGCTGTTACCACTTAAAAGAGAGATCTTGGTGTCATTGTGGAAAGTTCTCTGAGAATATTTACTCCATGTGCAGCAGCAGTCAAACAAGCAAACATTGAATCATTAAGAAAGGGATAGAGAACAAGACAGAAAATATCTTAATGTCTTCGTATAAATCCATGGTGCACTCACATCATGAATACTTGGCATTGGAAAAGGTTTTAAAAAGGGTAACAAAAATGATTAGGATTTGGAATGACTGCCATGAGGCAAGATTATTAAGAGTGGGATGTCTCAGGTTAGAAAAAAAGATGACCAAGGGGGTATATGATAGAGGTTTCAAAAAAAAGTATTTGGTCACAGGTTTAAAACAAACAAAAGGAAGTGCTGCTTCACACATTACACAACCAGCGGAACTCCTTGCCAGAGGATGTTGTTAAATCCAAAACTATAACCTGGTTCAAAAAAGAACTAAATAAATTCAACGGCTATTAGCTGGGATGGGCAGTATCCTTATACTCTGTCAGAAGCTAGGAATAGGCAACGGGATGGATCACTTGATTACGTTCTTTATTTCCTCTGGGGAATCTGACATTGGTCACTGTTAGGAGACAGGATACTGGGATAGATGGACCTTTGTTCTGACCCATTCATTTGGCCATTCTTATGAGTTTTCAGAGGTGATTATATGCCCACAATGCCTTTTGACTTATGTAGGAGCTACAAGTGCCCACCCCTTTAGAAAAATCAGACTTCAGATGATCTGCACCGAATTACAGAATGAGGGTATAGACTACAGGAATACTGATGACTGTTGCATTCATTCCTTTCACCAATACATTCACTGTCTTCAACATCAGAAGTATTTGAAGTTGTGGCCTGACTCAAGCCTGAGTCTGAGAGTTACTGAACACTCAAAACTTTCATTGACCTCAGTGGGAATTGGGGACTCGTCAGCACCTTTCTGGATATATTAGGCGTTTTTTAAAAGAAATATATTTGAGTTCATATAATCTGAGATTTCTCAAGGCTTCGCTGGCCTTTAAGGATAAAGCACAACTATTTTCTCATGTTTAGGTCAGTCCTGAACGTGGAATTCCCCCGCCCAGCTCCCCTGGAGGGTCTGCTATTCATTACTTTGAAGGTAAAACTTCAGCTTACAGTCTTTACTATTTTGCTAAGTAGCAATGTGTTTTGATACTTCTAATCAATAAGAAGGCTATTGATTCACTTCTGTGAATTTTCTTTGCCTGTAGGGTTCCTGGTAGTAATTCTTTGGCGTGTATGTGTTAGAGGTCTGATATGT
Organism: Pelodiscus sinensis; assembly: GCF_052426305.1. NCBI lineage: Eukaryota > Metazoa > Chordata > Testudines > Trionychidae > Pelodiscus > Pelodiscus sinensis. The sequence continues at coordinate 13,626,687 of NC_143085.1, forward strand.
TTTGTATTAACAAGTTGTTGGAAAACACCGTTGCTGGAAATAAAGATTATCCAACTAAATTTTTTGCCTACCTTCCAAAAGACCTTATTTTCTGACAACCAGGTAATCTGTGCATGAGCCTAGAGAGCTTAATTGCACTGGAGCAAGACATAGTTTAGAAGATTAGGCAGAATAATGTTCCATAACAAGTGTTTTATATTATACTTGAGTGTACAACTTCTTATTTAGGTCATTCAGTATACACATCTTTCTATCTCAAACTTCTGAGGGGCTCCCTTTCTGAACCATAGGAATTAAAACACTTGAACCGACCAGTAATCAATCTACTCAGGTACAGCAAAACTCCAATTGTCTGGCATCCAGTGGTCCAGCACTCCTGATAATCTGGCACCAACAGGAACCGAGAAGTGCTCCAGCCACCCGGACAATTGGAGCTCCTGTGAGCCCTATGCGCGCTCACGGGCTGGGAAAGGAAAGGAGAGGGGAAGGGGATTATATCCCTGTGACAGGTCTGCCAGACCCACACTGCATCTGGCCAGGGGACGGGGAGGAGGAGGTCGACAGGGAGCGGCGGCAATGAGGGGCGAACCCTCCAACGTTTTGTAGGGAGGCGGGGGAAGCCCCACGCAGCTGCCTGCTATAGGCTAGCTGGGGCTGCAAGTGGCAGCAGAGGAGAGGGGGCGAGGCGAGGGGCAGCACTGCAGGACCAACCTGGCAGCACCCCAGCTGCTCTGCCCCACCGCTTCCCCAAGTCCACCACTGCCATTTGACGCCTGCCTGCAAGCGGCGGTGGACTTGGGAAAGTGGCGGGGCAGAGCAGCTGGGGTGCTGCCAGGTTGGTTCTGCAGAACCGCCCCTTACCTGAGCAGCGCTGTGGGACCAACCTGGCAGCACCCCCGCTGTTCTGCCCCGCCGCTTCCCCAAGTCCACCACCGCCGTTTGCCACCTCAGGTGAGGGGTGACGCTATAGTACCAACCCAGCAGCACCCCAGCTGCTCTGTCCCGCCGCTTTCCCAAGTCCACTGCTGCTTGCAAGCAGGCGGCAAACGGCGGCGGTGGACTTGAGGAAGTGGCGGGGCAGAGATGCTGAGGTGCTGCTGGGTTGGTCCCGCAGCACCACCTTTCACCTGAGCGGCACTGCAGGACCAATCTGGCAGCACCCTAGCTGCTCTGCCCCGCCACTTCCCCAAGTCCACTGCCGCCGCTTACAGCCCTAGCTGGCCTGTTGCCGGCAGCTGCTCGGGGCTTCCCCCGCCTCCTTGTAGAACAGCAGATGGTTCACCCCTTGCCGCGCCATTCCCCTCCGACTCCCTTTTCCCCCCGCCGGTTGCAGTGCGGGTTCTGGCAGACCCGTCACAGCCCCTGCCGGAGTATCTCCTGATACTATGGCATATCTGATAATCCGGCACCCCCTGGGTCCCAAAGGTGCTGGATTATCAGAAGTCTACTGTATTTTGCTTTCAGCTCTAACTTCTGTGAAATGCGTCAGAGACAAATAAATCTTGCATTATCCTCTCTAATGCACTAGGGATGATAAATACCGATTAATAAGTTAATCAAATAGTTGATGTAATTGCCATTGACTACTCAATTTGTTGATAAGGGGGTTAGCTCCTGGGGAGGGTGTCAGCTGGGACAGAGCAGTAAGAGCCCGGACTGAGCTGATGGCTCTTACTACATTCAAAAAGCAGAGCTGCAGTGATCTGGGACCTGACGCAAGACAGGACTGCTGTGTCCCGTCTTATGCTGGGTACACCGCTTTGCCTCCGCCTCTCCTGTGCCCTTCCACTGAGAAGGTGCTGTGGATAACTGGCTTTTAAGCTGTCTCCCCCAGCACCGGCTCCTACCTCTCTTGCTGCTTCTGTATCAGTGGAGCGAGTAGTCAAGTAGTGACTTGTCTACACGTCGACTCCTCAAGTAGTTGCTTACATCCCTATAATACACCTGGACATTTACTTTTGTTTATATACATTGTTTTTCCTTATTCAAGTTTCAAAGTAGAATTGATGTCCTTTGTTGTTTTTACTGTAGCCAAGACATAGGCATTGGACAAAAGAACTAAAATAATTATAAAATGTAGATAAAACATTGAGAGTCTGTTAATCACAAGAAAAACACATTAGCTTACACAGTTTAGGATTTACAAAAAGCAAGGTTTCTATTTAAGATGGAAGATGTAATATGACTTTAAAATTTGTGGTTTTACAATAATTTCTGATGAATTTCTTAGCCAGTTTTGCTACATTTCCTTCAGAAATCATTACAGGAAGTATTTTGAGGTAAACGTAGAGGTTTACCAAAAGTCCTACCAAATGCAAATTAAATGAATACAAATATTTAACAGAATTTTCTTCTCTATCCTTGTATTTATTAAATGGCTGAATCTGTAGCTTTTATAGTTTTAAATTAGATTAAAGATGGATATTTATTATAGATTGATTCAGCTCCTGTGGGAGCTGGATTAAGTTCTTCATGGTTTATCAGGGATAGACCATTACTTCAAATACATTTCTCTCTTTATAATTAGCTGCAGAGCCTTCCTTCACATTTGACAAGGAACCCAATAAAATTGAGTAACCTAATGTTATTGTGTTCTTGTCTGTTCTTCTCTGCAGGGTCCTACCTACCTGATGGGAGTGCATTGGACCCAGATTACTACTTCTCTACAATCAGCTCTAGCTTCTCAGTTTCTCCTCTTTTTAATGGGATTAGTAACAAGGAATTTGATATTCCATTGGAAATGCTCCGCCAGCTGCTGCTCATGGTATTAGCTGCTTTAAAGATCATGTGCTTATGTTAGACACTGGGGCTATGTCTACACTCGCGGCTTCTTGCACAAATACAGCCGTTCTTGCGCAAGAATTTGTGGAGCATCCACACTGCCTGCCTCCCCTTGTGCAAGGACATTTACAGTATGGCGTGGTAAGAGAGGGCTTCTTGCACAAGCACTATGCTCTTTTTTATCAAGTGTAAGCCCTCTTGTGCAGGAGCTCTTGCACAAGAGGGCAGTGTGGACACCAGGCAGGGATTTCTTGAGCAATAAAGCCCTATGGCTAAAATGGCCATTAGAGCTTTCTCGCGCAAGAGAGCATCCACACTGCCATGGGCGCTCTTTCGCAAAAGTACAGCTTGCACATGGCAGTGTAGACGTTTTCTTGCGCAAGACTTCTTGCACAAGAACCCTTGCGCAAGGTTTTCTTGCACAAGAAGCCTTCAGACATAGCCAGAAGGTTATGGGTATTTTGTGTGTGTTGCAGTGTGAACAATTTTTAGGTGTATTAGAGGAGGTCCTTTGTATAATTATACAACATAAGAGGTTGTGTGCACTGTGTTTACCTTGGCATATAAGCAGAAGGATATTTTTTTCTAGTCCATTAACATCAGTCCTTAATGATTAATAATTCCCTAAAAACCTCATGAAATGTTAGTAATTTAGATTAATAAAGTTAATTTTGAAACATTTGTATTGGCATAGCCATCTTGTTTGCATTGGCTGGGAAATTTATCTAAAGTAGTTTGTGAACTGTGCATTATAGTGAGAACAATGCTATTTTCTAGTGGCAATGGTTTATTTGGACTGTATCTGATGGTATAGCTTGGTGGCCCTTGTAGGCACATCCTGTGTTACTGCTCATGACAACAGTAATATGAATTATTATAATAGAAATTACCATCTAACTTTTCACTGCCTTAATTTAGTCTGATTAATATTTATTTGATCCAGTGCATTCTTTAGCAAGCCTAAATTATGACTGTAAAACAAACCTTCTGCCAAGATAATGCCAATGACCATAGTAAACTTCTATTTTCCCTGTAGGTGAAACAGATTGTTGGGGATTCTGTTCTCAAAAACTTAGATGCCATTGTAGCTGAAGTTGCAGAGGTATGTTTTAATTTAATTTACATTTGAAATATTTTAAAATAAACTGACATGCTTTTTAAAGTCTTAACTATTGTAAAATCAAAGGTAAGAGACGAGTAAAAATAAAAGGGGGGAAGTGATAAGGGCCACTCCACTGATTATTTGATTTACCCTTTTGTTTCATAAGAAAAAAATTTCAAACCCTAAGATCAGTAGAAATTTCCATTTAACTTAAACAAAAAATCTGAAGAAACAAATATTCCCCTGCAGCATTGGCATTCTAAGCACTTCAGCATGAAGAATTTGAAATCAGTTATTAAAATTCCTTTGAAAGAAATTTTATGTATATGTGGTGTGCATGTTCAATCATTAGAGAGTATTGAGATGCATTTTATAACCAAATATCACAAATTGTTGGATATATATTACCAAATGATTCCTTGGTAATCCTCCTAGGGTTTCCCAGTTGGAGTGATAACACAAAAGAAAACAAACTATTACATTCTGCTAGTAGCTGCTAGGCAACTCATTCGCTCTCATTGGAAAAAGATAATTTAGTCCAACTGTAGAAGAATAGTTATTAAATATGGAAGAGGGTTGTAATGGAATAATTAGTGCAACGGTTATATACCCAGGAAAACTAAAAGGACAAGTACTGTAGATACTTTTATATTTGGATACCATTTATTCAATACTTAAAGTACGTTCATCTGCAAAAACAACAACAAAATCCCACCAAACACAAACATGCCTGTCCAAAATATGCATAATCAGATATTTTACTCAAGTTTAATATAATCACTAGAAATTACAAGTCAAATATAATGAGATTAATTCTATAGTATGGTAACTCTGATAAATAGAGATTTGAATACTCTGAGACACTTTATATTGACTGTTCATTGGCTTGGCCCCCTGCTGCTGATAGTGGCTGCAGTTCACTGTTCCAGGCCAATGGGAGGCACAGGTAGCCGTGCAGGCCATAGAGATATGCTGGTTCCATGTCACACAGCTCCCGTTGTCTGGGAATGGTGAATTGCGGCCAGTGGGAGCTGTGAGGACTGTAACTGTTGATGATGTAAAAATGTAAAAAATGTCTCATGGCCAGACAGCAGATTATCCTGATAGGCCATGTGCCATAGGCTGCTGACCCCTGGACTATATGATTTCTTACACTGTTTACAATTGGACAGCATCCTCTATCAACATCACCTCTATTGGGTCTCCGAAATTCTATATAGAGCAGTTCTGAACCGAATGTATGTTCAGATCTGTAGAAAGCTCATGTATTTTCATCTGTGGAAAAGAACTATATTTTTATCTACAGCCTTTCTTGCTGGTGCACAATGTAGGTTTTTATGTAAACAACTCCCGTCTCTGTCCCTGATTTTTCCAATTAAAAGTGGCTTTTGGATTCTCTCATTAGAGAATTTTATTACAGTATGTGATGTTTAAACCGACGGGATAGCTAAGTACTATTGACTGCATAGAATAGGTAGTTTTCATCCTGATTTACAGAAGACAGAAATACTCTTTTCAAATGGTGTGAACAGTAAACAGTACCGGTTAGGGGATGTGAAAGATTAACTGGTAGAGGCTGGAACAGCTCCTGCCCACTGGGCAGGGGGCTGTTTCAGCCCCATGGGGCCCTCTGTGGACAGGTGCACTTCAGCCCAGCTGGAATAGCCTCTGCCTGCAGCAGATTCCACAGAGCTGGAGCAGATCCTTGCCCACGGTGAAAGGGGGGGAATACTGCTCCTGCTCAGCCAGGCTGAAGCAGTCCCCTGTCCTCCCCTTTTAATTATTTAAATGTTATGTTTAGGTGATTAACCACTTAAATGGGATTTTATATTTCTAGTACCAGTTATCATAATTATTTCTAGTATTGAAAATGAGTTACCTGATCTAAATAAGGGATTTTATTTGTCTTCAGTTTACTATTTCATAGGAAAATGTTGCTTCCTTTTGAACCTAACAGCTGTTTTTTATCTTTATAGATAAGTCCTAGTGTGGATCTCTATTATAAAACATTCAGTGACCCTCTTTATCTTGCACAGTTTAAAATGCTGAGAGACACATTATACTACATGAAAGGTGTGGTACTTGCATTGAGATACTGTCTAAGTAATGCAGTGGGGGGAAATATAAAGCACTCTGTGCATTGTATGCTATGCTCCCAGTGGCTGGTGGGGAGAACAGCATTTCATGGGTGCTGCATGTATGCTCTACAATTTATGGAGCACTTTGATATGAAAGTTGCCCTATAAAAGTAAAATTATTTATTTAAGTGGTTGAAATCCTCTGCTTAGGGAGGAAACAATCAGCACTCAACTTGATCATTTGCCAGTGGTCTAGCCTGTGAAATTTTACTTCTGGGAAGAAATCTTATGAATAATATTTTATATATAATAGAAAAGGGATTCATCTCATTTTCAGACCATCTTTCTGGGTCATAACTACTCTTTTTGCTAGATTACATTTTCCATCTTATTCCTTGCAGATCTTCCAAACTCATTTGTTAAGGAAATCCATGATTTTGTACTAGAACAGTTCAACAGCAGCCAGTCGGAGCTTCAGAAAATCCTGCATGACGTAGATCGGCTACACAATGAACTGAGCCCTCTGAAATTGCGTTGCCAGGCTAATGCTGCTTGTGTGGATCTCATGGTGTGGGCTGTGAAAGATGAGCAAGGTGAAAAATATATGCTTCTGTCTCTTCAGAATGTCATTTATCCTGCTGAAGTGTTTTGTACAATTACTTTTCCATTGTTAGTAGTTGATAAAGGATCGTTTATATTACATGTTTGCCATAAAATACATTTAGTGATAAACTTCACTATTTTTTTTCTATAGAAAGTCAAACTTGTCAGAAAAATTCAAGGGTAACTTTTTAAAATTTTTGTATCACAAACTTGTTAACTAACTTAAAAGTGCTTGGAAATTCATTTCTTAATTCAAAGAACATGTGCTGTAAGTTTGGGGAGACTACACTATACTATTGTACCATAACATACAAATGTAAATTAGTCCTGGCCTACAGAGAGGCATTGACATCTCCACAGTACAGAATCTGTTAACTATAATTGATGTATAACATTCTAATATATCGCCTCTGATACAGACCTAATTCAGGAAAGCAGCTAATTGTGTGTGTTAAAGTAAGAAAGTGCTTTTCTGAATAGGGATTGTTTCCTGACTTGGGGCTATACTCTATAGCCATGTCTAAACTACGGGCATGTCTAAACTACATCCCTCTGTCGAAAGAGGGATGTAAATTAGGCAAATCAAAAGTGCAAATGAAGTGAGGATTTAAATATCCCACCTTTCATTTGCATAATCGTGTCACAGCGGTCTTTCGAAAAAAGGTATTTCAAAAGTGAAACTGCAGTCTAGACACAGTTCCTTCAAAAAAAGACCCCTCAGTACGGGATCTTTCAAAAAAGGGTTGGTTTTTTTTCCCCAAAAGAACTGTGTCTAGACTGCAGTTTCACTTTCAAAATACCCTTTTTTTCAAAACACCCACTGTGACACGATTATGCAAATGAAGTGTGGGATATTTAAAACCCCACTTCATTTGCACTTTTGATTTGCCTAATTTACATCCCTCTTTCGACAGAGGGATGTAGTTTAGACATACCCTATGACATAAAGTTGAATCTAATATGGTCAACTTCTGGGCTCCTGATTTTGCAAAGTTGAAGATCTGTGTCCTTGCCACTGGGAAGAATCAAATGTGGTTCAGAGTAGTGCATCCCTATTAGTAAGCCTATTGTTGACTCAAAGAGCTGTGCACTGTGGGTAGCTTTGCATTCTAAACTATGTTCCCGGTGTCAGCTGAGACCAAAACTGTGCAGCAGGTGGTTATGGGCTCATGTCAGAATCCCATAATGCACCCATCTAGTCCCTCCCCTGCTTGTGTGGGAAGGGACTGCTTAGTGGGAAGCAGTGTGCTCATGACTTTTTGCATCCTGGTTTCCTGTGCTCTTCCACTGGCCACTGGAGAGGGATGACGTGGGGGAGGGGGGGCACTTGCAGGCTTTGCCAGGCCCCGCTCTTCTTCCACTGACCATCAGAGGGGAAGGGGGGCAACTTCTAGGCCTAGCCAGGCCCTGCACTCTCTCCCTGGCCTCTGGGGAAGGAGGAGGAGGGAGGCCTTGGTGCGGCAGCCAAACACTGGTGAAAGGGGGGAGAGAGAGATGAGTCAGGCAGAACACAGAGTGACGTGATGATGTCACTGTCATTCCATAGGAGTTTTTTATATAGAGAGAAATTAAAAATACTTGTAGATGGCTGTCAAATATCTCACCCCCTTCCCCTGCTATTTTTCAGACCTGTAGCCACCTATAACAGGGTGTGAGACTCACTAGTGTGACCAGCAGGAGGCAATAAATTGGGAATTAACTCTAACCTCTGCACCACCTTCTGGCTGATGGCTCACCTGTTGTTGATCCACACTCTTGCTCTGGACCCATGTTGCTCCCAGGACCACGATGTCCTCTTCAGGACACTACTCTCCACAGCCTGTGCAGCCAGTTGCAGTCTCAGTCTAGACCCTCACCTCAGGAGCAAGCCACTGTCCATAAAGGCCATTCCACAGTGTGGCTAGGTGCAGTGCAATGGTAAAAGGAGAGACCCAGGTCCACTTACTCTGCTGGGTCCTGGCCCAGGGACCCTTGTCCTTCCCTCCTTCTTTCCCTTTCAACTGCTGCCTGTTCCCTGGGTCACTTCTTCCATGAGCCCTGCAGAAGAGTGGTTGTCAGGCTGGAGCCTCACTTTCTGTAGCTCCTCTGAGCCTTCCCAGCACTGCTTTCTTCCACTGCCTCCCTAGGAACCAGTTCTTCATCCTCCCTGATCAGTACCCTAACTGACCACTGCTCTGCTGAGCAGCTCCTTATAATCAGGGCTGCCCCAGCAAGCTGTCCCCTGATTGACTTCTTACAATCTTCTCCCTGATTGGCCAGGGTTCTGCACAGGTTCTCCTTCTAGCCTGCTTTAATCTTTTTCAGCCAGAGGGGGTTAGCCGCCCTATTACACCATATCAATTCAAAATACTTAACATAACTGTTTATTTCAAATTTTATTAAGGTCCCCAAACTTTTTTACCAAAACACTACCAGCAGAGTTTTAAATAATCATAAACCAAACAAATCAGATCAAAACATCATGGATAACATTCTGTGAAACTTTTCTGAGTTTCTGAATTGTTGAGTAGGTAGATCCAGCAAATTCTTTACATGTTCTGTAGTCTTTGGTAAGCACCTAATACTAGTAGGCTAATAAATTCACATACATTCTTCAGATCTGTTACTGATTTCCTTCTTTTGGAACAAAGGTGCAGAAAACTTGTGCATCAAGCTGTCAGAAAAACTTCAGTCCAAGACCTCCAGCAAAGTCATCATTGCTCACTTACCACTGCTGATCTGCTGCTTACAGGTCTGTCTTTAAAGAGTTGAAAACAAGTATTTTGATTTGAACAATCATGGAGTAAATTGCTTGGGGATTGACTGACTAATTTAACAGTTTCTCATCTTCTGGTTATATTAATACTTGTCAGTGTTCTTTGCATCCCCATTTTAGGGGCTTGAAACAACAGTAGGTGGTACTTCTTAGAACCTATTAAGCTTAGAATTTCTCAATCAATTGGCCATTTATTTCTGACAATCCTGAGTTCCTACTTTCTTTATCTAACTAAAAAATGTAGTGGGACTGGGTGGCTACTGGATTAGTAGAGATATGAAGTCTTTCACCTCTTGTTCACCAGTTGATATGCAACATAGATTGGTAGTGCTCAAAAACTGAGACCAGTGTTCCCTGTAAGCTGTGTGCTTATGTGGACATGTATGAGGCATTCCAATACTACTCAGCTGATTAGTAGAGTGCCCACAGCTAGGTTTTATGTTTTATTTGTGGTGCACATTCACACATGCCTTGGTGCATATAAAACAATTTATTCCACACATGGAAAATTCATCAGGGAACATTGACTGAGATTATATGATGATAATCTTCAGTAGCCTGTGTGAAATAACTCACACCATCCTAGAAGCTGAGGTGTCCCATTCACAAAGGCCCTATCACAGTTGGAGCTAATTACCCTCTTTGTTGGCAGTCTGTGTAGAGGACAGTGTGGAAAAAGTACTGGGGATTGTCTTGTCTTCACACTGATCTCTTTTCAGATCAGGTTTGATTCATATTGGCAGGTTAGTGTGTGGAAACTTGCCCATGCTGCACATACTCGATCAATAAATATATGTGATCCTTCAGGATTATCAGCATGGTGTTATCTTGGACTAGCAACTTCATTTTAAAAAGGGAAAACTACAGTATCATCAGCCTTGTTCCAGTTGGACACTTTCCAAAACCAGTCCACAGTTATCATTCTGTAACCAAGACTGGAATAGCAAAGATATGTTACTCTTCTCACTAGAGTACAAATATGTCAGCAATGTGTGTGTTTTTTTTTAAAGTTATACACCTACAGTTGAAATACCAATAGGTCTGTTTATGCAACAGGAAAGTTTAAAATTATTTAATGTATCAGTTGTTTCCTTTTAGGGTTTAGGTCGTTTGTGTGAGAGGTTCCCTGTTGTGGTTCATTCTGTCACTCCATCTTTGAGGGACTTCCTTGTGATTCCTTCTCCAGTGCTAGTAAAACTTTACAAGTACCACAGCCAGTATCATACAGGTAAATGAAATCAATATTTGTTCTATATATGGTTCCAGTTGTGTGCTATATCACAAATAAAACTAATTTCCTTGTATTATAACAACTTAAAAGTTTTTTTTCTCAATTTCTAACATTTTATTTATTCATGGGTTGTGGGGGGCTTTTTTTGTTTGTGAAGGGAATGCAAACAAAATTCATGCAAAAATACATCCTAATGTCTAAGACCTAGCAGTAGCCATAAGAAATAGCCAAGTCTGGGTATGTCTAGACTGCACTGTTAAATCAGAAAAATATACACATCTTGATCTGGTGGGTGTGGGGGAGAGCCAGGGCTGCCATGGCACAGCATTGGCCCTCCCCAGTGGTCAATAGGTGCGGGATGGAGTGCCATGGCTGCCTCGGCCTGGCCCTCCCCAGTGGCTATGAGGGGAAGGAGAGCCAGAACTGCCTTGACCCAGTCCTCCACGATGGCCGGGGGGAGGAGGGACAGGGAGAGTTGGGGCTGCTTCAGCCCAGTCCTCGTTGGTGGTTGAGGGTAGGGAGAGAGAGCTGGGGCTGCTTTGGCCCGCCCCTTCTGGGTGGCCCAGAAGAGGGTAGAGCTGGGGCCAGTTTGATCTAGCCTGCTGCGACCTTGCACACCAAGCCTCCCATACCTACTCCACCAAGAACTTGCACTGCCAAACCTCCTTGCTCACCACCCTGCCAAGACCTCGCACATCTCATCCAACCTGTCCATCGAGACCCTGCACCCTTGTACATCCTCTCCATTTAGTCCCTCACACACTCCCTCACTTACCTCTTCCATCGAGACCCTGCATCCTCAGCCCACTCCTGTACTCTCTCCCCTGGCCAGACACTTACCCACAGGCTGTTCCTGGCCCCTTCCCTCTCTGACTAGACACTCTGCCCCCAGCCTGCTCCTGCATCCTCCCCGTAGCCAGACACCTACCCCCAGAGAGAAGGGGGTTGGAGAGCATAGCGCACAGGAGGCACAATCCTCTAGTATAGTTAGCCACATTTTGTTGACACACTTGCATATGGACAGAAGTGAGCCTGGGCCAGTGTTATGACTTGTAAATTCCAATACAACCCATAAATAAACAACATGTTAGAAAATTTAATAATAAACTTTTAACATATTGGATATTGTTGTGATTGCATTTTGAAAAGTGACTCCCTGTCAACATGGAGTTCCAATTTTATTTACAAATCAAATATTGTTTTTTTTTCCCCTAACTGCTATCTGCAGAATGTCTGTGGATCTGAATGTGACTCTGTTCCTTCTCCTTGTTACAGTTCCACAATTAGTAGATATTCTTCAGCTAAAATTTAGATGACAATTGTGTTAGTGATGCCTAAGGTAGAATAACTTGCTTTTCCATATAGTCTGCAGTGAAAAAGGGAGTCAAACCCACACTTATTTTTCTTGACAAAACAAGCTTGAATTTGAAGGTATATAAGGAATAGATACATTGAGTATGAGACTTCATTTTTACTCAGTTGTTTTTCCACCTTAAAATCATGCTTTAATTACACACTAGGGAGAACTACTTCACTGGATGTACATCAGGGATGAATCTGGCTGAAGATAGTTCAGAGTGTTAGAGTTATTAGATTCAAATATGAAAACTAAGGCAATGTAAAAGCAGTTTATTAAATTAATTACTTATTACTGTAGTTCAACAAATTTTAGTTGAAAAACCTCTAGTGCTCAGTTTGAGTGTTTTGCTTTGAGAGTGCTAGTTACATGCTCTTAGAGCTACAGGTTGGACCTCCCTGGTCCAGCACTTTCAGGACCTGACCAGTCCTGGAGGAAAGAGTTTGCTGGACCAGGGACCAGTTCTGGGCCCTTTACTGATGGACTCCACCTTTCCTGGGGTCTGTCAGTAGATCACCAGGCTACCCTGTCCCTGGGCTCCTGGCTCTATAGCCAGTCCTGAGCTGCTGGGCTCCACTGCCCCAGGCTTGCTGGGGCTCCTCATCTAGTCCCAAGCAACCAGGTTCTCGGACCCAGAGCCTTTGTGGCTCTGGTACCGGCCCCGGACTTAGAAAGGTTCAGCATGGCTCTCACACCCCCATCTCCACTCTCTGCCTCCTGGACTCTCTGGACCAGTGGCTCTCTGGTCCAGCAACATCTATGGTCCTGACGGACTTTATATATTACCGGACCCGAGAGGTTTAACTTGTACTACTAAAGCAATATTCAAATCCATGCAAAGTGGGAAGGGTGGACATTTCTGACAGCGAATTGAGTAATGAAATAGCAGAATTTGGTTACCAGATGAAGAATGGCTACCATAGTTCTTCAGAGCATCTCTCACTCTCACCGGTGTCCTAGTCTATATTGCATTCACTTGCTAAGTATTCCTTTGCCTATATATACACAACTGAAGCAAAGATACAGCAAAAGACATTGTCTCTTATGTTCCGTTTCTGTTCTTAGTAGGTGTCAATGACATCAAAATCAGCGTAACAAATGAGCATTCAGAGTCCACTCTAAATGTAATGTCTGGCAAGAAGAGTCAACCGTCCATGTATGAACAGCTTCGGGACATTGCTATAGACAACATCTGCAGGTGAGAATTGTGCTTAGATTCATTGAAGGACTAACTTTTGTACAACTAGAAACTATTTGGATATTTGGGTTCAATGCATTAGATATCCTTAATTGTACATAAATATACAAGAATGTCAGACTAGGTTAGGCCAAAGGTCCATCTAGACCAGTATCCGGTCTTCCAAAAATGGCCAACACTAGGTGCTCCCAGAAGGAATGAACAGAAGTCTCTGCCACGAGCTGTAGCCCACTGAATTTGGGACCACTGCTGGAACTACAAAATTAGGGTGCCAGGCTGCAGGAAGGGAGTATACATGTACCAAGTGAATCTGCTGAAGACCTGAGAAGCCATGTTTATTGCATCAGTATCCCCTGACTCTGAACTAGGTCCTTTAGAGGGCGAGCCTCTAGACCCAAAACTAGTAGAGCTAGGGGAAGGCCTCAGCCCCTTGCAATGGAACCAGATACAGCACTTCTTGGAGACCTTCTAAGATGTCTTATTTACCCACTTGGGATGAACAAACCTGATACACCACCACATTGCAACAGAGAGACAGAAGATGAGAGACATACACTAGCCACTGCCATGGAAGACGTGGGAGGCTGTGCGACAGGAGTTCAGCACAATGCTCGAGTGAGTGAAGGAGTCTTATCATCCTAGTGCTGAAGTCCAGTGGGGCTATCTAGTTCTGCATCGATTTCCGGAAAGTCAGTGCTATATGCTGCTTTAATGAATACCTGATGCCCTGGGTTGAAGAACTGCCGGAATGCCTAGGAGGGGCCAAGTACTTGTCCACCATTGATTTGACAAAAGGGTACTAGCAAATACCCCTCTTGCTTAATTCTCAGGCAAAGACTGCTTTTTCCACACCATTTGGTTCCTACCAGTTTGTCGCTATGCCATTTGGACTACATGGGGTAGCTGCCTCCTGCCAGAGACTAATGAACAAACTATTACAAACACATGACCATATCCAGCCACCTGTATAGATGACATTGTCATCTACAGTGGTATGTGGAAAGACCACCTGTACCACCTCAAGGAGGTTCTTCAGGCCTAGTGGGAGGCGGGCCTAACAGCAAATCCAGCAAAATGACTTACATGCATGGTGGGAGCCTGTAAATTATGATCAGTGGTTGACAAAGTAGGAAGCACTAGCAGAAACTCCAGCACCAAGAACAAAAAGGCGGGTGAACCAGTTTTTGGGTCTGATTAGCTATTATAGCTGATTCATCCCGAACATAGCAACCATTGCAGCTTCGCTTACAGATTTAACAAAGAATTCCCAACCCTGCCAGGTGAAATGGACAGATCAATAGGAGAAGGCCTTCTAGAACCTCAACAGATGACTAGCAAGAGAAAGAGTCCTAGTACACCCAGATTTTTTTTCAAAGAAGTTCATACTCCAAACTGATGCCTCAGGAGTGGGGCTCAGAGTGGTTCTATGTGAAGAGGTAGATGGAGAAGAACACCCAGTCTTTTTCCTGAGCAGGATGCTGTTTCCAAGAGAAACAAAGTATTCCAGGATTGCGAAAGAGGCCATAGTGGTAAAACGGGTTATTGATGCCTTCTGTTGTTACCTGCTAGGAATGACCTTTAAGCTGATTACTGACCACCCCCTCCCCCCCCCCGGGTCATGCGGTGGTATCTCTCCCTGCAGCCCTATGATTTCTGCATGTTCCATTGGCCAGGTAAGGCCTATTCAATGTGGATTTCTTTTCCAAGTTGGGCAAAGAGGAGAGTGGGAGAGAACACCAGCTGGGTTCCCTCTCAAAGGGGGAGGGTGTGTGATGGGGTATGCATACCCTGAACTAAGACAGGAGAGGTATGATCAGAGAAAGTCCTTCCCCTTCATCCAGATGGGGCATGCTGCAATGTTGGGGCAGCATAAAAAGGAATAATTCACTCAGTTTGGACTGGATGCCAGAGGAGAAGGGCCTGTTGCAGGAGTTGCAGAGATACTCCCTCCAGAGACCCAGATGACAGGAGCCAAAAATCTGGGAGATCTCATCACACTGCCAGCACTAGAAGAACCTCAAAGAGAGGCTGCTGCTGTGGAACCAGAGGACCCGGAGATTATGTGGAACACCCGAATGCTGTATCTGATGGGAAGTGACCCAGGGAGGGTGCATGCGTGGTGTCTTCCAACTGAGGCAGCCATGGACCATGAGTGTTCTGCGGACTGCAGTTTGAGAACCACTGCTTAAGAGACTTTGGTGAGATGCCTTGTCAAAGGCTTTCTGGAAGTTATGTAGATGGTGGTTGGTCCTGCCATGAGGGGAGCTGACTGGATTTGATGACCTCTAATGTCCCTTCCAATTCTAGTGTTCTATGATTCTATGAAATCTAACTATACTATATCCACTGGTTTTCCCCCTTGTCCAGATGCTTGTTGACACCCTCAAAAATGCTAGTAGATAAATAAGGCATGATTTCCCTTCACAGAAACCAATTTGACTTTTCCCCAACAAATTATTTTAATCTATGTGTTTGACAGTTCTACTCTTTACTACATTTTCAACTAATTTGCTTGGTACTGATGTTAGACTTGCTGGTCTATAATTGCCAGGATCACTTCTGGAACCCTTCTTAAAGATTCGTGTCACACTAGCTATCTTCTGGTCATTTGGTGACCACCAGTGTGCTCAGAAGGCATCGACTCCCTCCTGAGATTGGCACAATAAACTCTCCTACAGCAGATGCATTGGTGAATGCTTCTGACCTCAGTAAATGGAAAGTAACCTCCTTCTCATTTTCTAAACCATCATCACCTGCTCCTGCAGTCTTGCGTAGCTTCTGTTTGGATGCACGGTGAGAGGAAGATTGCAGCAGGAGAAGTTACAGCCTAATCCCATTGTCTTTCTAAAAGATAATTCTCACTGCATCTGAATCTTGGTGGATGCTTAAATAAATCCTTGTTTACCTTCTTCCTCATGTGCCACTTGGTGCTTGGGAGAAGAGTAAACTGGATCATCCCGTCGAGGGTCTAAAATGCCATCGCAGGTATACGGCATATAGCCTTCCTTATGTCTCCCTCTCGAAGGAAGGGAGTTAAGGTAATTCCTGCTCTGCAGATTGAGACACTGAAGGGCAGAGAATCAGCAGTGAAGTGCAGGAGGGTCAGAGAAGTTAAGTAGTTATTGTCACTTGAATTTTAAATATAATTTAAATTGGCAAGTAGGAAACCTTGACTTAAATAATTTATTTTAATGTTGTTTTGCATTTATATGTTTTATTTTCATTTAAAACGATTCATTGGTAAGCATTGTAGATCAACATGTTTTAACTAAATGGAACTTTTACATTTAATTGGGTACTTCTCTGTAAGTCGCCTGGAAAACGCTCTGTGTATTCATATTTATCATCTTAATATTTACATTTTTATTATGTTAGAAAATTTGGAATGATACTTTACAAGATTTTATTTTTATTTACAAGTTTTTACTCCTGGTGTTTATTAAGTTGTGTTTGAATGGAAGTTGCATAAAATGCAAAATACTATTATCAAGTTTTTTCATTTTTTAAATAAAACTACAAGATAATTTTATTTTAAAACATGCTTTGCATTTAAAACTAACTGACAGAGGAAGTGTTAGTGAATTAAATTTGTTTCTTTCACCATGTCCTTCAGAATTTTAGTATTAATAGCTCTCACCCTCTTACACCTTATTTTCCTATTCAAATCTATCAGTAAAAACATACTTTTTTGTTTTTTCAACTTCCGTTTGGTTTCTTAACTTTGAAGGAACTAGTCATTGAAATGAACTAGCTGAATACACTGAAGATATTTTCTTTGTGCTTGTTGAAGAGGCCACTGCTGCCAAACTGCTTAAGCATTTCAACAAACAGTGGTTCAATGGTTTTAGCTACAGTTCAGCTGTTGGACTTTTTAAAGAAAGTTTTGCAGGAAACAGGTACTGGTTAAATAGATTTTAATAGATTGTACTAAATTTAGGCCAGAGGTTGTCATAATTTCAGTTAATTTTAAATAAGTTTATTTTTAAAAGAAAAATGTATTTAATTTAAATTTTAAAAAATGTAATGTTTAAAAAAATCTTTAGTGTTTCTCCACCCTACTTACATTTTATACGTACATAAGCATGAACATGTAAAGAATGTGGAACTCATGAAACAAATGTGAAGAAATTGAACAGTATCATCTAAATGTAAAGATCTCTAGAATGTTTTAGGGTTTCCAAATATTTGTTAATGTGCATATATCCTTTTGTAGGAATCTTTTTCTTATTGAATACAATTGAGATTGTATCAGTTGTGCATAGTGATTTTTGTATTGGATCCTTACTCTCACATAAAGTGAGATGTGAAAATATAACTGTTGCTGTTTGGCTCTCCTGGCAAGTTATGTGTTTACTATTTTGTAGGAGCTTGAAATCTGGCTCTTCTGTGGATCCAGTGATCATTGAGGCTTTTCTAGCCAGTTTGTCTAACCGACTGTACATCTCACAGGAGAGTGACAAGTAAGTTATTAAGCAAAATATCCATTATTTTTTGTCTTCAGTCAATTTAACTTAAGACCCATTTCTGCTAAGGAGGTTTTCCCTGTGTGAAATGCTAAGCATGAGTTTCCCCTGTGTGAAATGCCAGTGAAATTAGGGAAATTGCATGTGGGAATATGGTTTGGTTCATGAAGCTCTTTTGTGGGATTGGGCTTTTATTTTAATACTGCTGGGGCTACATACTTTACTGGAATACGGTTTTCATGTCTGTTTTTGCTAAATTTTCAGTGCTCTTCACATGCCAATCACTTAATGTTCTGCACAATTAATAACTGCTTGTGGAGTCTGAATTAGCTCTCTCCTTTTGAGCAGTTGGTCTGAGTCAGAGGCAACATAGTTGACAAGACTGCTCCAAGAGAAGCTCCCACTATATTTACCCAACTCTACTTTGATTGGTCTTTCCAGACAGGCTTTTTATTTTTTCCCACCTATTTTGCTATCCTGAATGATTAACAGATCAGTGTTACTACTGTAAAAACAATTGTTTGTTTCCTTTATGAAGTATGTTCTTGTTTATCATGGGGGGGGAACAGCATCAAGGGGTTAAACTGTAATGTCACTTAATTTCTGGGTGTATCAGCATAAGCTTGTAATTCACTTTGTAGTGGTAGGTGTGTTTTTTGTTTCTGGATGTGAATGTGGCTTGTTTGTTTGTTTTTTGTTAGGGAGGCCCATTTGATTCCTGACCATACAATTCGAGCTCTGGGGCACATTGCAGTGGCACTTAGGGACACTCCCAAAGTGATGGAACCTATCCTGCAGATTTTACAGCAGAAGTTCTGCCAGCCACCATCTCCACTTGATGTACTAATCATTGACCAGCTGGGCTGCTTAGTTATCACTGGAAATGTAAGGAGAGAAGAGCTAAGAGAACAAACCAGACTAAAGAGGCCCTTAAATCAGGGGTCGGCAACTTATGGCTTGCGAGCCATATATGGGTCACCTAGGAGCTAAATATGGCGTGAGCGCAGCTCCCCCTCATTCATCCCCACCCACAATGGGGAGCCCACACTGGCAATCCAGCATCATGGCCCCCACAAGCTTGGAACCAGTGCTGGCTTCCTGTGGGAGGGGAGGGGAGGAGAGAAGGAGCCCCAAGGCTCTGCGCTGGTTCCAGCTTGTGGGGAAGTGCACGTGCTGCTTCTCCCCTCCCCACAGCAACGCACGTGCTTCCTTATCCACCCACCTTCCCCTGTGCTCTGGGGAGGGGGGACTTGGCAGCTGCATGACCACCTCCCTCCTCATGATCACTAGAGAGTGCATCCAGCCGCGCTGGATGTGGTAGTGATGTACATTGAGTGTGCAGGTGCTGGGGGTGGGACAGGAAACTAAAATGATGGCAGAGGATCCAGACTTTGGGGACGAGGAGCGTCTAGATTTCCTGAAGGAGCAGCACTTGTGCTTCTTCCAGTGCTGCCTGCAGATCCTGCCCAAGAGATATTCGTCCCTGGAAACCAGCAGGTACCAACCGAGCTGCTCCTGTTCCCTCCGCCTCGCCAGACACCCATCAGCACTCTGCTCCTGTCCTCTGGCCAAATGCCCATCAGCATCCTGTGCCTACCCCCTGCTTGCTCCTGCCTCCACCCCCTTGCCCAGACACCTACCCCCAGCTTACTCCTGTCCCTTACCTCCTACGCAAATTGTGCACCCTCACCCCATCCCACTCACTGGCAGCTCTGCCCCACACACTGGACCCCTTCCTTATTTGTGGTCCCACCCCAGGGGGAGGGGAGGCCCACAAACTCTACTAACCCTGGAATCCCAGAAGAGTTAATCTGGCCTGAGGCTTTGAAACTAATAATACTTACCCGACCCTACCCCCCGCCATGGGACTGGAGTACCAAGGGAGTGAGGTGTTTCAGTTGAAGGCCACATCAGCAAGGGTTGGAGGTTTTTGGAGGGGTTGCTTTTTTGCTTTTCACTTGTGTAGTCCCCAACTAATTTTTCTGTGGGACTCTGGTCCCAACCCAAAAAAGTTCTCCGCCACTCCCATAAATAATGACAATGTTGAAGACTTTTGTGTTGGACATCATATTTTACTTTATTTAAAAATGAAACTTGGCCAACAAGTGGCCCAGCCACCATCTGGCTGCAGCATTATAACACCTCTGAATGCCTGCCCAGCCCTTCCCCCACGCCAACCCCAAGCTCATCGTATACCTGAACCCCCTGCCCTGAGCCCCTCATACTGCCACATTCCCAAACTTCTGCAACCCCACATCTCCAGTCCCCTGCCATAACACTCCTGCACCCCTGCTTCCCAGCACTGTGCCCTGAGTCCATTATACACCCAGACCAGTGTTCCCTCTAAGCTGGGTGGCAGCACAGCTTCACAGATGATTAATCAGCCTCTCTCAGACAGAGGCTCAATGCATGGAGCTGATTAATTACCTGTGAAGCTGTGCTGCCGCACAGCTTAGAGGGAACACTGACCCAGAACCTCTGCCCTGAGCCCCTATACTTCCCAACACAGACTCCTGCATTCCCACATCTCCAGTCCCCTGACACAATACTCCTGCACCACCTACAAACCTCAAATCTGTGCCCTGAGCCCATCATACACCCAAGCCCTCTGTCCTGAGCCTCATATACACCCCAACCCAAACTCCTGCTCTCCCACATTCCCTGCCCCCGGCATGAGATTGACAGAAGACAGCCTGAATGCATGCATGAAGCTGCATTTGACCAGTTATGATGTAAAGTTCAAAGAAATGTGTGAAAAGATGCAGCAGCAGAAGTCCCATTAAATAAAGTCTGAGAGTACAATGTTTCATTTATGTTATTAATCATTATGTCAGTTAACAATTATATTAAGTTGTATATTTTCAGTCATGCAAATAGGCGTTTTTATATAGCTTTTGTTAATCACTTTTTCTGAATTTTATGTATTTTGGGTCTTTGGTTTGAAAAGATTGCTGACCCCTGATATAGAGGGGAAAAATTTAAATTATGCTTTCACAAGCTCCTTAGTGACTTAGGAGTGCCCAATTAGTATTTAGGTCTGAGGAACCTCAATCTTTTTTGATAATGGGATTCAGGCTCCTAAGTCACTTAGGTCTAGATTTTTAAATATACTCCTATACAAGGTTTTTATTTGTTTGGATAGAATTTATTTTACCGGGTTTATTCCTTTGGTGGGTACTTTATTCAAGGTACTTTACTTTGTTTTCTTACAGCAATATATTTACCAGGAGGTATGGAATCTATTCCAGCAAATCAGTGTTAAAGCCAGTTCAGTTGTTTACTCTGCTACTAAAGATCACAAGGATCATGGATACAGGTAACATTTAAAGTTATAAAAGCCTCCTTAGAATTCATGAATATTTAAATCAAGCATCAGCTTTCATGCTGTGTTATGAATATTCACCATTTTTCTGTAGACATTACAGCTTTTTTTTTTAAATCTTTTTGTTGTATTCCTGAGGTTTGTTAACATTAATTGTCCAGTTCTGAGAGGGAGGATGTTTTGAATTTATCTTGATTTCATATAGTCTCCTAGTCCTGTATTTTTTGAAGTAACACTTTGAATATTTAAAAATGACTGGTGTGTGTTTCTTGCTTCCATTTGCTGGATTTTAGAATGAATAACATGCTTGTGATTTTTTTTCTCTTGATGAGCAGTTAGTTCTTCAGTGTTGCAATGATATCTAGCACCTGTAGGATAATGTATTGGCAGTGAATGATAATAGGGATTCCTAGATGTCTTTCAGAAATGGTTAGCATCAGGAAATATCAATTCTGTCAGAAGGATTGTGTGCAGTGGTGTTGTAGCAGTCTGTCCCAAAATATTAGAGAGGCAAGGTAGGAAGGTGAGGTCTTTAATTCGACCAACTTCTGGGGAGAGATTAGCTTCATGCTTACACAGAGCTCTTCTTCAGATCTGAGAAACTTAGGGTGTCATGGCTAACTACAAGATTAAACCGATTGTTTGGCGTGAGTAATTAATATATGTTTCCAAGGAAAAAGTCCAGGATATGCACCTTATTTAACACTCAAAGCCACCTTCATCAGGCAGCGGCATTCTACCAGAGAAGCAGATTGGCTCTTCCATAATGCAGTCAGCCTGAGAGCACCTGCTTCAGTACAGAAATAAAATCCCCTCTGATCACATACTCATTGCTATCACCTGCCATCCAAAGCTTGATGGGGATCCCATCCTGAAAGACATCTTTTGTGAACTCCATCTTCTGGTCTTAAAATGATGCTGCAACTTTTCCATACTCATCATCCAAAGCAAAGCTACCAACAGACCAGGATACCAACTCAAAGCAGCCCCAGAGCCTCCCAGTGTAACTGATATGAAACTTGTGGACATATCTTCACTGTTACAATGATCGGCATACCCAAACACACCTTTCAAGATCGTTGGGCTCTACACATGGGTACCACAACATATAGAAGGCCTTTCCCCATGCACTAAATGTTCCAATGGCAACTGCAGGTGAAATCAGATAGTAACTATGCTCTTGAAGGAACTCACACAGGAAAATAAGACAAAACACTACATCTCAGCTACATCTACACTGTAAGTTTTCTTGGCAAAAAATATGCTAACGAGGGACTCATTTGCATAAGCCGTGATCTCATTTGCATATTTTCTACCAATCTGTTTTTGCGCTGGGGTTTTTGCACAAAAACAAGCAGTGTGGACGTTTTCTTTTTGCGCAAAAACCCCTTTTTCTGCAAGATCCTTATGCCCCAAAAAGGATGTATACCGATCTTGCGGAAAAAGGGGTTTTTGCACAAAAAGAAAACATCCACGCTGCTTGTTTTTACACAAAAACCCCAGCGCAAAAACGGATTGGCAGAAAACATGCAAATGAGATTGCGACTCATGCAAATGAGTCCCTCAGTAGCATATTTTTTTACCAAGAAAACTCGTAGTGTAGACCTAGCCTTCCTGTGGGTAAGCACTTTTCACAAAGCAATCACTGCTGCATCAGATCTATCAGTGCTCATCGTCAAAGAAAACTTGCCCAATTCATAACATTTCTAAACACTAAATTTCATGGATTGAGCAGACATAGTAGATTTATGGTTTGTTACAACAGTTCATAATCCACTAGCAGCCTTCCCCCAGTGGCTTCTCCCCCTTCCCTCCGCTCCCTTCCTTTCCTTCTTAACTGAATGGATATTAATAACCCACTTCACCACCTTGTAATATATGTGAACTGATTGTGCTAACCCTCCTGTTGCATTTTGTATTTAGTTATGACACTCCAAGTAAGTATCCTAAACTAAAGAAGAGCTTTCTGTAAACTCAAAAGATGCCCTCTCCCCTCCCCTCCCTTTCCACCCTCCCAGCTCTCTAACTGATTGATTGATTGGTACATTTTAGCTGGTGTCAAAAACATCTAATGTATTAGCAGTAATTGCAAACTGTCGTCTTAATGTGCCAGATGCACAGACCATTGAAGGCTGTGGATTGGCCCCAGTACTATTATAGTACTGAATTTCTTAAGAATAATTTATGAAAGAATGCTTAATAACTAGGCACAATCCAATTACTGTTAACAACTAATAGAAAATATTCCAGTAACATCAGTAGGAGTTAATCAGGCCCTATCTGAGTGAGGTGTTGCCGTATAAAATTGCAGGACACTGCCTGGCATTCATTATGTCATATAACAAGTTAATTAGTATTCAAGACTATGGAAAGGTAATTTGTATCAGAATTACATTGCTTTATAATTTTAACTTTTAAAAATGCTTGAATTCTAGTCTAATGAAGGTGCGGGATTGACAGTAACTACAGATGAGCATACTGGTACATGCTCATTATACAGGCTTTCATGAACTGTCCTGCCCAGTTCATGTCATTAATTAATTTGATTTTCTATATCACCTAAAACTTTTCCAATCCAGAAATACATATCTTTCAGCTATGTTAGATTTCAGTTTTACATACCAAAAATGGGCCCTGGTGAACTGGTGATGGGTGGCAAAAGACAAAACGTTCTCTAGAGATGAAATTGAGACTTCTGATGACATTCCATTTCATTCTTCACACATCAGTGTTGGCGCCAAGGGTGGAAATTAGTTTATTCCATTTCTCTGTTTGGTGCTGTTTTTATGTGCTCTCTGATGTTGAAACCACTACATGCATTTTAATTGTGATTCAAGAGGTATTTGATTGGCTTTTTATATCGGAATGCTAATGAACGTAGGAACGGCCATACTGGGTCAGGCCAACCGTCCATCTAGCCCAGCATCCTGTCGGCAGACAATGGCCAATGCCAGATGCCCCAGAGGGAGGGAATACAACAGGTAATCCTCACATGATCCCTCTCCTGTCACCCATTTCCAGACAAACAGAGGCTAGGGACACCATTCCTACTCATCCTGGCTAATAGCTATTAATCTACCTAGCTCTCTTTTGAACCCTGTTAAAATTCTAGCCTTTGCCACATCATCTGGCAAGGAGTTCCAGAGGATGCATTAACCCTGTATAATATCCATTTTCACTAAACCTGCAATGAACAAAATATTGCCACTGTCAGTACTATGCAGATTTTCTGGTTACAGGTGTTAGTGAGAAACCATTATAAAATAAATAACCATTATAAAATAAATACAAAGCTTTTGATTCAAAAGTTGGTTATTTCTAATTTCTCTCTCTCTTTTTTTCCCTCCCCTTGTCAGACACTGTTCCTTAGCTGTCATTAATGCCTTGGCTAACATAGCTGCTAACATTCAGGGAGAACACCTTGTGGATGAATTACTAATGAATTTGCTGGAACTGTTTGTACAGCTTGGACTGGAAGGAAAAAGAGCCAGTGAGAGAGCAAGTGAAAAGGGACCAGCATTAAAGGTAAGGAATAGTATACAATTTGTGAGATTGAACTCAGTACCTTTCTGCATTGATATGTCTAATGTAAACACATAATTCTTACTTCTTTTGAACCAAGTGTATACACTTAATGACACATTTAACTACTGAAATAAATGAGAAACTGATGTGTTTATTTTGGTGCCTATTAGTGTATTACATGCATAGCCTTTCCTATATCAATTAAGCATCACATAATATCTGTAAGCTTAAGGAGTAATGTTATAACCTATCTGAAAAATGGGTAATTGAGATGGACAAGTCACTTAATATCTACTCTAAGACCCACAACAGACTGGTGACAGAAGTGGAAACAGGAAGTCCTAACTTCTGGACTCCTGTTATTACTGCTTCCTAAGAAAGAGAGAAGTGTTATAAACTTGCAGTTTAATTAGTACATATGTTAACTTATCCTGAATGGTGATTAACACATGTAGATTTTCCATGATTAGAGTTAGCAGAGGCCTTTGCAAATAAATTTACAATAAATTATATAGAGTGGAATAGCTTAGAGTAAATACAGATGTAATGAGAACAGTGCAGATTATCATCATTGAATAAGTTATTAGTTGGAATTGGTTGCTAAATTGGTTAGCTTGGAAAAGAGGCACAGTCTCACATGAATGAGAGAGAAACTATGATGCTTTGCTGATTAGAAGTAGGGATGTAAGCAACTAGTTGACTATCAGACTAAGCATATCAGATAGTAGACTAGTAATGCAACTAATTGCTTCCCCCTCTTTGCTGCCTCTATCAGCTCGTTCCCCTCCCCCCCACCATTTCCGTAGTGGGTAGGGGAAGTAGAGGCACAGCGGGAAACAGTACAAGCGGAGAATGAAGCAATCTCTGCTCACTCTGGTTCTGCTGCAATTCTGCTTTTGAAGTGTACAGGAACCCCAGTGGGGTTCTTATACATTTCAAAGGCTCAGGCGCCTCAGAGAGCATGGGGCCAGTGGGAGTCCCCTATTGGTCCCATGCTCCTTGTGAGGCTTCCTTTTGAAATGTAAGAAGCATGTAATTTGTTAATTTTGTAGTAGACAAAAATGTTGTCTACTATATGATTAATCAATAAGGGTTAGCACTGCAAGCACTTGTTCCTGGCTCATGCCATGTCCTGGTGCAGCTCTGCATTAAAAGTAATTTAGGAGCTGGTGGGTAAGGGAAGTATTATTGCAGAGCTGCGGTGTGGATAACTCTCAATACAAGAATGAGCTAGGATTGAGTTGGGCTCCTTCCCACCAAATCCTAAAATACTTTCCTTCAGAGCTGTAGTGGGGGTAGCTGCCGGGACTGAGCCAGGCTGCTTTCAAGTCCTCTCAAAAATTTACTGGCAGAGCCATGGTTGGTGGGGGGGAGGCGGGGAGATGCGTGTAGTCGGTGGCATTAACTGATAAGCTTTTGCTTATCAGTTAAATGTTTAACCAACTAAACTGTTATATCCCTAATATGTTACCCTACTGTGTGCATGTGGTGTGGGGGAGAGGCGGTAAATCAGTGCACTTGATTTACATTCTGAGAGTGCAAGATGACAGAAGAAAAGAAGTGTTTGACATTGTTGGAGAATGAGAAATGTAAAATGACTGATAGTTCCAGGGATCTCTAACAGAAAAGCAGAATGGGGGGGCTGGTTTTCTTTGGTCATGGGGGCCATTACTTGTATTGCTAACAAAATTCAAATGAGAGGTTAATTCTGATATTGGAATCTGGATCTCCAGCTTCCAGGTAAGTACTCCGTTGTATTTTATGATCTTGTCTATGCACAAACTAATTGTTATGCTCACTTTGAGTTAAATTGGTACAAACTCAGGTGTGAACAGGACACACTTTTATCTCAGTTTAAGAGCCATTTGTATAGGTTTAGATTAAACTTGTTCCTAAGGCTTTGTCTACACTGCCTGCTTTTGCCAGCAGAGAGTATGCAAACAAAGCACTAATTAGCATTTTGTCATGCTTCACTTGGATAATCTATTCGAGCCATTTTTGCGTAAGGGTTTTTTTGCGCAAAAACAAGCAGTGTGGACGTTTCCTTTTTGCGCAAAAACCCCTTTTTGCACAAGATCCTTATGCCTCTCCAGAGGCATATGAATTCACAGTTTGTTTATTGTTTCAACAAAACTCAGCGAATGCCATTATGGAAAATCCTGCCTATGACCAGGCTTTTTTTTATTCTGGTCTCCGGAGAGGCATAAGGATCTTGCGCAAAAAGGGGGTTTTGCACGAATAGGAAATGTCCACACTGCTTGTTTTTGCACAAAAACCCATTGTGCAAAAACGATTGGAATAGATTATGCAAATGAAGTGTGACAAAATGCTAATCAGCGCTTCATTTGCGTACTCTCTGGTTTGTCTGGTTGTGTGCATGTATATATTCCATTTAAATTGGTGCTATTTTATGACTAAACTTATACCCTACCAAAGCTGTTCTAGCAGTACATTAATAATTGTTTTTCTCTTTTTAACCTTCCCAAAACCACACCTACTCATCTCCCCCACACACACTTCAAATTTTAATAGTGCAAAGTTCTTTTCTTATCCTTTTATGGGATTGGTTGAACTCTCTTGGCAAATCTCTTTGAAATGAATAGAATCTGTTTGCTTTGAAGATAAACTGAATCTGTAACAAGTAAATGCCTTTTATGTCACTGACCAAAGCTGATAGGTTGCTTATTTCATAAGGATAAGAGTTTCTAATCTGGGGTGCCAGCTCAGCTGTGAAACAAGATGAATTCACAGTTTATTGTTTCAACAAAATTCAGTGAATGCCATTATAGAAAATCCTGCCTATGACCAGGCTTTTTTTATTCTGGTCTCCTGGATAAGTGATTGGTGCTTGTATATAAACCACTTTAAAACAAATTATCCTCATCTCCAGGACAACCCAACAGTTTTTGTGCATCTCCCATGTTCTGTGTTCCAGGAACTTATATCTCAGTTGACTTCACACCCCTAGCAAATCCACTGTAAGATTCATCTGAGCTAGGAAACAATGCTTCTTTATTTTAAAAATACTAGGGGACTGTGTCCCCCGTTTGCTATACTCACCATCCCACTTCTGCCTCTCCAGGGCACTGGGGTGGGGGTGGCCATGGGCCTTTCGCTCCCGCCCCCCAAGGTCTAGGGAGCAGGGAAGGCTGTGTGGCTCTGCTCCCTAAGCACCGGGTGAGGGGGGAAGCTGCACGGCTCCCACTCATTTCCCCTCCTCCCCGAGCACAGGTGATGAGAGGGGAAGGCTGCATGGCTCCAGCCCACCCCCCAGTACTGGGGAGGGGGAAGTCTGTCTGGCTCCAGCCCCCCCGCACCAAGAAGGCAGTGTGGTTACACTTCTGCCCCCTGGAGCACTGGGGAGGCCGCATGGTTCCTGCACCACTCCCCAACTGATCATGGGAGAAACTGGGAAGGTTGCTTAGCTGCTGCCCCAAGCACCAGGGAGGGAGGGAAGAAGGAAGGATGCTGGCCATCTGAAGAGGGTGAGGCTTTGGAGTGCAAAGTGACATGCTGACCTCACTCTATTGTCCCACAGGAAACTTTTTTTATATATAAAAAAAATTAGCTGGGCTCTAGTTAAATCTTGACCCCATTTCTGGGGCATAATCTTCTCAAAACGATTTTGAAAATCATTCTTAGGACTCTGTTACTTCTTACTCTTGAATGTTTTTAAAAATATTGCATAATAAATTTGGCTCTGTCCATGCTGCAGTCCCAACTCCATCGTTGAATCATTTCCATAATTAGCAGTGGTTTCGTATTCACTTTTTTATGTCATTGATGAGGCTTATAATGTTCTGTTGTTTGTCAAATCTCTTGTGCTTCTTAACAGGCCTTTTATTACCCCAGATCTTTTTGCCTGATTATTAAACACATCTGCATTGATTTTATTTGCTTCATTTCAGAATTAACTAGTTGTTCAGCAGATTTTGTAGAAAGGCAAAATTTGGTTTTTGCATGAAGAAGAAATTAACTTGTTAAGTTGTATGGACAGTTTTTTCTGTGCCTTAAATTCCTTATTTTTTACAGATTCATAATCTTGGCTTTAGTTCAAAAGTAAAATCTGATTTCTGAGAAATATTTGACAACTTTTGAGCATGTAGAGTAATAGATTTTCAGTTATTAGATGTTTCAGAATAAAGATAATCGATGTATCTTTTCCTCCTGAACTGAAAGTGTGAAGTTTGATTTTCAGCTGTAATAGAGCTGTGTCTGTGATTGAAGGCCCCTTTGCTCATACATTTTTTTATTATAATTAGTGTTTTTTCACCTGGAAGGGAAAAATGATGCATCTTGTAGAGTTCTAGATCCTGATCCTGTGTCTGGATCCACATGAGTAGGCTTTGTCCCTGTTTGGAATCCCTGTAGGGATTCATGTAGACTGAGCCCTCAACCTGTTCACAGTCCATTGATTTCAGTAGTACTCTGCACGAGTGACAGTGATTTTGCTGGCTCAGGCCATAATTTGCAATGTATCTGTACTGATGCATTTGTACAAATAGCCATTGGAACATATGCCATTGGAAGTAAGCTTTGTAGTAACTATTACTTGAGATTACTTTGTGTTTCTTTGGCATTTTCCCATCTTTAAAATGTGTCTTTTTTTTTTGCAGGCCTCCAGTAGTGCAGGAAACCTGGGAGTGCTTATTCCTGTTATTGCTGTGGTGAGTGCTCCTGGACTGGGTATATGGAAGCTGAATTACAATTTCCCAAAAAGTTCAAGTATCAATGCTGTTTGGGCGATGGGAGGGGAGAAGAGGCAAATGGGACTGAAAAGTAGGCATGAAAGACATGTTATAACTCCTTACTTGCTCAACTTTAAAAATTGGCATTTGTTTGATGACATTGCTCTTAAAGTAGCTAGTATTTTGTTGTTCAGAGAGAGGCTCTGTTGTTAGTTAGCCATGAATTCAAGAGATTTGTGATCCAGCTAATACCGCAGGGGATATTATACTGACTAAAACTTGGGAGCCACTATAGTAAGAGGTATGTAACTGAAAAAAAAAGAAAGGAACCTGGGGAGAGGACTGGAAAATGAAAAGTTGGGTTAAAAAAGGAAAAGTTAAAATTAAATTCTAGAAGGCAGTATATCAGAAAGTCTATAAAGAAGGCAGATTACTTATAATAAAGGAGAGAGGAAAGCCTTTGTATATCTGTGGATATGAATTAGCATGCTCAAAAAAAAGAACAACTTTTAAATGGACCAGTTGTAGTCCATGAGGCCTGTAATTCAGTGGTGACTGCTGGGCTGATTTACCCTTTCAGTCCTACTCCATCTTCTACTGAAATCAATCCAGATTTTGGCATTGACTTCAAAGGGAGTAAGATCAGACCTTTAAAAATGTAAAAAATGGTCTCTTTCATTAGAGACTTACTGTTTCACATGTTGGTTGATAAAATACATTTGATTTGAATGCTTGCTGTAGATTACTTTTTCTTAACCAATGTGACCTTTACATGGAGTAAAATAAATAGTGTCAGAAGTTATAGCAACAGTTAATGGTTACATTATGGATGCAGAAGCAAATATTTGATTTTCTTGCACAATGCATAAAGATCATGAGTTCTGAGCTGCCTCTACATTTGCTTTTCTGTTTGACCTCTTTCTCCTGTTACAAGAATTGGTCGTGGCCTCAAAAATAACTTTTAGAACTTTGTTTCCAAATAACATGGTCTTTGATAAACTAATTCTTGATTGCCAAAGGTTTCTTTTCACTTCTTGATTTGATTATTTTCTTTAATATGCGTTACACATTTGTGAAAAATTAGATAACCTTCCTGACTTGAATTTTTTCTTTGTTTCCTGTGACAAGATTTTTAATGTTGAAAAACTATTTATATGCAAGAAACTTTTGAACAAGGAATGTGTATGAAAAAGAAATACTGAAAAGGGAAAAAACTATTTATTGAGTTGAGTAATTACTTGATATCAGCTCTTCACCCTCCTGTTTTTCATTTACTTGAATGTTTAAACAGCTTCATTATAGTTTGGCACAAAATTCAAAATGACACACGCTATGTAAAAGCAAAACAGGATCAATTACAAATTGCATTTAAAAACCTCATGAAAGACTTGTAAATCCATAAAATAACTATCAGTAGATTGCATATTTTCTCTAGTAGCATAAGAAAAAACAAAGGAAAGTTCAATATTGAAAACATTTACTTTTTTATATTTGATATTCCAAATAATACAATAAACTTGTGAGACTATAATGTGTATTCCTTAAAAGGGACAAAGAAAAGGGAAGTTTTTAAATGTGAATACATGTGTTGTTCATCTACTTACTTTGATGGTTTGTAGAAAAAAATATAAATTTGTTCCTCCTATCAAATGGTAGCATTTTAGAATTGAGGTAAGTTGCATCTACGTCAGTGATGAGAATAATTAGACCGTGTTTATATTCCTACAATAAAGTCTGAAAAAGTTACCAACAGTTTATCAGGTTTTCCCCACTACATTTCATTAGATTGAACTTGAGGTGAGCTTTAGAGACCTTTATTTTCTGCTTTAAATGCTTTGCTTACATACATGTTTTCTGTTTTAAAAAAAAAGGGGGGGGGGAGGAAAATAAAGAGTGATGGAAGATGTAGGACTTTAGGTATTAAGTGTGGGGAATGGGAAAGGAGGAGAGAGTATTTCCTTGTCTACTTTATATGTATAAAATACCTTTTTCTGTATAAGCTATGTTGTAGATCTTATACTTCCCACTGAGTCTGTCTATACACAATAGGCTAATTTTGGTGACAAAATAGATTGGTACAAATTGCACACTTTGTCTCTGATCTCACACTGCTGGAACTCGGAAATAACTGTTGAAATAATTGGCATTACACCAGTATAGAACTGGTATGAAGTCAAAACCAGACCTAATGGTACCTTACTTTTTCTACAATTCTTCTTTTCTGCCTCATTGCCTTGTAAGTGTTATGTTTTATTAGCCTGTTGAATGTGAAATCAGTACAAATTTCCTTTCTTCACTACTTACACCTCCATTTAGATTGCTTTTGGATATGGCTTGGGCTTCCTTGGGAATTGTGCCAGTTTCCTCCAGGGTGAATTTGGCCTATGAGTTATCAAAAGGCAAAATATGGCGTTGAGGGCAACATTTTCAAATATGGATGCCTAAATTTAAGTCCCCAAATCCTTATTTAGATACCTAAAAAGATAACCTCAGAACTGGGAGGAGTTCAGCACTTCCTTATACTTGCCTGTTTGTTGGTTTCTAAATACATATTTAAGAGATCAATTTTAGATGTCCACTTTTAAAAATCCTGGTCTAACATTGTATTTGCTGGTTAAGTGCAATACACTGAAATATAACACTAAATGTCAGTCATTTTAATGAGAGTTTAATATAGCTATATCAGTGCCTGGCATTAATCATTATAAATTGAATGGACTCGTGCATTGCATTTTCCTTTACTAAATGGTGAGTCGTGTAATGACAGTACCCTTGCTGATTAATGTGACAAGTAAAATATTTCTTTCAAAATTGCTATGTTAAAATGTAATCATACAATCCAGTTATCAGAACACAATTCGGTTTTTAAGACTTGCTGGGGTTGGCGACTCTGCCCAGGAACAGCAGGCAGCTGGTGCGATGCTCATAGATGAGAAACAGAAAGGGGCGGTCAATGACGAAGCGAATCTGAGTGGAAAGAGGCATGAACCCTACCGTGGTCACAGCTGCAGCCTCTGTGCCTTCTTCATTCACAGTAATGGTGCCTTGGTGGTTGAACTGTAAAAATGGGGCAGAAAATGCAGAATACATCTGGTTAGATTTCGAAGTCTTAGTAATTTGTCGTAGGCGAATTTCACTGTAATAAATGTGCTATAAAAATGGTGAACTTAAGTTACACCATCGAATATTTTCTATGCTGCACATAGCTTTCTTGCTCTGTTATCACGGATTGTTTTTATATGGCATCAGTCCTCTGGCTTTGGTGGCTCCCCCTTCTTGATTGATCATGACATTATTCCTTCCAGAGATTTAAAGGCATGATCTTCATAATGTGTGTAGTCGTCTACCAGTGGTTCTCAAGCAGTTCTCAACACATGTTTTCCAGGAAATACATCAACTTAGCTAGATATTTGTTTAGTTTTAACATAGGCTACATAAAAAAGCACTATTGAAGTCTGTACAAACTAAATTTTCACACACAAATGTGCTGTGACACTTTTTGTGTCTTTGTCTGATTTTGTAAACAAGTAGCTTTTAAGTGAGGTGAAACCTTGGGGATATGCAAGAGAAATCAGACTCCTGAAAGATACAGTAGTTGTCTATAAGGGTTCAGAGCTGCTGGTCTACTATTATATATGGGAAAATACAGATCCTCTATATTCCAGGAGAGGCAGAGATATTGTGTTATTTGCTTAGCTAAGCTGTGAATTATTGTACTTTGTGCTGCAATTCAGATAGCTGGGATTAATAAATAGGATGAGTGTAGAAGGGGAAAATTACCATATCAATAATGACTTTATCATCAGATATTCCAGAATAGTCACCATTTTTGTCAAACATTGTTTCTATTCCCATGGATTTCAGATAATCAGTCAGGTCATAACTCTTCTCCAGCTTAAATTTAGGTAGAACGACTTCTCTTGTTCTAGTAAAAAACAGAAACATTATAGGTCTTAAAGAAATATACAACATATCCCTTAACCCTGCATATCAGTTCCATTCGTATTAAGCAGGAATGACACTGAAATATATAGTAATTCTACTCTGTATTCTTCCAGGCTTAGCTTTCTAAAGGGCCCAGGGCCTTGTCTACTTAAGCAGTTTTTAAAAATCTAAGGTCAAAGAAACTCTTAACTGCTGCATAATGTGTTACTTCCTTGTAATTCTTCACTTAAAAGGCTTATTAGTTGTATTTCTGCAGTATATTGTTTGTGTTCAGATGACATGGGTATGATAAGCATAGCCAACTATCTATTATGGAACTCCCTGTCACACTAAGTTGGAGTTTTACCAAGCACATACAGCAGAGGTAAGTTTGTTTTTTAAAAAGAGAGAGTTCATGTCTTTTTCATAGATTAAGGCCAGAAGGAACCATTATGATATTCTAGTCTGTGTTATGTGGATTTGTCACATAAAACAGACAATACAGTTTTGCCAAATATTCCTTCATCAAGCCCATAATTTCTGAATGAGATAGACTGGGGTAGACAATAATTTTTGCAGGGAGATGGTACTCCCAAGAATTTTGCTAAGTGGTCACATACCACATTTTCTGTTACATTAATAGAAGTGGTGTGAGGTATGGCACGTCTCGTAGGTGGGCCATGGGCTTGGGTCTGCCCCCCCCCTTGCAGTGGGGAGCCAGCGTTGGTTCTCCAGAACCACAATATCCTGCCCCTACGAGGTTGGAGCACCAGTGCTGGCTTCTCACTGGGGGCAGGAGGGGAGCCTCGTGGGTTAGATCCAGTTTGTAGGGGCAGGAAGCAACTCCATAAACTGCTACTCCCCCTGGCTGTGAGAATTGGCACTGCAGTAAACTGCTCACCTGGAAGCTTTCCTCGATGCTCCCATTGTCTAGAATCATGATCAATGGGAGCAGCAGGGTATGGTGCCTGGGAATACCCGCAGGGGCACAGAGTCAGGTAAGCACCCCCCTTTTCCCTTGCGCCCAGACCCTGCACTCCCACCCCACTTCTGTAGTCTCCCAGAGCCCCTACCCTCAGTCCACTCCTACACCCAACCTCCCTTCCAGACCCTGAACCCCCAGCCCTCGTACATCGATTGTGTCATTATAAGTTGTTGGCTGGTGATCCATGGAAAGATCTGCATTGAGCAGAATGTGAGCCTTGGGCCCAGTAGTTTGAGAACCACTGCTATAGGGGGTAAGGAGAAGGTGGGTCTCTAAATGCTGCTACTCCCCCAGAACCATCCTCACATTTCCTTGATTTCCACCCCATGGGAGCTGTAGGCTCAGTGTTTGTGAGTACAGGCAGTGCAAGGAGGCCCCCTGCCCCCCTCTTCCCAAAGGGCATGCAGAGACATGCTTGCCAGCTGCAGACAGCCGCTTTTGGGAGTGGCATGGCCAGGGCTATAACAGGCAGGCATCCTGTCTGAGTGGCCTATTATGCTGTGGGACTTCTAGCAGCCTGTAGAGTCATGGTGGGCTGAAGGGAGATGTTTGGCAGGCCATATTTTGCCTTTCTCTGAGCTAGACACTATCTTTTAGAAAGATATCCAAGACTTCAAATGATGTGGAATCCACCACATCTCTAGGTAGGTTATTCCAGTGTTTTATTACCCTTACTGTGGAAAATATGTGCCCTTTTTTCTACGGTGAGTTTGTCCAGTTTCAGTTCTCCACCACTTACGGTTGCCAGATGGCTGAAACAACAACTCCCCCCCTCCCCCCCAAAAAAAAACACCGGGAAAAGTTCTGTTGAAGAGAAAAACGAGGGGGGGGGGGGGAAGGACTCCAAGACTTATTAAGCAAACAACAAGAAAACTACATAAAACAGCATGTCCCCTGTAAGAGTGAGTGCAGGGATAGGAATAGGGGAGCGGTTGAGCACTAAGACCCAGGGGAGTCATTGCTTCCCCTTGGTCTTTTGCTGGCAGCCATTTTGTGCCAGCAGCCTTGCATGGGAGTGTTGGTGGCCGGGAAGGTTTTGGGGGGGAAGGCCAGGCACTGAGTATTTGTAGGGTTGCCAGGTGCCTGGCATTTTAGCCTTCTGGCCAGGGAATAAAAATCAGAAAATACCGGACATCTTAGGTGCCCGGTATTTTCTGAAATTTTTTACCAGAGAGGAAGCGAAAATACTGGGCTGTCTGAGTGAATACTAGACTGTCCGGGTGAATACCGGACACGTGGCAACCCTACGCACTACTAGATATCATTTATGCCTTTGTCTGCTAAACTGAAGAGTCCTGTATGATCAGAAATCTCTCCATGTAGGAGTTTATAGACTGTAATCAGATCACTTATTAACCTTCTTAAAGTTAAAGAGATCGTGTTTCTTTAGTCTCTGAATGTCTAGTGTTGCTTCTAAATCATTTCCATTTTGTCAACATCTTTTATGAAGTGTCAGTTCTGGACACAGTGTTCTGTTAATCATCTCATAATACTTTATATACTGGTAATACCACTATATGAGCTTGATTCTTTGTATTCTCCTGCTTTTACATCCAAGTATCACTTACTTTCTTAAACTATTGCACTACGAGTTTGTGTTCAGTTGGTTATCTGTCATGATTCCTAAGTCCTTTTCTACGTCACTGCTTTCCAAAATACAATCCCCCATTTTATAACTGTGACTTACATTGTAGGATACTAGATTATAAATTTGCATTTAACTGTATTAAAATGCATATTGTTCAAGTGAAGCAGCTTAGCATGTGATCTGGATCATTGTGTAGATACATTTGTCAATATTATTTATCATACATCAATTCTTGTGTGAATGTTTTCTCCCAGATCATTGATAAAGAGATTGAATAGCATTGGGTAAATAACTCATCCCACTAGGAACTCTTGCACTGAATGATCTCCCCACCCTTACAATAACTCTCTGAAGTATCTCATTTTGATCATTTTTAAAATATTTAATATAGGTTGAATTGATTTTTAAATAGTGCAGAGTTTTAAATCTGAATGTAATGCAATACAAAGACAAATATCTCCCAGAAGTCTATTATGTCAACACTGTTACTTATGTCAATCAAATTTTATCATTTAATCAAAAAACTAGATCGAGTTTGTTCAACACAATCTATTTTCTATCAAAACATACCTATTTGTCATGCTCTTTTGCCATCTCTCCACCACCTGCGGGGTCAGTTGTTTCTCCAGTGCTTTCATGCCAGATAGTTTGTTTGGAAGCACAATTAGCATGCTGATGTTCCCCACATATGGCAGCTGGAGCACACCACAGTCTAGCTCATGGTCAGCAGCAGCCAGGAAGTTTCCTTTGGTCTGCATCATAGGAACCTTTATTGTTTCTTTCTCATTCAGTCGGAAGGTCCGTTTGTTTGTCATTTCCACTGGAAATTTGTTTTCCCAAGTTCCTGTTGTTAAAGGAGAAAACCTCATCCTTATTTATATATGTATAATTTTAGTTTGTAAGTGAAAGACGTTAAAATATAATTTTAGTGATGAAGACTTATTTGCTAATATCCCAAAATGTAGTTTGGCTGTTCATTTTAAAATTTGGCCAGAATTAGAGGAATTTAATTTTGGCAACTTAGATTAGTAAAGGCTATTTAAAAAAAAAATTAACATGTAAAAATGTAAGCATGTGATTTGCGTGTGTGTAGATGTTTGACTGCTGTGCACATCAAAAGGAGTTCAAATGCATATGCACATTTCAAAAATCACTCTAAAATATAAATTGGAAATCATGTCAAAGATATCTCAGAGAAAATGTAATTCTCTGGTTTGTGTAGATCACAGGCTTTAAGGGATCTAATGTTGATTACAGATCAGTGTAATTCTGCTGCTGTGTAGTGCTCAAAATTATACTGTCTCATCAACATAACTAAATACAGCTAACTTTTAAGTTCTACATGGGACAAAATATTTACATTTTGCCTCCCAAAATTTTGACTTCATTAAACTGAAAACATTTTAAACAAATATACTGGTGCCTGGGTCACCACTGGAGTAAATTGGCCAGTTCTGTGAGGTACTGCTCACTCTTGACTCCAGTGATGCTGCTGAAGTTCAGCACCCATCAGGATCAGGCCCTAAGGACTTGATCCAACTCCTGTTAAAATTTAAATAGGTCTTCCTATGGAGTTCCATGGGATTTGGAACAGAGCTGTGCGAGCACACTCTGAAGGTTCCTCATGTGCATGACTAGTCCTCTGAAGGTATTGTATTAGAAGAATGTATCTGATGATCTGCCTTTTTAATCTAATATATTCATAGGGATGGCTCTGGAAGGAGTTAGACTTGTCTCTTTGGAGATGGGCAGACATATTTGGAATTTTATAAATTACGTTTATTTTATACTGGCAGATTTACCCATCGTTGCTCGGTCTGTAATTCGGGAAGTCCAATTAAGTGTATTTTGTTTCTTCATTCCTAGAAACTGTTATCATTTGCTTTAACAAAAAACGGCTTAGTCAGTTTGGTTTCCAATAACATTTTTTTTCTAGTTTTCAAACCATAAGCATTGATTTAGCTGTGCCAAAACAAGGCACTACTCCATATTCCTCTTATTTTATCTCTTTTCTATACTATGTATTGAGAAGCAATTCTATTCCTGGTTCATCCTATTTTTCTGGCTCATCTTGGTTCAGTTTCTTTCACATTCGCTCAGTTATGTCTCTTTTCTGTTTGGTTCTCTGAGAAGCAATCCCATTCCAGGCACATCCCAGTCTCCAGGCACAACCACACTCTTGTGTTGCTTTAAGATATGATAAGAGGAGGCTGTATACCAAATTTGTTGGTCCTAACTCCTATGGTTTACGAGGAATTCTTGATCAAAGAGACTAACTCTCTACAGTGCATTGTAGAAGATTGGCTGTTGGTATTTCCTTTTATAATCAGGGGGATTAGATGTAAGTGAGCAAATAAATGTAGAGCATGATAGTACATACATTGAGGAGTTAATACTATATCTTTTCAATAATTCTGTTATCCTGTTATAATGTGTAGTGTTAGGAAGTTGCTATCTTAATTTTGCTGATGCAGTTTGTCTACTAAACACATTTTCTATAATGTGCATACCATTTGATTAAGAAAGACTTTTGACCTTTACATAGGAAGGCTTAGATAAGTCTGCCATCGTGTTTGCTTTTGGATGGCTAGTAATGTGGAGAGCATTTGATGCCTCACTTTTTGTGTCTGTGTGGTCACATGCCAAAGAGAACCTGGGACTGCAGGCTTAATATTTGACTGCAAAGTAATACTACATTGTACAACAGATGTCATTAATAAAGTTTTGTGTTCTAATATTAATACTACAACTTTTTTCTGCTAACACCTGCCTATCAGTGGGTTTGTATTATAGCTATTGAATGTCTAACGCTTTGGAATATTTTAAGACAATAAAAATTGTGTGAGAGAAGCCTCATTACAGTTCAATTAAAAAAAATCCCTCAAATCCTAGAAGTGGATAGTCCTCCAACGGAAAGAAACAGGAAGTATTAGGTGAGTAGTAGCTAGATATATATTTTTTAAATCCCCTTTTGAGAAGACAAAGTGGTGTTTAGAAAAAACAAAGAGGGAGGAAAGGGTAACCAAGAGAAGCAGAGTACTAACCTTAGCACTCATTTGAGCAAAGGCAGTATAGCTTGTTGACAAGGCAGGGGTGTGAATGCATAAATTTCAGGATAGGGCTTAAAAAAGAAATCTCAAAAATATTCCCAGATTTCTGTAACACCTTTTAAAGAGGTTAAAAATCTGCGCCACTAACTTATTGAGGCACTAACTATAAAGTGGTTAGGGTGGGTTTGATGAGTCCTGTCCTGCCCCACTGGCCCTTTGCCCTGCTCCTATCTTGCCCTATTAGGCCCTTTGCCTAATCTCCTGTTCCCTTCTCCCCACTATACTCAGTCTCAGTCTTTCCTACCCCCTCTCCCAAAATACTTCAAACCATTCTCTTCCCTTTCTGTCTCTCCTGTACCTCAAGATTCCTTGCAGGATCCTGGTATTTTTAACATGGTCATAACAGCATATTTCCTCTTAAACAGCTCCCTGAATCAGCTGAGCCATTTTTCCTGAAATTCCCTTCCCCACCCCAAAGTAGCTTGCATCAGGTACCTAACATTGTTAAACTTTAACTATTTGAGCTGAACTTTTCAAAGTCGTGGGAAACTGAAAATAAGACCTTATAGTAGGATGTTTCAGGCAGTTTAACAACAGGCAACCCTAAAGGTGGTAAATATCCACTAATTGACTAATCGAATAGTCGATGCATTTTGCATCGACTATTGGATTAGTTGTTAGGGTGATTCTGCCTATGAAGTGTAGCAACAGCCTTAGGCCTGTTGCTACACTATAAAGGTGAAAGTGCAGTGTGAAGCCTGGGATCAGCTAGGACTTCAGCTGATCATGGGCTCGATGCAGTGCTGCTGCTTTGAAATGCCATGAAAAGCCTTACGCCGAGCTCCCCGTGGCATTTCAAAGTGATGGCACTCACAGAACCCAGGATCAGCAGGGTAGTCCCCAGCTGATCTCGGACTCCATGGCGCTGCCTCTTTGAAGCACCAGGATGACCCTGACACCGTGCTCCCTGCAGCATTTCAAAACAGCAGTGCAGTATGCAGTCCGGGGCCAACGGGAGTCGCCAGCTGATCCCAGGCTCCACGCAGTGCTACCTCTTTGAAACGCCACATACAGCCTGGGGACACCCAAGCTGGCTCTGGATTGCACGCAACATTTCAAAGCGGCATTGCTGCATAGAGCCCGGGGTCTGGCCCCAAGCTTCAAGCAGCGCTGCTGCTTTGAAGTATCCTTCCGCCCCCCCCATCCCTGCCGTTGCTGCCTCTTTCTGATAGAGTGTTTGCTTATTGGATAATCATCTAGTCAATTAGTCTTTCACATTCCTAGGCAACCCTACTAGTTCTACCCATAACTAAAAACACCACCTATCTGTCCACCCAAAGAGTTTCAGTCACAATGAATACTGTTCTGCTTTTATTAGAAGAACACTTTTTTTAATCTAGTAAATTTTTGTCAGGTCCTTGAGTGGACCCTGGGTACAGATCTCACTGTGTATGTTTATATGCACATATTAAACTCAGCATTTTTTACCCTGGCTGATTCTGTAGATTCTAAATACTTTAAAACTATATAAAATGTTTAATTCAGTCCAAAAACAACTGTATCTCTCCTTAAGTCAGTGGAGTTGCACTTCCTTATGGTAGGACTGAATTTGACTGTTTACTTACAACAACACTGTGGATACTTTGTTCAAGAATAATTTTGCATAGGGTCCCTCAGCTGTGACTATTTTTCCTAAGGCTATGGTTTGTATTATATTTGGAATGTTAGCTCCTTGAGGCAGGAGCCATCTTCTTGTACTGTGTTGTAGAGTGCCTAAAACAGTGGGGTCATGGTCCATTGTAGTAGTAATAATAATAATAAATACAAATTCTTAGCTCCCATTAGGACTATAAAAGAAAAACAATTTTTGTTGTCTACATTGTCACCCATTCTTGGTCCTTCACATTGATGCATGCTGTTAAAAAAATTAAATTAATCCATTTCTTGCTGAAAATTGAAATTTGGATTATTTTACCTTTAAAGTAAATACAGTTGAGAATCATCATCAACATAGTGGGGTTGATATTCACGAGAGCTTCTTTTATTAATCCTTTGGTCAATTTCAGGATGCGCTCATTGGTTTTAGTGATGAAGGCAGGGTCTGAGAAGTCAGATGATTGGGCTTCGGCAAAGTAATAATTTTTCATATTGTTTTTGAAATCATCTATAATTGAAAATTGCTTCCGAATATAAAGATCATTGACTGATCGCAGTGTGTAACCGAAATTGCGTCTGAAGAGCCGGTGAGTTAATTTACGGAAGAGGTTGTGAATTGTCATAATCTCATATGTAGAGCTTGCATTAATGAAGTCTCTGAAACCTAGAACAGACAGTACCTCCTGGTGTGTTTGTCCCTTCAGCCCCAAAGAAATCATAGCCATTGCTGTGGAAATACCAACAGGAGCCATCAGAATATTATCTGAAGAATTAGCTCTGTCCTTCAGACTCCGATAAAGGTTGAACCCA
Organism: Pelodiscus sinensis; assembly: GCF_052426305.1. Classification (NCBI taxonomy): domain Eukaryota; kingdom Metazoa; phylum Chordata; order Testudines; family Trionychidae; genus Pelodiscus; species Pelodiscus sinensis. The sequence continues at coordinate 13,667,803 of NC_143085.1, forward strand.
AAATTTGCATTGAGGATGTTAAGACGCTGGATTCTGGTTTTACCATGGAATAGCTCAAGAATATTTCCTTGCTGAATTTCAGCAACCAAATGCAGAGGAGCATCAATTATGTCAATATAATCATCATCACCAAATATCTTTTCCCATTCAAGGTAGTCTTCCTCTTCCTCTTCCTCAGCAATCAAGTCATTGGTTATAGTGTTTTCTTTATGAAACTCTGGTGGAAAATTAGGCATATCATGTGTTTCATTGTCATGGGGCGCATGGGGATTTATAGCTTCATTACCGCTTTCAAAATGCTCTTTAAAGTCTTTGATCCCACAAAACACAGATGTTGTGAAGAGAGAGAGTACAAACAAATGAAATAGGCGCTTCATTGTGACAGGTCAGATGCTGGAAGACACAATATATCATAAGTCTCAGAGGGGTAGCCATGTTAGTCTGTACCTGAAAAAACAACGAATGGTCCTGCAGCACCTTAGAGATGAACAAAAAATGTAGATAGGATCATGAGTTTTCATTCATCTGCACAAGTAGGTTGTGTTCGCAAAAGCTCATAATTCTATCTACATTTTGTTAGTCTCTAAAGTGCTGCAGGACCATTTGTTGTTAAGCTTTTACAATATATCATAGAAACTATGTAGTACCTGAGTTTTAAGAGATTGCCCTTTTCTTCAGTAAGTGTTTAAATTTATACTGACTCTTATGCTGGATAGTTGGCTCGCTCGTGCAATTAGTTGTGTGTGTTTCTGCTAGCCTTTCTTTTTGAGTTGTGCCTAGATTAATTCATGCTCATATAATATTTCAAGCCTATTGTAGTCTGAGACATTCAAGTTCATTAAACAACAATTGATTTCTCTCTTTGGAGAACATCATTGCTTTTCAGCCTGTGTTCATACAATTAGTCATCTACTAAAATGCCTCTGTCTCTTGTATATTATGAAGTTTTAAGATAGATGAGCACATGTACTTAAACAATTAAAAAGAGTGAAGTCCAATAGAATACATCTTCCAAATATTTGAAGTTAGTAGGAAATCATTAGTTTAGAGCACATCAGAGAAATGCAAACAAAATTTGACAAACGCATTTATATTTGAAAAACATACTTTAAAGATAAACCTTGATAGGATTTCATGGGCAGTTTCATTGAAAGGGTGGAATTGAATGAAGATTGAGTAAAGAAGATCTGTGGACATGGACAGTGCTTCATTACCCTCCTAGTGAAATAGTTTATCCTATGCATTTGTTTAACTTTTATTTATCGATCTTAGTACTTGTTGGGCCATGCATGTGACTTTTCCAGAACAGGGCCATATTTAGGTGTATGTGTACTGCATAGGCAGTATAATTGTATAGGCTTTTCTGTTCTAGTCCACTTCATCATTTACCCTTTTTTACCTAGGCTTTTGAGGGAATTGTTTGGTTTTAAAATTTTAGTTTTCTGGGCATTGTATCTATTCTTTATTTACTTTTTTGGTGTGTGTAGGATTATACAATACATGATACCCCTTTTCCGAAGATGGGATCACTAGATAATTAAAACTAGAGCAGCAATAGTCTTTATAATTATTAGCAATTCCATTTTTTTCTTAGAAGAAAGGATTTAGGATGAAATTAAAATGAAAGTAGCCTCAGTTATTTTCTCAGAGAATAACAGAATCATAGGGTTGGGAAGAGACCTCAGGAGGTCACCGAGTCCAACCCCCTCCCCAAAGCAGGACCAACCCCAACTAAGTCATCTCAGCCAGGGCTTTGTCAAGCCAGGACTTGAAAGCCTTAAGGGATGGAGATTCTACCACCTTCTTGTGTAACTCATTCCAGTGCTTCACCACCCTCCTAGTGAAATAGTTTATCCTAATATATAACCTAGACCTCCCCTACAGCAACTTGAGACCATTACTTCTTGTTCTGCCATCTGTCACTACTGAGAACAGCCTCTCTCTGTCCTCTTTGGAAACCCCTTCAAGTAGTTAAAGGCTGCTATCAAATCATGCCCTCACTCGTCTCTTTTGTAGACTAAACAAGCCCAGTTCCCTCAGCCTCTCCTCATAAGTCATGTGCTCCATCCCCCTCATCATTTTTGTCGCCCTCTGCTGAACTTTCTCCAGTGTGTCCAATTCTTTCTGTAGTGGGGCCCCCACAGTTGAACGCAGTATTCCGGATGTGGCTTCACCAATGCCAAATGAAGGGAAATAATCACTTCCCTAGAACTGCTGCCAGTGTTCCTCCTAATGCACCCTAATATGCCGTTAGCCTTCTTGGCTACAATGGAAGTTGCTTTGGTAGAACCTATTTTGATTGCATTGATTAGAGATCTAAGAGGACATGCAAAAGCAGTGAATTACAGCTGTGATATCCATTAAGGATGAAATGCAAGGTTTGAAAATATGCTATTATGCGAGAGAGGGATGAAAGCAGTTTTAAATCAAACTCAGGATTTCTAAACCAGTTTCCCATGGCTACACAAATTAATTTAGATTTTGTTAAAATTAATTATTTCTCTTGTTCCAGATAGGATTTATTTTAGTTAAACATAAATGGTTAGAATCTGCAATATGAGAGAGTACCATTGAATGTCTAATTGACATTCAAAGCCTCTTATTTAAAATAGACAAAATGCCGATAAGACAAAGAGCAGAAAAAAATCTTAGAAGTGGTTTTGAAAGAAGAGAATGTAAAGCTGTTCTTAAACAATAAAATACAGAACTAAGAGCGAAGTGAAAAGAAACATTTAAAACATTTTTGTAGCATCCAGATAATGTATCAGTCTCTCATTTTCTTCCCTATTGATGTACATAAAGAATGAAAATGAATTATCTTTATTAAACGTTGTTTAATCCTTAAGGATTATAATCGAGCAGTATTAAAACCTGAACTGTATAGTGAATGAGGTATTGTAGTCTTAATAGCTCACTTTGTTTAATTTATTATTTTTAAAGTTAGTGCTTCATTTTTTGTTCAAAGCTGGTAGAGGTTAACCAAGCCAATTCTGTACAACAATCACTAATGAAAGATAGTGCTGTCTGTGGTTCCCAATTTTATATTTTCTCCTTTTCCATGGACTAATGTATTATTTACCTTCATTTTATTGTGGGTACAGCATTTCCCCCTGCTTTTGGAAAATATTTTTCTTTGAGATTTCAAATCCAGTTCAAATTATAGTAATATTCCTTACCTCCAAGCCACTCTGTGGAGAGGGGTATGTTGAATAGCTAGAATAAGGCAAATGGCTCGGTTTAAATCTGAACTTTGGTGCTAATAAATTGAATAGCTCCCAAAGTAAACAGGCTCTAAATCAAACAGTGCTAAATTTTGCTTTGTCAGCCAAAACCCTTCTACTTGCTTAGCGATCTCTGCCAAGTGATTTGTTTCTTCTTCTATAGATGTTTTTGTTGAGGCTTGTTAGGTTTTGTGGGTTGCTTACTTGCTTTTGCTCTGTGTCTGTGGGTTTACAAGACCTGAAAGATTTTCTTCAGATTGTTTAAACCACATGTATTCTTTTGGATGGGGTAATTAGCTTAGCTCTCTTTCTGTAGGTATGTGCTTTATATATACATATGATACACATACAAAAAAGTTAAAATAACACTATTAAAGTTTCAAAGTCGTTACTCAGAAGTGACTGTTGTCTATTAAACTGATTATAGTTGTATCATGATGACTTTGTCCATGTTTTTCTTCTGTAGAAATCAGCTTTGTAAATGAATATTGCTAAGACATTGCAACAGTCTTCTTATTGTATCAGTCATTTTAATAATAACGACATGAATTTATTAATATATTGAAACAGATGAGAAACTAAATCTTTAAATGCTAGACCAACACTAGAATATGAGGCTATTTTGACTGATTCTTAGCAAATTATTAAATTATTTCAATCTACTGATTTTCTCCTTTCATGTTAGCTCACCAGACGTTTGCCACCCATCAAAGAGGCTAAACCCAGATTACAGAAGCTCTTCCGTGATTTTTGGCTGTATTCGGTGCTCATGGGATTTGCTGTGGAGGGATCAGGTAGTATAACTTCCAGTGCGAAAAGATGCATTGATGGTCTGGTGCACTGATGGATTTAGGTTTACCTAGTTTGTAAGTGCAAATCCGCTTTTTGGCACAGACTTTAGCAATTAGGACTAGGGATAACTGGGAAATGACTACAAGGTAGGCATCTTACTAGGTACTCCTCTGATGACAGAATACGTTGTATCCAAAATGCCTTACTTAGCTATGGACTAGACTACAGAAGCATACAAAGTATTATTATTTACATCCTCTGTTCACAAGTGTTTATGCTAGTTGGACTATGCATGAAAATATAAATGTAAAATGACAGTGATCTAATGAGGGAGGGGCAGGGTTGACAAACAGGCAAAGTAGAAATTACTTACACAATGAGCGTTTTCACCTGCAGCAATCTGAGCAGGTTTATTACATATTTGGAAAATAGGCTATTTGCTGGGAATGCATATACTTGAATGTGTGAGAAGAGGGCCTAAGAGGTGGTCCAAAACTTGGTGATATTTGTTTTCGCTGAGTGACTCTTAATATCTCTTGATAGTAACCAATTGAGGATCACTAAACTAATTTTAGGATTCTTTAGTAGCCAGATCAATTGATACAATGTGATGGGAGCATATTAGGATGTGTTTCCTAGACACATTTTGTCTTTCTCTTCCTTTCTTCTCCCTCCAAATTTCTACTTCAGGTCTTTGGCCAGAAGAGTGGTATGAAGGCGTATGTGAGATAGCCACTAAGTCTCCACTACTCACCTTTCCCAGCAAAGAACCTCTTCGATCTGTCCTTCAGTACAACTCTGCCATGAAAAATGACACCGTGACTTCTGTAAGAAATATTTCTTTCATGTTCCTTCAGACTTTAAATAATATATCCAATAGTAACCAGCTGCTAACAATAATGTAATGTTTTCATCTGACTCCCTTCATTAAATAACAGCTTTCAAATGCACTGTTGAATCTTGTAAACTGTGCATGATTTAACAGAGTAAAAACCGAGACCATTAAGTGGTACAAGTGAGTTTTTATTAGTGGCAACAATCCTCTGTTTTCTAAATACAGAAACCAGATCTTAGTGAGAAGGGAAACCTAATGATATTTTTGTGTTTTCTCATTTTATATTGGGCAGATGAAATCTGCGGAAAAGCGATGAGATTAATTTGGTTTTGGTGTAAATGACATTCTGTTGTTCTCTCTATTGAAGTAGTTCCTAGATGAGCCTTCATCATCTGCCATTGCTTATGGCTTTGTACTTGCCACTTTTCTCTCCCCGTGTTTGCATTATTGACTGTAACCAGGGGAAGTACGAGGCGGGCTGCCGGCAGCTGGTGCCCCTGCCTGCTCGGCCTTCAATGGCGTGACGTCATCATTGGGCACCCATTGAAGCCGGTGCCCTAGGTGATGGCCGAGTTGGCCTATACACACAGGCTGTCCCTGACTGTAACAAAGGAATATGTGTTGTTGTTGACAGTGTCAGTTTTTAAAAATTAAAGGATGAATGATTAGTGTAAAACTGAGAGCCAAACTCGTTGCTGGTATAACTTTATTAGTTACTCAAGCAGATAGTTTGTTCCACACTTTTAATGAACTTGATTGAACTATACTTCTTAAACTTGACTTAAGAGTAATAGCATTGATGTTTCCTTCTGCCAACCTTATGCATTTTATGCACTATTCCAGTACGTCACTATATACCATCAAGAAGTGTCGTGCCTTTTTATCTCTTCTTTATTTGGATGAACAATACCAGAGTGGAGGTTTTGTTTTTTAAGGCATGGTATAATCCATAATAATCTAAATTAAACCTCTTCAGAATGTAAATAGATATAGCCGATGTGATGGCATAGTCTTCTTATTCTGAAGTTCCTTATCTTTAGGCTGAACTGAATGAGTTACGGAGCACCATCATAAATCTCTTGGATCCTCCTCCAGAAGTGTCTGCTCTGATTAATAAGTTGGACTTTGCTATGTCTACCTATCTGCTGTCTGTTTATCGTCTAGAGTACATGAGGTATATTTTTATTACTGCATGTTGGTTTTGTAATCTTTGTTTTCTGGCAATTCATGAACCCTTCAGCCAAACTTGGACGCATAGGGTGAAATTCTGATTCTGTTTGAGTCAGTGGGAGTTTTGTCATTGACTTCGCTGAGACAAGAATTTCACCCATAAGGTGAAATGACCATCTCTGCCAAGCCCCTTTATGGCAGGTAAAAGGGCTGCCATGACACAAAGCAGCCGCCAAAGTCCCAAACCCCTGGGCTGTGTCCAGACTCAGGGTTTTTTTCGAAAAAAGTAGCCTTTTTTCGAAAAAACCTCACCTGCGTCTAGACTGCAGCCGTGTTCTTTCGAAATTAAATCGAAAGAACGCGGCTTTTCTTTCGATGGCGGTAAACCTCATTTCACGAGGAAGAACGCCTTCTTTCGAAAGTTCCTCTTTCGAAAGAAGGCGTTCTTCAATGTAAATAGGGCTTCTTCGAAAGAGAGCATCCAGACTCACTGGATGCTTTCTTTCGAAAAAGCAAGCCGCTTTTTCGAAAGTTCAACGTGCAGTCTAGACGCTCTCTTTCGAAAGAGGCTCTTTCGAAAGTATCTTTCGAAAGAGCCTCTTTGGAAAGAGGCTTGCAGTCTAGACATAGCCCTGGTGTCGGAACAGTGGCAGATAGCCATAAAGCTGCCACAAGTGGGGGCTGCTTTGGCTGGGCTGGAGCACTCCCTGCCCATGCAGAGCCCCACTGGGCTGGAGCAGTCCACTACCCATGGTGGGGGTGTGGGGCGAGTGCGGGGCTGATGCAGCCCTCGTCCATTAACTGTAAAGGTGGTGCTTACTGGTTAACCATTCATATCCCTAGGAGGCATATCAGAATCTCATCCATGATGCTGCATAGTTATCGTGGTTATGGAATCAGTAGATCCAATATATAATTGTTGCTCTTGACAAGCACAGTTTGGACACTGGCAAGCCAGTACATTAAATTAGTAAAAAAATTCCTAATGATTGAATGAGACCTAAAGAGGACTTTTATTAGAGAAAGTGGGAACAACTCCTAAGTTATATGCTTGTTTGGCCTTAAACAGTAAGACAAATATTTTTATTCACAAAAGCCTTTCAGACATGTTGTAAGTACCACCTTTTAAATACTGGTCAGCATTGTCATTTTGGGCAAATGCCACATGGAAAGAAGAGTGAGATCTGTGTGTGTAGAAATACCCCAGAAACCGCTCACCTAATTGGTGAAATTTGTACAAGTTCTTTCACTTCTAAGAGCAATGTGAATTGTTTGTCTAGTAGCTATAAATACATAAATAAATTAATTAAAATAAATGTTGTCCCCAGACTGCTGTTAGCTGAAGATAGACCCAGAGGCTCAGGCATTAAATCTAATGGAAATTTAGTTTCATGATGTGTGGGTATATATTGCAGGGATGAGCATGGTTTCTATGTTTTGTGTGAATGTACTAAAAAAATTGCCCTCCTAGGGTATTGCGTTCAACAGACCAAGATCGCTTCCAAGTGATGTTTTGCTATTTTGAGGATAAAGCTATTCAAAAAGACAAATCTGGTAAGATAACTGTCTGTATGCTACTGGAGAAAGTAAAGTTTGGCTAGAATAATACAGAACAAAATTAATGGAATTGGGTTAATTTCAAGTGAACTTGCATTGCATGGGTGTGCTGTAAAGCTCAAAATATTTTGAATTGTACATGTCAGAGAGATTCTTTAACTTCATCAGTAGTGGACCATACATTTTGACTTGGTGGCCACAAAACCTTTGGAAATGAACTCTTTAGGTTATAGGTGAGCACTAGCTCCTTACTACTTTTACAATATATTGCCTTCATGTTATCTGCTTAGGGTACGTCTAGACTACAGGCTTTTGTTGACAGAAGTTTTGTCGACTGATACTGTTGACAAAGCTTCTGTCGACAAAGTGTCTAGACTACATCCAGTTCTGTTGACAAAGCAAGCCGCTTTGTTGACATGACAATATAGATGCAATAACACCTTCTGTCGACAGAACTCTGTCGACAAAAGGCATTATTCCTCGTAGAATGAGGTTTATAGCCGTCTACAAAACTGCAGAGTTCTGTCGATGTTATGTCTCCAGAACTCAGTGGCAGTTTAGATCCAGTTTAGTTTTGTCGACAAAAGTCCACTTTTGTCGACAAAACCCTGTAGTCTAGACACACCGTTACACTTATTCCTTTAGGGGGCAAAACACTAGCTTTCTGTCTCTTAATTATAATAATGCTGGAAGTGAGTGAAAGAAAAAGGTCTAGTTGCTCTGCGCTAGGGAAGAGTTGTTGCACAGAATGTGTCTGTTTTAAGGAGGAGTGTTAGAGAATTGCAAATTACCTTAATTTTTAGAGTAGTCTGCTCATTATTAAAAGTTGTGACTTAAGCAGTGCAGTGTGTGCATACTCACGGAGATTTTCCTGACAGAAATACCCTTCTGGAATAGGTGTTTGTTACCTTATATCACTAGGAGGGTGGTGAAGCACTGGAATGGGTCACCTAGGGAGGTGGTGGACTCTCCATCCCTAGAGGTTTTTAAGTCCCAGCTTGACAAAGCCCTGGCTGGGATGATTTAGTTAGGGTTGGTCCTACTTTGGGCAGAGGGCTGGACTCGGTGACCTCCTGAGGTCTCTTCCAGCCCTAGGATTATGTGAAATTTCCTACAAATTGTGTCAAATATTTTTAATTGTTTAAAGATTTATGCCATATCTGACACTGGCTGAAAACCTTGAAGGGAAGAGAATTAAATCAGATGAAACAGAATTATGGTAACTTGGCATTATATGCATAAAGAGGTTTTATTGCAGTTTATTGAACTATTCTCTGGTTCTCTACATGTTTTAGGTACCCCATTGAATTAAAACTATTGCCAAAAATTTGTTCCAGAGCAATGTTTTGAAGCAACTCCTGCCCATATGTTTTTTTTTCTGAAATTCCTGAAGTTAATAGTTGGTTCCATCAACATCCTTTGTTGTTGGACTATTAATAGCTCTAACCTAGTATGGAAATATGATTGCATTTAGGCTTCCTTGAGAAATATACCTGTTTCTCTTGTCACTTCATCTGGGTTGTATAGAACTGCAGCAAATTTGAGGAGGTAAATATGTAGGAAGAATCTTCAAGTATAAATACTCCCTATTAAACTGTATATCATAACCACTATTACCAAATACCTCAACTATTCATGATTTAAGAGAAATTCTATTGATAAAGTGACTAATCTGCAGAGCTATGGCAGCCAGGAGCAGAAATATAATGCTAAATGCTACTTTCAGGGGATGGTGACTTTTCAGCTTTTAAAAAAACTTGCTTTTGATGGAATGAATATTGTTTAAATTGTAAAGCAGTTTGATTCAGTGTTGTCTGGGCACAAATAAACATTTGTAACTATTAATGGTTCAGTATAAAAGGAAAATTTAATTTTTACAACAGAGCACAACATTTTTCTTGATTCTTCTCTAGGCATGATGCAGTGTGTGATAGCTGTTGCAGATAAGGTTTTCGAAGCTTTTCTTACGATGATGGCTGATAAAGTAAGTTATGTGGGAAGGAGAATTAAAGTATAAAGTGTGTAAGTATATGTTTTCATTTTTTTAAAGTTTTTTTTTAAAAGCAAAAACGTTTCTTGTTTCTCTTTGGAATATCTAGGCTAAAACTAAAGAGAATGAAGAGGAGCTTGAGAGACATGCTCAGTTTCTACTAGTGAATTTTAACCACATTCATAAGAGGATCAGAAGGGTTGCAGACAAATACTTATCTGGTCTTGTAGATAAGTGAGTATAAACATCTGGCTATATTACCTTTTTCACACTACTTGGTTATTAAGAAGAATGCTGAAAAGGGAATTCATCTGGATTTCATGGCTGCCAGTTCTATGAATAGGCATTTGGTACATCACAAATATGAAAATCCTTGATGATTAAAAATGGCCTAGAGGGTTACTAAAATGTTGTTCTGGTTCTGAAAACTTTGCTTTGTTACTATTGCAATCCCCTTTTTAGTATCCACACAAGGTGATCCACACAGAATGATCAAACTTAAAGAATATATTTGTCATTTAATTGCCTTTATTTATCATACTGTATATCAGTGTTTCTTAAACTTTTTAAGACCGAGGAACACCAAACTATAATTTTTTTTTTAATGAAGAATACCAAGGACTTTTTGTTGAGCACTAAAAAAGGGTGGGGAGGTTGGGAAGGGGAAGTTATTGAGGGGGAAAATGATCACCTGCCCCTTTAAGGGTGGCCATTTTGAACTCTGTTGTTCTCTCCCCCTCCCCCCCCTTTCGGACTGCCTGCTGCCAGGGAACACAGTTTAAGAAACACTGCTGTATATAGGTCTACAAAGTATTCAGTGCCCTCTGCTGGCTAGTAGTGTATAGTGCATTTACTATGTATGGTGGAAAAAACACTAAAAATCAAGAACAAAACAAAATATAGGTTAAAATCATAACCTGTTCTTTAGTTCTCTTTCCTTCCCTTTCCTCCTTGGCACATTTGGGTCATATGGAGCTGAAATTGTCTAGCCTGATTTTCAATGGGAATTTTGTACACTGTTGCCTCTGTGCCCTTGCAAATCTCCGTTTGGGCTATGTTTGCACATGCAAATCATCAACAATATTTCTGTCATTTGTGGCTGCTTAATCCCTCCTCCAAGCAACAAAAGTTTTGCTGCGACAAGCAAAAGTGTGAACGCTGCTTGAATGCTGCTTTGTCCACTCTGCTTCCAAAAAAGTTAAAGCTGCTTGTGGGGATTAAAGTATTTTGTCGGATAAAGTGCCAGCAAACAGCATTCACATGGTTTTAGACACTGTCTTTTTGCTAAAAGCTATGTCATAAAGGGATGTTAAAATGTGTTAAATTTTGTAAACATATTACCTCTGAAATTTACAACAGTTACATGTTTACATGTAGAGGACCAAGTGGGAGCCTATGCTCATGGGGAGCCAGCTTTTAAGCTAGCTCCCCCTGAGGAGCACCAGCTCCTGCTTGCCTCTGTGGGAGGCAGCAGCATTGGGGGAAGAGAGGGGAGGAAGCCAAGGCTCTCTGGTTAATCATTTAAATGGGTACACGTTCACATTTCTAGTCCTGTAGAGACTGTCTTTAAAGAAAACAGTTCACAACTCCAGTCTCTCATTAGCCATGTTCAATTTAACTTAATAATCCCTTCTATTTGGTGTAGGTTTATACTAGATACGTTGTTCTTTGTGTATCTCTGGCACCTTTTGGTGAAGGCATAATCTTTTTCAGCTCTGTCTATTCTGTTTGAACTTGTATTTTAGGTTCCCGCATTTACTGTGGAGTGGAACTGTGCTGAAGACCATGTTAGATATCCTCCAGACACTGTCACTCTCTCTCAGTGCAGTGAGTACTCTTTTATTGAATCTTTTATTGCTGATAGAAAGTGCATGTGTATCAACTAATGTTTTCATAACAGTGCAACAGAGATACCAGATGCAATTAAAGGTACATATTTGCAAAACGTATTTTATGCGTCTTCAACAATGAAGTGGCTAAATGACATAATGTTTCCACAGTTTTTCATTTCACAGTGGTAATGATTTTTCTTGAAGGTTTGCTTTTTGGAGTTTTAAGTTGCTCCATAATATCCAGGAAAAGGCACTTTTTATTATAAAATCTTACATTTCTGAAATCACCTTACATCCAAAGATCATAACTTATTTTACAAACAGTATAAATCAATTCAAACTCAGAATTCTTATGTAATGTGAGAGGTGTGCAGTTTTTTAAATTATTGTAATTTAGTATTAATGGACTGTTGTATGTAAAGTGTTTTGAAGATAGTAACATAGAAGTACTAATTTATTTTCTAAAGTTTCTCTTTAAACTGTGTGAGAGTTTATGATTATGGTCATGTTGAAAACAAGTCCAAAATACAAGAGTCTCATAAGTTACTGTTTTATCTCCTTTGTGGGATGGATGGTATCATTAGCAAAGCAAAAATGTTGCCTGAAGTGAACAAGTCAATAAGAGATGGGTGAGAACTGCCTCTTATTGAGACTGTACATACTTTATTTTAGGACATTCACAAGGACCAACCGTATTATGACATTCCAGACACTCCACATAGAATCACTGTCCCTGATACTTATGAATCCAGAGAGGTAGGTGATGTCTCTTGATGAGGTGGCAAAAAGTAATTCAATTGACTAGTCTGAATCAGCTACTCTGAACAGTCTTGTTTGAAGGTTCCTTCTTCAGTAAGGCTCCTTGCTGTGATTAGCTACCCAACACTTGAAGTTCATTTGAATATCTCTATTTCAGAATTGTCTTACCAAAGCGTAACAGTTCTCTGATTGACAAAACACACTTTGGTTATAGCTGCAATACTCTAATGTCACTAAAAGTCTCTTGAACTGTCTCCTGCTGCCAGTGCCCTTAATGTTGCTTACAATGCTAACAAGCACGATGATGTCTGTGAATTATTGGCTGGCTGACTGGCATACCAATGCACTTTTCCTAGAGTATAGTGAAGGACTTTGCTGCACGTTGCGGGATGATTCTTCAAGAAGCAATGAAATGGGCTCCTTCTGTCACAAAGTCCCATCTTCAGGTAACTAACTTGAATTTGTGAAGAAATATTTTATGATCCTCAGAAATATACAGAGTTCAAGTACCTCGAAATAATAGTACATCAGTTGTTAAATGCATTTATACTTATTTGGTAACCTTTTGGCTAATCTGATTTCCTTGTTTCATCACCCCCATAATGGAAGCATCACTAAAATCAATATCAGTTTTGTTTTTGAAGTAGTTTTCAAACTCTATCTTGGCTAAGAATTTCGAATTAATGTTCAGTACATCCACCCTTCTGTTCAGCTTCGATCGTATGTTAAGCATGCAGAATGTTTTGGAGGTTTAATTGTTCTCTGATACAATATTATGAGAGTGATAAGTTTTGACTGATGTGCATAAAAATTCATGCATGTTTGAATTCTTGGCAGGTGATAATGCAAGATCTTTGCTATTAGAGAGAGGTTTCCTCAGATTTATAGTTCTTTTTCAAATATAGTAGTACCTTGCTAAATTATAAGATCATTGTAACAAACTTCAGTAGCTTTCTGAGCAAGTAAGGACTTAATCTTGCTGCTAATTCCTTTTGCTGAGCCCACAAACACAAATCAGAGAATGTGTTGCAAAATATACTTTGTTAATCACTCAGTTGCAGCTTATTATTTATCATTTGTGGGATACCATTAAATGTGCTTTAGTATATTTAATAAAATAAAAAAAAATGTGGTAGCATGGGAGCAAAATAACTTGTTTGTTAATCTTGTGAGGACAATTTTTAGGGCAGGTTACAGTTTCTAGAATAGCCTATTGTCTGTTACATCTCATCCTCTGTCAGCACTGATGTGGCAGTTTCTGGAGAAGTTCAAGAATGCTCTAGAACAATTCCGATCCCTCTGTAACATTTGTATTTTCTGTTTAGAAGAAGAGTGGACACACATTTATCAATCTTTGTTTTTAGCAGAGCAATACAGTTAGGATGTGTCTAGACTACAGGTTTGTTTTTTTTTGAAAAGTGGCCTTTTTTCAAAAAAACTTTCCCTGCGTCTAGACTGCTGCCATGTTCTTTTGAAAGTAAATCAAAAGAACGCAGCAGTTTTTTTCGACTGCGGAAAACCTCGTTTTATGAGGAAAGACGCCTTTTTTCAGAAGAGCGCTTTTTTCGAAAGAGCAATGTAATGCAAACTGTGCTTTTTTGAAAGAGAGCATCCAGACTGCCTGGGTGCTCTCTTTCGAAAAAGCAGCTTGCTTTTTTGAAAGTACTGGCTGTAGTCTAGATGCTCTCTTTCGAAAGAGGCTTGTAGTGTAGACGTATCCTAATTAGTGTTTCTATCTCACTTCAGCTTAATATTGTGCAGAACATTTGGCTTGGTTCTCAAAACCATGGTTTTTGCTTTAGACTTTATATCCCTATTAGTGTTGCTTTATTCTCTGTACAAAAAAGAGAAAGCCTTTTTTATTTTAGGTTTCTAGGATGAGAACGAAAGTGCTGCTTGCTTAGTGCTGAAGAAACAATGTTTGAATAGGAAAACAAGATCTAAACCTAACTAAATAGATTGTCTCATGTGCATACTGAATCTTTTGGTAATTCTTGTTGTGTAGTACTTAAAATGAGTGAACTGCTCTTGAAAACTACAGTCTTCCTCAAAATAAACTAATTCCTTGTCTTTTAGGAGTACCTAAACAAACATCAGAACTGGGTGTCAGGCTTGTCTCAGCACACTGGGCTGGCTATGGCTACAGAAAGCATTCTCCACTTTGCAGGCTACAACAGACAAAACACCACCCTCGGGGTGAGTATTAGGCATCAACAAAATAATCCTACGTGCTGTAAGTCATCATAAATAACATCCCAGATATCCGCTCAGGAAAGTTCTTTGATTTTGAAATGTGAGTCTTTTAGCCATGTTCTTCTGCCTTTGAATGATTGGAAGGTAAGAGATACTACTGTGAATCTTGTGCTTTTAAACACAAACACTATTAAAATCTTCTACTTTTAACAAGGATTTCATATAACAGATGTCATTTTTAAATGATAGGGTATTTCCCTTCATATAACAATTTTTTTTGTAGAGTCTGAAAAAGCAAAATAGTAATGGTTTCTATAGGATAACAGTGTTCTTGCTGAGCCATGTAGATTTTCTGTTGAGACTCAGTATCAGGATGGTGATTTTAAAACAGAAATTTAAAACTGAATGCATCTAGCTTGTCCATACTGATTTGTCATCAGTGGGAATTTCCCCCCTTTTAAGAAGGGGAATATAGAAAAATAATTGTATTTTTGCTTATTTGTTTTGAAATTGGAGTGCAAATAGTTTTGAATTTTTGGCTATATCAAGATTTGTCCTGAGCGTGGGGAATAGGTGTGCACTCTTAGGTAATCCTAAACAAAGCAGTGGTTTGGAATTACACTTTTTCAGGAGCCCTTATATTATGCAAAGGCATAGGGGGTAAATGACAGTCTATTGTCAGAAGCAGAATGCTCCCCCCCTTTGCACCTGGACAGTTCTGCAAGCTGGCACATGGGAAGGAGTGAACCATGGTTCTGAATTGTCCTTGCCCTTTGTTTCCTCCTCCTCCATCAGAAGAGTAGTCACAGCTCCATGGGGGCTGCTCTTCCCTATACCCAAACTCCTGATCTAGGAAAGCCTTATATGACTGTGTTAGTGAAGAAACTTTGCCACAGCTGATTTCTCTGTTTGCTCATTAACACCAGTATGGAGTAGTATTAGGGAGATTAACCTATGTGCTCTTAGAAACTATTCTGCTAGCCAAGGTAATATTCAAGTTACTGGCTCTCTCAGTTTTTGATCCTGAATGGATGGTTTGTTCAAAAGTCCAAATACTGTATACAGATAATACAATTTTCATCTGTTAATAGCTGATAACAGTTATAACCGTTGTTTATAGGCAACACAGCTAACTGAAAGACCAGCCTGTGTGAAGAAAGATTACTCCAACTTTATGGCTTCTCTTAACTTACGCAATCGCTATGCAGGAGAGGTAACTATAGAATTTTCCTGTACTTATGGAGTTCTACATATGGTTATGCTGCTTTTCTGACTTGTATTTGCTTTCAAATGGAGGGTTAGGTAGAATGCAGTGATAATAGCAAAGAGGCATCAACCTATACACCTACACAAGGGATGTTACAAATGTTATCTGCTCTAGGGCATAATAGTCCTAGTTCATTGAGATCATTTAACTTCTGGTCTTGCAAAATATCTTGGTATTTCAGTTGCAAATAAAGCCGTCTTTCCTCTTTGCATTTACTCAGTAACTTTAGTTGTAGTATCAGGAAATTATCATGTGTCCTGCATTGAATATCCATCTTAAGTTGTCAATACTGATTCCTAGAAGTCTTCTTCCTGTAGACTCCAGCATGTACCAAACAGTATATGTCAGCCACTTAGAGATTTTTCTCCTCATCACTGACCAGATAAATATGTTTTACAGGTGGCTGGAATGATTCAGTTCTCAAATGCTACAGGTCGTGTATCTGATCTGAATAAACTGATGATCAAGCAGCTAAATGATGCACTAGAACCAGGCCAGCCTGAGCTCTATACCCAGGCTATGTTTAAGTTGACTGCAATGCTGATAAGTAGCAAAGGTAATAAAACAAATGAAACTTTGTCATACTTTTGAGTGGTGTTGCCCTTAGCACTAACTTACAATCATATATGCAATATACACAAACTCAGTATATACTGAAGCAGAACAGAATTCTTTCCAGCCAATTTATTTCACGAAAAACCCGTTGAAGTCACAGCTAGAAGTTATTCAGAGTTGATTGTCACAAATTGTGCAGACCCATTTCCTGCTTACTTGAAAACTGTTTCTTATTTTCTCTGTCAAATCTGTATGAATTTTTGTTTTCAGACTGCGACCCTCAACTCCTGCATCACTTGTGCTGGGGCCCTCTGCGAATGTTTACTGAACATGGCATGGAAACAGCAATTGCTTGCTGGGAGTGGCTACTTGCTGCTAAGAATGGAACAGAAGTACCGGTAGGGAGTTTCATTCAATGATTTAGATTTTTCCTCAAGAAAAAAGAGAGGAATGAAATCTGAATTATTCTAAATGAGTGCAAAATAGGCACATTAAATACAATTGTTAATTTGTTGAGTCAAGATTTCTCATTGTACTAATGAATTGATGTTAGCAGGTGAATAATCTCACTTTCTAGAGCACAGTGGTTCCCAACCACTGGACCGTTGCTGGGCCATGAACCACTGGATGCCCTAGCCTTGATGACTGGTTTGGCAGGAATTTAAGTTCCCTGTTAACTGCGTGGCAGCTGCTATTTGAGCCCTGCCTAGAGATTTAGGGCTTCCGCGCAGAGAGCTTCCTGGCTGGGGAGGGGCACTCCTTCAGCAGCAGACACTCCCTGCTCCAGACATGCTGGTAGGGATGGGGACATAAGGAAGAATGAAGGGACTAAGTATGTGGCTGGAAGGAGAGGGGTGTTTGGAGTGTGCGAGAGGAGAGGTTTGATTACGGCGATATAATTACAGCAGCTGAGTTTGTTTGGGGTGTCTTAACTTGTTCCCATCTGGACTGCAGGCAGCAAGAGCCAAGACTGTCTATCTGTCTCAGCACAACAGCCCTGGTTGGTTTACAAGCCTCTCTCCTGAGCTGGGGCAGGCTGTATGGGGTGGTGCCAACATTTCAGGATAGTTAAAAGCTTTCAGGCTGCTTTTGAATACTGGAACAAAAGGCCTAACTCATGACATTTCAAACAAAGTTTACATAGGTGTTAATGGCTTAAGCTAAGGAAGGGAAAGGATTATTTTAACAGAATTTGTTTTAGTGTTGTAGATATCTGCATACTCTAATCTGTTTGTGTGGACACAGATGTAATGGAAAATAACACGTGACCTTTTAAAATTAATTACCATGATGAATATGCAAATATGCAAATAAAACGTTACCAGCCTGCCAAAAGTTTGTGAATGGGTTTTCCAGTCTACAGTATAAAAAAGATTGGGAATCACTGACCTCGACGTACTCTTGGAGGTGGATCTATTTAAACATTGCCTGCTGTTCTTTTAGCCAGTTCAGTTGAGAAGCATTTTCACTTTCAAAGTACATGGATGATTAAGCCAGACATACAGGCAACTTCTCCTTCTGTAGCATTAACTATGAATTCTAAATATATACCTTCAGCCTCATGTCTTGTCTACACATAGAAGATGCACCAGTTTGACGAAATTAGTCTTTTAAACCAGGTTAATTAAACTGATGCAAACACCTGTGTGCACACTCCATATTTTGATTTCAAAATATTTGATTTCAGTTTAGCTTAAATAAACCTGGTTTAAACTGAAATAAGTGTATCTGTACAGCCTTTTTGTGCTGACTTTAACACTGGTATAATTTCAGATAGACCAGGTCTGAATTTTCCTGTGTCTTGCTTCACCACACCTCTTTTGAAGAGTGAAAGGAACTTGGCTAGCCAGTGCCATTTTGTTTCTGGTATTAATATTCTGAATGATCAGATAATGTTTTAAAAACTCGTATTTTCCTATAACTGGTTAAACAACTGCATTTCCTGAAGTGTGACTAAAACTAGCAATAATAGTGTGGTAACTGCTGCAGTGGCAAGACCCAAGAGTACCACCAATTGAGGATAGTTAACGTTTAGATTTTTGTCATGATTATTTTTAGTAAAAATCATGGACAGGTCATAGACAATTAACAGAAATTCACAGAACCCCATGACCTCTCCATGACTTTTAGGAAAAATAATTGTAATTAAAATGGGGTGTTGGGGGCAGGTGTCCAGCATTCACGATCACTGTAGCTCCAGGGTTTCCCATTGCCACCTTGGAGGCTGGGAGCTGCGGAGTCCTCCCTTCACTTGTGGGGACTGGGAAATTTGGTACTCCAGGGCCCCTCTCTGGTAGCTCAGAACCTTATGGATAGTGTAATTCTACTTAGGCTTAGTCTAAACACAAGTAGTGATTCAACTAGACGTGTGATTTGAAACTGATTTAGTAAATCTTTCTTTTAGACTCTTGAACTTTCCATTGTTGCTTGATAGTCATACTTCAATTATTATAGCTTTTCCTCTTCCCTTGTGATTCAGTAGCGAGAAAGAAACCAGCACTTTTGTTTAGAGAGTTCCCAGTGTGTATAGGGAGCTATGCTGCAATGGAGAAATAGGTTGTCACAATTATGATTAGACCCATACCTTTCCAATGAGTTCCAAAGTTTCATGGGTTATGGATTTTTCAGATCTAATTTACTCCATGTTAATACAAAGAAAGATGTTAGGTCCTACAAACAAGTGCACTTAGAACAACAAACCCTAATCTTTATTTTCACAGTTCATGCGAGAAATGGCTGGAGCCTGGCAAATGACAGTGGAGCAGAAGTTTGGCCTATTTTCTGCTGAGCAGAAAGAAGCAGATCCATTAGCTGCTTCAGAAGAGAGTCAGCCCAGGCCTTGCCCTCCGGAAGTCACACCTCATTACATCTGGATAGATGCAAGTATCCCCTTCTCCAGTGTTTTACTAACAATAATGATGTATGGGAGGATGCGGACAACAGGCCCCATGACTGAGCTTTTCTGTGCCTTTGGACTACTATGTTTGGACCAGTAGCATTGTTCATGGTTGTGGCACTATAGGATGACATTTTCATGTTTTTACAGAGGTACGTAAGAATGGGAGAAATGCAAGGTGAATTCTAACTTTGTTGAGCTATTTTTCCCTTTTTTTTATTTCCTCAGTTTCTGGTGCAAAGATTTGAAATAGCTAAGTATTGCAGTTCTGATCAGGTCGAGATCTTCTCCAGTTTGCTACAACGATCCCTGTCTCTGAATATTGGAGGGGCAAAGGGCAGTTTGAACCGACATGTGGCAGCTCTTGGACCCCGTTTCAAGTAAGTAATATTTATTCTCTTAGGGTATGTCTACATTTGCGGCCTATTTCAGAATAGGGCTGCAAATGTAGGCATTCGGAATTGCAAATATCCCGCACTTGATTTGCATCTTCCCAGCTGGGTGCCATTTTTTGAAATTTACAAGCCCGGAATAATTACCTGCGTCTACATGCTGCAGTGAAATGGGCGTTCAAAATAAAGCCCTATTTCGAACTACCTGTTGTTATTCCTCCTGCAATGAGGTTTAACAGGTAGTTCCAAAATAGGCTGCAAGTGTAGACATACCCTTTGAAATAATATGGGATAGGAAAAAGTACAGCTAAATGCTGAATATAGCACTCATTCTTTGTCTCAAGGGATAAAACTTTCAGAAGTGCCAAGCATGACTTACTAAGTCCCATTTTCAAAAGTGATTCGAGGATGTAGGACACTAAGTCCATTAAAAGTCAGTGGGACTTAACTTCTTAGAAGTTATTCTAAACTTTTATCCATTGTATCCATTTTCTGGATTACTAATCTGAAGAGAACTGAGTTGCCCCTGCATGCGCCAGGTTTCTGTTCAGCCCATAATGTCTAGTTTTGTTTTACTTTGTCTTGACATAGTCCATCTTTTGCTTAAAGAAATCCATGCATGTTTTGACAGTGCCATGACAATTAATATGTTTTGGAGTTAGCAATTTAGCCTGCAAACGAACATGAGAATGGCAAGAGTTGTTTTCTCATGCTATGCGTATATTGAACTTTAGGTTGCTGACACTTGGGCTGTCTCTGCTGCATGCTGATGTTGTTCCAAATGCAACCATTCGCAATGTCTTGAGGGAGAAGATTTATTCTACTGCCTTTGATTATTTCAGGTACTGTTTCTTTTCACGAGTTTCCCAATAAATGTGTGATTTCTGTCTCTCTCTCTCTCTCTCTGTCTCGACAAACCACTGAATCTACTCTCCCATGACGAGTAGATTTCAGCCGGTCGCTCCGTGCACTCCATTCATTGGCACTTTGCGCATGCACAGTGCCAATGTGGCACATGCGCAGTGTGGGGCTGGTGAATAGCTTTAGCCGAGGTTTGTCAAGCCCTGTCTATATCTATATCTATATGAAAGTTTTTCCTGCAGGACGACAGAGTGACATCATCATGTCACTCTGCGTCCCGCAGCCCTTCCTCCCTCAGCCATCCGGCCTCCTTCCTTCCTTCTCCCTGCTGCTAACCTCATGAGCTCAGGGTGAACGCCAAGGCAAACGACTTGTGACCAAGATGACTGTAAGTAGCTAAACCAAGAGGTAAATTATGCTGACCTCTCCTGATCCCACGTGCAGCACTGCCAACTCCACACTGCCTGAGCCATCAAACCCCAGCAACCCGCAGGGACTGGCAGCCTGCAGGGGCCAGCATGCAGCCCCTCCACAGGGCAGATTTCAATAGCTGAGCCGGGCCTGCAGTAGACCAGCCAGTTCCCAGCACAGTGCTGCCAGCTCCATGCCGCCTCAGCCACCAAACCCTGCAGCCAGACTCCAGCAGCTTGCAGTGGCCAGCACTCAGCCCGTCCACAGGGCGGATTATGAGAGCCATGCAGGACCCGCATGCAGCTCCATGCCGCGTCAGCCCAGCAGCAAACCCCGGGAGCCCGCAAGGGCCAGCTTTCTGCTTTCTAGCTGCTGGTAAGTGGCTGGGGGAGATGGTCCCTAAGACGCTGCAGACTTTGCCATGTGGCTGTATTTCACGTGAGTTCCCCCAGGGTCCCTAGTGAGTGCAGGGTATTCTGGGCCAGCCTGGCTGGGAGCTTTGCTCCTCAAGACACTGCAGAAACACAGCCATGTGGCTATACTTCATATGAATTCCCCCAGAGGCTTAGTGAGTGCTAGGTATTCAGAGCCAGCCCAGCTGGGAGCCACTGCCCTTCTCTATAAAGTGGGTAGGGCAGGAGTGGGAAGAGTGCAAGGGGTGGGTCTGGCTGTGAGGGGAATGGGCAGTGTGGGGGTGTAGAATGGGAGGGGTTAGGAAAGGATGGGGTGTAGGAATATGGAGGAAGGAGGTGGAAGTAGGGATAGGCAGTGTGGGATGGTGAGGGTTTAGGGAGATGGGTGGGTGTAAGAAGAGGTGAGGGTAGGGGTGGAAGGAGGGGTATGGCCAGGGTGGGGAAGCGGAGGCAGTAGGGAGGATGGTGGGTGTAGGAATGGAGGCAGGATAATGGGGGAATAGGAATGGAGGACAGAGGTAGGTCTATGGATGGAAGGGGGGTGGGCTTTTGGTCATGGACTTATTTTATTGGTGGTTGGAGCAGAAGCAGGAAGGATGTGGGTGGGAGGGACTAGCTGGCAACAGAAGGGCACAAGTGGGCGGGATGGCGGAGAGCATTCGGATCTGGGGGCATGTCCAAGGGTGTGGTGGGCGGGAGTAGAGAAGGGTGCAAATGACTTGGGGCTGTGGAGAGCGCAACTGGGCTCAGTGCAAGATTAACATGTTCTCTGGCCATGAAAGCAGCCAGTGAGAGGGGGGTTGGTGAGTGTAGCGAGCAGGGAGTGCAGTCCCCAATTTTTTTTTTTTTTTTTTTTTTTTTTTTTTTTTAAGAAACCTCCAGGAGTACTTCACAATAGGAGCAGTTTTTCTTCTGATACTTGACTTTTCTGTTTGTTTATTAATACGAAAACCTTCCCCCACTTTCCATGTCACTTCTGTTTCTGCACTATTCATTGTGTCTATATTTACGAAATCAAAAAAGAATTCATGGTTTGATGTGCTTTGTGCCTTGTTACTGGGGAAAATCCTAATTTTTCTGGGTCTTTTTGGTTTTGAGGATTTCAGACCTTTCTTCTTTGAGAGATTGCTCATGTGCATTCGAATGAGGTGTGCATGCGCCGCGTGCATGGTTTCCAGAGCATTTTTTCCTCCAGCAGTACCAGTCGGGCCAGCAGGTCACCCCCTGGAGTGGCGCCGCTATAGCGGAGCATAAGTACCCCTGCCAGCCCTCCCCCACCTCAGTTCCTTCTTACCGCCAATGACGATTATTTGAGCTTCTCTGTTCTTGTGACAGATCCCAGCGGGAGTTAATTTTTTGCCCATTGGCAGTTTTTCTTTGTGTTCCAGTCATAGTTTGTAAGTAGTTATCTAGTTTGCAGTTCGTTATTCCTCCCCCAGGGGAAGGGGATGCCAGGCCCGCACGGCTTTAAACCCTGTGCATCCTGTGCTAAGCCAATGCCAAGAGGAGACCCCCATGACTCTTGTCTAAAGTGTCTGGGAGAGTCTCATCTTACTGACTCCTGGAGGAGTTTTAAACCTCACACTGAGCGAGAGCGAGATTCCCACTTAAAACTATTACTTGTGGAGTCAGCTCTCCAACTTGCACCATCGTGCGAGGTTGCGGTGCGCAGTGCACCGATGTCTATGCAGGAAACTCAACCGGGACTTTCCTGTACCACAGCACCGAGGACCTCGGTACTGAGGCACTGATCTCAGTTGCTGGCACCGAAGAGGAGGAAGGAGGTTAGGGGCAGATCACCTAGCTGCAAAACCCCATGGCAGCTGGCACCATCTTCAGTCTCCATGCCCAGACTCCCCCAGAGGCAATCGCAACACTGATACGCAGAGCAGAAGAGAAGGCCCTCTGCGTGCTCAGAGCCCGGGGCCAATCCCTACACACCACCCAACCACCCCCAGAGACTTTTGAAGCGGCACAGGAACTCATCGAGCTAACTGCTTCGCCTCCGTAGCCTCTGCATCCTAGAGAGTTTTCACCTGAGGCACTGTAGGCCAGGGTGGCACCGATAGCGGCGACCACGTTGGTGGCCTGGTCGGCACCGGCGGCAGCAGCACCACCCCCGACCCTGCCGGTTGTGGCGGCCCATGCGGCACTGTCTGTTGCAGCCCTGTCCCATAACTCCCGCCGTCCTCTGGCACCGCCTACCACTGCACTGACACTGGCACCACCGATTTACACAGAGGCGCTGGCCCACCCCCCACCCAGCAAGCTAAGCAGCCATTTTGAAGGAGAGCCTAAGGACCCTTTACCAGCCCCCATTATCACCCCTCCCTGTGGGGACAGGCTGTCCCATTTTTGCTGGGCCTGGGCCCGCATCATTTCTGACAAATGGGTGCTAGGCCTGGTAAGGATGGGTTACTCCATCCCTTTTCTGGATCTGCCCCCTTCCCTTCCTCCCTCCTAGTCCCTCTTCAGGGACTCATCTCACGAGGCCCTCCTCCATCAGGAGGTTCTCTCACTCATCGAAAAAGGAGTGGTAGAGAGAGTTCTGCCTCACTTTGAGGGCAGGGGGTTTTATTCCCATTATTTTATTATCCCTAAGTTGAAGGGTGGGCTCTGGACTATCTTGGACCTCAAAAACCTCAATAAGGTAATAAAGAAAACAAGGTTCAGAATGGTGATGCTGGCCTCCATTATTCCAGCCTTAGAGATAGGGGACTGATACGCAGCCCTGCTTACAATGTAGCTTCATGAAGGACCTGCATGAAGCTTCTTGGACATATGGCGGCCTGCACACATGTCATTTGCCACGCCAGGATGAGGCTCAGACCTCTACAAGCCTGGTTGTTGAGATCTTTCAACCAGGCCAGAGCTCATTGGGACTCTGTCCTGTCGTTGCCTCAGGAGGTGGTGGACTCCTTGCAGTGGTGGTCTCGAGAGGAGGAAGTGTGTAAAGGGGTTGTCTTCCTGGCCGAGGTCCCCTCGGTCAGACTGATAACCGATGCCTTGGACTAGGGGTGGGGAGTGCATATGGCGCACCACAGGACACGGGTTGTGGACCTCTCACGAGAGGTACTTGCATATCAATGTCAGGGAATTGAGGGTGTCAGGAGGGCGTGCAATGTCTTTCTAGCCAATCTTTAGGGAAATCAGAGTCGATGCTGCTGGACAACATTGCTGTCATGTTCTATATAAACAAACTGGGGGGAGGACCTCACTCCTCTTCTTTGTCAGGAAGCTATTCTTCTTTGGGAGTTCTGCATAGCTCACAACAGTCACCTCCAGGCGGCGTATCTGCCAGGCCACAAGAATACGCTGGCGGACACACTAAACTGATCTTTCAGAGCCCACGAATGGTGCTTGAAGGATGCTGTCCTTTAACCTCTCTTCCAGAGGTGGCGTCATCCCCAGGTGGACCTGTTCGCCATGGACGTGCCCCCATTATTTCTCGTTCCTGGGGATGGGGTCCACAGGGGACGCCCTGGTCATCGATTGGCTTCAGGGCCTGCTGTATGCATTCCCCCTGTTTCCCATTGTTCCCAGAGTCCTAGCCAAGACTAAGCAGTTCAGGTCCCAGGTCATCCTGGTAGCCCTGGACTGGCCCAGGCAGTTCTGGTATCCCATCCTGCTGGAGATGGTGCGGGACGAGCCATGGCCTCTCCTGCCCAGTCAGGACCTGGTCGCTCAAGCCTGGGACAGAGGTATCCTGTACCGATGCAGTAGAGTCAAGGAGTAAGGATAAAACCCAACAAGACTGAGTCTGTGCTCATTTATTGCCCGTGGTCTGAAGAAAAACATAAACCTTTTTTTATATCTTGCATTATAATTTATGTAATTTTTTAAAGTTGTCCCCCAAAGTTCCCCACGCAAGGGGAGAAGAGGCTACGTGAGGATATCAGCATATTGATCAAGTTCTGGACTGCCATGTTCTCTGATAAAAAGTATTTAACAGCCAGTCAGCTTGTGCCTCCTGGTGAGTTCCTTATGTGCCGTCTCAAAAAACCCTTTTGTTTCTTCAACTCTTTGGTTCTGCATCTAAACATTATGTTTTATGTTAGATAATCAAGACAACCGGAGTAACCTGGATATCACTGTTGGATCTCGGCAGCAGGCCACACAGGGATGGATTAATACTTACCCATTGTCCAGTGGCATGTCAACCATCTCCAAAAAATCAGGTCTCTTTCTTTAATTTCATTATCTACTAGGGATATAAAATCCTGTGTAATCAGCTGAGTGATTAAACGTTATGGTTAACAGCTTAAATGGGCTGGGGTTGTTCTAGCCAACTTGGGGGGCCTGCTGCAGGTGAGGGACTGCTCTGGCCGGGGTAGAGTACCTCCCACCCACAGTACAGCGGCCCAGCCAGTTAATCACTGACATCCCTACTAACTTCTTGTATCTAATCATTGTGTATGTTTCCATTCAATGTTGTTTAAGGCCAATATTTGCCTTTAACAGTTAGCTCAGGTTTTACTGATATTACACTTGACTATGTGATTGCAAAAGACTGAGCGCAAAGAACAAGGTTTTGAAAGTAGCAATTTTTTCCTCCATACCATTTAGTAGTAAAATGCAGATAATGCAAGACCAGAGGCTATTGTGGTAGCTTAAATTCCTGAGAGGAAATTGCTTATTGTTCATAAGTGTACTAGAGCTCTTCAACAGCAAAGTGGTTGAGGTGCCTCAATGTAGTTGCAAGTGGCAGCTAATTATTTTTATAAGTTACTAGGCATTACCCGTCCTACAGTGACAGTAGACATACACGTGGTCTCCTCCCACCCCGAGGCTCCTGGGGGCGGGGAGGCTCGGGCTGTGTGGCCTCTTCCCTTCCTGCTGCTGCTGCTGGTGGGAATTTTGGCTGTTCAGTTTCTTCCCTCCCCACTGTTCCAGGGATGCTGGGTGGTGTGCTCGTCTCCTCATCATGGTGTGGGGAGCGAGTGCATGTGGCTTCCTCTCTCCCCAATGCTGCTGGGTGTGGGGAAGCTTGGGCTGTGTGTCCTCTTCCTCCGCACTACTCTGGGGAAGCTTAGATGCGGGCTCTTCCCCTCCTCATGGTGGGGGATGGGATACATTCGCACTCTGCACGCTGTTCCTCCTCCTCTCCTCCCCATGGTGTGGACGGGGCTCAAGGTGGGTTGGGCTCAAGTCTTCTCAAATGTTTTCTGACAGACGGCATGATGGACACCTCCTTTTATAGTAGTATAGATTAAAGTGAATGCAATGCTGGTGAGGGTGCCATATTAATAGCTGTATGGAGTTAACTACTTGGCATAATCCTACAGCAAATTCACAACATACAGCAGAAGTGCAAGCTTCTTCCTAGGACCTTGCCGGTGTATTTGGACTTGTCTGAGGAGCATTCCATGCCATACTTCAGTCTACTGAGACTGCCAGAAAGGGGACAGTTTGAGAGTTGTATTTAATGTATTTGCAGAAAAGTAACTGCATGTATTTGCTCCTTATTCTTAAGGGATGTCTAAGAAGACTAACAGAGGTACCCAGCTACATAAGTACTACATGAAACGGAGGACACTGCTGCTCTCTTTGCTGGTAGGTCATCCTTTTGTTTCACAGGAGCAGGAGTGAGAAATGGTTTTCCAGCACTTTGTGGTAGTTGTAGCACAAATAGGCTAGTCTAACATTGGGGAAAGCCTGCAACGTTACCCGCACAAAGCAATTTATCTTTGTTTTGTCTGCAGGCTAATGAGATAGAGCGTTTGATCACTTGGTACAACCCACTTTCCTCCCCTGAACTGGAGTTGGATCAAACTGCAGAGAACACCGTGGCAAACTGGCGATCTAAGTACATCACTTTAAGTGAGAAACAGTGGAAGGATAATGTGAATCTGGCTTGGAGCATTTCCCCTCATCTTGCTGTGCAGCTACCTACCAGGTGAGATGCAACTCAAAACATAGAGCCAATTCCCTCTGCTGCACTGTAAATACTCCAGGCAAGCATTCACATTTACCACTTCCTTGCCCCTTATGCATTCCTACATTGTTGACTGAGACCATTAATCAAAAAGATTCAGAGTACTAAATCTCCTCACCTGTTTCAAGAGTAATTAGGAAGCTTTAATGGAACCAGAGTTCAGTTCTTTTACTATAAAACCCTGATATAATGTCTGAACACCATTCCAACGAAATCAACTCCATGCTCTTTCAGCGGCCAGTTAGCACAGGGTTAAAAACAGTACAGTATTAGAAACCTCTTTTTGAAAAAAGTGTTCTTGACATAAATTGGTTTGAGCCTTAAAACAAATAAGATCGCAGGAGTAGCTTGCTTAGCCCCTGAAGGAAAAGGAAGAACTTTGCCTCTTCCAACACAAGCAAAATTATGGAGACAGTTTTTTGCAGAGTTCCTCAGCCAGGATGTTTCTGACTGATGGAGACTGCTAGTATTATGAAAGGAAACATTAGCAGAATGAGGTTAGATTTGCCAGCGTGTGTGTCCCTTATTGTACATGAATTTCACATGGAGTATTTCTGTTAATAAAGCACGTTTGTTCCTTTTTCCAACTGGTCTCATCACATAAATAGGAGTGAGAACTGAAGCTTATTGTGATCAACTAACGTATTCTAAGTCTGTATCTGAAAAATCGAGGAGTCCTGTGGTATCTTAAAGACTAACAGATTTATTTGGACATAAGCTTTTGTGGCTAAAATCCACTCCATCAGATGCATTGGAGTGGAAATATACACTCAAAAGGAGGGAGTTACTTAAAATGTAGGACCTGTGTTAATGAGGCCAGTTCAGTCTGGGTGGATGTGGTTCACTCACAGCAGCCAGTGAGGAGGTGTGATTACCGAGAAAGGGGAAAATGCCTTTGTAATGAGATAACATTCTAAACCTTATTCAGTCTCATATTCCTGCTTCAATGCATCTGATGAAGTAGGTTTTACCTACATAGCTTATGTCGAAATAAATGTGTTAGTCTTTAAGATGCCACAGGACTCCTCGTTTTTACTAACACATACACATTCCTGGTTACATTTAGATTTAAGAACACTGAAGTTATTGGAACAGAAGTGACCCGCCTGGTTCGGTTGGACCCAGGAGCTGTTAGTGATGTACCTGAAGCAATAAAGGTAATTAATTTCAACAATAGTTTATATTACAGCATTGCCCACACTCTGTTAAGAGCTGCACAGACAAGCAGGAGCACACAGTCCTTTCTCTGAAAAACTTATATTATAAATATGATTCAGCAAGTGAGAGCCATAGGTAGGAAAATTGAAGAAACAAGGTTGTTTTCTCAGTTATGCTCACATCTTATTACAATTGCAACATGATGATGTATGTTCCCTAGTGTATAAAATCTCACCACAGTGCACTAACATTTATTCATAAGCAGGGCTCGACAAATAATGCAATCTACTTGCTTGTGGTGAGTAGATTGCAACCCGGAAGAACTGGGTTTGGGCGATCTGCGCATGTGCAGATCTCCAGACAGCGCGCCTGGCGAACAGGCCTCGCCGCAGTTTGGCGAGCCCTGTTCATAAGTAATATAGCTAGTTGACCAGCTAATAATGTGTGCACGGGGAAGAGGGAGTATTTGATTAGAAAGCTGTATTGGTGCTTTTGTTTAACTCAACTCTAGTTCACTATATAAAAATTATTACACCTGGTGATTTTCAGCCAGAGACCAGTTTGTAATTAAATGGTACTAGGTTTTTGTCTTAAAATTAAATGCCTTATGCTCTTTAATATAGTACCTAAAGATATAGAATACTTAATTTGCAAAAAATGATACATGAATCACTTTTTTTTCTTTATTGTAGCAGGCTAGGTTATGGTTTTATAATATTCATTGTGAGCCAAATTTATCCCTAGTGTGTGTTGCACCAGAAATGATTTTTGGGCTTGCATGTTCATATATCTCCTTATTCTGCTTACAGTACCTTGTTACATGGCACACAATTGATGCAGATGCCCCTGAGCTCAGCCATGTTCTGTGCTGGGCACCAACAGATCCACCTACTGGCCTTTCATATTTCTCAAGCATGTACCCACCTCATCCTCTAACAGCTCAGTATGGAGTTAAAGTCCTGCGGTCTTTCCCTCCGGTAAGAGACTATATTTCAGGAGAGATCTGGAGAGATCAATACTCATGCTCAGTTAGGACTTTGTCTTAATTTCATTAGTGTGAAGTAATAAAAATGTATTGGGAAGATAAAGTAGATGAAGCTGAAGTTAGAAATCAGCATTGACTGTCCCATATAATCTTGGTTCAGTTGCTTTGCAATGTGTTTGCTGTCAGTTGTTCTGTGCTGGAATACTTTGTCTGTTTCTTTAAAGACCGCATGTGTCTGAAGCTGCTTCTATGAAGTAAAACCAAGTTCATTCAGTGAAAAGTAGTGTATCTGGAGTTGGGTAAACCTGGGATTTTTTAATACTTGTCAGTATGATTACAAAGATCTGTAAAATACCAAGTGTTCATCAGCCTTGTTAATGGCATTTCTGCTAAGGTCAGGTGGGCAGAGGACTTTCAGTTGAATAAAGAATAAAATTCCTGATGCCCATGCTTTTTTAAAAGAAACAAAACTTTTTTTTTCTGATGTTGGCAAAAAAATGATTTTTCTGTTTTCTTTTTTTTAGGATGCCATTTTATTCTACATTCCACAGATTGTGCAAGCCCTTCGCTATGATAAGGTGAGGGAGAATAACTACTGCATGATTCAGGCATTTTGTTCAAAACATTTTCAAGACTTAATTATCTCTGAATTGAGAGATGCAGAATAGCAACAATTTAGGATTAAATGTTGCTGCAGAATATCTAGTATATTTTAAAAATGGTTTTTAGAGATAGGTGTGTTTGAGGCACCTGTTTAATTGGCATAGCCCATGTATATTAAACTTATACGTAGCTTTCAATAGATGTTGCCTCATGATCAAGTCTGAGGAGTCTGCATGACCAACTTTTCTGTACCCCCGCATGTAGCTGGTAATAATGTGCTTTAACCCTTCTGCTCCATCCCTGGGCCCCATTATGTTGAACTCAAACATAGTAGTAGGCACTCCATAGTTAGGAGCTTCAAATCTAAATATGAAAGACAAACATAGGAGCAGGGGGAACAGGCATAGGGATTGAAGTGTCTTCAAAAAAGCAGATAACTGACAGAGTCGAGAGTAAAATATACGCCATCTGACTCTTAGTGCGTTGTCCTGGATATCGCTATTGTCGTCTCTTTCCAATAATTAAATATGTTCTAGTGTGAAGGTTAATGGCTAGTGTTGATGGGATTGAGCTGTGGCACCAGCCTTTTGGGTGACTGTGAATTTGTATGGTTGCAGATGGGCTATGTTAGAGAATACATCCTGTGGGCGGCTGCTAAATCCCAGCTGTTGGCTCACCAATTTATCTGGAACATGAAAACCAATATCTTCATGGATGAAGAGGCACACCAGAAAGATCGTGAGTATGGCATGCATGGGCCTGTTATCCTAATATCTTTCCCATTCCTTATTTCATGAATAGATTTTCTGCCCCCCCCCCCACTCCCACACACACACACACACCTCCTTTTCTTCTGGAATTATGAATCTTTTATTTGTGCAGATAAGAACTGTTTTGTTGAAGAATTTTTTTCCTGGTGGAAATCAGCAAAGTAGGCAGCTGGTACAGTAGGCAGGGGAAAGCAATGCCTTCCAAACTTGCCAGCCCAGCCCCACCCATGCTTCACCCCAAGCTTTTGCCCTACTTCAGTGCATTTCCCCCGGACTGTCAGGGATTGTGCCTCGCCGAGGCTGGAGCCATGCTGCCAGCTGTCCTGAAGCCGGGGATGCTTGGGCTGGATACCACAACCCCTCTCCCCCACAGTGATCTGGCCAGGGCCAGGGAGGACTGGGGTCATGTGCTTCCTGCTCTCCCTCCCTCTGCCTCATGCTCTGGTCAAGGCTGAGGAAGCCCTCGGTTATGCACTGCCTACTTTCCTCTCTCCCTGTGCTCTAGCCGACGAAGGCTGATGGTCTGTGTTGCACACTCTCCCCACCCCACGCTCTGACTGAGGCAAGGGAAGGCTGGAGATGCATGCTGCCTGCTTCCTCCCACTTCATATGCTTTGTCTGAGGCCATATGCCACCCACTCTTCTACGTCTCTGGTGCTTGGGGGAGATGGCTGAGGACAAGCACCAACCTGTGGGAAAGGGGTGGCCTGACCTTACAGTGAGGGGGCACTTTACTTCCATGGGGGCTTGGGCAGCAGGGGCAACTCAGCTCCAACTACATTTAAACTGCAGAGTTGCAGTAGGGGTAGGTCCAGGGCCCAGTGCAACCCGGGACTTGCACTGGGTCCCACGCTGTGCATCTGCCTTTTAAATGTAGTAAGAGCCAGGCAGTTCTTACTGCATTTAAAAGGCAGAACTATAATGGTCCAGACCTGATGCGAGCTGGGTCTCACACTGTGCCTCTGCTTCCCCTGCCCACTACACATCCCCCGCACAGTGGAGACAGTGCTGGAGGGAACCAGCTTTTAAGCCAGCTTCCTCTAGCACAGGCTCCTGCTTCCCCTCCCCTTGCTGCCTCTGATATAGAGGCAAGAAGGCTGGGGGAGAGGGGGAAAAATGCAAGTAGTCAACTAATCAACTACTCTTTTATATCCCTAATGCACACCAGTGTTTGACTCAAAGGAAAAATTGCTTTTTTCCCCTCTTTAATTATGTCTTTCCTGGTAGGTGTCCAAGATTTTATTCAGGTTTGTTTCTTTTGGTTATATATGCAGCTGACATTGGGGAACTACTAGAGCAGCTAGTAGAAGAGATAACCAGTTCATTATCTGGGCCAGCCAAGGAGTTCTACCAACGGGAATTTGATTTCTTTAATAAAATCACCAATGTTTCAGCCATCATCAAGTAAGTGTGGTAGCTGTGGATATTGAGCTGTTGCATAGCTCCCCATTTTGTCAATAACTGTTGTCCTGAGTAGAGAGTTTTGCTTTGGATGAGATCTGAGGCCATGATTCCTAGAGTGATTTTTTTTTTAAAAACATTTTTAAAATACTTGTGTATCAAAAATTAAATAAATTTGCCCAACAGATTACGGATCTGTGCTAGTAAGATACAAAAACTTTAGGGTACCTTGGGGAACCGGGCCCCACACACAATAAGTGGACATTTAGCTAACTAAAATCATGGAGGACCACAGATGTTGCTAGACTATAAAGTGCTGTACTAGAGGGGTTCAGCCTCTAAGCACAGGGAGTTCACTGTTAATGGAATGATGTTGAGTAGGAAAGTACAGGAATAAAAACTCTAAAATAACTGATGCTTTTGCACCAGTAGAACAAGTCACACAGACCTAGTTAGTGTCACTTGCCTCAGTGGACTGGATATTTGGATAGGTTAGAACAGGGGTAGGCAACAATTTTGGCAGAGGGGCACTTCATGAATGTTGGTTGTGGTCACAGGTTGGCTCTGCCCACGAAAGGGGTGGGGCCTCAAGCTAAAAAGAATTCCCTCTAGGCCCTGCGTGCCTCTGGCAGGTGAAGGAGACTTCATGCGCTCCCCTGTCCAAGGTTGATCAGGGCCTAGGGGTGGGGGAGTGGGTGAAGTCTCCTGCCCCTGCCATGTAATAAGCGTCTGGGGGGGAACCACCAGCATTTTGAACAGCTGATGGTTCCTTCTAGAAGCCACACGCCTCTGGTGCAGGGAGGAGATCTTGCACTTTCCCTCACCCCCAGACCAGTTGGGGTCTGGGGACAGAAGAGTGCATGAAGTAGTTCGCTGTTCAAAACGGCACCTGGCTCCCGCTAGGTGCAGCACACCCTTGGCTTGGCAGGCCAGATCCAGTACACGGGCCGTATCTTGCCCACCCCTGGGTTAGAGATATTCTCCTGGAAAGCTAGCAGACCTTGCTTCATGCAGGAAAAGCAGCACTGTTGTATGTAGACATGTCAGGGGTTTCCACAATGTTCTGCAACTTACAACTTGCTGGAAACATTTTGTTTTGAATTTAAAGAATTACTGGTGTATTCCACCAAATTATAAACACTATAGTAAAAATTCCCTGAAAATGTCTCTTTCTTCACAAAGGCATTTCTATTTATACTATAAATAGAAGCTTTATCCTGCATACATAGTAGTGTTCTGTCTTATTCATGAAGTGCTGTAATAATTCATTGTTTCTGGAGTAGTAGACCAGCATTAATGGAGATAGATTGTTATGTCTCTAACTAGAATTTGTTGTCACCTAATGAATGTGAAACTTCCTTTTTACTCGTTTTTCAAAACTTCAGTGAACAGAAGTGCAGTGTAAGTATAAAATGGGACATTTTTGAAGGTTGCCAGAGGATAGTGGCTTAGCACTCGAGTTCATAACCTAAGTGTCTTCTTTTCTAAATGTGTAAGACAGAAAATAGCAGAAAGCAATGCAGAATGTTTTCCTTATAAAACAAATTGATTTTACTTTTAAAAATGAAACCTTGCTAATTATTAATTAACATCAACATTTGCAAATATAGGACAATTAAGCCAACTGGCATAGCTGTTGCAAGAGTCACTAGACTTTAGATGATTTTTGTGTGTTTTTGATATGTCAGGATAGGCTTTAAAGAGATGTTTCTGTCTTTGCTCCCAAAAATGTGGGTGCCTAAGTGAGTGCCCCAGTCATTTTAATTTTTTTAAAGTTGTGAGTAATTAGCTTAATAGCACTGGCTTTAAACAGGTAGGCATTTGGAGGCATTTCAATCTTGTACTCCATTCCAGGCACTTCTGAAGCAAAGAATTCAGATAATATGGTGGATCTCATGTATGTGGAGGGGTGGGGTTTGTTAAGGGCACAAATGTGAATTGAGATGTGACCTCGCATGATTTGACTGTCCTCAGTGCTGTACTTTGATCCCCAGAGGTGAGAAGCTGATGCAGTCACCCACTGTATCACCTAGCTGCATACCATAAAGAACACCTTTCAGTTACTTGACTTCTAGATCATTGTAAGTGTGCATCTGCCTGCCTTAGTTCCAGTGATGTTTGCCATGACTGCATGTGCAAATTGGGTAATTTACATACTAACTTATAATAGTTTCCAGCTATCTAGTTTGCACTGCAGTTATTGTAACTGCGTGAACAAATTAGGAATATAATTACACAGACATTTTGCCTGTCTATCACTTTGAAAGAAGACAAACTAAAGCAGAGTAATATAGTTATATTACTTATGTAAAATAAGTAATATAACTATAATGAGTATAACTATACTGATAAGAATTCATGTATAGACAAGCCTCAACCAGCGTTCCCTCTAACATTTTCTATCCTTGTGCAGGTTGAATTTCTTTGGGGCGGCTTGAAATTTCTTATATGCAACACCAACATTGAGGAAGTGTGTGGATGTGCACCACCAATACAAACAAAATACCTAGATTTAAATATCTATATTAAACAGTCCATAAGTATAGAAGAAAATACATTAAAAGAAGGGATAGTTAAGAAGGAGCAATGCTTACAATATTTATTTAATATGAAATCAAATTAATTAATGCAACCTTTGGAGTACATGTATTATCATCCTTTCTAACAACTCAAGCTAGTAAACACAAATGCATATTATCCACACACAGCTCAGCTTTAAGATGCTAAACACATCTATGAGTCAACTAGAAATAGTCAACCTCTCCTTGCAAATATTAATACAATATTTACTGACACTGGAAAAGAGAGCAAAAGGCATTCATTTAGGCTATACAGTTTCTCATTGAAACATGGGACTGTCTGAGAAACCCTAAAGCCATGTGTTAATTTGCTCTGAGGTTTCTCTCTTTGAGTTGGTGATATACTCAAGATGAAAGTTTCAAACCAGGAGAACTTCTATCTGTTTTCACAGGTCTCTTTTTTTCACTTTTTCTTGTGGATTCCATGTTTCAAGTAGCATGCAATGTTTTCTCTCTGGTAGATAGGCACAAAAATTGTTCATTTGTCTTGGTGACAGGCACATGCCCCATATGTACCTTCTTCCCCACCAGCACTGCCACCCCAAGGGCATTCTGCCTCAAAGCTCACCTTTTATGGAAGAGGCATTGCATCCAGTGTCAGAATCAAGCACAACTGCAGTGTAGCAGATTCAGAATCCATGAGGAGCACCCCTCCAGCTGCCTGTGATTCAAAGCACAAGTCTGGTTAGAAATGTCACTCTTTTGCCTTCATCATTCGCCTCTGTAAAGCACTCAAAATCTGGGCCTCTTCTTAGACTTCTAGTAAGTCCTCTGGTATTGATTCAAACCACCCTAAAATCTAGTCAACCACCACCCTTTCTGAGGCAGCATCATTGACTCTAGCCCCTTAGAGGCTGTTGAGACTAGTGCCTTGACCTTTCCTGGGTTCTTTTTCATAATTCCAAGACCTAACCTGTTTATCTCACCAGCACCAGACAAACACTTACATGTTTAGGTATTTCCTGCTCTGCATGCCTTCATGTTGGCAAGGGGTCTTTGGTGTTCCCTGTACTGGGCTCTCCTTTGCTACAGTCAGTTTCACTTCGAGTGTCTAAGGCAGTCCATTTGGTGTCATCAGTATTGCTGATATTCTCTGCTCTACTGGTGCACTTAGCACCATCAGTATAGCTTCAACTCCTTTGAAGACTGACAGTCTCTCCAACCCATTTTGATCTGTTGATCAACCCATTGATCACATTGTTTTTTATTGGATCCCCAAGTGCTACCCAGAACCAGACCAACTTGAACTGCAGTGGGGACCATTCTTCCCTATTCTGAAAAAATCTACACTTATTCTTTGTACTCTAAAAGGGAGCCTGTGTCACCTTCCAGGTCTTTTAGCTTGCTTTATAGACCTCTTGTCAGGGTCACAGCACCTAAGAACCTGGTCTGGTTTTCTTATAAAGAGACTCTAGCATGTCCTCCACCATGAATGACTCGAATAATGCAGTTCCCTCCATGGCCTTACTGGTCTGGGTCTGCTCTGAGGGATTCTTGACCTTCATCACAGTCACACTGTAGGAGGAATCCTCTTCCTCCCACCACTTCAAGAAACCTCTCCTCAAGATATTGCTAGTGTCCCTCTACCTGCGGTACTAGACCCTAGGAAAGAGACATAATAGAGGAACCTCTGGATGTGCCTTCAATATTTTGTCAACATCTCCAGATGAAACAGAGTCAATGTCTTCCTGCCAGAGGACGGTAAGGTCTTCCAGGATCTCAGGAAGAGGGTAGTTACTTCCCTATTAGTGCAGGTGGTCCTTTTATGAGGAAAACCCACACAAGCTCTATGATATTTTAGATACCTGCTTTGGGGAAGGTTGTCTCAGCCATCCATGAAGCCCTGCTGGAGCCACTGAAAACCTTGTGGCAGACTCTAACCTTTACACCATCAGTTCTTGACAGGGTCCAGAGGTTGTGAGCTGCTTTCAGATGGTCCACAAAGCAGGGCCAGCAATAGACTGGCTGGGACCCAGGGCAGACAGCTCAGAGTCTTGAGTGTCCCACTGACATCCCAAATGCCCCCTTCCCTTTGCTGGGCCTGGGCAGCTTCACATTAATCATGGTCAGTTGGTCTCTAGAGCTTTTTTCTATGATTGCAATGAAAGCCCATTAATAAATAATTGCACACAAATTGGCACAATGTAAATGACAAGTACTGCGAAGGGATGCTGGCCTTTGAGAGTGCTTTGAATCCAAAGGTTTCCTGGCCATTTCTGAAGAGGACATGGAACCTCTGAATATAAGAAGCTATTCCTCCTATGGTCACGTATTATGGACATATAGCTCAGCCATTTAAGGATCTGTTTTATATCTTTCTTGGACAACATGTAATGCACTTGCCACCAGATTGCTGGTTTCACCTGCCCCCACACACTTGGAAAATCAAATTCTATTCCAGATGGCCTTTCAACTTGGTAGAGGCGGGAAATAGGCTTGTTGCCAGCTACTACACACTATGTGCCTACATTTCCTATCCAGTATTCTGCACAGAGGTCAGGAAAGAGTTTTTAAAAAGGCAAAGACTTGAATCATTATAATTAGTATAGGAAACGGTTCAGAATCTATACTGAATTAGAGCATATGGAGCTGCAGCTGCAGTTCAGTAAGAAATTGCTGTTATTCCAAGAAGAAATATTTATTTTGTTTAAATGTGACACAGCATCAGGAAGTGAAATAAATTCTTTCTTCCCAGGCCATTCCCTAAAGGAGATGAAAGAAAGAAAGCTTGTTTGTCTGCTCTGTCTGAGGTGAAAGTGCAGCCTGGTAAGAAGTATTGTATGTTCCTTTTGCATTTAGCATGAATACTATACATTGTAGGAGAGAATCATGGGAATTTTGTAACAGTTGGTCTAATATTTTTACTGCCATGGGCTAAGAATTGACTTATTGGCATTGTTGTTCCTTGTCAAGCTAAGTATAAACATGGCAGCACAAATATTGGTATAGCACTAAGAGTGTTCATGGCATGTTACAGTCTAGATATGAAGAATAGGGATGTTAAATAGTGGTTAGTAAACTAATCGAGTAATCGATGGAATTTCCATTGACTACTTGATTAGTCCATAAGGTGGTTTGCTATGACTCTGCCTTTTAAATGTAGTAAAAGCCATCAGGTTCTGATGGCTCTTACTACATTTAAAAGGAAGAGGTGCAGCAGTCTGGGACTGGGCACAAGCCAGGACAGCTGAGTCCCAGCTCATGCTCAGTCCCAGATGCTGTGGCTCTGTCTTTTAAATGTAGTAGGAGTGGCTCTGCTTTTTTCTGCTTTTAAGCCAGCTCCTCTTAGCACTGGCTCGTGCTCCCCCATCTTTGCTTCCACTGATACAGAGGCAGCGGGGGAAGAAGAAGCATCTAGTCGAGTAGTGACTCAGCTACCTGATAAGCCTATGCTTATTGGTTAGTCAGCTACTCAACTAGTTGCTTACATCCCTAATGAAGAGCCTAGTCCCAAAGAGCATCAAGGACAGGCATGAAGGGAACAGCGCAACTGAAAAGCGAGGTTAAGAAAACCTTTAGCTTTGTATCACATGTTTTTAGTAGATGATGGTCAGGTTAGGTAGGGTTCAAAAAAGAACTAGATAAATTCATAGAGGACAGGTCTATCAATGCTTAGTAGCCAGGACGGGTAGGAATATGTCTCTAGCCCATTTGTCAGAAGCTATGAATGTGAGAGAGGGGAGGGATCACTTGGTGATTACCTGTTTTGCTCATTCTGTCTGGGACACCTGGCATTGGCCACTGTCAGAAGACAGGGTACTGGGCTGGATGGACCTTTGGTCTGACTCAGTTCTATGCTGCTGCTACTACTACTAAAACACATATCAACAGAAGACCATTATATTGACTCGTTGTGGAGTGTGTTCCCAGTGGAGGCCGTGTTCAAAGGATCCCATCTGTGGGCTATGTGTGGAGCCCCACATAAACCCAAATGGTACTGTGGGCCATAAAAAAAACGTTCTGCGGGCCTCATGTGGCCCATGAGTAGCCACATGTGTTGAGTAGCCCTGCTGTAAACTATTGTATGGTGGTAGACAGTAATGTATCCATTTCTAACTTCAATGTAGATTTTTAAATTACATGAATAATTGTATTCTCAGACTCTTAGAGCTTTACTCTGTATTGCTAGCTGGTGAATTCTCTTCTCCCCTTTTGTAGGCTGTTACTTGCCCAGCAATCCTGAAGCAATTGTTTTGGATATTGACTACAAGTCTGGAACTCCTATGCAAAGGTAATTTGCAGTGTTGTAGCTTTGATGGGTCCCAAGATATGAAAGAGACAAGGTAGGTGAAGTAATATATTTTATTGGACCAAGTTTTGCTGGTGGAATGTACAAGCTTTTGAACTACACAGAGTTCAGGCTTGGGAAAGCAGCAGAGTGTCAGGAGTAGCTCTAATGCTTGTACTTACAACCAACAGAAGTTGGTCTAGTAAAATATATTGTCTCACCTCCATTGTCTTTTCCATATGCAGATAATCTTGGTTACTATATTTAGGTCTTTTCTAGGACTTATTGTTGGTTGAATACATCAAACTCAACCTCTTTGTGTATGTGTGTACTTGCAGTGCTGCAAAAGCACCGTACTTGGCCAAGTTTAAAGTGAAATGGTGTGGAGTCAGTGAACTTGAAAAAGAAGGTCAGTATTATAGTTCTTAATCATTCATATTACTAGTTAACAGTCTGTGATTCATTGGCATTTCATATTTTATGTAGATTGTATAACTCAAATTTTAACATAATACACAGTGGTTCAGAAATTGAATTCTGTAAATTGTGACGGGGAGGGGGAAAATAAGCTTGTAATTTGAGTTGCAAGAGGCAAACTTGCTGTTTTTGTAAATATTTGTGTACTGAAGAAATTTTATGAATAACTTTTAGTCCAGCATGTTAAACGATTTTGGGCAGTTTAGAAAACAAAAAAACTCAAGTTAACATTGCCATACAGGTCTTTAAATAATACATTTCCTAAGGATATTTAACTTCTAGGCTTAACTTGTAAATGCACTTCTCCGGCAGACCATGAGGGCTGTTTTAGAATATAATTTATATGTATAAATTCTACCAGTACTTCAGGAAATGCTATATCTTCAGGAATTCAGTGTTACTTGGTGCAGTTCAGCTTGCAGCACAGAAAATCTCTAGCAGATGAAGTATTAAGTTTCCAATACTGTCGTTTATTCAAGGCTGCTAATTAAGCGCCATGTTCATGTTTTGCTTTGTGCTATATTTACAGGTCTTCGCTGTCGCTCTGACTCTATAGATGAAAGTGGAGAGGAAGGGGTTGACAGTAAGAAGATCTGTTGGCAGGCAGCTATCTTTAAAGTGGGTGATGACTGCAGACAGGTACAAAGTTTCTGTAGTAATCAAAAATTGATTGACATCGGTTGTGTTTTAATAGGGAGTGAGAATCACAATTGAACAAACTGTTCTGTGAAGCTTTTAGACTCAATGTTTAGTTTATTACAAAAACATTGTAAAGAGGGAGAACTACATTATGCCATCCTAGAAAACGGGTGGAAAGAAAACCTCATATTTTCAAGACACAGCTTTACACAGTGCCAAAAATACCAAGTCTTATAGTTCAAACAGCAAACTTTATTTATAAAAAATGTTCCGATAGTGGTAGCATAACAGTGACTTCTGAAGGGATGTGTGTTATGTATTCAAACTTGTCTCTTCTACTGAGAGGGAATATATTGGCTGCTATGTTGGAGTTACTCCTACTTGAGGAATGCCAGGGATTTTAATATCCATTAGAAACAAGTAGATAGGTTTTCAATGTTAACACCTTATCTGAATAACATCTGTGTATACGAACTTCCTGCCCACCCAAATTGCATTTTCCATCTGTTTTTCCTCTACAGATACATTGAGTACAGGACTAAGTACATATTTGTTAACTTTCTATGTGATGCTTGTTTGCTCTGATCTTCATATCACTTTCATTACCAGATGGATCTTGTTAATGGCTTTTCTAATACTTATGCACTCTTTTGTTGTTGAACAGGACATGTTAGCTTTACAAATCATTGATCTCTTCAAGAATATATTTCAGCTGGTAGGCCTGGACCTGTTTGTGTTCCCCTATAGAGTGGTGGCCACAGCCCCAGGGGTAAGTGGACTATTAAATATTCAGACTATAGGGCAGAATTAAGCACTGTTAAGAGGCACGTGTCCTGTAGCCCATATTCTTCCAGAGCATTTGTCTCAGATCATCTTCACCCAAGATTCTGACTGAGCTGTGAAATTGTTGTGTAAGTAGCAGAAGGCACCAAGCAGAAGTACCTCTGGGAAGCAGTCATGAATCACTTTCACCAGTTAGTTATAGGAAGGGTAGAAAGTTCAGAACATTTTTTTATGAATAAATGGAAAATCTATAGACAGTGTTCCATAAATGTTTAACCATATGTCCCATGAGATCTGTATAGCTGCCACCATCCATGAGAAATCTATGTTGGAAACGTGCTTTTCAGTCTTATTTGTCTTTCTCTTCAGTGTGGTGTTATTGAATGCATTCCTGACTGCACCTCCCGTGACCAGCTGGGCAGGCAGACAGACTTTGGAATGTATGATTACTTTACAAGACAATATGGAGATGAGTCAACCCTTGCTTTTCAAAAGGTAACATACCAACTGATCAGACATAGCAAAATATTGACTTGACAAGCATCCTGGCTATAGAAAATACTGTGACACTTTATTGTATACGTATTATAATACTGTTGGATAATCCATTTCTCATTGTGAGCAGGCTTTGCATAGAATCTGTTGCAGCATTAGAGAATGCCATTCATTTAAAGTAGTATAACCATGAGAGTACATCTGCTCTGGGGATGATGTTGCACACAAGCTCTGCTTTTCAGAATTTGATCTCATTTCTCATTTATGCAGGCTCGATATAATTTCATCCGCAGCATGGCTGCCTATAGCCTCCTGCTGTTTCTGCTCCAGATTAAAGACCGACACAATGGCAACATAATGCTGGACAAAAAGGGGCACATCATTCATATCGGTCAGTTTTGTTCCCTTGGCCTTCCGTATATCTGTCTTCTCATTCTGCTGAAAGATACTGTTTTTAAAAAATGAAAAAGCTTCTCCTTCTTTTGAAGTCATTCTCCATTCAGTGATTTCATGATTATGAAAATAACAGGAAGAGTTTTTGATGTGTGAAAAGTGCATTTTAGTACAGAATAGATGATTGCGTGCTGCTTTGTCATCCAGCTTTCCAAATTTTTACCAGCCTTGCGCAAGTACTACTTTGGTTAATTAATTTTAGATATGCTAGTGAAGTAACATTTGATTTATTTCATCACAGTATGAGTGCTCTAGCTGGTAAGTTTACACAGCCATCTCTCAAGGCTGTGTAATCTCTGTACAGAATTTGTGTTTATGGAACACCACTAAGGTTTCAGTGACAAGCAGAGGGTATGTCTACACTACAGCGCTAGTTCGAACTAACTTAGTTCGAATTAGTTAATTCGAACTAAGCTAATTCGAACTAACGCGTCTAGAACTAAAAACTAGTTCGAATTAGCGTTTTGCTAATTCGAACTAGCATGTCCACATTAAGTGGACTCTGAACAGGGCTTAAGGATGGCCGGAAGCAGTGCCGGCAGGGCATCAGATGAGGACTTAGAGCGTGGAGATGCTGTCTCAGGCTAGCCGAGGGCTGTGCTTAAAGGGTCCCGACCCCCACCCCGGACAGACAGTTCTAAGGGGTGCCCCGCTTGAAAACCAGTCCTGGCTTGGATTGCCCGGAGTACCCACACTGGGCACATCACACCACTCGGCCATCAGCCCGGCTGCACTTGCCGCAGGCTGCCATCTGGGGAGAGGGGGCAATCGGGGGGCTGCAGGAGAGCTTCTACCCCCAAAAGCCCGCAGAGCCAGCCCAGTCCTCCCCATCGGGGGCTCGTACCCCATTCCTCCCTCACCTCCTTCCACTTACCCTTCCCTAGCCCCCCTTCTTATTGATGTACAAAATAAAGATAACGTTTCTTCCAACATTGACTCTGTCTTTATTGACGGAGACTGGGAAAAGGAGGTGGGAGAGGGAAAGAGAAAGGCTGGGAGAGGGGAGGGCAACTAACATGATCAGGGGTTGGGAACAGGTCCCAGATGAAGAGAGGCTACAGAGACTGGGACTGTTCAGCTTAGAAAAGAGGAGACGGAGGGGGGACAGGATAGAGGTCTCTAAAAGCAGGGGTTGGGTGGAGAGGGTGCATTCAGAAAAGTTCTTCATGAGTTCCCATAAAGAAGAACTAGAGGAAACCAAAGGAAAGGAATGGGTAGCAGGCTTGAAACTAGTAAGAGAAAGTTGTTCTTCTTCACAAAGCAAATAGTTAACCTGCGGAACTCCTTGCTGCAGGAGGCTGTGAAGGCTACAACTAGAACAGAGTTTAAAGGGAAGTGAGATCAAGTCATGGAGGTTGGGTCCATGGAGTAGTCTTAGCCAGGGGGTAGGAGTGGTGTCCCTGCCCAAAGTTTGTGGAAGGTTGGAGAGGGATGGCACGAGACAAATGGCTTGGTTACTGTCTTCGGTCCATCCCCTCCAGGGTCCCTAGGGTTGGCCGCTGTCGGCAGACAGGCTACTGGGCTAGATGGACCTTTGGTCTGACCCAGGACGGCCATTGTAAGCTCAGGGCTCAGGGTCGGGGGTCTCAGTGGACCCCCTTGATTTTCATGCACACCTGCTCCTGGGTGGCCAGGCTGGCAGCTCTCCTGCCCTAGACGGCCACTTTCCTGTGCCTAGTGCGGAGATCGTGGACGAGGTCCACGATGTCCGCACTAGCCCAGGATGATGCCCGCCTCTTGCAGTCCAAGGCAAGCTCCCGGGAGCCACCAGCCTGGTCCCGGGAAGAGGGGGTGGGCTGGGGGACATCGGGTGGGTGGCTCTGTGCCGTGCCAGGTGCAGGGTCTGCTGGCTGGGTGCTGGCAGGCTTGCACCTGGCACGGGCACCGTAGCCAGCCCGTGCCCCTTTAAGGGGTCCGGGGCCGGGAGGGGGGCAATAGAGTTTCCCTGGTGTTGGCCAGAGTGGCCACCAGGGAAACCTGGGGAGGGCTAGCCTCCCACTAGTTCGAATTAAGGGGCTACACACCCCTTAATTCGAACTAGTAAGTTCGAACTAGGCTTAATCCTCGTAAAATGAGGTTTTCCTAGTTCGAACTAAGCGCTCCGCTAGTTCGATTCAAATTTGAACTAGCAGAGCGCTAGTGTAGCGGCTATGAATGTTAGTTCGAACTAACGGACGTTAGTTCGAACTAACAAACATTGTAGTGTAGACATACCCTTACTTACTAAATTGTAAAGCACCTCATATTAAATTTCACATTTATTTTTGTTTTCATTCATGCCAAATTCCTCTTCAACCCTACATCAGAGGAGAGCAGTAGGAATGTGTACAATACATAAAGAGAGGACATAACAGCTTTGAAGCACATAAAAGTTGTTAAAAGGAGAAGGGAGAAAAAATATTCTCCTTAACCTCTGATAGGACAAAAAGCA
Source organism: Pelodiscus sinensis (assembly GCF_052426305.1). Taxonomy (NCBI): domain Eukaryota; kingdom Metazoa; phylum Chordata; order Testudines; family Trionychidae; genus Pelodiscus; species Pelodiscus sinensis. Next base: position 13,711,884 of record NC_143085.1, read on the forward strand.
ATGGGCATAAATTGTAGCAAAGGGGGTTTAGGTTGAATGTTATAAAAACCACCATCAGGATGTCTAAGCATTAGAATAAATGCCCTAGGAAGGTTGTGGAACCTCCATGATAGGAGACTTTTAGGAGCAGGTTGGACAAACATCTGTCAGGGATGGTCTAGATGGTACATGGTCCTGCCATAAGTGCAGGATACTAGACTTGATGACCTCTCAAGATTTCTTCCAGTTCTAGTATTCTATGATTCCATGATGATCATAATGTGAGTTATTGTGACCACCTCTGTTACCCATTTCAACTGTTACCCTCTGGTAGTGGAGTCAGTTTGGAACAGCACCACGATTGATACCCTCATGGTCAGAGAAACCATGGATTTTTATGTCATTCTTTGGGGACAGTAGCAGGAAGGACAAAAAGTATTTCTAGCATAAGCAGAATACTTGAACAGAATTTTGCACTAATTGGAGAGTCTTGGAGGCTTTGGCACTAGCTGTAAGAGGAGTGCATTACTTAGACTAGTCTGGAGTTTACAAAGTGATGAAAGAGGTTAGAAGTCTGCATGGGAGAGGAATGGTCAGTTTTGTGTCACATATGGCTAATGAAAGGGACATAGTTTGTCAGCACTAACTAAGCTATTGTCATATATTCTACATAAGGCTTGAAACCACAGAAAACCTCCAGCTCATACAGAAGATGTCAGGCCTTTCTTAGAGAGTAAGCCATGATGAGCCAGATGACTACATATCCACTCAAGCCTTCACACGGATTCCTGGTCTCTCTCTGTTGTAATTAAGCATTACAGTGATCAGTGCCCTATTAATTGCTATAATGCATTCACTGCTTAATTATATGTTTGTGTGTGTGTGTGCAGATTTTGGTTTCATGTTTGAAAGCTCACCTGGTGGAAATCTGGGCTGGGAGCCAGACATCAAGCTGACCGATGAGATGGTGATGATAATGGGAGGAAAAATGGAAGCTACTCCTTTCAAGTGGTTCATGGAGATGTGTGTCAGGGGGTACCTAGCAGTCAGGTGAGAACGCTTTGCATCTCTCCTCATTTGCTCACAGCCAAGGGTGCTTCCATATCTAATAATGGATATTTAGGAGATTAACTTTTTTTTTATTGCTTAGTAAGTTTCAATCACATGCTTATCTGAAAGCTACATACTGTGCAAATGGAATCATTGCTCCCCCCCAAACTGTGAGAACCTCCCGTAGATAATAGACAGGACTCTAGAATCTGAGATCATGCTTGGAATTATGAAGAACTGTGAAAGCTCTGCCCTTACCATAAGGAATTGTCTTGTGTTCAGCAGACAATGGATATGATCTAAAACCATGGTGGGCAACCTGCGGCCACAGGCAACCCACTGGGGCTCTCTTGACCTGAGGCCTCTGAACTCCCAGCTGCCCTCTTTCCCCCACAAGCCTCTCCTCCCCCTGTCTCCCAGCACTTTCAGAGCACCATGAATCTGCTGATTCACTCTCTGTCCCAGCTCTTCCCCCTCCTTCCCAGAGATTGAACACCACGAATCAGCTTAAATATTGTCCATCTGTTGGGCGTATACACATAGGCTGCGTCTAGACTGGCAAGTTTTTCCGCAAAAGCATGTGCTTTTGCACAAAAACTTGCCAGCTGTCTACACTGGCAGCTTGATTTTGCGCAAAAGCACTGACGTTCTACTGTCCGAAATCAGTGCTTCTTGCGCAAATGCTTTGACGTTCCTGTTCGGGCAAAAGCCCTTTCCCAGAAATGTTTTTGCGGAAGAGGGCCAGTGTAGACAGCTAAAAACTGTTTTGAGCAAAAAAGCCCTGCTGGCGAAAATGGCTATCGGGGCTTTCTTGTGCAAAACTGCATCTAGATTGGCACGGACACTTTTCCACAAAAAGGGCTTTTATGGAAAAGCATCCGTGCCAATCTAGACGCTCTTTTCAAATGCTTTTAACGGAAAAACTTTTCCGTTAAAAGCATTTGCGGAAAATCATGCCAGTCTAGACGTAACCATAGTGTATGTTGGTAGGAAGTAATTGTATAGTAATAGAGGACTACACAGAGAAATTAGGAAATGGTACCACACTAATGGATGTCCCATGCTGTGGCTGAGGAACAGGGTGTTATTGGATGCCTGATGATTACGCATTTTTACTATTGCCAAAAGAATGTTACTTTATCTAAATACCGTTTAGTACCATTCTCCCCAAGGTTGTTGTCCATCCCACACCATTCACTTTATTTAGCTGTCAAACACTGGAAAATGAAATTGCCTTCATCACAGTAATTTAATTAGGGTGACAGACTGTGAACAGCAGTATAGCTCCATCAGCAAACATAAGAGGATTATACTGTGTAGATTTAATTACAGTAAAAGGTGTGATCCAGTTCCCAGCTGAATTTCTCCACTTGTGCTCTGTACCCAGCAATAGCAAGAAAAGTTTGAGAACTCTAATTGCCTTGTGCTGGCTGTCTCTCTCTAGACCCTACATGGATGCTGTGGTCTCTTTGGTCACCTTGATGTTGGATACAGGGCTCCCCTGTTTCCGAGGGCAGACAATCAAGCTGTTAAAGTAGGTCATGCAGATATCTATTAATTCTTCTGTTATTTTTTTACCATAGAAGCATTGTCTATAGTTTGTTTTAACTTAGCAGTAGTTTAGTTTTACTCTAGCCAAATATGGCCTAATAACTGTTTTGAAAAAGGATAATTTGATCTCTCAAGCAATAGAAATTTTAAAGCACTGGACACAAAATGAGTTAAATTCAGCCAGTGCTGTGACTGTGTAGGTAAACAAGTATCTATTACTGCTCGGCATAGGTGCTAAGTCCAGAGCTGGAGCACCCACAGGGAAAAAATGTGCACTCAGTACCCACCGGTGGCCCAGAGAATCAGCCCCTCCTGCCTGCCAGTGATCATCTGTTCAACAGTATGTAGAAGGCCAAGGAGTTTTGAGGAGAAGCAGGGCAGGATGTGGCAGAGCTAGAGTAAGATGTGCTTGGGGATGGGGTGAGAAGAGGCAGAATGGCGGTAAGTCCTTGAGGGAAGGTGTTGAATGGCAGCAGGGGCTGGGGCAGTGTGAGGGGTTGAGGATCCGCATGGAAACCAGAAAGGCAGTGCCTCTGCTGCTCAGCATTAGCAAATACGTAACGATAGAGGAGGGGAATGTTGTCCATTCTTCTCAAATGCCATTGAGATCTTTAACATTCACCAGACAGTCACCAAGGATCTAAATGTGTCATTCTTACTGTATAGCATTCCCTTAATACTATATTGCAACATTAGTGGTTGGGGCAGGTCCAGCTCCTAATGTAGCATTTAAACCAAACCCACAGCCTTCTGACTCTTGCATTAATTCTGCAGTCACCATTTCCTACAGTCATTAATTCATTCAGTCCATGTAGTGGGGGAGGGGACCATTTAGGCACCACCTTTCACTGTCCCCAAAATGTAGGCATTTGAAGGCAGGAGCTGAGAAAGAATAGGAGTTCATTTAGATCTAGCCTCTTGCTAGAGTCCACAGTTTTACAGTCTCTTATGAGTGCCAACAGTCTAGTAATTCTTCAAGTGTCAGCATCTGTAGAATACACTGGATGCTAATAATTACTACAGGAGAAAAGCTGTAAGGAACTAATACCCAATTGTGTCTCTGTCCTCCCAGCTACCCATTATAAGAACCAGCTAATGTGTGCTTTTTCCCCCCATACAGGCATCGGTTCAGCCCCAACATGACAGAGCGGGAGGCGGCAAACTTCATCATCAAGATCATTCAGAGCTGCTTCCTCAGTAACAGGTCTGCAATCTTCTCTGTCTGTCTTCTCCCCTATCTCCTCTCTGGGCCTGGACACTACTTGGTTAGTCTTGGCAGAGAGAGGTTAAAGATTGTGTTGAACTATTGAACCATAGGTGGCATAAAGCTTGGTAGTTATATTGACTTCATCATAATGCAGTATACTAGTCCTAGCTTCTGACCATATAATGTTTTACTATATATTTCCTTTTGTGGGACAAAGGCAGTACTAAGTTCAGGCTGGTACAGCAGCAGTTCCTGTTGGCTAGTGTAAAGAAATACAGAATTTTCTGCACTGTGTCACACTGTAACCCACTCAAGTTCAGCATTTGGCTTCCAGCAGTGATTTATGCCTAATGGCTTCACAAGGCAGCCAAGCACCTAATATTGCAGCTTGTTAATTATGCCATGCTGTTTAAGGGATGGGAATCCTTTTTGATTTATGCAGGGATCACATTGCCAAAGAATGGTATTCGGTGGCAACTGGGCTGCCTACTTTTCCTAACGGAGCATCAGGCTGCCTACTTTTCTCAACAGAGCATCAGGCTGCCTACTTTTCCCAAAGAAGAGCTGTCATGTCCTTCAGGGTTGTTGCCTTTTAGAAAGATGAGAGTGTATATGCAGAGGAAGCAGCCTGTACAGCCTACTGGACTGAGCATGAGGGTTAGAGACAGGAATGCTAGTATTTTAAAATAATCTTTTCTAACCAGTTTGCTGTGTTGCTTTGCCCAGTCACTTAATCTCTGTAACACAGGGAAAGTGGTACCTGCTATTGGTACAGCAGTTTGAAGATGTAAAGAATTATGTAAGTGCTAAATTATTACTCCATGATAAGAGTTCCTGCTTTTCCAAAAAGACTTCATGCCTGTGAATCATGTTGATGCATTAGTCCTCTTAACTGTGTTATGCTTTAAAGAAGCACATGGGATCTTTTTCAGGGGGATAAGACAACATGCCTCATTTGTTGAGCATAGATAGATCAATCAATACTTTATCATATCACATGCGTGCACACACACAAAAGCATACTCCATCCCGTTGCTACCAATAATTGTTCCCCCTAACTGCACCGCCCAGGTGAGTTAGATGGAGGATGGGTAGAGCTGGGCTTCTGCTGGTCCAGATTGATGCTCCGATGTTGATAAGATGAAAATCCGGGGTCTCCCTGCAAGATGCCTCATATTTATCCTTCTTGTGCAACCAGTTAGTCATCACCTACATATGCAGTGAGATATTTGTAGCTCCTTTTTTAATGCTGCTTCAGAGAAGGTCCTTCCAAGGGCAAGCACTTGCTCCTGGACTCCCAAGACCGTCTATATGTCCTATCTTCTTTTCAATGAGCTTACTTCACAAGTCTTATTGTCCTTGGATCTGGCTCCCAGCCCCTCTCCACCCTTCCAACTGCTACTGGAGGTGCTCACCTTTCACGCCTTCTCCATTCACACCTCATTCATTTCAGCAGGGCAATCAATGAAGGGGGAGAGATCTATTCTACTCCTAGCAAAATGACATTTTTCTTTACCTTAACTATTCCTAAGGCCTATGACATAAAGGGCTTGATGCAAAGTTTCTATGGAAAAGACTGGATACAAGGTTTCTCTTAATACAAGGGTTAACACAAAGATATCTATAAAAGATAGATAGATAGATAGATAGATAGATAGATAGATAGATAGATAGATAGATAGATAGATAGATAGATATATGCAAAACATATATTTTAAATATCAGGAGTAGCTCCTAATGAAAAGCTGATATTATCGTTTACTCATCCTTGGCTCCTTCTTCTGTGGCAAAAGATAGATGAATCTGATTTGATATTCTGTGTCACAAACATAAAAGTAACATTTAGGTTTGCTACTCTGGTTATTTCTGTTTCCCTTATCATTCCTGTTCTATTTTAAGTTACTTGCATTTTTATGTGATGTTGCCTCTGTGCGATACTCTGAATACTATTTCATGGCCTGTGTGTTTCTTTCCCCTACAGAGGAGCGTTGAGTATCTAATCTGCCTAAGGTGCCTCCTGCAAATCTAAGCACTGAAAGTCTGCTTGCTGCTATTGTATAAAAGAGTAAAACAACTGCAGACTTTTACTTTTTTCTTGCCGTAGTAAAGTTTAAAGAAGTTATTTTCTTTAGCCTCGCAATAGTGGAGGGCTAGTTAGAACCATACTTAGACCAGTTACTGAGGATGTAACCCGTACCATGTTGTAAGTCAGTCTCTCGATGCTGTTGCTGCACCAGTCCTAGTGTCTTTCACATTAGCCTTGTAGTCACTAACATGCCCAGCTGTAATGTAGTGGCATAGTTGCCACTTGGGATTAAGAGCTGGAAAGGGAAATAGTAAGATTTTTTTTTAAGCAAAAGTCCTGTCATTTTAATAATGAAATTATTGAAGGGTTTTTCTGTGTACTCTCAGCTCACTGGTGTCAGAGCCAAATGAGTTCTTCTAGTGTAAACTGGAGCAGGCAGTTGTGTGCTACTCATAACTCTGCTTTCACAGTGCCTTCAGAGTGGAAGTCTAAGTTTGATTAGAAGTTATCATATATGTGGGATTTCACTGTTGCATTTGATCTGCTGATGCATTTCTATAGCACCTCTCATTCACCCATAATTCTTTTTGTTTTGTTTTGTTTTGTTTGTAGGAGTAGGACATATGACATGATCCAGTACTACCAGAACGATATCCCATACTGAGAGACGAGGCGGATTAGCCTTGGGAAAATGGTACTCATCATATCCCAGTGCCCTTTTTCCAGTCTAGTGATAGGAACTGTTCAATCATGCATAACTGTCTGCAATCTCTTATGTGCATGTACACATTTTACTGGATCCTGCAACAATCCAGTTAGTTCCTCCCCTCTCTCTGTCCTGGGATGTATATTTTTTCAGTGGTTTTCTTGGAGTTCGCTTCCATCATAAATGAACATCCCACTCTGGTTATGAATGTTTTAGTCTCAGAGGTAAAGCTGGGAAGTACGGGAATTTTTGTGCAATGCAAGGATTTGATAGTGAGTTTAAAAACACTTAACATGCCACCTAAACTAATCAAAGTGAAGGGTTTGACGTTCTCTTTGAAGCAGCAAAGAAGAGTTAATTTGCTCTAATTATACTGTAGAAAAGTTACGATAATCATCCAAGGTGGTGATGTCTCTGCATCTGTGTGAAGACTTTGCACTGTCCCTCCTACATGGTCAGTATTTCATATGTACATGAAGAATGTATTTTTTCCCTTTTGTGTGTTTTAGAAACAAAACTCTACTGAAGATATATTTAATCTATAAAATATAATAAAGATCTTAAACTTTATTGTGCCTGTATTACAAATCCTTTGAAATCTACTTCTCTTTTGTCCAAGGGCTGTATGTGGAAAAAGCTACTTAAGTTTAGTCTAGCACATCATTCTGCAAGTTCATGAAGTGACTACTGTTGATGTTCATCGTGTGCTTTTTTCTCCTTCTATCTACAAGATAAGTCTGAATTCTTCTTCAGGTGAACAACTCCCTAACATGAAATAAGCAGAGCTTCTGACATACTTAAGGATTTTGGGTCCCTGAGGGCAGCAGTAGCATGAATCATGAACCAGCATGTGGGTGTCCAGCCAGGTAGGTGAAGCAGAGTCAGTCAGGCCAAGAATAATGCTGAAGATCAGAGCCAGAGTCAGGAACCAAAAGCCAGAACCCACGGTCACAGGAATACTCTCAGCACTACTCACAATCACACAGAAAATCAAGAGTTAAACATGATGGCCAGGATGGTAGCATGGCTGATACTGAATCAGGCCAAAAGCAAGGCCGAAATTGTAGCTTGCAGGCAAGAGCATTGAGTGTCCAGAGACTGGTTATTGCTATTGGATTTCAGAGCAGGTTTACTAACTTCCTTAGCAAGTCAAACACGGTGGTCAATCAGGTGGCCCTGCTGTGGCTCAGCTGTGCTCATATGCAGCCCAGAAACTGGACAGCTGCAGCATCAAATCCTCATTCCTGTAATATCTGGATTCACCAATCATTTCTTTCCCACTATGGCCAACCCACAGTTAATAGTTACCTTGGAAATTTCCAGTTGGTCCTTTCTTTACCTCTTTTTTTTGAGCTCAGCAAAAGAGCTCCCATCTCCGCTTGTTCAGGTCAATCCTGCCTTGACTATTTGACCAACCTGTGTCCTTCCTGCTTCCAGGTCAGGTCTGGTTGGTAGTTATGGCCTACCCTCACAGGCTGGCAGTGTTTATGTTCCCCCATTCTCATAGGTTGGGGTGGGAAGCCTAAGGCCCAGGAGCAAGATGTGTCCCCTGACTTCCCTGGACCTGGCCCCTGAGTCTCAGGGCTCTCCCCAGCATTGGGGAGCCTGTGCTGGTGCGCCAGCTCCTCTCTCCACCGGCTCCCTATGATACTGGAGCACACAAAATCTACTTGCCCAGGTCCTCCTAGGCTCTGGTGTGCAAGAGGAATGTGGGGAATGTCTTCTCCTTCTCAGTCGAGGCACACAGCTGGGGGGAAGCAGTGCTGTGGCCTGGGCAGTGCTAAGGACTGACTGCCCTTGGCCCCCACCTCTTTTGGGAGTGTGAAGTATTTTGCCAACACCAGTGGTGACAAACAGCGTTCATACATGCTGGGTTTTACTGAGAGGGGCTGTGTCAACACAGCCTTGTTGACGGAGGCTGTGTAGTGCAGATATACCCTTCGTTTCCCTTGGGCAACCTTCACTTCCTGCTTCGTTTGAAGGATCCATGAGCTGTGGTCACACTCTAAAGCCACATACAACCAGCGGTGAGCTGTGGAGGCAGCTTTTTCTCCTACCTGATAAAGCTGCCTTTATGGACCAAGTTATGTTAGCTATTTGATTTGCAGTTGTGTCATGTGAAGAAGACACATTAGGGCAGGGGTGGCCAACCCACCACTCTCGAACCGCAGGCAGCTGTTTGCTCAAAGAAGTGCAGCTCTTGCTAGTTCTGAGTCACGTGCCCAGACTGCTCATGACCGGCCACTCTGCACATGCGCTCCAGCGCTGGAGAGAGAAGCATGTGGTAGCAGCTCTGGTGAGACCCAAGCATTAGGTTAGAGTGTGGGGGGAATGGGATTGGAGGTACCTGGATCTGGGGGAGGGGAGGGAAGACGGATTGGGTTAGAGCAGGGGGGTGCCTGTATCTAGGAGAGGGAGGGAAATATTGGTTTAGAGTGGGGGGACCAGGAGTGCCTGGCTCTGGGGGAGGAGGGAGGTATTGGGTTAGAGCAGGAGGGCTGAGGATACTGGCTCTGAGGGGGAGAAGGGGAATTGGGTTAGAGCAGGGGGCTGGGAATGCTTGTCTCTGGGGGAGAGGGAGGGCATTGGGTTAGAGCGGGGGTGCTGAAGCACCTTAAACTCAAAGTCTTCATGGATGCAGAATAAGGCAGCTAACCATGTCATGTTTAAATTCCAGGGCAAAAAAATATCAGCATATTCGTGGTTTACACTGTATCTTTAAAGAAAATTTAAAGGGTATTGTTTGTCAGGCTAAAGCAATTATTCTGAGATCTGAGTCTCTCCCTTATTGTTTTTGAACCTCTCCTATTTGTAGTCTGGCACAGACCTGAATTTTTAGAACTATAAAAAAGCCATAATCTTCATAAGTAAAAAAAAAAAATAAGGAAACCATACCAGAGATCAACAAGCTGGAGTGAAACAGACCATTCAAATTGTGCTAATTTACTTCTCAGTTCAATTTAATTTAAAAAAACTCACAGGACAGAACAGGGAAGCAGTGTTAAATTTAAAATACATAGTGGGGGTGCTTTTTTGTGTGTATTTTTAAAGTGTTTTTTTTTTTTTTTTAATTTCATGTTTGTTCCTTGTCAAGTTCTCTGAAGATCTATGGACTGGTCGTGAATTTTTTTAAGTGACTAGACATTTTTTATTGGTTTTTGTCCAAAATGTCCTATAATGTTGTTTTTATCAATCCATTTTATGTTCTCTCTCTCTAGATATATACAAATAAATATATAATACATGGCTCTTTGCACTCTATCCACAGCTAGATAGCGTGTCTCTTTGTCTCTAACTGGTTGGCCATCCCTGCACTAGGGGCATTGCTCATAATGGCCAATACTACTCCAGCAGAAGTATGCTGCAACAGTTCTGGGGGAAAAGAAATAAACCCCCTGGACTAGTTAGGAGTTAGGATTTCTAACTGATTCAAGACACAATTTGCATGTGAGACAGAGCTAATGCAGGTGTGGTTAGTACCGAGTGACATCTTGCTCTCCCTTTGTATGCATGCTTTAAAGACAGGAAAATAATGTGTGAAAAGGCTGATTTCAACCCTTAGCTGAAAAGCAGTCTGCCTGCTTCCTTGAATGTGAAAATAGAAAGCCTAATTCAGATGCTGACCTGTGATATGGATGCAACTGTACAAGTGAAAAACATCTAGCAACAGGAAGCTCAGGTGAAGCTCAGTTGCGCTAGTGAAAAAGCAGAAAAGTGGAAAGGAAACCAAGAAGAACAATCACATAAGGTTATGTAGTTCAGCAAGCATGTCAAGTAAGAGAGCTCCAAACAACTAAATTAAGTATCAAATTAACTTCTGCCTAATCACTGTAAGTTACTATAACATTTGTGGTGTTTTTGATATGCCTATTCATATATATAGTAGCCCAAGGTCTGTGACTCTGTAATACTGAAATGCTGGCTGTTCCCTCTGGGTGGCGCTCTTGCCTGAGTCACATCCTTTGCCTCCCACTGTGGTGCTTGGCTGACATCTGCGCCACTCAGCCGGGCTGCCATGGGGGAGCAAGCCGCACAAGTGGCTGTTTGGGCACCGCGTCCCCATGCAGCATCCCCATGCTGGATGGGGAGCATGGGGCCCAAACGGCCGCTTGCACCGCTTGCTCCCCTGCTGCAGCCCGGCTGAGCAGCGCAGAAGTCAGCCAAGCGCCACGGTGGAAGGTGAAGGAAGGCTGGGTGGTGACGTACATGGCCAGGGGACGGGGCCTGAACGAGTGTGCATCCCCGATGGAGACAAAGGAGAGTGGAGAGAGAGTGAGACGCAGTTGGGGGAGAAGAGAAAGAGAGATGGAGAGAGAGACAGAAGGCGGACGAGAGCTGAGAGGTGGGGGAGGCAGGAGAGAGAGAGAACGGAGGCTCAGGAGAGAAGACCAACGTGGAGGAGAGACCTGAAAATCCTGTCTTATGACGGGCTAATTGGCTAGTCATTAAATAAAAGGCACTAGGCAGAAGAGACCCAAGCCTAGTGGGAGAAGATTCTATCTACTGCAATCACTCTGATTGAGATGTTAAGCTGGCTACATGTGAACAGATCTGAGTCAGGGAGGAACAAATCTGAGAACTACTTTTCCTAGCCCTGGTCAGTGCTGCTTCCTCAAGTTCTGGTAGGCCCAAGGAGCTTGTGCCTACAAGCTGGCTCGTAATTTTCTTTGGGGGGGGGAGGGATGGGTGAAAGCTTTGGGATTTTGATAGTCAGCCTGGATGAGAGCAGTTAGCAGCATCACTCTGGTAACTGCTAGGCTGTCTTGATGGAGATAATCTGCCCTGTTTCTGCCACATCCTCCAGGAAAGGAAGATCAGATATCAGTCTGACGTTGGACCTGGCTCTGGCATAGGCAGCACTACTTTAGTTGGTGTTGGGTAAAGCTCTGTTCACATGCCAGCTGTTTGTCACCATTGCTCTGATCTGCACACATGGTCTCCTTGTTTGGCTTCCTCAGTGTCTGGATGCAGTCCAAGCTTGGATGAGAGCCAAGGCAAATGCTATGGTAATTCCCAATAGGCAGAAAGGAGGAGATATATGATCCTTTGAATGAAGTGACACTTGCTCATGTTGGGAGCCTGGTGCTTCAGGATATACGGATAGCAATGACTGTCTAGATTTTTATTTCATTTGCCTCCACCTCTACTAGGCTAGGATGCTTGCTGTTGCTATTGGAAATGAGGACTTTGACACGTTCACCTGTGCCTTTGCCACTAGTGTGAATTGCTGCCACTCATTCCACGTAGGGTAGCCATTGAAGACCACGTGAAGGAAGCTGCAGTTGCCTGTTGTAGAGTAAGGTGCCTCTTGTAGAGTAAGGTGATGGCTTGAATCTGTAAAGGGCTTCATGGGTTGGGTGTTTAAAACACACATTCCTCTCTCGCTTCGCTCATAAACGGAGTTGAGCTGTGACAGGCCTTAGGTAAGCATACCTTCAGGATCTCTAGCTCTACAGTTTTTCTCTGAGAGGAAGCTGATTCACATTTGCAGTAAGATCTGTTCAGGCTTTTTTTGAGGTGCTGGAATGACCAGGAAAGCACTCGGATTTCCTTTTGTTAGGAGATCAGGGATATAAATACCTCAGGCAATGATAAAAAGAGGGAAGAGAACGTACCGTTAGCAGTAAATGGAGATGACCCAAGAAGCAACTGATGTAAGAGAATGCAAGGAAAGTTTAGCCTAATGAGGATGAAAAACCCTGAGACTGAAGATAGTCAATAGAAGAAGCTCTCCTAACCTAGAATTAATTTTAGAGAGATCCAAAGCTAGACACAAAAAACAGCTGCTGAGAAAGCTGTCAGAAATAATGAACACAGTCATGCCATGTAGAAGCTGGATTAGCTTAAAAGGTAATTTCCCATCATATATTTGAACCCAAAGTTGTGAGAATGCAAGAAGAGCAGTCAGTAGTGTTGCTTAGAAAGAAAATGAGCAATTAATGTTACCACTGAAATTTTGGGAACACTAGCAAGTAAATGATTGATCAGTCTACCCTGAAATCTGACGGGTTCCTTTTTTTGTCAGATGTGCACAGAAAAATAAAATCTACTGGAACACAATGCATTCTCAAGGACATCTGTTGTCTTCAGTTGAAGTCCGTTCACTCCTGTCTGCACTGTATTTAAAACAGAAAATGACCCATGCTTAGGGTTGCTGGCATGAAATCTAGGGAACACAATGAACTCCCCTTTTAAGAAAAAACACTTGCAACTTCCAGGGGGCACTTATGCTCTCACAGCTGCAGATCTTATTTTCATAAATTGAGGATACATGCATTGCTCTGAAAAGGGAACTTCCAATAGTGTCTCTGGTATACGCTGCCAAGACTGAGGAATGAAATGGAGAGGATTGCTCCAAACCAAATCCCCTCCAAGAAATGGGGAGGATTAGCTAGTTTGTGATTGATCATGCAAATCAAAACACCCGTGCCAAATCTTTCAAATAGTGTCACATTCAGACAGTACCTTCACTTTCAGCCTATGCTAGGCTGGGGAAAGAATGAGGAAAATGAGGAGATGTTGCAGCTTAAGAATATTCCAAGCACTTTTGGAGGCATTGAATCAGTAGATGGATGGGATAGATTGAGTTACTGAGGGCATCCACCTGATCTGGCAGCATGTAGCAGTCTAAGAAACAATGCAGATAAATTTTTCACAAGTGCTTAAATCCTGTTCTTAAAGGGGACTCAGGAGTTGAATTCCCCCAATGAATTCATCTCCGAAGGGCTTGTCAGTTTTGAAAAATTGACTTAATTTGTGGTTAAAATTTTCAAAAAGTGATTATGTTCTAGTGCTTCGGCTGCATTGGGCTAGGGCTATTAAAATAATTATTCCATCCACGCAAAGATGCCTCTCTTCCCCCACCCTCAGGAATTCTGTGTGCCAGTCAGATCTGAGTTTCAGGGTCAGAGTCAGTTGCAGTTCAGTCTGTTTGCAGTGCAGGAGAAAGGAGCAAAATTTATAACCATCCATTTGCATCTGCTGGACCCAGGGTTCAATGCTGCTGGTAACTTGATCAGCTCTATTCAAATGCTAATTTCATTTTTTATGTATCTGTGTATGTGTGCGTGGGTGTGTGTGTGTGTTAGAGAAAGAGAGAGAGACACACACAAATTGAAGCAGAGTAGTCTGGTTGTGTGATGTTCTGGCTGGCAGGCAGTGTTAGAGTTCCCTTACAGATAATCAGCATATGCTGCAGCTTGTCAGGAAATGCCTGGAGCCAGATGAGATTGATCCTACAGGGGAAAAGGAAGAAGCTGAGGAGAAAAGTAAATATGGGAACAGGAGCTGGATTCCACTCTAACGTGCTCAGAGGAAATTCTGTCTGTGGTGTTGCCAGTGTGATCTGGATTCCATTCCTAGTAAGTTGGTGCAAGGGTTTCATCACAGATTTGCACACACTTTCACACCTCCCAACATAGGTGCACCCATGCGCACACATTTTCAATCACCATGTCAATGTAAGTCAAAACAAGGGTAACTAAAGGATATTCCTATCTGTAGGCTGGGTGTAGGAGCATTTATCACGATGAGGTCTGACCTACAAAGGAAAAGATGCAGCCCTGGATTGTGATCTCAGGCCATACCGTCTCCATGTGCACTGGTATGCTAGAGCTCAGAATCTGCCCCACACTGTTTGATTTCAAAGGATCCTCAAATGAGACGTGTATACAATACCCCTGGCAACAGTGGCAGCCCGTCCATAGGCGCGCATTAGGTGGTCATCTAGGTCGCCAAATTAAACGGCCATTGAGGGGTTTGGAGGCGGGGGCGCCGATTGTGTGCTGACCGCACATTTCGCTGAGGGCGCCAGTTGCTGGCAGCTCGTCTAGGGCCGCTCCTGCCTGGCAGCCTTTATTAAAGTGGCAACCACCCAGTACAAAAGACAGTGGAGGGGAAGCTCATGGTGTAGATTCATAGGGCAAACCACTGTAGCACAAAGGGTCTCAAGATCTTTAAAGACTGTAAATGGCAGACAGTCTGTTTTTCCAAGGTGTTGCCTGTACAAGCCCCACTCAGAACTGTTGGCTTACCGTATTGTAGCTGTGTTAGCACTGCTTTCTTGTGGCTCCAGTTACTTTCCCATGAAGGTTGCATTTTCATGGCCAGTGAGGCTGAGAGCTTTGCATTGGTATAACTTGTCATCCTGTACAGTGCTATGGTGGTTCTTGCAAACAATGCACTATACATTGCTCCATAGCCACTACAGTGGCTACAGATTTGTCATTTTAATACTTTATTTTCAGGTGTCTGAGCCATCCCAATGTGCTTTGAGCTGAATCCTCCCCAACTCTTCCCCTTCCTCCTTACCCCAGTGCTGTAAATCTCTTTAGTGCTGCTAGACAGGCAAGGTCCATCCAGGAAACATGCTCCTCAAATGATATCCAATACATTCTATTGCGCCTTTAGTTCCAATATTGCTAACTTCAAGCTTTCAAGCATTGTGAGTCATGAGATTGCTTTAAAATGTATGAGATTTACAAAATACATTTGGGTTCTTCTTATTCACTTTTCTTGCTATTTGAGCTTTCTGCTAAGGGGTGGGGAACCTCAGGCCCAGGAGCCAGCTGTGCCCCTTTTCCCCCCGCCCCATTTTGCCTGGATCTGGCTCCCAAGGCAGAGGGGCTCCCCCCAGCACTGGAGAGTCCACACTGGCACTCCAGCCCCTTTGCTGCAGGGCTGGAATACACAAAATTTACTAGCCTGCACCCCCCAAACTCTGATGTGCAAGGAAGGGGAATGTGGGGAGGGTCTTTCTGCTTCTCAAGTTTCAGAGGGATAGTCACAGAGTCTGTAACTGGAAAAACTTAAACAACAAATAGTTTAGCAGCACCTTAGAGACTAACAATTTGTAGATGGGATCAGAGGGCCACCTCAGTGAGGATTTTTGTTTGTTTCGTTTTGCTTTTGCTTCTCACTTGTGTGCAGCCACCTACTGATTTTTCTGTGGGTCATCAGCCCCTGCCCCAAAAAAGGTTTCCCACCCCTGCATTAGGTCACACATGCTCCATATTTTGGGGGGTTAGACACCTACTTAAAAAAAATGAAAGTGGCAGTTCTCATGCAGTCTCCAGATTCTGGAAGCAGAGACTAAGAAAAACATGGACTTGTTATAAAATTGCAGGAGTTGGCCGCCCTGGCCAGCTCCCAAGCCAGGTGCATGACCAGGCAGCAGGGAAGGAGCAATGGGATGCAGAGGCTCTAAGGCAAAATCTCATGCCACTAGCTTGCCAAACAAGCACGCACAGGTATGGAATGGCTGTTTCAGTGCCTTGTGACAGAGTAGCCTACTTACTCTAACCAGGGTAAAATTATTTTAGCAACAAAAAAACATTCAAATCAGGCACATTCAGATACTGTGTGTTTCCAGGTAATGAGTCATAGAGGGATTAAGTGGTAGTACTGTTTTGAACGCAAGTCCAGCTGCTCCTCAATGCCAAAGTGAATGCCACACATATTATAAAGTGGTTTCTAGCCAATAACTGCATAGTACATGCATGGTGGCCTGGTATAAATTGACAAGTAATCTAACTACTTCTCTTAGAAGTATTTTTATTACTTTAATTAAGTAATGAATTTACAAGAACAGCTTGTGCTCTCAGCAGAGGCTCCAGGAGCCCTGAACCTCCTGAGTTCTAATTCTACTTTTAATTAACACTGTCTGGCTGTGTTACGAGATTTGCCTGTTACTCTAGGGTATGCTCATTTCTTCGGATTCGTCTTGTGGGGAGGAGGTTAACTCTATCAGCATGCTTGCTCCTTGTGCTCTCATATGGATCTGAATTCTTCCTGCTGCCAATTCCCTCCAAACAGAGCTCTTCTGCAGGGACTATGTTTCCCAGGACTGGATTCTTCCCACCCTAGAATCCAAGGAACACACAGACACTCGCATCCACTACATCTAAGACTGGTTATTCAGCTCTCACAAGCTGACCCTTTATATGTCCCTTAACTCAGTAGGCTGGGTTGCAAAGCAATGCCAAGCTGTAATCCTCATGTTCCCTTGGCCTCAATGGGCTGGGATAAACAGCACTTTAAGGTGCCACCCTCCTATGCCCCCAGGTTCAACATCCCCTTATTCCCACTTTTACACCACAATCATTCTGTTAGTAAGCTATGTGATGAGCACTCCCCACAGGATTTTTGGGTGCTATAACGTCTTCAGCTTTGGTTCAAGAGGTGTTGAAGAGGGAATGGGGAAGCTGAAACACCCTTGAGGGAGAGAGAGTGAAAGAGAGAAAAAGAGAAAAGCAACCAGCCTAACAATGAAAGTTATTTATTTCTAGGTAATAACCATACAAGGGGACACAAACAAACAAAACAGTTGCAGTATTAAACATCATTTAAATCTGATTGTAAATATTGGGGCTAGCACACCAGAACTGATCACATAAGGTCGGGTCAGGAGGCAAGACCTAGAGAGAGGATTGGGGAGGGGGGAGATAGAGAGAGAGAGAGAGAGAGAGAGAAAGAAATCACCATTCTGTGATGCTTGAACTGGGATTCCCATATAGTGATTGTAGCTGGAGGTCAAGAACATTGGAGGCAGGCAGAGCAGAGCCCCCCAGATGAAGTCACAGTGGAACTGATGCAGATTTTAGATCCAGGCATCAGACACTTTTCTTGAGCAAGGTTAGGACTTTTTGTAGGGACACAACAATGATTCAAGGGGAACCCTGGATTTGTTTATAGATAAATGGATCCTTCAAGGGAGTATTCTAAAGTTTTGTTTAAGCTAGACAATAGAAACTGATCCTTCTTGGCTATGGGCAGTGTTCCTTGAAAGAGCTCATCATGTAACTAGGCAGTTTCAGTATTTTGGATTTAAATAGAGGATGAATTATCGGACAATTGGACTGATAATTACTGATTTGGGTGTGAGCAGGCCTGGATTCATTAGCATTGGGAGCAGAGATTTCCCATCAGGCAGTTCTTTTCTGCTTTTGGCAAACCCATAGTTCATTGCCGTTCTTGCTTTGGAAGTGCTGTTCTCCATTCTGTGTGCTAATGTAGATGTCTGTCTGTTCTATCTTCAATGCAGATGAGGCTGGGGGTCTTTCCTTAATTCTATCACCCTTGTCAGGAGGGGATTAAGGTGTGTCTTTCCTGCATTTTCATTGCTTTGTCTTTGGTTCAAGCAGAGCAGAGGTGTAGCGAGTGAGGAACGGCGGGGGGGGGGGGCCAATTGCCCCCTGGCACCACGCTAGGAGGATGCCGGGCTGGGCTGCGGGGGTGGGGAGGTGTGGGGCACTGGGCTGAGCTGGGCTGCAGGAGGAAGGAGGTGCAGGGAACCCGTGGCTGGACTCAAGGGGAGGAAGGGAGAGGCAGGGAATCAGCGTTGTGCTCAGCAGGTTGGCGCGGTTTGCGGGGAGGTGAAGGGAAATGAAGCTCAGCGTGGCTGCGGGAGTGAAGAGGTGTGGGATCCTGGGCTGAGCTGGGCTGCAGGAGTGGAGAGGTGCGGAGCTCAGAGCTTAGCTTGGCTGCAGGAGGAGGGAGGTGCTGGGAACCCCCAAGGCTGGACTCAAGGAGAGGGAGGAAGGAAGGGAGGAGCAGGAAATCAGTGCTGGGCTCCACAGATCTGTGGAGCTTGGGGAGAGGTGCAGGGAAACAGGGCTAAGCAGTGCTGTGGGGGAGGCATGCAGGGAACCAGTGTGGGGCTTAACTGGGCTGAGGTGGATGGGGGGAGGCATAGGGAACAGACACCCACAGCTCAGCTGGGCTGTGAGGGGGTGCAGGGAATTGGTGCTGCACTTTCTTGGCATGTGGGGGATGACTCTGGGGGAGGCGCAGGGAACCAGTGGGGGTGGGCAGCTCAGCTCGGTTGCAGGGGTAGAGGTGCAAAGAAGCCAAGTGGGCAGGAGGAAGCACCAGAAGCCCTGAAATGACCCCCCTGGTCCAAAAAATCCCTCATCGGGGACCAGTCAAGTCCAGAGGGTACCAGACCAGGGAAATCCAACTCCTACCCAAGTCCCCTCCTTCCACCCTCCCTCCTAGCCAGACACCCTACCTCCAATCTGCTCCTGTCCCCTCCCCCTGGCCAGACACCCTACATCCAGCCTGCTTCTGCCCCCCACTTCCCTCCCAGATCCTGCACCCCATCCCTATCCCGCTCATTGGCAGTCCTCTTACACACACTGAAGCCCTTATTTTTGTCCCCACTTTAGAACCTAAGGAGTCCATAACATTCCTCAGAACAGCAAATCTAGCCTATGGAAAGCCCTAAACCTCAATCCTCCCTGCCCCTTCTCCGTGCTGGAATGCCAGAGGAGTGAGGTTTCTCAGTTGGGGTCCACCAAAGTGAGGGTTGGGGTTTTGGGAGGAGTTTTTTTGTTTCTCACTTGTGTGGTCCCCTTCTGATTTGTCTGTGGATCAGTGGCCCCTGATCCAAAAAAGGTTGCCTACCCCTGCCATAAGTAAAGAAAACATTGAAACCTTTTGTATTGGACAAAAATTAATATTTTACTTTATTTAAAATGAAGTTTGATAAACTAACATGAGAAAGTTAAAACTTTTAATCTGTTCAATAATTGAAATTAAACCATTCTCCCCAGGTGCAGCAGTAGCAAAATGGCTTGGGCATACTTGTGTAATTAAAGGTGAGTTTCCATTAGCAACTGGCAGTCTGTGGAAAGGTTTACATTGAGACACGTGGTCCGTGGGCCAAAAAGCTTGAGAACCACTGCAGTAGAGACAGCCTTCGCCTCTCCCCCAAGAGACCGCTGCAGGCTCCCTGCTGCTCCACAGAGAGATCAGGTCTGTTAACACTGTGGTGAAATCACCATGTTGCTCCAGTGTGAATGATGGACAGACTCTTTGTGAGTCTTCCTCAACCAAGCAGTCAATTTAAACAACATGGTAAGATGCCACATGAAAAGAGTTGGTGAGTCCACAGAGAGGCAGGATGTTTTGTCTCTCTCTAGAGAGAGTTGTCATGACTTGTGTCTCTGGGTAAACAAGACCCTTTGTGAGCTCTGTGAAGAGGTGAGATGTTTTGACTTCCAGCTTCAAGGGATTTGTTCTTCTGTCTTTGGGGGGCACGTTGCTTTGACCTGAATGGAGTTAGCTGTGACAACGCATTTCTGTATGTTATTCTGACACAAAGTGAAACCTGTGCTGAAGACCCCACATTCAGGGAGAGAAAGCGCTGCTATCAGAAAAAGTAAATTCAAAGTCTCTCCAATTTTCTTCAAAGATCACCTCTACCAGGTAGAGAGGCTTTTACTGATTGCTCCCTTATATGTTTGAAGGGTGACTAAATGTTGTCTGGATCTACTTGGGTCCTATCAACAGATTGTTTTAGGTGCAAACCTAGCTTATAATTTAAATTGTATCAGGCCCTTTGTAAGTAGGTTGAGAAGTGGTCTCATTTGGCAATTATTATTCGGTATTATTTATGTAATATACACATTGCCATCATGGTATTGACATATGCATTCCTCAGTACCTTTATATATAAAATAGCCCAGCTCCATTGACCTCCATGGGCAGTGTACCTTGTAAGGAGTGATCGGGATATGATGAAGTTGTTTAAACAAATATGTTGCAATGGTAGAAAAAATGTTGTGTGTATGAAAATGGTAGGTACTGGGGGTACTTATAATTCTTCTTCAAGTAGTGTCCCTGTGGGTGCTCCACTGTAGGTGAAGGGTTGCCCTGAGCCGCAGATCGGAGCTTTGTATAGCAGTTTCCCCTGTTGAGCCACGCATGCCCAGGAGGCGTCTCGAGCCCTTCCCGCCTCCTGAGGAGCGTGACTCAACCCCCTCCCTTTCAGTTCCTCTTTAACTGCCCTCGTCAGCGGACGGAGTAGTTAGGAGCTCCCTGTCAGATTATCTGTCTGCTTTCCTCTTACTTATTTAGGCATAGTTAGCTTCCCCTGTTATCCTAGTTACTCTTTCCTTGTTTCTTTATAAAAAAAAACAAACTAGAAATAGGAAAAATAGATTAATTAAATCCCCCCCCTCTCAGGGGGTCTTGAACTTACCTCAGACCGAGACTCTGGTGAACCGGCTTTCTCCCGCCTGTCAAACAAGAAACACATAAAGACTTTAAAAAAAAAAAAAAAAAAAAAAAGAAGAAGAAGAAAAAGAAGAAGCAAACCACATAAACTATAACAATATAATAATTTCAAGAGCGAGAGAGCCTGTAATGTCCGGCTCCTCAGGGTTTTAAAAGTGCGCTCAATGCCGGGACCCAATGCTGGCTTCAGATGGCCACTCGGACTGCATACGGTGTTTGGGGGAGACTCACTCTCCACACAACTGTACCCACTGCAATTCCCTGACGGCGAGAGCCAGAAAAGACCGTGAGCTCTGCCTCAAGATGATTTTATTTGAAAAAGCTCTACAGCCTGCGGGAGAACAATCTGCACCGCGGCAAGAGCCTCCGCCGCCTTCCAAAAATGCCCCGAGACCTAGAGCCTCTCCATCCCACTCTCTTCCAGCCTCTTCCTCTCCCAAACATAAAGGAGAGGCACACCAGCCTGGGAAGTCCCCTGCCACTAAGGCTTCGGGGCGATCCTCCCACTCTGCGCCGGTATCGGGGCGCTCAACAGCTGAGCGGCCCCAGGAGCGCTCTAAGCAGCCAGCACGGCATGAAAAGCCGCCGCCGCTTCGAACCGCGGTGCAGCTTGCAAGCGCGGCACCACTTCCAGCCCCGGCACCGCTTCAAGCCTCTGCAGCGCCCCGGGAGCGTTCTAAGCAGCCAGCACAGCATGAAAAGCCGGCGCCGCTTCAAACCGCGGTGCCGCTTCAGAGCGCGGCACCGCTTCCAGCCCCGGCGCTGCCGAAAGCTACATCACGGCTTAAAGCTGCGGTGCCTCTTAAAGTCACGGCACCGCAGCAAAACGATGGGCAGCCTCTGGCAACAGCTGATGCTCCACTGGTCCTCCCACAGCCAGACAAGCAGCCAGATGAGGCTCCTAGGGATCAGCCCCAACAAGAGACTGATCCATACTGTGGGCATCATTATCTGTCCCTGCCCTCTACTTCTTACTCTCCTGAGGGGTCTCCGTCAAGGCAATCCCCTCCCAGATCAATGTCACCGTTGTCTCTTCACGACGCTCCCCTTCCTGATGATGACCACCACACGGTCTATTCCTCACGACATCCATCACCCGGAAAGGCTCGCTCTCACCATTACAGGGCTCCGTCACAACATGGCCCATGGCACCCATACTGGCCTTACCCACCTCTACCTTATCCACCGCAATGGGGACCGTGGGAACACTGGAAGCCGTATGGACACCGCTCCCCACCTCGTTTCACTGCATCCCGGAGAAGTTTGCCTCGGCCACAACCCCTAACTCCAGCAAGTTTTTCGGAGGATGAGGTGGAACGAATCTCAAACAACGACTCAGATACTCAGTCAGTAAACATCACACACTCTGATGCCCTTGATGCACAACCAGAGGACGCCGTAGTACCATCAGACACTGGAACGATTGACGATCTAAAACAGTTCCAAGAACTATTCAAGAGAGTAGCGACAAGCCAGAATGTCTCCCTGCAGGAGGTGCAGAAGAAACAATACCAATTGTTAAAGAATCTACATCCGACACTACAGGGCAAGATTGCCCTACCCATAGACGAGGCAATCATGGAGACCTCAGAAGATCTCTGGAAGATGCCTGCATCTATCCAACGAACTAACAGGAAAATTGACAGAAAGTACTTTGTCCCCTCAAAAGACAACGACTTTCTCTTCACTCACCCACAACCTAACTCACTAGTCATGGACTCAGTACAACAACGAGCGAAGTTTCCACAGTATAGGATGGGCAATGCAGACAAGGACCACAAAAAGTTGGACTCCTTTGGCATGAAAGTATACTCCTCTTCAACCCTACAACTCAGAATATCAAATTACTCTGCTCTTTTAGCAAATCACAACTTTGACAACTACTCAAAACTGGGAGAACTAATGGCACATCTCCCCGACTCCAAAAGACCCATCTTAAAATCAATAGTTCATGAGGTCCATATGATCGCCTGCGCCGCTCTCCAAATGGCAATGGATGTAGCTGACACTGCAGCCCGAGTTACAGCTACAGTGGTGGTGATGCGTAGAGCTTCTTGGCTCCAGTCATCAGGAGTTCCACGCGAACTCCAGCCCAAAGTGGAGGACTTGCCATTTGACAAACAAAAGCTATTTGCAGCCACTACAGATGAAATGCTCCACAACAGCAAAAATTCTAAGTCCACACTTCGCATGCTAGGCATGGGCACGCCACCCTATAAACGCAGGCGATACACCCCATATAATTCATATAATCGATTGTCACGTTGCTGAATTGGAGGGAAGCAGCCAAATCGCTGCTGCACCCCTAGGTGGGGGTGTTGGCCCCAGAAATTGGTATGGGGGGAGCCATGTGGGGTGTTGAATGGGAGATTGTTGTTTGTTGATCTTATGTACGCTATTTATGTGAGTGTTTAATGTCTATGTGTGTAGGTAGGAATCTGTAATGTGTGGAAGCTGAATATTTCTGTGAATGTGGTTAAGCATGGCTATGAACAGGCTGAGTAGCAAAGCCCTGTGGAACAATGACTCTCAATAGGCCATGGACACACCCAAAGAATGGGATGTGTCACCTGAGGGCAGCCAGCAGGAAACATAGAGATTGGCCTCTGACCAGGTGACTTGCTGCATACAAGAAGAGGCCAGGAAGGAGTATAAAGAGGCCATGCGGTCGATGCCATTTTATTCTCAGCTCAGCACTTCATCCCAGAGGCAGCATTGCAGGGATTGAAGAGCCCGGAAGACCTGTGAACCCATCCTGATCGTAGGATGTGCAATAAGAACTTTTAACCAGCAGCTGCAACATCTCTGCTAGAGCCTGCATCGAGAACTGGGAGATTCGGTGCATGTAACGTACTGTACTTTAATAACCTTACTCTCATGCGTTTCTTTCCTGTAATAATAAACCTTTAGATATAGATTCAAAAGGATTGGCCCAGCGTGATTTGTGGGTAAGGTCCAGAGGGTAAATTGACCAGGGATCTGTGGCTGGTTTCTTGGAACCGGACAGAACTTGTTCGGGGTAGGTGGGATTGGGTGCTAGGACCCCCCACCCGTGTATAGGCCCGGGGCCATCTGGGGCACGGATATTGCTGGGGTGTCGGAGGGGTTTTGCTCGGGAGGCTTCAGGCAGGCTGCTGAAGCGCTCTGTGAGACTGGTTTGTGGCCTGTGTGGAGAGGTCGCCAGTCGGGGGCTGTAAGGAACCCCGGATTTGAGCAATTCGCCCTGAGCGGACGCACTCAGCTGTGCCCAGACAAGGCCCGGTCTGTCACATCGATATCGCTATGGACAATACAATCGACCACAGAGGCCTTATGAGGACAACAGACAAAGACAGCGAGGTCCCAGAAGGCGACCCAACCAAGCCCGCCCACCAGCCAATCAACCATCTAAGCAGCAAATTTGAACATTTGGTCGAGGGTCTGCAAGACCTCCCGTTCGATCTCGCACCTCAACATGGCCATCTATTCAACCACCGTTTGCTTGCCTTCCTCCCACAGTGGGAATCCATAACATTGGACCGCTGGGTCCTAGAGATAATTCGAGTGGGCTATACCATCCCTTTTATTTCTATCCCCCCTACCCTTCCCTCTATCCCGTCCCTTTTCAGGGACCACTCTCACAAAAACCTTCTAAAACAAGAAGTCAATCGGCTCCTTGCCATTGGGGCTATAGAAAGGGTACCTCGAGAGTTCCACTGGAGAGGGTTTTACTCGAACTATTTCCTGACCGAGAAAAGAACGGGGGGCTGGAGACCTATATTGGATCTCCGCAAACTGAACAAATTTCTCAAGAGACAGCATTTCAAGATGGTCACTCTTTCCGCAATCATTCCTGCGCTAGATCGAGGGGACTGGTTCGCAGCCCTCGACCTCCAAGATGCCTATTTCCATGTAACCATCCACCCCGCCCACAGACGCTACCTACGCTTCACGTTGGGACTGGACCATTTCCAGTACAAGGTTCTTCCCTTCGGTCTCTCATCAGCTCCGATGGTATTTTCGAAGGTACTGGCGGTTGTAACCGCGTATCTCAGACGGCAGAACATCATCATATTTCCCTACTAGACGATTGCCTTCTAAAGGGATCCTCATACGCCGAAACCGCCTCTATGATACATACGACCACGGCTCTCCTCAGTCGTCTAGGCTTTCTAATCAACCAAGACAAATCAATTCTGTACCCGGTTCAAGATATAGAGTTCATTGGCGCACACCTGGACTCACTTACAGCCCGGGCATACCTACCTCAACAACGCTTTGCAACCATGCAAAAAATTATAAACGGGATGCTCGCAGTTCCTACCACCACAATACTTACATGCCTCTGACTAATGGGACACATGGCTTCCACCACCTACGTAGTCCACCATGCTTGACTGCACTTTCGATGTTTCCAGCTCTGGATTGCAGCCATTTATATCCCATCACGACACCCTCGAAACAAAACGGTTACTATCCCACTAGACGTGCTCGCATCCTTACGATGGTGGATAGTGCCAAACAATCTTCTGGTGGGGGTTCCGTTCCAACAAATCAAACCCACTATTCAAATCACCACAGATGCTTCCCTGCTCGGCTGGGGGGCACATATGGATGGTCATGAAGTTCAAGGCAAGTGGCCCCAAACGAGACACTCTTACATATCAATCTCCTTGAATTAAGGGCAGTAAGAAATGTCTGTGCACGCTTTGCCTCCGACATTGCCAATCACACAGTCCGCATCCTAACGGACAACATCTGCACAATGTTCTACATAAACAGACAGGGTGGAGCCCACTCCCGCTCGCTGTGTGCGGAGGCTATTCACCTGTGGAATGCGTGTATCCGCAACCAAGTCACCCTTATAGCATCGTACCTGCCTGGAGTGAACAATACCAAAGCGGACTCCCTCAGCCGAAACTTCACCACGGACCATGAATGGGAGTTACATACGGAGGTGGCGAACTCAATTTTTCCATCAATGGGGATGGCCACTGATAGACCTCTTTGCTTCTATCCAGAACACTAAATGACCCCAATTCTGCTCACGTGCGGGACTTGGCAAACACTCTCTGGGGGATGCCTTCCTAATCAAATGGACAGCCCCCCTACACTACGCCTTTCCTCCCATACCGCTCATCCCAAGAGTTCTGCGCGAGATCCTGAGAGACAAAGCCCTAGTCATCCTGATTGCACCATCATGGTCTCGCCAAACCTTGTACCCATACCTTCACAGGCTAGCGGTCCAGCCACCCCACCCACTACCATACCGGATAGACCTACTATCTCAGGACGATGGCAGGATACTGCATCCACAACTCAATACCCTGCATCTT
The DNA here is from genome assembly GCF_052426305.1 of Pelodiscus sinensis. Taxonomy (NCBI): domain Eukaryota; kingdom Metazoa; phylum Chordata; order Testudines; family Trionychidae; genus Pelodiscus; species Pelodiscus sinensis. The sequence continues at coordinate 13,737,734 of NC_143085.1, forward strand.
CACGCATGGCTTCTCTCTGGTTCTCGGAGGTAGAAGAGTGCTGCTCTCAGCGAGTAAAAGACGTCCTCCTCCATAGCAGGAGACAATCTACTTGGAAAACTTACCAACAGAAATGGACACATTTCTGTCATTGGTGTCAGTGAGCCAAGGTGGAGCCCCATGCCTCACCACTAAATACCATCCTGGACTACATTCTGGACCTTAAAGCATCAGGACTGTCAATCTCCTCTCTAAGGGTACAACTCGCTGCAATAGCAGCATTTCATACCTCAGTAGACGGCTTCTCCATTTTTAACCATCCTATTACGAAGAGATTCCTCAAGGGACTCCAGAATGTGTACCCACCACATAAGGCCCCACCCCCTTTATGGGACCTAAATCTTGTTTTGAATTGCCTCACCAGACCTCCCTTTGAGCCACTGGCAACAGTACCATTTCCCTTCCTTTTTATGAAAGTCTGCTTCCTATTAGCCATTACCTCCGTCAGGAGGGTGAGCAAACTCGGAGCATTAATGTCAGAACCTCCTTACACAGTTTTCACAAAGGATAGGGTCATACTGAGACCCCACCCCACGTTTTTGCCAAAGATCTGTACAGAATTCCATCTCAACGAACCGATCGTATTACCTACCTTTTTCCCAAAACCTCATTCTTCGCAGACAGACGCCAGCCTGCACACTCTGGACATCCGGAGGGCTCTGGCCTTCTTCCTAGAAAGAACAAAACCATTTTGTAAATCCGAAAGACTTTTTATCTCCATTGCTCAACGATCCAAAGGGACACCAATATCATCGCAACGAATCTCAAAGTGGATATCGACATGTATTATCAAATGCCACTCTCTGGGCAATAGACCGCTACAATGTCCACCACGAGCGCATTCTACTCGAGCCACGGCTGCTTCTACAGCCTTTCTGGGCAATGTCCCCTTAAGAGACATTTACCGAGCAGCAACATGGTCTTCAGACCATACTTTTGCTAAACACTACGCTATCCTTCCACAACTCAAGAGTGATTCAGCAGTTGCCACAGCAGTACTCTCTACCACTGCTAAACAATGACTCCGGCTCCCTCCAGCCTTACATTGAATACTGCTTTGTAGTCACCTACAGTGGAGCACCCATGGGGACATTACTCGAAGAAGAAAAGGGAGTTACTCACCTCGTGCAGTAATGAGTGTTCTTCGAGATGTGTGTCCCCGTGGGTGCTCCACGACCCTCCCTACCTCCCCTCTGCTCGGAGTCAAAATTCTCGGGCGGAGACGAGGAACTGAAAGGGAGGGGGTTGAGTCACGCTCCTCAGGAGGTGGGAAGGGCTCGAGATGCCTCCTGGGCATGCGTGGCTCAACAGGGGAAACTGCTATACAAAGCTCCGATCTGCGGCTCAGGGCAACCCTTCACCTACAGTGGAGCACCCACGGGGACACACATCTCGAAGAACATTCGTTACTGCACGAGGTGAGTAACTCCCTTTTTTTTTAAGGGGGTACTTTATTAAAAAAGGTTGAGAAACACTGCTCTAAACCATTCCTTTTGGCCTCCCTGTTTCCTTTCTCCTTTGACAAGTAGAGCAGGTAGCAGTTTTGGTAAAAATACATCAGACATGAGCACACAGTGCCCACCCTACCTCAGCTGGTGCTGGATAATCAGAGCCTCAATTCTAAAGGAGTTGGCATTACTGAAGTGATCAATCCCCCCACATTTTGTTGTGGATTTTCCAAAGAAAATGCTGGTGTTTTCTATAGGTCACGCACATCACCCAGTCAGAGTAGAGATTTGGGATTAAACATGGCTCTCTCAATTAAAAGTCTTATACATGTTCAGATGTTGTGATTGTGAATAACTGGTGGGTCCTTGAATCTTGATATCTATGGCCTCAGCTGAATGGCTTGTGTGAAATTTGGAAGAGGAGCTCAGAGAGACCTTTCTCCTTTACTTAAGGATAGAATCTCATGGCAGCCTGAAGGAAAAAGTCCTTGTGGCAGACAGAAAGCCATGCTTGCAGTGTATCATCAGCTTTAGGCTTCAAGCGCCTTCAAGAAAGTGAGGGTGATTCTTGTGTTGGGTGTTAGTTTTATTTAAACGTTTTTTCTGAGTGTTATTTTAACAGGTAAGTTAATCTCTTACGTTCACTGATGTAGCAAAGGAGGTGGGGGGGTAATTTCCCCTCTGCTCCCCCGTCACACCTCAGCTCGCCTGCTCCTCCTCTGCCCACCACCCACCACCGCCTTCTGAAGCCTCCTCCCTGACTCTGTGCCCCCAGGCCCACCCACCTCCCTCTTCAACAGCGGGATAGTGCCCTCCCCAAACTGAAGGGGGTGGGGCAAGATGCGATACAAGCTCCCCCCTTTGCCCAGGGTCAGGCTCAGGTTTGGGGCCCTGTCACATGGGAGGGGGCACAAATGTTGCTTTTGCCCCCAGGCACATAACACCCTCGCTACTCCTCTGAAGCAGAGGTCTGTGTGTGTGTGATGTTCTCCGTGAGTATCACACCCTGGATACTCCCTGGATATCCCCAAGAACACAGCGCTGTCAGGTGACCGTACCTTGGTTTTTCAAGAACAGAGCTGGTGGGTAACAGCCATGCCAGTCTCTCAGGCAAGTCACTTCACCTTTTGGCCTCATTTTGCTGGTCTATTAAATGGGGATAATGCTCGTCTATCTGACAAGGGAGAGGGAGAGGTTCTTGAGGGTGAGAGAAGATGTTGCTGTAAAGCCCAATGGCAGGTTAGGGGTTGTAAGACTATGGAAGATTCTAATGTTTTCTGATATACCATTAAGTTGCTGGAAATTGTGTCCAGCTGTCTCAGTCCCCAGTGTGTTGGCACAGGATGAATATCTTCTCCCCTGAGGATTAGGGGTTACTCCATATGACTCCTCCACAACACAAAGTCAGGAAAGTGAAGAAAACAAAATCCCACATGAGAGGAAATGCAGCAGCCTCAGGGAAATAGCAACTGAATGCCCACTTTCTACCAGGCCAAAACACACTGACGAGTTGCCATGACAGTGTTTGTTTCATCTCATGTACAAAGAAGGCTCCCACTATATGTCCTATGACCTAGCCTGGCAAGATTCCCAGGCTGTCTGGAAATAAAGATAAAGCTGGCTCCTGCAATCACTGTGGAAGTGCCCACAGGAGCGTACTGGCAGTCAAAATAGGCCTGGGAAATGGGTTGAGAACGGCCCTCCCTATGACATCACCCCTACATGCCCTTCAAGCCCCGCCCCCTTTCCCTGCATCATGTCCAGCACACGGCACAGGTGGCGGGTTCGGGTTCTGCGTGCCGCATACAGTGCGGATGTGGAGTCGCTTGGAGTGGGGCATCGGCACTGTATGTGGACGATGGCCGACTGGGAAATTCCCGCTATCCTACCGGGCCAGTCTGCCCCTGAGCACCCATAGGACTTTGTGCAGGAATGCAGCTTCTGTCTAGAATTCCAACAGGAGAATTGAGAGAAAGCAGGAGAGGCCATGCGTCAGGCACCGTCCCTCCAGGGAGATGAAGAGGAGAGACTGGGAGACCTTTCATCCCCAACAAATGGCCAAGCTCCCCGGAGCAACAGGAGTTTGGAGGGTTGAGTTGGGTCTCCTACTCAGCAGCACAGAGTGCTAGTGCAAGCCCGGGGGAATCACCGCTTGTCATTTAACTGCTGCCTGGCTTTCTGTGGCTCTAGGGGCATGTCTGCACAGCACGGCTGAAGTCAGAATAAGCTACTTAACTTCAGCTACGTCAGTTGCATAGCTAAAGTCAAAATAGTGTAACTCAGCTTTTAGGATTGTCTACACAGCAGGAAGTTAAAGAAAGAACCCTCTTCCTTCGACTTCCTTTACTCCTCATGAAAATGAGGGTTACAGGAGTCAGAGTAAGAAGTCCTCCAGCTCAATACTATTTTGAAATATAGGCTTGTAGTGTAGATGCGCACTGCGTTATTTCAAAATAATGTCAGTTACTCTGAAATAACGCTGCTGGGGAGACGTGCCCTACCAAATTTCCTCAGCCCTATGGATTGTGACCTCATAGCAGCTACACCAAGCTGCCAGCAGAGGGCACTCCACAACAAGCTATAATGGACGTGAAGAACAAGGCAGTTAAAGAAGGAAAAGCATCTTTGGCTTTGCTGTGACTAGTGGGAGAGCCTGAGACCTTCAGTGTGAGGCGTCAGCGGGGGAGAGGTGCCCATCTGTGCTTCATCAAGCTTCAGGACTACGGGCCACCAATGTTTGGGTTTATATTTTAGGAGCTATCCTGTCTATAGACCAGACTGGGACAACCATTCTACAGGTCCCATTCTTCAGAGGGACATGGGGTCCAGGACTGCCTGGAGGGTTAGCAGCGGGTTTGATGCTGGCAGCAGTGAGCGACCGAGCCCACTCCACCCCCCAAGTCTCTGCTCTTCATGACCCGGTTCTGCCCCTGTCCTGCTTTCATTCCAGCTCTTCCCCCAGGTGCTACCTTCCTCTTTCTGGCTTCTGTTCTGGCCCCTTCCCTGAGCTATGCTGGGAACCGGTGGGGTGGGAGCTGGCTGGGGGCAGGTTGCTTGCTGCTGCCAGTGCCAGGTTCCCCACTAACCCACCAGCATGTCCTGGCTCCCTCAGTTTGCCATGGCTCATTCTATGGATGGAATGGCTCTGTTTGGACCCATTCTGGGCACCACCAAAAATTATACAAACCTGCTGCTCATGACCCGAGCATGGTCAGATGGGCTTGTTGACCTCCCTGGGTAGACAGTGGAGATTTCCCTGCAGCTGAGCTGACTCCATGTTTTCTCAGAGGAGACCTTTTAAAAACACAGTCCTGTCTACCCTGTGTGAATATTAAAGAGTTTAAAGCAGATTTACGAAGAGCAGAGATTTGCCCTCAGCATTGTAGCCAACATCTTCCCCTCACTACGGTGCTGATTGTCCTTCACCCCAAAAGGTGGCTGGATTCCAGTGGTACTGTATGCACGTATTTTGTAAGTGCTGTGGGATGAAAGGTGCTGTGTACATGTGAGGTGGCATTTTGTAATTGCTACACTGGTTAATATGCATAGTTAGCAAGTACAGTCATTACTTGGAATATTTGTTTTCTTAAATCCTGCTCTCTGTAATAAAGCTGCTACCACTAGCAGCTGAACGGGCATCTTCTCAATTCTACACCGTATGTCAGTGTAGACCAACCAGTCAATCGGGATCTACCGGTAGATCTTGGAGCCTCTGACAGGGGATCCTGACTGGTTTGGCCAGGAAGCTATCAAGCACTGGCACTTCAGTTGCCCCTCTACCTACTATCATGCTGCTCCTGCCCTTTGCCTTGGAGCTGCCCCTCTGGGAGCCTCCTGCTTGCTGGGCATCATGTGGAAGGGCAAAGAGGAGGGGTGCTGATGTCAGGGTGTCCCTCCTCCCTCCATTTCTGTATCCCATTCTCCACACAGAGAGAAGGGGATGGAGGGAGCTTGGCAGTGCAAATCTCTCTCACTCTCACACACTATGTGTGTCTCTGTCATTCTCACAAACACACACTGCCCTTCCCTCTCATCTCCTGACCCAACACATACATGGGTTGTTGTTTTTGCTTCTTTTACTGCTTGCAAAGTGGGGAATTTGTGGTTTCTGGCTGGTCTGTGCATTTCATAATTTTCATTTCTCTTATGCTTAAATTTAATTCTTTGAGGAGTGAGTTCTAAAACGACTAACCTGTCGTGGCTGTAGTAATTATCCCTGTGGTAATTGCTGCTCCAGGAAGTGGCTGGCATGACCCTGCAGCCCCTGAAAAAGGCAGAGCAGGGGGTCTCCACTTGCCGTCCTTGCTTGCAGACACCACTCCTGCAGCTCCCATTGATGGGAACTGTGGCCAGTGGAAGCTGTGGGCTCAATGCCTTTGGATATGAGGCAGCACATGGCACCATGGAGCCACTGCTGTACATGCTAGCTGCCTTCCAGAGTGGTGCAGGGTCAGGGAAGAAATAAAACCTGCCTTAACCACACTGTTCCTCCACCACCTGGAAACCGTCTCAGTTAAATGGTGCCCAGCCAAAGCCTGCATCCTGAATCCCTGTCCCAACCCTGAACTGCCTCCTACACCCACCCCCGTGCCCCAGGCATGAGTCCCCCTGCACACAAACTCCTTCCCAGAGCTTGCACCCTGAAAACCCTCCTGGACTCCCAATCTCACCCCAAGGCTAAGCTGGGAGCCCCTCCCACACTCCAAACTTCTTGGCCCAACACCAGAGCCTGCACCTCAACCCCCTACCCCAGCCTGGCGAAAGTGAGTGAGGGTGGGGAAGGAAGGGGGATGGAGTGAGCAGGGTGAGGCTTCGGAGAAGGGAAGGAGCAGGGACAGGGCCTCAGAGTAGGGAAGCCAGGCAAGGGTATTTGGGTTTGAGGTAGGTCTCACATTGCACTTAAATTGAAAAAGTGATCTTGTGGTTAAAAAGGTTGGAGACCCCTGACCTATGTGGTGACTCTGCTTGTGAAATACAGAACAATGTGGAATAAATAGGGCAAAGGCTATAGGATAGGGGGAGAAAACTCTATGGATCACAGGAGAGATGGAAACCTTTTCAATGAACCCAGCTCGGCAGAACTCACAGACTCGGTGCTGGGGGTTTCACCATGTTATTAAGAATATATTAAAGGCACAGGACTACACCAAATCCAGACAGGAAGGGGTAAAGTCTCCCCTCTCCAATTTTATATCATATGATGGAGATCAGATGTTTGGAATTGCCTGTGATGAACATGACACCTGGTCTGTGTCATTATCATGTTTAATACCTTCATCTTGGGATAGGTCCGAACAACAACCATGGAGTTAGGCAGACCCTACTCCCAACCCTGCGTATCCATTCCCTCAACCTTTGAGCAAGTTTGGATCTAAATCAGAATGTTGTGCCTTGGGCCTGTTTCTGTTTTCTTCACCAAGCCCTACACCTACACAGTGACTATAGATTGACAGAGGAGAGGCGAGGACTATCGCAACCTGCTACGTGTAGCTAAGAGCTACAGGGAGAGGTTCTTTTCTAAAAGTCGGGGGGGGGGGGGCAGTCTTCTCCTTGGCAGGCAGATATGACCGTGAAGAGAGTCAGGCCAGGTCTACACTTAGGGAAAAAATTGACTTAAGATAATGTAGCTACCTCAATAGCACAGCGGGCGTCAACTTTCCTTATGCAGAATTTTTGTGGGGTCCCCACAAAAGGAGGTCAATGATAAATTCCCCCAACAACTTCCCAGACTCCTTGCAACCCCATGGAGTACTTGGGTCAACTATCAACAGTTGATTTAGCAGGTCCTTACTAGACCTGCTAAATTGAACCTGGCAAGATCTATCTCTGGAGCATGTTTAGACAAGTCCTGAGACTGGATTAAAAGGGAAGGTTAAGCACTAGGTAGGAAGACAGAATTAGAAAAGAAACACCTAAAATAGCTCCATGATGACATCTTAAAGGGATACCAGGACTCTGAAATCTTAGTCAGTTTCAAATACCAAACTGACCTTTCAGGTTCTCCATAGGGTTTGCAGCCCCTCTGCCAAAGTGGTGGCTTTGAGATGCTGTTTTTCTGTCTTTCACTGCATTTTTCTTTCCCCCTTTGTACAGGAGACCCATACCAAATACAGGAGAATGTGACTAAAGGACACCTTGAGTTTCAGAAGAGCTAATCTCCATTTGAAGTAAATAGGAATTGGCATATCTGGTTGTCTGTACCATCAAAGTACAAAGTGCAAACAGAAAAGATTATTTTCCCTCTAATATCTCGGTTACAGGGCTTTGAGGTGTCACCTCTGACAATAGTAAGTAAGTACAAAAATTCAGACAAGTTCTCACTTTAAAGCTGAGGATGACCCTTTAAAATAGATTTTAGACTCAGCCCGATTCAGGCTGCTTTCTTTCGAAGTTGTTGTAGTTAGCTTTTTTCCTAGAACGTGGTATATGCTAATTTCATTAAAATGACAGAGAAAGCAGAGTTTTCCTCTGATTTTAATGAGCACTGAATGATTTTCTCTGGGACTGGAACACTGTGTACCTCTCAAATAATTCATGCACTGGTAGAGCGATTTATTTACTAAAAGTGCAATTACAGCCCCTCATGATTTAGACAGGGTGTGTTGAGGGCAGCATATTATGTGGCATGTCTGTTTACTCAAGACAGTGTGGTATGTCACCACTAGGGGCCACCATTGACCTGTTAACTAGATCCAGATTAAAGCTTTGTAACCCATCCTAAAATAACACGGTTTTGTCTAGTTTGGGGTTTTGTTACAAACCCAGAACGCTGGCTGGATTTACAAACCTTTCAGTGAACTTCTGTTTCCCATGAACACAGGCAGAGGTTTGGCCATATTTGGGCTCAAATCCAGGTGCCAGGGTGGGATTTATGATTTAGGGAGGAAGCTATGTCAACATTGGACTTGAAACCCAGCTGATCATGGCTGTGGTTTGCTCACAAGGTCTGCATGTGGCTGTAACAAAATCTTATGCTGAAATCCAGGGAACATGAAGCCATGAGCAAAAACTGGAAAAGGGTTTCTACAACCTTGCTGTGAAATGCAGCAATGTGGTGGCATGGGCCTCTCCTATTACAGTTTAGAAGAATAGGCCAGCAGAGTGTTGAACGTATTCTGCAGATTCTGTAAGAAGGTGAAAAGGTTTCCACTGTCTGTGAGGGAGCTGTCTGAGCAAGGATGTACATAGTCAAATTACCTTGCGTGGACACTTTAGGGAGAAGCAAAACTGGACAGACCCAACCTCACTGACCAGAGATCAGAATTGCCACCTCCAGTCCTCAACAAAAGACTGGGGAGCAAATGCAGACCTGGAGTTAACTTAACTTCACTGATGTTGCACCAATTGTAAAGTTGCCTCTGACTCTTCGCAACCTTCTAGAGTCATAGCTGAAGACTTGGAAAAATCACACGTCTCCAAGCATCCAAATGGGTCTGTCAGACTGAAGAATGGCCTTTCTGTGGAGCAATCTAGCTAGGTGGGGCAGAGAGCCATGCTCCCATTCCTGAGAGAGAGGCCTCTGCTGGGAGAACAAAACTACCTGGTTCTCGAGGATGCTTGTCAGCAACCCAGTCTCTATACATTGGAAGGCTTTAGAGCCAGAGCATGTTTTAGAATTTATACTGACAAGATTATCTGCTGTGCCTAGCAATCTTCTCTGGTCTTTACTGTAAATACAGAATAGCAAGTAACTGGGGATAGGAAGGAAGGGCATCATCGTATCTATGCCGCTTTGCCAAGTGCATTATGAAAGGTCATCTTCCTGTGAAGCATCAGATCTTAGTTACTGGTGCCACACTTGATGAACTAGTTCTATGAGCCAGTAAGGAATCCGCCAGTCTCTCTTCGTTGCTCAATCATAGCTGAGAGCCCCACCTCTCACTGGTTACTCTACTGTGGTTCCTACAATGCAGAGCAGCATCTCCCCCAGAACCACTTTGCTTTGTAACTATCTGGTCCCTACCAACTCTCCCCGCTGTAGGCATTTGTGCCCCCAGTACACCTTTCTGAGTTCTGGCCCTTTACATTTGACAGAGGTAAGCAGTTGCAACCCCAAAATGGCCATTTGGTAGCTGAGAGCTGCTTGTTGCAGTATCTTCCTCTTTTCTAGCTGCGTAAGTGCTGTTAGCTGCTGTTCTGTTTGCCCTTCTCTTTCCCTGAGAGTGGCTGGTTCTCATAGCCACGGTGTGTACAGCTCACTTCTTTGTTATTTCACCCCTTCCTGCATAACTTCTAGGTTTCTCTTAATAGGAACATGTGACATGTTCTGAGGACTGTTTGGAAAGTGAGCCATGACCATCCTTAGTGTTTGCAGATTCCCTCGAGGGTTGCCAACTCTCCCGACTGGCTAGACTGGATGCCATTGAAAGCTGGCAACCCTCATTCTAGCTTCCAAGAGATTTTTCAAACACCAGCTGGTGGCTTGGCTTCCTGGCAGGGCAGGTCTTTATTGAGAGGGATGTGCTATTTTGAAATAAGCTATTTTGGAATAGCTATTCTGGAATAACTTGTTTCAAAATAGCCAGGCAGTATAGACATACCTTCAGCGAGAGAGAACATAGCATAGGAAGTGTTTGAGAAGATAATAGGAAACTCTGCACAGGCTTTGCAGAGGATAAGCATCTCTGCTGGTTTGGGAAGAGGCCAGATGGCTTTGTCTTTGTCTTTCATTAGGGGATGCGCAATGTACTATGGTTGCAGTCACTGTCCTGCTGCTAGGAGCTGTATGGCCTGAAACTGATGGAGACAAGGAACGAGAATGATAGGAACATGGAAAAAAACTCAGGGGAAAAGTGACTGAAATCATTAGGATCATTTACCTTAAGAAGACGGACTATCATAAAAGAACACAAAATAATGAATGGTCTAGAGCAGGGGCTCTCAAAGTGTGGTCTACTGGCCACGAGTGGTCCATGACTATCTTGTAGGTGGGTCACAGACTTGATGCTCACCCCTCCCGGCAGCTGGAAACTGCACTAGTGCTCTAGGCCAGTGCCTCCCCGTGAGGTTGGAGCACCAGTGCCAGATTCTTGCTGCGGGGAGGAGGAAGCATTGCAGGCCAGATCTGGCTTGCCGGGGGAAGGAAGCAGCTTAATGTGCTGTCACTTCCCTTCCCATCAGCACAGGAAATTGGTCACCTGGAAGCTTTCCCCCTGCTCCCAATGGCTGGAATCACAGACAATGGGAACAGTGGGGGGTGTTGATGGTAGTGCCTGGGAGCGGGAGATCAATTGTTATCCAGTTCAGATCATTAGCATGAGTTTAATGCACTTTCCAAACAAAAAATGATGAATGAGAGGGCATCAGCATTCCTGCACTACATACAATTTCCAAGTGGTTTGGAGGAATGGCTCCATACAGACCTCCAGTATTAAGGCAGGAAGGCTGCAGTTCCAAGTAAACTCTAGCTTTATTTGAAACACTTAAGTCAAGTCCTATGAAAATATATTCACCTCAGGATGTCAAAACGCAATGGTGATCCAAGATAAATATTCTACTGTTTAATCTTAAAACACATACATACTAAAACAAAACATTGGCACCTGGGAGTTTTGCACTGTTAAACTTTCAAGAGTGTCGAACCTCCTTGGTGTTCTTTTGCAAAAGCTTCTACATGTGTATTGTGGAAATAAAGTAGCATAGGATAACTATATTAATGTGACTGGATTATTGTTTCAGCAGGTCTGAATGGAATGCACCTTGCATTCCTGGCTCTGGGAAAGCACTAGACCAGGGCTACTCAACACATAGCCTGTGGGCTGCATGTGGCCTGCAGCACCTTGAGCTGCTTCCTGGAGGGGGCGGAGGGAAGGCTGTCAGCTGATGGGGGTGGGGGAGCGGCAAAAGGCATGGCAGAGCACGCCTGCCACGTCTGTCACAGCGGCAGCGCCGCTCCACAAACAGAGCCGCATCTGTGTGTGTGGTGGGGGAGCTGCTGGCTGTCCATGGGGTGTCTGCACCATGTCATGTTGGCGCGTGTTCAGGAGCTGCTGGGGGGCAGCAAGAGGTACATGGCAAGGCAGTGGCAGGGTGGGGCAGAGAGACAGTAAGGTGGCGGTGGAGCCAGGCAGCGAGGCCTGGGTGAGAAAGGTCTGTGCTGGGGTTGGAGCTTGGATAGTAATCAATATAGTGGTCTTCTGTTGATATTTGTTTTGGTACTTAAATTTCTGAACTGTCATTGCTCATTAGAAGTGCTTTCAGATGGGTGGAACTCAGGTAAATATTGCATTTTATTAATATCAGCAGAACTGACTTAAATGGGGCCTGAATGTTGAGTAGTCTTGCCTTAATCTTTGTATTCATGCCTGTCAGTATGAAATAAGCTACTTGCATATATTTGCATATATTTGCAACCGCGCTTAAGGTCATGTTTTCTAGACCTTTAATCATTTTTGTTGTTCTTCTCTGGACCTTCTCCAGTTTCTTCACCTTTCTTAAAATGTGGTGCCCAGAACTGGACACAATACTCTAACTGAGGCCTAATCAGCGCAGAGTAGAGCGGAAGAATGACCCCTCATGTCTTGCTCACAACATGCCTGTTAATGCATCCCAGAATCATGTTTGCTTTTTTTGCAACAGTGTCACACTGTTGACTTGTATTTAGCTTGTGGTCCATTATGACCCCTAAATTCTTTTCAGCAGTGCACGTTCGTAGACAGTTGCTTCCCATTTTGTATGCATGCAACTGATTGTTCCTTCTTAAGTGGAGCACTTTGCATTTTGTCTAATGATAATCTAGCCAGTTATGCACCCTAGCACCCACCTAGCACCTAGCCAGTTATGCACCCACCTTAAAGTAGCCCCACCTATGTAGTATTTGCCTAGTTTATTGATAAGAAGGTCATGTGAGACTGTATCAAATGCTTTACTAAAGTCTAGGTACACTATGACCACCACTTCTCCCTTATCCACAAGATTTGTTATCCTATCAAAGAAAGTTATCAGATTGGTTTCACATGATTTATTCTTTACAAATCCATGTTGGCTGTTATCTATCACCTTCTTATCTTCCAGATGTTTGTAGATGAATTCCTTAATTACTTGCTCCATTATCTTTCCTGGAACAGAAGTTAAACTGACTGATCTGTAATTTCCTGGGTTGTTCTTATTTTCCTTTTTAGAGATGATCATTAGATTTGCCCTATTCTAGTCTTCTGGAATCTCTCCAACTTCCATGACTTTTCTAAGATGATAGCTAAAGGCTAAGATACCTCTTCTTTCAGCTCCTTGACTATTCTAGGATGCATTTCATCAGGCCCTGGTGACTTGCAGGTATCTAACTTTTCGAAGCAAGTTTTAACTTGTTCTTTTTTTATTTTAACTTCTTAACCTACCCCATTTCCCAGATCAGCTGTTGTGCTCAGCACAGGATGTGCCATGTTGTCTTCCTCCCAGAAGACAGAAGTGATTTAATCTGTGAGAAGTACAAGCTGCTCTCCATATCGGAGGAGAAGGTTTCAGAGGCCCAAGTATCAACTTTGTGTCCCGTCAGAGAAGATGAAGACTCAGTTCTATGGGGTGCTTCTATATGGAGATTTCTCTCTGTTTTAGATTTGCAATAGTCATCCATTCTCCTCCCCCTCATGTCTGTTTCTTTGAAGTACTTGCTGATGTAGTAAACAAAGCTCTAACGCAAGTCCAGTGCTGGACAAGAGGAATAGAATCCTTGCCATGGGAGTAAACAGATGGGATTATTAGGTCTTTGTGGATATAGGAAATGAATGTGAGGTGAAGCCATGTGAGGTCCAGGACTCCCGTGGGGACAGAAAAGAGCATTTCTCTCCAGAATTTTCTCTCTGTCATGGTGCGAAAGAGGCTGCTCACCACCCCGGAGGGTGGCAAGAGGGTTGCCCTTGGCAATGAAGAACTAGCAAGGGCACCTATTTGCCATTCCGTCTCCTCCATCTTGTTGCTTTCTCTGTTTTGCCTTCTGATTCCTTCCTTTCATTTCCCCTCCCTGCATTTTTCTCTTTTAGTCCCTAGTGCGGTACACGTTTCATAAGAACTGATCAAACTGTTTTGGAACATCAAATCCTTACAGGATCTGATCAGTAGCTCTACCAGCAAGGGATCCAATCTCCGTCAGAGAGAAATGTGAATGGTCCAGTGTCTGATAAATTCCCAGTAAAGCACCTGCCTGTGCCTCTTCATAATGCACATTTATTTCTGGATCCAGCAGATTCACCCAACAGTGGGGAGCATGGTGTTGTGCTTATAACATGATGCTGCAAATCCCAAGTTTGGGATTCTGTTCCTAGCTCTTCCTGTGACTTAATTGAACTGGGAGCACATGTATACTACAAAGTTGGGTCTGCTTGACTCCACTGCTTAACTCTGAATTTCACACTATGCAATGTAATTAAGCCATCCTAAGCTCCAGTGAAGATACCGCCCCTAGGTCTACACAAGATTTCTTCTGTTGCCTCTTGGAGAGGTAGACTTATTGTAGCAACTCTGCCATTGCGGCAGTAAACGTCTTCCCTACAGCTGTGGCTTGTTGCTGTGCCATACATAAGAGTCTGGGCCAGTGACTTTAAAATTAGTTTTAAGTTGAATGGATACATTTGTGCAGTGATATCAGAGGTGATGGGACATGTATCCATGCTCAATAATATTTTGATTGTATGCAAAGTATCATCTCCCAGCTCCTGTTGTTGTGGCACTCTTGATTTCTCTACCATCAAGATGACTAATTCATTGCTGTTTTACTCCAGAATGATTGCAAGCCATCACCACGTCCCTTGTTTGATGATCTTGAAGTGCACTGCAGTTTTCCTTGGCATATATTGCAGTGCCTTTGAAATCAAGCAGTTTGGTGATTGCTCATCTCAACCCAAGGTGTAGATTGGAAATATGTTCACTTTGCAGAAATTCCCAGTGCCTAAGCAGTGATTTGGATCATGTGCAAGGCTGTGAAAGAGGGACATACATTATCCCCCATGCTTCACGTTAGATTTAGGTTGAGCAGATATGAACTATTTTGCTTCAAGAGAAATCTTCCAAGTCTCATTAGCAGCAAAACGGAAAGTTATAAGTGTTCTCTCTCATGCAGCTGGGAAACATCTGCAAGCACTTGCACTGGGTAACAGGTTGATGAAGGTAAGGTCAGTAGAGAATCAGAAGTACATGGCTCTTGAGGACAAAGAGCTGTGGCTAGTGGAGTTAGCACATTTTTCCATTGGACTTGAAAGCTCTGTTATGGTCAGAAAAATCATGGCAGCCCACTGGTGATGAAAAGAAGTGGGAAGAGGTTCTTAGTGATGTTATAGTCAAGTGAAAAGATTCTTAAGAGCTAATTTACTGGATAAGCAATATTCCCTCTAATTTTTCCATCCGTGTGCAGAATACATTTTGTTACGTGCACCAAGGCACCTATAGATGTGCACCAACAATAGAAATACATGCTGCAGTAGCTGTGGGAACTCTGCTAATCAGCTGGGAGGTGTCTGAATCTGTCCTGGGTGGCTACCCAAGTGCTCGGCTTGCAGGGAACACTGCAAACAAGTGTAGCTTGTGACAAGTGAGTGCTTCCTGCTTATGGAATTATCTGGGAGCTGATTGTGTTCTCCTTGACTCTGGTCAGAAGTAGCTAGTTTCCATGCAATATTTTTAACGTTATAGTTTGATTGTGAGTAGTTCCCTATAGCCAGTAACTGCTGTTCAAGCAGTTGATTGGTTATGATAATCACATGATGGTGTTGGCAAGCAGTCAGACAACATTCTGGTGTGTTAATTTAGTATTTGGTTTCTGTGAATACTGGTGCAGATGGCTTTGAGTAGCACCAACAGGTAGAACCAAACCTGGGACCTGTGGAACTTAGTGCATGACCACTACAGCCTGGGCAAAGAGCCAGCTGATGCTCAGCTAAGGCTGTAGAGCACACTCTACATAACCGTACTCAAAGACTAGTTATTAATGGTTCACAATCCTGCTAGAAAGGCATAACAAGTGGGGTTCTGCAGGGGTCTGTTTTGGGACTGGCTCTGTTCAATATCTTCATCAACGATTTAGCTATTGATATAGAAAGTACGCTTATTAAGTTTGCAGATGATACCAAGCTGGGAGGGATTGCGACTAATCTGCAGGATAGGGTCATAATTCAAAATGATCTGGACAAATTGGAGAAATGGTCTCAGGTAAATAGGATGAAGTTTAATAAAGACAAATGCAAAGTCCTCCACTTAGGAAGGAACAATCAGTTTCACACATACAGAATGGGAAGCGACGGTCTGGGAAGGAGTATGGCAGAAAGGGATCTAGGGGTTATAGCGGGCCACAAGTTGAATATGAGTCAGCAGTGTGATACCGTTGCAAAGAAAGCAAACATGATTCTGGGATGCATTAACAGGTGTGTTGTGAGCAAGACACAAGAAGTCATTCTTCCTCTCTGCTGTGCGCTGGTTAGGCCTCAATTGGAGTATTGTGTCCAGTTCTGGGCACCTCATTTCAAGAAAGATGTGGAAAAATTGGAGAGGGTCCGGAGAAGAGCAACGAGAATGATTAAAGGTCTAAAGAACATGACCTATGAGGGAAGGCTGAAGGAATTGGATTTGTTTGGTTTAGAAAAGAGAAGATTGAGGGGGGACATGATAGCAGTTTTCAGGTATCTAAAAGGGTGTCATAAAGAGGAGGGAGAAAACTTGTTCATCTTGGCCTCGGGATAGAACAAGAAGCAATGGGCTTAAACTGCAGCAAGAGAGGTTTAGGTTGGACATTAGGAAAAAGTTCTAATCTGCAGGATAGGGTCATAATTCAAAATGATCTGGACAAATTGGAGAAATGGTCTCAGGTAAATAGGATGAAGTTTAATAAAGACAAATGCAAAGTCCTCCACTTAGGAAGGAACAATCAGTTTCAATCTAAATCGTTGATGAAGATATTGAACAGAGCCAGTCCCAAAAGGGTGGTCAAACACTGGAATAAATTGCCCAGGGAGGTTGTGGAATCTCCATCTCTGGAGATATTTAAGAGTAGGTTAGATAAATGTTCATCAAGGATGATCTAGACAGTACTGGGTCCTGCAATGAAGGCAGAGGACTGGACTCGATGACCTCTCAAGGTCCCTTCCAGTCCTAGTATTCTATGACTCTATGACTCATTCTGCCTTCCTGTAAGTGGTCTAAGTGCTACTACATGGGACAGTGAACAATCCAGTAGTGTGTGGGTTACACTTTGCACAATAGAGCATGCTAATAGCACTTAATCATTTGAATGTTTGTAGAAAGTGAACTTGCAGGGGTTACAGGCAAAGCCAAAGAGAATTGTTGCCCCCTTTTTAACTGGAGCAGTTAGTCAAATTTTGGACGCCCTGAGGATGTGGCAGCCTAAGTAGAAGTTGACAAGAGGCTGATATTTTCTCTGATGTAATCTTTTTATTTATAATGAAGGTACACGGTTTTGCTTTTAAAATGCAGCAGGAACCAAAAGCAGCACCAAGCCTTTTTAACTAATGTCACATCATACCCAAAAGCTCTCTGCCTAGTTTTTTTCAGGGTAACACTGTGTTCATAGATTATGCTGTGATTTCTTGCCCCTTTTTTGAAGGGATGGGGGGATTTGCCCTTGTCTGTTCTTCATTCCTGCGTGTTCTGTCTACACACACTCCACAAGCAATACTCCACAAAAGCCCAAAGCAGTCCAAACTCCCGCACAGGTTCATAACCTCTTTTATCTTCAGTGGAGGGTTCTCATTTGCTTATCCTGACAGTTACATTAATGGAAAAGTGCATTCATATCTCAACCAAGTTTTAATTCAACCTATCATAACACGGTTTCGGTCAGTTCATGATAGAATGTTTCTTGAAATCCAAGTGAATGTTCATGGTGCTGTCTTTGTCAGATTTACTATGAGGGTCAGGTGTGGGCTTAGGATATTGCCATTTTTAAGTTGTTGCCATTGTAGTTTCCTATTTGTATTTCAGTGAGCACCTATAGAAGCACCAGCTGGGGCTTAGGGCCCTATTGTACCAGTCATTGTACACACATAAAATGGAAAGACAGTGCCTGTCCCAAAGAGTTTATAATCTAAATAAAAGTTACTTTTTTCATTACCAGTGCCACAATATTAACATTAATTTGGATTTGGGGGCTGGTTGCTAAAGGCTATGCCAGACAGCTAAATAGTGAGGCACAAAAACCACTCATCAGTTTTAAAAATCTTGGTCCCAACCTTCAGGAAATATCATAACTATGATCTTCTCAGACTTACTGACAGTAACTTCTGCACCTGCAGGCCATTTTCTACCAATGGATTAGCTTTCTTTAATTTGCTTTCTGTTTCTTTTACTCATTTTAATTAAAATTTTGTATGATGTGCATTTGGCTCTTTCTGATCACTGCTGAGCCATGGAGCAGCACAGCAATTGTAGTGCGATATTGCCCCAGACTTAGAGTTGGCCTAGATCTTTTCTTTCTAGACCCTTCCTGGAAAGCTCCAGAGGGCCAGATCACAGAATTAAACAAAGGTACTGATGAGCAGCTCATAAATATAAAAAGATTTAGAAAGCAAAACTCCATTTCTTCAGACAAGGGCAAAGGCATCTCGCAGACCTATGCCAGACTAACCTTTTGTCCTGGCAATTCAAACTGCTGCTAGATAAGATGAGACAAGCTCTGGAATTGTGGGCCTCCCATTCTAACGTTACTAGATTCTGTTTGTGCAGGGTAAGTAACACAGACCTGGTGGAAAGTTCATGGAACAAATTCTATATCTGCACAATAATTTATGTGCTGGAGATTACTTCCCAAATTCAGGATATATCAAGAGGACTGTGTAAGAAGGGGGAGAAAGCTAACATGAATCATCAGCTTTATCACCCTTCTGTCTGGACAATATTTACTTAAGAACATTCAAACTAAAAAGAAAAAAATACTTCTCCTATCATCTTCTTCAATGTACTTTGAGCATGTGGCAATGCTTTGTATAATCTGTTCAAGTGTGTTCCCTATGTAATCAGTCAGTAGGGGACAAACTATGAAAAGACTTAGGAGGTAGGCAGTCCCATTAAACTTAATGGGAATCTCATAGGACTGAAGGTACTCTGGTATATAAACCTTTCTGGGATCAAGTATTTTGTCAGTTCCCCCAGTTGCTGCTTATGTGGATGTTTCACCTAGCAATAGAGAAGCGGGGGGAAATAACATGGTAACTATGGAAAATCTGATTCTGAAACCAGAAGAGTGGATCCAAAAATTATCCACTAACTCACTCACATCGTTTTCACATTGTAAATCTGTTGATTTCCAAGGTGCTACTACTGACTTATGCTGAAATAAATGAGAGGCAAATCAAGCCCAGAATGCAGGAACTTTTCAGTCAGGCACTTAAAAATCTTTGGTTTTCTTAATATTTGAGTATTAAATTCCCGATGAAAGCTTGAGAGGAAAGATTCAACAGCTTCACCCTTCTGGGTTGAGAAATTCCCTCTCCAAATCTCTTGTTTTCCAGAGAGTCCTGCAGCAAAAATAGGAAAGACAAGATTTGATAGCCCTGGTACTCCTATGATCTGGTCTACACATAGTCTTTGTATTGGTAGAACTGTTAGTTTAGGGATTTGATTCTGTACCAATATAATTATCCCCATACAGACCCTAGTGTGAATGCAGTTATACTAAAAACTTATAAAACAACAAATGGTCTGGTAGCACTTTCTATAAAGTCTATAAAGTGCTACCAGACCATTTGTTATTTTTTAAGTTTATCCTGTTATGGCTCATCTAGACTATGGGGAATTGTCGAAAGAAGAGTGGAATTTGCATATCTTCTTCTGATTGCACTTTCAAAAGCGGAGCTTTCGAAAGTGGAAGTAGTTAAGACTCTGCTTTTTCGGCGAACCTTTGTCGAAAAACCACTCTTCCTCAAAAAAGGAGGTTTACGCAGCTTTTTGACAAAGGGGGGAGGTTGCCAAAAAAGCCACGTCTTAACTACTTTCACTTTCAAAAGCTCTGCTTTCGAAAGTGCAATCGGAAGGAGATATGCAAATTCCCACGGGAATTTTGACTGTTCCCCATAGTCTAGATGAGCCCTTACAGATTAACTTGGCTACCCCTCTGAAGCTTAAAAACTTATAGGAAGTTAGGCCATGTCTGCACTAGGAAAATATTTTGAAATTATTAAATTCGACTTAACAAATTCGAACAACATGTCATCACGATGGGGAAGCCTCAAAATTTGTCTGAAATAGCACATCCATATTGAATGGAGCCTGCCTTGCACTTAGAGCCCCCCAGAAGCACTCTGGGGCAGGCACCTGGAGGGCAGATACTTCCCGTGACTGCTTGGTCTGACAAGCTGTGACGAGTGCTTACAGGGGCTCCTCTCTATGGCCACGTCTTAAACACCACTCCACTGCCTATCGCTTGTGGGACAGAAAAGGAACGCGGTGGGCATGTGCCTTATTGTGGTCTGGTTGCCTGCTCAGATGCTACTGCATTGACACCATGGAGCCAAAGCTGCTCCAAAGCAGTGCCAGGCTCATGGCTCTCGTACTGCGCCTCATGGTGCAGTATTTCCAGACTGCCCACATGTTGCTCCAGCAGGACCAGGAAGAGGACAAGGAGGACAAACCCCAGCATGGCCTGATCCTGCTGCTGTGCACGCCTCTCAATCCCCTAGACACAGCTGAATGCTACTTCTGGCAGAGGGAGATGAGCTCAGACTGGTGGGGATGAGATGACCAGCAGTTGCTGTACAACTTCCACATGAGCAAAGCCACCTGCCTGGAGTT
Organism: Pelodiscus sinensis; assembly: GCF_052426305.1. Taxonomy (NCBI): domain Eukaryota; kingdom Metazoa; phylum Chordata; order Testudines; family Trionychidae; genus Pelodiscus; species Pelodiscus sinensis. Next base: position 13,757,947 of record NC_143085.1, read on the forward strand.
GTGTGAGTAGCTCACCCCTGCCCTCAGTGACAAGACACCTGACTGAGACCCTCCATCCCCCTGCAAAAGTACATCACCATCACCCTGTGGAAGCTCACCATGCCGGAGAGCTACTACTCCATTGGGAACCAACTCGGCATGGGGAAATCCAGCCAGGGCTGTGCTCACAGAAGTAGCCAAGGCCATCAGCTACATGCTGCTGCAGAGGATCATCACTCCGGGCAATGTGTGCAGCAGTTCAGGACAGCAGGAGTCAGGTATCTCGGGGGCCACATCAGTGAGGGTTGTTTTATGTAAGGGGGGGTTGCCTCTCACTCATGTGGTCCCCAACTGATTTTTCTGTAGATCAGTGGCCCCGATCCAAAAATGCACACAGTTTGCTTCTAGTGTGCAAAAGAGAAAGAGGGAGTCAGACCTCACTTTGGGTTCCACAAGCAAGCAGCTCAAGATTGACACCAAGGCAAGTCCCGCTGTGCATGTATGACAAACCGCAGCGGACAAGGCAGTGATGAAGAACATCACTGAAGGTCTCCAGCCATGTAGTGTTGTCGAGCTACCAGCTTTAAAGACCTTATTCATGATCTACAGCCTAACTCTACCATCATAGCAAGGCCTACTCTTCATACAAAGATATTTGATGCTGTCAAAAGCATGAAGAGAAATGTGATTGGTGCCATGAGTGTAGTCCACCACAGACTGCTGGACGACCAAGTGATGCAGATTCATTGGTGTAACAGCTCACTGGATTGATCCCAAGAGGCTGGAGAGACATTCCGCTGCACTAGCATGTAGGCCTCTAAAAGGCTCGCACACCTTTGATGTTTTGGCCGGTGCCTTAAATGACATTCATTCAGAATTTCAAATAAGAGAGAAGATAGTTAGAACAACAACAGACCATGGGTCAAATTTCCTCAAAGCTTTCAAAATGTTTGTCTGTGAAAACCACCAGAATGCTGAAGAAGGCAGTCTGGAACCTGAGAAAGAAACTGATGATGAAGAAGAAAACTCAGTTGAATTTCACAAAATTGCAGAAGTCCTGGATACAGATAATGGCCTTGAGTACCACCTACCGAAACACCACATTTGTGCTTGCCACTTGTTGAACCTAGTTTCATCTGTAGATATTGTACAGGCTGAATCAAATGACACCAACAGAAAGCTGGCCAGGTCCACTTTTGCCAAATGCCAAGCACTGTGGAATAAAACTGGATGCTCAGAGCGCAAATGATGGAAGCAGAATGCAAGCTACAGTTCATTCGGCCAAACCGGACAAGATGGAACTCTGTGTTCATGGCTGTGGAGAGACTTGTGCGCATACTGAATGGAACAGGAGAAGGGTCCATCAGAAATGCACTCAAAATTAACATGTAAGTAGCAGTTCTTTGCTTTATAGTTTTCTTTTTGAATTTAACTTAGTTCACAATGTCTATTAACTATTCTACAGGCTGAATCTAGCAGAACTGGCCTTCTAGGCAGCATATGCCATGGTAATGGGCCCAGTGGTGAAGGCACTAAATATCTCCAAGCAGAGACCAGCGCACAAATGGGATGGCTGCTTCCTACATTATACCAGCTGGATTCAAAACTACAAAGGCTCGAGATGTCCTCCAAGTTTTGCAGGCCATTAGTGGATGCACTTCAGTGTGGCATTAGGAAGTGTTTTGCTGAAATGTTTGAGGACTCAGAGTTGATTGCAGCTGCCATCTTGCTGCCATAGTTTAAGACTGTTTGGCCCAAGCATGATGCTGTGATTAAAAAAGGTAAACTATGTTAAAGCAGTAAGGCCTGTCAGTACAGGATCTCCCATGCAATATAGCTGCAATAGGCTGACAGAAAAAGTTTTCAGTTTGACTAGTCTTTTTAGGTGAGAATGTCCTTTACCTACTAGCTAATATTTATCTGTTAAAAATAAAATGTGTATGTTTAATTCCTTTGTCACACGTTTAGTTCTATACTGAAATGTTGTGAGAAAAAGCAGGTTTATTCTTGGATTGATTTAAAAGAGACAGCTAGATCTGATAGCCCATTAGTTAGCAGAACAATTTTTCTGTAAAGTTCTTTAGTTTCACAACTAACCCTGGATTTGATATTAGTTCTCTAGGCTAAAGCTGAAATAAGCTACCCAACTTGAGCTAAGTCAGTTGTGTAGCTCAGTGGTCACCAACTGGTCATGGTGCCCCCTTATGAGTCAATCGTTGCGGACAGCTGGCAAAGTGGGTTGAACCAGCTCAGCTGGAACGTGGTACAGACTCGGTGGGTTGAACGTTGGGGCCAGCTGGGCTGGAGCAAAGAGGGGCAGCCGCCTGGCCAGTTGGCCACAGGTTCAACCCACCGAAGCTGCACCATGCTCCAGCTGGGCATTGCGCTCCTTGGTGTGGAGGTCCTGAAGTTTTGACTCCTTCCTCCACCTCAGTGAAGTCCAGGATCTCCTCACCAGTCCTGGCCTGAGCTCTTCTGTGTCCTTAGTCTGTGAAGGCTGCAAACACCACAGAAGTGCTGGCAGCTATCCAAGGGTTAAAGGGAGCATGGTGATCACTCATGTCTCTCTTGGGTCCTGATCTCTCACACAGGGCTCACACATCTGACCACATGGGAGAAGCCCTTCTCCTCTTGCTGGGACTTTTACAGCTCTTCAGGAAGAGGAAAGCAGTGGAGATAACTGCTATGGCCAGAGCAGTCAGAGCTGAAAGATGTGGGAAGCCTCTGGGGGCAAGTTAGTTCAAATTAGTGGCACTGGCACATCCACACTAACGTTATTTTGAAATGACTATTTTGGAATTGGCGTTACTCCTAATGAAAAGCAGGAGTCCAGAATTCCATGGCCTGTTATTTTGAAATAATGTGCTGGGTAGTGTGGATGCACCACTTATTAAATTTGACTTTGGGGGGGTTATTTCGAAATAAGGTCCTAGTGCACACCAGGGCTTATACTAGTGTAGTTTACTTTCCTTCCTGTACATTGTACCAGTTTAAAGCAAATTTTTTTACCAATATAATTATGTGAACACTAGGGATGTTGGTCATACAGCTTTAACTATTTTCTATAACTATAACTTTTGGGTCCAGAAAAGTGGTTTAAAAAAAATCCAGCAACATTTCAGCAAAACTTTCAATCTTCTTCATCCATCATAAAGAAGCAAAGAAAGGGCAAGGTCCAATTTTATTTTATCTCCACTTTCATTTTTTAATTTCATTTCTAAGCAGCTGGCCCAAGTTCACACAGCAAGTCAGTAGCAGGACCAGAAATAGACCCCAGAAGTCCTGGCTTCTAATTATCTGCATTAACCACTGACACGCTTCTTTTAGATGCTTCAGCAAATGGTTCCATAAAATATTTATGAAGTTGTTGTTCAGTTGCAGTTCCTTTGCCTCTTTGCCACAGGGCTGCTTGCCACTATGTTTTTAATGCTTTGAAGGACTGTAGCAACGAATGACAGTGCCAGAAATATATTATTATTAATAATCTGCAAAGTGCAACAGCATTTTACAGGCAGGTTGGAAGACAAAGGTCCCTATGTATTTCATATTAACATACTGAAAGACTCTTATTGGATTTAAATTAAATGCATAGGTGGGAAACTTAACACTTCAAATACTGAAAAGTAAATGTACACAGATCTGTATACAATTCATTCCCAGAGCTGTGCTTTCTAGGGCATGCAGGACAGTACGCTTGAGCAGCATCAGTATGGATCAAATATCCACTTGGCATCAGAGTGGTTAACTTTAAGCATTTTTCCAGTTTCTTTAGTCTTCTGTTTTTGTAATAGACCATAAAAAGACACACAGAGAAAGAAAAAAAATAACCCAAACTCTAAACTTCCCCCCCCCTCTTAAAGTTACAAGCACACGTCTGCTGTGGCCCAAGTTCAAAAACCCAACCATAAAATATGCATCTGTGACACAGGGGAGTTGTTGAAAAAGGATGAAGTCTGAAGGTTTATGATTAGGTTTTATATCCCCTCTGACTACAGCATAGTACTTCCTGTATGTTTCTGTGGTGGGAATGGCATCCCAGCCATTTCCCCTTGTGGATGATGGTGTAATTAGAGCTGTAAAGAAAGAACCCATGACACTAAAAGGCTATAAGTACTGCAGGTTTAGGACAAGAGGTTGCTATGGAAACTGAAGTGAAAATAGGACCTTAAATGGGTGAAAAATGATAATATGGAATTCTTAGTTAGGATCAGGTGGTGGGTTCTTCTAAAGTACGCTCTGCCTTTTGACCACTGTGGCTATATCCTTACCTGGGATGTTTTATTCTGGAATCTTATTTTACTTTCTATGTCAACTTGTTTTGAAAGCATCTATTTGTACATGGTATCAAAATCATTCCAATACAAGTACATGACTCATGTACTAAAAGGAGAGAATTAAAATTCATTGTGCTGTGACATTGCTAATACTGTTGCACTGCTCCCTGCATTTGGACCTATGCTGATGGAATCTTCCAAGCTACCCATGAGCAGGCTCACTTGAGCTAAACTCTTCTTTGCTGTGTGATAGCCCTTTGGTACCTCCCAGTTCAATAAAAATACTCTGGAATGGGACCTCAGGTACCAGAAATCCCTTTTCTCACCCATGCCTGCCAATGTAGATCACTATATGCTGGAGCTCAAGTGTAGTTTTTTAAGTTCTAGCCTGACATTCGTCTCTTGGGATTTTGCTTCACTGTGTCAGAATAAATGTTTTCTAATCTGATGCTAATGCCAGGGCCTGTGGTCTGAATTTTCTCTTTCCCACAGGATCTACAGCTGCCAATGAAATCAGGAATCTACTGTTCTTGGCTGCTGAAATCACTGGCAAGGTCCCCATAATACAAGCCTGAACAATTCATTCCAGGTCCTTGGCAGAGCTCTATCCTGCATAGACCCAACATCTCAAGTTGCCACTGTTGTAAATCTTCCAGGAAAGAACACCAGGCTGCTTGGCATCCTTTCTACCAGGCTCTCTCAGGATAAGCGCGCAATAACAATGGAAACAATGAAACTGCAGCCTGGGAAAGATCTAAAGGCCAGTGAGGGAAAGGCTGTCATGGCAGACTCTGTCCCAGAGGCTTCTATGGCAGAAACTGCTTTGTTCATAGTGATAAATATCCTGGAGTTTGTTTATTTAGGGTAAGGGCCCACTAGCCCTATTGGAGACAATGGACTTTGCCACCTCTTATATCTGCGGGCTAAATTCTGCTCCTTGATCTGGGCATGGAACTCCCATAGAAGTCAATGGGAGTTGTATATGTGTATCTGGGAGCAGGATTTTGCTGTAGGTGTCTGCAGAGGCAGCATATGGGAGAGCATGCCAGAGTCGTGTCCTCTCCCCTCCCTTGATCTGCTGCATAGCCTATACTAAGCATTCTCAGTGACATTGCTGAAGCTGTCTGCCTTCACTCTGCCTCCCCCCCACTATCCTCAGGCAAAGGTTGTCTCCGTGAATCTGTAACATCTGGTTGGATCAGATTATCTTCAGTCTGAATTAGAATTTGGTAGCAATGACTCAACCATTTTGTGAACCTCAGTTTAACAGTCTGTGTCAATGGGATGAAATGCAGAAATCATACCTGATAGGATGGGGTATTCTTTGATAGAATAGTATTGAGCCTATTCCTGTGTTTACACTGCAATTTCCTTCCCACGGAACATTAGGTACGTGATTACAGTGAGATCCACTTCTGGTGAACTTGATCAAACTGTACCTGTAGTGAGGCAGAATCTAAGTCCCATCTCGTGGGAGATGGGACTACAACAATACCCTACACCCATGTACCCTAAAGCTGTAGTGTACCATCTCTTTATGTAGCTATCCTATATAAAGCCAACAGACACAGATAGCCAGCAAATGGGATTGAACCTGCCACCTTAGGGGCTAAAGCCATGTGTCTATCCTGCATGAGCTAAAAGCCAACTGCCTCTTAGCTAAGGCTATAAAATAGATTCCACCCTCCCTTGCCTATGGTCTCAGGGCCTCTGGATTACATCTGAATTTAGAGTAGCATAACTGAGCTAGGAAACGGTATGTGTGTGCGCTTGCACGACTGCAGGATCCCACATTGTCTGAGAGCTGGCAAACGAGGCAAATTTGTGACTCCTGGCTGCTCTTCTGGTGCAAACTCAGGGCAGCATCCAACTACTGACATGCTGGCTCCAGACAGTCTCCCTGCTGAATAAATGTTGTTCAAGTCTTGATCTGATTGGCAGCCCTGGGAATTCAATTCAACTCCCCAGGGAGAGCCAGAAGAGCTTTTCTTTCCTCCGTGGCTATTGTCATGAAAATGAATAAATGTCTCCTTCCCTGCTCCCCTCGCCATCTACAGGTTGTCAGTAGCCTGGATTAATTTTCTATAAATTTTATGTATTCCTGTCCTTGTTTTAGGGAAGGAGTCATTTAATCCTATTTTGCTGCTTGGGGTTGCCCCCAGTCCAAACGGCTGTGCAGTGGTGAATCCTGGGAAAGAGGGTGGCAGAGAATTCTGTACTAAACCTGGCTTAAATGACTACAGTGTGATCATTCGATTAGCGGCTGGCATATTGTTTGTGGTGCCCCTAATGGTTCGGGGAGGTAGGTCACAGAGTCTGTTTCCTCTTGCACATTACTTAAGACATTACTAAATGGTCAGGTACTTTTGCCCATCATTCTAGGTACATGCAAATTATTTAGGGCTGTGATGGGACCTGGAGTGCTGCCTGTGTCTTGTCTCCTATTTAGCTGTGTAAAACCTGACATGCAATAGTGCAAGTGAATGCAAAGCCCAAGTTACAATGTGGGTGAGGTCAAGCTCAAATGAGGTGAGCAATAGCTGGAACACAGTACAGAGGCCAGGCCTGCAAAGTCAGCATCACTCACGTACTTGTGGCATGTTACAAGTTGACACTAGGGATGGAAATCCTGTTTAATTGGTGAAACAGTTAAATGTAGTGCTAACCCTACATTTAACTGATTAAAGAGGGGCTGGGGGGAGGGGGGGAGCTCCTCCAGAAGGGCTGAAGTGGGCACTCCAGTTGCTGGGGTCTGGCGAGAGCAACCCCTGCCAGAGGTTCCTGGCCCTGCATGGAGGCTGCCACCTTGGTTCCTGGCCTTCATGTGGGGGCTGCTGCCACAGCTCCCGGCCCACCTGCAGGGGCTGTCATTGCCACCACAACTCTCAGGTATCAGTTAACAGTTACCCGGTAATGGAGATGCTTACCAGGTAACTATTTAACCGGCTACCCGTTAACATCCCTAGCTGAGACTAACAATGCATACAATATAAGGGAGGGACTTAGCTATCAATTTAACCCCCAACTCAGTAACATATTTAAGAATGTGTGTAGCTTCAGTTTTATTTGTTTGTTTGTTTTGTTAGAAAATCAAAATATTTTCAGAGGAAATTTATGAAAAAAAAACAAAAAACCAAAAAAAATTCAAAATTTACTTTAAAAAAACCTGGTATTTTTCAACAGTCTCTACTTACACATCTAAAATTACACATATGCTAAGCATCTTGCTGAATCAGGACCTAAAAAGGCAGGTCTTTACACAGCTCAGCAAAAGCAAAGAGGTTTAATTTATTAAATGTAATAATTATTTGCACTCTGTTCTATCATATCATAAGTTTTCATGACTTTAAAAGTTACATTTCTTTTATTTTTAAAAGGGTATCTAATTGCACATTATTGAAGCTGTCATCTTTATATGGTTAAACAATCCTGTTTAAAAAAAATCAGATGTGTTTATACAACATGGGGCTATATCACGCTTCCCTGTGTCATCTTACTGCAACCTGCCTCGCTTGTTTCAGCTGCATGTTAGCTCTCTAACACAACACAGCCTGTAGGCCATTGAAACACTCTGCCTTAGGCTACTCCAGCCATGCCTTTGTCTTACAGGTTGCCAATAGATGTGCCCAGCCCCCATCTCTTTAGTCTCCCTGTGAAATCCCATATCCTCCGCTCCCAAAGGAATATTGTATCCCAATTTACCACTTTTACCCAAGTACTGCTCTTGTATCACACATAACACTTGACTTCTATGATATTTATTGATGAAAAAATAAAGATTCATAGAGAAGTGTGTGTGTGTATGAGCAGGAGTGGCCCGAGGTGGGCTGCAGCAGCTGGCACCCCAGGCGGAACGCGTGATCGTGATCGGTGCCTCCGCCTGCATGGCTGTCAATGGAGTAACATCATCATCGGGTGCCTCGGGCACCCTGTGACATCATCATCGGGTGCCCCTGGCACCCCGTTGAAGGCGGCGCCCTAGGCAATGGCTGAGTCAGCCTATAGTCATGGGCCACCCGTGTGTGTGTGTGTGTGTGTGTGTGTGTGTGTGTGTGTGTGTGTGTGTGTGAGAGAGAGAAAATATATTAAAATGGCCATACTGGGTCAGACCAAAGATCCATCCAGCCCAGTCTCCTATCTGCTGACAGTGGCCAATCCCAGATGCCCCAGAGGGAGTGAACAGAACATGGAATCATCAAGTGATCTCTCTCCTGTCATTCTGAAGTCAAGGCTCAGCCTGGAAATACAAAAGTGGTGGTACTCCAGCTCTACCAGTGATCACTATGAGAACAAGTTCAAAAGGCTGATGTTCGTATTGCCCACATAAAAGTGCAGCATTAATACCTTATTAAGATGAATGGGAAATCCAACCCTATTGATTGAGTCTCTGTTAGCAGTATTGAGTAGGCAGTTACACTTTGGTCACAATCTATACATTTCCAAAACAAATAAAGTGATGATTCTGTAGAAACGGATGAACAATATACTCTCATCTGAAGTAGTGTGTTCATTCTGGACCATCCTGTCTCAAAAATAGAAGGGGAGAAAAATGACTAGACATACAGGAATGCATCCATGTGAAGACAGAAAAAAAATGACTGGAAGTGTTTAGTGTAGTGAGAATAATAATAATAAAGGGACACTCTAGAGATATACAAATTAAATTAACAATATGGAGAAAAAAATCTTCAGATGCCCAATCATCTCAAGAAGTGGGCTGTGCCCACGAAAACTCACGATTCCATCTACATGTTTTGTTAGTCTCTAAGGTGCTACTAGACTATTTGTTGTTTTTTTAAATATGGAGAAAGTCTACCAGGCACACCTCTTATTCTTAACACAAGAGGAATGGGAAATTCAATGAAACTGAACTATCTCCATGTGAGATGGAGATAGTTAAAGGAAGTGGTTTGTTGAAATATGCTTAATTAGCCTATAGAACTCATTGACACAAGTTCTAATGGAGGCTGGGCACTTTTTAGGTTTCAAAAAAAAAAAAAAAAAGAACTAGGATGAGGGTATAGAATTTTCCAAGTCACACAAGGCAGCAAGGCTCCTAACTCCCAGTGAATGTCAGTTCTACCTTCTATTAATGTCTATTTTAATATGAAGAATGAATATATCCACAGTTGAACTGCAGAAGCTAGAAAAGAAATTAGGCTATAGTCCCTCATGCTTCAGGCCATAAACCAACCTCTAACTGGGCACATTATTCAATAGTTTGGCTCTTGTGATGTTTCTCACGCCTAAAGCAGGGATAGTTAAACACAGAGGCTGCATCTAGACTGGCAAGTTTTTCCATAAAAGCAGCTGCTTTTCCGGAAAAACTTGCCAGCTGTCTACACTGGCCGCTTGAATTTCCTCAAGAACATTAATGATCTCATGTAAGATTGTCAGTGTTCTTGCAGAAATGCTATGCTGCTCCCATTCGGGCAAAAGCCCTCTTGCGCAAATGCTTTTGCACAAGAGGGCCAGTGTAGACAACACGTTATTATTTGCGCAAAAAAGCCCTGATCACGAAAATGGTGATCGGGACTTTCTTGCGCAAAACCGCGTCTAAATTGGCACGGACGCTTTTCCGCAAAAAGTGCTTTTGTAGAAAAGCGTCTGTGCCAATCTAGACGCTCTTTTCCGCAAATGCTTTTAACAGAAAAACTTTTCCGTTAAAAGCATTTGCGGAAAATCATGCCAGTCTAGACATAGCCACAGAAAGGGAAACATAAATATCCTTTAACTTGTGGGCTTCATTGGATCCACCAGCACCAGGTCATGTACAAATGAATTAACTTTATATTGCTCCAGCCTGTGACTGAATGGGTCAAAGTGTTCTCTCACTTAGGTAGGTGTAACCCCACTGAAATCAGCAAAGCCAGCTTCTAACCCTCTCAGATTTAGAACTTAGGGTGCTGCTGTTAACAGCTATTCTTAGCATACACTGACTGGACAGTTCAAGTTTGTTAAATCTGGGGGAAAGAAAGATGAGATTGTTCATTGCATTTTAAAAGGAAGTGATTTTTCTGAACTCTTGTTTGAGTTTACTGTTAATTTTTTGTGCTTCCTAATAAATGTATAAGCACCCAGTGACTTACCTTTCAGAGAATCAGAGTATAATGAGTGTGTGGATACAAAGCAAAATATGCCTGCCAGTTAAACCACAAACTTGTGGCATTGCTGATGGAACAGAGGTTTTTCTGCTCTCAAAGCACAGGCTCCATTGGTGCTAAATGAGGACCTCTCCACTTGGACTCAAGTGAGGTAATTTACCCTGGATCAAGGGCGCCATTTTGGGCATGTAGGGAGGAGGGCAGCAGCTGTGCATTCTGGGATGCAACTTGCTTTTCATTCTGTTCCCCAGACGCTAAGGGAGTTAGGGGAAAGTGCTTGCATTCTGTGAATACCTCTCACACCTGGCTGGTGAGCTCCCTTCACCAGCCAGGCATGTGTGTAACCCACAGAATGCAAACACTTTCCCCTCACTCCCTTAGCATTCTGGGAATGGGATGAAAAGCTAGCTACATCCCCCTCTATGTGCCTAAAATAGCGCCCTTGCCCCGGATACGACTCAACTGGAGTGAATGGAGTTACACTGCCCTAGTAATATTAGAATTTATATCCTCTGTGATCTGTAGACACAAGAGGGCATTATAATCACATGCATTTGATCAGATTTATGTTATCTAAAACAGGAAGGGCAGCAGGGCATGCACACGCTAGCTAGTGCACTAGAAGATGCATACCGAAACTATGTCAGAGTTGTTCAACCCAGTCTTTTTCCTGTTATAAAATGGCATTGTCTGCTAATTCTAACAGAGAGCCCTTGCAGTGATTTATAAACTTTTAATCTGTTAATGTCCCAGGAGAGAAATAAACCATTGTTTTAGCTTAAAATTAATCCAGCTAACATCTTACAGTTCATTAAAAACACTTAAAAGTGGGGTCATTTTTAGCTAGACTAATAGACAAAAGATAAATTATGTCCAAGTGTGAGGCATTCAAGGTGATTTCAGCACCAAGTTCTGATGAAATGTGTTATTTGAACTAGGGATGTAATAGAGTAATCGATTAACTGATAAGTAAAAAGTAAACTTGCACTGGGTCCTGGACCTACCCCCGCTGCAGCTCTGCATTTAAAGAGTATTAGGAGCCAGGCAGGTAGGCAGCCCAGCTCAGTTCTGGCTTGTGCCAGGTCTGGGAGCTCAGACCTCTTCCCCTGGACAGGGACTGTCTGGAAACTATAGAATAGTCGACTACCCGATAAGAATTCATGAGGTTAATCGACTGTTCAATTAACTGATATTTAACATCCCTAATCTGAACCGTAACTTAAAAACTAGCTTTAGAATATGGTCTGTTTGGGTACATGCCGATGGCCTACTTGGGTGCAACCAAATGAAAAACGCAGCCACCAAGATGTTCAGGGGCACAGCATCATGCTCTGGGTATCCCTAAGTCTCCCCAAAACTAGGATTCAATGACCGGGTAAATTACTTAACAATTGCTATGTTCTGAGGCAGTAGGCATCGTTCACTGTCAGAAGACTGGGCTAGATGGATCATTAGTCTGATCTAAGGATGTTGAATTGTGGTTAATTGACTAGTCAACTACTCGACTATTCGATAGGCACTTCCGCATTCCTCCTTTGAGCCCCACCAGGGGCTCTTGTACATTTCAAAGGAGGAATGCGGAACTCCATGTGCAGCCAGGGGCCAGCAGGAAGTCCCACTGACCCTGGTCTACATGCGGGTGTGCCAGTTTTGAAATGTACAAGAGTCCCCAGCTGACCCTGGACGCTATCGTGCTTTGGCGTTTTACAGGGGTAGCATCACACAGCTGAGCCGCGGATCAGCTGTGTAGCAGTTGCCCCTTTGAAACACTGCATTAGGGCTTCAAAGTAGCAGCGCCTCAGCTCAGCTATACAGCACTGCTACTTTGAATACCCCTTCTTCCCTTCCCGCCCCCCTTTGCTGCCTCTATCTGATCTTAGGCCCCTGGGAGATCCAGACCAAAGAACCAGACCACCACGGGGTCCTGAATGGCTGTCAGAAGCAAGCCTTTGAAGTTGAAGGTTACAATACCACGCTCAGCCATGTAGAGGGGGTGCTGAATGGTGAGCAATTTTCTACTGACGCATTGGCCCAGCTTTTTAAAGCTACTCAGGCAGATGTGCTCAAACAGTGAGTAGAGTGGCGGTTCTGGGTATGGTAGTGTATACTTGTAAACAGTTAATTGATGTGCCTAGGCTTATCGGTTAACCTTCTCAGTTACGGGCAGCCTGCTTACCACATGCGCTGCTACCTCTGCGTCAGAGGCAGCAGCGCGGTGGGGGGAACAGGTGACTCCACAAGAGCTACCTCTCCCACTCCCCATGTGTAAACATGTAATCGATAACATTTTCCGCAGTTATACATTTACCAGAATACACACATTTTAACAACCCTAACACAGGGAGCCATTGAACCAAACCGTAAACCCTGTATATGATACAAGCCACTTCAAATTAGGGGCACAGCAGCTTCCTTAGTTCCAGCCCTTATGGGCATTGCTGAGCTCAGCGGCGTAATGCCAAACTGATTTAGGAGTCTAAATCTCATTCCCTAAGGGTATGTCTACACTACAAAGTTAATTCGAACTAACAGATGTTAGTTCGAATTAACTTTCATAAGCGCTACACAGGCAAACCGCTAGTTCGAACTTAATTCCAATTAGCGGAGCGCTTAATTCAAACTAGGTAAACCTCATTCCATGAGGACTAATGCCTAGTTTGAATTAACTACAGGCAGTCCCCGAGTTATGCGGATCCGACTTAAGTCGGATCCGCAGTTACAAACGGGGCCCTTCCTCTCCCTGGTCTCCAGCAGACCAGGGAGAGGAAGCAAAGCGGCGGAACACGCGGCCAGCTGACAGGCCAGACGCGTCTGGGCTGTCAGCTGGCCGCGTGCTCCGCGGCTTTGCTCTGCTCTGCTCCCCCTGCCCCTGGTCTCCTGCAGCCCCCCGATTGACCCTCCCCCCCAGATGGCAGCCTGTGGCAAGTGCAGCCGGGCTGATGCCGAGTGCTGTGATGTGCCCAGTGGGGGCACTCAGGGCACTCCAAGCCAGGACTGCTTTGCAAGCAGGGAACCCCTGAGAACTGTCTGTCCGGGGTGTGGGTCAGGTCCGTTTAAGCACAGCACTCGGCTAGCCTGAGGCAGCAGCTCCACGCTCTAAGTCCTAATCTGATGCCCTGCCGGCACTGCTTCCAGCCATCCTTACCCTCAGTTAAGGGTCCACTCAGTGTGGACATGCTAGTTCAAATTAGCAAAATGCTAATTCAAACTAGTTTTTAGGTCTAGATGCACTAGTTCGAATTAGCTTAGTTCGAATTAACTAATTCAAATTAAGTTAGTTCGAATTAGTGCTGTAGTGTAGACATACCCTAAGTGCCTAAGTCCCTTTTGAAGAGATTTAGGCTCCTAAATCAGTGATGCATTGTGATACTGAGCTGAGCAGTACCTACAGAGCTTTTAAAGTCTGAGCTACAAGGCTTGCTAGAAGAGCTGCCCTCCGCAGCAGCTTAAGAGTGGCTTTGGAGAGCACTGCTAAAGCCTGAATCTCTGGCTCAAGGTTGAGTGTGCTGAAGTAATACTGGCGGTGAGAGGGAATCCTCTCCAGGCTGGGATCTGTGGTCACTGAGTTGTCTTTCAGTCAGGTCCAAATTGGCCAGAACCTCATGCTAGGGTTTGGTGGTATCATTCCCTTACAAAAATTCTGCTCCTTGTAAGATGGGCAGGCAGTGGGAACATTAACAGAGGTCTTATTCTTGTCTCTTGCATTCCCATAGTTCTGCCTAAGCGCCTTTGCTTTGAAGCAGCGTTAGTCCTTGTGCTGGGAATTCTCCTCCTTCGTTTGCCCTGCCAGCTGCATTCGGTGGCTATAATTCAGATGGGTCTGTGCATGCCTTTCCCCAGAGGGAAAGAAGTGGTAGTCTCCTGATGGGTTCACATGGAAGGACAGGGCATAGCTGTTACAACAAATGGGAATTCACCACCAGTTGGAATTTCAAAGGGCACACCTGGTTGCATGTCAGCATTTAATTGAGACATTATTGGTCAAGATATGCTTAGGGTGCTAGAAGGCAACACAGGTAAACAGATAAGCTGACCCCAAAGTGAAGCAATGTAGTGTGGGGCAACAGTGGGAGGTCTGTCAGAGTGGAGTAGCTAATGCAAAACACAGATGTGTTCGTGCAAACCTTACACTGAGAAAACTCATTCCAGAACAGAATTATTTCATCACCAAAGCAGATAATGTAGGATAAGACATCAGATAATTTTAGAAAAGAACCTTTGGGGACGTACACAAGGTAGTTTATCCAAACAAACAAATAAACCCTGAAGTTAATCTGAAAAACTTTTCCTGTGCAGACAAAATTTATGTACAGTTGAAAAACATTCTATCAACTCCAGCAGACTATGCTGCAGAAAATTAGCATAATGACAGAGAGACAGACAGACAGACAGACAAACATGGGGGACCCAGCTTCTATGCTGTTAATTCAAGTGCCACTAATGTCAGTAGGAATGTTTTTGCTCTCATTGACACTGGAGTAAATCCAGAATTGCCTCACTAGTTCTTGTGGAGTTGCTATGATGCAAAACTGGTGCAAGTGAGAGGACAATTTAGCCCAGTGAGTGTCACACCTGTGAAGATGAAGGCAGAACCAGGCCCACTATGGACTGAGAGGCAGTTGCTGTTATTGCTTGCAGCAATACAGAGCAGGGAGTGAAAGGAGAATGCACTGAAACTAGAGATGATACTGTTTTGTCCAGTTACAATAGATCATTGCTAGCTTGTACCAAGTAGTGTGCAGAGAATCTAAAAATACTACATAGATGCATTTTATATTGCTTTATAGTACAGTCCATAAAGTCTGTTACCTAAGTACTAACTATTGTCACCATCCTTTACTGTGGGTCATTACAGCACAGCATAGTATAAATTATACTGATCTGTAGGAGGACAGATTGCAGGATACTGCAGGATGCTGCATGGAGATAGCACATGTGAAAAGATTATGGGCAGGTTATGGTCAGTTGTTACATCATGGTAAAGCTGAAGTAACCCACCTGATTTCCATTCAATTATGCTGGATTTCCATTGGTATGACTGAGGGTAGTATCTGATCTTGACTTTTTCTGTTATATGTAGAGCATGATATTCTATTGCAGTAGGTGGATTTGTACAGCAAGAGGCTATGTTCTGCATATGGTGCTGAGATGTGGAAGAAGTGTTTAAATCTCCTATCCTGATTTGAAAATCTCAGCCATAGCCTATAAAAAGCAGATCATATTAGTATTCTGTAAACCAGTGCAATGTATACTGCTCTGAGAATGCATGGCAGTTAGTCTATACTGGTGTGTGTATCAGGAGAGTGATGCATTTTGCAGCATGCTGTGAAAAGATGTGTACTGTGTGTGTAACTGGTTGCACACTATTGAAGAGCTGTAGCAGGGAGCAGTATAGTGCATATGTAAGATACATAAATATAGTGCTTCATTTCATTTCCACTGAGATCCCTGAGAAAGCACCAGTTGACTTCACTGGGAGCACACTCCAGTCCTCCTGCTACAGCAATGCAGTGCTGCATGCTGCAAGATGGATTACATTGGGTTATGGCATGTCAGGAAACCTCCCAGTGCCGCTCACTGCCTCACTAGTGTAAAAATCCGAGGAGACTCTTCGAATGACGCAACTCTCCTTAAATTTACAGCTGCTAAAATAGCCCAGAAGGGCAGGACATAGCCAGAGCCCGTCTTCTGCAAATGGTGGATGGCAGGTTATTGATTTTGATGATTATTCCTTAAAAAGTAAAGGAGGAAGAATTTCTTTTTTCTAAACTTGATGTTGCTCTGTGACCGCAGCTTTCTCAGCAATGCCTCAGGATCACACTGGAATGAACTGGTGTTGAAAGTAGGAGTGTGTATATGGGGCGGGGTGGGGGGGGAGGCTGCTGCACCCCCTGGCTTGAAGTGGATTACAATGCATATCAGCTTTACGGTTTGGTTCAATGGCACTCAGCACCCCTTACTATAAACATTGTTCCAGCATCCCTGGGGGAATGGGTTATCTAGTGGGTTTGACATTCCAAGCTCTGTGCTTTTCAGTGCAGCTCTGTTTTCTCCTCTCCTTAGTCATGGGGCAAGAGCCAGGGCTGCGTCTGAGTCTCTTTCTGCTCCTGCTGCTGGCAGGAGCTGGGAAGGGAACTGGGGGGAAAACCCCAGGCTCTGCTGCGGGTGCTTCTGTCTCACAGCCTGTCTGCAAGTCAGTGCAGAGCCCGGCGGCTTGCCAAGGGAAGCATTTGCCAGATGGCAGTGGGCCCAGAATTGCTCCATAATTAGGGGCATTCAGCACCTTGCCAGAATGCGGTTGTGTTTACATGGCAGGGGTCAGAGAACAAGCAACAACGCTGGGCTCCCAGCCCCACATGAGCGCACCACAGCCACTGGGGAGTCTCTAATAACTTTACCTCCTCTTAACCCATGATGTGCCAGGCTGGGGCAAACTAGGGCTGGGAAGAGTCATGCTGGGCCACACTGAGGGTGGGAAATTCCTGAAAGAAATATGCCTTAGGGAAGGAGTCTACTGTGCAGAGACAGTGTTAGGCATATGCAGACAAGCAATGAATTCTGGCCTGGAGAAGCTCAAGGCAGCTCCTACTTAATAAAAACTAGGATTACCATCTGGCTGGTATTTGACTGGCCTGTATAAAGTTACCAGAAAAATAACTTAATCTGCTGGTTTATGTTAGAGAAGAAACAGGTGACCCAGGAGCAGATGGGGGTAAATGGAGCACTTTATTGCTGTCGCACATTTACCTGGAACCCCCAACACACCATTCTGAGTGGCAATGATTTGGCAACAGTTACACTCCTTTGTCTATTTTAGTATGTTAATTCACACATCTATCACTACTTTCCATAAAATCTTATTTAGCAAAGTTAACTCCCACACAATGAATATTAATAAGTAGGTGATGAATACAATTATACCCCTCTGTTTGTTGTTTACTGGTTTTTAGTTAAATCAGCATCACATACTGTCTTAATAAGCAGCTTACAGGGAGGGGGGAAAGATATCTGACCCTGAAAATATTTTTACATAGCAAGTGCAAAGCCAAAACAAAGAAAACAGTGTTCAACTGTCTCCCAGGCTGCAAAGACAAAGGGGAGAAAACATGCTCAAAGGGCCATGCCTGTTCTTCCTCTATGGCTATTGTATTTTTTTCCCAGATACCTATTAATTTTTGCATATCCCAACACTACCCTGTTCTCTTTCAAAGAAGGGCCCACGTGCCCCTCCTTCCTGAACGCTGGCCGTTGGGGTATCCAGGCTAGAGTCGCTGACTCCAATTGCCTGGTACCTTGTTCTACTGTGGAGGTAGGAAAGGCCGGTCACACACCAGGGATAGGTAACTGACTTACAAATATGGTTTCTGGGGAGTGGCCAGGGCAGTGCATAGCCTTAAACTTGCCATTAGCAAAATTAATAATACTATCAGTAGGAGTAATATCCCAACAGCATGGACAGTTTGACTGAGGAATGAATGTTTGTTAGGCCTGTCCGAAAGGCACCAGTTATACCAGCTCAAACACAATTTGCAGGCTGTTCAGCTGCCAATTGGAACACATTAGTCCATTGGATGGCCTGGGCTTTCAAGATTCATGCTTGATGTTGTTCAGCCTGGAGCTGCTTTAACAGATGTGTCAAAGTGTCCCAATTTATCCAGGTAGGCTCAGGTACCACTTTAGTACAATTTGTTGGCACCATCAAATATCCAGTCTGGTTGAGTTGTTGCACAGCTGGTATATAAATCCAATAAGCGGAGTTTCCTAATTGGAAGGAGAAATTACCCAAACCAAACCCTACCCTTTTTATGCATCTTCCACTCTCCAGAGCCTGACCATTGAGCATTGCTGATCCCTCCCAACAAATGTTATTTCTCTGTTCAACCCAGTGTTGAGAAAAAACAGGTTCTGTGCACTATTGGGACGTAATGCTGCTTTGAGCAAATCAAGGAACCTCTTCTGGGCCCTGCTGGTTTCTCCATTTGCAGAATGGGGGGAGGCTCTCTTGTCACTCTCATTCCCTCCGGTCAGATGGAAACTAGGGATGTTAGAGTGTAGTTGAGTAAATGATTTACCAATAAGCCTGAAGTTATCAGTTAATCCTATTGGCTACACGTATGCCCCCCCCTCCCCCCATCTTGCTATATCTGTATTAGAGGCAGCAAAAGGGGGGAGTGGGCATCCGTGCATGTTAGGAACTGGCTTTAAGCTGGCTCCCCATAAGCATCAGATCCACCTGTGGCCCCTCCCCCCCACTGCTGTCTCTAATACAGCATGGAGGGTTGGGGCAGCAGGCTGGAGCTGATATGTGTGAGGTGCTGGCTTTCAAGCAGGCTCCCCACACATGTCAGCTCCATAGACCCACATACCCCGCCCTTTGCTGCCTCCTTCAAAGGCAGTGGGGAGGGGGGCGGCAGGAGCTGGTGTGTTGGGAAGCCAATTTAAAAGCCAGTTTCCCCCAGCACCAGCTTTGTGGCTCTCTCCCCCACACTCTGCTACCCCTATCAGAGGAAGCAGTGCTGAGGGGCAGGGGAAGGAGAGGCTGCTGCAAAGCAGCCTGTGTCTGCAGAGAGCTTGGCTCTCCCCTGGATGAGCTGCTGCCATCCCACTCTGCTGCCTCTGTATCTGACACAGAGGCAGCAGTGCAGAGTGGCAGGAAGCCAGTCTTCCCGGGGAGCTGGTTTTTAAACTGGTTCCCCTCATGGACCAGTTCCCACATGCCACCCCACACTCCTCAGGCAGGGGGGCTGCACCAGAGTGTGGCTGAAGTGCATTGGTTGCTGACCCCGCCCCCAAGAACTATCAAATAGTCCTGTAACCACTAAAATTTCATGTGATTACACGTCTATTTAATTACATGATATCTAACATTCCTAATGGAAACTGCCTTTGTTGTCCCAAGGATCAGAATACAATATAGTGCTCCTCTGGTTTTTCAGGCACTATGCAGATCTGTAAGTCACTCTCAGGTCAGCTCCTCTGTATCAGTGTATAAAGACACAAGAGATAGCAGGGAGCTAAATTCATTAGGGCTTAATGCACAAAAGAATTTAGAGATCATGCCAAAGATGGACTCCAGACACTGGCTATAATCAAGCACATCTGTGGGCAGATACATGGTGTCCTCTACTCCCCTCCCCGCCCCACTCCTGACTACAGTACCTCTTCCCAATCCTCAGCCCCACCACTGCAATTCCTACCAAGAGAGCCAATGCAGTATCATAGAACAGGGGAAGCCTGAGTGGAGAAATGCCTAGCAGTCATTGACTTACTAATGATCTCCATGAATAATGTAGAACCTGGAGCCTGAATGGCTACCGGGTACTATTTATCTGACCATTCCAGAATACATTCTCTCTCTGAGCCTCGTGGTCTCTTGCTCTTTGGATTTCAGAGTTGCATCATGCTCTTTAGTGGAACTTGCTGCTTAAAGAGATGACCAGGTATCAAAAAGCAATTCAGAATAGTGTTCATAATTATCTGTTGTTTGTCTAATACTCCATGGCAGGAGGTGGCAAATAACTAACCCGTTCCATATAGTAAAGAGATAATCTGAGATATGTACAGGATTACACAAGGAAATACAAGTTAGATAGCAGTGAGGGATAGTCATAAAATCTGGGATAAGCCATGGGACAAAGAGCAGTTGAGAGGCAGCACAGTCTAGTGGATAGAACACTAGGTTCTGTTCCCAGTTCTGCCATTGTCTTGTTGCGTGACCTTGAGCAAGTTACTTTACCTCTCTTGATCCCATTTTTCCTCCCTGTCTTATCTATTTACATTGCAAACTCTCTGGGGCAGAAATGGTCTCTTCAGAGATATTTGTACAGTAACTAACATGGTCTGGCCCTTGTTTTAGCAGGAGCTTCTCAGTAATATTGTAACATAAATACATGTAAAGGGGATGGAGTCTACTGTGAACATGGGCAGTGTGGAACTGGCCTCTTCTACTCCCCAGGTACATTCAGATGGGGTGTTGGAAATGTGAGCTCACTGCTTATTATGCAAAACATGCTCAGTTTATTCATTCTGCTCTCTCCTCTCTCCCTGCCTCTCCCACCTTTGTTCCATCCACCTGTTGTGCTTTATCATGAACTGAGATCGCAAACCTTTCAGAATAGGGATTTCCTTTTTGTAATGACATGGTTATTGTAGCATTCCTGGCACAAGAAAACACCTTATTTTTGGTTAGTTTACAAAGTTCACATTCAGTTAGACCTGACTGCACCCACTGAAGACAGGAGTTGGCATTAGTGACAAAACTTGACCTGCAGAATCTTTATTCTAGGAGAAGCTCCATAAGGAAAGAACCTAGCATAAATTTTAGAGACCAGGATAGAGTTTGCCTCATTGACTGAATGAACAAAATCCCTTTAAATAAGAACTGAGTATAACCTGACCTTAAGTCATTTGCAGATAAATATGGAGTGCCACAAAAATGCATTTATAGTCACATTTCAAAGTTGGACCAGCCCTGGAGGGAACAGAATGAGGCACCTTTGCTGATGCTGAGTGGAGGCTGTTCTAGTTATAAAAGTCATTACAATGAGAATAAAATTAAAAAGCCCAAACTAGCACAGCTTGGAAGTCCAGAGATGTGTATCGATCAATTATTCTCCATATGCTTTTATTATTCCTTCTTAAAAATGTCCAGTGCCTACTTGTGACATCACATTATTTAAATCACAGCATTCAAGTCAAATATTTAAATTACAGTTCAAGTTACTTGCTTCCTTGACAGTCTCATAATAACAACACAGCTATCATCAGCAAGTCCTTTAAGCCCATGACCCATCAATTTACCTCTGGTCCAAATGCCCACCAAAAAGAAGGGATTTGCATGCACTACCAAGGCTGACAAATCTCCTGTAGAAGTCATAAATGGGACTGTGTTCTGTTATTTTGCTCCAGACTCATTATAGGTATATCTGTAGCACCTGGAGACCCTGTCTCCACCATAGGCACTGTACATGCATATAGCAAAGAGATAGCCCCTACTCCAAAGTGCTTGCACTACGAGTATAAGGTAGGAAACATGCACAGAGGGACAGAGCATGGGTCCAAAGTCACAGTGAGATGACTGTTAGTAAAGTGTGGAATATACCTCTCCAATATCTCTCTAGGTTCCTAGTCCCTGAGTTCTCCAGACTATAATTCATTGGCCTCATGTGTATGTTCAGTTTTGCCTCCTCCTAGATGGAACTTAACAGACTTGCCTGTATGTTTATCTACTATATATCTGAGAGAGTGTGTGTGTCTATCTGTTTCCCTGGTAAGAGCTAGGACCACCAAATCTGGTATAGAGTTTTCTCTTAAAGTAAGGAAAGGGTTTGGTGGTGCCAGGAATGGTCTGGACCTGGAATGGGATTGCTTCTCATAACAGCATACTGAAGAGAGGCTGAATCACCAGGCAGATGAAAGGGGTTGGCTGGGGGCTCTCCCCACACCATCCAGGACTGCCTGAGCCTCCCATTCCCTGGTACACTTTAGGGAGGGAAGATACTGCACTTCCTCATTTGTACAGGAACATTCTGGCTGTTCTGCTTCATCAGGGAGCAAGGAGAAAGTGCAGTTTGCTGCATTACTCACTCTGGTTATGGAGCACAGGGGGCAAATTAACCTGGACCTGCCCCGGAATGGGGACATGCACCCGCTCCTTCCATCCCCCTCCCCCTCCCCCTGGCAGTGCCCAATGGGGCCGCGGAGGCCATGGAGAGGTGCTTCTCACTTGGCTCCAAGCTGCTGCATTGAGAGAGGGCAGTGGTAGTTCTCTCTTCCTGGGGCAGCCGCTATATTGAACCCCTCCTCTGCATCCTCCCCATGGGAGCTAACAGCTTCTGCAAGTCCCTGGACAAGATGTGGGAGGGCCAGCTCCATGCACCAATAAGGGCTGGGTCCCATATGAAGAAAGATTTAAAAGACTGGGACTTTTCATTTTAGAAAAGAGGAGACTGGGGGGAGGGGGGAATATGATATGATAGAAGTATATAAAATCATGAGTAGTGTGGAGAAAGTGAATAAGGAAAAGTTATTTAATTGTTTCCATAACATAAGAACTAGGGGTCACCAAATGAAATTAATAGAGATCTGGGTTTAAAACAAAAGGAAGATATTCTTCTCACAGCGCTCAGTCATCTTGTGGAACTCCTTGCCAGAGGATGCTGTGAAGACCAGGATATTAACAGGGTTCCAAAAAGAACTAGATAGACTCATGGAGGTTAGGTCCATCAATGGCTATTAACCAGGATGGGTAGGTATGGTGTCCCTGGACTGTTTGTCAGAGGCTTGAAACAGATGACAGGAGAGGGATCATGGGATGACTCCCTGTTCTGTTCACTCCCTCTGGGGTATCTGGCATTGGTCACTGTTGGAAGACAGCATATTGGGCTGATGGATCTTTGGTCTGACCTACTATGGCCGTTCTTGTGTCCTCATGTTCTTATATAAGGGCAAGATGGGCAAATACTGGCAACAGCATTCACGCATGTTCAATGGCATGTGCAGCTCCTTCATTGTCTATATAAGCAAATGTTAATTAAGGTATTTATATTTCAATTATTGCCCTGATATATCAGATCCTCATTCAACTGGGGAGCAGAAACAATATATTGTGAATTAGGTGACTGGTCATATGGCATGGATAATGAATTACAATAGTCATGGCAAAAAATCTGCAATTATTTCAGATGCTAAAATATGTGTGCATAAACCATGTATCAGATAAGCTGGAGTAATGAACAAATGAGCTATTTAAAATGATGATTGTCGGTGGGTATTTATATTTTTAATAATAACTTGACTTAGGGCTTGTCTCCACCGGCAAATTTTGTTACCAAAAAACCTTTTTATCAATATATCTATATAAATAGACTCATGCTGGGAGATGATGTCAAAGCTTTTCCTGAGATACTTAATTTTCTCACAGAGATTCTATGGCAGGGCTGCCATTGCCCCACTCCGTGGTACAACACTCTCCTAAGCCATTCCTCAGACTGTACGTTGCCATACCAAGCTGCATTTATGTCTGTGAAATGCCCAAGGTGATCCACAAGCACCTGTAGCACCATAGGGAAGTACCCTTTCCGAGTGATATACTCTGGCAAGGTGGAGTGGTGCTATAATGGGAATGTGTGTGCCGTCAGTGGCACCACCACAGTTTGGAAAGCCCATGTCAGCAAAACCTGCCACTCTCTCATCCACATTTCCCAGAGTTACAGTCCCACGCAGCAAAATGAAATTTGTCTTGCACTCTTGCATAAGTGCTGCCCTAACTGCAGACTTCCCATTCCAAACTCATTTGCCACTGAACAAGGCCCATACACAGAAATTTTGGGGGAGGGGTGCAAATTGTGGCAGGGGCTGGTGTACAGTAATTTGTCATTAAGAGAGAGGTGGCTTATTCACATAAGTCTTTGCTGTGGACAGCTATATTGGTATGATGGTGACCAATAAGGGTATAGTTCTCCTGTTCCTGTACAGGGATAGCTGTACCTCTATAAAATGACTTTACACTGATGTGTGTCCTTGCTTGGGAAGAGTGGTAGATTTGATATCATTAAAATAATACAAGTTTCTAGTGTAGAAAGCACTTTGATTTAAACATTCCTAAGGTTCCTATTTGATTCTGTGCATCTCATGATTTACCGAGGCATTGTAAGTATGTTCCTTTCCCTAATAAAATCTAATGCATGTGTGACATCTACAAACAGGGTTAATAATTCCTGAGATGTTACTATGCATGTGTTGGTCCCTTAAGGCACTGAAATTTAATCAGAGCAAATGTTCATGCTGTAATAATACTTATCTATCTATAACCTTGTTGAAGTCTGATGGGCAGAATGTTTGAGAAACTGATCTGAATAGGAGCTGTGTCTCCTGCTTCCTTAGTTCAATTTGATTTTTATTAAAAAGCAGGGTGTTTTCCTACACCATTGCTAGACTTCATAGTTATTCCAACCATATCATCCAGGATGGATTCCAGCTCTTATCCAGGGGTTAGCAGTTCTCACATAAGCTTATTAATGTCAGTAAGGCTTACAACACCATGGGTATGTCTAGACTGCACCCCTCTGCCGGCGAAATTGCTAATGAAGCGGGGATTTACAGGAGGTATACAGGATCTATTGAAAAAAGGCTTTCTTTAGTGATAGATCAGCGTCTAGACTGACGCTTTTCTACAACAAAGCTCTGTGCCAGAAAAAAGCGGTGGCCATTTTTATGCTAATGAAGCACGGGATATTTAAATCCCCACTTCATTAGCGATTTCACCCAGCCTAACCTGCATCCTCTGCCGGCAGAGGGGTACAGTCTAGGCAAACCCCATTTGTCACCATGTGTATTAAATAAATGAACTTTTGCAGAAGTGGAGTAAATGGTAAGTGCACAGGATTATTCTGTCTTGGGCGAGGAAGCATGTCCCTTCCTCTGCCACTAGCCAGCAAGAAAAAAAACACACCCTTTTTATATCATTTAGACAGAAAAAACAAGCAGACCCTTACCATCACATTCATCCATATTGAGCCAGTGGCTGTTACTTTTATCACGGAACAAAACCAGTTTTTCTGATGGGGTCAACTGAGGGTATAGCTACCCTGCAGAGTTTTTCTGGATAACTGGCTGTTTTTCCTGAAAAAACTACACTTAACATCCACACTGCTATTGCATTCTTACGACAGTCAAAAGAATGGACTTTTTTTCTGACAGCGGTAAACCTCTTTCTGTGAGGAAGAAGCCTTTTTCTGAAAAAGCTTTTTTAGAAAAAGGCATGTATGGATGCAGAAGAGAGTGTGTTTTCGAAAGAAGAGGCTTCCAGGTAAAAGCATAGGTGCCCTGGTGGCCATTCTGTCCACAGTAATCACAACTGAAATGCCAGGGAGCATCCAATCAATGTGGACACTATCTTTCGAAAAAACAGATTACTTTTTCGTTGTGCTTTTGCTGTGCGGATGCTGTCTTTTGAAAAAAAAATTTCTGGAAGATCTCTTCCAGAAAAGCTTCTTCCGAAAGAAACTTGCAGTCTAGACGTAGCCTAAGGCAGAAACTTCTTCAAAGAAACAATGCAGATTTTTCCAGATCCACCAGCCTTTTTGCCCCATCATCCAGACCTCCTCTGACCTGATGCTTTCAAGTTATTTTCTTAAATCCTCTTTGCTGACACGAAGTTTTTGATGGTCTGCTCTGAAAAGACTAGTTTTTCCTCATTTTGTCCATTTTCCTTTGTGTTGTAGTTTCCCTCTAATTTGTGGCTTTCCTGACTTCTTTTGAATTTCCTGCTTTCAATGCTTTTTTCCCCCACAGCACATTTATGTATGCTGCCTGATACATTTTAAGAGTCCTTGTGGGACAACTCAAAGTGGGAAATCTAGGAACTGCAAAAGCTTACCTAGCAGAGTTTAGGATAGGGTGTGTGTGTGTGTGTGGGAGGAGTGGTGGCTTTGGAGTATGCTTGGGAGTGCAACACTCATGGACATTGTGAGGAACAGGGAGGATCTCTGAGCAGCTAGGATTTTAGAACCATTGTCTTCATTGCTGCAGAAGAGTTAATAAATAATTCTGTGTTAGGCTACGTCTATATTGCATTGCTTTTTTGGGATACTGGAGGTATCCCGGAAAAGCAACACCATGTCCAAGGAATGTCTCTACTTTTTGAAATTTTTTTCAAAAAAGCAGACGCACTCTTTCACCATTCCTTTAAACCTACTTCTACAAGGAATAAGAGATATGTCGAAAGAACACTTTTTTCCAAAATTTGGCAATGTGTAAACACACCAAATTTCAGAAAAGCCTCTTTCAAAAGTGCAAACTGTGTATTTTTTTCCGATTTACCAGTGGAATCTAGATGTAGCCTTACAGGAACATGCAACAATAATAGGGCTAAATTTTGCCAGACTTTCTTGCATTGAACTATACCTTAAACTAATAGCAGTCCCACTGAAATATATAGAACAGCTGGTGCTGGAAAGGTGGCAGCAAATGGGTCCATTACTTATAAGGAAGGAGTAGTGTAACAATTAGAGAGCCATCTGATTGACAAGTGTCCCTTTCAGGTGATCCTGTGTGCAGTGGCAGGTGGGAGTGGTATGATCTTACCTATTTATGTCTATTTCCATGCGGTAAGGACTGTCTGGATTGGTGTGGGTTTTGCCTTAGCCCATTTCCCCTCATCTTAGCAACCCAGCCTTGTATTTTGGATGGAGCTGAAATTAACATGGCTCTTTATTGTTTAGTCACAACATGCGTGTATTCATGGAAGATATGTCCATCAATGGCTATTAGGATGCTGTCCCTAGTCTCTGTTTGCCAGAAGTTGGGAGTGGATGACTGAGGAGGGATCACTTGATGATTACTTGTTCTGTTCATTTCCTATAGAGCACCTGGCATTGGACACTGTCAGAAGTCCAGATACTGGGCTGGATGCTGGACAGAATACTGACCCAGTGTGGCCATTCTTATGTTCATTCTCTGTAATAATACACCAGTGCCACCAAACCTCAGGCAGGCAGTTCAAAGTACTGGGTTTTTGCTGTTGTACCAATAAAGCAGTTAGTAGATTCTTTCCTCCTGCTTCCTCGAAAATGCACAAACATAGTATTGTCTATAAAGGGGGCATGTCATATCTGGAGTGTATTCTCCACCTATTTGAGAATGGTCAGACTTGGGAGGTCTCAAAAAGCCTTGGTTCCTTTAGGATTTCCAACAGGGTATGATAAATTGCTTCCCTTAAGTAGCTAACCAACAGGGCACAGCATAGAAATAAACTGAAGGAGTGTAACTATCATGGGATAAGCAAGTGATTAGAGTGTTATAATGCTCAAAGTATAGCCCTCAAGTCAGATGCTTAATTATTAATATTATTATTCATGGATGCGTCTTTATGATGTGGGAAATGAATATTTTTTGCACTGGAAAAAGATGCAAGACATCAGCTTAATATGCTGAGCAGGGCTTACAACCATGTGAGGAGCTTCTAATAAATTAATTCTCCCCTTTAGCAACATGTCAACCATCAGGGGTGTTCCCTCCGTCTATGTATTTGTGCAGACTGATTAGACAATGTGAATAAAACTATTATATGCCCCTTTAGCATTTCTACAGGAAAATGTATATGTGTAAGGGAAAACTAGGGAGGAAGGAAGAGAAGAAATAGATGAAAATTCTCTTGGATGGAGCAGGGCTGAGAGTCACCTCCTGTCAAAGGAGTTACAGCCTCTTCTCAAAGCAGTTTGAACTTGATTCTCCTCTCACTGGTGTAACTTCACTGACAGCAGAGTAGCTCCAGATTTACAATGATGTGAGTGAGAGGACTGGCCCTTGAGACACCAAAGTGATTGAACATATCTGCAGCTGCAAGCTGTGAACTTCTTAAAAACTTCTGTTATCAAAAATCATCCATCAGATGAGAAGGAAGGTATGAAAAATACCTACAGTGTTCTGTGTTTGGGGATGGGCACAGTTAAGGTCAGTAGGTCATGGTAACTACATATTTCTATATGCTCTTATGTTTTGACTTTTTTGTTTTTAAGTTTCACTTTACATTGACAAAACTATAAATCTCAGTTCAGGTTTATTTCTTCTTCAGTGAGTCATTGATATTTGAAACTTTTGCTCCAGTTTAAAAAAGTATGTTTATGCTTAGGAATGTCATTTAAAATTTGTATCTCAGTAAGAGCTTTTTAGGAAATATTTACATCACACCCTATACTTGCTACATTTTTTTCTCCTGCAAGAACAGAAGGATTGTAGTAGTGACTGCTCTAAGCTCAGGAGATGAAAGCCACTTCCTTCTCTGGAGGAGGTAGTGGGGGTAGCAAGAGGAGTAAAGAGGTGACCCTCTCCTGTAATGCACATAAGAGTATCCTTGTTAGGCTAGGAAGAACTCCACTGTAATATCCTTTCTTTGGTGTTCTTGGCTCCCAGATTTGCATACCTAACTAAAGATGAACAATAGAATAGTAACGGTGTAATCCAGAGAGCATCTGCCCACCCTTAGTTTTCACAGTGTACGACTCTCACCTGGTTGCCCAATATATCTTGGTGCATGCACAAACTACGTTGCTGACGTTCTCATCGTTGCAACAACAGGATTCTTATGCTTAGTCTGCAGGTGGACTGGTCTAATATCAGCCTGGTTGTCCTCTCAGCTTATGTACGTGTGACTCCCTGGTTTGGAAGTGAAATCCTCTAGGATGCTGAGATACTTTACAGCTGGGTTACTCAGCCAAGCTGTTCCTTTGTGGTGGAAGTTCATTCATCTCTGTTACCTACGGAGTTGTCCAATCTATAGGAAGATTCGGGGCAGCCACCCCAGACCCATACTTTTGTAATAAAAACTAAGTGTGCTTCTTCCCCTTCCATTGCTTAAGCTCGAAAACAGCATGTATCATTTAGCTGATTGCGCATGCCTTAGAAGCTGCTAAACTTTCTGCCAGGGAACTAAGTAAACTTGCAGTGACCAATCACGTTGCGACACACTGGCCAGAAGGAATGTAGAATCCATAAAGGTTTCAGCTCGGGCGCTGCCCGTGGTCGACCCTGCTTTGAGCACTGAGCTCCTCGGCTGAACTTGTTTGCAAACAATAAATGGAGTTGGACCAAGCCTGAAAGTGTGACTCTCCTCTTGAGGCAAATTGAACTAGCCTCCGGGGGATGAAACTAGCAATTTATGCAACACTTTGGGTGGCTACACAGTGGCCTCCTCAGCCATCTTATAGGCAGGCCTCAGGGCAGCCTGGGAGACTACCTGGGGGCCCTGGCACAGGGCAGCAGCAGAAGCTGGCTCCCCCCTCCCCTCCCACACATTCACCATGGCAACTGGAGCTGGAGTGACCCAGCAGCCTGCTCTGCTCCATTCCGCCCCATCGCCCTCTTCCTGCCCGTTGTGCTCAGCCTCACTGCGGCAGCAGAAAGCAGAGCACTCTGGCTCCATGGTGCTCCATTTCCCGCCACTGCAAAGAAGCAGGGCATAGCAGGCTGGGGAGGGCAGGGGGCAGGGTAGAGCAGAGCAGTCTGCCTGCCTGCTCTGGGCCCCACTGCCATGGTGAGTGCAGGAGGGGGGCCAACCCCTGCTATCACCCTGTGCCAGGCCCCCAGGTAATTGTCCAGCTTGTGTATCTCAGAAGAAGGGGTGGGAAGGGACTGGGGTGAGGCCTGGGGAATGGGAGCAGCAGCAGGGGTGAAGCAGAGGCAGTTAGACCAGATCATTTTGAATTTTAATTCTATCCTCCAAAGCACATGCAACCCTGTCAGCATGATGTCATCTGCAAACTGTAAGTGCATCCTCTATGCTGTTTTCATCCCTGGCCACAGACAATGCAACAAAATAGATTGTCATTAGGAAATAAAGGGAGGAGAAGGATCCAGCCTTCAGCTAATGAGAACTCTGGTCAACTTCTGAAATTTGTGTTTGTTCTCTTGCTCCTTTGGGATAGAGAGAAGCTACGTATATAAAAATGCACCTGGTGTTTAGCCTAAGGTGTGTTTGTTGTACAGGGAGCCATGAAAGTAGACACACAACAGGTATTTTGGGGAAGGGTCAGAGAGAGCTGTGTGTGCACACAGGCAGAGAGGAGCCCTAAATATAAATGGGCAGGAGAGGAGAGGCAAGCCTGGTCTACAAATGGGTGCTGGGTATTATGGGCAGAGGGGAATTGCATGCTATCTGCCTGGTGATTTGGGTGCAAAGACAGTTTGTGTACACACTGACATGCTTGGGAACAAATAATGATTGTTTTCTAGGTACAGTAGACTTCCGATAATCCAGAAACTATGGGACCTAGGTGATGCCGGATTATCAAATATGCCGGACTATCAGGAGGTACTATAAGATGGTTATATATATACTGTATACATTATATACTGTATATAAAGTGTTCTTAACCCTTTTTATTGTACATACTATATACAGTATACTGTAATGTTTTAGTTTTTTAAGCCTTTTTTACCCTTTTTGCTCAGTTCAGCTGCTGCTGCTGTTACCTTGTGACTCATTTTTTGCCGGAGCTCACTCACTAGGCTCTTACCATTTTGATGCCGGACTATCAGGAGTGCCGGACTATTGGATGCCGGACTATTGGAGTTTTACTGTAGTTAGTGTCTTCAGCAGCATGAGTGGCTGAGGTGGCGCTCCATCTTTAATGCAAATCCAGAGAAAGCTACTCTTGGAAGTGGGGGTGGGGGGTGGGGAAGGGAGCGGAGAGGGAAGCATTTTTTTCCCTTTATTACAATCCAGTCTTCTTGATCTTGCTTCACATGGCATTATGAAGACTCCAATGCATTGCTATGGCAACTGGCCAACCAGGCCTGCATACTAAAGGGAGATGCTTCCACTATGGCTGGCAGAGGAAAGAGATAAAAGTGTGAATAATGTAAACAAACAGAACAAACCTGCAATAACAACACCCAGCTGCACTACGGGGAATAGGAGGCCATTGCTGGCAGCCTTGTGGGGAAGAACTTTCTGGGTCATACCAGGAGTAGAAACCATCACCCCTTCCTCTGGAATCACTGCTCACAAACAAATATCTGTCAGGCATGTTAAAATGTAAATAAAGGTGGGCTGTTAATTCAGAGAGCGGAGGGGTAGGGGTATGTTGTGTGCATGGAATCAGTGATGCAAATGCTTAATTACTACAGCCTGACAGGGATGAATTGGGAGTGGATGGAAGCTCTGTGGTTGGATTTTTCTTCTTGCTGTTTCTGTTCTAGTTGGCTTGAGCTGCATTCCTACTCCTCTGCTTGCAGTGCAGCAGAGAAATACTGGGAGGAGCTGTAAACTAACACAGCTTAATTGCAGTAAAGGGAAATGCCCCGGAGGCTAGGCCAGGGGAGTTTGGAAGGAGCTGCCCTCCAAATTCACTGAGGAGAGAATGTTTGTTTTCTCTCTGCTGTCCTATCTTTCTAACTCCACCTCCATCTGCCTGCCCTGTTTGTTGTATCTCCTCGCCTAGCCACAGGCCTAGGCCTAGAGGGCATTTTCCCCTCCCCCACAGCCAGAGGCCAAGACCAGTCCCTCTCCCAGAAATGGAAGTAGTGGCTGGTGCTAATTTGTGAACAGATGGCCTCAAAAAGGCTGTTCAGCAGCTCAAAGAGGCTCACTCTCTGTTGCTTTCTCTCTCAGACCTTTTCAACGCCTTTATCCCAGCTTCCTCACCCAGGTCAATGGCCAATGCCTTGTGTAGCAGAGATCACAAGAACCTGATATTGTGGTTAAAAGCCAACTAGAACATTCACCCACAGAGATCTGGGATACTTTTGACTCTCAGCTACCCATGCACCAATGGGAAAGGAGAACATATTTCCTCTGCACACAGAATTAGTGTGCCCTAATGTACCTTCATCAGAGGAAATGGGGGGGAGGGGGGTAGAGGGTTGTGTGCAGTGTTCCCTATAAGCTGTGTGCTTGGGCAGCAACCCAGGGGAGATACAAATGCCATCCAGCTGATTTGCAGAGCACTAAGAGCTGCCAACATGTATTTCTGTTGATGGTGCACACCCGCACATGTCTTGGTGCACATAAAAAAATGATTCTGCTTATGGATGGAAAAAGTGACAGGAAACATTGTTTGCGTGATGGACTCATATCTATTTCAAATCCATCTTGCAGTCTGGGGGCTCTTGGTGCTAATCATAGTAATTACAATAGCTGGCATTTCTACAGAACTTCTCATGTAGAGAGCTCAAATCACATTATGAGATCAAATACCTACTTTCCTAGTCACAAAGCTCCCATTGACTTCCATGAGGTTGCACTGATTCCACATTGATCAGAATTTTGCCCTCCATCAGCAGTGTAATTCCAGAGTTATTAAAGAATCAGATTTAGCACAGGCCCAAATGAAACATCTACAGAGGGGCAGGACAACAGTTTACACGGGCTACTATGGTATGTAGTGAGGAAACAAACTAGATACAAGGTTAGAATTCCAACATGCTGAAAAGGTGATGGTGGAGTAAATCCTACAGAAAGAGGGAGAGTTGCTCTTCCATAAAACATGGCAATCTGTATAAATAAATGAACCCAAGTGGAAGAGTCAGTTTGCTATGAACAGAGTGTATGTTTAACTGTGTTTAGCCTTGTATTAATGGCTGGAGGCCATCTAAGCCTCTCAAACAAGGCCATGTCTACACTATGTGAAAGATTGATGCTGCTGCGGTCAATCTTCCAGGGTTCAATTCAGCAGGTCTAATGAAGACCTGCTAAATCAAACTTCTGTGCCTCACAAGGAGTAAGGGAAGCCAAGAGGAGCATTTACTTCTGTTGGCCTCCTGCTGTGTGGACAGTGCAGAAACTCAGTTGTAGATATGTCGACTCCCTGCTACATAATTAACATAGCAGGGATTGTGTATCTTAATTCAACCTTCCATTGTCGTGTAGACCAGGCCCAAGCATTACTGACTACGAGCCAGATTCTTGCCTCTGCAGAATTTTGTGGAGACTCTGCTCCATTGACATTAGGGTGAGTAGGCATCCCTATATAAGGGATTTGTCTTATATATGCAACTATACCCTCCTTCCCCCCCAGAAAAAGTTTCCTGATTTTTCATATTTTCTATCTGGTTGCCTTATTAGGCCTTCTGCTACATAGATCCATGCAGGGCCTCACCTGGGCAAAGGTCAGCATGTTTATGATTTTCACACACAGTCCCTGCATTGATGATGTAACTTCAGCATTTCTTCACTGTAGAGTGAGTCTGGGTTATTGGCCCATTCTGGATCTGAGTGATGGGCTTAGTTTAGCCTTGATTTGAGCAGCTGCACTACACAGAGTTAGCGTGTACCCACTAGCACTATATTCACCCCCATGCTTCTGGGGGTTATTCAGTGAATTATCCTGCAGGAAGTGGGAGCTGCACTATACTTTCCCAACCAATTGCAGTGCACGCATTGCTTCTGTATGCCATCACCAGTGTGGGAGAGGGAATCTGCCCCCCTGGCTCAGTTTCCCCATAGTATTATCTAGACTGCCTTAGCAGCAAGAAAATAGCTCAGCTAATGAAAATTGCTGAGTGTCTCAGTGGACCACTTAATGATCTTTCAAAAATAGTGTCTGTACCATTAACTAACTATTGTAAAGTGCTTTGGATAAGAGTTCTTTATAAAACAACACCATAATAACCTTTCCTCAGTCCACCTGAACAGAGTTCTCGGAGCACAGGTTGAGAACTTCTGGTCTAGATGAAGGCTTATATTTGCTTTAAGCCAACATGCAAAATGTGTAAAAATATGTAAAAATGTATAGATGATGAATGAATGGGAAAAAAATAAGTTAACTTCCTTTAAAGAAATGTATTCAATTTTAAAACAAATATTCAGCTAGCTTTCTTTCTACACTTTTCTTTACAAAATCATCAATTAAGTCACACGTAATATTTTGTAAAGAGGTACTTTCAGCTGTCAGTATTGCTGAAATTGTCAAATGTTCCTTCTTGCTCTCCTGCTCCCCCAACAGTCCTTTCTGTGGAGAGACTATCTCCCTCACAGAGCGACCACCTGTTGCATGGAGAGGCAGGGGGGTTGCTGAACCCAAAGCTCGACTGCCGAGCTCTAACGGCCCCATGTCTTTGGGAGTGCGGGGGTGGGGAGAAGGGAGCCTTGATATAGGCATGGTATATTTCATTGTAAATCTGCTTCTCCATCTCTGTGCTGCTCTGCTCAGGTTGGTCTGTGCTAGTCTATAACCTCCCTCCCTCATCCCTGTTCTGTCCTAGCTGGACTAGCACAGAGGAGGAGCAGCACTCCAGAAACGTGCTATGCATGAGAGAGCAGCAGAAGTTGTTCTCATTCCACAGCATGGGGACACAACTCTCACCCCTAAGGATTTACAGCTAAGGAGAGGATTTTGTTGTCCACCTTTTGGGAGATGCATCTCTCCTTAGCTTTAGGTGCCCTTTCAAGCTTATCCTGCTTCCTGTTAGAACCCAATGGCTTGAAAGGCCCAAAGGCTGAAACCAGAACGCTGCTGAGCATCAGACATGCCCAGTGAAGCCACAAAGGGTTTCTGGTGCCCAGCCTCTTTCAGGAATTGGTTCTGCTTATTGATTTATTTGCCTCTTTGGGAAGTGACCAGTGGCACTTAATGTGGGTCAAGCCTGGCAAACAGGTCTCCATGACAACCCTTTGTGAATGCCATTGGCTCAGTGGATCCATCCCTGCATCTCATTACATTTCAATCCCTTTCATGGGGCTCAGACTTGTGATTAATATCACGAACACATGATATTCAGCAGGATGAGGTTTAACAAGGGGCAGTGTGCGAAGAGCAGGAGAGTGATGTGTGTAGGGGTAGGTGTATGTGGGTGGGTGGGGGGGTAGAGGGGGGTGAGTAGGGATCAGTTCCAGAGCAGTCCAGGAACAAACAGCCCATGAGGAAGCAAGAGCTTGGCTGCCTTGCTGCAACTCAGCCTCAACAGACCTTTTTGCTTAGCACAGGCTTTCCAAACACTAGGAAGTAAGAAGCTTTCTGTGCACTGGGCCTGACACTGCTTTTAAGAATGATAACCAGCAGCACTCTGGGTGGCAGCCATTTCACTGAAAGTGACACTGTATGGAGAACGGTTGAGGTATCGTGCGGCAGAGCTGTGCTATGTGTGTGTGGCGGTGGGGGAGGGGAGTCACATGAAAATCTCCTACAGAGCAGTGGGAATTGACAGTGCTCAACACCACACAAGATCTCTTATTTTGATTCATTTCGTTGCTTTAAAGATTCTACAAGCCCCGAATATTTTTCCCAGATTCCACAGAGTGCTGCAAACTCTTATCTCTTAGGCTACGTCTAGACTACAGACTTCTTTGGGAAGAGGCTTTTTTCAGAAGAGATCTTCCGAAAAATCTTCTTGTGAAAGAGCACATCCACACACACAAGCACCTCGAAAAAGTGATGTACTTTTGCACAAGAGAGTGTCCAGACTGATCGGATGCTCTCTTGCATAAAAGGAACCAGTTCAGCCAGGGCTTTAGGTCACCAGTTGCTTCCAAGTGTTGGTGCTGGAGCCTTGCGGAGGGTGTGATGCACAAATTTTGCCTTTGCCCCTGGGCGCATCACACCCTCGCTACGCCTCTGGGTGTGGAGCCATCAGCCAGTCTGCTCCCAGCCCCACTGCTCCTCCCAGGGTTGGGGACAGCCATGCACCAGGTTTGGGGCCCTTCACACAGCAGCAGGGACAAGGGGGGGGCACATTTTTCCTTTGCCCCGGGCTTATAACACCCTCGCTGCGCCTCTGAGCATGGTCAGGGATGGCAGGGAGGAAAGAGGAGGGGGCATGGGCATCACTTGGGATGGGGGCATGGATATCACCGAGGGAGGGAGCAGAGGCATTGCATGGGGAGCAGGCAGAAGGGGAATGGGCAAAGCAGGGGGGACAGGAGGGTGGAAGCCAGGAGCAGCGACAGCAGCTGGGTGTGCCATAATGTGCGACATGATGACACACGTTATTGCACTGCGACACGAGCTGGTCCCATGCACAGTTCCGCCACTCTGAGTCCTCGTGGAGCTTCTGCACCAGGGTCTGCTCAGTGTCGCGCAGGGTGCTGATGTGCTGGTGCATGAGGTCTTCCTGGACCCTGGCGTGCTTTTGGGTCCCCCGGGCGACTGGCACAAAGAGGGAGAGGCGATCAATCATCCATGCACACACCGTCCTTGAGGCCGTGCCCTCCTCTGTGAGCAGCAACCAGCACTCCTGTGGGCAGAAGACGGGGATGTCCTGGGAGTGTGGCCACGTGTGGGCTACATAGTGGGCCATGCCTCACAGGGGCCCCAACGTGCCCAGGAGACCATGCTGCCCACTACCCAACCCTGCCCGTCCCCCCGCTCCCAGCCAATGGTCAGGCAGGCAAGGGAAGTGTCTGGTCACAGTGGGATTCCCTCATGGGGGTCAGAGGAGCTGGGAGCAGCCTGGCCCTCCCTAGTGTCCACACACACACACCTGCAGCTTATAGTGCTGCCCGGGGGAGCAGGTGGTGCCTCGCACAGGCAGGCATGTCCGTGCGTTGTGTGCGGCATGCCGTGGTGTGTCTGGGGTCGTGCTTGTGCCCCTTCTCCTCCCCGTGGCAGGACATGTGTGGCCTCCCCTGAGCCTGGCGGCAGGATTCCACCCATGCCTAGGGGCTGCCTGCTGCGTCCGTGTGCTTCACACTAATGCTGCACGTGGTTCCATGTGCACTGACCTCAGCACAATGTCCAGCCTGAGCAGCCCAAATGACACTCACCCCCCACACCCTGTACGCCAACCTCCCCCGCCCTATGTGACAAGGCCTTGGAGACATCCTGGCTCACAGGCACTGGCTCCAGGGACAGGATGATTGTCTCCATCTCCTCCTCCTCCTCTTCTGGCCCTGGTCCTCCTGCTCCTCCTCCACCATGACCTCCGAACGGGCCATGACGGGGGTCTGGAGGCTGGAGTCCACCATGACGGGTGGGGGAGATGTTTCCTGGCCTCTCAGGGTCTGGTGCAGCTTGTCGAAGTAGGGGGCAGGTGTGGGGTCCTGCTCCTGAATGCGGGCTGCGCTCTCTGGCCTGGACATATTCCCGGCAGAGCTCTTTGACCTTACTCTAGACCTGTTCCAAGGTCCAGTGTGCATGTGTGTGCGTGTGTGTGTGTGTGTCAGCGCTCCGCCAGGGACTCAGCCATGTGCCTGACTATCCTGGTGTTGCGGCACTTGGAGTGGAGATGCTGCAAGGAGGATCTTGGTCCCTCTGGGTGGGTCCTGGGATCCCTGGAGATTCTCCCTGCCATGGTCAGGAGGATTGCAGGGGGCTTGAGGCTGGGAAAAGCCACACAGTGAGGTGCTGCTCTCAGGCCAGCTTCCTGCCACAAAGCCTGCAGCTTTAAGAGG
The DNA here is from genome assembly GCF_052426305.1 of Pelodiscus sinensis. Lineage (NCBI taxonomy): Eukaryota > Metazoa > Chordata > Testudines > Trionychidae > Pelodiscus > Pelodiscus sinensis. The sequence continues at coordinate 13,795,131 of NC_143085.1, forward strand.
GGCCAGGAGTCAGGAACTATAGAGTCCTGATTCATTTGGACTGAGTGTCCATCAGGGCACCTGTGTTATTTCCTAGATGCCTCTTCTTTCAAAAAAACAAAACAAAAACCCTCTTCCCCATCCACACACGCATTTTCTGAAAGAGCTCTTTCGGAAAAAGGCTTCTTCCTCATAGAAGGAGGATTACCAATGCCGGAAAACCCCTCTGTTCTTTCAATTTACTTTCGAAAGAACACGATTGCAGTGTGGACGTAATTCAGGTTTTGTGAGAAAAACAGCTATATTTCCGACAAAACTCTGTAGTGTAGACATATCCTTATAGAATAATCCTGCCTAAAATCTGCCAAAGTCATCATCAGAAACTTGATTGGACACACCGAAGACTGGATAAAACTGGAGACTATCCCACAACCAGACATGCAAAACTGGAACAGTGCTGGATCATGCAACACAAACATACCATCCAGCTGGGTTGCTGGCCTCACGGAGCCCTGCTCTCAAGATGCAGGGATGGGGAGAACTGTCCCAGAGCACAGGGAAGAGCTCTGGAGGCCTGACTTTTTTACCTTTGTCAAGCTTTGTAGTTAACACCTAAACCTGAATTTCCTGGGCTTTGCCTGCCTCTAATGAAGACCTCATCTTGTTCATTTCAGTTGCCGGCTGTCAGCCAGTATCTTGGTCTAAACCTATTGCACTTTATCTCCTACAGAACAATGCTGTCAGCCACAAAAAGATATGTTTGGGGTAGGGAGGAGGAATACTTCTGCTAATTACTAATATGCAAAATGAGATGAAGGAATAAGGCGCCATAGGATACAATCCTTGGGTTTTAAAAACAAATTATTTCATCTTCGGTGGCATTGCAACCATTCCCTGGGGAATAATATATAACCCCCACAAGGATATGAGAGTATAATTTAGTGGCAGCTTCTGAGAAGTTATATTCAGTTTAATGAACGTCAATGGGAAGCTAAGATTGAATTATTGCCTGACTGCTCTGTCAGGTTGCCTCATGTTGTTATGCAGGATATAAAGAAAATTATTATTGACAATACTAAGGAGATTCATTTTGTCTGAGTGAAGGAAGTAAAGGGGTGTATTGAATATGTGACGTAGCGGGAGAAAGTTAATCATGATTGTAATGTGGTATGAGAAGATCGATCTTGCGTAGATCACAGGGATGGATATTTAATGCATATGTGACATAGCAGGGGAAGTTTTACTGACTAGGATGCGTGGAGGGGACAGAGTCTGAGGTAATAACAATGATTTATGTATGAATAGTAAATAACAGCAGTTTTCTTGCATTCTTGACTCTGTATGCTCTCTGGAACGTGCGGCTGCTGCAGATGGAGAAAGAGATTTCCTGAAGAGCAGCTTTAGCTCAAATTCAAGCAATCAGATGCCTGCAAGCAGACCACCTTGTCTGAAAATGTGTCAGCCATATTTACTCAGTTGCTGCTAGTACCATTTTGCCACTAGGTGGCAGTATATAAAGTAATCTGAAGAGTGGGTTGTGGCCAGGAAAGCTCATGATACCATCTAATTGTTTTGCTAATCTTTAAGGTGCCACAAGACTATTAGTTGTTCTTTAAGTTTTTCTAGTTATAGACTAACTCAGCTACCCCTCTGAAGCTTTTGATTTTCTATGGCAGTCTTCTGTGTGAGAGCTCAATGCACTTTTGCAAATGTTAATTATTTAAGCCTCACAATACCTTCCCCTCACCCCAATCAGGCAGGGAAGTGTTATGTCTATTTAACTGATGGAGAAATAGAGGTTAAGTGATTTTCTCAAATTCACACAGAATGGTTGTGGCAGAGATGGAAACTGAACCCTGATTACCTGGGTCCCAATGCTGTGTCTTATTCACCAGGCTGTCCTCATCCCCTACGTTAGAGGTATAAAGTATAACACCTTTGATCAAACTGGTGATCTTTACTGACTTGCTTATCCAAGCACCTTGTATCATCTGGGGGCTTGTAGGTTGGGTCATCTGAAACTCTCTGTACTTATTCTACCATCTATTTCATCTCTGAGAGTCACTTCTCTCATGTTGATAGTTGTACCCAGAGCTTGAGTACAAGTAAAGCCTCACGTCAGATAGAAAGACTTGTGCACTGGGAACTTGATGCATGATTTTCCCATGTGATTTTATATCAATGTTTCCCAACTCTGCATTGAAAGGTAAAGAGTATAGAGCCAGTTCTGTGATTAGCAGTGCGAAAATGGTAACCAGACTGTATGTCCTTTCTTCTAATCTTTCCTCTGCTTTCTTTCTGTCCAGGTCCCTTTTCCTTTTGTATTTTTCCCTCGCCTGAATTTTCCTTTTTGCCCACCCTATTTCTCACCCATAGCAGGATACAAGTAGGGATGGGTGAGCCTCAAAGATTCAAATATTTAACTTACAATTGCATAAGAACCCAAACTCAGACACTTATCCAGCACCACTGGTCTGCAAGGGAGGGCAAAAGGTACCATTATATCTAACTTGCTGTCTCATCCAGTCTTGATCTGACCCAGAAAATATAGATGGGCCCCAAAATTAAAAATAAGTGGAAAGGGAAGATTTGACTGGACTCTTTTGAAATTCCAAAAATGTTTTGATTTCAATTTGGGGCAAAGTTGTTTTTGTATCATCAAATATCTTTGTTACCTTGCCCATCATTAGACATGGGGATCTTGATTAAATGAATGATTTTAGTTTATAGATGGGCTTAAGCCACTAATCTGACCAGAATTTGAATTTGGAATTTTCAGATGACTGAATTGGGGGGTTTAGTGTGGCCCATTTATAAAGTCCAGAAAATTTGAACTCAGATTTTCAACACATTCAAAGTGCAGGCATGTTTGGATGTGGAGTTTTGGTTCAGGTCCATCCTTTAGTATGGAGTGGAGTCCATAGCTATTAGAAGAAAAGAAATGCATTGGATCCTGCTGCAAAATAATACAAGCAAAACAGCTGGTGGTCTTGTTTCAGCAAATTCCATGAGCTTGGAAGAATGAAAGGAGAGCTGTCCTAAAATCCATTTCACATTTATCCTTTCCTTCAACCACCAACTTCAAAAGAAAATTAAATTCATTCTCCTTGGACCTGTCCACCACATTTCACTTTCATATTTTCTCAGGGAAAAAAAATCCTCCAACAAAATATGGAGATGATTCAGTTTCATTTTCTCAAACTGTCACTCAAAACATTTGATCTGCCAGTTCAAAGTGGAGCCAGTTGCAGTCAGCAAGTTTCCATGAAAGACAGGAGTGTCAGTAAAGTATGGTTCAGAAACACTTTGCACTTCTCCAGTGCAAGTACTGACAACTATCTAAAACTTTTAAACTTAATTGGGATTTATTCTGTGGCAATGAAGAGGGAAGGAGAGAGACAGGAGAGGGAGACAAACTGAGCTGAGGAACTTTTTAAAACAAACTTTAAAACATTTCCCCAAACATCTGAATTTTCATGTCCCGAATTTGAATGGCATGATCTAAGATCTGCCAAAGCATTTTGTAAAACATCTAGCAGGAGCCAGTCTTGTTTATATTATTGACATCTTTATTTCTTGTATGATTTCCTTGGTCTTTTCATCTCCAAAGACAAGAACTGGGCTCTATATGCCAAGTTTGGATCTACATCCGGAACTGTAGTCTGGAATTGCAATCCTCTCCCGGTGGTAAACCAGTCAGTTGCCCCGGAGATGGTCATTTTCATCTCCAAATGGAAAATTACAATAGGATGATAGAGAAGAAAGGGGGAAAATTGTAGGGGAATCTGTACAACATTTTAGGGTATATCGTCCCTGAAGATGCTATAATGGCATAACTGCACAGCTGAAGCTGTGCCACCATAATGCCAGAGTATAGACATGTGTTACCATGACAGAAGCAGTTTTTCCATCAATGGGGTAAAATCACTTCTCCAAGAGGCGGTACTGAGGTGGACAGAAGAATTCTTCTATCAACCTAAAAGTGTCTATGCTAGCTTAGTTGGGCTAAACTATGTCTCTTATGTGTCTAGACTACACCTCTCTGTCGACAGAGAGATGTAGATTAGGCACGTCGAAATTGCTAATGAAGCAGGGATTTAAATATCCCATGATTCATTAGCATAAACATGGCTGCCACTTTTTTTTAAACGGAGCTTTTTTGAAAAAAACAAAAAACCAGCAGGCTAGACATGGAGCTATCAAAAATAAACCCTCTTTTGACAGATCCGGTAAACCTCATTTTTGGAGGAATACAGGATCTGTCGAAAAAGGGTTTATTTTCAATAGATCCGAGTCTAGTCTGCTGGGTTTTTTTTAAAAAAGAGATCCAGTTAAAAGAAGCACCGGGGAGCCGGGAGAAGCGGGGGCCGTATTAAATCCAACCGCGGGCCGCAATTGGCCTGCGGGCCGGACTTTGGACATGCCTGACCTAGGGCATCAGTTGCTGGCAGCTTGTCTAGGGCTGCCCCTGGGATCTTCCCCCAGGCTAGGGGAGGTACTGGGAGGACAGTCACATGACCAGGGTCCTTCCCCCAGCAGTCACCACTGCTGCTCTCATTGGAAAGCAGAGCTCCCATTAGAATGGGCAGGAGCTCTGAGCTATTTTTCCTTTGTGGGGATGTAGGAGGAAGGGATCTACTGAAGTGCTGTCCTCCATGTGAATAGCTCTGCTTGCAATATAAAATTACTGCTTCCTGTCAGGCTCTGTAGTCTAAAGGGAAACTTCTTTGCTTAAACCTGGACCCCCTCAGAGAGGCCAAATAAGTGCCAGCTAAGGCAGATGAGTTGCATATGTTATTCTACTGTAGGTATTGGTGTGCAAAATTGTGAACTACAGGGTATAGAAGAGAGAAATATAATGCAAAATGCAACCTGCAGAGGTTCATTACCCTTTCAGTTTGTTTCAAGTCAATGCTGAGTGAGATTTTAATTCTCTTGCAGCTGCTAAATGCTGAATGCTTCTTCCTCTATTGTTTCTGCAGCAGACCAGCATGTTGGGCTTTGCTGGCATGAAGTTCTGCAGTTGGAAAATTGAGTGCTGGGAACCCAGGCTTTGCAGTAGTATCCTGCAATTGGGGGTCATCACCCCAAATTCAGCACCTACTCTGTTCTTTTTCAAAGAGGCAGTGCCCTGTCCATGAAGCCTGCTGTGCCCTAACACACACAGATTGGGGGAGGAGAATGCATTGGATACTGTGTGGCTGAGAGGAGACTGCTCTTCTAGGAGAGACCTCCATGTGTCTGCCGCACCTATATATGAGATAAGCACCAAATCCACTGGTCCAGATTTAAAACATGGAGGTCACTCAAGCAGCCTGTGGTAGAGCAAGAGCTCAATGCCTAGTTTCATGAATCCCAATCCAATGCCTTAATCACAAAATTATCCTCTTTCCTTCTCATTGGAGTCACTGGGGGTATGACTACACTACAGCGCTAATTCGAACTAACTTAGTTCGAATTAGTTAATTCGAACTAAGCTAATTTGAACTAACGCATCCAGACAAAAAAAACTAGTTCGAATTAGCATTTGGCTAATTCGAACTAGCATGTCCACATTGAGTGGACCCTGAACCGGGGTTAAGGATGGCCGGAAGCAGTGCCGGCAGGGCATCAGATGAGGACTTAGAGCGTGGAGCTGCTGCCTCAGGCTAGCCGAGGGCTGTGGTTAAAGGGACCCGACCCCCACCCCGGACAGACAGTTCTCAGGGTGCCCCGCTTGCAAAGCAGTCCTGTCTTGGAGTGCCCGGAGTACCCACACTGGGCACATCACAGCACTCGGCCATCAGACCGGCTGCACTTGCCGCAGGCTGCCATCTGGGAAGAGGAGGCAATTGGGGGGCTGCAGGAGAGCTTCCACCCCAGAAGCCCGCAGAGCCAGCCCAGTCCTCCCCATCGGGGGCTCGTACCCCATTCTTCCCTCACCTCCTTCCACTTACCCTTCCCTAGGCCCCCTTCCTGATGTACAAAATAAAGGACAATTGTGTTCAAAAATAGAATCTCTCTTTATTGAACAAAACTGGGGGAGACTGGGAAAAGGAGGTAGGAGAGGGGAAGAGAGAGGGTGGGAGAGGGGAGTGCAACTACAATGATGAGGGGTTTAGAACAGATCCCATATGAAGAGAGGCTAAAGAGACTGGGACTTTTCAGCTTAGAAAAGAGGAGACTGAGGGGGGATATGATAGAGGTCTCTAAAAGCATGAGTGGTGTGGAGAGGGTGCATACAGAAAAGTTCTTCATTGGTTCCAATAATAGAAGGACTAGAGGACACCAAAGGAAAGGAATGGATAGCAGGCTTCAAACTAGTAACAGAAAGTTGTTTTTCACAAAGCAAAGAGTCAACCTGTGGAACTCCTTGCTGCAGGAGGCTGTGAAGGCTACAACTAGAACAGAGTTTAAAGAGAAGTGAGATCAATTCATGGAGGTTGGGTCCATGGAGTGGTATTATCCAGGGGGTAGGAGTGGTGTCCCTGCCCAAAGTTTGTGGAAGACTGGAGAGGGATAGCACGAAACAAATGGCTTGGTCACTGTCTTCGGTCCATCCCCTCCAGGGTCCCTAGGGTTGGCCGCTGTCGGCAGACAGGCTACTGGGCTAGAATGACCTTTGGTCTGACCCAGGACGGCCATTGTAAGCTCAGGGCTCAGGGTCGGGGGTCTTAGTGGACCACCTTGATTTTCATGCACACCTGCTCCTGGGTGTCCAGGCTGGCAGCTCTCCTGCCCTAGACGGCCACTTTCCTGTGCCTAGTGCGGAGGTCGTGGACGAGGTCCACGATGTCCGCATTAGACCAGGCGGGTGCCTGCCTCTTGCGGTCCTGGGCAAGCTCCCGGGAGCCGCCAGCCTGGTCCCGGGAAGAGGGGGAGGGTTGGGGGCATCGGGTGGCTGGCTCGAGCCGTGCCAGGTGCAGGGTCTCCTGGCTGGGTGCTGGCAGGCTTGCACCTGGCACGGGTACCGTAGCCAGCTCGTGCCCCTTTAAGGGGTCCGGGGCCAGGAGGGGGGCAATAGAGTTTCCCTGGTGTTGGCCAGAGTGGCCACCAGGGAAAGCTGGGGAGGGCTAGCCTCCCACTAGTTCGAATTAAGGGGCTACACACCCCTTAATTCGAACTAGTAAGTTTGAACTAGGCTTAGTCCTCGTAGAATGAGGTTTACCTAGTTCGAACTAAGCGCTCCGCTAGTTCGAATTAAGTTCGAACTAGCGGTTTGCATGTGTAGCGCCTATCAAAGTTAATTCGAACTAACATCCGTTAGTTCGAATTAATTTTGTAGTGTAGACATACCCTGGGACTTACGATAGAGAGGGAGATATGTCATAAGAGCTGTGGCCAGTAAGAGAATTTGAGGAGTTCAGTTCTTCCTCAACTATATACGTAATTCCCAGTCACTTCATCTAAAGTCACTAACATCATGCAATGGAAAAGTAAGGCCCAAGGAGTATTCTGAATTAAGGATGTGAAGAGGTAAGTAATTCACTAAGGCTACATCTAGACTGGCATGATTTTCCGCAAATGCTTTTAACGGAAAAGTTTTTCCGTTAAAAGCATTTGCGGAAAAGAGCGCCTAGATTGGCACGGACGTTTTTGCGCAAAAGCACTTTTTGCGGAAAAGCATCCATGCCAATCTAGACACGGATTTGCGCAAGAAAACCCCGATCGCCATTTTCATCATCGGGGCATTTTTGTGCAAAACAGTTTTTAGCTGTCTACATTGGCCCTCTTGCGCAAAAGCATTTGCACAAGAGGGCTTTTTCCCGAGTGGGAGCAGCATAGTATTTGCGTAAGAACACCGACAATCTTACATTAGATTGTCAGTGTTCTTGCGCAAATTCAAGCAGCCAGTGTAGACAGCTGGCAAGTTTTTCTGCAAAAGCAAATGCTGCACTCCCGGGGCTGGAAAAAATTGGCAGTCTAGACGCAGCCTAATAGTGTAGTCAATGAAATGTTTACTCTATAAGAGAAGGCTTTCTGTCCTAGCTTGCACCTGGTCTGGGTCCTACCCCCCTGCGACTATGCATTTTTAAAGTTGTAAAAGCAGGGTGGGGGACAGCCAGGTTCTCACTACATTTAAAATGCAGAGCTGCAATGGAGGTAGCTGCCAGACCTGGTGCATGCCAGAACTGAACTGGTCTTGCACAGTCCCGGGTCATGCTGGGTCCAGCAGCCCCTATCCTGCTAGGTTCCATCTTAAAAATATGCCAAGCCCTTGGGCTGATACAAAGAGTGCACATGGTAAAGGAGAAAACAGACACATCGTCCACAGCAATTGGTAAAACTGCAATAGAAACAAAGGTGGAATCAACATATTGTATGCCAGATTAAAAAAAAAAAAAGACTTGTCCAATGTCAGAAAGAAAGTAGAATGAATTTGCTGAAATGACAGTGAATTATGAAACTTTAGAGAGGGTAATTAAGGCTGTTACCAGATGACCTTACGTATCAAGTCTGTCACTGATGACATATTGGTTACAGGATTCATTTACATATGCAGGTGAAATCTAAGTTTTGGTTGTGGAATTATTATTCTCTCTATCTGGATTTTTTTTTATTAGAAAAGTACTAACTCTAAACATGTACTAATGCACATGAAATCCATATTTTCCAGCCATGGAATCCCTGAAATCATCATGCCTATGAATGGGCCACAGTTTGATGGGCATATTTTTTTTAAAATTGCCAGAGAATGTCAAGTTAAACAAGTTGTTTCAGGTCCCAGGTATCCTCAAGCCAATGGTTTTGTTGAGAATAGTGTGAAAATTGTTCAATGACTTTTGGAAAAGCCAGTGACTCAGGTAGAGATATATATTTGACTACACTGAATTCTAGGGCAGCACCAGTGAAACATGAATTGTCTCCTACAGAATATCAGAGGGGTAGCCATGCTAGTCTGTAACTTTAAAAACAATGGGTAGTCCTGTGGCACTTTAAGAATAACAAAGATATAGAAAACCAGAGTACTCATCTGATGAAGTGGGTTTTACCCATGAAAGCTCATGATCCTTTATATTTGTTAGTCTCTAGGGCAGTGGTCCCCAACCTATTGGGGCTGCCGGGCGCCCGGAGGCAGGGCCACTCACATGCCGGGCACCCGGGGGCGGAGCCGTGACTGCGCCTGGGGGCAGGGCTGCGCATGTGCCTGGGGCCAGGGCCACCCATACGCTGCACTCCCAGGGCCGGTGCTGCTCTTGTGCTGCACGCCCAGGAGCCGGCATCACCCATGCACTGCACACCTGGGGCCAGCGCTGCTCCTGCGCAGCATGAGGCAGGGACGCCCATATGCTGCGCGCCTGGGGCTGGTACAGCCCATGCAACGCGCTCCCAGGGGTGGGGCTGCCCTTGTGCCGCGTGCCTAGGGGCTGGCACTACCCATGCACCACTTGCCCGGGCACCGCGTTGGGGACCACTGCTCTAGGGTGCCACAGGACTACTCGTTGTCTCCTAAAATGACATTGTTTAGGAGGAAGTTGAAAACCAAAACTCACTAACTTAATGTTGACCTTAGTGTCAGTACCGACTTAGATGTGTATAAAGAACATGACAGGAGTAAACACAAGAGCCTGAACTACACTAGACCAGGCAAGTCATCTTAAGGTGTGCCATTCCGCTATGCAAAATGTGTGGCTGGATTTGGTTTACCTTAAGCCAAGCCGCCGCAGCGTCTACACTGCAGGAGGCCGATAGGAACACATATTTCCATTGGCTTCCCTTAATCCTTGCTGAAATGCTGATGGAGGGCACCTTTAACGTTTGATTTGGGGGTCTACACTAGAAGATCAACTTCCAGAGGGTCAATCTTCTCTATAGTGTAGACATACACCAGGGTATTATGACAGAGGGCCCAATGTGTTAGAGCCTTTGAAGCCCAGGGATGCTTTGTGGAATCACATCCACACTGTACGGACTCCTGCAGGTTGTGTGTTGTGAAGGAATGAGAGACATCTGCAGCATATTCTTGAAGAAGAGGAGGATAAGGAGGCAGATATTACACTGGCAGCTATTGGACAAAGCACTGAGGATCCTTCAAATCATCAAATGGAGCAGTCTGCTGATTCAGCTGGTGCAAGGATGAAAGTGATACTTTACAGGTCAAACAGACCTCGCAGAGCCCCTGGAAAACTGACTGAACACTGCCAACAAAGTTGGGTATGTAGTGTTTGTGAGGAACAGTACATAAGTTAAATTGTTTAGGACTTTTTTGCTGGAAAAGGGAGATGTTGGGAGTATGTACTGTGTCTTTAAGAGCGGAGCACATACTAGGGAAAACCTGTTGGATGCAGCCCAAGTGGACTACCTCCCAGGGCATCAACTCATAGGGCCTGAAAACTGGGGTTAGGAAATTATAGAAAACTCCCCATAGAGAATGCAAATATGTTGCTAATTCTGGGCACTGTAACGCCTAGTTACAGCTTTGCAGTCCAGAGTCTGCTTCACCAATTATTCTGCTAGGAGCACATGTCTCTCCTTTGTTGTCAGTAACTCTCTTTTGGTTTTAATAATAAAGTCTCATTTCTAAAAATCCAGACTGTGTCCCTTCTTATCAATCCAGATGACTACATCACTGAGACTTGATACAAAAGAGACACACACAGATCTCCACATAAAAGAGGGATCATTTGCATTTGTTTCTGCTTGCTGCGTTTTTCTTTACTCTAGCATAGCAGTTATTTTTGACTGCAGGTATGAAATTGAGGCTCTGCTCTGCACCCTCCCTCTTCCTTCTGTGGCTGGAATAGCCCAGAGGACTCCTCGATCTCCCAACGCAAGCCCATAGCAGACTCAGGCCAGCTGGAGCCACTGCTGCCAGTACCACGCCTTCCCTCCAGAAAGTGAGACTCACACCACCTCTAGGAAAATTCAAAAGCTGGACATACTCTTCTGTCTTCCAGAAGAAACTAAGCTTTAATGTGCCCCATGCAGATTCTGGAGTTATGGGAGATTAATGATGAACCCAGGGAGTATCACATACTGTCTCCTCAGCTGTGCTCAAACCTGTATGGGGCATAATAAAAAGCAAAAATTTCCCCTTCCAAACCTGCAACTGAGATCTGGTGGCCTGTTATACCTACTGCCCATGAGATGAGGCAGGTGAAAATGAAGAAACAAAACAACATAGCCAAAGTATTTCATAGCTCAGAGAAGATCTGGGGCTGGATTCTTCTGTGTTAATTACGTGAAACCTGCTAAAGTCTCAGAAGCTTCATAATCACCAAATAAGTGACACTTTTCTCTCTTTAAATAGCACTTTTCTCAGTGCTAAATAATTCTTTAGCACTGCTATGCCTGTATTATCTTCCCAGGGCTGCTCTTGCAAAACAAGAGGGAGAAGGGGACCAACTCTAACTGCATAAGACTTATCAGACAAAAAAAAAAAATCTGTGACCAGAATGCATAATATATGGATGATTGACAAAGTCAGAAAAATGCTGGAAGAGATAAATTGAAACCTGGTTGCCCTGGGTGGTGCCATGTTCACAGAGGTGTCTGGTCTCTTGCATGCATACATACAGCATCACAGAACTCAGTAGCTAGTGTGATCTTGGGAAACCCAAGTCAATTTGGCCAACACTAGGCGGAGAGCTACTGGAAGGATGGTTAGACAGGATTGTTTGAGGTATATCCATTGATGAAGAGAGCAATCCATCACTCTCCCCTTCATCTCTTTGCTCCTCTTTTTCTTTTTTTCCTTCATGCACACAGCCATCCACTTGTGGGGATGGCCAATTATGGCAATCTAACCTGCAAGCAGATCAGCACACAATTGTCCGATGAGCGATAATTCCAAGAATAAAATCAAGTTATTTCAAGAAAGCACACAGTCCATAGAAAAAGAAGCAGAAGGCTCTTCCCTGTTACATGATTATAAGACTGTGATGCAAGCCAAAGTGCCTGCATACAGCTTACGTCAACAGGGACGATTAATAGTGTACATGCACCTAGGAAGCTTTTAAGGCAGCAGCTGATAGCAGCTGGAAAAGACTGAATTGTCGGCTCCAGAGCAATAAATGTGAGCACTCAAAAAAAACAACAACCCCAAATAAACAAAAATTCCAAACACAAAACCATTTTTTTCTTTGTTCTTATCATCTGTCTCCCTAATCCTCCTCCACCCTTTCAGGTTTCTCCTGATTCTTAAGATCCCAGGCAAAAAACTAAATGGCTGTTCTGGGTCCAGATCAATATGAAGCACATGAGTTTAAAGAGATTAAAATTTGACGCACCACGCAGGAAAAGTATATGCAACTCACATGAGAGATATGTGCTTCTGACATGCATATTGTCTTAATGTGTTCTTTAGCAGTGCATACCCTTGAAGTAGACGGCAAGAAGTAGGTACTGGGTACAAGTCAGGAGTTGGGGCCAGAAAAACTGATCTGCTCTGCATGCTCGCTGCACGAAGTGTACATTGTTCAGCAGTGCTAGGAGAGTGCCTCAGGAAGCTGTGACTTATACAGCTGAAAGTAGGATCCACTTGCAGAAACTTGCATTAGGGAAATCAAGTGACTTGCTCACCATGACCCCAGAGTTGAGTGTCTGGTCTAGGAACAGTATCTCTTGAGTCCCTGTACTTCTGTCAAAAAAGCATGGTTACTTTAAATGTTAGGAGCCCTAACTGAACTTAAACATGCCAGCATAGGGCTAGAGCAAAAGGGATTTTGCCAAAGAACCCCAAACAAGTTCACAAACAAAATGCAACATATCCCTCTGCATAGGTCACTTGTGGTAGTACACAGGAGGTGTACTGCCTCTCCCATGTCCATGCACAATTTTTGATTTCTAAATGAGGTGCTCCCTCATGCCCCTACCCAGTTCTTCTGGGTGACCCTCCCTTTGCCCCCTCCCTTTGCCAACATCACTCACCTATGTCCCTCTGAATACAGCAGTTTACTAAGTCCCTGAAGTGTTTGATACACCTGCCTTTGGCTGCCAATCAGCCAGCCACATCCTTCTCTTGAGCAAAGTTTCTGTGCTCTCCTCTGTACTGCGGAGGTTCAACATGACACCGCTGTTCCAAAGATGTCTCAGTGTCAGTATCTCAGGTGGCAAGACTGCAGGATGCACACTTGGCTGCACAGACAAGATGAGCTGTCTCTAGCTCATCTTTCATTCAGCTGGTAGAAGGCAAGTGCCTCCACCCCAGTCCCAAACAACTGAGAGATGACTGAGTGCCCAGGGAGAGATGAGCTGCTGTTCAGAGCCAGGTGCCCAGACAACACAAAGCTTGCATATCTCTAAAGGTGCAACCATTTCACTGAGCAGTTTGATTAGCCTTTTTTAATACCAGATGTCTGTTCATTTTACAAGGGACTCCCTCTGCATTCTCAAGGCATGCTCTCTGTTACATGATTCCTCTCGTTATCAGGAGTCCATAATTCCTATGATTCATGGGTTTGTTTTGTGGCAGGAATCTATGGTTGTATCCTACACATTTTCCACATTCTTCTGGGACTCTTGAGACCCTATTGCCTGCCCCCTTCCCTGGCAGACCTTTATACTTTGATGCACGGTGCTAATCCCGCTGAAGGCTATTTGGCAGCTGGCTTCTCAGATTTTAACCTCAAAGCAGCACTTCTCACAGGCTTCATGCTCTTTCCTCAAAGCTTTTTTTTTTTTTTTTTTCTTTGAGAGACCCTTGATTGTTGTCTTAGAGCAAAAGTTGAACAGGACTACCTGAGAGGTTCTTACTAGCCTGTTTGCTTCCCCATCTTCCCTCTCCTTTTTAAAGACAGTTCTCTTTCGTTTGTAACGTGAGTGTTTTTAATCTAATTTCACATGTCGCATCCCGTATGTCGAACATTTTTGGTTGCCTTTTTGTGCACTATACCAGCAAGTGGGGATGTGCTATAAATATATCCGGGAAGGGGAGCAAATAGGGTAATTGCCGTGGGGTGTGGTGATTCCAAAGGGCCTGTGGCTCCCAGCCACTGCCACTGCAACAGCAGCGGTGGTCAGCGTCCCAGTCCCTTTAAATCACCACCGAAGTGTCAGTACCAGTAAGGATCAGCTGCCCCCTTTTCTGCCAAAGGCTCCGTCCCTTTCAGGAGCACCGAGCTGGTCTCCCCCCCGCTTGCTTGGGAGCCTAGCAAGTCTGTAGCTCCCCCTCAAACACATTGAATAGCACATTGGTAGTACCCATATTGCCCTTTGTGCGCCCTTTTGCCTTTTTGATCAGAGCTGTCACTGTGCATCGTAAAAATGAGTAAAGTCAGTCAGGTTTTACAACATCACTTGTACTTGCTTTTGCATGAGCAAAGGCCCAGTGATAGCTTTGGAGATGATGTAAAGCCAGTGGTGCTCTTTTGAGCGACGCCTTTCACATAGGTAAATCCCCATAGCACTTTCTTGGGGAGATCCATATGGCTGCCCACTGTTAAATTCCTGTCTATTTAGATGTGAGCCCAGGTTAGAAGTTCAGAACCAAGCTTTCACACTGGCTCAGGATATGCTGGTTTTGATTCTGGAACAAGAAGAGAATGGTCCAAAACATTTACACCTCCTCTTTCTATGAAGTCATGATCAGGCAAACAGTGGGGTTCCCACTTGCTCATTACCTCTATACTAATTTAATGCACCTTTTAAAGCAGGGAATAAGAGATAAACATGCCCCAATTTTTAAAGGGACAATCCTGCAAGTACATGTATGATGTGCCCAATACACAACTGCATGCAATATGCAGACACCCAGCACAGAGTTACATTCAGCACACATACTCATTTACTATAATTTGGCCCATGTTCAAACTGAAGGAAGATTTAAAGTTTCTAATTTTTCCCTTCCCTTGATGAAGGATTTTCACTTCCTCATCCCCTCCGGGAGGTGCAGTCACAGCCACAGCAGCCGTACACTGTAAATCTTTGAAACTAATAATTATTAAACACATAAATCTATTTAATGCATGAATCCCCAAACAAGCTGACTGGATAATGTGCTTTAAAAAAAGAGAGCGAGATGATGATGATGATGATATCAAACGTCTGAAATGCAGAGCACACTCATTGCACACAGCTGCTGGGTTAGGCAGGCTGCACATTCTCTTGTCCCTCCTGCTGACTCAGTACCACAGAAATGGGGTGAATAGGCAGGACAGAGTGTGCATGGTATTGCATGCAGCTCAAAGCAGGGAGCTGTCCCTTAATGTGGATGAACTCAAACACTCGAAATGCTGACAATGGCAACACGCTGCAGTGAGTTGCCAGAGTGATTCGTCTATGACAGGAGTGGGCAAGAGAGCCTCTGAGGGATGGATGCAGCCCCCCCCAAGTGGGTTGATCCAGCCTGCAGCTTCTCTGCCACTCCCCCACCCACAGACCAATTGAGATCTGGGGATGGGGGAACGTGTGAAGCCTCCTCCCCCTTCCAGGGGTGTGCAGAACCAGAGGAAACCATTTGCTGTTTTTAACAGCTGTTGGTTCACTCTAAGTGCTACGTACCCATTGCACAGCAGAGGCAGGGGGCAAGAGATTTTGCACACTCACACACCCCCAGAGGTGCATGAAGTCTCCTCTGACCACCAGGGCTGCACAGCACCTAGAGGGAACCACCGGCTGTTCAAAACAGTTGGCAGTTCTCGCTAGGTGCTCAGAGGTGGGGGGCAAAGACTTGACATGCTTCCCCCCCCCCCCCCCCCCCGCAGACCAATCAGGGACTATGGGTGAGGGAGCAGGGGAAGTGTCCTAGTCCGGCTTCTTGTACCTAAGTTCTTGCCCCTTCCAGGTTTGCCCAGGGCCACTTTCAAAAATTATTGCCCACCCCTGTTCTAAGACCTGCAAGAAGTTTCTGCCCCATAGAAGTTGGGTGCCTACATAGCTGTCTTAAAGCTCTTCAGAAAAAGAACCTGCAACACTTGCAGCTGTAATAGTCCTGAGGAGTTGCTAAGGTTGTTTCAAAAGATACACCTAGTATGCTAGTTCTAAACCATGCTCCCTACCCCCAGTTCTGCCATGACCCTCGTTTAACATGCAAATCCACTCCAGGGCTCCGAACCAACTCTAGCAAAAGACTTCAAACCTTGCCATCCACAGACTCTTTATTACCATTCTGTGCTCTTCCAATGCACCTTACTCTTGCTATTCCTCTCCTGAACATTTTCTAAGCAGAGGCTTCCAAACAAGCAAACAATATTATTTTCTTCATGATGTGGACAAGCATGCACTAGGGAGACACCAGGCCAAAAACACCATGCTTGTTTCACTTGTGATTTACATCAGACTTGAACTAGGGATGATAGGTAAATGTAGTCACACAGTGCTACCCCTTACCTATAATCATACTTTCTTCTTTCCCAGGAGAGGAAACCCATGTGCAGTTTCTCTCTCTCTCTGCTGCCTCTTGTCAGCTTTTTGACCAAGGAACTACTGAAAAATTGTCAGGAAATCAATGTCTAACAAAAGGACCTTGCCAGTTTTCTTAGCATTAGAATTATATTTCAGTGAGGAGGCTGATTTGCTAGAGTGAGATAATTGGTTAAGTAACTTTTTATTTGAATTCAGAATAGAGATGTGAGTAATTAAGTAGTTGACTACTCAATTACTCGCTTTCTCTCTCCCTTGTTGCTTCTGTATCATTCCTTCTGTTACTGTGTTTATCGGTTCTATTTGTTTTTTTACCTTCATTTCTAGTACATGTATATATCTGGTAGGAATGAATTCCTTATTTCCTTGATTCATCTGAAGAAGTGGGCTGTGCCCACAAAAATTCATGATACCATCTACATGTTTTGTTAGTCTTTAAGGTGCTGCAAGACTATTAGTTGTTTTTTGTTTTTCCTTATTTCAGTTTAACTTTTCTTACCATGTTTCCCGTTTTTTGTTTCAGCTTTTTAATGCTAATATCTGAAACATTTCCCTAAGCACCAGTGTTCAGTTTGTGGGTTGTGAGAGTTGCATCAGTCTCTGAGTCTAAAGAAAATGTCCATTCATCAGTTTTTTCCCCTCCATCTATAGCTCCTAGCCAGAACTGCTCTTCTGTGCACTTGTCTATGCTCTCTTCCTGGACTATTGAATCAGCATGCAGGCATTACTTCCTCTTCTGCAGTTGTTCATTGTGGTTGCAACCTTTAGCCAAATGGCTGTATTACAAATACCGCAGCAATGACCAAAAGCTGGAAATTGCTGAGGTTGGTGTTCACGTACGCATCTTGTGCAAACCTTGAAGCTGTCCCTTGCAAAGTCTTGTGCTTGTGCTTTTCCCCCTCATGCTTTTCTGTGGTTTTCTGTTCTATACTAACTGGCTGCTTATCAGGGTGGTTTTTTTGGAGGGGTTTTCTTTGTTTGTTTGGCACTCTATTCAGAGGGCTAGTGTTTAGTTTTCATTCTGTTGTTTTTATTTTGTTAAGAGTGATTTCTGCAGCCTGCCACTGTCTGATTGCTTTATCAAAAGCAAGTTCCATATCTTCCAATAGTTCTTCATGCAGCTTTGGATCTCTGAGTCCAATTCCAATTTGATTCCAGTGGATCAGTGCTAGAAATGAGCACTGTGCCCAGAAGATTAGTGAGATCCCTTCCAGCCCTCTTACACGCTACCTGTCTTTGATAGCTCGCCATGGGAAATACACATTAGCCTGGTATATATCTGTGTGGGTTATTAGTCTATTACTCTATTTTCCGGAAAATCAGCCGCTTTTCTGGAAAAACTTGCCAGCTGTAAGTGGCTGCTTGAATTTCCGCAAAAGCACTGACATCCTACTGTAAGAAATTGGTGCTTTTTGCGGAAATACTACGCTGCTCCCGTTCTGGCAAAAGTCCTTTTGCGCAAAACCTTTGTGCAAAAGGGCCAGTGTAGACAGCTGAGATTTGTTTTCCGCAAAAAAGCCCCGATTGCAAAAATGGTGATCGGGGCTTTTTTGCGGAAAAGCGCGTCTAGATTGGCACGGACGCTTTTCCACAGAAAGTGCTTTTGCAGAAAAGTGTCCGTGCCAATCTAGATGCTCTGTTCCGAAAATGCTTTTAACAGAAAACTTTTCTGTTAAAAGCATTTCCAGAAAATCATGCCAATCTAGATGTAGCTAGAGGCTACGTCTACACTGGCGGGTTCTTGCTCTGGAATATCTTGCGCAAGAAAACATCCGCACTGGCCAGAACTGCATCGTAATAATGCTGAGCTCTTGCTCAAGAAAGCGTCCACACTGGTGGGAAGCCCTTGCACAAGAACGTGTCTCCGGAAGCAATTCGGCCATGTCAAGAGGTCACCAGCAGCGTCTGTGGGCATGCGCTGGACCCACTGGGAAATGTACTTAAAGGGACTCCTGGACGGCCATTTCCCTGTGGCTGCATGCTCAGGCACCCTTTTGAGGGAGCGAGGGCCACAACAGCACCTGTCACCTCTGTTCCTGGCAAGTGCCCCTGGGCACCCTCGCTGCCACCGTCACAGCCATGGAGCCGGAGGAGGACCCCAGCCAGCAACATCCGCTCCTCATGGCCATTATAGAGGCTGTGGAGCTCCTTCACCAGGGAGCCACATTGCTCCAGCAGGAGCTGGAGACTGGGCAGCACGTGCAGGACCTCGCCACGGCTGCAGCTGGGTTTGGGCACCCACACCCCACCACTGACAGGCACCTCTGGAGCTACGACGCCAGTGGGGACTGGTGGGAGCGCCTGGTGCTGGGACAATGGGCCGACCAGCAATGGGTGCAGAACTTTCGGATGCGCAGGGGGACATTCCATGAGCTCTGCACCTGGCTCACCCCTGCGCTCTGGAAGCAGGACACCCGCCTGCACCCCGCCATCCCCGTGGAGAAGGGGGTTGCGATTGCCCTCTGGAAAATTGCCACCCTGGACAGCTACTGCTCTGTGGAGAACCAGTTTGGGGTGGGCAGGTCCACCGTCGGTGCGGACATCTGGCAGGTAAGGCCCTCCGTGGACCACAGGCTCATCCTGGGGGAAGGAAGGGGCCAGACCGTGTGGGGGGAGGCTGTAGGGGTAGGAGGATGCCTCGCATACAGGAGGTTACACTGTCCATTCTGCACACAGCCCTGCTGGTGGGAGGGGGGAGATCCAGGGAGGCAGAGGGCCCTGGCCTGCGTGGGGGGAGTGGCCATCAAAGGGAGGTGAGCACACCCCAGGGGCCCATGCACGCACTGTGTCTCATTCCTTGCATCGCCTGTGCTCCCATGTGCCCCTCTGCAGGTCGTCAACACCATCAATGACGTGCTGCTCCAGAGGGTGATCCGGCCCCGGGACATGGACACCACCATTGCCAGCTTTGCCAGCCTCGGGTTCCCGAACTGTGGGGGAGCAGTAGGATGGGACCCACATCCCCATCTGGGCGCCAGAGCACCAAGCAGCCCGGTTCATAAACCGGAAGGGGTACTGCTCAGTGGTGCTCCAGGCACTAGTGGACCACCAGGGCCAGTTCCAGGACACTTATGTGGGGTGGTCCGGTCGGGCCCACGACGCTCGCATCTTCAGGCACTAAGGCTTGTACCACAGGCTGGAGGCGGGCACCTACTTCCCCCAGTGGGAATTCACCATTGGGGATGTCAGGATGCCAGTCTGCATCTTGGGAGATGCGGCCTACCCCCTGATGGCCTGGCTGATGCAGCCATACACCAGCCACCTGGACCACAGCCAGGCCACCTTCAACAGTTACCTGGACTGGGCCCGCAATCCCATCGAGTGTGCCTTTGGCCGTTTGAAGGCACGGTTTAGGTGCCTCCTGACCTGCCTGGACATGGGGGTGCAGCACATCCTGGAGGTCATCTCGGCATGTTGCGTGCTCCATAATATTATTGAGGGGAGGGGAGAAGCCTTCCTCCCGGGGTGGATGGTAGGTGAGGGCCAGGCCTACCAGCAGCCCCAAATGGCCGCCACCCAGCAAACCAACCGCCATGGGGTTTGAGTCTGGGAAGCCCTCCGGGTGATGCTCGACCAGGCCCCACAATAGGCCACTCCTACACCTCTGACCGCAGGGATGCTCCTGTGCCCCCACTACCCGCTCCCATCACCACCCCTTCCTGCCACCCTTCCCTCACCTCCCAGTAAATAAAATGCACTTGCTGTAGACAAGGCACTTTTTTATTTACATGGGGAAGGGAGTGCACTGGGAAGAGGGGGGAGGAGAGGACCCCGAACTGGGAGGGCCTCATGATTGAGAATGGAGGCCTCTCCCACCCCCACGGGTGTGGGGGCACCTTTGCCCCTCGTGCCAGGTTGGGGCAGGCTGCACCAGGAGGTGCCGAGGGTGAGGGACCTCGGGAGGGGGCATGGGCAAGGCAGTGGGTGAAGCTGGTAGAGAGCTGGGGATGGCAGAGGGGGTCCTGGCAGCATTGGGCTGCTGCACAGGGCCCATCCAGTTGGCAATGGTGCCCAGGATAGTGCAGAATTGGTCGCAGCGCTCCAGGTACTGGCCCCACTCCTGCAACTCTGCATCTGCACGGATCTTCTCCGTCAGAGCGCACTCCATGCGCTCAATCGCGCAGACGTGGCGGCGGAGCAGGTGGTGGCAGTCCCAGGAGCGCTGCAACGGGCCCTGGATCCTTTGCGCCAGCGGGATGGGGCTGGAAGGTCCCTCGCTGGCAGGGGGTCTCACTGCAGGAGAAGCAGAGGAGAGCAACATGGTCAGTGAGCCCTGCCCCAAATGGTGTTCCAGAGCCCCGTGCCCTCCTCCCAGCACATCACGATGCCCGGGGACAGGTGTGGCTGGTGAAGGGGAATTCCCCTGGGGCAGCAGGAGGGGGGGTTCCAAGGTGGCCCAGGAGCCCCCAGGGGGCCGCATGTGCTTGGGGGGGGAGGCCTGTTGTGCCTTCCCCAGGGGAAGCTACAGTGTCCCAGAGGTGGCCATAGATGTGTGCTGTGTGCAGCACCCTTTAGGCTGTGTGGGGTTAGGCCTGCAACCTTGGGGCTGACCTACTCCTGGCCAAACCTCCCCTCTTCCCCCAGGTCTGGTTGAGCGGAATCCCTGGGGTCCCAGGCATGGGCTGGGTCTAGCTGCTGCTTCTCTGTGCCACTTGGTCTGGCTGCACGTAGGGTTGCCGAATGGTTTCAACAAAAATACCAGACATTACATGACAATCTACATTACATCGTACTTAGAAAATCCCAGACGTATGTTTTCTCATTTATATCCTCTCAATTTGTTTCCCGAACAGAAAGCTCAAAGACTGGACTGTCCGGTTCAAAACTGGACACCTGGCAATCCTACCTGCACAAGGTTTCACGTGCTGCATGCCTTTGTGCAGCATGTGGCCAGGCTGTGCCATGTGCCACTACCTCTCCCCCACCCTGTGGCCCTCCCCCCCGCTTCTCCAGCACACTTGCGAATGGTAGCCACTGCACTCACCAGACAATCCCTCACCAGCTTCTGAGGATACCCGGGACACATCCTGACTGCTGCTGGGCCGGGATGGTGAGGTCTGGCTGTTGTCCTCTGCCACCTCCTCGTCCAAGGACTGGTCTCCCTCCTCCTCCTCCTCCTCCTCCTCCTCCTCCTCCTCCGGTGGCCTGGGTCAGACCATTGGGGTGTCCACCGCCGTGTCCACCTGGGTCAGACCATTGGGGTGTCCATCTTGTCCCCCAAGATCTGGTGCAGGCAGTGATACTGGGTACAGGCAGTAGCTCTGTCGCCCCCACGCTCACTGGCCCGCATGTAGGTGAGGCGCAGGTCCTTCACCTTGTCCCGGACCTGTTCCAGGGTCAGGGCCGGATGTCCCTTTGCGGCCAGTGCCTGGGCCATCTGGGCAAAAATGTGTGCATTCCTCCTCCGGGACTTGGGGTCCCGGAGGGCCTCCTCCTTTCCCCAGAGATCCAGGAGGGCAGTCACCTCACCAGTGCTCCAGCATGGAGCCCGCCGCTTGGTGCCCCTTTGGGCCTGCTGGGTGCTCTGGGGTGACTCCTCCATGGGATCTGAGAGACCTGGCTGAGGCCTGGCAGCTGCCATTCCTCCCTCTGGCTGCTACCTAGGCTGCACGTGGCAAATGGCTGTGCTCCATGCCTGTGCCTTTAAGGGGGGCCAATGAGTGGTGATTGCCTGTATGGAATGTCGGAGAGGCCACCTGTGTTTTTCACTGGATGCCAATTCTTGTGCAAGTACGCGCTTGCCGAACGTCCACACTGCCCTCTTGAGCAAGAGCGTCTGCTCAAGAGAGCTTAAGCCTGATAGAAAACAGCATAGCTCTTGCGCAAGGAGCTGTCTCTTATCATGCCGTACTATACATTTACTTGCGCAAGAGTGGATAGGCAGTGTAGACGCTGTGCAGATTCTTGCACAAGAATGGCCATTCTTGCGCAAGAAGCCACGAGTGTAGACATAGCCAGAGAGAATCACATGCAGGTAGTTTACCAGAGCTGAATTCTTCACTCAGTCTATTGTGAAGACTGAGTAGTGGGGCCAAGACCAGGGATGTGGCAGCCTAGGCAGCTGGGGCTGCAGCAGCAAAGCAGTCTGGAAATCGAGGCAGTTCATGGCAGCCTGGCAGGGGGAGTGGGACAGCTGGGGCTGGCAATAGGGAGGGGCAGTGGGCTGGGGTGCTGGTAGCAGGGAACTTCCCTGGTCTGTTAGATTTTCTCATTTGGAACTGGTCAGGTCCCAAGGGTGCTGGACCAGAGAGGTCCAACCTGTAGTGGGCCACTAACAGCTCAGCCCACAGAGTACAAGAATTTTAATGGAGACTTTTCAGGTAATGGCATTCATTCTCTGAGAGAGCATGAACTAGTCACTCCAATGAAGATAGATTAGGCATAAAGTAAAACAGCATGTGACTGTAGCCCAAAGAGCCAGAAGTTCCTTATACTAGTCACAATAAGGGAAGTCTGAACAGAAAGTACTAGCCCTTTAATTTAAAATTCATCTTCAGTAGCTCCTAATGATGTGTGGAGAACCACATGCCTTGAGGGTAGAGAAAGGAGTATTTTAAAGGCCCAGATCTAATACAATTGAAGAAGTGAAGTGAATTGTATCATTCTTCCCTGCCTGCCTAGTTTTGAGACTTACAAGGCTGAGTTGACCCTCAAACTACTCTCTCACTTTTGATGCAGACATGTGGCACTGGACTAGCTGTGCTCAGATTATTGCATGTGTTTCAGTCATACCATTGCTCATGGGAATAAAAAGTATGATACAAAACCTCAACTGGTGAGTAAAAGCAACATGGCTAGGATCATGTATAGCCCTCAGCCTTCTCTGCCAATTCCTCTTGCCTTCATTCTGCTGCTCATTCAGTGATCCTTTGTGATTAAAAATATACGGTAGCTGGAGTAACTGCTCCTACATGTGACCAGGAAATGCTGATGAGACCTAAACTTTGGAGCAAGTGCATTCTAAGTGATGCACAGCTATCTGGTGGAAGGCTGGGAGTGATGCAGGCTTGCTAATTAAAGCGCTCCTGGGAGGATGTGAATTGCACAGTTTTCATAATGAGTAGAGAGAAAAGGAAGTTTACAGCCCATAATGTAATGATGTCAGGACAAAATTAATAGCAGGACTGCTGTGTCTCGGTCAGCTGCTTCATTGTGAAAGGCACTGAAATTTATTAATGATATTTTGTTGGTGATTGGGTCTATGATAGTTGGGCATAACTTCCTCCCTCTTCTTCAAACTATCCAAAGCCCAAAGGCATAACATATACATGGACACAGACGTAAAGTGGGAACATTGAGTTATGTTCAGCTCCTGAACTGACATGAAAATGGAATCTTAGGAACACGTGGCTAGTTCGTAGATATTTCCCTCTTCCCTTTCTGCTTTATATTGGGATAGTTCAGAGGAATTAACAAAGAATCAGTGGGGCGTGGGGCAATGGACACGTTCCAGATTTGTAAATACGCTATTTTTTGCATATCTAGAGACCCTGGGAACAGAATCTGGACCTATTTGCAGTAAAATAAGTTTGATCTCAGTCTGCTCCCTACTGAATGTGGTGTAATTATTCAGGACAGTGTTGGGAAAATTTGGTTGTAGTTAATGTGATAGAACCAAAATCTGAAGCTGATGGTTTTGCCACTGACTTAAATGGCATCGGGATATGATCCCATAGTCACAAGCACCAAAATCATAAGAAAAAAAACCCTTGTAAACCTGAGTTGGGGCATTTGCCCTTCAGATATTTGTTTATTTATTTTTTGGCAGAAAAAATAAAACAAAAACAAAAAAACCCAGTCTATGTAGGAAAAGCTAATTCTATTCCCCATTGTTCAACAGAGGAAATGAGAACCTAGGAGACATGCTCAGGGTCATATAGGAAGTTTGTAGAGTGTGACCTGATGGGAGACCTTCTGGGTCCCAGCCCAATATTCTAACTTTTCTCTCAACTTTTCTCATTAGCTGTCAACATATCAGAGCAATTAACACAAGATGAGCCAACCTAAGAACCAGAGTCAGCGCATCTGCAGGCTCTCGCATCCTGGTCATGGACAACACAAGCTCCATGACTCGCAGGTCCTGGTGTTACTTGACAGGTAAGTGACAGGCACACTCTAATCTTTGAGCCTTCTAATCATCTTCCTGGTGTGTCTAGCCTCTGGTCCGTTGGGCACAATTTGGTGTTCACAAATGTACTGCCTCCAAAGAAACAGTCCACCTCTGCTTTCCACCTCCACCTCAGATCACCACTCCACTTCTCTCATAGCACTTAGATGTGCTTATAGTGAAATCAGGTGTAAGTGTATTTAATGAAATGTAGAGATTTCAGTAGTTGTTAGGGGAAGAATTGGAAACAAATGGTTACATATAAAATAACAACCATAACACACATTCTAGAGCCTAGACTTTATTAACACAATACTCTTAAGTCTTCTTAGAGTAATGGTCACTCAAAATCCTTGCAACATTTGACAGTGACATTCACAAGACAAGCATGCTGTCCATTTGTCTTCTCAGTGAAGAAATCCATGTAATAATAAAAATCCTTTGTTTTTATCCAAATAGCGGGTGCACCCTGTTTGTTCATCCTGTAAGGGTGTGTCTAGATTACATGGCTCTGTCGACAGAGCCATGTAGATGAGGCAGGACGACAAAGGGAAATGAAGCATCGATTTAAATAATCGCCGCTTCATTTAAATCAAAATGGCTGCCACACTGTGCCGATCAGCTGTTTGTCGGCACAGCGCGGCAGTCTAGATGGGGATCTGCCGACCCCAGAACCCTTTATCGCCAGATCCCCATTTAGACTGCCGCACTGTGCCGACACAGAACTGATCGGCATAGCGTGGTGTCCATTTTGATTTAAATGAAGTGGCAATTATTTAAATCGACGCTTCATTTCCCTTTGTCAAGTAAACTAATCTACGTGGCTCCGTCGATGGACCGATGTAGTCTAGACGTATCCTAAGTGTCCTTGGACTCCTTAACAAAGAGTCAGGCAATGTGAGGCATGTGATACACAAATGACCAGATAGGAAGATAGGTTTTGTTACCTTCTGCCTAAAAGGAACATTTCTTAGGTTTGTCACTTCCTGGTGATCTGCCTTAACTCCAACACCTTCAGAATATCATGTTTAGTTTAGGTACATAACTCTTTAAACATTATCTTGCATAAATTTTGCAGTGATTATGATGACCAACCAGTAGGTTTCTGGCTCTCAGTATGGACCTCACATGCCACCCTTTAGTGAACTTTACACATATATCTGAATATATAAGTTTACTCAAATGCAAAATTGTGTATTGTCTTTAAAATCTCTGGGCTAAAATCTCTAGTCCTGGCTCAGACACTGTTCAGACAAAACTCATCTCAATGGCAATGTTGGCTGTGATCTCTCTAAGGAGAGCAGGATTTGACCCATTATTTTTGATCTAATAGTCATAACTGTGTTATACTTCAATATGAATGTGTCATTGTATTAAAAATTACAATTATAGTATATCATGTAGACGTTTCATCTTAAGACTATGGTATTACAGGATTCCATACTTAGCTTAGTATTACTATGGCTGTGTACTATACAAACTGTTATTTTACCATTTCACACCTTTCCCTGAGTTGAACATAGTATGTCTAGTGGCTTCCATGACCACTCTGCCTCTCAATTCACTGCAACGACTACTAACGAAGCCAGTTATGAGACTGTACCTGTGACATGACCACTTGTCTGTTAGAAATTGGAGTGACACCTGCGGGTCATCTCACACAGGCCACCGAGGAAATGTCTTAGAGAAACCAACTCTTGAACCAGATGAAGCAGTTTGGAGGAGGTGGACATAGGAGACAGACTTATTGAGAGTCTCTGGATTAGGTAAAAAGGGGTAGAAAACAAGGGTGATGTCCTGCTAGGGGTCTACTACAAACCGTCTGCCCTGGCAGAAGATGTGGATGAGGGTTTTTTTAAATAACACTCAAAACCATCCAAAGCGCAAGATTTGGTAGTGATGGGGACTTCAACTATCCAGACATCTGTTGGAAAACTACCACAGCAGGGCACAGATTATCCAGAAAGTTCTTGGACTGCATTGGAAACATTTTTTTTATTTCAGAAGGCTGAGAAAGCTACTGCAGGAAGCTGTTCTAGATTTGATTTTAATAAATAGGGAGGAACTGGTTGAAAATCTGAACTTTGTAGAAGGGAGAACAGCAAAACAGAGGCAATGGATTTCAGGAAGGGAGATTTTAGTGAATTCAGAGAGCTGGTAGGTAAGATCCCATGGGAAGCAAGACTAAGGAAAAACAATTGAAGAGAGTTTTTCAAAGGAACATTATCAGGGGCCCAAAAGCAAATTATTTTACTGCATAGAAAAGATGGAAAGTATGCTAAGAGACCATGTTGGCTTAACCAGGAGATCCTATGATCTAAAAATAAAAAAGGAGTCATAAAAAAGTGGAAACTAGATCAAATTACAAAGGATGAATATAAGCAAACAACACAAGTATGCAGGAGCAAGATTAGAAGGGCAAAGGCACAAAACCAGCTCAACCTAGATAGAGATATAAAGGGTAGCAATAAGACATTCTACAAATATATTAGAAGCAAGAAGAAGACCAAGAACAGGGTAGGCCCATTGCTCAGTTAAGAAAGAGAAACAATAACATGGAAACATGGAAATGGCAGAGGTGCTTAACAACAAGATAGCAGTTTTCAAGTATCTAAAAGGGTGTTATAAGGAGGGGGGAGAAAAATTGTTTTCCTTGGCCTCTGATAGGACAAGAAGCAATAGTCTTAAATTGTAGCAAGGGAGGTTTAGGTTGGACATTAGGAAAAACTTCCTAACTGTCAGGGTGGTTAAACACTGGAATAAATTGCCTAGGAAGGTTGTGAAATCTCCACCACTGGAGATATTTAAGAGCAGGTTGGATAGACATCTATCAGGGATAATCTACACAGTGTTTGGTCCTGCTGTGAGAACAGGGAACTGGATTTGTTCTCTCGAGGTCCCTTCCAGTTCTAGTATTCTATGATTTTATGATTTTTGTTAAAGCCCTATATCTGCCTCCAAAGAAGTGCAAGCAGTCCTGGTGCTAAACTAGTGAATGTAATTAACATGCCTAGACAAATGTCAGGTGTGGTGCTGAGATTTTCAAAACTGATTGGATGATTGGGACATCCATCTCTCTTATGCTTCTCAGTGAATAGTTGCCTACAAAGAAGGCCTGTTGAACACCTGGCCTGACTGACCATGGGTTCATGTGTTTGTTGAGAGTTCATTTGCCTTCTCCACGTTGTTTCTCAGTTCATCCAGGAGCAGTTGAAAACTGAGGACAATTTTCCTTTAAAAAAAAAATCAACCACAATCAATATTTGTTTTATTCGATATCAATATAAGAGCAAAAAATGTTCATGAATGTTTGTTTTTAATGAATAGATGCATTTTCAGACCTTCAGACCAGACCATATTCAAAGATGCTCTTAAACAACATGAGTGAAGGACTTATAAAGTATTTTAGTCATTAGAAATTGGGCTTTTTCTTGGAGCAATATGAGCTTAGCGGCTGCAGCTAGCAAGCCCCCTGCAGTATGAATTAATGATAAAACTGGTTTAGATCAGAAGGGAATTTTATTGTTCAGGATGCTAGTACCAACACAATGAGGTCTCTAAGTACCCCTCCTTCTAGGGGTCTTCAATTACACTTCATAATGAGCACTGTTTCATTAGCGAGGAAAGCAAAAGCTGGCACTAATTAAAATTAAATTAGGACACACTTAAGTTCCATCACACAGTGCATTGAGATAATAAAAAATAAAGCTGCCTTGAACAATCCTGGGCCAAGGGGTCAAGTGATAACAATTAAAATACTGGATGTAGTGATGCCAACATTGAATTTTGTCACTCAGATTTGGCTTTGTGCAGACAAGGAGAATTCAGGGGCTTGCTCCTGAGAGACAGAAGAGGGGATGCAGCTGCATCATTCAATGTAATGTCAAACAAGCGCATTTTCATATGGCTCACAAGCTCATCACAGGATTGCAAAAGTACACATACCTGAGTGACTGGGCCCTACACCTTGATATGCCTATGTACCAATACACAGGAAATATGCTATGTCTACCACAGTGCAGCAGCATATCCATTAGTGATGTGCATGCAAACCAATATATATATGCACATGTGCAAAGACCGCTGCACACAGGAGCACCCATATGCACACTTATGTGAGTGTCTCTGTACAAACACAGTGATGACTAGGAATGGCAGCTGAACAAATAATTGATTTTTCAGTTTGATGGCTGACCTTAAAAGTCATTCCAAAACTGAGTTAGTTTGCAACTGAAACTAAATGTTTTGGGTTTTCTCATAGAAACAAAGAACAGAAAAAAATCAACCCCCAAATTCATTGGGCCAAATCCAACAAATAGTTTCAGCCAAAAAATTTTTTTTAAATTGTCAACATTGTTCAGATTGATATTTTCAAAATGATTTGTTTTGACATTTTCAGAATTTTTGTTCAGACTTTGTTTGTTTGTTTGTTTGTTTGTCTGAAACAATTTGTCACATTTCACCTGAATTTGCAAACAGTTTTGGTACAATCCCCTCCCAATGATTTATTTAAGGGTGGAAAGGTTTAATCTATGGGAGGAAATTACCCAGTTTATACTGGGGACCAGGAACATTTGAATTCTAATTCCTAAGTGATACCCTCTAAAACTAGCCATCAGATTGTCCCTCATCAGTAAAATGGGTTAATAATATTTAAACTTACTACTTTTGTCAGGATCATATTTAATAGGCCCCATTAAAAAACATACTTCACTTAGAAGAGTAGGTCAAAGCCAGGGATTTTAGAGCTTTTCTGGAGTGCACTTTTTTTTTAACTCATCCTTACTGGAACAGGAAAAAGTAGCATTTGACTCCAGGTTCCCTAGCTGACCCATCAGCTAGTTGTTCAAAATAGCTACCGTAAACATAGTTTGCTCTTCTCATTCAGGGTTTCTGAAATGAACTTGGTGCCCATTCCCAGAGGCATATGGAGAAATTTTAAAATACATTCAACAAAATCTACAGTGCACAATGAACATTACATTTACCTAATAGTGAATCTTCTTGTCTGGTGCATAGGTATGGCATATTCAGTGAAAATAAGTGTATATGCTAGAATAATTTGTTCCTTTAAATTCATTTTTGTGAGTTAATTCTAGCTGTTGTATATAAAACAGGATAATTGTATATTTGTTTGCCTGCATAAAACTGTCTGGAGAAAGCATTAATTCTCATTGTTTTAGGGTAAAATATGAGGACTGGTATTCTGCGGTAAAATGAAACTCTACTTTCCAATGATCTACAGTACATATTTCAGATGTTAATAATATAGGAGGCTCTGAGGCTCTGTACATCCAGAATGCCCAATTTTTGTATAGGTAATATGTATATGAAGTTTGGGGGAGGCAACGCTGGTAGACTTTTCTGCAATTTTTCTATATAAATCCTTTTTTTCAAGGGCTTTAGGCAAGGGTGTCACTTGGCCTATATAACTATAATTTAATTGATATCTGCTGTACTCTCTTGAGGCATGTCTACACTAGGGAGAAGATCGACCCTCTGGAGGTCAATCTTCTAGCATTCAATTTAGTGAGTCTAATGTAGACCCATAAATTGAACACTAAAGGCAGTCCCTGCCAGCGTCTGGTATTCCTTATTCTTCGAGTAGCAGGGAAAGCCAAAACCTTTATTTATTCAAGGCAAAATTGGCCCATATTAAAGATCAGCCCTTGTAACTCATCTCCTTACATTTCCTCAGTATATACTTATGGATAATGAGAGCTCCAAATGTGTTATAATAAAACATTCTTAATGTTTATCTAACAGGAGTACCATAACCATTCCAAATGGGCTGTTTCTTAGAGGGTATTGACCTGCATTTTAATAATTTCCTCATGCATGTTTTTAACGAAGACCCCCAACTTGGATTAGTAATCAATTTACAATTAGATAAATGATGTGTGGTTTTGGTACTCTCAACATAAGTGTTCATATCCTGTTACTTTTCTAGTGGTTTTCTTTATTTTATTTTTTTAAAATTCTGGTTCTATTGAATTATAGTGGCATACATTTATATTGTATTTCCATAAGGCAGAGCCACTGAGAAAAAAAATGTGTGTGAATTCACCACAGAAATATAGCCACCTCTAGGGTGGAACACAGCAGCTGTTGAGCAGTGCACAGCTTTACACAGGAAGTGTGAATTGCAGATCAATAGAACAAAATTACCCAAAGTGGCTCTTGGTCAGATACCAGCACTAACAACGCTTACAAAAACCATTAGTAGTTACAATATCAATTCTTACGGCCTTTCCAAAAACTAATGTGCAATTTTATAGAGTGGCTTAATAACACAGGCTGCAATTTTCAGAAGAGCCGAAGAGAGGTAGGGATGTCTCTTCCACTGGAAATCCCGGCTACAAGACCTAAGGTAAGTCAATGGTACTTGAGCTCAAAAGCAGAACACCCTTCAGAACCATACTGGGATTGTGCATCTGTATTAACTCAAAGGGAAAAGTGTTACCAAATGAATCACCACAGCAACTAGGGGTCCCTGGAGACTACCCATTGAAGACCTGATGAGGCCCAGCTGCTTAGCTTGTAGACAGGGTCCAGTCCATGGAGGGTGGTAGGTATAATTGTTGTCAGGTGGCTAGAAGTGGCCTTTTTGAACCACTATTGTGGCAGTGAAAATAATGTATAAATTCTAGTGATGCTGTACTGAGCCCAGCTTGTGACCAAGGAGCACCCTGAAGAGCCCAAATTTGACCTCTCTAAAAATAAGTAATTCAGGATAACCAATCATCTATTGCTGCAACAGTGCCTTCCTCATTTTGACTGGCACTTTACAAGAAACGATTTTGGAAGATCTCAGACACGTTCCTTACCACAAACTCCACTACCAGAATTGACACTAGGGATACATCTACACAGCAGCATTATTTTGGAATAACTGGCATTATTCCGAAATAACATATTCTGCATCTGTACTACAAGCAGTTATTTAGTTATTTTAACAAAATGTGAAAATAATGGTGAGCTGGAGGACTTCTTACTTTGACTCCTATAACCCTCATTTTATGAGGAGTTGGAGGAAGCTTGCTCTTACTCGGACTTCCTGCTGTGCAGACCATGCCAAAAGATGAAATAAACTATTTCAACTTAAGTTACACAATTGACATAGCTCAAGTTGAGTAGCTTATTTTGGCTTTAGACCTGCTATGTAGATGTACCCTAATAGCCCTTTTTGTTAACAATTTTGGTAAAGATGCCCGTGAATTGAATGGGCATGGAAACCCAACCATACTTGCGTTCCTGGAGGTGATCTCTCCAGGTCAAAACTGAAGCCCATAGATAGAAGTAGCTACTAATGTTGCCTATTCTGTACAGCATATGATCTGTGAATAAACAAAGGATTTCAGTTTCCAGAGCTGAAAATCCAGCATTAAATTACTAAAAACAAAATTTAAAAAATTACTAACAAACCTATACTTGCTACACTCATCATCCCCCTTCTCTCTGGTTGCTTTTGCTTTCACAGCTAGAGAGCGTGAGAGCGTGATGATGTCAGTCTGTCACCCAACAGAAAATCTTTTTTATATATGTATAGAGAAAATAAAATAAAAACTGCTGAATTCCTCATAAATGAATACCTAATTTCAGCATTATTCCATATCACTATTATAATCTCTATTCACTACATGTCCATACATAGCAGATTTCCAGTGACAATCTGGAGGACAAACAATAATACATGCACTAGAATATTACACCAGCATAACTTGTATTGGCATTTTCTTTTCATTTCCTCTTGTCTTTCACTTAACTTGCTAGGGATTTTTTTTTAAATGCTCCTGCATTTGCTTATATAGTACTGGAATTAGGAGATTACATAGATTTTCTTTGCTCCATTACCTATTGCTGCCTGATTCCATTCAGCAGGAGAGTGGTTCCTTTTTGTGGCACACGGGCATTTGCTTTAGCCTGCTGCTGCCCCTGTTAAAGAATCAAGAGTGAGGGGAAGAGCTTTACAAATCCCCCCCTTTGGCGACCTCTTATGAAATTTTTATTAGTATGTTCAGCTACGTGCACATCCTTAGGAATAACAAACAGCACCGAGTTGAATACACTGCCACTCAGATAGGTCCAGGGGCTTTGGAAAGGGTGCAAACAATGCTATTTTAAATATTGCAAGATGGTGTACAACCCTGAGGGACAGGAATGGGGAGGGTGGGGGGAAGGGAGGAAGAGCAGATGTGCACGGTGTCCATTTAAGGTGGTCTGGCACAATTACGGCTCAGTATTAATGTAATTCACTTGTGAAGGATCTTCCAACTCCCATTGTTCCCCTGGCTTTGTCTGTCTGTCTGCCCCTGGAAAGGTGCTGCTGCTGTTTTGGAGGGTTCCCCAACTAAGATGCACTATAAAGATTAGAGGTGGAGATTGACATGGAGTTTCAATAATAATTTTCTTTAGACCAAGTCGATGAATGACATGCTCTGTATAAGGGGGATAAAAGAGTGGAAAATGCTGCCCTGCCTTCCTCCTCCAAGATATTAAGACAATCTAAAAATATCCCACAAAGAACCTGACTTCTGCTGTTTGGAGGGCACTATAACCTCTGGCAGGGTTTGTAAAGCATTCAGAAATGGCATTGCCCATCACACTGGAGACAACGCTAGTATGAGGTCATGGCATGAGGAACTTAGGGTCACAGAGAAATCGGGTCATAGAGAAATTTTTGCTGGACTTCGGTACCAAGGACTTCAGGACACTAGAGAAATTAGTAATGGTGCAAAGGAGCAACAGTGGAATGATCCTGAACAAGAGCGCAATCCTGCAAGAGAGGTTGAGGGCTCTCAGTAACTTGTAGGACTGGATTGTCATAGATAGAGCATGTTGTATTGGTTCCAGGGGCACTGGGAATGTTAGGGGCTGATTATTATGCATTGCTCATACCTCTCCAAAGCCAAGTACGTTTTTTTATGTTCTTTTTACCTCTGTGTGGAACCCACGGTCTCCTGCCTCTAGTACAGGATTGTGGGGCAGTCTTCCAAGAGACATGTGAAAAGGGATCTTGTATGTATACAGGAACATGAGCAACTGTGAGGCCACTCCAGAAAACATTTTCCTGTGTAATGTAATAGAGAGGTAGCCATGTTAGTCTGATCTTGCAAAAACAAAAGGAAAAACTATGTAGCACTTTAAAGACTAACAAGATGGTTTAATAGGTGATAAGCTTTTGTGGGCCAGACCCACTTCCTCAGATCATATTCTGGAAGAGAACTGGCATGACCATATATACTAAAGGAATACAATGAAAAAAGTGAACACATTATCAAACTCACAAATCAGATTTAGCACAGAAGGTGGGGTGAAGGAGAGGGAGGGAGAGAATAGCTATTTATGAGTTAATGAATGGCTAATCAGGAGTGATAAGTGGGGAAGCTATCTTTGTAATGGTTAAGGTAATTAGCATCTTGGTTAAGGCCCATTTGTAAAGTGTCAAATTTAAGCATGAAAGAAAGTTCTGAAGTTTCCCTCTGTAATCTGGTGTTAAAGTCTCTTTGAAGTAAGATGCATGTTGTAAGGTCATTAAGATTATGTCCAAGTAGGCTGAAATGAAAAACAACTGGTTTTTCCTTGTGAAGATATCTGATGTCTGACTTGTGGGCATTAATTATTTGGTGAAGTGCCTGAGAAGTCTATCCAATGTACATAGCAAAAGGATACTGTTGGCACATGATGGCATAAATTATATTCCTGGATGAACAGGAATTTGTGTTCTTGATCATATAACTGACATAGTTAGGTCCTGTGATGGTGTCACCAGAGTAAATATGTGGACAAAGTTGACAATGGGGTTTGTTGCAAGGGAAAGTTCCAGGGTTGGTATTAATGTGGCATGTCCTGTGGTTGTTGGTAAGAATCCTCCTGGGGTTAGGTGGTTGCCTATAGGAGTCTATAGAGCCTCGTGGAGTGTAGTATGCTGTTCCAGTATAGGTTGTAGGTTATTGATAATGCTTTGGAGGGTTTTAAGTTGGGGCTATAAGTGATGACAAGTGGTGTTCTATTGTTGGTTTTCTTGGGCCTACCTTGAAGTAGATGGTTTCTGGGTATTCATCTGGCTCTTTCAATTTGTTTTTTTTTTTATTTCCCCCGGTGGGTAATGGAGATTTACAAATAGTTGGTAGAGATCTTGAAGTTTCTGGTCTCTGTCAGTGGGATTAGAGAAGATGCAGTTGTACCTAAGGGCTTGACTATAGATGATGGATTGTATGGTGTGTCCTGAATGGAAGCTGGAGGCATGTCTTTATGGCTGACTAAGAACAACGTTTCCTAAGATCCTGTCCCCTTTTACTACTCCTTTACTTACGCTACATCTATGACATCTTTATGATCTGGACCCATGGCCAAGAAACACTGGACGCATTCCACAGAGACTTTAACAACCTGCACCCACCATCAGTCTCAGCCTGGACCATTCAACATGAAAGATCCACATTTCCTTGACACCACAGTACAAATCACTAATGGAAAATTAAATGCCACTCTCTACAGAAAACCCACTGACTGCTACACTTACCTACATGCTTCCAGCCTCCATCCAGGACACACCATATGATCCATCATCTATAGTCAAATTCTGTTCTTGGCTCCATCACTGTACAACCTTGGGAAAGTCACTGGGCACATCAGGACCACCTGCAAAATAGATTCCTGCCTCACATGATGTTTAAAGGCTTAATTAAAGTGCAGTAGGGTCTTTGTAGGAAAGTTGAACTATATGTGTAAAGTACTGTTCCTGAAATACACATACCTATTTTATTTGTCCCAATATTAGCCCAATACTCCTGTCAGTGATGAATTAAGGCGTAAACTGACCGAGCTACAGTTTAGGGCCTTGCAGTATGAGGGACCTTTACAGTTTGAGTCCATTTCAAATTATATCAAATAGGCAGATATGTCAAGTAGGTATGGGGAAAAGAAGATTCTCTCTAAATTTAAACATTTACAAAACATTTCAAATGTGACAAAAATATAGACATCTAGCTACACAAATACCCTTACCTACCTTTACCCTTCATTAATTGTTAATTATTGACAGGCAGGAGGCCAAAGCTGAGAAAAAATGGTAATTTCACTTGTAAAATTAGTATTTCTATGATTAAGTCTGCTATCACCTTCCTAAGGCAGTGTTTCATTGGCTAGCTGCTTCAGGTAAAATTCTGGCTGTACCTTCATAACTTATTTAAATAAATAACTAATCTCACTGCCAATAAAATCTGGAAAAATGTGAGGTCAGAGGCAGCAGTGTCGTGAAGTAATCCTACCAAGTTCATACTTGTATAAGACTCATCCTAGGAGTGATATCACGTACATCATACCCTTTGGCTAGTAGTAGACAGAGGCCACCATCTTTTGTTTACGATCCAGCACACTCATTCATATAGTGCCTTTGCTCCTGTTTTTCTTTGTCATCTTCAGTGTTAGTATGTTCTTTCTTGTTGTGATCTGGGCAGTTGCGTATTTTAGTGTGCATTCATGTGCTATCCATAACTCATATGATTCAGGTGGCAGGCGATT
This sequence comes from Pelodiscus sinensis, assembly GCF_052426305.1. Taxonomy (NCBI): domain Eukaryota; kingdom Metazoa; phylum Chordata; order Testudines; family Trionychidae; genus Pelodiscus; species Pelodiscus sinensis. The sequence goes on from NC_143085.1 coordinate 13,831,024, forward strand.
GTCTTATGAACATGGGTCAAGAGGATCTTGAGGAGGATTCATTTGTGTTGGCTTCTCTCCGTCAATTTTGGGAATCTTCACTGTATTTTTGTTGTATGACAAAACAAAAATCCCAACAATTCATTGTTTCATAATAAAATTTGTAAATATATTTTATAGATAGTCTGGATGAACTTTGCATTGTCCTAATAAAATTAATCATTTTTTTCATTTATTCATATGAAAAGAATGATCTTCCATATTGCTAGCATAAAAATAATTATATGTCCTTTCTTGTTTTCTTGTGAAAACATAGACAAAATAGTACTAACTTTCACAGACTTATACTGGTAAAATAACTCAGATTTCTGGCATAAATATATAAAATTAGTTGTTATATAGATATATAAATCTTGAGGTCTCTTCCAGCAGTGGAAGTCTATGATATTTATAATATAAAATTTAAAAAGTTTCTTGATTTGGATAAAATTGTGGCTTTTTTCTTTTGTTAATCTAATGGTGTTTTACTTAAATTATTAGTTTATTTTTAACACTTTGCATTTGTATATATGCAAATATAATGCTTTCATGTTTATATATTCAATGTCCTTCCTGTGAAAATAATAATTTTTTTTTTATAATACAGGACCTATTCTTTTTGATATATTGTAGGGTCCCAAAAATCTCATAATCTGGCCCTGCCTCCTATTGTTCCTGCAACATCTACCTACTGTATTCTGCTGCAAAACAAATGGCAAACTGCCTTTGTTGGACCTTTCACCTTGTTTCACAGAGTGACTTGAGTACAGTCAGTGCTGTGACATGATGCCAAAGTCACACCATAAGAATGTTGGGTGTTGAATTGTTTCCTCAGCTCTCTGTGTGTGCGTGCATGCATGCATGTGCGTATGTGAGCATGGGCATGCACAAAGAGAGAGAAAAAAAGATTTTAATGTTCTTTTCATGGCTTCCTAATGTGACTTAACATTTTTGTTCTTTGAACCATATTTTTATTCACTCAAGAGTCAAAGAGTAGTGTACCATCAAGGAATATACTTCTTTTGATACAAAAAGATTAGAATGAATGGAACATAATGTTACATTAATTTGAGGACTTAGATTGTGAGTTCCTTGGAATGGGGATTTTCTTTTTGTGCTGAGCATGATAGGGCACTGGTCTTTGGCTGGAGTTATTAGGTGCTATGACCAGACACATATTTAATAATAATAAAATGTACCTACAAGAACACAGAGCCATATTTTTAAAGCATGCTCCTGCAGCATTTAGCAGTTACTAATGCTGTTTTTTAGAAACACCATTTCGCTCAGTTATGAGTAGACTCCGTTCAGATATTTTTAGGAAATGATGCTTATGATTGTAAGGGCTGTGTGACAGCCTTGCACAGTATGTCAGCATCCATCTAGAACTAGAGCATGACGCAACGCTTCTTCCTTGCCACTTCTGCTGTCAGCTTCCTGGCTTTCTGCTAACCAGCCTGCTCCTGTCCAGCTGGACTTCATGTTCACGGCAGGCTGGCTCTCCCTTCAGGTGCAGCGAGGTACCACATTGACCTCTCCAGCCCACATTAACCCCTTTATCCTACCACAACACCCCAGAGCAGTAATTCCCAACCACCAGGCCATGGCTTAAACCAGTGGCTGATAGGCTGTGGCAACTCTGGGAGCCAAGATTGGGATACACCACCCAGCATCTCCCCTTCCACTGCACCTGTTGAGGGAGGTGTGCCCTGCCCCACCTCTCAGCCAGCCAGTGCTGGGCAGGTGTGAGGTCTCCTCCTGGATGGAGAACAGCAGTTCACTGTGTGGTGGGAAGGCCACTTGAAGCCTGGCACAGCAGCCTTAGAGAAGCTGCAACTCAGACAGCAGTGTTCAGCAGGTGGTTGGGAGGCAGTGCAGGGCTTGGGGGGGCACTGGGTGCTTTGGGGGGAGTGATGCTTGGGGGCTCCGGGGATGGGGGTCTCAAAGAGGCAGTGGTCTGGCACTCAAGGACTCGGGGTAAAGCTAATACTGGGGGGGCTCTGGGAGCATGGCTAGTACTGGGGTGCTCTAAGAGGTGAGGGGCTGATACTGGGGGGCAGTCTGGAGGGGCATGTGGGGGGTTATGGGGGCAGGGCTAGCACTGGGGGCTGTGGGGACAGGGCTAGTATTGGGATCTAAGGGATAGCACTGGGAGGGTTCTGGGGGATTTGGGTGCAGTAGGGCTTTGGAAACAGGAGGCTGGCATTGGAAGGTCTGGTGGGGGAGCTGTAATGGGCAGAGGGCTGGCAATGAGGCATTTGGGATGGGGGCTGGCACTGGGAGGGTTGAGGGCAGGAGGCTGGCACTGGGAGGCTGGGTGCAGAGGACTCTAGGATCAGAGTCTGGTGCTGGAGGTAATGGAGGGGTGGGGGGGCTCTAGGGTTAAGGCTGGCACTGGGGGACTTAGGGGAATAGGCTGTACTCCAGCCCCAGCCCCCCGAGCCACCATAAACAGCTGATTTCAGCTGGGCAGCTGCCTACCACGTGGTGACTGCCAGAGCTGAAACTGGCTGTTCACAGTGGCTTTAGGGGCCAGGGCTTATGGTGGACCAATAACATATTTGCATATTCATTATTAGCATAATGAATGTGCAACTATGTAAATAAAATGATACCAGTCTGCCAAAAGTTTGTGAATGGGTTTGCTGGTCTACAGTATAAAAAAAGATTGGGAACCACTTTCCCAGAGTGATATTAGAATTTTTACTGATGCTCATTCAATTTATGAGCCACTATAACTCTTGGGACCCTTTCAGTCCTACCATCCAGGGCTGTCCTTACCAATGCTAGTGCACTACATAGCCCAGCACTGCATTCACGCTGTGTGGGGAGTGGTTGCTCCACAGGAGGTAAGGGGGACCTATAGAGGCAGAAGTTGTGGGGATAGGAGTCGGGTTGTCAACTCTCCCAAACCGGATCAACCGGACATCATTGCTGCAAATGGCATCTGGTCAACCTGGTTGGGAGAGTTGAAAACTCTAGGGAAGAGCAGAACACAGGAAAAGGCTCCCTTGACAGCCTCAGGGGAGCAAGCAGGAGGTGCGGTAGGCAGCAGATGATATGACTGCGAGCTGGAGAAGCAGAGGGCAGTCATGCAGCCAGCCGGAGAAAAGTGGCTCTTTGAAAGCAAAACTGCTATTTCTCTTCATTCACCAGCTGCGTGACCATCTTCTGCTCCTCCTGAGTCCTTTGGCCTGTGCTCGTACCACTCTCTGCTGCCTCATGATCTGGAGCTGGGCATAGCCCATGGGGGAATCAATGGACGTAGATTGGGGCTGGCTTCAGGAGTTGGTACAGAGTACACAGGTGGGAAACGAACCAGGAGATGGGACTGGCTGCCAGAACCCATATTTAGCACCCAACTGCATAAGGCACCATGAGATTTTGGGCAATTTGGTCCAATTTGGCACCCCATATTCCATGACGTCCTATGGAACTACGTATTTTATGAATTAGGACAGCCCAGCTACCATCTAGCCAATTATTCCCTGTTGTACAATAGTACTAGATTTGATTTTTCCTTTCCTAAATATAGTACTTGCACTTGTCTTTACCAAATTTCATCTTATTCATTTCAGACCAATTCTTTAATCTTCCAATATCATTTGATATCTAATTTTGTTCTCCAGAGATCTGACAATACCTCTTAGCTTGGCATCATCTGCAAACTTTATAAGTAAACTCTCCATCCCATCATCCAAATCACTAATTAAGATTCTGAATGCTACCATGTCCTGGTCACATACCTTCAGGACCACTCTAGATACAGCCACCTCTCTCCCGCCCCCAGTTTGAGAGCAAACCATTGGTAACTACTCTTTGAATATAGTCTTTCCAATCAGTTTTGCAATCTACTTATAGTAATTTCATCTAGACCACACTTCCCTGGTTTGCTTATGAGAATGTCACACATGGCACTGTGTCAAAAGCCATCTAAAAATCAAGATATATCATGTCTCCTGCTCCCCTATAGCCAGTAAACCAGTAAATCTGTCAAAGAAGAAAATTAGTTTGGTTTGCCATGGTTTGTTTTTGACACATCCATGGTGGCTGTTACTCATAACTCATCCTCTAGGTGCCTACTAAGTGGTTGTTTAATAATTTGTTCTAGTATCTTTTCAAGTATTGAAGTTAGGCTGACTGGCCTATATTTCCTAGGGAGCTTTTTGTTCTCTTTTGTAAAGACATGTGCTGCGTTTGCTCTTCTGCAGCCCTCTGGGATGTCACTAGACCTCTTGACAGGGGGAGGCAAAGGGGACAGTTGCCCCCAGGCCAGGTGATTTAAAGACGCCTGGGACTCCCAGCCAGCACTACTGTAGCAATGGCTCTTGGTGGAGAATGGAGATGCTTCCCTCCATCTTGCCCAGGAGCCTTGAAGACGGCTGTCGGCTCCCCTGGATGTTACTTTCCCCTAGTTTCTTAAGTACCCAAGGGTGAAATGCAGGGTGGAATCTCAATCTGCACACAATGGAAGTTTCTAACTCTTTCTTCCCTGAATCAATGTGAAGTGTCGCACAATGCTACCCAGTCAAAATGATAGTGCTCCATGCACTCTAGACCAGGTGTGAGTGACTACCTAAGTGACTACCCCATCACCCCCTTGTTTGCTCACTAGAGGACTTCATGGGAGGCCAAAGTGACCACATTATTTTACAGCAGACTTAGGGGTCTGCAAGCCCACTTTACAGCTTATTTCTCCAACTCAAATACTGAGCAAAACATTCTGTAGTGTGTAAAATTGGCAGGAATGCTCCTGAGCCTCAGAGACATGTGGTTAAGTAGTTTGTTTGTGAAAAGGGAGATGTTTGGTTCAGCCACTTGACTGCAGAGCAGGTGAAATTGGGAGTGGATAAGACTTCCTGTTTCATGACTATTGTTTTGGAGGGTCAGGTGAGGAAGAGGAGGAGAGATCATTCACTCTGTTTAGTAGATTGTAGGGGTTGAGGGCAAAACATTTTGCAGGCCTGACAAAATTGCTAACGCCTGCCCTCCTGGAAGCCATTGTTCAGAGGTTATGCTGCTGCCATTGTTTATTTGTTCTAGCAATGGCTTTTCTAGCTTTTCATGTATTTTATGGATTCAGCTGTTCAACAAGGAAAAGGGAAGGATATTCGATAAAGAATCCTTCGTGGAACAAGGAAGGCATCCTTTTTAGTCATCAGGGGATCTTCCCAACCTGCATATTGCTGCCTTTAAATAGGCCACATAGGACAGAGATATCAAGAAAGAATCAGCAACCTTTTAAAAAGGCTACAATGCATCCAGTTATAAACACTTGAAACAACCAACACTGGGGAGTGGAGGTTAGCCAAAAAATAATTATTCTAATATGAAAATACAACAGTATTTTCAGCCATCACCTCAGACACTGAACTATTATTAGTGAAATGCAGTGTTTGGGACCATTGCCATGAACTATTGTAGTATCTTTTTTCTAAGGATAGCAATGGACGTTTTTCTTTTTTCAGTTCTTTTTATCTTGGGTAGATTTGGGTTTATTTTTTCCTATTTGGACGTGCCTACCAATTGTGTATTTTTTTAAAAAAAATGCTACAATTGATAGCTGGCAAGCTCAGTAATCACTATCATTCACCTCCGGGTCATGAAGAATGTTGTATTTGGACATCATTTAGTTTTTTCTCAAAGCTTATTACAGTCACTCTGTTGCCGCAATATATGCATAAGTGAAGTAGTTATGTGATAGTTGAATTCTCCATAGCACATCATGGTTGACCACAGCACAGCTAAGATGCCTGCTGCAGTTACAATTGGAACAGCAATGTAATGCTGTTTTGGATGTTTATTATTTGTTTTCTGGTGATATTTCTGTATTAAACATATACAACTCCCTCCTCTGTCACTGCAAGTGTGCATTCCATCACAATCTTGAATCCCATATATTACTGCAAAATTAAACCTCTTTGTATTATTTTTGGCTTATCTAGACTACACTAATTTGTCAAAAAAGGATATGCAAATTCCACGGGAGCATTCAAAAGTGAAAGTAGTTTATACGCAACTTTTTCAGCGAACCCCGCCTTTGTTGAAAAGCCGCGTAAACCTCATATTTTTGTATATCCTCTTTCGATACCTTAGTGTAGTCTAGATAAGCCCTATTTAGCCCTGGTTTCTCCTATCTACTCCTCCACACACTCTAAAGAGCTAACAACTTTACTCCCAATTATAAAAAGTTCTCATGTTTCCATTTGATCGCTGTTTTAATTTGTGAAATCGAGGACGTCTCCCGAATGGCATTCTGGGAATAATGCAAATGGCAATTGTAAATAGTGTATTTGTTAAATCTTCTTTTAGTCTCTCCATTGACTTCAGTGGCCTTTGCATCAGGCCTCTAAAGAAGCCTGCTTTTCTTTACCATTACATTTTAAATTCAGTATGTATTAAAATAGCTAAAATTTTTGCTGTGGTTTTGCGAGGTAGAAGTATGTGAAGTAGAAGCATTGTACATAATAGTTTAGCATAATATTTACTTTAGAATAAATGTAAAATATTCTGCTATGCTATAGTTTATTATACTATATTATAGTAGCTGGTATAATAATGCTATACAGCATAATTGTTATATCAATAGACCTGTGCCAAGGGTCTACTAGTGTTTCTATTAGAAAACCATATTTCTAGGGTTTATTACTCATCCATTAACTTATGCCCTAGGTTGAAACTTAACACAAGAGGTACCAGCATTAGGAAAGTTCATGTTGCCTTCCATTGGGCTGTCAGTAGATTGATTCCCATCATGCTCAGAGGCAGAGCTGACCAGTGTAAGCTGACAGCCTCCATGGGCCCCTAAGCAAGAGGAGGAAGGGGCTGCCCTGCACTTCCAGAAGTGGAGGGGCCAAGGCAGCCAGCCCTCAGCACAGTATGTTGTGCATCCTGCCCCACTTCTTAGCATTGGCCTGGAATCTAGCAGCAATTTAAGGGGTGCTGGCTACTGCTACTGTGGCAGTGGCAGCAGACAGAGCTCTGGGCCCCTTTGAATTGCTAGGCTCCAGGGCAACTGACCCTTTTGCACCATCTCCCCACCATCAGCAGGCCTGGAACTGACCTATTATAGTTGAGGCCAATGTTCCTCTAAACTTTTCCACCCCTTTGCGGAATATTTTTTATGTGTCCTGAGGCATATGTGAATGTGCACCACTAGTAGAAACAAAACCTAGCTGTGGGTGCTCTGCTAATCAGTTGGGCAGTATTTGAATCTCCTCTGAGCAGCCGCACAAGCACACAGCTTACATGGAACACTGGGAAACCCTCAAGATGTTTTTGTTTCTGGATGAATTGCCTTGCCAATCTCTGCCCCTCAGTCCAGATATTTAGTCATCAAGACCAAACTTTCCCTGGACATCTTTGTTTTTTCATCATTCATCCCTATGCTACAAGATGATTCATCCCATACATGGGAAAGGGAATGAGGGATAAAGAAAAGTAGGTGAAAATGGGTAAGAGAAAGGAATGCCTTGGCTAGCTGCTTTAAGAAGACAAGAGGGTAAGAAACACTTGGATCACAAGTAAGTCCCAGTCAGAAGCAGTTCACTCTTCCCTTCTAATGGGAATCTATTCCCTTAATTTCCAGAGGAAAAAATGGAGCTGCATTAGTTTGTCAGATTCATTCATAGTCCATTCCAAGATCTGGTCAGGGCAGCTCCCAACTCCCTTAGGGTATGTCTACACTACGTTAATTCGAACTAACGGATCCAGACTAAAAAACTAGTTCGAATTAGCGTTTTGCTAATTCGAACTAGCATGTCCACATTAAGTGGACTCTGAACCGAGCTTAAGGATGGCCGGAAGCAGTGCCGGCAGGGCATCAGAGAAGAACTTAGAGCATGGAGATGCTTTCTCAGGCTAGCCGAGGGCTGTGCTTAAAGGGACCCGACTCCCACCCCGGACAGACAGTTCTCAGGGGTGCCCCGCTTGCAAAGCAGTCCTGGCTTGGATTTCCCGGAGTACCCACACTGGGCACATCACACCACTCGGCCATCAGCCCGGCTGCACTTGCCGCAGGCTGCTATCTGGGGAGAGGGGACAATTGGGGGGCTGCAGGAGAGCTTCCACCCCCAGAAGCCCACAGAGATAGCCCAGTCCTCCCCATCGGGGGCTCGTGCCCCATTCCTCCCTCACCTCCTTCCACTTACCCTTCCCTAGCCCCTCTTCTTGATGTACAAAATAAAGATAACGTGTCTTCCAAAATGGAATCTGTCTTTATTGAACAAAACTGGGGGAGACTGGGAAAAGGAGGTGGGAGAGGGGAAGAGAGAGGCTGGGAGAGGGGAGGGCAACTAAAATGATCAGGGGTTGTGAACAGGTCCCATAGGAAGAGAGGCTAAAGAGACTGGGACTTTTCAGCTTAGAAAAGAGGAGACGGAGGGGGGACAGGATAGAGGTATCTAAAAGCATGAGTGGGGTGGAGAGGGTGCATACAGAAAAGTTCTTCATTAGTTCCCATAAAGAAGGACTAGAGGACACCAAAGGAAAGGAATGGGTAGCAGGCTTCAAACTAGTAACAGAAAGTTGTTTTTCACAAAGCAAAGAGTCAACCTGTGGAACTCCTTGCTGCAGGAGGCTGTGAAGGCTAGAACTAGAACAGAGTTTAAAGGGAAGTGAGATCAAGTCATGGAGGCTGGGTCCATGGAGTGGTATTAGCCAGGGGGTAGGAGTGGTGTCCCTGCCCAAGGTTTGTGGAAGGCTGGAGAGGGATGGCACGAGACAAATGGCTTGGTCTCTGTCTTTGGTCCATCCCCTCCAGGGTCCCTAGGGTTGGCCGCTGTCGGCAGACAGGCTACTGGGCTAGATGGACCTTTGGTCTGACCCAGGACGGCCATTGTAAGCCCAGGGCTCAGGGTCGGGGGTCTCACTGGACCCCCTTGATTCTCTTGCACACCTGCTCCTGGGTGTCCAGGCTGGCAGCTCTCCTGCCCTAGACGGCCACTTTCCTGTGCCTAGTGCGGAGATCGTGGACGAGGTCCACGATGTCTGCACTAGCCCAGGCGGGTGCCCGCCTCTTGCGGTCCCGGGCATGCTCCCGGGAGCTGCCAGCCTGGTCCCAGGAAGAGGGGGAGGGCTGGGGGGCATCGGGTGGGTGGCTCGATCCGTGCCAGGTGCAGGGTCTGCCGGCTGGGTGCTGGCAGGCTTGCACCTGGCACGGGCACCGTAGCCAGCCCGTGCCCCTTTAAGGGCTCCGGGGCCGGGAGGGGGGCATACGAGTTTCCCTGGTGTTGGCCAGAGTGGCCACCAGGGAAACCTGGGGAGGGCTAGCCTCCCACTAGTTTGAATTAAGGGGCTACACACCCCTTAATTCGAACTAGCTAGTTCAAACTAGGCTTAATCCTTGTAAAATGAGGTTTTCCTAGTTTGAACTAAGCGCTCCGTTAGTTTGAATTAAATTCGAACTAACGGAGCGCTAGTGTAGCGCCTATGAAAGTTAGTTCGAACTAACGTCTGTTAGTTCGAACTAACTTTGTAGTGTAGACATACCCTTACTCTCAAGAATTCTTTCTACCAGGGAACCTAAGGCCTTGTTTTCACAATACAGGAGATCGATGCTGCAGAGATCAATCTCCTGGGGCTTGATTTAGTGGGTCTAGTAAAGACCAGCCTAGTCAACCACTGATTGCACCCCCGTTGCATCTGGTATTCCACAGGATGGGAGGACTAAGGGAAGTCAATGGAAAAGTTTTTCCTGTTGACCTCCCACAGTAGAGATGCCAGAGAAATTCAAACTGGAGTTGCCTATCTTACTTCAACTTTGTCCTCTAGCATAGACCTGGCCTAAGTGGACTTCTGCCAGAAGTGTTTCAACATAATCGCAAAAGTTGGTTACCCTGGAGGTCTTATTCTCAGCTTCCCTGCCATCTCCAACCACACCCCTCTGAAATGTATCACCTAACTCATGGATGAGAGATGGTCTTGTCTACGTGAGGGTTTTAAATTGAGTCATGTTGAGTTAATCCAGTTAGAAAATGCTTTCACATGCATGATATAATCGATTTCCATGTGCTAAGTCCAAATTGATCGTGAAATCTGGAATCTTCTTGCAAAGTGTACTTGGGTTTGCTTCAGATTGAATTAATTGCCTTTATTGTTTGTGTGGATGCAATTGCTGTGCATCACTTTTTGCATGCTTCCAACCGCTATTCACAGTGCGTAGCAGGTCAACAGTTACTGACCTGTCCATTTATGAGGGTCTTCCCTGATGTGCTGTAAAGTTCCCAGGATGACCCTTTGACCCCTCCTTAAAAGCTGATGAGGCACCAGATGTTGCCCATTTGCTCCTGGATCCAGTGCATTAGCATTCTTGTGATAGAACCGCAGTAGCATTTGGGCAGTCCCGCCGTGTGCCTCGTGTAGTTGCTGGGAGCTGTGCTATGACTCTGGATCTCAGCACTATCTGTGGAGAAGTGCCAAAGCTTTAGAGGCCAAATGCCGACATAAAGACCTTTTTGTGGACATTGCAAAGCACATAGCCAAGAGGGGGCATGACCAGGACACCAACCAACACTGGGTAAAGAGCAAGCAGCTCAGGAGAAAGTACTTTAAAACAAGGGACAAAAAGAGTCCTATGATCTCTCCACTTTTTAATGAACTGGGGAAGATTTTACATAACTATAGTACAACTTGTGTGTGCCTTCACTAGCCAGGGAATCAGAAGCTAAGCAGGGTCCACCAGACCATTAATGCCCATAGTGGTCCTGCGGGCAACCAGTTCTTTCTCCATTAATCGAAATATAGAGCGGAGTTCCAAAATATTTTAGCATCATGAACTCTTGCAGACTTGTAAACCTCTTGCATGCATGGTCAACCCACCATTGAGAAGAATGTCTTTGTTTACAAACTCTTTGCCCTCAGGTTTGGGGGTGGAGATGGAGGTGGGGGATTAAAGGCTCATGCATTTACATCCATTGCTGCAATACAGTTTGGGAACCTCATGTATGCAAAACTATCAATAATTTCCTGAGCATTACCAAGATGTATGGCTTGGTTAGACAGCATCTTATTATTAATGACATAACAGACCTGCACAAGACTGACCCCTTTTTGAAGAGCTTCAAAAGGATCTAACAAAACTAGGTGACTGAGCAACAAAAACACAGATAAAATCCAGTGTTGATAAATGCTAAATAATGTATATTGGAAAACATAATCCCAATTATGCATATAAAATGTTGGGGGCTAAATTAGCTGTTGTCACTTGAGAGAGATTTTGGAATCATAGATAGTTTTCTGAAAATATCCACTTAGTGTGCAGCAGCAGTCAAAAAAGCAAACAGACCATTTGGAATCACTAGGAAAGGGATAGAGAATAAGACAAAATATCTTATTGCCTCTATATAAATCCTTGGTATGCCCACATCTTCAATACTGTGCCGAAATGTGGTCACCTCATCTTGGCATTGAAAAAGTTCAGAAAAGGGCAACAGAAATTATATGTGAGTATGGGACAACTGCCATATGAGATTAATACAACGGGGAATTTTCAGCTTGGAAGAGAGATGACTAAAGGGGGATATGATAGAGGCCTATAAAATTCTGACTGGCATGGAGAAAGTGAGTAAAGAAGTATTACACACTCCTTCCCAAAATGAAAGAACTAAGTGTCACCAAATGAAATGAAAAGGTAGCAGGTTTAAAACAAACAAAAGGAAGTATTTCTTCATGCAATGAAGGGTAACCTGTGGAATTCTTTGCCGCAGTTTTTTGTGAAGGCCAAGACTATTACAGGGTTTGAAAGAGAGCTAGATAAATTCATGGAGGATGGGTTCATCAATAAATATTTGCTAGTATGGGCAGGGATGTCAGAAGCTGAGAATTGGCAACAGGGAATGCATAGATGGATGGATCACTTGATGACTACCTGTTCTGTTCATCCTCTCTAGAGAACTTGGCATTGGCCATTGTCAGAAGATGGAATACTGGGCTAGCTGGATCTTTTGTCTGACCTAGTAAGTCAGTTCTTATGGTCTGTCTGTGCTGGTTTTTGAGGCCCAGATAGTAAATCCAAACACTGACAATGTATGAAAGAGAAACAATGAGATGGAATCTTCCTAAGTTTTCCTTCCCCTTAGGCTCTTTCTTCAAGTTTCTCGTGGGATTGTGTGATCTGGCTATGTAATAATAGTAGTGTCACATTAATAGTGATTGCCAGTTCAATAAATAATCTGCAATTATAAGAGCAGCTGGCAGGGGGAGCAGAAGAGCCATTAAAAATCAATCATTTAAACAGCAAAGTAAATTGTAGTAAATGTGTAAAAGGCACAATAGCTGGATTTACATTTTAAATGAGATACAAGGTGTTTGCTATGTGAATCCCTCTATAAAAATTCTGCCCCACAAATTATATTTCTTTGTTCAATTATTTTTTGTGCATCACTTTTCATCCTGTAGGATCCCAAAGAGTTCAGTTGATTAGATATGAGGATTATACACTTTCTATTGTGATGCAGCTGCCTCTCAAGTGAAAATGCAGACCAGCTAGTCAGCATTGCTGCACAAGAAATTTTTAGGAGGGGCAGTAAGGGCCGAGACTCTGATTTCAGTTGCACCAGTTTAAACCATGAGCCACTCTCACAAAAGTCAATGGAGTTTTGCTAATTTTACTCCAGTATAACTGAGATCAGAATCTGGCCTTAAAAACTTCTCCTGCTGAAACAACTTGAGAAGTTTAGGTAATTTCACAAAATGGAATTTGGCTAAATCACAGAGTCTAAGACCCTTATTTTTTATAGGCTATTGTGGGATCTTTAATGACTAAAGGAAGCCAAGAACACTCTCTTGTATCTTATCCGAACAACATGTAAGGCTCTCCTAGGCAAGATGCTTTCATATGCTGGTCCAACTAGTTTTACCACAGTAAGAATACAATACCAGCAATTTGATTATGGTGTAAGTAGAAGATTATTATGGATTTATATTATGTGGTGATGTTTTATGATTCTATCTGTGTAATTACTCTGACATTACTAAAATTGTCAGCAGAATGGGAATCAGCTGATAAAAATTATAGCAATATTCTTTTTTTCCTTGAGAAAACTTCCTTGTGTTGCAGTCCAGGATTGGTTTTATTGCCGCAGAGCTTTTCACTAGCTCTCTCCAAATGCCTGGAAGTTAATTCTTATTCATGCTGCCAAGTGCCTTCTCTCGCAACCACCCCTCTAGCCCATTCCACATAGTCTGTGTGTCCTAATGCCCACCTGCAGCTTCAGTAATCAAAACCCACGTTGATAGCGCTGTACCTGTTTGTAGTTCTGTGTGGTGATTTGAGTGTTTATCCTGCTGCTAAGCACTGTGCACATCAATAGTACTATGTGCTCATTCGTTTAATCAATGTGTAAGATACCCCTTGCAAAGCATGTAAGTGCTGTACTAAAACCACAATGCAAATATAAAAGCAGAGCTCTGCACTCAGCTCCAGCAACTTCAAACCATCTTGGTACAAGGACAAACCTCAAAAGCCACTAGGCAAGTCTTCCCCTCCCATATTCCTGCCTCTCTAAAAGGGATTGATTCTTGATAGGTAGGAAGAAAGGGAGGGGGAAATCTGCAGATGAATAAACAATGACGTCTGAATGGCATGGATTCACCTGCAATGGGGCCTTGTCATTCCCACCTCAGGATACGGTGAGAAAAGAACTATTATAGATATCTGTTGTGTATTTTACCATAGCACCTAATCATTGACCTTAGTCAGTAACCTAGTCATTGACAGGACTCCATTGTGTGAGGTGCTAGAAACCAACAAAAAGATGATCCCTATTCCCAGGAGCTTAAAATCTAAGTATTGATGGCTATAGACAGGCCAAGGACGGAATGCAAGAGAGACAATACTGCTCAGAATGATAGGCAGTGGTCTATGCACACCAGCCTCCTAATTATTGTCAGGTTTTTTGTACGAGTCACAGCAAAGGAGAATTTTGGGGAGGGCTCCAAAGCTGAATAATGAGTTTGTGCTGTGGATGTTCACATGGGGTGCCTCCCAAGCATGTGGGGAAGCACAAGAGGAAGCCCAGAAGTGCTCGTTTGAAAACTGAACAAGTGGCAGAGTTTGCCAATCAAAGGTGAGCATCAACAGCTCGATAGTAAATGAGAGGTCGTAAATAGGGTGTAGAAGAGCTTTATAAAACAAGTAGCTTATGACGGAAAAGAAGGAGCCTGGGGCGGGATTCAAACAGAGAGAAGTCATGGGCAACGTGACAGGCTAGGAAAATGATCTTCGCAGTAGTATCCAAAATAGAGATGCGTGGGGCAAGATTGCACTTGTCAAGGCCAAAGAGAGAGAGGGCGTAATAATCAAGATGCAAGAGAGGAGTCAAGGGCTCTCCTTTGCACGGGGTCTCTATGGACTTAGCCCAAACAATCCACTTCACAGCAAAACTAATGAATGCAGAGGCACCAAGAAACAAGGAGTGGAGAAAAGTTATTGTAATAATTCTGTGCCTGTACCAAAATCAGGCCCATTGCAGGTGGGGGTGGGAAAAGGGGGCAAATGTGATTCTGAAGGGCCCACGGCTGCTAGCCGCCACTACTACTGCAACAGCAGGAACAGCTTGAGCCCCAGCCCTTTAGAATCATTGCTGGAGCCCCATGTGATGCCTTGCAGAGCTCCATGGTGGGTGCTCCGCCTGGTTTTGAAGGCCAGGAGGGAGCGGGGTAGGGTAGGCTGTGCATTCTCTGCGGCACTTAGGGCTGGTTGCTCCACCTCTGCCTTCTTCCACATGAGTCCCTGCCCCTTTTGGGAATGCAGAGCCAGGATTCTCACACACACAGACATTGCCCAGGTACCTGGCAATCCTGTCAGCCCCCCTGACAGAGATAGGACTAAACTATAACCTTGGATCCAAACAAACATTGGGTTTTGCAAGGTTTTGAATCCCACAGCTGAATTCTGTGGCACGAGCCGATCGCTGGTGACATCTACATCTTATTGTATCTGAGACATTTCCCTTGCTGCTAAGGCTTGAAAAGCAGTTATATTCCCACACTCACGTCTTACCTGTGCTTTTCACCTGGTAAATCAGTGGAAGATTCAGTAGGAGACAGAATGCCTTTACAGAAACCTGTTTGTATTATGTTGGATAGATTGTTCTGGAAAACTTTCTCTGTCCTTTTTCCCCAATTTTGGTTTTTTGTTTTTGGGTGGAGAGTCATGCAGGGTTTCTAGTTGGCTGACCCTGACAGTGTTAGGTTTACTGTGAATTGCTTATTAATCTCAGGGGGCTAAATTGGAATTGGCATCAGTGTCGCATATGAAATGAGTTTGGCAGGGCTCTCCAGAGTCCAAGCAGCACACCTGGTCTGTCTCTGGAGTCTGATCCATGTCCTGTGGTAACATTTGCTCAAGAAAGCCCTTAGCGATAATGTGATGATTTAATTAACATAGCTAGATCCAGCTGCATGGGATAAAATATTGACACTGACAGAACTGCACAGGCTTTGAGAAGTGCAAATAACCCTGCAGTGATGGTCCATTGTTCCCAGCAAGCAAAGAGTGACAGGCAGTCTTCAGTCGAGGGGAGTGCATGTGCCGTAGCCCATGCCTTGCTAATAACATGCAATCTACATGCCAAAGCATAGGCAATTGGTGCCTGTGGAGTGAAGAGGTGCATGGAGGGCCACCCAAGGGACAGGGAGGGGGATCTGTGGGGGCACCTCTTTTAAAATGTTGTCAGGAGTTCTGGGGAGCAGTGCATCTCCTCAGTGCTTCCAAGAGTCACCTGTGTGCAGAAGCCTTCTCCTGTGATGCCTGAAATAACAGCCGTTATTTTGAATTAGCTTTAATAGCGTCTATACATGCAAACCGCTATTTTGAAATTAATTCAAAATAGCAGAGCACTTAATTCGAATTTGGTAAACCTCATTCTACAAGGAGTAACGCCAAAATTGAAATAGCTATTTTGAATTAAGTGCTGTGTAGACACTTAATTCGAAATAGGGGGCTTCCAGCCCTTCCCAGGGAGCCCTGGTGGCCACTCTGGGCACAGCCAGGAAAACTTACTCTCCTCCCCCCCAGCCTGGAGCCATTAAAGGGGTAGTACTTGGCCACAGTACCTGTGCCAGCTCCAAGCCTGCCAGCACAGAGCCAGCAGTGGCCACTGTGGCCCCTGACCCAGTGGCCCCAAAACATGAGCCATCAAGCCACTGGCAGTCAGCCCTCCACCGCTCCCCAGGAGCAGTCTGCCAGCTCCCAGGAGCCTTCCAGGGGCTGGAGAAGGCGGGCGCCATCCTGGTCCAGGGTGGAGATCATGGATCTTATTCAGGTTTGGGGGGGATGCCCCCAACGTCCATGATCTCCGCACTAGATGGAAGAATGCAGCTGTCTATGGCAGGATAGCTGCCAGCCTGGCCACCAAAGGCCACATGGGAACTCAGGAGCAGGTTTGCATGAAAATCAAGTTGGTACGGCAAGACACCCCAACCCTGGGCCCTGAGCTTCCCCTCTCCCTTCTTTCCCTTGCTTCCCCCTTTTAGCTCCCTCCTCCCAGGTTTCCTCCTCCCCTCTCCCACCCTCTCTCTTCCCCTCTCCCACCTCCTTTTCCCAGTCTCCCCAGAGGTTCATCCTTCCCCCCAGTTTTGTTCAATAAACTCAGTTTCTATTTTTGAACAGACGTGTCTTTTATTTGACATCAGGAAAGGGGGCTAGGGAGGGGTAAGTGGAAGGATGTGAGGGAGGAATGGGCACAAGCCCCCAGTGGGGAGGACCAGGGAGGATTTGAGTGCTCCTCAGGGTGGATGCTCTCCCGCAGAGCCTCCTGAATCCTGACAGCCCTCGATGGACCCCCCGGATGGCAGCCTGCAGCAAGTGCAGCCAGGCTGATGGCAACGACCCCACAAGACGCACTGGCATGCCCAGGGGCAGCTCTGGCTCTATGTGGCCGAATGCTGTGGTGTCCCGAGTGAGGGGACTCAGGGCACTCCAAGGGTATGTCTACACTACAGCGCTAATTCGAACTAATGCAGCTAGAACTAAAAACTAGTTCGAATTAGTGTTTTGCTAATTCGAACTAGCGCGTCCACATTAAGTGGACCCTGAAGCGGGGTTAAGGATGGCCGGAAGCAGTGCTGGCAGGGCGTCAGAGGAGGACTTAGAGCATGGAGATGCTTTCTCAGGCTAGCCGAGGGCTGTGCTTAAAGGGACCCGACCCCCACCCCGGACAGACAGTTCTCAGGGGTGCCCCGCTTGCAAAGCAGGCCTGGCTTGGAGTGCCCTGAGTGCCCACACTGGGCACATCACTGCACTCGGCCATCAGCCCAGCTGCACTTGCCGCAGGCTGCCATCTGGAGAGAGGGGGCAATTGGGGGGCTGCAGGAGAGCTTCCACCCCCAGAAGCCCACAGAGCCAGCCCAGTCCTCCCCATCGGGGGCTCGTGCCCCATTCCTCCCTCACCTCCTTCCACTTACCCTTCCCTAGCCCCTCTTCTTGATGTACAAAATAAAGATAACGTGTCTTCCAAAATGGAATCTGTCTTTATTGAACAAAACTGGGGGAGACTGGGAAAAGGAGGTGGGAGAGGGGAAGAGAGAGGCTGGGAGAGGGGAGGGCAACTAAAGTGATCAGGGGTTGGGAACAGGTCCCATATGAAGAGAGGCTAAAGAGACTGGGACTTTTCAGCTTAGAAAAGAGGAGACGGAGGGGGGACAGGATAGAGGTCTCTAAAAGCAGGAGTTGGGTGGAGACGGTGCATGTAGAAAAGTTCTTCATTAGTTCCCATAAAGAAGGACTAGAGGACACCAAAGGAAAGGAATGGGTAGCAGGCTTCAAACTAGTAACAGAAAGTTGTTCTTCACAAAGCAAAGAGTCAACCTGTGGAACTCCTTGCTGCAGGAGGCTGTGAAGGCTAGAACTGGAACAGAGTTTAAAGGGAAGTGAGATCAAGTCATGGAGGCTGGGTCCATGGAGTGGTATTAGCCAGGAGGTAGGAGTGGTGTCCCTGCCCAAGGTTTGTAGAAGGCTGGAGAGGGATGGCATGAGACAAATGGCTTGGTCACTGTCTTCGGTCCATCCCCTCCAGGGTCCCTAGGGTTGGCCGCTGTCGGCAGACAGGCTACTGGGCTAGAATGACCTTTGGTCTGACCCAGGACGGCCATTGTAAGCTCAGGGCTCAGGGTCGGGGGTCTTAGTGGACCACCTTGATTTTCATGCACACCTGCTCCTGGTTGGCCAGGCTGGCAGATCTCCTGCCTAAGCCGGCCACTTTCCTGTGCCTAGTGCGGAGATCGTGGACGAGGTCCACAATGTCTGCACTAGCCCAGGCAGGTGCCCGCCTCTTGTGGTCCCGGGCAAGCTCCCGGGAGCCGCCAGCCTGGTCCTGGGAAGCGGGGGAGGGCTGGGGGGTATCGGGTGGGTGGCTCAATCCGTGCCAGGTGCAGGGTCTGCTGGCTGGGTGCTGGCAGGCTTGCACCTGGCATGGGCACCGTAGCCACCCCGTGCCCCTTTAAGGGGTCCGGGGCTGGGAGCGGGGCAGTAGAGTTTCCCTGGTGTTGGCCAGAGTGGCCACCAGGGAAACCTGGGGAGGGCTAGCCTCCCACTAGTTCGAATTAAGGGGCTACACAGCCCTTAATTCGAACTAGCTAGTTCGAACTAGGCTTAATCCTCGTGGAATAAGGATTACCTAGTTCGAACTAAGCGCTCCGTTAGTTCGAATTAAATTCGAACTAACGGAGCGCTAGTGTAGCGCCTATCAAAGTTAGTTTGAACTAACTTTGTAGTGTAGACATACCCCAAGCCAGGACTGCTTTGCTGTCCTTCATCGAGGTAGACAAGCAAGAGGGGAACCCTGAGAACTGTCTGTCCGGGGTGGGGGTAGGGTCCCTTTAAGCACAGAGCTCAGTTAGCCTCAGGCAGCAGCCCCACATACTAAGTCCTAACCTGATGCCCTGCCAGCACTGGTTCCGGCCAGCCTTAACCTCGGTTCAGGGTCCACTCAGTGTGGACGCACTATTTCGAAATAGCAAAACGCTAATTCAAATTAGTTTTTAGGTTTTGTGTGTAGATGCGTTAATTCAAATTAGCTTAATTCGAATTAAATATTTCAAATTAAGTTAACTTGAATTAACGCTGTAGTGTAGACGTACCCTTATAGAGGTGTGGTGCTGCTGGGTCATTAATCTTCCCTCCCGTTATAGTCAAGAAATTGAAGGCCTATCTGCCCAAAGATAGTTAGGTAGTCAGGCATGCATCTGCCACAGAATCTTAGGGCACCTAACTTCTGAAAATCTGCCCCCAACTGCTAATGTAGAAGGGACAAAAGGTTTCCAGCACAGTTACAGCAAAGCAACAAATCTGCCAGCTATGCTAACAAGCGAGTGGGCCAACAGACTCGCCAAGCCCATGGGCAAGATGAAGGGGTGGCACCACTCCCAGAAGGGGTGGGGCCACAGGTGGAAAGGGAAAGGGACCTCTCTCAGTGCTGCCTTGAGCATGCCACATGGGACTCCAGCAGGGATTTAAAGGCTCCAGAGCTCACTTGGACCCATTGAATTACTGGGCCCCAGAGCAGTTACCTCTTTCCCCCTCCTGTTGGCAGGCCTACAAACAAGTTTCTCCTCTGGCTGAACAGGCAACAGAGAGCGAACCTGGTGGAACTCATTGCCTGGGGATGTTGTGAAGGCCAAAACTGCTAACTGTGTTCACCTTAATTCTAATCAATGTCTATTAGCTGAATGGCCAACGCCTCTGACTGCCAGGAGCTGGGAGTGGATGATAGAGGATGGATCACTCAATAATTGCCTGGTTCTGTTCATTGCCTCTGGAGCATCTGGCACTGACCTCTGTTGGAGAGTCGGATGATAGGCTGGGTCAGTAGTTCTCAACTGCTGGTCCACAGACCATGGCAACTCTGGTGGCTGGGGCTGGGATATACCACCCAGCACCTCCCCTGCAGCCCCAGCTGTTGGGAGAGGCATGTCCTGCCCCACCTCTCAGCCAACCAACACCAGGCAGGGTGGGGTCTCTTCCCCGACACGGAAGAGTGCTTTGCTGCGCAGCGGGCAGGCAGCGCAGAGCTCAGCACGGCAGCCTCACAGCAGCTGCGACCCAGGCAGCGGCACTCAGATGGTGGCGGAGAGGCAGCACAGGGCTAAGTGATGTGGATGGGGTGGGCATGGGGAGCTCTGGGGACAGGTCTAGTAGTGGAGGATTACGGGGGCAGCACTGGCACTGGGGGGCTCTGGGGATGGGGCTAATGTTGGGAACTGGGGGCAGGCACTAAGGGAGACTGGTGGGGGTTGGAAGCAGGGGGGCTCTGGAAACAGGAGGCTGGCACTGGGGGGTCTGGTGGTAGGGGGCTTTAAGGAGTAGGGGGCTGGAACAGAGGCATTTGGGATGGGGGACTGGCACAGAGCAGCTCTGATGGCAAGAGGCTGGCCCTGTGGGGGTTGGGTGCAGGGGACTCTGGAGTCAGTGGCTGGTGCTGGGGAGTAGAGGAAGGATAAGAGGTTCTAGGGCTGTGGCTTCTGGGGCCCAAGGCTTTTGGTGGACCAGCAACATTTTATTTGCATATTTGCATGTTCATTATTTGCATAATGAATATGCAACTATGCAAATTGAATTATTCCAGTCTGCCAAAAAGTTTGCAAATGGGTTTGCTGGTCTCCGGTATAAAAAAGGTTTGGAACCACCGGGCTAGATGGACCATTAGTCTGATCCAATAGGGCTGTTCTTACAGGTCAGTGTTTCTCAGTATTCCACGGACCCATTTTAAGAAAGGTACTAGCGGATCTGCACTGCTTCGTTTACCTAAAGGGTTGAAAGCCACAGATCTTTGTGGCTCCCATTGTCTCCAGTTTGCTGTTTCTAGCCAAGGGAAGCCACAGGAAGCTGCAAATTGGAGTAAATGGAAACTGTAAGGCTCCGTCCGGGGGTTTCAAACCCTTTAGGTAAACAAACTGGTGTGGGTCTCTAGCAGCTTTCCCAACGCAGGCCCACAGCCCACTTTGAAAAAAATTGTTATTGTGCTAACCAACTCATATGTCTTTTTCCTAGTGTAGAAAGGGGTTAAATCATTCAACATCCTCCTGCATTCCTAAGAGATTAGATTCATGCTCCTTTGGAAGGCAAGAACCCCATAGCAGTGCATTTCATTATCCCCTTTAGTGGATACCAGGAGTAACAGTGTCTATCCAGCAAGCCTAGCCTTTTCCAGCTCAGTATAGGCATGTCTGCACTAGGAAGTTATTTCAAAACAACGAGGTGAGCATCCACACTACCAAACCTGTTATTTTGAAATAATGGGCTTGTTATTTCAAAATAATAACTCCTGCTTGTGAAGAAGAAGAAACTTATTTTGAAATAGTTATTTGGGAGGTTATTATTTCAAAATAACTTATTTCAAAATAACCTGGTAGTGTAGACAAAGCTTAGGTAGGTAAAGCATTGCAGAGAAGAAAAGAGAGTTCAGTCCTGGATGAAGGAGTAACCCACAGGACCACATGGGGATTAGCTGAGGATTGACAGGAGGGGAAATCTTAAGGACCCTTTTAAGAATAGCTTGTGAGGGTGGGCACATAGAATCATAGATCATAGAAGCATAGAATTCTAGGACTGGAAGAGACCTCAGAAGGTCATTCAAAGCAGGATCAACCCTGACTAAATCATCCAAGCCAGTGGTTTGTCAAGCTGAGACTTGAAAGCCTCTAGGGATAGAGATACTACACCTTCTTATGTAACCCAGTCCAGTGCTTCACCACCCTCCTAGTGAAAGAGTTTTTCCTAATATCCAACTTAGACCTCCCCCACTGTAACTTGAGACCATTGCTCCTCATTCTGCCATCTGTCACTACTGTGAACAGTCTCTCTCCATCCTCTTTGGAACCTCCCTTCAGGAAGTTGAAGGCTGCTATCAAATCCCCCCTCACTCTTCGCTTCTGTTGACTAAAAAAGCCCAAATCCCTCAGCCTCTCTTCATAGGTCATGTGCTCCAGCCCCCAAATCATTTTGGTTGCCCTCCACTGGACAATCTCCAATGCGTCCACATCCTTTCTATAGTGGGGGACCCAGAACTGGACGTAATACTCCAGATGTGGCCTCACCAAAGCCAAATAAAGGGGAATCATCACTTCTCTAGATCTGCTGGCAATGTTCCTCCTAATGCACCCTAATATGCCATTAGCCTTCTTGGCTACAAGGGCACACTGTTAATCATATCCAGCTTCTCATCCACTGTTATCCCAACGTCCTTTTCTGCCAAACTGCTGCTTAGCCAGTCGGTCTCCAGCCTGTAACAGTGCTTAGGTTTCTTCCATCCCAAGTGCAGGGCTCTGCACTTGTCCTTGTTGAATCTTATCAGGTTTCTTTCTACATTTTCCTATAGAAAAAATAATTTTTGAGAAAAAAAAAAAACTTGTTTTAGAAGCAATTTTTTTTTGTGAAAAAATATCAACCTACTCTACCAAATTATATTTCCTTTCCACTTGTTCAATGCTCTTTTCTCAATGGCTTGGAATATCATGTGACAACCTTGCATCCAACTAGCTTTTTTCCCCTGGAAGACTTTCAAATCTCAGAAGAGGCTTTGGAATGAAAGGGGGACTCAGAGCAGGACTACACTTAAAATGCTGCAGTAACAGTGAAAACATTATATACTAATGGGAGAAGTTCTCCCACTTATGTACTTAATACACCTCTGGGAGAAGCAGTAGCTATGTCAATGGGAGCATAACAGTCAGCATAACTTTCTCATGGGTGTGGATTTAATTATGAGTGATATAATTTACACCAACATACGTGCTGGTGTGGATGACCCTCTATTGGCTGTAGAACTTCTCCTGCTGTAGAACTTCTCCTGCTGTAGTAGCTAATGCTGCTTCAGGTCACCTTAGAGCACCTGCACAAGTAGCATTATGGTGCAACTGTAAGCTCCGTAGCATAGCCACAGTCTTAATGTAGCCCTGGCCTCTGTTTCAGGTTTGCCATTTAATGTGAATCTAAGCCAGACTTCTTGGCTTCAGTTGTCAGTCTGTATGTTGCACACAGCTATGAATAGGTGACAAAGGGGCTTGCTTGGATATTGGAGCAGTGCAGGGAAAACCATTTCTACACGGGGGGGGAACCAAAATTCCTGGAAAGGGTCTGGTCTGCACAATGCATAATCCAGGCATAGAGCTGCTTCCCTCCAACCAATCACTACCCTAGGTTACAATTCTCACTCCTGTTCTCAGTTGAGCTGGGAGCATGTCTCTGAACCACCTTAAATTTTTTCCATGCCAGCTGAGCACGGCAAGCTGCTGCAGTGGTCTCTGCTGTCTAGTGCCTGCGCTCTCCCACTTTCACAGCAGTGCCCTAGTGGTGACTCAGTCCCATTCCCTGCTTCTTTTAACCCACAGCAGGTCAAGAGTTTAACAAAGTGACTAGGGCTGAGAGCCAAGTCCCCAGAGCTGCAATCTGCAGCCAGCATGCCAGCATCTGGAAAGCGTTTGTGACCAATAAAATATGAATGTTCAGACTCCGCCAAAGCAGCCATCATTTGGCATCGCAAGCCCAGATCTTTACAAGATGATTCTTCTGAGGCTTGGAAAGGCTTCCTCCATGTTTTCTAATAAAAACCCTGTTGGCAGGGCTAGTAGTTGGATGAGTAGCGCTAATGCGACATCACACAAGAGATGGGAAAAGACCTATGGAGTCTAACCTCTCACTCCAGCTGGGGGCTGAGAGAATAATGTGAGCGATGTTCTTGTTCCAGGCAGCTGTTCTCAAAGCACTCTACAGCCATGGGCTTCCTTTCTGGTAATAGGATGGGTGTCCTGTGGAAGAAATGGGGGAAAGGACACATGGGGTTACAAAGGAGAAAGGCGGGGCACAATAAAAGAGGCATGAGGAGGTTTATGTGGACTTGATAACCTGCTGGGGCGGCCTGCCATTTCTGGCTATGGAAGATCAGCACCAGGCCCTCTCATGTGAATAGCAGCTTTCCCAAACAATACAGCTGACTGCAGTACAACTAACCGGCTTGGGGGCTATTCCTTCAGAACACTCTAAGATTTTCTCCCTTTCTGTTCATCAGGAGAGTCTCCTATCTGCAAGGCTACGTCTAGACTGGCCCCTTCTTCGGAAGAGGCATGCTAATTTCGAACTTTGGAATAGGGAAATCTGCGGGGGATTTAAATATCCCCTGCGGGATTTAAATAAACATGGCTGCCGCTTTTTTTCCGGCTTGGGGAAAAGCCAGAAAAGAGCGTCCAGACTGGCGCGATCCTCCAGAATAAAGCCCTATTCCGGAGTAGCAAGAGAAAGGCAGTCAGCCTTTGATGCCCTGGGAACGCAGGTGTGGTGCCTGTCCCTGACTCTACCATAAATAGAAACCAGACAGTAAATGGGCTAGCTGACGACCCGGGGCCTCCCGTTGCCCTGATGGCTAGTACCAGTAATTGACACGCCTGCACTGTCCCAGGAGAGGAATCTTCACCCATCACATACCAGAGGTACCCATTGTCTGCATTTTTCCAGGTGTGAATTATGCTTTGCACCCTTCGTGGGAAACTTGGTGTTCAAAGCCATTTTTCCTAATTGGCCACTTGAGACCAGGAAGAAGCCTATGTGACCCAAGGGGTATAAAGAGGGGTTTAGTAGCCCACCCCATTTGAGCTCCAATCATCTACACCTGCTGGCAGGTATTGATTGTCTCCCAAGGTCTGTGGGATGCCCAACCTCGCTCTACTTCTTCCCAAGGGATTGAGAGAAAGACGCTGGCCACACCAAGTCTGGAATGCAGGAGTGAGAATTATACCTGCTAGGTGTTTATTTTGCATGCATTTAGTAAGAGCTCAGAGAACCAAAAGGGTTTCATGGTACCTGTAAGTGACTTAGTGTAATTTCTGTCCTGTCCTTTGTAGTGGCTGTGTTATCTGTAACACAGCAGTAGCATTTAACAACTAAGTTTACCCTGTAGCAATAAAATAGTAACTGTTTAGTAAGCTTTAACCTGACTCCTTCAGTTGCTGTAACAGAACCAAGCACAATTTAAAAGAACTTCAGCTGGTCATAAGGGACAAGTATAGGAAGAGCTTGGGCATTTTGGATTGTGTCACTCCCAGGTGACAGATCCATTGGGGCATCTCTCAGCCTCCCCAGGCTGCCCGCTGCGAAGGGATTTCTGTATCCTAGCAGCTAAAATCTGAGGTGTTATAAGCTCTCCCTGTAAACTTATTGGGGCGCCCATCAACCTCCTCCAGGTTGCCCGCTGCAAGGGACCCCCAGTCTCAGCAGTTGAAGTCTCGGGTGTATAGCGCACACACACACACACCACTCACTGCCCTGACCGTCGGTTGGCAGAATTGGGGCGCCCGTCAACCTCCTCCAGGTTGCCCGCTGCAAGGGACCCCGGTCTCAGCAGTTGAAGTCTCGGGTGTATAACACACACACACACACACACACACACACACACACACACACACCACTCACTGCCCTGACCGTCGGCTGACACTGTCCCAGCCAAAATGAGATATATGGTAACCTTATAAAACAGAAACTCTCAGACATTACTTACCTGATTTCTAAGTGCTGTGGCCACTGGAGAAGCTGTCATCTAATCTGCAGGATTAGAGTAAGATGCAAAGTAAGCATCTTGATTTGCCCTTGGTTTTAAGAGCCATGGAAGCTGAAGTTGGGTCAGGCAGAGGTTGACTGGATCTTTTAGGTGAAGGATCTAAGTAGATTTCAGGCTGATGCAGCCATTTTGCACCTGAAGTGAGATTTTGTAGGAAAGTAGTTGGGGCAGAGTGTTGCAATTTCACTTTGCTGAGGTTTTTTGCAAATATTTTGGTTCAAATCCCCCCTGCTTTGCCTGGATTCTTTCTGCACTAAGGAAATGAGGTGTATTTTGAAAATGTTACCTAACATAGGTTAAGGAACATGCTTTGATCTAAGTGCTGAGTAAATATGTGTTTGGAAAAGGTGTTAGGCAGTCACAGTCAACCCAAGGTTTTGATATACGTATTTCCTATTCTTGGTCAGATAGGATCTTTTACTTTGAGTTTCAGTGTCATGCACATAAAACCTATAAAACAAAACTTGGCCAAAGCCACTGTGTTTGTCCTGGGTTGGAAACTCATGAATTGGGCCCGGTTGGTTTGATACATTGACTGAAACAAACTTGAACTCTGTTTCAAGCTTGACGGAAAATGCAAATCCAGGTGAATTTCCTATGCTTCTGTGCTTTGACTGGGAAAGATTTGCAGATCTGTAAAAATTCTGCCACTTCTGTCCAAAGTCAAGAAGAGATATAGGTCCTGACTTCTCCTCAGGAATTGAGCTGGTCGTGTTAATAGTTTTTCCAGAAGCAACAGTTCTTCTCTCATTTTCTAATGGAGTTTTTATTCTAAGCAAGACCGTGTTTTATTAGCTCCAATTAGATACAATTCAGAGTTTACCCACACTGTTACCATTTGCTTCTGATGCAGACAGCACCTACTCTCACTGCTGCTGTTGTCCACACAGCAGTTTCTTCACAGCATTATAAATGTTCCATTTGCTTCTATTTGTTGGAGTGGGATCACATTAACTCTTTAGGTGCCTCTCCACAAACAGTGTCTCTCCAGGTAGCCAGAAATGTAGAGCTTGTGTGGTAACAGAATGAATTAAACACATTCTATTCAGGTTTGTGGTGCTTTAATGGCATTGAGATGGGTTCTGCACCATGCAGCCAAGTGATAGTCTTTGTTACTGGAACAAGCAACTCATGTGCAAGTGGCATGCTCCCATATATACATGGCATTGGGGTGGATAGTGTCTGTGGCTCATGATGGGAGACAAGTAGTATGACATTGAGGTAGATGATTCTGTGCTGCAAGAGGTAGTGGATTGCATGGTGCAATAAAGCAAACTATGCATGCCATTGAAATGCAATGGACATTCAGTGTAGTGGTATTTGCCTGGCATCAGGATACACCGTACACATCCACATAATGGCAACACAGATTTTTGTCTTGTGAAGCCCCAGAGTTTGGGGATAACATTAGAGTTAGAACTTCCCATGGTTACTTTGCATCTTATGGGTTTGTAGCAGATTGTCCCGTAGGCCTACTATCTGCAACGAAGGCTTTGATCACGGGTGGTGATTATTGCTGCTGATTCTGTTTCTGAAATTTGTTCAAGCAAATGCTGTTTTAGAATAGCTATTATTCTTTTTTTCCCTGTCTCCTATTCTAATCTTCTCCCTGCTTCCCACACTGGAGCTTTCTCATAAAAAATAGTCTTGCTTTTCCTGCATATGTGTTGATGAATTCTGAATGTACAGCATGGACCTGCCTACACACCTGCGTCCTTCTCTACAATCTAATCTTTTTCACTTTGGCATAGACCTAAAGGCACTTCTGCAGCCATCTACTGCAGGTCTGCTGCTATGGGATAAGAAGTGGTGGCCTTATTTGCATAATCATATATGCAAATTAGACAGTTTCCACTTTTTGTTGGTTTCATTGAAAAAGTTGGCTTTCTCTTCCAGCTGAACTATTGTAAAAAGGCACAGGCTCTTAAAAATGCTACCAAACATGCCAATGGGCATAAATGGATTGCACAAAGACACTTGGTAATCCATCCCATGAAAATCTGCCATTACCCTCTGGGCTTGCATCTTCTGTTCTCACTAAGTTTGGCTTGCCTCCTTATTCAGGAAATGAAAGAAACTCCATTTTACAGGGACAAAGGGAATTAATTTCTTCATCTGGTGGAACATTCAAAAGATGTTAAGGACAGCAATAGCAAAACATGTGCGGAAAGCCGGATGAGTGGTGGTGAAGGTGTGCTGGGAGGCTACTTCACTGAGGGCCAAGGCAAAGGGCTGCAGAGAGTCAGCCAGCCAGCCTTACAGTATCAACACTTCAAATGAAAGTTCCAAGAATATGTGTTTGCAATGGTTACATTTCTCTTTTGATGAGTTGTGTGTCAGTGCCCTACTGCCAAGATGAGGACAGCTCAACAAGAGCTCAACAGGGAGATCACATGAAGAAGGTGCAATGTATATTTCTAGACCTGAATGAGACATTCTGTGGTCATATTAGTTCTATGTTCCATCAAGAGAGGTGTGACAGTGACTGGTCACAGCGACTGCCAAGGAAAACCCAATCAGGAAGCTGGCCAACTGTGTAATTCTTTGTCATGGGTGCAGCTGTATAGAAGTATGTCTTCCTGACCTAGTCTGATAAAGGTTGTTCCCTGCCATATAGAGATGGCCACTTTTTAAACTGGCTGATATAACTTTTTGTGATACCTTAAATCGTCAAATCAAGATAGAGCCAGATAGCACATGTAGTGAGTATAGAGGTAAATTGGAATGGTTAATTAAACATTGAATAAAAATAATTTCCTCTTACCTGCTTTAAATGTGTTGCCTTTCTAATGTTTCTGTTTTCTGTGCATAAGCATACTTCTTGCAATGCTGTTCTGTTTGAAGAACAAACCTTTTGAGCAAGAATCTGATGGAAATGGCATAATTAAGGGTAGTGCTTGCCCATGGCAGTTGGTTGACAACCTTGTGATGGGGAAAAACTTGTCTGGGTGCTCCACCTAAATGCCATTAAGCAGGGGAAATGACAGACAGGGCCTGATTGTCTGTTACGGATTCTTGTCACAAATACTACTTAGAGCTATTTGGGACTCTGTCGTCAGCTGCGCCTGCAATCAAGCTCTTCTCAGTGCTTCAGGGAGAAAATCTGGCTTTAAACTCTCTTAGCAACTCCCTACTCCTGAGGCTGGATGGGTGTCAATTAGGCTCAGTGTGCAATTTAGCGCAACCTATGTTGGGCTGTGCCTGAGGTTGTAAGAAAGGGTGGTGTAATGCCAGCTCTGTTGGCTTTGTGCCAGTCAAGAGTTTCCCAATATTGACAGAATCCTCAATCAGCCAGGTAAGTTGGCACTACAGTCCCTTCCCACTACTGAAGCTGTGCAAAAGTACAATACTGGGTCCAGGATTTGGCCTTTTATGAACATATAAGATGTTCCAGTTTAATTCTAATTTCTTTTCTCCCACCCAAGATATTTCTGAGGCCTCTTTCACTTAATCTTTACTGCACTGGGGGTGGGAGTGTCTACAACAAAGAGACATCTTAGGAAAGCAAAGACCTGAAACACTTCATCTCTTCTGAGAAACCACTAGCACCAAGCAGGAGATGACAACCCCAACTAATCCTAAATAGAAGGAAACACTGAAAAATGGCTAGAAGTGGAGATGTCTGGTATTTTGCTACACAGTGGTGTCCACGTAGTGAAAGCCTGGGGACCTACTGCCTATTAATGAAGCTGGAGAGAAGCTGGGTGCAGTAAATTGAGGTCACAGGATTTCAGGAAATACATATTTGTTAATAATTCATCACTATGTTGCAGCCTTACATATTCCCTAAATGCATTTGAAATTTTTTTCTGCCAGATAACACTGCCATCACTGTCTTTAGAGTGTTAGCACGAGATAAATCAGTTTCTGGTGCCCTAAAGGGGCCTCCCTACTGAAGTATGGTGTTTTATTGTGCCATGTTACAGCAGTTATACACTATGTGCTGCAGTGTAACAGGATGCCAATGCCCCACTTATATTTTAGCGTATAATTAAAAAAAATGTGATCTCAGTTCTGATCCTAATAATGGATAAATGCAGTAGCTGCTGCCACATTATGCTTTGGCAGACTCAGCAAAGGCAGAATGAAGCATGGAGAATTTCTCCATTTGCCTTGATATGGGGGATGGTGTCTTTAACTGGCATGGGCAGCGTGAAGAAATGAGCTACTCTGATAAGTCTACTCTGTGGATAAATGTATGACTTCATCCCATAGGGCTAAGAATGCAACTGCTTTTATAAGCACTTGTCTGTACTTTTGCAGTTCACTTGCATGATTAATACAGAAGTCTCTCCCATCTCTGAAATTCTCTAGAACTGCAATTTTCCACAGCTTGTAGCATGTCTCCATATATTGGTTATAGCTGGAACAAAGAATGGAACAGAGAAAAGGTGAATCATGAACTCTGTACTGGTGCAGGACCTTGCAATGGCAAGAATATGTATTTATGGGGAGGCAGATGTATACCACATTTGTCCTGTATTTCTGGCAGAGGGAAAGCGAGAAATATTTGTGACCCAAATCATTGGTTTTCCTGCCATTGGTATAAAAATTTCCAGATGTGATTGTTGATGTTTCACATGGGACCAATTTAAAAAAAATAAGAAATAGAGTCAACTGCATGCATGTAAATACTTTTTGGTTTATGTATGTTTTGCAATGTCTTGCATTTAAAATGAGGAAGCAAGTTAGCTCAAAGCAGAACTCTTGTTCTCTCCTCTCAAGGTCTGTCCTTTGCCCACATTGTCCTACTCTTTGAATCCATCATCCTTCCTGACCAAAATCAAGAGCTTAATCTTCTGAGCTGCCTTCTTCCCTCATATCATCTTGATACATCTCCAAAAATCCAGCCTTTCCTCTCTGGATAGCCAAATGGGTATTCTTTCCTGCCTTGATCATAGCAGCGCTTTCGTGCTCACTGGTCTGCCAGATGCTAATCTCATTCCCCTCTAGGTCATCCCAAATGTCAGTTCCAAAGTCACCTTCTCCATCCATTCTTTCAACTGTGGAACTACACTGCTTCCTTGTTACACTGTGCATAGAGGTTCAATTCCTTCCATTCAAGGTCCTGCCATGAAATCCTTGCTAGTGACTTTTCATCTTACCCCCATCCTTGCAACTCCTGAAAAAATGCCAACCTTAATATCCCTTTCACTCTTTCTCTAACAAGTTTCCGTGAAGCTGTATTCCCCAATTCACTTCGCTGCCATATTTATAGACTGCCTAGAATGTCTCTTGTGCTGCAAAGCCAGAAAGAAAGGAAGTAGAGAAGAGCCACAAACTCTGGTGCCTCTCATTAGCCCTGCAAAATGTAACAGATGGAAGGGAAGGCTCAGAATCAAGGGGGTTTGCAAAGATTGGGCTTTGACCCACTTAGGCCAGTTCTTTTAAAGTCATCAGCTACTAAATGTAAATTCCTTCTGTGTCTGTATCACTTTCTCATCAGCTTCGGAACCCATTCTGCATATCCCCTCCCCATGCTGGCTGGAATAACCACATCAGAGCCAGAAGACAGCCCTCCTATCACTCTTAACAGTAATATTTGTATGGAGAAGCAAGGAGTTAGGATCCTGCAGAAGAGAATTTTGCCAGCAGCACAATTTATTGGGGAAAAATTTTAGAACCAGGAGTGCTGCTAGCGAGGCTTTTCCTGTGGGATTTCAAGCTTGATATAGCAAACTAAGGAGGTACGAGTAAAAATAAACATCCAAAGCTTTTTCTTATCTGAACCTTTTTGAAGTTCCTCCACAGTGTGGGAGGGAGCGGGACTAGGGGTAGGGTTGGATATGCATACATATGGATATGTTGCTAGTGCTGTTTAGTAGTAAACTTCCAGCTAGGATTAAACATGTTTTCAAGCAAATGTTTGTGTCTTCACTGGCACTTACAGTCATGTTAGATTACATGTTAAAAAACAGCTAAAAATTAAAATGTATACATATCCCCTGTGAATACATTTTAGAATCATAGATCTATGGAGTTGGAAGACACCTCAGAAAGTCTTCAAGTCCAGCCCCCTGCCATAGGCAGGACCAATCCCAACTAAATCAACTCGGCCAGGGCTTTATCAAGCCAAGACTTAAAAATCTCTAGGGATGGAGACTCCACTACTTCCCTTGGTAACCCATTCCAGTGCTTCACCACCCTGCTAGTGAAACAGTTTTTCCAAATATCCAACCTGGACCTCTCCCACCACAACTTGAGACCATCGCTCCTTGTTCTGCCGTCTGTCACTACTGAGAACAGCCTCTCTCCATCCTCTTTGGAACCTCCCTTCAGGAAGTTGAAGGCTGCTATCAAATCCCCCCTCACTCTTCACTTTTGAAGACTAAACAGACCCAACTCCCTCAGCCTCTCCTTATAGGTCATATGTTCCAGCCCCCTAATCATTTTGGTTGCCCTCCGCTGGACCTTCTCCAATGCGTCCACATCCTTCTTGTAGTGGGGGGCCCAGAACTGGACACAATACTCCAGATGTGGCCTCACAAGAGCCGAATAAAGGGGAATAATCACATCTCTGGATCTGCTGTCAATACTTCTTCTAATGCAACCTAATATGCCATTAGTCTTCTTGGCTACAAGGGCACACTGTTGACTCATATCCAGCTTCTCATCCACTGTAATCCCCAGGTCCTTTTCTGCAGAACTACTACTTAGCTGATTGGTCACCGGCCTGTAACAGTGCTTGGGATTCTTCCGTCCCAAGTGCAGGACTCTGCACTTGTCCTTCTTGAACCTCATCAGATTTCTTGTGGCCCAATACTCCAGTTTTTCGAAGTCACTCTGGACCGTATCTCTGCCCTCAAGTGTATCTACCTCTCCCCCAGCTTAGTGTCATCTGCAAACTTGATGAGGATGCAATCCATCCCCTCATTCTGGTCACTAATAAAAATATTGAACAAAACCTTTGGGCACTCTGCTAGAAACTGACTGCCATCCTGACATTGACCCGCTGGGTCTGACCTTCTAGCCGTCTTTCTATCCATCTTACCGTCCATTTATCCAATCCACATTCCCTTAACTTGCTGGCAAGAATATTGTGGAGACCATATCAAAAGCCTTGCTAAAGTCAATATATATCACATCCACTGACTTTCCCATGTCTACAGAGCCAGTTACCTCATCATAGAAGCTAATCAGATTGAACAGGCATGACTTGCCCTTAGTGAATCCATGCTGACTATTCTTGATCACTTTCCCCTCTTCCAAGTACCTCAAAATGGATTCCTTAAGGATCCCTTCCATGATTTTTCCAGGGACTGAGGTAAGACTGATTGGCCTATAATTCCCTGGATTGTCCTTCTTCCCTTTTTTGAAGATGGGCACTACATTTGCCTTTTTCCAATCATCCGGGATCTCTCCCGATCTCCACACCTTTTCAAATATAATGGCCAAGGGCTCCTCAATGACATTTGCCAACTCCTTCAGTACCCTCAGATGCATTAAGTCCAGACCCATAGATTTGTGTACATTTAGCTTTTCTAAATAGTTCCTTTGCATGTGCTACAGTATTATAAAATGCAGCCCCTTGTAATATGGTGTATAGAAATGATTTAATATGCAACAGTATGCTGGATAAATGTCTTCAGAACTCAGGACTTGTCTCCACTTATCGGGAGATTGGCACTGCAGAGCTATATCTGCCAGGGTTCAGTTTAGTGGGTTTAGTAAGGATCTGCTAATTTAACCACTAACCATGCCCCTGTTGACTCTGATACTCCACTGAGTCACAAGGAGTAAGGGAGGTCCTCAGGGGAAACTCATTGAAGAAATTCAACCTAAGGTACATCGACTCCAGCTACACTATTCACATTGCTGCTTATCTTAGGTGGACTTTCTCCCCTAATATAGCCCTGTTGCAGAAGTGCCTTAGTTTGTTGTTATCTAAATTAACAAAGCATAATATATGTAAAAGAACAATATATGTGGCAAGTCATTAGGTGGCATGAATTAGTGGAGTGGAGTTTGAAAATGTCTGTGTTGTAAGTCATGTGTTTCTCCTCCTGGAGCATGGGTATTAACCCATCAAAACCTGCCTTCATTGTAGATATAGTTACCATAAAGCCTTGATATCAGCATAGCCTTCTACAATACAGATAGGTACAGTTTAATCCCACAAACAGGGATGTTTATGCATTATCCCTCTCCTCTTTATTCATGAAGGTGTCAGTCATAACAGCTGCCCTGTATTCAGCCCTCACTTTCTCTTTTTGTGCTGTGTTCATTCAGGTACAGCAGGCACCTCTGAGAAAATAAATTCCATGCTGTGATATTGGCCTGACTGCCAAATTTCCTTGCAAGAGTTACAGCTATCTTGAGCTTATGCCAATGCAATCCTTCTAGCACATTTATGCCCTCATGTATCCTTTGCATCTACCTTGTCTCTAGCAAGAAGGCAAAGAGAAATGATGCAGCAATTCTTTAATGTTTGGATTGAAGCCTGAGAAATTGCACATCATCTGTGTGACACTCTTTTCATCTTGACCCTAACATGGGCAGGAGAGCCATTTACTGTACAACCTGCCATGGCTACATCTAGACTGGCATGATTTTCCGTAAATGCTTTTAACAGAAAAGTTTTCCATTAAAAGCATTTGCAGAAAAGAGCTTCTAGATTGGCACGGACGCTTTTCCGCAAAAGCACGTTTCGCAATCGGGGCTTTTTTGCGCAAAACAATACCACGTTGTCTACACTGGCCTTCTTGCACAAAAGCATTTGCACAAGAGGGCTTTTGCCCGTACAGGAGCAGCATAGCATTTCCGTAAGAAGCACTGATTTCAGACAGTAGGAAGTCAGTGCTCTTGCAGAAATTCAAGTGGCCAGTGTAGACCACTGGCAAGTTTTTCCGCAAAAGCAGCTGCTTTTCATGGACATTAGACCAGGCTCTTGAGCACTAAAGAACCACACCAGAGATACAAAATTACTTAATTTGTAATGAATGTGGTACTGCAGCTCAAGCAAATTAAAAAAAAAAACCCTTTCATATCTGACGTGACAAGCCCAGAGGTGCTGGTACTGGAGTTCAAACCTGACAAGTCCTGGTACCAATTACATACTGGTACTGCATGAATGTTAATGATGCTCCTCCCCACCTATAGAGTGGTCCTAGCCAGAGTGTGTGCTGTGGGGCAAGGACTGGCCCACCATGGGGTCACAGGAGCAGTTTGATAAAGCTGGAGTGGGAAGAGGGAGCCTCCTCCCAGAAGCAAAAGATGTGGCTCAATCAGAGCTAGGAGCTGAAAGATGAGGTGGCCTGTGAGCTGGCTGAATGCTGGGAAGAGCAGGGCAGCACCCTGTTCCTGTCCACGTGGGCATAAGTGGTGAATTATATGGGTTTGTATAATTTTGGGGGATGCCCAGAGCAGGTCCACCATATTCAGGAATGTGAGTCTGGCTCCACCAATGTTTGGGCTAATATTCTCACAGCCATCCTGTCTATAAGGTGGATTGGCACAACCATTCCGGGCACTGTGCTTTGGGAATCCCATGCTTCAGGGGAACATGGGATCCAGGGCAGACAGGGGGTAAGCAGGGAGTCTGTCATCCACTTCATAAGCAGCTAAAAAGTAGCCTTTGTTTGTTGTCGTGTTTGCAGGCTTTGTACCCTCTTGTAAGCAAGTGTTGTCCGCTCCTTATTTCAGGCTTCAGCTCTTGGTAGAAACGAAAGCACCTCTGTGTTTGATTGTGTCAGAGTTGAGAGGCTGAGCCTCTGTTAGAGCTCCCCTCCTGCCTGCTTGTGTCACCCAGTGACTCCCTGGGAGCAGAGGGAAGTATTTGCCCTGTTGGTTTGACGCTCTTAATCTGAAACCATTTTGGGCAAGGATTCAACAAGGTGTCAGTTGGAAGTTCTGCAAAACTCACCTTCCCTGCTTCTATCTTCTCTGCTCTGTCAGGGCTAGAAAGACAAAAATTGATCCTTAACTGAAGTAACCATCCCCTTTCCAAGCACCCTGGAAATCTGGGAGGTGTGGAAACTGGGCACGTATTTGACCCAGTCTGTGTGCTCAAACAACAACTATAGGAAGCAATTTTGGAGGTCGCTATGCATGACCTATCTTAGGGTTTTATCCTGATGTCCACCACCATTACATTAGAGCACCCATCATATAATAGATATGAAGTGACCTGTTACTGAACTTCATGAAGTCTTTAGCAAAGAGGGGGAGGCAAATGATGGCTCACAGGCCAATTCTGGCCCACCAGACCCTTCTATCCTGCCCAGGGAAGCTAACATCCAGCCCCTTCTGTCACCTCTCCCCTGCAACCTCAGCTCCCCCAGTGCCTGGGCAGAATGCAGGCATAGATGTAGCATTACTAGCTGAAGTGCTTCAGGCAGCATGGTCAGGGAGGAGAACAGCTGTTCAGAAAAATATTCCTTACTCCAGGGGAAAAATTTGTGTGACTGCACGTGCACAGAATTCATGGCCCCTGCAGATTTCTTTGCTTCCCTGCAGAAAAATTGGGAAACAAAGGGAAGCTGCAGGAATGATAATCCCACTCTCCCTGGCAGTTCAGGAAGGACAGTTTGGGTGCCCAAAGCAGCTGATAGAGATATAAATCACCATCAGGACAGCAGAGTTGGGTAGTAAATTGGAGCTACCTGATTTGCATATAATCTTCTGAAAATGCATTAACTGTAAAGTCCTGCCAACACATGACTTAGAGCAGGACTACTCAATATGTGGCCCGTGGGCCGCATGTGGCCCGCAGCCCGTTTGTTTGCAGCCACAGTGCAGCCTGGGTTTATGCAGGGCTCACCACATGGCCTGTAGGTGGGATTCTTTGAACATGGCCTCAACTGGGAACATGCTCCACAATGGCGAGTCAATAGAATGGTCTTCTGTTGATAATGCATCTTAGTAGTTAAACTCCTGGACTGTCATTGCTCATTAAAAGTGCTGTAATATGGGTGGAAATTGGGCAAATATTGCATTTTATTAATATCAGCAGAACTGACTTAAATAGGGCCTGCGTGTTGTGTAGTCTTGTCTTAATTTTGTATTCATGCCCATCAGTGTGAAAGATGTTATTTGCATATATTTGCATGTACATGCAACCACACTTAAGTTGCAGTGCCCGGCATGTGCGGTGAGTATCCTTGTGGCCCCCAGGGCTTCCAAAGTTGAGTATTCCTGACTTAGAGAATAATAAAACCTGCTGCTGACTGCATTGCTGTGAACACTGTTGAGGGGGCCAGTTATCTTCTAAGTTACTTTATTACAGATGATTTTTTTTCAGTCCCTTACTGTGTTTCTGAAGATAACTTTGTAATTATTGAGCTTTGAAGCTTTGCAATTGTTTCTTTGTAACTTTCAGCTGCTTTGCTTTTTAAGTTTGGCAACTTATTGTAAGCTCCTTGATTGTTAAACTTTGCAACTTTTGTAATCTTCGTAACTTTCAGCCACTTTGCTTTTTAAATTCTGTAACTTACTCTAAGCTGCATTCCACCCTGTGATAAGAGTGTGTGTTAATGGAGACTGGAGTTGTGTTTGGGGCGAGGAAAACAGCAAAGCTAAGGACCCAGATCTAGGGAGGTCTGGGCATACTCCTCAGTGACAAACGTGGAGGACGGACCCTGCGTGCATGACAGGAACTGCCCAGTTCCAAGAAAAAGGAGAGAGCATATGGCAGAAGCCCTCTTTTTGATTAGCTCACTGGCCAGGATCCATGGCTGTGGGCAGACCCTCCAGGTGTACTATGCCTTGGCTTTATCTCTCTCTGCAACCCTTTGCCTGCCTAAGTGTGTGAGTTCCTGAGGGCATGAGTGAATGTGTGTGTGTGTGTTTGAGTTAGCTCCTTCCCCTTAAGTGTAACCCTATAGTGGCATTCAATGACAGCTTAATCTCCTTTAGTTTAACCCTGTAGTCGATTGTTAATTCCTCATTTAATAAATCCATATGAATGTAATCCTGCAATGGTCTCCAGTGAAATTTGGGGAAACAGGATCCA
Organism: Pelodiscus sinensis; assembly: GCF_052426305.1. Lineage (NCBI taxonomy): Eukaryota > Metazoa > Chordata > Testudines > Trionychidae > Pelodiscus > Pelodiscus sinensis. Next base: position 13,868,539 of record NC_143085.1, read on the forward strand.
GCCCCAGTCCCTAGCCCACGAGGAGTAACGGTAGTTCGAATTAGGATCTCTAATTCGAACTACCTGCTCTGTGCTGCTTGTAGCCACGGGCACGGAGTTCGGACTAAGGGAGATTTAAAAATGGTGGAGCCTGGGAGCATGCAAATGAAGCCCGGGATATTTAAATCCCGAGCTTCATTTGCAACTCTGGTAGCCCTCCTTTGCCTACCTAGCTCGAACTAATGAGCTAGTGTAGACATACCCTCACTGTCCTAGTCGGGTGGTCGATAATATATCCCTACTGCTATATTCTTATTATTGGAGCATGGAATTACTATCCATAGTGATTCTATTGAACATGTTGATTCATTTAAGATTTTTATTTCATTTTATTCTATGTTATTCACATATAGTGCTACTCCGCCACCCACATGGCCTGTTCTATCCTTCTGATATATTTTATATCCCGTTATGATTGTGTCCCACAGATTTTCTTCATCTCACTAGGTTTCAGTGATGCCTATTATGTCAATCTCCTCCTTTAATACGAGGTACTCTAGTTCACCCATCTTATTAGTCAAACTTCTAGCATTTGTGTAGAAGCACTTTAAAAATTTGCCACTGTTTGTCTGCCCTTTCCTGATGTATTAGATTCCTTTCTATGTGGTTGTTTGTCTGCTCTGGCCCCTTGTTTGTCCTCTCCCCTCCCCTCTTTCTCACTACAGCCTAGAGAATCTCTATCAATGGATTCTCCTCTAAGAGAAGTCTCCATCCAATTTATGTGCTTCTCCACACCAGTCAGCTTTCCTCCATGTCCTAGTTTAAAAACTGCTCTACGGCCTTTTTAATGTTCAGTGCCAGCAGTCTGGCTCCACCCTGGTTTAGGTGGAGCCCATCCTTCCTGTATAGCCTCCCCCTCTCTCAAAAGTGTCCCCAGTTCCTAATAAATCAAAACCCCTCTTCCGTACACCAAATATTAGGGCTCTAAGCATTACACTTTATCACCCCCAGGGAGATGGTTAGTGGAACAATTTAATCAAATGTCAACATCAACGCTGCAGAAATTCATGGACAAAGACTCCTGGCATTGGGACAAGCTACTCCAGGCCCTGTTTGTGGTGTCCCCAGGCTTCCCCAGGTTTCTCACCATTTGAGCTCCTTTATGGGACACTAGAATTGTTGAAGGAGACTTGGGAAGAGCAGGAGTCCTGAGTAATGGGATCGGTCTCCTGTATATTACAACTCCGTGAGCAGCTCCAGAAGATGGGAGAATTTGCTCGGACAAACCTGTTGCAAGTGGAACAGATTCAAGCCCAATATTAATAGCGTGGAATGAGACTCCTCACTTCTGAGCAAGGAGATCATGTCCTCCTCTTCCTGCCATCAAAGAAGTCAAAGCTACTGGCAAAGCTGCAATGACTTTCTGAAGTGGTGTGGCATGTGGGGCCAATGGACTATGAGATGCAGCTGACAGGAAGGAAGAAAGAGGTCAAGACCTACCAGGTAACCTCCTAAAGGAATGGAAAACTCAAGAGGGTTTGCTGATTGCCCTGTACCCACCAGAACCTAAGTTAGGGCTGTTGGTGACAGACTCCATGACTCCACCCGCTGTCACAATAGGAGAAGAACTGGACCCTAAACAACAGGAGGAACTATGACAGCTAGTTCAGGCCCTCCCCACCATGTTATCTGCCCACCCAGGTGTGGATCACAACTGCATGGCCACCCTGCTGGGCCAAAAGGTATGTCACCAACAGTGGCCCCTTCCCAGGGAGATGTGGGAGGCAGACCAGAAGGAACTCCAGACTATGCTAGAGATGAGAGAGGTAGAAGAGTTACAGAGTGATTGGAGGAGCCCCACTGTGCTGGTCCCCAAACCAGACAGGACCATACAGTTTTGTATAGACTTCCACAAGGTGAATGCTATATTGTGGTTTGACGCTTACCCCATGCCAATAATGGACGAACTACTTGAGAGACTCGGTAGTGCTAAGTTTATTTTTACCTTAGACTTGACCAAAGGCTACTGGCAAATCTCCTTGACTTCAACTTCTAGGGAGAAGACCGTCTTCTCCACTCCATTTGTGCTGTATCAATTCATCGCTAAGCCCTTCAGCCTACATGGAGTAGTTATAACATTCCAGCGGCTGATGGACCAACTGTTACAACCTCACCATCTGTACACCACAGCCTATACAGACGACATAGTGATCTATAGCCAAATATGGGCAGAATCTAGAGGTGTTCTAGGGACTTTGGGTGGAGCGGGGCTCACAGCAAAACCCATCAAATACCATCTGGGATGATGTGAAGTGACGTACCTCAGTTACACTGTTGGACAAGGGACTCTACGCTTGCTGAAACACCAGGTGCAGGCCTTAAAAGAGTATGTAGCCCCCACCACAAAGAATCAGGTATATCAATTTTTGGAGCTGGTGGGGCACTAGCTCCTCTTTGTGCCGGACTTTATGATGCTTGCTGCTCCCTAGTCTGACCTAAGAACTCAACCCAGAAAGGCACAACGGTCGGCTGACTGTGAGAGGGACTTCCAAGCCCTCAAAGACCGCTTAAGTAAGGCCCTTGTGTTGTTTCACCCAGATTGGCTGCATAGCATGAAAGAGACCAATCCAAGGATCATGAGGTAGCACTTATTGCTTCAGCCCTACAATTTGGCTACGTCTAGACTGGCATGATTTTCCGGAAATGCTTTTAACGGAAAAGTTTTCTGTTAAAAACATTTTTGGAAAAGCATGTCTAGATTGGCATGGACGCTTTTCCGGAAAAGCACTTTTTGCAGAAAAGCATCCGTGCCAATCTAGACACGCTTTTCCACAAAAAAGCCCTATTCGCCATTTTCGCGATTGGGGCTTTTTTGTGCAAAACAAATCTCAGCTGTCTACACTGGCCCTTTTGTGCAAAAGCTTTGCTCAAAAGGGACTTTTGCCCATACGGGAGCAGCATAGTATTTCCCGAAAAAGCACTGATTTCTTACAGTAGGAAGTCGGTGCTTTTGTGGAAATTCAAGTGGCCAGTGTAGACAGCTGGCAAGTTTTTCCGGAAAAGCGGCTGATTTTCTGGAAAACTGACCAGTCTAGACACAGCCATCACGTGTGGCTCATTGGCCCGGTATGGCAAACACTCTAATACAGATGTTTTCTGCCAAGCAAGTGGGAAGGAACCTATGCCAGAACCTTTGCCAGATACCCACTTAAGGGGGAAGGCGGGTGTGTGACAGGGTGAATCAACCCCTCACTGAAGCTGATGGAGTTACCTTGGCCCAGCTGGCTGAGAGATTCCAATCCCTCTAACTGAAGACTAGCTATAAAGGCCTCTGGAGTAGCTCAGTCAGTGCTGACTGTGGGGAATTGCTCCCCAAGTGCTCAGTGTGTTGTGGCAGGATTCCCTGCTGAATGAGCAGTGAATCAAGACACTGCCAACAGGGCCCTGGCTGGGACCCAATGGCGAGGGAGGGCCCAGGTTCTCGAACCTCCTCCTTATATCCCCCTCCAAAGGGGGAACTGTACCAGTGGGCCATAATACCCTATTTAGAGGGAATGCTTATTATATCATGATTAGAAGGATTTCTGTATTGAGTAAGGCCGTGGGGCGATTCTGTACATAGACTTGGTGGCTGTTAAGTCATTTAATCAGACAATAAGTTTGAGGGGCCGCTGAGAGCCCGTTGCCCCTCGACAGCTCCACAGTCCCGTACTTCATTCATTGGACTGTAGGTTAAATGAATTACCAAAGGAATTGAAACTAGTGTGATTACATTGGTTTTTTTTAACAAATAAAATATGCAGAATTTTAAAATATTATACACAGAATTTTTAATTTTTGGTAAAGGATTTTTAAATTTGGTACTCCCCCCACCAGTAATTCCCAGCAGGAGAAGTGATCGCTTGAAATCCCGCCCCTCCTCCCCAGAAGGTTCAGTATGTTACTACCTCTGTGCTGACGTGGAGGGATCACTTCTCCCACCACCACACCAGTTCAGTACCAGCAGAACTTCCACCTCAGAAGCCCACCCTGAAATCACCACTGCTAACTAAGTCTGTGGTGAGCTCTCCGTGGCCCTCAGATCCCGAGCAGGCTGGGTGCGGAGCCTGGAGCAATGCTCCCTCAAGGATTTTAAAATGTTTTTTTTTTTTCTTTTGACATGGCTTAGTCTAGATAATGTGGAGGGCCAAACTCTCTCCCATCCACCCCAGACTGAGGTTAGTTTAAACAGTGTTTGAAACACTTTAGATAAGAAGCCCTGGGTATAAGAGCTGAGAGAATGGAGCAGAGGCAGGATTGGGATCAGCAATATAGCATTTCCTTTTCCCAGGCACCTTGAGATGTTGAATGTCCAGGGGACATTTTCTGCTGCTCCTTGGCATGCACAGGGACTTGGCACACTGAGGGTTAAATATCTTGAGCAGGGCAGGGGAAGCTTCAGCCAAACCCAGACGGAATGTGACTGGTTTGCTCAAAATGCCTTTGAAGTGACTGTGGGCTTCCCACTCCCACCCAGCAAGTGCCACAGGGGCTGCCAAGGTGTACGTGCAGGAAGGGCTGTGTGAACAGGTATGAGGCCTGCAGCACTAGGAGGGCCCCTCACCTAAGCCAGGGGGAACAGCAGTGCCAGTCACACACACACACACACACACACCCCTACCTACCTTCTGGACCCCTGTTAAACACTTGTCAATCAGTAGCAGTGGAAGGAGGAATTCTACTTTTTAGAGCATGAAAATGCAAAAGAAAGAAATCAACCAAAACCCACCGACAATGTGCAAATTGCTGGTGTGTGTTAAGCGCGCTGCTCAGTCCATGCAGTAAATTGGCAAACTGTGACATTGTTCCAGCATATTTGGCTCTACTTGCACATCATGCAGGTTTGAGTCTGCAGCCAGTGGTGTTTGTGCTATGATCTTTTCCGCTTTCTCTATGTTATTCTGGATTGGACTGGGGCAGTGCTTGGATCAGAAAAACCCAAGGAGTTGAATAAAATGCACTGGCCATGTGGGAGGTGATGTTCTATTGTGTCAGTGCAGCTCTGGTGTTCCCATGTGGTGCTAGTGGGCTTGGTTCTGCTCACTCAGAGCATTTGTTGAAGCCCATCTTCAGGAGTTCTTAAGGTTACGAGGAATCACCGACAGGGAGCTGATTTAGAAAGAGTGGCTACTGGATCTATAACCAAGCATGTCTCCATGCAGGTACTCAGCATGGTTCTGATAATGGTCACTAGGGATACAAAATTCCATTTGATTAGCTAACCAGTTAAACATATTATTTAACTGGTTAACCGATTAAAGGGGAAAAGCAAGGATGGGGAGAAGCACTCTGGCCAGAGCAGCCCCTACCTGAGCAGGCCAGGACACCCTCCAGTGTGCCGGTCGGAGCAACCCCTACCTGCAGGGCACCTGGGCCTATCACAGGCAGGAGTTGCTCCAGCCCGACCAGAGCAGCTCTTGTCCATGGTGGGCCAGGGTTCAGGAAGGGGGATGTTCTGGCTGGTTAACCCCAACCTGTTAACCTTAACCGGTGAGCTTCTCCCTCTGAGGGACACATGCTCACAGGAACTTGATGTGAGTTGTGGTGAGTATAAATAGTCATGTAATCGTAGTAGCTTGATCATCATCAGCATATATACCAGGCAGATTAGTACTCAGCCCTGCCTCCACTGCCACTTCTTGTGTTACCAGGGTTATGTGTCTGTTTGTACTCATGCTCCGGGGCCAGGGAGGCTGGGGCTGCATGCTGCCCTCCCTCCCCATAGTGCTCCGGGACAATGAAGTTCCCATGGAGGGTGGGGGGAGAAGGCTTGCCTCTATAGTGAGGGGTCTTTGCTCCCATGAGGGACATCCTTGGGCAGAAGGAGAAGGGCTGGGGGCTTGACTACCCCCTCCCCAGCCCTGTGCTCACCCACTACTCATGATGAAGCTCTAAGTTCTCAATGGAACTGTGAGCTTCCTTTTAGTGAAAAAGCAGGAGCATCCTCAAAAATCCAAGTGGGTAAGAGGGATTGGGGACAAGCAGGCAAGTCTGGGAGGAGAAGCTGTTCACAATCACAATAGACATTAAGTCCTCTGTGTTAGTTGGCTCTAAACAGGCCAGCATGAGGAAAGGGTTTTTCTGAAGTACTACTGGGACCAAGGTGAGGCATTGAAATTAATGGTAAAAATGTCAGGACTTCATTGGGGGCAGATTAAGACCAATGCTGGATGCTTTTTCAAATTTCAGTCCATGTCTCACTATTGTTCTTGTTAATCTATCTACCTCATTGATGTGGCAGAGGGAATTCCCAGGAGCTTCTTGTTAAAATCCAGTCACAAAACTGAAGGGAATTCATGCCCTGTGGGTGCTGCTGAATCATCTCTGCAGAAGATGACTAGTCCCAAGGCTCAGAGCAATACTCTTGAGAGCATCAGGTGCCAAGTATTGTGGGAACATTTCCCTGGGGAAAATCTCCCATGTAGTTCCCCATAAGCAATGTTTTAATTTTTCCATCCACAAGTGGAGTAAATTTTGTTATGTGCACCAAGACATGTGCAGATGTGCAGCACCAATAGAAACACATGCCGTGGGAGGAGGTGGGTGTTCTGCTAATTATTGCTCTATTCCTCATGACTCTCAGGAATGGAAGTACAAGCTATCTGTGCAGCACTCAATCCAAGTTTGCTATATGATATACCTTCCACCTGCATTATATTTGTAAGATAATACATTTGGGAACCTAAAGGACTGAAGACCCTCTCCATCCTCTGTAGCCCATACATTGCTGTTGAATGCAGTTGAAAAAGATTGAGGAGGTGCTTTTCGTGAGAGCCCCTTGACTGAAATATTGGCAGACCATTATTGCCTGCTTTCTGTCATATAAATGTTCTGGGCTTTGATGAAGGATCAGCTTTGTAGAGCATTCTGGTGTGTGCATGAACTGAAGTGTCCATTAGATAATCCCAGATATCGTGCTGATGGTGCTTTACACTCTTCCTACAATTCCCTTCTCCCCCTTCTGCGATCAGTGGCTCCCCCCCCCACTATCTCCAAGGGTGAACTTCAAGTGGAGGGGCCAAATTCTCTGCTGGTGTGAATGTGTGCAGTTCCATTGACATCAGTGTAGTTTTGCCCATTTGCAGCACATCAAGGATTTGGCCCATACCTTCCAAATGCTGATCTATGTGTTGCCTTTCTTCATTGCTCCTAAGAGAGTGGTTCGAGTGGTAGAGATTCCATGGTGTGGCCTAGCTGGCATGCGGGGCCATGACCAATAATTAATTGGCTCTTTAAGAAGTTTTGCAATTTTTTTTTATCTTTCCTAAGCTCCCTTTTAATTAACTTCAGTCATGTCCTGACACATCTTCTTGGCTGAATCACAGACCTTGCCATGCCAGTTTTTCACATTCCTGAAATACAAGGGCCGCCAGTGCTGCAGATGGAGCTTCAAGGCAGCAGCTCTGAGGAAATCAGACATCTGTCCTGGAACTCAGACATTTCCAGGAACTGTTGTGAAATAAAGAAAGAAGCTAAACAGCCCGGTTTCTTCATGAAAGAAACCTGGTCCATAGCAGCATTCCCAGAAGTACAAAGGGCCGATGCATTGACACACACAAATTTAGTGAGCAGTGACTGTAATCCTGCAGTAGGCATTTGCTTGCAAGCTCCTGTGTTTCATTAGAAAATACTTTGTTTTGCTTAACTGGGCCAGGCAGGCAGGCTGGTTACAGAGCATTGTGCACTCATTCTTTTTCCTATTCAGTACCACACTTCTTTGTCACATTTCTCATTTCACAGGGTCTTCTTACAGATTAACATCTTACAGGTTTACAAGATGCCCATGGCCTTTCCTGAGCCATCAAAGAAAGCCTGGGCAGCAACAACGCAAGTTTCCTTGTGTTTCCTCCCTGCCCCCCATGTGCTTCATACCACACCCGGAGGGAGCACAAGCAGTGCCTGTCCAGTGTTTGCATAAGTGCCCAGAATCCTAGTTATGAGCCAACCAGGTGCCGACTGAAGCAAGATTCCTAGTATTTTTGTTGACTCCAGTGGAAGTTGAGCCAGACCCTTCAGGTCCATTGTATTAATGTGTTTGTGCTCTGAACCCTTGTAGTCTGGAAATGGGAATGACTCCATAGGCTCATTTCACAGAAGGGCTCCATGGTAACAGCTTCCAGTCATGATCCTCCCAGGCTGCTTTGAAGCTAGAGGCTTAGCGGTGCAGACTGCTGTATTCCATTATCAACCCCTTCAGAAATACTCCTGTTTCTATAGGAGCTAGAGACATGGCTGTTGGGACATAGCAACAGGACAAAACATCATGGTGTTGTATTAATTAGAAGTCAGGGAGGGTACGTCTACACTACAGCGCTAATTCGAACTAACTTAGTTTGAATTAACTAATTAAGCTAATTCGAACTAACGCATCCAGACTAAAAAACTAGTTCGAATTAGCGTTTTGCTATTTCGAACTAGCATGTCCACATTAAGTGGACCCTGAACCGGGGTTAAGGATGGCCGGAAGCAGTGCCGGCAGGGCATCATATGAGGACTTAGAGCGTGGAGCTGCTGTCTCAGGCTAGCCGAGGGCTGTGCTTAAAGGGACCCGACCCCCACCCCGGACAGACAGTTCTCAGGAGTGCCCCGCTTGCAAAGCAGTCCTGGCTTGGAGTGCCCTGAGTGCCCACACTGGGCACATCACACCACTTGGCCATCAGACCGGCTGCACTTGCCGCAGGCTGCCATCTGGGGAGAGGGGGCAATTGGGGGGCTGCAGGAGAGCTTCCACCCCCAGAAGCCCACGGAGCCAGCCCAGTCCTCCCCATCGGGGGCTTGTACCCCACTCCTCCCTCACCTCCTTCCACTTACCCCTCCCTAGCCCCCCTTCCTGATGTACAAAATAAAGAAAACGTGTGGTCAAAAATAGAATCTCTCTTTATTGAACAAAACTGGGGGAGACTGGGAAAAGGAGGTGGGAGAGGGGAAGAGAGAGGGTGGGAGAGGGGAGGGCAACTAAAATGATCAGAGGTTTGGAAGAGGTCCCATATGAAGAGAGGCTAAAGAGACTGGGACTTTTCAGTTTAGAAAAGAGGAGACTGAGGGGGGATAGGATAGAGGTCTATAAAAGCATGAGTGGGGTGGAGAGGGTGCATAAAGAAAAGTTCTTCATTAGTTCCCATAATAGAAGGACTAGAGGACACCAAAGGAAAGGAATGGGTAGCAGGCTTCAAACTAGTAACAGAAAATTGTTCTTCACAAAGCAGAGTCAACCTGTGGAACTCCTTGCTGCAGGAGGCTGTGAAGGCTAGAACTAGAACAGAGTTTAAAGAGAAGTGAGATCAATTCATGGGGGTTGGGTCCATGGAGTGGTATTAGCCAGGGGGTAGGAGTGGTGTCCCTGTCCAAAGTTTGTGGAAGGCTGGAGAGGGATGGCACGAGACAAATGGCTTGGTCACTGTCTTTGGTCCATCCCCTCCAGGGTCCCTAGGGTTGGCCGCTGTTGGCAGACAGGCTACTGGGCTAGATGGACCTTTGGTCTGACCCAGTATGGCCATTGTAAGTTCAGGGCTCAGGGTCGGGGGTCTCAGTGGACCACCTTGATTTTCATGCACACCTGCTCCTGGGTGGCCAGGCTGGCAGCTCTACTGCCCTAGACGGCCACTTTCCTGTGCCTAGTGCGGAGGTCGTGGACGAGGTCCACGATGTCTGCACTAGCCCAGGCGGGTGCCCGCCTCTTGCGGTCCCGGGCAAGCTCCCGGGAGCTGCCAGCCTGGTCCTGGGAAGAGGCGGAGGGCTGGGGGGCATCGGGTGGCTGGCTCGATCCGTGCCAGGTGCAGGGTCTGTTGGCTGGGTGCTGGCAGGCTTGCACCTGGCACGGGCACCGTAGCCAGCCCGTGCCCCTTTAAGGGGTCCAGGACCGGGAGGGGGGCAATAGAGTTTCCCTGGTCGTGGCCAGAGTGGCCACCAGGGAAACCTGGGGAGGGCTAGCCTCCCACTAGTTCGAATTAAGGGGCTACACACCCCTTAATTTGAACTAGTAAGTTCGAACTTGGCTTAGTCCTCGTACAAAGAGATTTACCTATTTCGAACTAAGCGCTCCGCTAGTTCGAATTAAATTCGAACTAGCGGAGCGCTAGTGTAGCGCCTATCAAAGTTAATTCGAACTAACGTCCGTTAGTTCGAATTAACTTTATAGTGTAGACATACCCGGATGGAGAATCCCAGTGTGATCACCTAGTCCATCCCTCTGCCAGTGCAGGCTTGTTTCTAACCGTATACTTGCTATAGCTTGTTCAGTGTCGTTTTCAATGAACCAAACAATTGGACTCCTGCTGCCTCTCTTGAAACTAACTGCTCATTTGATCTCATGCTAGGGAGAGTTTGTTTGTGGGTTTCCTTTCCAACTATGGTTATCTTACCATTAGCTGTAATCAGAGGGGCTCACAGAACTGAGGAGCCCTGGGCAAGGTGGTGGGGAGGCAGACGGGGAGGGAACCTGGATCCATGCTTCCAGAAGGGGCGGGGCTTTGGGAGGAAGGAGAAGGGCTGGGGCAGCCAGGCCTCAGCTCCGCCTGGAGTACACAGTGCCACACCAGCCCTCAAGTTTAAAGGCAGCTGTTGCAGTAACAGTGGCTGGGAGTCCTGAGTCCTTTCAAACTGCTGACCTCCAGGGCAAGTATCCCCTTTTCCCTCCATTTTCTCCTTCGTCAGCAGGCCTGGCTATAACTGCAAGTGTTAGGTAGTTGTTCCAGAAAATGTGCCCTAACAGCAAAATAATAACTCAAAATGAGAGGGCTAGACTTGGTGCTTTAGCATTTAACCATGTATCTACTTGGTTCATTGAATGAAGGACAGCAGCAGGGGGAAAAAATAAAAAAAATCAGCTATTCCTTATTAGTGATGATGAAAACTCTCAGGATCTGCCTTAAAAGAAACCATTTATTGGTGGCATTTTTCTATGAATAGGGGTAATGCCTCAGCAAATTTCTGGGGCATATGCTTAAATGAATCCTGTATTCCTGATGGAATTTTTTCAGCTAGGCATATCTTTCAACAATCCAACCTTACAGGGGAAGCCTATGCACCATTAAGCCCTGACAATGAGTCTGTTAAGCTGCAGTCTCTAGGAGTGGTGTTTCCATGTACATGTACAAGGGGAAGAAGTAAATATGTGTGTTCTTAATTGTTTCTACTCCAGATGCATCTTATAACAGGCCACAAGTTTCTGGAATACAGTCTGACTGGGGGAAACTGCAGGACAACAGAGCTGCACTGATTTTTATACCACCTAAAGATCTGGTCCTCCGGCAGAACCCATTCGGTTGAACCCATTACCATCACTGAACAATCACAGTGCTTTAGGACGTTTTGTGAAGGTGAATACAAAAAACTCCTCTGTCACAAACATTTGAGGTTGCTATGCTAAGATAGAAATATCATCATAACTATTTCTATCCTAGCATAGCAACAGACAGGTCACATGGTTCCTTCTCTTTATTCTTTCCAGCTACTAAACCACATTAGAAAAGCAAATACTTGCCACGTTTTCTTAATGCCATTTTCTATGTAAGCAACTGGTGTAGCTGGTTGCTTGAACACAAAAAGCCAATTTTGCTATTCAAGTATGCCTGGCCTACAAAAAAGATCTTGCAAAGACCTGCTCTCCAGCTTTCTCCTGTGGCTCCCACCCCATACCAAGAAGTAATGCTTTCTCCCATGATAGAAAGCTAAAAGGGTGATTATTGGATGTTCTACATGCCTAAACTTCATGTGTCTTCAATCTGCTCTCTCAAAGTTTCTCAATTCAGACTGCAAAATAGGAAGATACTTCATTAATTTTTTCCATGATTGGATAACAAACTTGATAAGTACATTTCTTGCACTCGGAGTAATAATGGTTGTTCAGTATTAAATAGATTTCTTAGATGAGACTTGTCAAAAGATATTCACTGAGTTAAATGTCCTGCATGTTGGATTCTCTATTCAGCAAACAGTGGAAGAGAGATGATGTATCTGCCAGACTTAGGCGAGATTGTCTGCTATGGAGTTAAAACATCCTTGGTGGCCCATGCAACTTGTTAGTTTTAAAAGATTAATTTTAATGTGGCTCGGGAAAGTTCTTGAAAATGTTCTGAAAATCATCAGTAAGAGAGAGAGAAAAAAATAGCATTTTTTACTTACAGCTTTTACTTAAATATGAAGTGCAGATAAGAACTAAGGGTATGTCTACACTACCACCCTAGTTCAAACTAGGGTGGTAATGTAGGCAACCGGAGTTGCAAATGAAGCCTGGGATTTGAATTTCCCGGGCTTCATTTGCATAAAGCCGGGCACCGCCATTTTTAAATGTCCGCTAGTGCGGACTCCGTGCCACGCGACTACACGCGGCACAGACTAGGTAGTTCGGACTAGGCTCCTCGTGACTAGGGTGGTAGTGTAGACATACCCTGAGAGAGCAATACCTCACGATAGGTAATAAATTTTTTATTGTCTGTTCAGCTCATTCTGGTGGTCTTTCTATTCAAAGCAATACTGGGAGGAGGAGAGTGCATTATGTCATGTAAAATGTAGGAAAGTTGTGAGCAATCTGTGGACCGAGGACCACATTGAAGTTCTGTGTGTGACCCATGAAACATTTTGTTTACCATTGCCCATGCACAGGGTTGCCAGATTCTGCTGGGTTTTGTCCACATCATTTTTTTCCTACTAGTATTACTCAAGTGACACATAGAGCAAGGGCACATGAAGTGAGGTGCGTGCTGATTGCACACAACATTGCGAGTACCATGCACTCTCTCTGCAGCCAATCAAAGTGTTGCTATGGGTCAGTTGGCAATCCCTTTAAATCTAGGTACGCAAGTGCAGTTAGCAAAACTACCCTATCCCAGGAGACTGCCTTGGTTACAAAAATTTTGTGGCCCACTGTGATGAAGGAGGCCCACTCCTATGGCTCATTCACTAGCCTCGGTTGCCCCTCACTGGTGTAGACATTAGAGCTACCCTGCACTTTGATTGGAAAGAAATACCCCTAGCTGTTGCAAGAAATAGCTATGCTGATCATAGAACACTAGAACTGGAAAGGATCTTGAGAGGTCATCAAGTCCAGTTCCCTGTTCTCAGAGCAGAACCAAGCACCATCTAGACCATCTCTCATACAGGCAGTCCCCGGGTTATGTACAAGATAGGGACTATAGGTTTGTTCTTAAGTTGAATTTGTATGTAAGTCCAGATTCAGCTGCTGCCCCCAGCTTCCTGGAATCAGCCTGATCAGTTTCAACAGCTGCTGAATCGAGCCTGGGACAGAACAGCTGGGGCGCTGCCCGGTAGGTTCCCACAGGGCCAACCCGGCAGCACCCCAGCTGCTCTACCCGAGGCGTCCTGCAACAAAAGCCTGGTCTTCGGGGGGGGGGGGGCGGGGGGCGGCGCACTAGCTGCGCTCCCATCCCCCCAGCAGACCAGGGAGACCCGAGCAAAGCCGCACAGGCGGAGGGACCCCGCTGCCCGTGCGGCTTTGCTCCTGTCTCCCTGGGGAGCTGGGGGGAGTCAGGCGGCGGCTTTGCTCCGGTCTCCCTGGTCTGCTGGGGGGGGGTCCAGCGGCTTTGCTGAACCCCCCCCCCCAGCAGACCAGGGGGACAGGAGCAAAGCCGCCCAGGCGGGGGGAGTCCCGCTGCCTAGGCAGCTTTGCTCCGGGGCAAACGAGTCCCGCTGCCTGGGCGGCTTTGCTCTGGGGCAAACGAGCAAAGCCACCCAGGCAGCGGGACTCCTGCCGCCTGGGCGGCTTTGCTCGGGTGTCCCATGTCTGCTGGGGGGGTGCAGCGGCTCTGCTGGACCCCCCAGCAGACCAGGGGGACAGGAGGAAAGCCGCCCAGGCGGGGGGAGTCCCGCTGCCTGGGTGGCTTTGCTCCGGGGCAAATGAGCAAAGCCGCCCAGGCAGCGGGACTCCCGCCGCCAGGGCGGCTTTGCTCGGGTGTCCCTGGTCTGCTGAGGGGGTCCAGCGGCTTTTCTGGACCCCCCCAGCAGACCAGGGAGACCGGGAGAAGCTTTTCTCGCCCCGGAGGACACGGGTGGCGATCCGCCGCCCGGGAGCTCCGGGGCGAGAAAAGCCCTGTTCGTAAGTGCGGATCCGACATAAGTCGGATCCGCGTAAGTCGGGGACTGCCTGTAGATGTCTGTCAAACCTGCTCTTAAATATTTCTGGAGATGGAGATTCTACAACCTCCCTAGGCGATTTATTCCAGTGTTTAACCACCTTGACAGCTAGGAAGTTTTTTCTAATGTCCCCATTGCTTCTTGTCCGGTCCTCAGAGACCAAGGAGAACTATTTTTCTCCCTCCTTCTTGTGACACCCTTTTAGAAACCTGAAAACTGCTACCGTGTCCCCTCTCAGTCTTTTCTTTTCTAAACTAAGCAAGCACAATTCTTTCCGTCTTCCCTCATAGCTCATGTTCTCTAGAGCGTTAATCATTTTTGTTGCTCTTCTCTGGATCTTCTCCTATTTCTCCAAATCTTTCTTGATGTGGTGGTACCCAGAACTGGACACAGTACTCCAAATGAGGCCTAATCAGCACAGAATAGAGTAGAAGTCTGACTTCTTGGCTACGTCTAGACTGGCATGATTTTCCTGAAATGCTTTTAATGGAAAAGTTTTCCGTTAAAAGCATTTTTGGAAAAGAGCGTCTAGATTGGCACGGACACTTTTTACAAAAGCACTTTTTGCGGAAAAGCGTCCGTGGCCAATCTAGACGCCCTTTTCCACAAAAAAGCCCCGATTGCCATGTTCACGATCGGGGCTTTTTTGCGGAAAACAAATCTCAGCTGTCTACACTGGCCCTTTTGCCCGAATGGGAGCAGCATAGTATTTCCACAAAAAGCACTGATTTCTTACAGTAGGAAGTCAGTGCTTTTGCGGAAATTCAAGCGGCCAGTGTAGACAGCTGGCAAGTTTTTCTGGAAAAGCTGCTGATTTTCCGGAAAAACTGGCCAGTCTAGACACAGCCCTTGTGTCTTGCTCACAACACTCCTGCTGATGCATCCCAGAATCATGTTTGCTTTTTTAGCAACAGCATCACACTGTTGACTCATATTTAGCTTGTGGTCTACTATAACCCCTAGATCCCTTTCTATAGAACTTCCTAGACAGTCAAGTCCTATTCCGTTTGTGTGAAATTGATTGTTCCTTCCTAAGTGGAGTATTTTGCATTTGACCTTATGAAACTTCACCATATTTACCTCTGATCATTTGTCCACTTTGTCATAATCATTTTGAATTATGATCCTATCCTCCAAAGCATTTGCAACCCTCCCCGCTTGAGATCATCTGCAAACTTAACAAACATACTCTGTATGCTGATATCTAATAGTTGATGAAGATATTGAACAGTATCAGCCCCAAAACAGACCCCTGCAGAACCCCACTTGTTATGCCCTTCCAGCATGATTGTGAACCATTAATAACTACTTTCTGAGAATGGTTATCCAGCCTGTTATGCACCCACCTTATAGTAGCCCCATCTAAGTTTTTTTTGCCTAGTTTATTCAAAAGATCATGCCAGAGTCTATCAAATGCCTTACTAAAGTCTAGGTAAACCACATCCACCACTTCTCCTTTATCCAGAAGACTTGTTTTCCTATCAAAGAAAGCTATCAGATTGGTTTGACATGATTTGTTCTTTACAAATCCATGCTGGCTGTTACTTATCACCTTATTTTCTTCCAGATGTTTAAAGATGAATTCTTTGATTACGTGCTCCATTATTTTTCCTGGTACAGAAGTAAAACTGACTGCTCTGTAGTTTTCTGGGTTGTTCTTATTTCCCTTTTTATAGATGGGCACTAGATTTGCCCTTTTCCAGTCTTCTGGAATCTTTCCTGTCTTCCATGATTTGTGATGCCATGAATTTCCAGCTAAGGAAAAAGTTCTTGGAAGTGTCAAAAGCATGTTGCCAGAATTCAACATACTTCGTTCATCAAAACCATAAGCAAGGAACTCTGTTTTGGACTTAGAAGTAACTTTTTGTACATTTATAGTTTTTTCCACATTAAACATCATCTTAAGGTTTGGAAATTGTGCAGGCAAGATGCATGTGGTTAATGGCCCTGAATATCGGCAGCAGTTTTACTAGGCTGCGTCTCTGTTCAATGTTGACACTTCTTTGGCTTTTCATTTACCTTTTGGGTGGACCTCTGGAGCAAGCTGCCTGAAGGAAAAGCTAAGGGAGATCCCCATGAATTAAAAAAAAACCCTAAAGACTAAGTGGTGTGCTTAAGGGAGCTGTGAGCCTGAAAACCAGGTTCATGTTGGTTACTCACTAAGGAATATCTCTTCTGGGGATGGTTTCTCAATGGATGGATTCCTGGAACAAGCTGGGAGGAGGAATTTCACACCTGGCCTTGGACTCTAATACATGAGGTTTTCCATTGGAGCACTGAAAAGTTAGATAATAGACTAGCAGTTGAACTCCTTTACAGTTCCACTCATGTTGAATAGATGGGGAGAGACTGATGGGAACTTTGCGCTTTTTCTTTTGGGACTCCAATTTGTAAGTTTTCTTTGAGTGTTGGGGTCTCTTTTCCTTGCCTCCACTTCCTTTAGTGTGTTTGAAAGTAGAGTAGCTCTGTGTGTGTGTTAAAACAACTCAGTGAGAATAAGTGGGGGAAAATCATGTGACTTCTGTTGGTCTAACTCTACAGAGCTGAATGTGTTTTCAGACTGTGGTTTAATTATCCCTTTGGGTTATCAGGTGAGAGAGAAGGAAGCAATGCTAAATGCTTTTGCATTTGTGTATACTACACTGCATGTTCTCCTTCAGAAGCAGTGCCATATTTCTTTCTGTAGGCTGAATGCTCCTGAGGAGCCCAAAATCAGCTGACTTCTCACAAAACCCATGAACACTACCATTGTGACAGCATTCTGTGTCTTTGAATGATGTGACAGGCCTCTCAGTAAGCAAAGGCATTATACACTTTTCGTGGGAGTTCAGAGTTCTCAGTACCTTGCAGGAGTCTATAAGTGTGGTATTGGAGAACGTGCCATTAGTCTTGCACAGTCAGGCTGCGTTAGCTACAGGAATCCAGTATTGTTCAATGGATGTCATCTTTCAGGGCTGGGAATCCTAGCTAGGTTCAGATGGACGTAAATTCTTAAGCAGCTAGACTGCATGAACTATTTCAGGTAGGATGCACTGTGCAACTGAAAAAGCACTGAACCTGTCTTTAAATTTGCCTCTTCTCTTACCTACCTGCATGAGGAATGAACAAAGAGATGCCATTTCATGTCTCCAGGGAATTCCCCTCTCAATTCTTGTTTCGGCCTTCTATGTTTCATTTTGGATGCAAGGTGCTTTTGTCTGCCTCTTTCTGATGCCAATGAAAAGTCTAGAGTTTGGAAATGTTGCACCTATATTAAGCCATATAAAGTTTCCTGGAGTGCAGCAGGGAGTCTAGACAATTGATAGCCACTCTGTTTAACACTTTGAATAGAAAACCATACTGTTCTTAAGTTTTGCTTTCATATTAATTTCATACACATTTGATCATTCCCTTCTGTAAGGAGTCTAGGCCAGCAACATGGCCTCCCTCTGACCTGGAAGAGGAAGCACCTCTAAGACCCCTTGGTGGGTGGGCCCAGCCTCACCCAAACCCCACACACAGGAAGCAGGGAGGTGGGACCCAGGGTATAAGAGCTCAGTGCTCAGGTGGAACCTAGTGGCCGAACAGGCCAGAAACTCAACTTCAGGTTCTGCAGCGAAAGGTCCACCATGCTGTGCCCCACGAGAAGACTGGGTAGGGCCACCAGGACTCTTGCCAGCCCCTGACAACGGGCCCAGACCATTGAGAGCTCTGCCGTGACCTGAACACCTGCCGAGGCCTCCTGGACCCCTGCTGGGACGCAATGACCGGACTGGGCTACCCTGGGCCCCTGCCAGAGCCAGAACTGATGAACATACTGCCAGCACCCCCATTCCCAGCTGACCCCAAAGATGAGGGCCCAAGGCAGGTAGGGTCCCATGGGGAACAAGGAAGCAGCCCAGGACAGCCAACTCCAGGGCTTCTGAGAAGACGGAGCATGTTGCAGCTTGGATTCCCACTGACCCACAGATCTGGTCAGCGTGTTGTGGTCTGGATCCCTGCCGACCCAGTTGCTGTCGTGCTGCCTCTGTCAGGGCCGTGGGCTGGGACGAAGTGGAGCGGAAGGGCTTGTGTCCCCCCTGACACTCTTCTCCCTCAGGTGGCAGTCTTCCCTCTGTGGGGCAAAACCCCTGTGCTTGTTGGCTCTCTGCCAGTGAGGAGACCCGAGCCCCGCCCAGCTGTGACCCATCCAGAGCCTTAAACTGTTATCAAATGACCCCATGTAAACTTTTGTCTTTCCACCCCACCCTGACCCAGGTCTGGGCCTTATAAGCTGATTGTTTATAGACGTGACATTGCAATAGCAGGAGTCAGCACTGCCTGCCACTGATATGGATGCTTTACACCTTCCCTTGGCCAATATAGCAGTCCTGTGGCACCTTGGAGGCTAACCAAAATATTTAGAATAATGAGTTTTCATGCGTAAACTCAGATGAAATGGAGTGGAAATAACAGAAACCAATATATATATATATATATATATATATATATATATATAGGTCAATCGTAGGACCCATGTTAATGAGGATAATTAAGAGGGCTGGACGTGTCCTATTCATAGCTTTTGATGTGAAAATATGGGTGTTAGAGGCAGGAAAAACTGGCTTTGTAATGTGCCAACAAGTTAATGTCTTTATTCAAGCCCTGGGTAACTGTCAAATCTGAAGTTGAAATTCAGTTCTGCATATTCTGTCTATAATTGTCTCAGAGGGGTAGCCGTGTTAGTCTGTAACTAAACAAACTTAAAAAACAACAATGGTCCTGTAGCACCTTAGGGTATGTCTACACTACCCCGCTAGTTCGAACTAGCGGGGTAATGTATGCATACCGAACTTGCAAATGAAGCCCGGGATTTGAATTTCCCGGGCTTCATTAGCATAAAGCCGGTGCCGCCATTTTTAAAAGCCGGCTAGTGCGAACCCCGTGCCGCGCAGCTACACGCGGCACGGGCTAGATAGTTCGAACTACGTAGCCATTCCGAACTATCTGTACGCCTCGTGGAACAAGGTGTACAGATAGTTCGGAATGGCTACGTAGTTCGAACTATCTAGCCCGTGCCGCGTGTAGCCGCGCGGCACGGGGTTCGCACTAGCCGGCTTTTAAAAATGGCGGCGCCGGCTTTATGCTAATGAAGCCCGGGAAATTCAAATCCCGGGCTTCATTAGCAAGTTCGGTATGCCTACATTACCCCGCTAGTTCGAACTAGCGGGGTAGTGTAGACATACCCTTAGAGATCTAATCTCTCTCTCTTCTCTCTCTCTCTCTGTATGTATATATTTATATATATAATCTTGAGCTTTCATTGGCACAACCCACTTCTTCAGATGACAAATATCTCTATAATTGGTTAGTGACATTTCTTTGTAGAAGAATAGCTACTTTTAAATCCATAATTGAGTGCCCAGGAAGGTTAAAATGTTTGAGTGTTACCATTTCTGCTACCTGATTTGTGTCCATTTATCCTTTGTGGTAGAGTCTGCCTGGTTGGGCCAATATACATGGCAGAGGGGCATTGCTGGCACTTGATGGCATAGATCACATTAGAGGATGTGCAGTTGTATAAGCGCCTGATATTGTGGATGATGAGGTTAGGTCCCGTGATGGTGTCGCTTGTGTAGATGTGTGGAAGAATTGGCAATGTGGTTTGTTGCAGGAACAGGTTTCTGGGTGAGTGTATCTGGGATGTGATTTCTGATAGCGTTTATCTTTTGTCTTCCTGTTGTGCCAATCCAGGCTCCAGTAGAGATCTCACTTTGGATTTTAAGGAAAAGGAAAGGAGGATTTATTTTTCTGGACTAAATATCCTCCTGTTCTTACCTTGAATCTGAGCTTTTGTGTTTCTAACAGGCTTCCCATTTGTTGCAACAGAGCTCCATTTATTGGTGCCCTGGCTGCAGTATGTTAGCTCTCATCCATGGTCCTGTTGATCAGTTCTGCAGATTGGTTTCAGCTGCATGTCTCTCTCACTAGGTCATAGCCTCGAATTCCATTTCATGAAGTGTGTTCTCCAGGCCCACTGTGTGGCTCTGTTTTGATAGTTTCCCAATCAGGGACATAGATGATGAAAGAGAAGGAGTGCAGATGGGGAGAGAGATCACCAGGCTGCCAGGGAAGTTGATTAAGATCTCTGAATCAGACAGCACCACGACTTTATGCCATTCTAAGCTCCTCCACCTCCAAATAGTGGTCTTCATGTTAAAAACAAAACCAGTCAGCCCCTTCACCCCACCATTTGAAATCATGGTCTGGTTAATGAATGGTGAATTCCAGTGGTAATCCTGTCAAAGTTCTTATGACATCCACTTTGATAACACTAACCACAAAGAGCTTGTCTGGTATTCTGATGAATACCAAAGGAATTCTGCTTGATTAGATCATTACTCATGGGGTAATTTAAAATGCAAGGATATAGCACAGAAAAATAAAGCCTATAGGAAGAATAAAGTCCACTGGAGACCCATAGCTGGTAGAAATGTCAACCTCCTGTTGACAAATAAGGCCTGACTCTGCAGCCTTCTCTGGCCCTCCATTGCTCAGCAGCTTGCTACAAACACCCAGCACCCGCATTCTCTCACTCCTTTCCTTTTTGCTTGCGTAACCCACATTTATGAGTAGTTCCAAACCAAGCGTGTGCTTAAATCTTTGCAGGAGTTGCAGTTTTAGATTGTAAATTCTTCAGGCCAAGGACTGTGTGTTTATTTGTGTGCATGACACACCTCAGAGGGCTGAATCAATGTACTCTGGACAGTAGAAGTGCAGCAGTGTCTCTTCTTCCACTGGGGAGAAGAACAGACATGACAATGCCAAGGACAACTACCCCTGCCTCCCCCCCCCCCCCCCACATAGCATTAGGTGGAGATGTTGTGCCTTCCTCCTTTCCTGTTGGCCTCCCAGAACATGGGATTTTAGAGTTAATGACCCCATGGAGATAAATTGGTCTATTAACACCACTCAGGATCTCTGCAGACAGACACAGATGTCACTGCATCAGTAACATTTTCAAGCCAGCAAGGTTAGAACCTTTTCTTTAATGAAAGCTGGGATTGTGGGGGTGGGACTTCCTCCTTTTCATGTCTGTATGACACCAGCTGTGTTTGCTTCTGACTCCGCTATCCACTGATTGCTGGCATTATGGATTTAGTCATATAGGTAAAAGCAGAACACAAAAACTTTTCTCTCTTGCATTGTTTTATCAGCCGTGGGCATCCTCCCTGATGCTCTGTCCTGGTAGCTCACTGCTCTTCTTGACTGCTGGAGCTTAAGGGTATGTCTACACTACACTTGGGAGTGAGCCTAAAAGAGGAGGTTGCAGCACTGATAGAGGCTCAGACTCATCCTCCAATCTTGCCCCCCAAGGGATAAGGTGAATCTGAACTGGGGTGTCTAGGCCACCTCTCCATTGGTGCTGCAACTTCTATTTTTAGTGTGCTAGCATGAGCCAGGCAAATCCAGAAAGGCTCAGACCCAGCTGCAGTGTAGACATACCCTGACTGACCAAACCTTTCATTAATAAAAAACAACAGAGGCTTGGGGTGTTTTCAGTGACTGAGGCTTACAAGCACCTTATAAAGTCCCTGCCTATGGAGGACTCTAGGCTCATGTTATCTCAGCAACAAAGTCACCCTGACATACATCTCATATATCTTAGGCCCAGTGTTTGAGAGACCATGGCGTCTACTGTCTAGATGTTAATTAATCTGTAGCTGGCATCCTCCTTTCCTCCCTTACAAAGAGCTTGCTCCAAAGTCAAGCATGGGAAATGCCAGGGGTTAATTTCTCACTGCCTTTTCACCACAAAACTCCTCTGAGTGAGAGGTTTGCAGTCCTCTGCCTTTTAGATTAGTCATTAGCCATGTCTGCCAGAGTGCCACCAAGTGGTCTAGAAGGCTATTGCCCTGTCTATCTGGGATCTTGTGAGGACCTAACACATTAAGAACATAGGACCAGCCATACTGAGTCAGACCAAACTATCTTGTCTTCTGACAGTGGCAAATGCCAAGTGCTACAGAGAGAATGAACAGAACAGGGAATTATCATGTGATCCATTCCCTGTTGCCCCATTCCCACATTCTGGAAATCAGAGACTAGGGATACGATCACTACCCATCCTGGCTAATAGCCACTGATGTTCCCACGAACTTTTCTAGTTCTCTTATGAGCCTTGCTATTATCTTGCCTGCACAACATCCTCTGGCAATGAGTTCCACAGGTAGACTGTGCATTGTGTAAAGAAATACTTTTTTATTTTATACCTGCTGCCTCTTAATTTCATTTCATGATCCCTAGTTCTTGCATTATGAGGAGTAAATAGCATTTCCTTATCGTTCTCTACACCAGTCATGATTTTATAAACATCACTCATATGCCAATTCAGTCATCTCTTTTCCAGTCTTAATAAAGTCTCAGTCTTAATAATGTCTCTCATATGGAAGCTGTTCTCTAATCATTTGTGTTGCCTTTTATTGGCCATTTTCTAATGCCAATATATCTTTTTTGAGATGAGGCAACCACATCTGTATGCAGTATTCAAGATGAGGGCATACAGGCAGTCCCCGAGTTACGCGGATCCGACTTATGTCGGATCCGCAGTTACGAACGGGGATTTTCTCGCCCCGGAGGACTGGAGCGGCGGGATGCCTGGTCCCGCTGCCCGCCTCCTCCGGGGCGAGAAAAGCTGCTCCCCGTCTCCTTAGTCTGCTGGGGGAGCCAGCAGACCAGGGAGATGGGGAGCAAAGCGGTGGAGGACCCGCGGCGCTGATCTGGAAGCGCCACAGTCCGGCCCGGGTCCTCCGCCGCTTTGCTCCGCGGCTCCCTGGTCTGCTGGTGGGGGACACAGCTAGTGCCCCCCCCCCAGCAGACCAGGGAGACGTGGAGCAAAACCTGGGGCCTGTGGTAGAGCAGGTGGGGCGCTGCCGGTTGGTCCCGCAGCACCGCTCCTTGGCGCTACTGGACCAACCCGGCAGCACCCCAGCTGCTCTGCCCCAGGCGTCCTGATTCAGCTGCTGCTGATCAGTTTCAGCAGTGGCTGAATCAGGACGCCTGGGGCAGAGCAGCTGGGGTGCTGCTGGGTTGGTCCAGTAGCTCCGAGGAGCGGCCGCGCTACTGGACCAACCCAACAGCACCCGAGATGCTCTGCCCCAGGTGTCCCCAAGTCAGCCGCAGCTGAAACTGACCAGCGGCTGACTACAGGAAGCCCGAGGCAGAGTTGCTCTGCCCCAGGCTTCCTGGAATCAGCTGATGATCAGTTTCAGCAGCAGCTGACTTGGGGACGCCTAGGGTTCTTAAGTTGAATCTGTATGTAAGTCGGAACTGGTGTCCAGATTCAGCCACTGTTGAAACTGATCAGTTTCAGCAGCGGCTGAATCTGGATGCCAGTTCCGACTTACATACAGATTCAACTTAAGAACAAACCTATAGTCCCTATCTTGTACGTAACCCGGGGACTGCCTGTACTATGGATTTCTACTGAGGCAATCTGATATCTTCTGTCTTATTCTCTATCCAGTCCTTAAAGATTCCCAAAATTCTGTTCACTTTTTTGACTGCCACTGCACATTTAATGGATGTTTGCAGAGAACTATCTACAATGACTCCAAAATTTCTTTCTTTAGTGGAAACAGCTAATTTAGACGCCAACATGCTAGCTGGGATTATGTTTTCCAATATGCATTACTTTGCATTCATCTGCCACTTTGTTGTCCAGTCACCTGGTTTTGCAAGATTCTTTTGTAGATCTTCCCTTTCTGCCTTCTGTAAAAATTCTCAACAATTCAATTCTCAATTGGAAGATGAGGCCCCGAATTTCTTCTCAACTAATCCCTTGATGCTAATGCTTTTCTTGCTGGCATTGGTGTCAATTGGGAGCAGCTCTACTGAGGTAAATAGAATTTTGATGTCCAGGTGAAACAATACTTGTGGTGATTGTAATTTAGAAAGGAAGGGAACATTAGATTATGCCTCTTGGACACTTACATCTACATCTACACTACAGTCCAGTTTGATGCTCTGAGATCAATCTGCTGGCAACAGATTTAGTGGGACTAGTTAAGACCCATCAAGTCAACCACAGATTGTTCTCCCATTGACTCTCTTACTCTACCCAGATGAGAAGAGTGAGGGAAGTCAATGGAAGAGTGTCTGCCATCAATGCCCCACCATCACCACAGTAGAGCCCACAGTAACTCAACTTAAAGTATGTTGATTCCAGCTACGTTATTTATATAGCCTTACTCATTGAGACATTGAAGCATCTCATTAGGAGAGACCATTTTACAAATCCTATAAAAGTGCTGCTCTTAAGCCACATTTCTTCGAGCTGGCTTTTGGGAAGCTAATGAGGTAATTTGCTGGTGGTATTGAGGGCGGGAAGGAAGGAAAAGCGAGGTGGCGACTGACTGAGCTTGGCTAAATTGTTAGGCTGTTGTGCTTGCCAGACACAATGGCTACGTCTAGACTGGCATGATTTTCCGCAAATGCTTTTAACGGAAAATTTTTCTGTTAAAAGCATTTGCGGAAAAGAGCGTCTAGATTGGCACAGACGCTTTTCCGCAAAAGCACTCGTTGCGGAAAAGTGTCCGTGCCAGTTTAGATGTGCTTTTCCACAAAAAAGCCCTGATCGCCATTTTGCTCAAAACAAATCTAAGCTGTCTCCACTGGCCCTTTTGCACAAAAGCTTTGCGCAAAAAGACTTTGGCCCGAACGGGAGCAGCATAGTATTTCTGCAAGAAGCACTGATTTCTTACATGAGATCGTCAGTGTTCTTGCAGCAATTCAAGTGGCCAGTGTAGACAGCTGTCAAGTTTTTCCACAAAAGCAGCTGCTTTTGCAGAAAAACTTGCCAGTCTAGACGCAGCCATTGTGTTTGAGCACTAGCGGATAAATTTTTAAGTGCTCAGCACCCAACATCAAGGCCAGATTTTCCTAAGTGCTGGGGACTCAATAAGCTCATGCGGAAAATCAGAGCCTATATAAATACAACTACTTTAATGTCATCTGGCCTTTCCTTTGTGCTGGGAGTACTTCATCTCATCCCACTGCTGCTAGCTAAGATAATAATTATGATACTATCTTCCTTTCCCATTTGCTTCAACAGAACATGGTGTTTTTTGATATGTGCCTGCAGGAGTCGAGTGGTAGCAAGTTGTGTCTGCTTTACTGAAACCTTCCTACTATTGAATGCTGCCCAGTCCTGGCATTTTGTTTTTTCTGATTTGGACTAATAGAAGAGAGGACTCTCTGCATCTGTCTCTGACTGGATGGACCCATTTCTGTCACCCTTCTGTCACTGAATACTATCCTCTTGTAGAGCGCTCAAGGATGCAGCGTGAAATACGGACTGACCTAAGAACATTAATCATGGAGTGTATGGCCTGGCTAAATGATGGCCCAGACCAGATCTACACTACGGTTCTGTTGGCATAACTACATCGGTCAGGGTAATGTTCCCTCTAATTTTTCCATCCATGTGTAGAATTAATTTTGTTATGTACACCGAGGCATATGTGAATGTGTACCACCAATATAAATTCATGTTGCCAGCTGTGGATGCTCTGCTAATCAGCAGGGCAGCATCTGAATCTCTCTTTAGAGAGTGCTCGGCTTCCAGGGAACACTGGTTAGGGATGTTCTTTTTTGCTATGGCGGGAAACCCCTCTGCATAGATGCAACCAAGCTAACAGATGAGTGCTTCTGTTGACATAGTCAGTGTTGTTGAGTATGGTGGTACTCCCTCTGCCAGCATAAACTTCTCTACACAAGGGGGCTATGGCTGTTTAACTATATCGGCAAAGCATTTGTACTCTAGATAAGGGCTCAGTTGCAGATGAGAGGCTCATGTGACACTAACCCCCTCCTCCGCAGCTAAATCTACTACTCAGGTGTAAACTGTCTAATCTAGGCCCCAATCCTGTAGGGCCTTACCTCCAGGAGCAGTCCTTGTTCACTGTTTCTAATGGGATTTCTCTTGCAAGTGCAGATCAGGTTCACAGAAGGTAAGATCATCAGGATAGAGTCTGGCCTTCATACGCGTGTAAGGGTAAGGATCGCAGCCCTGATTATCATCAATCAGGCTTACAAAAGGCAGAAGACTGGATTAAAAATGTCTCAATGTAAAATGTGCTGTCCGGTTTTTGAGCCGTAAGATTACACTTGAAATGAGGGTCATGTTTTCCGGCATTTGTCTGCTGCCATGAGTGCTAAAAACAGAAAAGACACGAGAGGCCCACAAAATCAAGTGATACCTACAGCTGGGGATTTAAGTAAAACATTCTGAGAGCTGAAAACATGAGAGATGATTTCTATGGGAGGTGCATCATACTTCAATAGAGGGTCATAAGGATCCTATGAAATGTGGCATGCTTCTTGGCTACCTATCTATTCTAGCATTTTCCATTCTGAAAACATGACAGCTTCATTCTCCTCTCTCACAGTTCTCAGGACAGGTCTCCCACCAGTGGCTCTTTGAGAACACAGAAGCCCTGACATGGGATTTGCAGCCAAGGCACCAATTAAATGTACTAACGACGTGAGTGCTCACACCAGAGTCACTGAGTTTTGGGACGTGGATGTCATCTAGTTAAAAACCCTCTCATAGTTCCTGGCTCGTTACAACAAGGTGAGTAATGGGCGTGAGAGTGGAATATCCAGAAAAACTTCTATTTTTCAAAGGGGTTATAATTTGACTGTAAAAAATTTGCTCTAGGCTGAAAACTTGGCAAACAAAGGCTCAGCTCAGGAGTGGTGGAAAAATATCAGTCAATCAATCAGCACAGTCATTCTTGGGCGAGAGTGGGGCCAACACACAAAATTCCAACCCCCTCTTTAGATGAGGCAAGGGGAGATTGAGACAGGATTTTGGTCTGGGCCGTCTCTCTACTGTTGAGCTAAACTTCAATGCTTGGGGAGTAAATTACACCTGCTGAGTGTGTGGACGGCCCACAACATTTTGCCACCTGAGGCAGGGAGCTCAAATGACACCCCCATGCTCCCTTGCTTGGGCCAAAACTTTTAAAGGTCTCAATTCTCTGGGTCCTAGAGGCACCCCTCCCCACAGTCTGGCACCTGAGGCTGCTGTCTCAGTTGACCTCATGGTAAGGCCAGCCCTGGCCAGGCCCAGACCCTCTCAACTACCCAAGTGCACAGGCAAAGCAAGGAAGCTTGCACCTGTAAGCACTTTGCATGTGCTAGGGATAGAGCTTGGCCTTGCAGTGAGTGGTCATGTACACCTTCCATATTAGCACTGGTGAATTTATCCCTCCAATTAAAAGTGTTCAGTGAAATTTAGTTGCCAGTGTTTAATTTTTCAGTCTTTAATTTTCCTGAGAGAGGTGAGGAGCAGCTGTCGCTTCCACCCATCTCAAGGCTTTGAGGATCCATTTTCATTCACCATACCCCCCTCGAGTTCTCCAGGGTCCATGTGCTCCCTGGTGACCAAATAGGATCTTTTTCTCTTCAGTGCCACTCTTTAATCATCTGGAAGATTGAGCAATAACATGCTCCCTCCTCTCAGTAACAACAGTTTGTGCTCACAACCATCCCCCCTTCTAAATGGGAGAGTCTGATTGGCCAGACTATTACAACAAATGTGTATGGAGCAAGAACGACTCCTTTTACGTAACTCAGGTTTTTGGGCAAGACATAACACTAGCTTAAGTCTTTTTCTTGTGCCATCCCTTTCTAAAGCACCCAGCCCCCTAGACCTGGCTGCTGAGTGGAACACTCCGTGGCTGTGTCTACACTGCACCCCTTTTCCGGAAAAGGGATGCAGATGAGACAAGTCGGAATTGCAAATGAAGCGGGGGATTTAAATAGCCCCCGCTTCATTTTTATAAACATGGCTGCCGCTTTTTTCTGGCTCGGGGCTTTGCCGGAGAAAAGCGCCAGTCTAGACGGGATCTTTCGGAAAATAAAGCCTTTGCTAAAAGATCCCTTATTCCTCTTAAAATCAGGAATAAGGGATCTTTCGGGAAAGGCTTTATTTTCCGAAAGATCCTGTCTAGACTGGCGCTTTTCTCCGGCAAAGCCCCGAGCCGGAAAAAAGCGGCAGCCATGTTCATGCAAATGCAGCGGGGAAAATTTAAATCCCTGCTGCATTTGCAATTCCGACTTGTCTCATCTGCATCCCTTTTCCGGAAAAGGGGTGCAGTGTAGACACAGCCTATATGTATTAGGACTGAACACCTTGGGCACAGTTCAAGTAAAAGCCCTAAAGTCCACCCTGTTAGGGACACTTTTGAAAAATTTGCAACAGTTGCTATCACCCACTCAGCTCCACTGGGGTTAGCAACAGGGGTGGCTCTTGTTGATGAATTACAGGCTGTGGTTACCTTTTTGCCCAAAGAAGAGCTGTGTAGCTGACATGTTTGTCTCTCTCACCACTCCAATCCAATAAAAAATACAGGTTTGACCTCTATGGTCTGGACTTCTGTAATCCAGCACCATCGGTGATCCAGCATCTCTGTGGGTGCTCGCAGTCTGGAGCACTTATGGGGGAAAAGCTGGCCCCCTGCTTGGCAACTCCTCCCCCACCATCACAGAGCTTCCAGATTTGTGGCACAAATAGCTCATTTGCAACACTTAAGCTCAGAGAAGGAGGGGAGCCCCACAGCTAGTGGCAGCAGAGAAGCTGTCATTGACCTCCTCATGTCTGGCAGATTCCCTGGTTCAGGACCTGTCAGATCCTAAGGGTGCCAGACCGAGAAGGAATAGGGAGGTACAACCTGTATGAACTCACCTTCATCTTGTCTGCCTAGCTACCTTTTAAGGGCATAATGTTATCTAGCTGCTCTGTGTAAGGGCATCTCCACTACAATTTTTCTGGTTTTCATGACTCATTTGATGTTTCACACATTTGGGTCTTCAGAAAGGCACCTTTCCATCCTGTCTTGAGTGCAGGGAACTGGATGAGATCAGTAATTTTCAAAGTTGAGTTGTGGGTCCATCCCCCATTACGCTTTATCTATATGTTCATAGCCATGCTGCTTCCTGCAGTTCCTTTGGCTGGAAACGGTGAATTGCAGCCAATGGGAGCTGCAAGGTTCCATGGCTATGGACACTTAGATAAAGAAAGTATCATAGGCCTGCCAGTAGCTTACCTAGTAGCAACCCACCTTTGAAAATCTTTGGGGACCTTTTGAGGTCCAGTGCTATGCTTCAGATGCACTCAGGGTATAAGAACTCTGTGTTCTCTAGCAGCTCTTTTTTTCAAATTGGAAAAAAAAAGTACTACCTTCCCCTCCGCCCAGCCTCCCCAATGACATCCAGCTTGGTCAGATAGAACAAGCAAGGAGAGAACTCGGGGAACTCTGATATGGTGCAAAAGATCTCAGGGCTAGCCTGTCTTATGATGATAGGTTAAAAGCAGCTTGCTGTGAGCTACTCATAGGAGCTGAGCTTTAAAGTTCTAGATGATATGATCCCTATACTGACATATTATACATTTTAAAATCCATTAGTCAAGGATGGCTCTACACATGAATCTCTATGCTTTTTTATTTGAATGGGGGGAAGCAGCAGAGGAAGTCTAAGATGCATTTGAATGGCATCCCACTTTGAAAAGAAACCTGACATTTCAGCCTGCTTTTCTATTTATAAATGACTCATCTCTCTAATGCTGTTTTTAGGGGGAGAGAGAGACCTCTGACCATTGTACACAGCCAGCTTCCCAGTTCCCCAGGCACAGTGAGAATGTTTAGGCACTAATTTTTTTACAGCTACTCTTGACCAGTGGAATTTCGTGTGTGTGTGTGTGTGTGTGTGTGTGTGTGTGTGTTCACAGCTAAAGCAGTCCTGCTGAAGCTATTCTTAAAAGATACTTTTTTTTCTATTAAACTGCAGATATAAAATATGAAACATTGATCTTTGGCACCAAAACAACTCTGTTCCCCCTTAAACTCCACATGCAAAGAAAATGGGAACATAAAAGTAATTTTGAAAAATGAGGGACATGGGTTTATATTAAAGGTGCTTGGATTTGGGGGGAAAGGCAAATTAGAATCCCTCAGAAATGGTGATCATTGGGGAAAGATTTAACAAGTTTATTTTATGTACCACTTTGTCACACATCTCTTTGTTGCTTAAGAATGTTGCCTCACAAGTTCCTAGGGTGTGAAGGGGCCAGGCTGAGGGGAAGGCTTGCCACTCAGAGCATGCATGAGGCCATGGATGGGATCTGTGTCTCCTATGGAAGGGTAGAATATGGGTGTAAGGGTTTTCTTTTTTGCCAGTGTAATTTTTATACTGGCTGAGTAAAGCTGTAACATTTAAGTGCAGACAAAACCTCAACTCTCTGACAGCAGTGATCAAAAGTAAGTTAGAAGTCAGATGGTGACTACCCTCCAACATTATTATTGTTTAGTTTTTGTAGCATGGCAGCACCTAGGGCCCCGGTGTGCTAGCTAGGCTCTGTACTAACAAAGAACAGAATGACCCTCTGCTGAGGCATTTACAATCAGTGGAACTGGATCCTGCTGGGCACAGTCTGGACTGGAGGCAGTTTGCACAGGCACAGTAGAACTGGATTTTGAGTGGATGGACTGTCAAAACCTCAAGAGACATTCCCAAACCACAGTGGTAAGCATTCAAGCTGACCAGTGTTCATAGGGGCTGGGTTGGGGGTTGGAAGGTAAATGTGCTTCAGTAAAGAAACTCAGGAAGCAGGCATATTAAAATCCCCTGCGAAGTATCTATCAGCACAAAGACCCCAACAGCTGTGAATGAAATGTGTAGTTGGAGAGTAAGCACAGTTCTAGTCTATGAAGCATGTTTGTGTGCATGCAGTTCTGCAATAGGCCTCAGACCACTCTGTCCTTAAATAGACTACAAGAAAGGCCTGGTATGAGGGCAGCATATGGAATAGCTCTTGGCTCTTGGGCACTGGTATAACTACCCTAGGATAAACCAGTAATCTATGTACTTTGCACCAGTGTCTTGCACTATTTGAAACCAAGGTAAGTTACAGGTTAAAATGAGAATTTGCATTCCTCTGTTCTCCTGATATTCATTTGCATCACAAAGCCAATTTTGCACAGGTGGCATGCTGTGCTCACAAGGGCCCCAAGACTGCAAGAGCAGGATGTACTTGAAGGGCTGGACTCAGGTGCCTTGCCGGGTGATCATACCTTCCTGCTGTCTTCCTCCCTACATGAAAAATACCTCCCCTAAAAGCCAACAACTTGCTAAAGCACACTGCTGCCTCTGAGGCTTGTTCTTCTTTGGGCTTCTCTCAGTTTTGAGTAGCCCTTATTGTGTTAACATAATTTGATAGCCAAAATTGGAAAAGGATGGGCCTCAGCTTCTCTGCCCCTGCCCCCCAACCACTGATGGACGGCAACTGCAGGAGGCAGAGAGACTATCACTGTGCCCAGCTGCTTTGTTTTACAAGCATCTGCCTCTGGCCCTGTGATGCGGGGTTACAAATGAGATGAGCCTTCTGGAGGCTGCGGCATGGTTGTTTACATGGTCCCTTCCTTAGGATGAAGGAGAATTTCCATTGCTAAAAGTCTGCTCCAGCGCAAATCCTTGCTGCAGTCCATTTATCATAACACATCTGTATTCAAATGCAAACAGAGACTGACATTTTACACACACAGGAGTCAGGAAATTCATGGTACAGCTCCCTTAGCAGCTGTAATTCTGTGCCCTGATGCACATCTATTCTTTTTAGTTATTATATATAATATTAATATTGTTGCCTTATCCCTTAAGGAAACTAGCTCATTTCCAGGTTGGTGCAACGAGAGAGCAGGCTAATTACCAGAGCTTTGGGGGAAGCAGCCAGGGAACACAGCAGGATTCTCTGGGCAAACAAGTCCTGTTCCATCTCGTCTTCTCTGGTGCTATGATGCCCATTCCTCTGTCCCAGCATGCTCTACTTTGGTGTGAACTTGCTAGTGGTAATGGCTGTTTAACCATAAGGATAGGCAGTATGTGACAACTGGCTCCAGTAACATGGTAAGTTAAATAAGATAGGCAAGGATAACGTTCAATGTTCCCACTAATCTTTTCCATACAGGTGCAAAATAAATTTTTAAGTGCACCACCAACATAAACAAAAAACATAGCTGTGGGCACTAATCAGTTGGGTGGCATTTCAATCTCTCCTGAGCATGCACACAACAGACAGGGAAAATTGGTAATATTGCAGTTTACCAAACTCTCCACCAAGCAGAGCCACTTTGCACACACACAACTGGTGGTCCGCTGCCTTGCCTTATGTCTGACTTAAACACAGGGTCAGCTGACAACAAACATGCCTTCTTAAACCTCTCAGCCTTAATGGTATGTTCCTATTATCTGGTAAAAAAGAAAGGAGCTGTATCAATATGGGAAAGAGAACAGTGGGGAAAGAGGGTGACTGGATACCACACCCAAGAAAAAAGATCCTGCCTGCGGTCACCTCATCTGAGTGTCTGTTCATTGACCCTGCCTCACCTGGACCTGTATCTTTCCATTGTGTTTGCTTTAATAATCCAGAGTTACCCTGTGGCACATTCCACCCAGACAGCTTGGCCATGATTGCTTTGTAATGCCAGCCCTGGGAATAAAAAACAGCGCACATTTCCTGAGCATAGATGGAAAACAGCTGTGCTGGAAAAAGGAGGGGCTATGCCAGCTAAGCCCTGGAAAATATAGTTCAGGCTCTGGTTGTGCAACCCTCCTGGTTTGTCTTTTGTTGCTAGTGGGGTATGGGGAACTGCTGGAGTTCACTGCTGGCTGTTGTCAGTCAGGGAAACAGCAAGAGCAAATGAGGAACCTTAGGTAGCCATACTAATAGAAACCAGTATTTTATTTTCTGAATTTTAGCCACTTGCTCAGCCACAGGGCAGCTCAGATTTGATACACATTTATTCTCTTCTGCAGAGCTCAGACCTCTCCACCGCCCCACAGCTAGATCTATCCAGCCAATACCTCTCTGCTATTTGAATAATTAGTCGTGCTATGGTAGCACACATAATCACTAGGGCAGTGCAGAGGAAGGGTCCATGCAATTGTAAGGCAGGATAGCTGCCTCATCTTCAGTGGCGAGCAAAAACTTGGGCAGTATGACCACACTCCTGGGTCGACATCCATAGCCTATACACAAATGGTGGGCAACCTGTGGCCCACAAAACATTTTGTTTACTGTTGTCCACAAGCAAGGTTGCTAGATTCTGCTGGTTTTTGTCCGGGTAGTTTTTTTTCCCCTACCAGTATTACAAAAGTGACACGCACATGAAGTGAGGTGTGCACTGATTCTACATAACATTGGCTGTGAGAGCCATGTGTTCCCTCTGCAGCCATTCAAAGTGCTGCTATGCTTCCACAGCACACCCCACAAATTCCAGATACACAAGTGTAATTAGCAAAACTGCATCTTGGTTCACAACAATCTTGTGGCCTGCTGACATGAAGGAGGGGGCCACTCCTAGACTTTAAGGTCAGAAGGGACCATTATGATCATCTAGTCTGACCCTCTGCACAGTGCAGGCCACAGAATCTCACCCACCCCTCCCAGAATAATCCTCTCACCTATATCTCAGATATTGAAGACCTCACTAGCAGCTCATTCACTAGCCTAGGTTTCCCAAAGCTGCTATATACTGGCAGGGGAGTAAAGTGAACATTTTGGGAACACCATAAAAGTGCACCCCATCGTGCATGCTTTGCCAGCACCTGCCTGGAACTCTCCCTCTTTACAGAGGCAGGAATGATGGGCAGTTATAGCCTGCCATCCTCCTTCCCCCTTTTAACAGAAGGGGCAGGAGCTGGGGTTTACTTTTACTAAATTAATGAAAAGCCTTAATTACTTTCCCGGAGTTGAGCTCCTCGGGGATTTCTTTTTTTGTACCACGGCTGAGGTTTATTTCATAAGATGATCTGTTGGTTAACATTAAGTTGAGTTTGAAGCTGATGGGGGAGAGTTAATTCCTCTTTATAAGAAAGAGCAAGTTAGCAAGCCAGAGAGAGAGAGAGAGAGAGAGACGGTGGTGGTGGGATTTCCATGGTATAGTATCCTTTTGTCAAAACCCCATTGTGGAGTTCTGGAAGAGCCCAGATACTTCTCCTTCCAACACCCACCTTACACGCTTTTCTGCAGCCAAGCAGGAAATGAAGACTAGAGGCATGAAAGCAAAGGAATGACAGAGACCACCTACCAACTCCTTCTCTAGCTGTTACGAATTTTACTTACAAGGCTGGCCTCTCTTCCTAGCATCTGGAGACAATATCAGGACCAAAAGAAAGCAGCAAGATGAATAGGTTTTGCTTTACTGCACTGAGTTTAGGTGCACTGCAATTACTAAAATTATGTGTACTTATAACGAGTTACGCACAGTTCTAACCAAGTGAAGTCTGGACATAAGAAGAGATCAAATCCAGGCCACCCTGAAAAAGAAGAATTACACGTGGAAAGGTGAAGCATAATAGTAGAAAGGAGTACGGATCACTGAAGAGGTAGAATCAAGGAAAGAAGATATAAGGAAGTGTTCTACTAGGGAGCAATGGGGAACCAAAAAATATTGCTTAAAATGGTAAATTCAGGTATCTTCCTTAGTGCCACAAACAACACTGTGGAAGTGCTCTTGGGAAACTAGGTTTATAATGGAAACACAATCTTAAAGAAGTTAACAATGAGAAGCTATAGCATAAACAGAAGCAAACTGAGGTATCTGACAGTCATCAGGAAGTGGATGAGAAAAGGGTAGTAAGCTAAAGATGGATATAAAAGTGGTTTATCTTTTACAGAACAGATGATGGGGCAATGATGCTAGAACTCAGCTGGACCTGAAGGAAAACGTTTTGTGGAAAAGGAAATATTGTGTGTCTGGGCTGTAGTCTTGAGATACAGAAGAATTAGCAGAACTGCAACAGCACAGGAGGAAAGAGATGTTATTCTTAAAACAAAAATCCCACTACACAACTAGACGTAAATAGAGGATGCCAATTGGCGGTGTGAGAGAGAAAGAGTCTAGTTGTGTAGTGGGATTTTTGTTTTAAGAATAACATCTCTTTCCTCCTGTGTTGTTGCAGTTCTGCTAATTCTTCTGTATCTCAAGACTACAGCCCAGACACACAATATTTCCTTTTCCACAAAACGTTTTCCTTCAGGTCCAGCTGAGTTCTAGCATCATTGCCCCATCATCTGTTCTGTAAAAGATAAACCACTTTTATATCCATCTTTAGAAATCCCACTACACAACTAGACGTAAATAGAGGATGCCAATTGGCGGTGTGAGAGAGAAAGAGCCTGAGTAGCACTCATGTGGAAATTAGCAGAAATGGGGTGAAAACAAACTGACTGTGTTCAAGCAACTATGAGGAACATTATACAGTGCAAGATGAAGGATAATGGTAATAACTGATACTAAGCCCTAAGTGGAAAAAACCTGAAATTGCTATATCTTCACTTGTACACTATCCCAGATGTACTAGGTGCATTACAGCCAAGACACAAACCACATTTCAAAGAGCTTATACTTAGAGTCCTGCAAATCTGCAGATACCTGCTTTATATCCATGCGTATCTGCATCTGCAGATATGGATGTGGATATCCACAACTCATTTTTACAGATATGGCTGCAGATTCACATTTTGTACCTAGAACCCTGTAAATCCACTGATCTCTATTTTATATCCATGGATATAGATGCAGATATCCACGGCTCATTTTTGTGGATAGGGATGCAGATATAAATTTTATACCTGTGCAGGGCTCAACTTTTATTGCACAGACAAAACACAAGCAGGAGGGGAGAGGGTTGAGGGAGAATAGGGATTTTATCGAGAAAGCACATGATTTCTTTGTTTAGCTTTGCAAACTACTTAATTCCTATCAAAGCCAAAAAGATTGCAATAGCTGAGATTGATTTTAAAATCTGTTTAGTTAAAATCAACATGGACCTATTGTGTGTGCACTTAAGTATTTGCTTAAATTGTGTCACAGGGTTACACCACTTTAAAGGCACTGACATTAGGGGAGTGCACCATTTAAATTAAATTTTAGTTTAAACCAGTGCAGTGTGTCTCGAACAGTATAGATAAAGCCTTACAAGATACAGGTAATTCTAGAAAAATTATATATTTTATTTGTGCTGGTTTAAAAAAAATTGGAACTTCCATTCTACAGGAAATTCCTTAAGTGTCTCTTGAATGCAAGATTAGCAGGGCTCGACAAATCCACTTATCTGCTCGCCCGTGGCAAGTAGATTTCAGCCCGTCGCCCCATTCACCGGTGGTTCGCGCATGTGCAGTGCGGGTCTTGCACATGCGCAGTGTGGGGCTGGCGAGTAGTTTTCACCATGGTTTGTTAAACCCTGAAGATTAGAATGAGAGCAAAACCAAAAACAAACAAACAAAACAAAACAAACCCTCTGAAATATCCCTTGAAACAAAAATTTTGAAAAATTTCATTCAGGAACCTCAGTTTGATTCTGGTAAAATTGAAATGTTTTGTTCCAATTTTGATTTTTACATTTTCTATTTTCATTTGTAACAGAGTACAAAAAATGTTGATGCAAGGCCTGCAAAATGAAGTGTTCCATTTGGACTAAGACAATGTAGATGATTTCAATAAAATTTGTCATTTCCTCAAAAGAAAACTGTGAAAAATCAACCACCTGCCTGCAGAAAGCATTGATTTTTGATGGAGCATTTTCCAATGGAGGAATGGTTAGTCGTAACATTTGACGAGCTCTACTGTTTTACTTTAAGATGAGGAGGGTAGATGAAAGTAGATGATGATGAAGGGGGGGAATGAAGAAATAAAAATAGAGCTGTGGTACTGAGGGACGGAGGGTACATTCCTATATGCAGTTCAAACAGCGAGGGTATTCTTTGTGTCCTGAACTGGAGTGTAAAGCTGCTGTGTGCTACAGTTTTTCACTCCATAGGCAGTTGTACCTAGCCATGGATGTGGCTACCATGGGATATAAAATGGATATCCATTGATTTTTCAGGGTTCTAGATACAGAATTTGTATGTGCATTCACATCTCTAAAAATGAGCCACAGATATTCGCATTCACATCTGCAGATATGGATACCCATGGATATAAAGTGAGGATATCAGTGGAATTTCAGGGCTGTAGCCTATGCATGCAGTTTTGTATTGTATTTATAGGATTTTATGGGATTAAAAGGAACTCACCACTGCAAAAAAGTAAAGCAGAGCATGCAACTATGAGCTCTGCTGCAAACTGCTCATACCACAGAGGAGTGAACTTTCAAACAGGAGGATCCACCAACAAATAGAAGATCTACAGGGTAGAAGAGTAGGGGTTCATTATTACCACATCTGAACTGCAGAAAAACAGCTGTTTTTTCTGCAACTCTTCATCTGTTTTCCTGCTCATTTTTGTCCTTCTCTTTAACCTTGCTTGGGAAAACATCTCCAAGGACAAATAAAAATGGTTTTCTTACTAGTACCGCTGACTGTGCAGCCTGCCAGAAAACTGACTGAACTTGAAGCTCTTTCAGTCAGCCACTTTAAAATATAGTCAGCATTGTGTTAAAAGATGAAATATACTCATTCAAAGCAAGTGTTACTATGTGCATCTCCGCATGCTCCAGTGGGAGTATAAGCAAAATTATGTTGTGCTAGGCAGTGTGACATAGGAAGCCATCACTAAATGTTGAGTTTGGGTCTTATTGTGTTGGTGAAAGTAACCAGATCAGTCCAGTTAATAAAAGAAAGCAGTCAGCAACAAAACCATCCTCCTCCATGGCAAACAGGAGATACAGTTCAGAAAGAGCTCTCATTTCTTACTAAAATCATAGTTAATGTTACAGAAAGATTATTAACAAAATACCTTTGGCTTTCAATGCTTGTCAGTGGAAATTAAAATAAAATATAGCCCAAGTTTTGTCACTAGTTGCACCCATGTGAATCTGGAGTAAATCCTAATTTACCCAAAGGTAAATTAGGATTTACTCCAGATTCACATGGGTATACTCTTGGGTAACTGAGACTTTGGACCTGGAATTCCACTAGGAGTGGCTTGTGCTAGACAGCATGTACCTTAGTGTGTATCTGGACCATTAGATTTACTGCGAAAATAATTTGCAAAGATAGTGCTGCAGCAATAGGCCTGTGTACAAATCTCTTTGCAGATCAAGTTTTCAAATTTCTGTTAGGACACCAATGAAAAGAAGTTTGAGCGTCTCACCTTTATTCATAGCAGACAATTCTACCCTGCTTTGCTCAGGGCACTTGCAGGAAAGGTCAGGACCAAGGTGCTTTTATAGTGGCTATGGGGTATGATAAACATGCACAGGCTTTCCCACACTTAACCTGTGTCTAGCCCTTACTAGTGCAATTAAATCTTTTCCTGTACATTAAATGAGCATGGCATGGGCATCTACACACACACACATACATGCGCTATGCAGCTGCAGTGGGGACACCACAGTTGAGCATTTTACTTCTTGCGGCAGGGCAAAAAGCCCTGTATTTAAACATAATTGGTATTACCCTGGGATAGGTGT
The DNA here is from genome assembly GCF_052426305.1 of Pelodiscus sinensis. NCBI lineage: Eukaryota > Metazoa > Chordata > Testudines > Trionychidae > Pelodiscus > Pelodiscus sinensis. Next base: position 13,907,086 of record NC_143085.1, read on the forward strand.
GCACAGATATAAGCTATACTAGGGGAAAAAGTCAAGTCCAAACAAATTTTAATTTTCCAATCAAGCTTTTAATGAAAAGTTCATAAAATAACAGTTTCTTATCACTGTACATTAAGACTGCAAATTTCTGAATGCTGAGATCATATTATAGTTTCTGTATCTTTTTATATGACACTTGTGTTGGAGCCACAATAGTATGTGACTCTGACCTGAATTCAAGCTCTTGAAGGACATGAACAGAACATTGCAGGAGTGTCAGTACCTCCTCAGGAAACATCCAGGTCTCTTGGACTGACATAGTTAAGGCTTAAAAAGGAGATAATGCAACCTCCCTTTTCTTGTTTTGTTTAAAATCCCTCCTCTCTCCCATTGGGAAAGATGTTCTCAGTCAATCCAAGCTGTTTGAGAAGTTATATAGGAACAGTAATCCTGGGTGCTTTGATCAGCTATTTGTGAATAATGAGATTTAAAAAACATTCAGCAATTTGGTAAAAGCAAAACCTATAAAGTTCCCCCAATGCCATCAACACACGTAGCAGGATGTGGTGCCCTGTTCTAAACCTTCCCCATGCTATCTTGTAGTGAACATGCAATAAGCATCAGCTCCTCCAATCTCCCACATGGTTAATACTGGGCTACAAAATGTGTGACAAATACTCAAGGGGGGGAAAAATAGGACAAGGGAACTGGTGCCTAAGGATGTGGCAGAAATGGGATGGAGTTAATCTAACAAAACCACTTCCTGCTCTGAGTTCATGGCCAAGCATCTACGAGAATGGCAAGTTACAGTAAGGAAAATTATGACAACAGCAGGTCTGCATGGGACACAGGACTCGGGATTGCTCCTGTCACATAGGTCCCTCTCAAAGTTCTACTTGGGTTGGAAATACCCAATGAAAGATCTCAGTGAGCTCTGGGCACTGTCTTCTTTCAAAAGGAAAGATGCAATTCCAGCTAGTTTCACAGGGCAATTCCAGAAACCGGTGAGAAAAATACAATTTCTCTCCCTGATCAATAACAAGGGAATGCTGGAAAAGGAAGTGCCTGGACATCCAACACAGCCTACCTATCCTGCTCCTAGAGAGTCTTGAAAACAAGGAGTTCTGTGACAAGCTAGTTAACTAAGTGAACAGGATTTTGAAATTGTGTTTCTCAAGAACAGGAATAGCGATGGATCGAGACTGAGTCTGTAAAGGGGAAGAGGTTTGTGAGAATGAAGACTTTTGTTATTTTATTGAAACTATTCCATTTAAATAAATCATTAGTAAATATTTACTATTAAAAGTTAAATTTCACTATCCCAAAGCTCCTTTGTAGAAGTCCTTCTCTTGCCTCATCAAGGGTTTATTTGCATGCACTGTGTTTGCTGTGGACCTATTCTAGGTTTGACGTCTACCTCCATCATCATACCAAACATTCCTTTTGTATTAATCCCAGCTCTGTTGATGGGAAGGGCTTCTTTTTGTTTAAAACCAAAGCTATGACAGTCTAACCTCCAATAAGCATCCATTTACCTGATTGTTAGCTGTGTGACTGAACTGATGAAAGCCCTATGTTTTATATAGATCCTGGACTCCACACAGATACAGTGAATTCAGTGCATCAATTTAAACTGCAAATCATATCACAATGCCAGGATTCTCTTTGGCTACAGCTGGTGATTAGACTTCTTCCAGTTATCTTGGGCACCAATTCCCCACCTTGAAGATCCTCAATGCTTATCCAGCAAGTATTGAGGTGGTATAAAAGCAGTCTGGAGAGGCAGGGGAATGCAATGATCAGTCAGCAGTTCCAATCAGCAGTGCCAGACCATCCTTTTTCCATCTACATTTACCTCTCTCCACATTTTGCCAGCTATCATCTCAAAAATCATAGGTTTTGCTTTACCAGATGACTTGGATGATTCCTTGCCAAGCCCCACACTCCTGCATTTCAGAACTGAAGCAACATGGTAAAATACTGCTAACTCAGACATTGAACCTGCACTGTTTGAAAACAATGCTTTCCACATACAAGAGAGAGGGAAACAATAATAAAGACAGGAATTGTAAGAGTGACATAATTGGAAACATTTAAATACACCAAACCATAAATTCCTCTTCTATGCAAAGCTACAAAAGTCCAGTCTTTGTATTGTCTTCACAGGTTATGGTTTATGGCTATGCTGACAGTCTCTGAGATTATTTTTAATATATTTTCTTTTTTTTTTCTTTTTTTTTCTTTTTGAAATCCTGTAGAGAAGACCCTGTGGACACATCTTTGTGTTTGCAACTGTTCTGAATTTCATTGCAAAACTGTGCATACAGAATCTGAGAAATAAATACATTCATTACTGCACATACATATTGATACAAAAAACAACACTGTCAAATAGTGTTTGCACCATCTTTGTTAGATATTAAGACCAGGCAAAATTAATATTTCATTTTCCATCAGCCTACCTCAGATGTCTGAGGTGGCACTGGTGTCAAATTTTATAAACTAAAAAGAGAGAGAATCAAGATTATGGGTGGGAAGCCTTTTCAGCTTTCTTTTTTTTTTCTTTTTTTTTCTTTTTTGGCTTCAGCGGTATTTTAACAACCCATCATCACTGGCAATCTTTAGACTATTCTAACATGCAACTCAAACATATGTTTCCATAAGGGTCTTGACTGGGCTTTTCTACACAAGATATAAAGGTTTGGAGTGAATTAGTAGAGCTATCTTAGTTCACAGAAGGCTAAAACAGTCCAGTTTGGCTCATGCTTCTGAACTATACTGAATGTCGGAAGAACACTATATGTACAATATACTGCTGCCCTCAATCCAGACCATTAAATCTACCCAGTTGGCCTCTTCATTCCAACAGGGAATTCTGTGGTCTCTGCAATAGTTTTTATTCAGTGCAGAGGGCCAGTTGAAAGTTTCACTTTCCCTTCTTTTCCACAGCAACAAGGACTCACAGAAGCTGCTGTGTGGCAAGAGCTCTTTGGTGTCTCCTATAGTCTTTGTGGCTTCTGCTAGCTATCCCCCGGCGCAGGGCTTGGCTTTTTTTTTTTTTTTTTTTTTTTTTTGGCAGCTCCCAATAAGGAGATAGAATGTGAGATTAGCCCAGTTTTTGTGGCCATGTTAGGGAAACGTACTGGATAGAGCAGCTTTAGCTTCTCTTTTCTAGGGTCTCTCTCATTTCTCCCCAATCTGCTGGTAACACAGCCAGACCCTCAGAGAAGAGTCAGGCTATTTAGGACTAATAACTGATCACTTCTTTCTACACCCATTTCCCATTGGCACAGACCAAGGCCTATTCTACCCTAATTGTTGATGATAGACTCTGGAATTTACTTTTTGCAATGGAACATCAGAAGCATTAGAAACCACCCTCTCAACAAAGATTCCATGCTGAACATAAACCTGCTGATGTAGTATCTCTTATGGGCTCTGAGGACAAAAAAATTAAAAAAAACAAAACCATTTCCCTAATTACATCTCCCAAAACCTAAGTAGTGTTGGAATGCAGTTTGTTTAATAAATTACTCTTTTTTTGCATGCTACTAGTTTAAGAAATGTTGCCATAGCCTTCAAAGACAAACCAATGGAAAAAGCAAAGATTAATTTTGACTGGCCCCTAGATCTGTTGAGGTCTGAAACTGTAAAAGTTTATGTAAACAATGAGATAAATATATTAGTATTTTTCTGAGCCAAGTGAGGTTCCATACTCATTCAAATGTGCTTTGGTTTAAAAAATAGTTTTGTGAATTTGGGTATGAGCTCTTTTTATTTTTATACAACTTCTGCTATTTTATCCTGTTACTCCGAAAACATTCTGGAACTAAGTGACTAACGCATATATTTAAGCTGCCTGGCCTCTATTATTTTGTTTTTAAATTGTTTTATTCCTCTTGAGGCTCTTTGTGTATCTTTAAAAAAAAACAAAAAACAAAATAAAAAAAAATTTAAAAATGTAACTCCCTCCCCCCAACCCTAAAACTCTTAAAATCTTAAATATGAAACTAGTGTTTTGCTTTCTCATTAAAATACAGAAACATGTTTGATACAATACTATGTCGTATAAATGCAGTTGAGTGTCTAGGCCTCCAAGCAGGCCTCAAACAGTCCCTGAAGTTTTGAGTATTATTAGTTATTCACCATTATTACTGTCACAATTTGGAAAATGTTGTTTCTATTCAGTCTATGGAACACACCTCTACACATCTACTTGAAAAAGAAAATTTCCTTTTGTACAATACTCTTGCTGTACACAGACTTTATGTCGTATTGTTTAAGTGCTGAGGGGAGAAAAATAAAATTAAAAAAGGAGTTTCTACTTTGAAAAAAAAATATAGCATTGGGTCCTGAAACTTCAAAATGATTCTCAAGGTTTAAGAAACAAACCAGGGCCGGACCGGGGGGGGGGGGGGGGGGGGGACGACGACGACAAAAACACCTACCACACATGCCTGTAAGTCTAATCAAACAAGAGGGAGTGGGGTATCTGCTCAATAACAATGCCTAGCTCTTCGTACTCTCTGCATGGCTGGGCTACTCCATGTTTTGGCTCAGTAAGTCGTTGCTTGAGCTAGTTTCCTAAAGCTGGATTCTGCCCACACACGCATACATGCACACACACACCTTGTCCCCACTGCCAGCTTTGCACTACGAATTTAGAGCCTGGCCAGTCCCCACTAGCACATTAGAGAGTTGGGAGTGTGTGACAGATGCAGCTCAGCAAACTGCAGCACCACAACAAACAAACAAAGCCCAACAATGCAAGGAGCAAATCTCATCCACAGCTGTGTGTTCCTGTACAAAAGAGCTGAAAAATCATTTTGAAACTCTGGACTGGTGGTTTCTTAGCCAGCCAGTAGCAATGAGTATTCTTCTTGGTCTGCACTCTAAACCAATGCGGGATTCATTTCCACTTAGGGCTTTTAGATGGTGGGGGAAAAAGTGGAAGAGGAGGAATTAAAAAAAAAATCCTAGATGCTAATGTAGCACTGGTGTTCCTTGGCCCAGCTCAAGCCTTCTCTGAGGAGAAGGTGGATAGATGAGGCCTTCACTATTCAAATGTTTCAAGGGACAGTCTCAGCAGGGTTTGGCAAGGTCTCAGAGGAAGATTTTTTTTTTTAATGGAAATGCTAAAGACACTGAAACCCAGCACACTAATCAAGAGATACATTCCTCCTACTGGTGCCCCTTGACTTACATTGACAGTCTAGGGTAACAAAACAATGGCACTAGAATAACCAGGGTTGTGTGAGAAGAGATGGGGAGGTCAAAGGTGGGGGAGGGGGGCAAGAGTGTTCGGTGGAACATGATACCAGGCCAAGGCTCAGCAAGGTTTGGTTTTGTCTATTACATGGAGCCTGGATTCCAGTGTCCTCAGTTCATTCAAATGACCCCAGAAACAACTTATGGACTGATCTATCTTAACAGAAAAACCCGAGTGACAATGAAGCTTTATATTATTTTGTTTTAACTGAACATGCTCACTTGTCTTTTTTCTTTTTTTTTTTTTGGTCTAAACATAAAAAGGTTTTTTTTTTTTTTTTTGAAGACGACATGCAGGGTTCAGTGAACCCTAGGAATAAAAAGGACAATGGTTTTGAGCCAGGATGGTTGGGGAGTGTGTAAACCTTACTCAGCTCAGAAGATGATTCTACTGGCTGTGAATTTTTACCACCACACTCCACCAGTCATGGGAGGCTTGAAATAAGTCATAGCTTTCCACAAGGGCATGCCAACAAAGTCAAGGGGCCAAGAATTGGCAGGCTAAATTCTTTTTTCTCCTAAACCAATAGCAGCTGTTGGCTGTGATGTCTTAGGCAGATGTTACAAAAAGATTTTGTTGCTTTTTTTCATTGTGTGTGTGTGTCTGTGTGTGTGTGAGAGAGAGAAATTTTCTGAAAGGGAGGATATGAAACACTTTGGTTTTTTTCCCCCTTCCTCCCCATCTTATTGCACTCTGGATTCTAGTAAGTTATAGGCTGCTATTCCCCTCACCCTCTGTCCTGCCAGGTGATTACACATTGACCCAGATGTGCTGGGAGAATGGAGGATGAAGGGGCCTTTTTTCCATAGCATCCAGGTTCAATAAACAAAACTGGAAAGGGCCCAGAAGCTCTAAGAAGTTTCCTTCCTTTTACCTAAAAGTGACTTCAAGAAGCCAAGAGTTTGCTGAGTGAACCATTCTAAGCATCTATCCACTGGGGTCTCTGGCTTAATAAATTTTTGTCTTTGGCCGTGCTTTGTTTTAACATTTTTCTAGCTGACTTTTGATGGAAGGACAGGGTGGAAAAAATCCCTTGACTTTAATTTAGCTTCTACTTTATACATTTACTTACAATAAAAGAAAAAAAAACCTGCCTAATCTTTCACTAACCATCTTATTGTTCTCATGAATTCAAGAGGTAGCAAGGTAACGGGTCTGTTCACACAGACTCGCTCTTTAGTGAGGGAGGAAAGCTAAAAACATACACACACACACACAAAACAAAACAAAAACCAAAAAAAATAAAATAAAAAGTACCTAAGGAACTTGTAGCAAGTCCAGCCTACATCAAAACCCTTCTCTACCCCACCCACCCCAAGAATTAACCTCAGACCTTCCAGTTCAAACATTCACATAAACATTACAATGGTTTTTCCTTTAATAAAACAAGTACCGCTAAGCAAAGAATATTCATACGAAACTACTAGAAAAGTAAAGACGACCCCCTGCTCACTGAAAGAAATTCCCAGGGCATCCACACCCCTGTTCAGTCATGGGTGAGGCTGCAGAGGTAAAGAGGAGGAATGAGGCATGTGGCTAGGTATTCCAAGGTTAAAGACTAAACCCCAACAGGAAAAAGAACGTGTTGCCATCCGAAACACTACTAGGCACACACCTAGGTAGACTGCTTTAACCAACTCCACCTTACAGGGAAGGATAAATACCTCCCATCACCATCTCAGCTTCCCATAGAATTTAAAGGGGCTGCCAACCCTGTTACAGTCAGTCCACAGCTTCTGCCCTGGGCACAGAAAAACCAATACTTTGTAGCCACTTAGGCTGTTGGAAAATGGGGTTCCTTAAAAAAAAAAAAAAGAAAAAAAAGGAGTGGCAAGAAATGCCCTTATTGAGTCTGGTTGTGACAATATTGTAACACGAGCACAAAAGGCAAAGCTCACAGAGTAGCCAGTGGATGACAAATTCCACTTGCACTTTTCATTAATGCAGGAAATAACACTTGATCAATGTCTATAAAGCTCTACAGGAGTACCAACAAGAGGTGAATAAAGGGTTGGTACAGCCCAACTTGATCCAATCTCCCTTTGGGCAATATAATTTCTCTCTCCATTCCTACTTACCATCCAATAGTCAGGAGGCCTCACTCCTGTTACCTGGGTGTGGGGATCAAAAGAAGAGTGGCCAAATCAACACCCACAAAAATAAATGGCATTTCTTGCCACACCACTGAGATGTGGGAAGGAAGGGGTGGGGAATGATTTGTGAATGGCATCAGCTCCGCTGTGGACCTACATTTGTCTTTTTATAAAAAATGTTAAAGCTACATTTGTTTAGGCTGCCCATGACCGAACAAAGGAGGGGAGTTGCCTTCTTAAGCAGCAAGTTTACAGAAAGGTAAATCACTGCGGATGGGCTCGAAGCTCATTCTGGAGTCTTTGGCTTATGTGGGAGAGGTATGCATTCGCAGGTGGCTGATCAGATTGCGCTGCTGGGTGAATTTCCCACCACACAGTTGACATTCATAGGGTTTTTCTCCTGAGTGGACACGCATATGCTCTGTCAGTCGGTACTGCCGGGTAAAGCGCATCCCGCATTCCTCGCAAGCAAAGGGCTTGAGCCCTAAATGGCTGCGCATGTGCCGTGTCATGGTACCCCGCTGCGTGAACATCTTGCCGCAGATGTTGCAAGGGAAGGGCCGTGTCAGCCAGTGAGTCTTCTCGTGCTGCCGCAGAGTGGCCGGATCCTTGTAGCTCTTTTCACATATGGAGCATTTAAAGGGCCGGGACTCTGCAGTGTAGGGCTGGTTAGGGTTGGACAAATCCTCAGCTTCCTCCTTATCATCATATGTGCCTTCCTCCTTGATGTAGAGGTCTTCCTCGGTGTGCGTCTCCACGTGGGCATTGAGCTGCTCAGAGCTAGGGAAGCCCTTGCCACAGGGGATGCAGACGTACAGGTTGTCACCATAGGCCACAGGCTCAAACCCCTCCTGCCGGTAAACGTAGTTGGCACTGGTGTGCCCACCACTTTCACACTCACTCTGGCCACTGTCATCACTCATCTCCTTGCCATTTTCAATCTCCTCTCTACACTGGAATGCCTGCTCCGGGCCATAGGCGTTGCTTAGGTTCCGCTCGGCCGACTTGGACAAGGGACCCATCAGGATGCCATTGGGCAGCCCCTCGCTTTCCTCGCCACCTTTGATCCCCTCATTCCGGTCAAAAGCGTTGTCTTTCTTGATCCACTCCTTTTTGCGTGCAGCGTGCCGGAGGCTCTTGCGCTGGCCACTCTCCGCCAGGGAGTGAGTCTCCTCGTTCATGTCCATCTCCATGGGTTCACTGCTGTCTGCTGCACTGTGGGGGGCTCCGGCGGCAGACTCGTCGAAAGATGAGGCACTGTTGGCTGCAGGGGCTGAGGCAGATTGGGGAGAGCCATGCTGGCTTTCGCTGAGCTGCGTGTCATCCTGGGAGGCTGCCATGGGGAGCGATGGGCTTTTTTTGGACAAGTCAAGGCCAAGCTCCTGGTCACCATTGCTTCCATTTGCACTGCCACCACCACTGCTGTTCTTGTTGGCTCCCCGGCTTAAGGAGTGAGAGTTCTCTTGGTTAGAGCTGCTGATGAAGATCTCATCGTCAGAGACCTTTCCCTTTGGCAGCTCCTTTGAGTGTGAGCCCTTCATCCCCTCAGTTGACCCTGAATAACGAGTTTGGATGACTGAAGTGGTAGAAAGCCTCTGACTCCTGGGAGGTCTCCCGATACTGGGCCCACCGGCCCTGCCAGAGAAAGACCTCCCATTCCGCTTCAGCTTCTTCCTGCAGAGAGCTGCTAGGTCGTGCAGTTGGAGGTAGCTTGCTGCGGTGAGAAGAGCATTAAAGTTCTGTTCACCAGGCTGGTCAGTCGTTAAGAGCTTCCCAGTATAAATAAAGTCTAAGATCTGTCGGAACACAGTGGGGTTCACCATGTCCGTGTCTAAGTTAATTAGGTTGTCATGCAGGACGAGGGATTTGAAATACATGCTGCTGGCTGCCAGGATGTTCTTGTGGGCACGAAACAGGGCATTTTCTACCACAATAATCACATCACAGAGGAAACCTTTGGCTCGTTGCTGGTTCAGCTGCAGTAGCAGTTGTTTGGCATGATTTGGCAGTTCCATCTCCAACTTCTCTTCCTCTCACCTTCGCTTTACCACCTGCAAGACAGGAGAACACGTCTGTGAACTCACCGCTTCCACTTGGACAAACTTGTGTTTAACAAAGTGGGTTAAAAGACTGCTGTTTAACATTAGGTTTGACACTGACTAAGGAATTCTGGGTGCATTCCAGAACTGCAAGCTGGGCTCCTACTAAAAATACAATGAGAAACATTTCTCATTGTAAAGCCTCAGGAGGGAGAAGGAGAGGGATGTGTGTGTGGGTGTGCGTGTGTGTGGGGGTGTGCGTGTAAACAATCATTATATGCTGAAGCTACTTATCCAAAGGCATCAGCAGAGAAGCAATGGAAGGGGGAGTTGGGGAAAAAAAGCAAGCTGATTCACCATTATTTGTATATTTGAAACATAAAATATTTAACATCAACAGCAGCTTTCATTGCTTTAAATATATGATTTGTGTCTTTTGGGTTAAAGATATTACATGCAGCAATTGATTCCATATGCAAAGCAATTTAATTACGCTGAGGTAAGAAATTGGGTAGGGGTGGCTTTTAGACATATCAAGTGTGAGTTTAAAAATTTCTCCCAGTTCAAATCCTCCGCCTGGTTCTCCTGAAGACAAGAACAACAAAAATCAGTGCTCCAAATTAATTAGCATTGTTAAAATTCTTTAAAGTGCTAAATGTTCTTGTTACTATGGCTAAAAAGCTCATCAATAATTTAAATGAAGTAATAGTACATAAGATTTTTGTTGAAATAGATTAATTACCTATTTCATGTCATTCTCTCTTTTCTCCTCCTCCTCCCCCAGTATACGTGGATTTTTAATGTTGACAGCATCTTTGACTTTTGATCATCATAAATATCCACTGACTTTCCAAGCACTATTTTCATCTTTTGAAATGCATTGCAGGGGGGTATTAAGATTCCACTTATCTGGATTTCCAATTCCTTTTCTACTTCATTAGCTGGATTTCATACACAAAGAATCCAATCCTCTATTTCACTGATTTCAGCATTCAAATTTTGTGAAGGCTTTTCCCTGACATCTATTTTAAAAAGTCCCTATTCCTTCCCAGCCAAATTATTTTGGGTAACTGGCTTGGTGTTAATGAACTTCCTTCAGATTGAAGTGTAAATTCTCCCCCCCCCCCAAAAAAAAATTGTGATTTGTATAGATAGTTGCATAAATTTACTAATTTCTACTAAACACCAAACATTAAAAAAGTTTGTTTGTCAACACCCTCTCTATACTTTGGTTAATTAATTTCTACGTTAGCCTCCATTTTTCTCCCTCTGGTGAACCTCAAGAATTAATTCCAATTAACTTTTTACCCATATCTGGAATAAAACCACTCTCTTCAATAATATGCTCTTACCCAAGGAGAGTTCATATTGAAGTCTTTGAATAAGGACTGGCCTCCAAAAATCAGCTGTATGTAACATGAAAAGTGAGACCGGAGAATTAAGTAAGGTGTTTGGAGGCCATAAAAGCACTGGCTGTATTCTTTTGGATATATAGCATCTGCCAGAATGTATTCATGCTTTTAACCATTTCTGTGATTTCGACTTGTTCCACACCATTTTTGTACAAATTTAATTATTTCAGTTAATTCTGTGATATTACATTGATGTTGCCAAATCAATACAATCCTGACACACACACAGTATAAAGGTGTCTTCTATCAGAAAAGCTTATTACTATAGGTATCTTTGCATGGATCTAACTATGGCCACTGTAGGAGCTGTACCAATTTAACAATAGTTTTCAAATCAGTATAGTTAAAGCAATACAGGAATGGAGTGTAGACCAAACCTTAGACTTCTAAAGGAAAAGAAGCATCAGGGGTTGGCAAAGTCTGAAGGTTCCAATGTGCTGAGAAATCTACAGAATACTCCAAAATATTCCCCTTCTCATTGGTCTGCATCTTGCTCAAACAGGGTGTGTCTACAGAGTAGCATTATTTCGGAATAACGACTGTTATTCCAAAATAACACTGCAAGCGTCTATACATGAATTCTATTATTTTGACATAAATCTGAAATAACGGATGGCTTATTCCGACTTCTTAAACCTCGTTCCACGAGGAATAACGCTTATTTCGAAATAGCCATTTTGGAGCAGCAGCAGTGTGGATACTCCACTGCTGCTATTTTGAAATAGCTCCTCCCGAGGCCCATTCAAATTAATTACTCCCCAGTGCCTCCTGGGACTCTAAATCGAGGTAGCACGTCCACATTAGGGAAGACTGCCTTGGGCTAATTCTGAGGCTTCCTGGTAGTGTAGACGTGCTATTTCGAAATAAGCTATTTCGGAGTGCAGTGTAGACAGACCCACAGTTCCCTCCCTGCTCATATGCCATCCAGAATAGTCTTGAAAACCTGCTTCCACTAGTTCTCTCAGTATTACAAGCTTCTCTCCCACTCCCAGCCCAGATGTCCTGTCTATCATTTAATGACTTTCTCCAAGGAAATAAGCCTTGAACATAGCGATATTCTGCTAGCAGTAAAGGGTGTGGCATTCTCTTTTTAAGCTTAGTCTGCTAGTTACAAGTTCATGTTTTTTGTTATTTGTGCTTCCTCTTACCACAGTATGACCCATCTCATCCAGCTGGATTAAATCTTGTGGAAATTTTTTTTGAATGATGCTGTTAATCTCAAGGGCTTGAAAAAATCCATTTTACCCCTAGATAATGATGAATGGTAAGTAGGGTTGCCAGATGGTCTCCCAAAAAATACCAGACTCCCAGCCACTCCCTCCACCCAGGCTAGGGTTCTGAAGAGCCCAGAGCGGTGATTGCGGCTCCGCCTACCAGCTGGGACTCCCATGCTGGGAGTCGGGGCCGCCATCGGCGCTGGGAGCCTGTGATTGCGCAGAAGCTTGGCGGGGGCACTGATCGTGGCCCTGCCTTCCAGCCGCTCCCTCCGCCCACAGTGCACAGCTGGAAAAATCAGCGAATACCGGACATTGCACATGTCCAATATTCTCTGATTTTTTTTTTACCGGACAAACAGCACAAATACCGGACACCTGGAAACCCTAAGGGTTCCTGGCAAGGGCAGTGGGCCTGTGCCATTCACTTCTATGCTATGCAAGCTTTCACTGAACAGCTGAACTTCTAGTCCTTCTGGCTGTACAGAAAGTCTTCCAAAAGTAAGCCAGTGCAAAGCTTTTCTTTTCTGCTAAGAGGCTGCTTTTTCAGTACCTCCGCTGCTGCTCACAGTCTGCAAAGCGTTTAGTTGACTCTTCAACAAGATTCATTTTTTACATCTGGTTAGTATGTTGATCTGACAGCGAGTAGGTGTTTGGTCAAATTTTCAAGCCATGTTCAATATCCATGTTCATCCAATCCAGTGCATGTATGCACACACTTTTTATATATATTTAAAAATCTAGGGCTATATTCACTGGTACATTCTGGCTGCCTTTTGTTGCTGAGACTGCACAGAGCGTACTGGTGAATTCAGCCTCTACTGTGCAGAAGTTTAACACTGTTCTCAGAGATGGGTGATTGCAGGCCTGCTGATAGGGGGGAAGGGGAAGTGTTGTAGACTGGGGAGAAGAGTACAAAGAGAGGCCTGGAGGACCTGGCTGCCACTGGTGCTACTGTGGCAGCAGAGGCCCCCTTTGAACTGCTACCAGAGTGCTGCTCTGCGTGCCTCTGCGGGCAGAGGCGGGAGGACAAACTACACAAGGCCCCAACCCTTCTTGGGGTGCAGAGCCATCCCCCACATTTTTCCCTGGGGCCCCTGGTGGCTGTCATCTCCGCTGGGTGGATGTTGGAAAGGGTGGAGGACAAGGAATAAAATACAAGCTTGAGCAAAACAGTAATTATTCATTTCTTCTCCCCTCCGCATGTGGCATTTCTGTCTGTCAGAGCTGCAAGAAAGCCCTAGGAGACCAGGATCTCCACTATTTAATACTGACAAGTATTTTAAAAACTCTGTATGCTGCAATTAGCCACAATGGAGAGTTGCCACAATGGAGAGTTGCAACACACATCCAATTTGTCTGGTTTTCATGGCTTGCTTGCAGAACTCCTTATTAAATAGAAGAACACCACCCAGGCACCAAATACCAACATTTATCATCTAGTCATGTAAACTATGACTAACTTCTATGTTAACAATCCATATGGAAAGGGAAGGGGAGAAAACATTACTTAGATCATCTCTAAATGCAACATATATATATAAGTATCTATTACTCTGGCAGAGAAAATGGTCAGCTGGTTACACTGTCCTCACTAATAGTATGATTGCTGTTTTATGTGTACTATCCCACCAGTGTTCTCTCTAATTTTTTCCCATCTGTGTGTGGAATTTTTTTGTGCACCAAAGGGAGTATAGATGTGCACCACCGGTAAAAACACATACTCCCGACTGTGGAAGCTCTGCTAATCATCTGGGCAGCATTCAAATCTCTCCTGGATAGCTGCTGAAGCACTCAGCTTACAAGGAACATTGCACCCGAATCCAAAAAGAGAGATTTTAAGCTATTCCATAAAGGAGATCTGTGGAAAGGGAAATGAGGCACAATAAAAGATCTTGCCTAGCCAGACAAATGAGAAATTTCATAGGTTACTGAACTAAAACCCAATTTATTTCACAGTTTGCGTCACTTGAATATAGTGATGTCCACGCAAATTTGTATGCACAGTATGTGCTCTACACCTGAATTGCAAATGCTTGTCTGATATTAGGCTTTGCAGAGACCAAAGAGCTGCTGCAGTTGCTCAGAGGAAAGACTTTTGATTAAATCATATCAAATGAAATCAGGGAACTTGCTGTGGAAGCCTCACTTGAAGTAACTGAGATATTCATTTTGGTGTTACAGCACAAATACTAACTATGGAAATAAGTACCCTAAATGGTAAAAACAATGGAGAGTGCCTTGGCCCACTTTGGTAAAAAACACTTTGTCAGATGCATCATTACCCACAAATCTGTTAGTCTTTAAGGTGCCACAGGACTCCTCGTTATTTTTACAGATACAACCCAGCCCAGCTACCACTCAGATTTATCCTAAATGGGCAAACTGTACCTGGGGGAGAGAGAGTTGAATTTTTAATTCTTATTGTCGAGATTTGAAAATACACATATGACCTTCCTCACTAAGTCTGTAATTTTTAGTTTTTTTTGCATGGTGCATGCTCTTTAATAACCCCCACTTATTACAGAGCTTCAGTTTTCCTTACCTGTCTTTGTGCATAAGTATCACAAGTATTAAATAATTACTACCACACAGTGTTATTTAGTAGGACCCATGAAAAATAAAGTTTTTTTTTTTTTTTTTACCATGATCAGACTAACACGGCTACCTCTCTGTTACTTTTTATCATGAAAAATAAAGAGTGAGATTTCTGAAGTAATGCAGTAGCACAGACAGGGTCGAAGATTTTAAAACCAGTTGTCAGTTTTCAAATCAAGGCACTCCAATACAACCTAAGAGGTTAAAAAGTTCCCCACCATAGAAATTCCTGTTGATTGAGAAGCAACGGTGTAGTCATGAATTCCATGGAGCAGAACTGTTACAAGCCAGGTCTCAGAGCATTTTGCCAGTATAGTTATATCGGAATACTGTACAAGCAAAAATCTCCTAGCAAATGGACACAACTTAGATTGGCAAAACTGCACTTTTACTGGGATTGTTTGAAATTCTTTAGACCAGCACTCTCTGTTCCAGCAACATCCATGGTCTGGCATGAGTCAGTTAGCTGGATGTTTGCCTATCATGGGTTTGGCCAAGTTTCCCACAGTTCCATAAAGGTTGCTTACAACCACCAGTCCTGGCTCTGTGTTCTGTGCTGTTATTTAGCTCCAATTTACTCCTAGATGTCTTCTAAGAGCCCAGTAAGCAGTGGAAGTGTTGGTAATTCTGCTAGACAATATTGATCTCCTGTGGTTCAGCAAATTCTCTGGCTTGGTACCAAGTCAGGTCCCAGGGTGCTAGATTAGAGAGATTCAACCTATATAGCTTATTCCACCCCCACAAGCATAATACGCTATACCAGCAAAAATCAAGTGGCACAGCTGCATTGGGACAGAGGTCACACCTCTCCACACCCGACTGGCATAGCTATGCCAGTGGATATTTGTAGTATTGACTAGGGATGTAAGAGACCAGTTGACCATCTGATAAGCAGAAGCTTATTGGATAGTCAACTAGTGATGTGAGTGATTGCTTCCCCTCGCCTTGCTGCCTCTATCAGAGAAAGGCAGCAACAGGGGGTGGAGGGGTGAGTAGAAGCTGGTTTAAAAGCCGGTTCCCCCCAGCACCATCTCCGCAGGGGGCAGGGGAGGTAGAGGCACAGCAGGAAACAGCGTGACTGGGGACTGAAACGGTCTCCGCTCCTGCGGCTTCTGCTGTGATTCTGCTTTTGAAATATACAAGAGCCCTACTTGGGCTCTTGTAAATTTCCAAGTCCCAGGCGCAGCAGGGAGTGTGGGGCCAGTGGAAGTCCCTGGCTGGTCCCATGCTCTCTGTGGGGCTTCTGCTTTTGAAATGTACAAGAGCTCCACTGGGGCTGTTGTACATTTCAAAAGGAAGCCCCACGCTCTTTGCAGGGCTTCCATTTTTGAACTGTAGCAATAGCCCAGTAGGTCTTTTGCTACTGTTCAAAGGCGGAGGCATCCTTATGGGTTAATTGAATAATCAATGGAAATCCCATTGACTATTCAATTAATCTAAATTTAACACCGCTACAGTAGATCTGGCCTTTCTTTGTGTAACCTAGAGGCACTGAGATCATTGAGAAGGGAGAGTGAAGTCTGCTCTACAGCCTCACTCAGAGACTTTTAGCTCATGTGATAGAAGCTCATGGCTTTAGTCCCTAAGATTCCAGGTTCAATCCCACCTGATGATGACTCATGTTCATTAACTTTACTTTTATATCTTCTGAAAGTGCTGAGAACCTATTCATAAATGCATTACAGATATTTGTCCAGAATGGACTAACACCAAACACCTACTTAACAGGGATGCACCCTGAGAGAGACTGCACCGTCTTAGAATCATAGAACACTAGAACTGGGAGGGATCTTGAGACATCAAGTCCAGTTCCCTGCCCTCATGGCAGAACCAAATGCCCTAGGCTAGGACTGCCTCGGTCATTCTTCTTCACTAGATGAGTACAGGAATTATTCGGAAATCCATAGCACTACTCATAATCACAAGAATGCTTCTAAACAAGTATGAGCATAGATCCAATACAAAAAACACCCATGCCATTCCAAATAAATAAACAGTGAACATTGCAACTTTATTATAAATAGTTTGTGCTTGAAAGGGGACAGGGTCTTAAAGCTTTACAACTGTAGAAATACTGAATGCTAACTTGCTTCCTGAAAAACAACAACTGTGGATCATCACAAACTCTAACATTGTTTTTGGACCAATGATGGAAGACTTGCTCCATTCTAGAGAAAAGTAATAAACAAAAGTTGTGAGCAGCATCAGCATAAATGGATTTCAGATGCTTTCCCATTAATAAAGAAACTTAAAAATGGAGCAGACTCTCTTTGTTGATTAGGAGACTTATTGCTGAAATTTATGATTGAACACAATGGAGAGTCCTTTGTTTTCTGGTACAAATCAGAACTAGAGGTATGTTCATCACTTAGTATTAGAGATACCCAAATACAACGGAAGGCTCCTGCCCAGTTTCAGTGGTCCTGCAGCAACAGCAACTGCTTAGCATGTGGTTTCCAGAGGTGTGAACCTCATCAAGAATCCTGATGTTGCATAAAGGAGGGAAACAAAATGGAGTCTTAACATTACAGAGAACCCTCCCCCACTCTGCACAGCCAAGATCTAGGTAATGGAAAAGGAGGAGAGAACAGAAATGTTATGCTTCTAAGGTGATATTATGCACAATGAATTGCATTAAAATAAAGCTACACTAACTAGCAGCTGACAGTGTCTTTAGAAGCAATATTGCCTGAGAAACTTAACACTTGTGAGAGCTGATAATCAATGTATTAAATCAGCATCTCAAAGCCAAACTAGGTCATATTCTGGTCTGAGGGGCATTGAAGACAATGAAGAACATGCTCTAAGAGCTTTGCTGCTTTATTACAAAGTGAGAACAACTTAATTCTCTATTTACCATCAAGACTCCAGAAAGGAAATTGGTTAAAATTAGACTGTCAAAACACATAAAAACAGTGAGAAAAAATAACTACTTAAGCTGAAATATGAAATCCCACCACAGTGTTTTAGAATTGTTTAAGGACCATAAAAAAGATAATTGTATCAATTTTCCAAAGCAAATGCCGAACCAAACTCAGACGGTAACTATCTTTGCAACCTATGGCAGAAGGAGACACTCTTTGATTTCCCTGTTGAGTTTCAGACTGTAGTACTGTATTAAACAGTGTTTATATTTTAAAAGGAACACATGTGAAGCAAAGAATTGTTCCAAAGCAGACCTCACCAATCACTCGTTTCATTTACAGAATGTGTGGCAGGGAAAGAGGCTAGATAGACCCTGAGACGTTGAGTACTGAAACATCCCTATTGCTGATAAAATCCAACAAGTGGCAATTAGAAACTATGTATAGAATTAGGTGTTGTTAATCTTTAGCCCACCATGCACATTTTAAAAGATAAAGGAAAAGGTGGCATTCTCCTTGACTACTGGCTCTCCCCAGCACCTCTGTTTTTTTCATGTTCACTGGAGAGCGGCAAACAAAAGAGGGAAGTTTATTCCCTGTTTTTTCTTCTTCCCTCCACTTATTTGGGTATCTCTAGCTTTTTGCCAAAGAGAAGACTGCACCGTGTCCAACTGCCCCTGTGGACAAGTCACTTCACTTCTCTAGGCTTTGGGTGCCCCATCTGTAAAATGGGGGTGAGATCACTAAGCCCTTTGCGAGAGGTTTGGGTGAAAAGTGCTTTGTCAGGATGTATTCGTCCCACAACTGTCTGCACTGCAGGAAACATGGACTGTCATGGATACTTACCTCCCTGCAGTTCCAAGGTGCCTCAGGTTCCCACGGGGAGCTGCAAATGCCACATAATTAAACACATGTAGGGGGGCAGGCTTTCAGCTCCAGCCCTAGGGACATGCTGACAGTGGTATCACAAACGGCACCCTCCCATCCCTGGAACACAATCAAAGCGCTGGAGCTGGAAGCAGTGTCAGTAATTGCCCCCTTTTTATTCTTTTTCCCTCTTTTTTTTTTTTTTTTTTTTTTTTTTTTTAAAGAGGATCAGCAAAAGCTCTAGGTGGAAAGGGGGGAGGGAGGAACACCAGGAGATCCTGGTGGGAAACTGAATGCAGCACCAAGGCATTCATGGAGAGAGTCTCATACTTCATCTCTAAATACTTCAGGCTAGCCATGGAAGCACACCAAGGGCAGAGAGGTGCACAGCAAGGGCTGAGCAGCACGCATAGTAGGAGTAGGCTGCACAGTTCAAGCAGTAGGAAGGGGATGGGGAGAAACGGGTAGCTTACTGATATCTCATCCAACAGCAGGATAAGATGTTGGGAAATGAACATTACCCATGACTGGGGCTGCTGGATTGAAATTAGTACTGTGCAAAGGGAAGTGTTTGATGACTAACGCAAATACCCCAGAATTGCTACCCAATCTCTTTGGCTTGGGTTTTGTCACAAGTATCTTTTGGTTTGGTATCCAGCAGTGGGATGCCTAGACATGGAGCACAGGGTAAAACAAGCTCAGCAGCTAGGGACCCCTGGCTTTTGCCCTCAAAATGTGAAACACGGAAATGTGAAAAGATTTGAGGTTTCCTGCAGTGCCTTGTCCCCCTGCCCAAAAGATAACAAACCATGCCAGATACCTGCTGCATAGAAAGCTGCACATGGGGCAGAAAAACACAAGAGGGTGAAGGATGCAGGGGTTCCTTAAGGCCAGTATGTGCTGACAATACCAGGAAAACAAAGGGACTCCAGGTCAGCATAAAGCTTCAGCAAAACAGGAACACCTTGCTAGGTGTTGAAACTACGAGCGTTAGAATGCAGGTTAACCACTTTGTTGCCGCTTACCATGCCAGGTACATTGGGCTAAAGGCACCTCCATCCAGTGCTGCCTGACGTGCCAGGTACATCCCATGATGTTCCATTGAAATCACAACAGGCCATCAATAGAACGTGGCTGCACAGATGCTGAATGAAGAACCAGCAGGGACGCTGTTAAATGCAATTAAAAAACTGCAATCAAAATTGAAATGTACATTTCAAACGGCTACCTAATTCACAGACAACAATGGCTTCTATCATTAAACCCTTCTCGGACTGCTGAGCTGCACGGAGCAGGGGTGTGCGAACATTGTGGGGAAATCCTTGCAAACCTCTTGGCTCTTCTTCCCTTGGAGGTTGTTTTCTCAGAAATTCAAAAACCTGAAGAGCTTTGGAGGGGAACCCGGAAATTGCTTGCCAGGGAATAGCTTTCCCTAGGACACCTTCATCTCATTTTGCCCCCTGAAGGATGTCTAGCAACTAGATACTACCCTTGTGGCTGATGTAGAATTATTTCTATGTAGTTAAAAGCTTCAAGCCACAATCTTCAGAGTCCCATTCTCTACGCAATGCTTTTTGCATGGCTGTTGAAGCAGCAATTTTAAAAGCTGCCACTGCCGGACCTTGAAATCCTTCAGTCACAGAGCTGCCATAACATTAAGCCAGTCTGGTTGTGAGCTCACTTATACACAAAAGGGGAAGGGAGTGCATTATTCTAAGACAGAATCTCACAGCAAGACGGCAGTACAGACACTACAGTGGCAGAGCTAAGTGCTGATGCTACCATTCAGTAGTGCCATAGCATAGATGCTTCTTTTGCTGATGTTCACAGCCATGAGTGAGGTTGCTATGCTGATCTTATATTTATGTTTAGACCAGGCCTCAGCATACAAAAAAGAGCTTATTGATTCTTTAGGAATTTTACTGTCTCAGATCTTGTCTGCAATGATCAGGAGATCTGATCGATCTTTCAGAGTTCAATTTAGCAAGACTTAACTAGACTCACTAAATTGAACTCAGAGGGTGTCCCCACTGGTGTCTGATACTCCTGTTTTTGCGAGGATTAAGGGAAGCCTACCGGAACATTTGCTCCCATTACCTTTCACTCTGGAGATGCTGGCAAGCTCGGCTTAAGGTAAACCAACTCAAGCTACATATTCTACATAGTTGGAGTTGTCGAATTGCTGGATCTAGGGTAGACCTGGCCTTAGTGATTGAGGATTAAAATTCATGGCAAATTACACCCTGGTTCAAAACTGTGAAACAGAGGCCTGCTCCACACCAAAAATTTGGGTCAATCTAATTGCATCACCCACAGCTGTGAAAATTTCACATCCTGTGCACAACAGATAGCTCACCCTGCTCCCCATTGTAGACAGCTAGGTTGATGGAAGAATTCTTTCCTTGATGTAGCTACCACTTCCCAGAGAAAAAGCCCCTCCATTGTTGTAGGTAGCATCAACATTAGTGTTGCGGATGAATATTGCTGTAATTAAAATGTATAATTCTACCCTTTCCTGTCCAAAGGAAAAAATTATGCATCCTCCCCATTAAGTGAATGTTACACAGATGAGCCAGGCTTGTGCAATTCCTACAACTGCTGAACCTCCTCCCTCAGATTTACCACAATCAAATAAAGGAGGATTACTGGGAAGGATAATCTTTTAGAGGAGACATTAAATACAGGTCTTTTTATAGGACTATTTGTAGAAAAGGTATGCCACTTGTGAAATCAGGGAAGTAATTAAAACTATATTTTGCCTCAAATTGGAGGAGAAGTTGCAAAGCACTTTTAGTGCTGTGACAGGATTAATTTTGTAATTGGGGTACACGCTTGCACAATATGTCTGGGCCTGATAAGCAGGGGACCAAGGACAGAACATGGATCAAGGACAGAACATCTTTCCCTTCCCCAGCTCCTCTTGGGTTAAGGGTTCATTATCTCCCAGCACCACCCCCACCCTGCCCCCACTATTGTCTCTGTGGAAGCCAGTGGGTATTCCTGTAACCCCCCCAAAAGACTCTGAGGTAAACTTTTAAAGGAGGGCAAGATATATATATATATATAAGTCAGGAAGAGGAAGGCTGATTGGAAAGGTCATAGAGCATCTGATTTTGGGTTCAGACCCAGTGTTCCCTTGAATTTTTTCAACCGTGTGCAGAATAAATTTTTTTGTATGCATCAAGGCATGTGTGAATGTGCACCATCAATAGAAACACATGCTGCTGGCTGTGGGCACTCCACCAATCAGCTGAGCAGCATTTGATTCTCTCCTTGATTGCTGCCCAAGCGCTCAACTCACAGGGAACTCTACTCAGACCTCCCTGACTTGTGAGGCATAATTTTTATGAGGGACAGAGTTGATATTTCATAATTTTCCCATCAAAAGTAAAAAAATTACAAACTACAAAGCTTTCCCAAGATGAATAAAACCTTGGCCTACCTTGATAGCTACTCATGGACTCAAAACCTTGCCTAGCAACACATTATACATTGGCACAGTTCTAGTTCTTTTTGTCTACCTTGTGTGTTTGTCCAGACGGGAGTTAATGATCTTATAGCACTTTTTAAGCAAGTTACATGCTCCCCTCAAAATGAAATTACTAGACACTTTGACTGTAATAAACTTCCTTAAAGGAGATTGATAATAAATGAGGACCATTTGCTATAAAGCTCCTCCGTGGAGAGGATAAAGAATGGAGAAAGAAGGTTCTTCATTCTGCCTGGATATTGCTGGATTCAGGCCCAAAACAAACAGAGTTGAACCAATACCACCTGTATTCTTCTAGTTAGCAAGCAAGTCATGTTTATGCTGAAATATCAGGCTTTTTGCAGTAAGATTATAGCAGTCAAAGCAGGTCAGATTATTTTATTGACAAGATTTTATCCAAGAGGTGAAATTTAAGCACATACACTCTTACTGACCCAGTTTACACTGGTCCAGGAACTATGGTGCAGAACCCGTTTAAAATGGACCACTTCAAGGGTTAACAGCCAAAGCTGTGTTTAAAGCGTGTTTGTATTAGCTTCAATACATGGGTTTGAGCACCCTGTGAATTAGAATCTTTACTCTCTCTCTTGCTCTCTTTTGCTTTTTTTTTTTTTTTTTTTTTTTGGCACAAGCCAGTGACATCCAGGTTGCAAGTAAGCTAGGGCTGAGTAAATAATGGTGGCTGCATGTGCCAACACTAACTCTGTGAACCATGTGACGATACCCAGCTTTAGGAGTAGGGGTACTGAGCAATGCATTAAAGCATTTCTGGAATCTGGAGTGAGACAGCAGCTCGCATGCAGATTTACACACAGATTACAGAAATTTGCTGCTAGCTACTGTGAAACAAGAAGCTCTGCTCAGCTGTTTCTGCTGTAGGGGAAAAACAGCTAATAGAAGCAACACAGAATTATAAAAATAAAGATACATTGCCCACTCATAGAGCATTCCATTTCACGCTGAGCCCAAGCTACCACTGGTAGCCTGTGCTGTCCACCCCAAGCAGCACTCTTACACAGAACACGTTGGTCTACCGCTACCCCTGTGAATGAAGCAGTGAAAACCTTGTGATATATTTGCCAAGCACAATGGACCCCAGGGATGTAGCAGAACCATGAAACAAAAACCACAAGAGACAGGAGAATCAGGTAGCAAGCAACAGACATGGACACTCCCGCAACTTGCTGAACAAGTTCACTAACACTTGCATTTCGACAAAACCTATCAGACAAAGGCAGCCCTGAAGCCAAGCAATCATTTGATATGGCTTCTTTATTTCAGAAAGGCATGTGTATCCTAAGCAGACCCAGCACATATACGCAGGAGACATCCCTGAGGCACTGACTCCATGGGTGTTCCAGGGCTGGGCACCCACAGGGAAAAGTTAGTGGGAGCTGAGCACCCACTGGCAGCCAAGCTGCCCCTCTCCCATTTGCCTTCCCTCGCACATCCCGCTCGCTGGTGGTCCCACTGACCAACTCCTTCCCTGTCCTCCAGCTGTTCCAGAGCACCACAAACAGCTGATCTGTGGTATTCAGGAAGCTCTAGGATGGAACAGGAGAAGCAGAGACAGGGTGCGAGAGGAGGTGGGGAAGAGGCGGGGCAGGGGTGGGTTCTTGAGGAAAGGAATTGAGAGAAAAGATGGAATGGAGGCATGACCTGGAGTAGGGGGTGATCCAGCAAGAGGGGAAGTAGCACCTCTCTGCTTGAAGCACCTCTCTGCCAGCTCCATTTTGTATGCAAAATTCTCCTAAATTCTTACACTAGATTAGATTTGGGCCTTGATATACAGAGTTCTTCCGTTAAGATTTACCTCTTTCAAAGAGGTCAATTCTTAGGCTCATTCTGAAGTGGTCGGATCCTTAAGGACCACAAAGATTACATTGAATAAGAAGAGGAAAGACTTCTAGTCCTGGGAGATGGCACGAGGGAAGGACTCTTGCCCACAGCAAGTCAAAGAATTAAGGTTTCCTCTATCTGCCCTGGCTTGCTATGTTTTACCTTGTGATAGCAGGCTAGGGGAGTGGGCATGTAACAGCCCCATGCCACAGCTGGCAGGTGACTAAGGAGAGGTGGAAAGTTGTTTAGGAGATTCCTTGCCCATTCATGGGGACAGAAATTATATTTTGTCTTTGGGGTGTAGGCTTAAAGCTGAAGTCAAAAACCTCCAGGCAGGCAGGTTTCCCCTTTAGCTGTCTCACTTTGCAAAAACTACTGTGACCATCAGACTAAGCTCCAGGTACAATGGCAACCACCGCCAGCAACATGCCTGCCTGACCCCCACTACATCACGTAGAATCAACATCCAGACTTCACAGCCACGAACTAACTTATAAACAAGAGAGCTACATTCATCAGCCTTGTCATTCGTTCTCCCCTCACCTACTTCACATCCTTCCCAACTGGGCACTGGTCCGTAACTTGTTCGTAACTCAGGGAGCAGCTGTAATCCCACTGTCACAAGACAGGAGCTGGACATCCTAGAAGCAGTGGCTGCAGAGTTTAGTTGGCAAGGGAAGAGAGGAAAATCAGGTTTTAGATTCTCAGCTGTGGTTTACACTTAAAATTTAGATCAATCCAGCTACATTGCTCAGGACTATGAAAAATTCACATCCCCTTAGCACCACCGTTAAGCTAAATTTGCCCATGGTGCAGATACAGCTACATAAATGGAATTCTTCCACTGACCTAGGTATGGCTGTTTAGGGAGATGAATTCATGGCAGCAACAGAAAAAAGCAGCTCTGTTGATACAGGCAGAATTACAATAGCATAGCTGTAGTAGTGCTGTGGTAGCACTAGTGTAGACATACCCTCAGGATCCAGGGAAAGAGAGTGCCCCTCTTAGTCTCTGGCACTCTCTGTTGCCTGAATGTGGCTATGTCTACACTAGCAAACTTCATAGCTTTGACTCCACTATTCCTATCTACTACCCCTTTCATTGCTGCAATTGCCAGTAGAGAATTAAGTTGTAAAGTTTGCTCAATAAGGCACTGGTGTGCTGAGGGAATGGAACAGAACTGGAGAAAGATTCTCTGCAACACACGTCCCATTTATTTTGTGATGCTCCTGGGCTCAGTGTGCTTCACTGGTTGTGTCAAGAGAGGAGCAAAGGCAACAGAGCTGACTGTGCAGTGTGATACCAGTACAATAAGCCCAGATGCTCACTGCTACAGTAGCTGTACTCAGGGCTGGCCCACAACATTTTGGCGCCTGAGGCGGGGAGCTCAAATGACACCTTCATGCTACCTTTTCTCCTGCCTGCCTGTTACGTCTCCTGTGCCCTCCTTCCTCCAGCACAGCACCCCACCATCTCTGTGCATCTAGAGCAGAGAGAATACATATGCACCAGCAGCAAACACAATTTTCTACACTCTGGGTCTTAGTGCCCCCCCCCCCCCCCCCCCAATCTGGCATCTGAGGCAGCTGCCTCAGTTCGCCTCATGGTAAGGCCAGCCCGGGCTGTACTAGAACTCAGTAACAAGGCAATGACAGGAAGGTGGAGGAGTGAAGAAGGTACCTGAGCATATTTCTCATTGCCACAAGAATGGAGACCAACATGTCATTGCATTTCTACACCCTGAAGACCAGACAGCACAGAAGTTAGGTGTCCCCAAAATACAGAGAAATAGATTTGGCCATTACAGATATGAAGTTTCTGCCCAGACCCAAATGGCTGTGAAGCTAGTGACGAGGTAATGCACTAAATAGCAAAGAAGTCATCCATCTCAGCAAGAAAAGAAAGATGCTCCCTTGGTGCTTAATAGCTGTTCAAGGTAACTATGTACTATAAATTGTTTGACAAGTAGTACGTGATTCCTCTGCCCCATACAGGTCTCCACTTCTGAGTGAGCTGCTGGACTATTGTCCTGGAAAGCCCACCTTCTCCCACCAATTAAAAGCAAAAGAGCAAAATCAGTAGAAGATTAAATTGGTCACAGATTCATCAGGACAGAGCACATGTCTAACTTTATAAAACATCTTTTAAACTTTATGGAACACCAAAAAAAGAGTAATGAATAATAAATAATCTTCATGGAGCAGAGATGCTAGCAGTAAAATTGCAAAAGTGCTGCTGTTTTATACCTTAATCTGTGCTCTTAGTAGCACTGCTAGAAATAATGGTTGCCTCAGCTGACTCTATAACAAGCACTCCTGTTCTAATGTGAGAGCGATTTGGAAGATTTCCTGCGCAGGCCACCTGTTTTTATTGGCATGGCTGATGTTAATGTTTCAAGAGAGAGGTGATGAGGATAATTTTAAAAAAAGCTGTGGTAGATTTCTCTTCCCTTCATCCAGTGTAATCTAATTTTCAGTCTGCACCTTGTACCACTAATGATCCATTTGCAAAGCATCTATGTCTGTAGGCATTTATACCATACTGAATAACATGATAGCTGCACCCCACGGGCCAGTTGCCTCAGAGTATGGAGGACCAAATTTTGCTCTTACTCCATGAGAATTGTGCCCCGAGTTGGTAGAACCAGTCTATATAGCACAATGGTGAAGAGTTCCCTCACATCCTCCCCAATAGCTCTTCTTTTAGCTCCCCACCTTCCTGTGTAGCTTAGTTTTCCACTCTTGCGTGTTTTGCTACCAGTTTCAAATGCTGATAGAATTCAGCATGGCACAATCTGAAGCAGATCTAACTAGGGACGTAAAAAAAAATCAATAAAAAAGATAACCATGTAACTGCTAAAAATCTCAACAGTTAGATGGTTACATCCGCAGTGGGCTCTGCAGTATATTGCAGAACCCGCAGTGAAGCCTCTTCAGGGGCGAGGCCACTAGCCTTTGCTGGCCCTGTTCCCATGGAACCGGCAGCTGGGGCAGAGTATAACCAATAACATTAACCAGTAAGCATCAATTTATCAGTGAACTGTTTAAACTATCACATCCCTAGATCTAACAGCACACCATTCAAAATTCTATTTGCTTGGGGTGTGCCATTTTTTATTTTCTGGGCAGGTCAGTGGAGACACCTCTAGTATTTTCCATCATCACCATCCATCACAATAGAGGCAGGCAAGTAGATATTGATCTGGGTAGGTACATATTGCTACTTAACTACCTATTCATTGGCTGAAGGATGGAAACCTCAAGGAATATTTTACATGAAAACAGAATGGATTCCTCTAGGTTCTTTAAGCTACATTAGTACAATCTCATTTGGCTAGTTCCCCCAAGAGTTCTGGGAAGTGAGAGGTAAAGGCAGATTCTACTCATGGAGATAACCCTGGATGAAGCAGGAGTTACTGGAGACGTAATCATGAAAAGTAAGTTGTAACAATCCTGACTCAAGCAAGGAGGTGCAAACACACAGTCTTTGTGCCAGAGAAAGATCTCACAACATGAACAGGTGGGGCCACATTGAAATTTTAGGCTTGGCTGGCAGGTTTCATAGGCACTCCTGGTGAGAATTTCACACAGGTGTATTCAAAAGCTGCTGCAGCAATGAAAAAAACCCCTAAATGACCATTTACATATAAAAGACTGATTAATCACTTCCGATAAAGCTCTCCCCTTCCCACTTAAAGGGGCATGTGGTTAAAACAGCAGGCTGCACAGAAACTATTACACTGGTTTAAATGGAGTAATTGATCCCAAAATACTTATAGCCACATAAAAGAGATTAGAGTCTGGCCCAACAAAACAGACCAAATTCTATCAACAACCTCAAGGAACGTGGATGCTTGATATCAGGGGAGAGAAGTATTGTTGCCACCTGCCATTTCCACCAGAATCCACTGGAGAAATAACAGCGAAAAGGGGCTGTGCTCTTGACATGCTGTATTCTCAAAGACCTGTACCTAGTATTTATCATCACTTGAGGACCATGGCAGAACAGCTTTTAACCACATACAACCCTTCCACTCAGCTGGGCTAAATTAAAAATGAAGCATCACTGTACCACAGCACAGTTGCATTAGCACAAGTTCAGCATCCTTGCTGCCTGAAACCACATCTGGTGAGGTTCAAGCAGGTGAAGAAACTGCTCTCAACAAGATTCCTAACCACACTAGGTAGGAAACAGGAGTACCCTGATGCAATCCAACTCCTTTACTCCCACTGCTTGGTTGACTGACTGATCGACCACCTCAGCTAACTCAAGGTGATTTCTCTAGAATTCGGCAGAGATGTTAGTCTTTAAAAAAGTTGCTCAGTCATTTTAAAGAATTAGAATAGCAAAAATCACTTCACCTTTAATGTTTCCCCTAATCTTTCACATCCATGTGCAGAATAAATTTTGTTATACGTACACAGGCATCTGCAGATATTACCACCAGGAGAAACTTGCTGACAACTATGAGCTCTGTGGGTGCTCTGCTAATCAGCTAGGGGGCATCTGAATCTCTCCTCAGTGGCCACCCAAGTGCCCAGCTTACAGGGAACACTGCTGGTAGGTATTCTCCATCCCTGACTACTATGATGCTAGTGTTCTGAGGCTTTTCTTTTCAGATTTTTTATTAATACAGGGTGTGGCCAAGATTCCTGCAGTCCCATAAAGTTTGTTTTCAGCCACCAGTCCTTGCTCTCCATGTTCTGTGTTGTCGTTTAACTCTAATTTACCCCACAATGTTTTCTAAGTGCCCAGTTAGCAAGTGGAAGTGTTGGTAATGCTGCTAGACAATATTGACCTCTGTGGCTCTGCAAATTCCCTAATTCAGCACTGTTCAGGTCTCGAGGGTGCCACACTAGACAGGTTCATCCTTTACCACTGTTCCTGCAGACAGAGTAACAATGAAAATACCACAGTATCCAAGATTCCTCTATGAGTTCTCACAAAGTTAGTCCTTGCATATTCAGGTCTCCCAGGGAAGTCAAGGAGAATTTTGTAACATGGTATTTACTGGGCCCCTCATCCTCTTGCACATGGGAGAAATCCTAGATGGATGGGAGCTGCTTGCAGAAACATTCCACTTTCAAAGGGGGTTATTTCCTTTTTAAAAAACACTAACTTTTTTAGCCAATTTTTCATCAGTCTGATTTAATCCGTCCCAGCTGTAGAGGAGAATGCTGGCTCCTTCACAGAGATATTCCCAAATGCACATATTCATTTCTAAACAGGTAATGGGTCTTGGCACAGCTGCTAGATCCTATGCAGAGGTTGCTTGTGACTTGTTGGGAAAGGAGTTGAATTCTCATCTCCTGTTCTAACCGGGAGGCAATTCACCCAAGAACCTGGAAGAGACCCTGGTCTAAATTTATGACTGTTTTTTTTACTATCCTGAGTATTTAGCAAAGGTTCTCTGAAGGCCTGCAGATGGGTGGGATGGGGTTGAAGAGAGGGAGTAAAGAAGTCAACAGCCCCAGGGCCTGGCAATTCAAAAGGGCCTTTAAATCACAGCTGGAGCACTGGGTGGCACTGAAGGGTTGCTGGGGGGGGGGGGGGGGAAGGTTAGCGCCATCCCTGCTCTTCCAGGAGTGCAGGCTTCCCCCCCACCTTGTCCAGGGACCCAGCAATTCTCTTGGCCTGCCCTCCCCCCGATTCTCTGCCATCCCTTCCTGAAGTTTCTGTCAGGGGAAACTCAACATAGCTCTATTGGATTTAGTCTGTTCTTTGTACGCCAGCATTACTGACAGCCACAGAAACATCTACAGTGCAACCACGAGGATTTATGGATAGCTTTTGCCCTTGAAACTGCAGAGCCAACAAAGTGATTTTGGACAGCAGGTTTGGTGAACCTCAGAGGAAAGTTGTCTTACCCCACCTCCCCCCCCAAAAAACCAAACCAAACAAACAAAAAAAAAGCCACTGTCATAGTAATAAAGTGAAGGACATGGCTTTGGAATTTTGCATTCCCTCCATGACCCACCAGAGACTAGAATAGTTTTAAAAGAAACACCTGTACCTAAACATATCAGCTGAGATATAAAAGGAGCCTAAAAGTATGTGTTCACTACAATTAAAAACCCACATCTGGGAGGGTCCCAGAGCTCAGGCCGCAGCCCCATCCCAAACTTCTCCACTACACTGCAATTAAACAGCTCTGCAACCTGAGTCAGCTGGCATAGGCCAGATGTGGGTGTCTAATAGCCATGGAGACATAACCGAAGTGACTTAGGAGTTGTCCACCCACAGTGATTGCTTATACCCATTATAAATTTTTAGAAAGTTGCTGAATAATATTCTCATTTTAGGATATAAAACAAGATTTTTTTTAAAATGGCAATGACATGGATTAGTTCAAAACACAGAACTTTAAGGAGAAGAAAATCCAGATTCAGATCTGAATTTTATATGTAGGAATGCTTGTGATTAAGAAACAAAACCTAAAATCTAAACTGCCACAATCTGCATGAGCAAGATATTTATATCTCCAAACTGAAATCAATGATTAATGTTATTCTCCCCTGGTTTGAATTAAAAAAAAAATTGTAAGGGACCCTCTTTCCAATTCTGGCAGCTGAAATTTCACAGAAAAATGCAAGACTTGACAAGAATGGAGGAAGGTCTCATGAGAATGCTAACCCACTTAAAAAAATATCCACCACTTAACATGGCCAAAATCCCATACTATCAGATGGATATCGCTGGATGTCAGCCATTTGGAATTCTGTACCACTGAAATCAAGCCTCCACCCTCAATGCAGCTTTCTTAGATCATAGCTAATTAAAAAAAAAAAAGAAAACTGTTAGTTATTTGACTCTGCTTTTTTTTTTAAATTAATTACTATTTTCCTATAAAGGGTAAAGAGTATTTTTCTTTTAATGAGTCAAATTATGGGAGAACTCAGTGACAGATTATCTTAAAAATAGTTGGAAGGAAAAAAAATAAATTAGAAGGAAAACACCCACAAAACATAAAGCCCTTTGCCACCACAGGTTATTTTCCCCTGCTGAGAACAAACATTAAATGCCATTCTGCCTCCCCATTTGAGACATTGAATCTGAGAGATCCAGCATAAAAGGCCTGGTGAACATTGTGCCCAATAAGAAATGTTTTTTTAAAAATGGTTATAATGACACTGAAATCATTAGAATATTCACAAAAGTTCCCCTTGGATTCAAATCAGCATGTGGGAGTGAAGGATTAAGATCAAGTATTCACAGCACTTCCTAGTCAGATGCTGAGATATCAAAGACTGCAGAGTAAGGTGTACTGGTGTTTCTTGGAGCTGGTGTGGCTACCCAATAGCAAATAAGAACTGAGTGTGTGCGTATTCTAAATATTGTGTGTAGATTAAGTTTGTGATCTAGTTTTACTACTCAGATAGGAAAGCAAGAATAGCAGCTTTGGACTAATGAAGCTGTTTCTGAGCAAGCTTTTCCCAAACCACTCTGCCAACATATGCCAACCCTGCTCTTTGGAATCACTCAACGTCACATACACACCAAGCCTGACATGCCAATTGAGTCAACTTCTTTAGTCAACAAATTGGGGAAAATTGGGGCCATTTCATTGTCTCTCTTACATGACACAGAAAATGGAGTTACTCTGATAACAACAAGCTTGGAGACATCTGAGCAATGAGTACACAATACTGAATTTCAGTGTTAAGACTTGTGTCATCACCTTCCATCTGAGATTTCAAAGCTTTTCACAACATTCCAGGACATATACATGGTTGTGAGGAACAGTGTAGGGAGGTATGCAGTACTCCCATTTTACAGGCAGGGAAAACAGGGCACAGAGAAGTCAGAAATTTCCCCCAGGTCATTCAGCACAACAGTGACAAAATGTAAAACAGAACTCAGGTTTTCCAAAGCTCCAGTCTGATGCTTTAACCACTAGACCACTCCTCATCTTGAGAAAGGAAAAGGCTCCTTTCCATGGAATTTGCAACTCCCTTTAGAGTAGCTGTGGAGAATTCCTGTCAATAGGATGAAGGTGGCAATTGAGCTGATGGAGAGCCAGAAAGAGAAAAAAAGAACAGTTATTTAAATAAAAGGCCCGAGGTTCCCCATGCCGAGATGAGCTGCATCTCCACCCATGGGCAACATGGGATTTTCCTCAAGGGCAATAGCCCTACCTTGCTTTGGCGTGGAACTCTCCTCCCCAGCACCATTTTGTTTTAGGCCAAAGCGATATGAAGATCAAGCCATGCAGGATGCATTTTACTTTTTAAAACAATTCTCTTCCCTTTCAGGAGCTCAGTGAGGATATTCGTTGGCTTGTCGAGCGTCTTCCTGGAAACGTTGCAACAGCCGAGTCAGACAGAGAGTTCAGAAGTTCTCCTGAATGGTCCTGAAACAACAGCTGCAGCTGGAATCTGCTGCAAGGCTGCTGTGCATCGTGTCAGCAGTAGGTAGGAAGGTCTTCTGAAACCAAGTGTAACAGCTCAAGTGATTTGGCAAGTCTAGGCAGAAACGCTAAAGACCTTAACGCAAATACAGCCCCAGGAAAATGAGGGGGAGCTCAGTGGTTCCCTCCCACTTCAGGGCTTTTTCTTCAATCCTGATACACTTCATTACATTGCACTTCAAGTCAGATTTTGGTTTCTTTTCTGAAGAAGGGAAAGGGCGATAATGATCCACAAAAGGCACAAACTCTAGCATTTGCCATCTTCTCAAAGAGAGGTGTTTTGTCCATTGGCATGTTTACTGTCACATGAGCCACTGGATTCCAGGCAAGTAAAACAGGCTTGCTCACTCCAGCCAAGGAGTGACACATTCATGCCTGGCATTACTTTTCTGGAGGGTATTTACTGTTTTCTTTTTAGTGCTACTTTGAGTTCAAAGGGTTCAGTGAAGCCCCATTAAGCCATTTACATCAAACTGGTTAGTTAATTATCTTGTTGTAGACTTTAAATTGGTGATTTATAACCCCCCTCCCTCTACACACAGTCACACACACCCCGTATATGCCAGTATTTGGAAGCAATTCAGCAAAGCAATGCATTTTGTGGAGTGGATGACAGATGGGAAAAAAATCCCACACTTATGTTGCTCTGAATTAAATTGTTGAAGGGGTGGAAGGGAAAACACCCTACTGTTGGAGGTGCCATAGTTCAGGAGACTATCAACAGGTAGAATCTTTCTAATTCGGCACCCTTGGGACCTGCCCAGTGCTGAACCAGGGAATTTGCCAAATCATGGGAGGCTGATATTGTAATGAGCAGGTCTCTATTTTTATTTCACCAAGGCAAATAAATGGAACAGCACTTGAAATGCTGCTTAAGAATGTATGACCAGGGCTCAACAAACTATAGAATCTACTCACCCGGGGCGAGTAGATTTCAGCCGCATGCCTTGTTTACCGGCAGCACGTGCATGTGCAATGCGGCTCTTGCGCAGTGTGGGGCTGGCGAGCGGCTTTTGCCACCATTTGTCAAGCCCTGTGTATGACTATACTGATATAACTTACGCCTATGCCTAGCTAATGCTTATCAGCTCTCTTCATAACAAAGTGTTAGAGTTATTGCACAATTTTACTCAATTGGCACAAAGAAATAAGTAGAAGCAGCATAAAAAACATGCTTACACTTAGCAGCATAACCAGCACTTCCACTGCTTGCTGGGCTCTTAAGACATGTAGGGGTAAATTAGAACTAAATACCAGCACAGAACACTGAGAGCCAGGACTGGTGGCTGTAAACAAATTCTACAGGAAACTCGGCCTCACCCATGGTAAGTGGACATCTATCTAACTAAAAATCATGCTGAACCACAGCTGTGGCTGGACCAGATAATGCTGGACTAGAGTGGCTGAACCTGTAATTGAGAGACAAGTGCTCGCTATAAGTCTGGGTCAATTCTCTACTTCCTCATTTATTCTTATGTAGTGTGGAGGATCATATCTAAGTTGGGCAGGACAGCTCTGACAACAAACTGTTCTAGTACCCTGGTATCATCCCTCTCAGAGATCTACAACGTCCATTTAACACAAAAGTTCATCAGTTTGGCAGGGAGAGGCTACAGCATGAAAATTTCAGCCGTTACATGCAGGGGAGGGGATTGCAGCTCCATGGGAGCCAGTGCACACCAGGAACTTAAAAGCCAGCTCCCCACTCATACTGGGTGCCTGTGTGTTCTAATGGCACTTTGCTCATGGAGGCTTGGGTTATTCCCATTAGAGATATTAAAATGCGTTTACTTAAGTAAACATGTAACCACTGAAAAATTCAGTGATTACAGTGTTAACATATGGGGCAGAGGGCAGTCGACTCCTTGGGAGCTGGTGCCCGCAGGGAGCTGGCTTTTAAGCTCCTGCATGTAACCATGCTCATCAGGTTACCAGGCACATGGTTACATTTTCACATCCTTAATCCCCATCAGTCTTTCCAGCCATTCTGGATTTTCATAGGTAAATGAGATTGCAGAGGCCCATAGCCAGAAAATGTTAGCCAAGGCCCCCAAAAAACAGCAAAAAGGATGCATGTTAGTTTCCCTTCCCCATCCCAACCAGCTCTTATGGGGCTAGAACAGTGAACAACCTACAGCTCCACTGGGGTTTTAGTGTGGCCCATACACCTTCTTTCCTGTCCCCTGCCCCCATGCCTCTCTTTCATTGGGGGCCCTGCACTTATCTACTCCTCTCACTCCCTCCCAGCATTTCTGGAGCACAGTGAATCCGATGATTCATGGCACCCAAGCTCAGGAAAGTGGAGGCACAGATCATCCAATTCACAGTGCTCTGGAAATGCTGGGAGGGAAGGAAAGGAGAAGGGACAGGGCACGCTTGGGGAAGGAGGCAGGGGACGAGACCAGGTGGTGGTCTGAGGGAAGGGGTAGAGTGGGGGTGGGTCTCGCAATGCAGGGGAGAGTCAAGCAGCCCATGGCAAAATGAGATATGACATGCATTGAAAACAAGAGCACGTATCAGGTGCATGCTGATAGCACGCAACACAGTAAAAGCAGTGCAGTCCCCTCTGCTTCTTTGTTATTTTTGCCAGCAATTTAATTTGCCCCAATAATGGATCACTTTGTGTTGCAAAGGCTCAATAAAACAGCAGAATCAAACACAATGTATCTAATCTTATTCTTGGGGTCATGGTTAGTGCATATACCTGATTTTAATCTTGCAGTTTAGTGAGATGAAGGAGGGCCATTCATACAGCCCATTCACTAGTCTTGGCTATCCATCACTGGGATAGAAGCAACTGACCTATTGGACCAATATGCTGAGTTGTACTGACCTTTTAAACATATAGGCTATGTCTACACTGCAGCACTCCAGTATCCCGAAATAGCTATTCTGTGTCCTTTGAGCATGCCCATTATTTCAAAGTATAACAGGCTTGCTATTCCTATGTTCCTGTAAACCTTATTTCACAAAGAGTAAGGGGAGTTTCAGAATAGCAATTTATTTCGAAATAAGTGCTGTGTAGTCAGCACCAAGTTTTGAAATAAGCTTTTTCAAAATTAACTCAAAATAAACTATGCAATACAGACCAGTCCTTATGCTCATGTGCAGCCATACAAACTTTAGAGATCTAGTCACATAGGCTAGCTTGAAGATCACTTAGTATTGACAGAAAGGGTTTTTCCATTGCTGTAGTAAATCCATCCCTTTGAGAAGTGGTACTTAGGTCAATGGGAAGAATTCTTTTGTCAATCTAGTCATAGCTATACTGGGAGCTTAAACTATGTCTCTCAAATCACACCTACATTTTAGATGTAGATCTGATCACAGTCCATGAGCTTTCTCTTGAGTTTACCCTCTGGAATCGCATAGTAGGAAAATTCAAATGCAAATTCCAGCCTGAGAACAGCCTGTCACAACTTGAATTTTAGGGTTCTAAACAAAGCAGATCCATTTTTCTAGATCAATAGTAAGGAGAGGAGAGAAGGGGAAAACGTGATTAAATGAACAAACCTTTCCTTTACCTTCCTAGAAACTCCCATTTACAAGGCATTCAACAGCCATTGCCATTTCTACAACAGGAGTGTCCTATTAAACACATCTCAGGTTACATTTGTGTCTTTTGGACACTGCTTTAAGATCATTTAGAACCACTACACACCAGCTGTAGTTTACAGCACAGAGATAACCTGTAATGCCCTCCAAAGGGGGGTTACTCAATTGCATACACTCAGAGCCCTTCACCATATGACATTCTAGACTTGCAGTGGTTTCTTACATATTCTTGTGCTCTCCATGCATTCACAAAAACAAATGCAGTGCCCACCCCCTGAGTAACACAACAAGTGTATTTTCAAGTTAAATGTACAAAGGGTTTCAAAATTATGTTGGTTATTTTTCCATTTACTACTGCAAATTCTCGACCTGATTGGATGCCAAAAGATACTGAAGATCACTTTGAGGGAGGATAAATAAGTATTTAACAGGGAACACCTGCTCAGACTCTCTTCACAGGCAGGAATTGCTATTCAAATATTGCATACGCAGGATCGTCACAGGCTAACTGGACCTTTAGGAGGAGTTTGGCTCAGCCTCCCCTGGAGCAGGCCAGCCACTCTCCCAGCTGGTCCTAAATGACCAAGGATCAGAGGGCCCTAGTCAATTATTGGGTCCAGCTGAGGAGAGGTCAGAGGGTTTTTAATAACACAGCTGGGCAAGCTCAGCCAGAAGGAAACCAGAAGGAGGGTTGGGTTCACTGGGGCCCAGAAGAACTGGGAGAAAAGCCAGGGAATATTCTGTTGTTTCATAT
Organism: Pelodiscus sinensis; assembly: GCF_052426305.1. Lineage (NCBI taxonomy): Eukaryota > Metazoa > Chordata > Testudines > Trionychidae > Pelodiscus > Pelodiscus sinensis. The sequence continues at coordinate 13,943,466 of NC_143085.1, forward strand.
GGGACTTTGATTTTTCTGGGAGCGAGAGAGAGTTGAGCCCTTTAGAAGCAGGTGACCAACCATCTGTTTTCTGCTACATTAGGACTCTGAGGGAAGAAGCATGAGTCAGTGCTGTGGTAAAAGACTGAAAGAGGACAGTCTCATCTCAAGAGGGCCAGAAGACTGGGGGGGGAGGGGGAGGGATGAGTCTTACACATCAATGGGAGTGACTGAAAAACTGGATGGGGGAAACTGAGACAGGGAAACCACAAGGCCTTAGAGAGGGTGAAACTGGGGCAAGAATCTGGAAAAAAGGGAAATGATCAACTTACTTTTTGGATGTGTATGTGAAAAGCCAGCAACATTGTGATGATGGTGTTATTATTACTGATTATTTGTTTTACTGGTGTACAGAGGGGCCTTAGCCCTAGCCCAGGACCCCATTAGACTAGGCACTGTATAAATACAAAACAAAAGGACAGTCCTTGCCCTCTCGAAGTACAATTTAAATGTAAAACAAGAGAGACAACAGATGGGGAAGTAATCACTGAGTAATCACTGAGACAATACTGGTCACAGGATAGAGTGTGATATTTGCACAGTAATAGTCTAAGTTTTCTGTAGCTACAGTGGTACAGGAAGGTTTGGGGGAGGCATTTGAAGGTGGATTAGGAGATGGCTTTGTGGATGTTTCACAGGGCTGGACTTGATGACCTCTTGAGGTCTCTTCCAGCTCTATGATTCTATGTTTGTGAGAAGTGCTTCCAAGAGCTTAGGAGAAATTACACAGGCGTGTCTGAAAATTCAAAAGGGCAGCAGAGGCTGGCATTGTGGGCCCATCGGAGGCAAGCACCAGCAGCATGATGACAGAGGTGAAAGTGGACCAGTATGGGATGATGTGGTGGTCCAGTAAGAATCTGCTGCCAGCCTGGCCCGCGCACGGCCGTCTTTTTGCTCCCTCCTGGCAGCAGGGTCTGGCAGCATTGCCATAGCAGTACTGCTGGACTTTACCAACAAATTTAGAAGGTCCCAGGTCTCCCGGCTGCCACAGTGCTACCAGAGTGCTGGGGCTCCTGGCTTCCACTACTGTTGCTCTGGAGCGCCGAACCACAGGCCATGAGGAACTGGCAGGGAGGTGGGAGGAAAGGATGGGATCTGCCTCCAGCCACTCCCCCTCCAGGGGCCCAGAGCACTCCCCTTGCTGAAGACCCAGGGAACACCAATAAATCCCAGGGTTTACACTCTGCCTGCAATATGGTTGAACCAGAGATGGCAGGTAGGGTGGGGACTGACTGTGAAGGCCCTTGTAAGTGAACATTTGATGGGGTAGAAAAGTTCCCACTTAACTGTTAAACTGCGGGCCCCAAGACCCAGCGTTTGCCAAAGAGTAAACCTGAGGCACCAGGACAGTAGGTGCCATTGCCTACAACAGAATCCAAGGAGGGGTTCTGAATAAAAACTTGTGGCTAACACTAAGAGCAGTGCTAGTGTGGGGACCAGTCACTGCTTCCCTCTCCTTCTCCACCACAAAGGGGCCAGCTGGACAATCCTATACACAACTATTGAGTACGGTCACTGCAGCATCATCCACCGTGAAAGCCAGCTCAGGCTATGTAGTGGGGAGCCGAAAAAACTGCTCATGGCAAGAAAACCCAGCGTGATATTCATAGGATAGAGCAGTGGTTCCTAAACTGTGGGGCACACCTCCCTAGAGTGGGCATGGAGAGAAGTTCAGGGAGGCATAGCTGGATCCAGGTCAGCTCCCAGGAAGGGTGTAAAAGAGCAGCACGCAGACCCACTCTGGCCCAGCTCCTGGCTTCCAGGGGGACACAGATCAGGTGTGGAAGGGGGAATATCACTAAAAAAGTTTGGGGTCACTGGGTTATAGAGAAAGATCAGAAAGGATCATTATGACCATCCAGTCTAACCTGCATAACACAGGCCAGAGAGTTCCACTAAGGGAGTCCCTCACAAAGCCTGTAATTTCTGTTTGAGGTAGAACATTGTTTAGAAAGGCATCCAACCTTGAATAAGATGACACAAAATGATGGGAAACTGACCATATCCCAAGCTAACCTGCTCCAATGGTTAATTCATACTGAAGGGTCTCAACACACATGAGCACTTCTGTCCATCCCTACTGGTGTGACCATAGGACAGCTTCAGGAATCATGAGTAGCTTGCAGGCATGAAGAAAACTGATGCGTAAATGCATTAGTAGGGCTGGGCAACAACTGGTTAGATGAACCAGCTCCTCAATCCAGTTGAGATCAGCAGTGAAGAGTGGAGTCCTTGGTTTTAGTTTAGGCCTTAGTAACAACTTGCATGCATGTACCCCATAGAACCTCAAACTGGCTGCCTCTGCACAGGCAGACACATCCTCTGGCAGTTCAAATTCGAGGTTTGTACAGGAAGCTCTCCGCATTTGTGGGGATACATTCCAGAGACAGCCCTGAATACAGAAATCTGCGAATACCAGGGGAGGGTAGTAGAGTGGGGATGGACAAAAAAACCCCACATCATTCTGTTTCACAGTCAAATTTAACTTCAAAGCAGATTTCCAACTAAACACAAAGATAATACTGTATGGTCAACAAACAACTTCAACTTCAAAACTAATCACCCAAAACAGTTTTTTAAACTTCTCTCTGCAAATCTTATTGTTCCTCTGGGACAAAGGCCAGTTACCAGGGCTGGGCTCACAAAGGAACACTGTGACGGGAAGTAGCCAGGGATAATCCTGTGCTGCTTTATGGTCTGCATGGCATAGTTTTGTCATGACTTCCCCCCACCACTTGATGCTTGCACAAAATGCTTCTAACAAGCTGAAAGCCTGATTCTCGAATTACAGCACCATTCACCAGTGCTTGTTCCTGTGCCATGTCTTTGATCTAAATACTTAATGCCTTTTCCATTTTTTCAGTTATGGGATCACGACTCACCTACACACCTTTTCACAAGCTGGGCACTTGCAGCAACACTGTCCCTTATGTTTTTCTTCTTTTTTTTACTAAAATGCACAACAGACTTGACAATGCCAACCATTCTAGCTACAGGTTAATCATCAGAGTGCTGGGGACATCTGAGCCAGTTGACTCCTAAGCTGAGCCAGAAACAGCTGCTAGACCTAGCTGGACTTGAGGTAGGAGAGGACAGGATTTCTTCTTCCCCTACAGGAGTGTTTGGGGCTGTATCAGACTGGCCCTTAGCTGCAGGAAGCAGAGTATTCTCGCCTGGTTCCTGCCCCTATCACTCCTCAGCTGTGGATGGAGGGGTGACTGTATGGGGAGCTACTCCCTTATCCGTCCAATCCCTTCCATCCCCAGATCTTCTATACCAATCCTGCCAAACCTCACCTGGTGCATCCAAAATCTCGCTAGCCCTCTACTCCCAAACCCCACACCACTGAATCTCAGCCTTTTTTAAATCAGTCTACCTGGGCTTGGATGCTCACTCCCAGGCGCACCAAAGGTTTACCCTGAGAGGCCAGATGGGTTAAGGGCCATTCAACTTCACAAGCTACTCTGTGAAAAGAGAGAGCCAACATAGCTTTTCTGCTCTTATGTCCATGAAGCCAAACGCAGGGATGTTAACATTCCAGCTACTGCAAACCAGCCACAGTATCACATCTCTGTCTCCTGGAAAGAAGTTTAAACTCAACTACTTTTCTGTTCCTCACAATGAACAGGCTGTAAATCTAGGGAATTTTTCATATTTAATTGCTACTTGGTTAGATTTAGATTTAAGTGAGCAAAACAATTTCAGCTTGATGCACAAGGATTTACCTGCCAATTACTAGCAGTGTAACAACTGAGCTGTCTAGGAGCTTATGTCCAGAACTCTGCCCAGGTATAGAACTCTTCTCAGCATAGCTAGGCACCTAATCCCCTCTATGTTCTCTACCAAGCTATAGTTCAGGGTTCAGCAACCTATGGCTCACTGGAGCCAAATATGATTTACAATTCAAGATCAGCCCATACTTCATGTCCACTCCCCCCCCAACTGGGAGCCCATGCTGGTGACCCAGCCTTGCAAGATTGGAGCTTGCACCAGCTTTCTGCGGGCGGGGGTGGCGGAATTGGAGGGTTGGGAATGGAGGAGAAAGCCCTGAGACTCACTGTACAATTGGGGAAGAAGACGGGGCCACAAACAGCTCCACTTTTGCTTCTCTTCCTGCTATCCCTGGCTGGAGGAACAAAGCAGTGACAGATGCGCTGCCTGGAGACTTTTCCCACTGCTCCATTGGCCAGAATCCACTCAAATGGTGCAGTGGGAAGCCAGGCCTGGAATAGGAAGCCTAAGAGCAGCGCAGGACACAAAATCAGACCCGGCCACCATCTTGCCAGTGAAGGACCCGCTGCTGCCACGGCTGTGTCCCTGCTGTTCCGCGCACTGCTTCGCCCCTACCTTGCGCTACCCACACATGCACTTGCACCTACCGGAGAACCCCATGTGGGCCACTAGAATCCCTAACACTCCAGCAGCCCCACACAGCCCATCTCTGTGCCAAGTCCATCATTAGGGTTGCCAGGTGTCCGATTTTAAACTGGACAGTCTGGTATTTGAGCTTTCTGTCCAGGAAACAAATAGAGAAAATATCAGAATATATAAATGTCCGGTATTTTCTAATTAAGTAAGTTTTATTATTATCCTGAGTATCAGTACGTAGTTGTGTACTGCCTGGCTGGGAGACACGCTCACGCTGCGTAAGCATGTCTACAAGCCAGGCAGTATGCAACTACACAGTAGAAAGGAGGGAAGTGGGGGTGGGGGCAGGGCCCAAGCCTGGGTGGGATGGAATCCCTGGGGCCAGACTCGCTCATGCGCCCCGCCGGGACCAAGCACGGGATAGGCAGCACCCTAGGATATGCATGTGCCCGGGCCAGCCCCACTCCCCACCAGCCAGTTCCCCCCTTCTGCTCCCCACTCTCCCCTTCCTCCCCCAGCCAGCCCTGCTCCCCCTAACCCTCTCTCAGGCAGCCTTGCTTCCTAGTGGCTGGTTCTCCCCTGGTCAGCTCCACTTCCTCCAACCCCCTCCCAGCCAGCCCTGCTTCCCGCCGGCCTGTGTCCCCCCCACCCGATCTGAGATAAAGTGTGTCTAGTATTTTTTTAAATCATCTGGTAACCCTATCATTCATACATTGAAACCCTCTGTCCTGAGCCTCCCCCCCACCATAAACCTCAACCAGGACTCCTGCACCCCCACATCCCCAGTCCCCTGACATAAGACTGACAGAAGACAGCCTGAATGCGTTCATGAAGCTGGATTTGACTGATTATTATGTAAACGTCAAAGAAATGCACAAAAAGATGCAGCAGCAGATGTCCCATTAAATCAAGTCTGCGAATAAAATGTTATGCTATTATTATCATTATGCCAATTACCAGTAATATTAAGTTGTATATTTTCAGTCATGTAAATAGGCAGCCTTAAATGGCTCTTTGTTGACCACTTGGTTTGAATTTTGATGTAGATTGGCTCTTTGGTTTGAAGACGTTGTTGACCCCTGCAATAGCTGTTTCAAGAAATATCAGCCCTGAGATATAAACGCCCAGCAATGCCCCCTTTACACCTTACTGAATGCATTATATAATTGAAAGGAGTTTTATTAGTGAAATAAAAATTAATGAGCTACTGAATAACAATGATTATTCACAAGGCTGTCATTCTTTACTCAAACCATAGCCATAAATACGTTTTTTTAAATGTACTGTATAAACAACCCATATTTTTAAAGAATTTTATCCAGTAGCTTGCCACCAGCATTCAAACCATTTTGCCATAGGATAGACAATCTTTCAGACCACTATTACCCCTCCTAAATTACAAGGACAATAGCATACCATTTAAATTTTGCTCTACCGGTTTCTATAACTGATTTGCTCTCTGAAAGGTATGGAAGACTGGTGTTATAAAAGCCCACTATTCTCTCCCCCTTTTTTAACTCTGGGGAGAGAAAAGGAAGTCCAAGTACATATGTTGTGTGTGCATAGTATTACACACATACACAAACACACACAGAGTAGGTGCCATTAAACGTTTTTGAAATTTGTTACACTGCAATATTTCCTGTAATAAAACTTGCTGTGGCATATTCTATTCTTAAATACCATGAGTGGTTAGTAACCACTTCTTAATGGCACTAACTGTATACTTCCCACAACATCCTTCTATTAATGTTAAATTCCGAAAGTATAAGTAATAATAATATAACCACACCCAAGAAACAGAACAACAGTTTCCTGACACCTTCCATTCTGTTTTGCTTTTGATGATTTAATGATGGAGAGGCCAATAGTCTGCATACCGGTGGAGCTGGAATCTCCACCATGCTTTCATAATATTTCTTAGTAGAAAATGGGCATTGTCAATAAAAATCATACACTATTAGCCATTTAATCTTGTTATCCCATCTGAATTTCCTTTAGCTGGTTGGATGAGGGAGAGGAGGTTATGGAAAAATATAAAACATGTCCAGAGTAAGAAAAGATGAAGTCTATATTGCCATGAGGGAAAGTATAAAACACACAGCTTTTTCCCTGAGCAGAGCTCATTTTACATGGAAAAAGCAGGGGACAGGTATTCATCATTCTGTTCCTATGGAAACAGACACTAGGAAACTTCTGTTATACCTTTGGGCTGTCTGCATTTTTGCTCATCATAATGGTGGGAACATCTACCCCTTAAAATGTTTTCACATCAGGACAGTGTGAACCTGTGCAGGAGAGCAGCCCCTTTAGAGTCGGGGACTAGGACAAAACTAAAAAAAGGGTCATGCGGGTTGCTGAAAGGAACAAAAAGGAGAATGAGAAGCTGGCATGATGAAAAGGGGAATGAGATCTATCCCCACTTATACTAATAAAAAGGTGTTTACAAGATAGCTTTCTCTCCGTAACAAAACCCCCACACTTTTATGCTTAGCGTAGACCTGGCCTCAGTGACTGAATGTGTAAAGCCTAGAAAAGAGAAGTGAAGCAGTTCTCTTAGTATTGCGCACCTAGGTTTGACTTTAGGTAGCTGGTTAACATCCCTACAAAAGGTGAACCTGGACTCTTATTTGAAAGCAAATATTCCACTAACTAATGGAGAATTATCTTACAAGCTCACAATTTTGAAGCCTACATATAAACTTTTACTCTCCTAACAAGTGGACATGCTAATGATTACCTGCAGCTAACTAAAGGCTAATGCAAAGCTAACCTGTTTGGTTTTTAAATCAAGAGACACTGCTTCTGTGATGAGGTTTCTTGCCCAGCAATGTCATTTCTCATAATCAGATAATGAGATTAAATACTGATTCATTTGATGGTTATTGGTAGAATAATAATCCCTCATTGTATTTTGTCAATATGGAGGGATTATTATTCCCCAGGGGGGAGGGATAGCTCAGTGGTTTGAGCATTGGCCTGCCAAACCCAGGGTTGTGAATTCAATCCTTGAAAAGGCCATTTAGGGATTTGTGGCAAAAATTTGTGGCAAAAATCTGCAGGCTCATGGTTATAGTGCCACCCATCTGCTCCCAAGGCTACCAGTGACTCTCCCTGCCCTACAGTGCTCCTGTGCCCCATGGAGGGGGGGGGACACCAACCTCCCTATCAAGCAGCGCCCACAGATGGAGCGGAGAGTGCTGGTGCTGGGCTGCATAGGGTGCCAGCATTGCTAGGGATGGCCCTGTGTGATTCCCTGAAACTAGGAGTTACACAGGCCTTGCTGTACTGTTGTGCATTTTGCAACATTTGTCATTAACTCATATTGATAATGGAATTGTTAAAAAATGGAAAATGTATTGACTTGCAAATCCAGTGCAGAAAAAACAATGTATAAACCCCCCCTGCTCTTAACAGAAGGAGACTTGGATATTGGAAAGGCCGCCAACATTTCTGTCTGTTTCAGTGCACAAGTGTATCTGTTGTAACTATGTACGCTGACCTATAAGAGCCAAGGTTGGTGTACATGACTCTGCAGTTTTCCTTACTGTCACCCAGTGTGGAGTAGGAGGGTGAAGGATGCACCCTATAATGCCACATGATACGTTGGGGGATAAGGAGCATAAGGAGCTACCACCATAGAGTTGTCCAAAGATGGCAAAGGGTGAGAGACTGGAATATTTGGATCTGTAGGTCAGCCAGGGTCTACAGCAGTTATTTGCTGCCTGAGAAACCCAATACATTCATCACCCTCTCCTTTTCCTGATGGGATTCGTAGGCCTGTGACCTGTCTGTTCTTTCCCTCTCCATGCCATCTTCCATGTTGGCTGTCCATGCCACTCATGTGCAGTCCGGTGCAGCACAAGGTTGTAGGGTCTTCTTGAATAGGTCCTTCCTATTCCTGTTCTTTTCCTATTCCAGGACTGAAGTTCTGCGAGCAAGGCTGCAATATCAGCTGCTTTTGCAGAAAAAACAAAACAAAACAAAAACACACCAACAGATAGGTGTGTCATTGGCAGTCCCAATAAAAAGGGAAAAGTTTCAAAATTTCCTTCCCTTGTTCCCATCAACAATTAATAAGAACATAAGAGCGGACATATTGGGTCTGACCAAAGGTCCATCTAGCTCAGTATCCAGTCTTCCGACAGTGGCTGAAGTCAGATGCCCCAGAGGGAATGAATAAAACAGGAAATTATCAAGTGATCCCTCCCCTGTCACCCATTTCCAGCCTCTGACAAGCAGAGGCTAGGGACACCATTCATATTCATCCTGCCTAATAGCCATTGATGGACCTATCCTCCATGAATTTATCTAGGGTTTTTGTTTTTTTGAACCCTGTTAAGGCCCAGGTCTTCACAACATCTTCTGGCAAGGAGTTCCACAGGTTGACTGTTGCATGAAGAAAAACTTCCTTTTGTTTGTTTTAAACTTATTGATACTTCAGCTTTGGAGAGCAGCCTGCCAGGGCCATGGAGGAAGGAATTTCAATTTCAATTGCATGAAAATTTCCATGGTTATTTGTGCAGGACACAATGGTATTGAATAATAGCACTATTTTCCAAGGTGGTGGGGTTTTTTGCTAATGTCGTGCCCCTGAGAGTTCCAAAGGCATAGAATGCTCAGCTTGCCACTGGCTGCTTAAGGCCACCTTAGTCCTTATGCCGCTAACCTGCTTAGTGTGTTGGTGTTAGCTGAAATCATCATGCAATGGTGTGGGAAAGTGCCCTATCAAGGAGGAAGTCATCCCTGGAAATCTTCAGTAGAGGACTGCAGAGTATCTCTACAGGACAAAAGGGACATACCTATGTACATAAACAAGCTGTATGCAACTCCCCCACATCTAGCCCAACAGGGGATGAAAAACAGGTGCCAGACTTAACTCTGCATGAGACCAGGACTATGAAAAGCAGATAATTTTGTCTTGCTAGCCAGAGGATTGATGAGGTGCCATCTTTAAATTGAAAGATTTTAAAAGAAAAATGCGTGCTTACTGGTAGACCCAGCCCCTTCCATGCTCACCTGCTGAGACTGGCTAGACAAGGGTGAGGTCCCAAACAGGTCCTGGCTTGTGGCATTGTTAAAGTTACCGGTCACATCTCTTGGCTCTTCCCTCTTCATGGAAGGGATCTCGGTCTGTCTCCCCCGAGGTATCCATCATGGTGGTCTATGAGGTCTCCACCAACTACAGCATGCTGCTTTTTGCAAAAGCAGCACGTGCGTGGCTCAGCACAATATGAATGGTCTTCTTTAGTCTCATAATATGCTTGGCCAACTTCCTTCACTTCTGCGTGACTCTGCTGTGGGTCCCTACCATAGCCCTTGGTTACATCCCTCAAGCAATCTTTTCAAACAGGTCTACATTTCTACGGCCAGGCGACTTCTATCAATGTATCTTTGCAGCATAAACCAGGCCCAAGTTCTGCTAGTGTACTATCCCAAATTGAGACCAGAGGCTAAAAAATTTAGCCAATAACACTGTTAAACATGAGACAACAGAAAATGCCACTCTAGCAGATCATCCACACCTCCATTATCTTAGGCACTACGCTGCATGATACTTGGTGAAGAGAAGTTACTGCTGCTAAGAGACACAGGCACTTTTGAAAATGATTTCCTATAAGCAGGGCTTGACAAATTATACAATCTACTTGCCTGTGGCGAGTAGATTGCAACCGGGAAGAACTGGGTTCAGGTGATCTGCGCATGCGCAGATCGTTGAACAGCACAGCTAGCGAGCGGGGCTCGCCGCGGTTCGGCGAGCCCTGCCCATAAGTCACAAGTACAGCAGCAGGGGATGAGGGGTGGGTTTGAGAACTTTGCAAGTTGGGATGAATATTATGAACCGAACCTAAAACAATCACCAGAAAACTGGTATTGAATAAATACAAGGAATAAAATGCTTCTTTCTTTATAGAAATGAATTATAAAGACTGACAATCCTGAAATTACCTGAAATATTAATGTTTTTATGTCCCTGAAAATTTCTAAACCAATCTTCCAAGGGACTGGAGAGAATGCGTTGTCTCTGAAAAGTGGGCCTTTAACTAAAAGGTTAAACAAGATTACAGTGGAAACTCTGAGGTTACTTTAAAGTGATTTTGCTGTGTTTATGCACATCTTCTAATACAATGGTGGGCAACCTGCGGCCCGAGACCTACATGCGGCCCATCAGGGTTCTATCTACAGCAGCCTGCAAGACGTTTTGTTTACCTTGCTCATGCGCAGGATTGCCAGATTCGGCTGATTTCCATCCATGTTGTTTTTTTCATACCAGTGTTGCTAAAGTGCTTGCATGTAAAGCAAGGGCATAACTAGGACTAGAGCACTGATCTTTTAGCTCAAAAAAAAAAAAAAAAAAACCACACAATGATTTCTACCACTTGGGCCAAAGCTGTTCCCCCTATAGCTTATAATAGGTAGACCCCTCTTCTTCTGAGGGCCAGCCAATAGAGGAAGATAATGCATAGGAAGAGCATTATCTCAGATCTATATGATGAGCCAGGCAAAATGTAATATTTAAAGTGCCTATCACAGTGATATCTAAATGCAAACTTCATAACACTAATTTAGAGAGACAAGACAAAGCTTCCTGCTCTAAGTTGATCACAGTAGGAGTGTTCCCAGGAAGCAGAGACTCATACACAGGGAAGATGATTGTTGAATGATTTAGGTTTGAGACTGAAGGAAAGTCAGCTGGACTAATTTATTAAGTGCTGTGGTAAGAGTTTCCCAATTCCCTTCTACCCCACTCCCTTCTCCCTAAAAATGGGGAGAGGTGAAAGGAGTCCAAAAAAATCAATGAGAAAACTATGAATAAATAGTAACCCCATCAGGAAGATGATACCAAATATACCAAGAACACCATAGGTTCTCTTGCATAAAATAAATTTCAGAAAAGCGCCTCTCCACAAACACACTAAATTCACTTCCAATCTTAGAAGCTCATATAAAGTTCCAAGTCAAAATAAAGGTAAGCCGGTTGGTTCTTAGTCTTAGGACTGTAGGGATTGTTCATGTAATGGAGATATTATAAGTAAACAAATTCACAGTATAAAATACACAGGTCTCGGCCACACTACAACTTTAAACCAAGTTTATCAATTAACTGCATAAACACCTCCAGATGTACTTTGTGTCCATGTATCACAAGGTTAATTCTTGTTTGCTAACTGGCAACTTATAGTATTCCACTCCTGCAAGAAAAAACCAGCTCTCTTCCTAGAACCAATTCAAAGCAGTTTTTTGCACTGAGTAGAAGAGCTCCCCCCACATTCCCTATTGTGCTTAAGTAGCCAATTTTGCCATTTCTACATCCTCTCAACTAATAGTAATAGGTTATCAAATGTATAATGCCCCATTCACTGTTAATGCTGCTCTGTCTGTAGGAACACCACTGAGACAGTGTTCCAGAATGCAATTACATGGAATTCACCAGAGTGATAAGTGTGTCCACACTAGGGATGTAATAGTATAACTTATTAACCGATTATAGGTTAATGCTATAGACTACATGCATTCCCTCCCTCCTCACTTGCCAGTACAATTTTTAGAAGGCGGGCTAGCAATCCGACTCAATCCTGGCTTTCAATGGGTCCAGGACCTGCCCCTGCTGTGGCTCTGCATTGAAAGTGTATTAGGCAGCCCAGCTCAGTTCTGGCTTGCACCAACTCCAGGAGCTTAGACCCACCCTAGACAGTGGCTGCTACCACACTATGCTGCTGCCTCTTTATCAGAGGTAGTAGCACAGGAAGACAGGCAGCCGGTCCATGAGAGGAACTGGTTTTTCAACTGGCTCCCCTCACAGACCAGATCACTCATGTCACCCTATGCTGCTGCCTCTGATGCACAGGCAGCCGCGGGGAGTGGCAGGGGGCTCCTCGGGAGTAAGGCCAGAGAGCACTGGCTGCCACCCCTGTCCCCAGGGACTACAGAATAGTTGACTAATCGATAAGAATTCTTGACGTTACTCAACTATTTGATTAACCGATATTTAACATTTAACAGGAAATGGACACACAATTGTAAAGTGAAAAGAGCTGCTATCTGGTCATAAAATTGAACAATGCCTACTACCACCCACACCCACACCCGAAAAGCCATGGTTGTATTGTAGGCAAGATCTTATACACAGCATTTTTCCACTTCGAAATCTCTGGACTAATTTTCTTCATTCCTCAGACCTAAATGAAGTTACAATGCAAGGGACATCTGAGCTTTCTGTGTTTCTCTATTAAGTTACTAGCATAAGAGATTTCTGATCTATAAAGGATTGAATAGTGCCAACACAATAAGGATGCCAGGCATTACTGACTAAATAAATAGACGAGTAATTCTCTTACCTGCCCCGAAACAAACAAAATGCAGGTGTAAATTAAAAAAAAATCCTTCAAACTGAATCAGGATGGAAAACTTTATGTATTATGTACAACTGGAAGGGGAAACGGGAGAGGGAAAAATACAGACACTGATATTCAGCCTTTTCTGTAGTGTATACAACCCATGTCCACGATTAGATGAACGCTTGCACACGCAATTGCATTAACGCATTTATAAAGAGAAGTTTTTACTGAACACTTTTAAAGCAAATACAAGTCAGGCCAAGTTTGGAATCTGTCAACTTACCAGGTTTGAATTACAGCAGTCCAAATTAAATTCCTTTATGGATATTAGATTCAAAAGAGGGGAGGCTACTCAAATTTGGATTTTCTAAAGGATTGTATCATAAAAACATAGCGTAGTAATATTTATCGACACACCATAAGTCCAACAGCACAAGAAGTTAGGATCACCCAGAATACAGATACACCTAAATATCTTAAACCACCATTTTATTTTATACAATGTAATCTTACAAGTGGGGTGGTAGCATTGCCTATTAAGATGGTGCTTTCAATTTCTCATAATTTTATCAGTTTTTAACTGATGGGGCTGAAGTTTTCCATACTGATTTTTGCCTCAGTCTGATTTAAAAACAAACAAACCCCACCCACACATTTTCAATGAAGGGGACAGTTCAGCCATTTCCCAGGGAAGGCAGGGAGGGGATACATTATTGTTTACCCCACATTAAATTCAGGAAAACTTCTCACTGGAAAACTCTATTCCCCTGTATGTGGTGGGAGTAGAACTTAAATTTTGGCATGGGATGACCCTTGAGAAAAATCTGACCAAATCTGGCCAAGTTATGAAGACTTTTTGGGAAGAACAAAAAAAGGTGCCATGTGCTCAGACTTCAGATTTTAGCAGCTTAATTACTACTGTCATTATTAGTTTTTTTCAGAATAGCCGTTTTAGTAAACTGTCACATACAGACAATCCCTGAGATTCTTGTCAATTATCTGTGAAACTAACTGGCAAAATGTCTCATCCTCCTTTCGGGTTGGTCCACACAGGATAACAACCTACAATAGTTATCAATTACTACAAGGCCAGAGAAGGGAGATGGTCAGCTTAAGGTATGCAAAACCAACTATGTATAAAATGTAGTTAGAGTTGATGTACCTTAAGCTGAGCTTCAGTGCCATCTATACAGCAGGAGGTTGCCAAGAGAAATATTCCTGTCAACTTCCCTTACTCCTCAAGAGGATTAGGAATACCAGAATCAACAAGGGTGCCCTCAGCATTCAATGTAGTGGGTTTTTACCAGACCCGCTAAATCCACAGCCAGAAGATCGACTGCTGCAGCATCAATCTTCCCACAAGTGGAGATGTGGCCCAAGTGACAGAAGTCTAAGTGATGCATCAACCCTATTGATGACTCAAGTGGGGTGTCAATGTGAGCGAATCTGTTTCTTCAGGTTGCTTTTTTAAAAACTAGCCTATTAAAAACATACCCAACCATGTTTAAACGGATGTTTATATTGCAAAGTCAAGCACTCGGGAGTTAGGAAACACCTGAATTAAAGTACTTTGTGCAGTGTTAATTTATTCCCCTTGCCCATATGCACGATCATATTTCCCCTCCACCTCCCCCCAACAGGCCTCCTTGCCCGTTCAGTGCCCAGGATGGATGGCACTCATTGAGCAGCTATTCACCATTGTTTTCTCCTTGTGCCTTATTCATTTTATTCTATCCAGTGCATGCTCTGAGGCAGAGTTGTCACTTTCCTCATTGGCACTTCTATGGTGCTCATCACTGCGGCTGCGGATTTCACACACATTCATGGATTTATTTTCACAACATCCTGTGAGCTAAAGGAACAATATCCCCTTTTTGCAGCTAGGAATCTGAGTCAGTCTAAGGTCAAAATGTACATTGAATTTGGGTGCACAATCGGAGATAACTATGTCCTCAGAGCACTTGTCATATCACACTTCATTTGTTCAAAGCATAACTCAGATGCTTCACTTGCATTTGTGGGTGCTCAGCGCTTCTGGGAATCAGACCCACGGTCTTAAGCTGGGGATCCAGAAAATGAGAGGTGGATTATTAGTGAACACCTGTGAAATGTTTGGTTTAAGTGACTTAACTTACACCACAAAGGAACCCTGGCACAGGTAGCAATAGTCACATTCTCTAGCAGTCAGCTGTCTCAACTGTGACACACCCCTTCTCTTCCTGCAATCCCCAGCCCTCACTCATTACAACTCCTTCCAACTTCTGCAATAAGTAAATCACAGGTGTTGCATACAAGTCTTGTTCATGCCATAACCCTGAATCACCTTCAGAGCAGGTCCATCTACAGTGTACAAGACAAGAGGCCCGCAGGGAAAAAAAATACTGAGATCATATAATTAAAGCCAGTATCAATGCACGTGCACAAAAAGTTGAATTAAGTTTCCACAAGCAAAGTGAATAGCATTTCATAAGTTCTTAGTCCTTGACTTTGCAATCTTACTAATGTTCCTTTAATGTAATTGTGTGTGATTGCTTCAGAAATAATACTTACAGACCACATGTTAAAACACAAACTTATTTTTTCTTCCTGGATTTTGCCTAGTTTGTGGAATGCTCAAAGCCAAAAAAGTTTGGAGCCTGACAAGTTTTGTGGGTTCATTTTCCCAGGGAACAGCACTGCTCAGAGGAATAGCCAACACAAAGGAGAGAGGAAAATTATAGTACAGGTTGAATCTCTCTAGTCTGGCCCTTTTTCGTCTGGCAATATCCATGGCCTGGCATGATTTCAGTTAGCTGGATGTCCACTGTAGCCAAGTTTTCCACAGTCCCATAAAGTTTGTTTACAGCCACCAGTCCTGGCTCTCAGTGTTCTGTGCCATTATTTAGCTCTAATTTACACCTAAATGTCTTCTAAGTGCCCAGTAAGTAGTGGAAGTGTTGGTAATGCTGCTAGAGAGTATTGACTTCCCATGGTTCAAGCAAATTCTGAGTTGGCAACAATCAGGTCTCAAGGGTGCTGGACTAGAGAGGTTAAACCTGTATGTGTAAATCAAATAGGGTCACAAAAGGAAACTGAACCCAGTTCCAACTTCTGTATCCCACAGTTCCCCTCTCCCATGTGCTCTCAGAGTAAATCTGTACAAGAGGCAGGTTCACTTGTTTCTTTTCTAAAGTGGCTTTAGAAACAGGAACAAAGAAGATCCCACCTGGAACAGATATGGTAGTTCCTATCTAGAATCCCATAAAGGGTTATCTTTATTCTGAAGGGGAGGAAAGAACATACAGCCCTTGTTTATGCCTCTCTGTAAGAACACAAGAAGAGAACCAAAAAAGTGCCATGGTGGCTTAAGAACCAAGTAAAAGAAGTAGTGAGAGACAAAAAGGCATTGTTTAAAAAGTATCAGAGAGGTAGCTGTGTTAGTCTGAATCTACAAAAACAACGAGAAGTCCTGTGGCATCTGATGAAGTGGGTCTTTGCCCACAAAAGCTTATGCGCCAATAAATCTGTTAGTCTATTCCCTATGCGGTGCCTGCGGGTGCCATGGCGCCCGCCAGGGCATTTATGTGCACCCGCCGAAACATCTGGGCTGGCCCTATCCCCGGCATACGGCACATGTGTGGTGCCAGCCCCAGGCACAGGGTGCATGGGTGGCCCCACCCCCGGGCACGTGGCGCATGCGTTGCCCCTTCCCCGGACGCCCAGCAGCCACAAAAGGTTGGGGACTATTGATCTATAAGATACCAGAGGACTTCTTGTTGTTTAAAAAGTGTAAGTTAAATCCTCGCAAGGAAAATAGAAAGGAGCATAAACTGTCAAATTAAGTGTAAAAATATAAGAAGAAAAGCCAAAAAGGAGCTTGAAAGAACAGCTAGCCAAAAAAATCAAAAAATAATAGCAAAATGTTTTTAAGTACATCAGAACCAGGAAGTCTGCTAAACAGCCAGGGGGGCCCCTGGACAAACAAGATGCAAAAGGTCATTCAAAGATGATACGGTCATTGTGGAGAAACTAAATGAATTCTTTGGTTCACTCTTCACAACTGAGGATGCTAGGGAGATTCCCAAACCTGAGTTATTCTTTTTAGGTGACACATCTGAGGAATTGTCCCAGATTGAGATGTCATTAGAGGAGGTTTTGGAACAAACTGATAAGTTTATCAGTAACAAGTCAGCATAGGCCTACACTGCACATTTCATTAGCGTGTACACTCAGGGAATTTAATTTTTTTAAAGGCGAACATTTGTTGAATACTTAATCATAAAGGACATTATTTTTATTCATCAAACAAACTAAAGAAACTAAAACTTAACTAAACTTAATTTTTTTTAAATTAACAACTAAACTTTACTTAAAAAATACAAACTTAAGTATGGAACACTGTACTTTCTAGTTTGTTTGTTACATGTGCAATTCGGGCTTATTGCATAATACAGCAATCCCTACTTTAAAACTAAAAGCGTATAATGCAATTAAATATTGGACACACTTCATGTGGGGGGAGGAGGACCAGCCGGGAAGGGAGCGGGGCTGGCCCAGAGGAAGGGGGTAGGCTGGCCGGGGGAGCTCGGGGGGTGAGATAGCCGACGAGAAGCAGAGCTGGTTGGTGGGGGGAGGGGGTCAGGTGGAACGGGGTTGGAAGGGGGAGATAGAGAGGAAGAGGGGGAGGCCAGCAGGAGTGGGGCTGGCCGGGGGAGCTCAGGAGGAGGGGAGCAGGGCTGGTGGTGGGTGCAGAGGGGCTGGCCGGGGAAGATCGGGAAAAGGAATCGGCCAGTGGGAGGTAGAGCTGGCAGCGGGGGCAGGGGTTGGGTACAGTGGGGCTGGCCAGGGGAGATAGGGAGAGGAGAAGTGGGGGACTTGCTGCCGGAAGCAGGGCTGGCGACGGGTGCAGTGGGGCTGGCCAGGGAAGATCAAGAGGAGAAGTGGGGGAGAACCAACCAGCCAGTAAGGAGGGGACGGGGGAGGAGGAGCATATCAGTCGGTGGGAAGCGGGACTGACCCGAGCAATGCAGATCCCAGAGCGCTCCCGCCCTCCCCCCCCCCTGCAGAGTCCAGGTGAAGCACAAGTCAGTCCGGCTGCAGCTCCACCACACGCTTCACCAGCGCGCAGGAGCACAGACCGGGCTGCCCCTCCTCTTCACACGCAACCAGGGCTCCCAGCACCGATCGCGCCCCACCTCCCAGCCACTCCCCCCACCTGGCTTCCGGGCGCCCAGTTGGAAAACCAGCAAATACCTAACATTGCACATGTCCAGTATTTTCTTGATTTTTTAACCAGACAGAGCCCCAAAAAAACGGACTGTCCGGTAGAAAACAGGATACCTGGCAACCCTAAGACATTAGGGTGTGCCTGGGCACACCCAGCACAATGCCAGTGCAAGTCAGTAGGACCAGATGGCATTCACCGAAGAGTTCAGAAAGAACTCAAATAGGAAATTGCAGAACTATTAACTGTGGTTTGTAACCTATCCTTTAAATCAGTTTCTATATCTATTGACTGGCAGATAGCTAACACAACGCCAATATTTAAAAACGGCTCTAGAGGTCATCCTGGCAATTACAGACTGGTAAGTCTAACGTCAGTAGTGGGCAAATTGGTTGAAATTACAGTCAAGAATAAAATTGTCAAACACATAGATAAATAAAAATGTGTTGGGGAAAAGTCAACATGGTTTCTGTAAAGTGAAATCATGTCTTACTAATTTACTAGAGTTCTTTGAGGGGGGTCAACAAACATGTAGACAAGGGGGATCCAGTGGATATAATATGCTTAGATTTCCAAAAATCATTTGACATGGTCCCTCCCCAAAGACTCTTAAGTAAGTTTTCATGGGATAAGAGGGAAGGTTCTCTCATGGACTGATAACTGGTTAAAAGACAGGAAACAAAGGATAAGAATAGATGGTAAGTCTTCAGAATGGATTGAGGTAGCTAGTAGCGTCTCCAAGGGGTCTGTACTTGGATCAATCCTATTCAACATATTTATAAATGATCTGGAAAAAGGCGTAAACAGTGAGGTAGCAAAATTGGCAGATCATACTAAACTGCTCAAGATAGTTAAGACCAAAACAGACTGTGAAGAGCATCAAAAGGATCTCACAAAACTAAGTAATTGGGTAACACAATGACAAATTAATGTTAATGCTCATAAATGCAAACTAATGCACACTGGAAAAAATAATCCCAACTATACATACACAATGATGGAAGCTAATTTAGCTACAACTACTAAAGAGAGAAAGCTTGGAGACATTGTGGATAGTTCTCTGAAAACATCCACTCAGTATGCAGTAACAGTCAAAAAAGCAAACAAACAGGATGGTAGGAATCATTAAAAAAGGGATAGAGAATAAGAGAAAGAATATCTTATTGCCTCTACATAAATCCATGATATGCCCACATCTTGAGTCATGTGTACAGATGTGGTCACCACATCTCAAAGACATACTGGCATTGGAAAAGCCTCAGAAAAGGGCCACAAAAATGATTAGGGATTTGGAACGGATCCCATATGAAGAGATATTAAAAAGAGCAGAACTCAGAAAAGAGGAGACTAAGGGGGGATAGGATAGACATCTATAAAATCATGACTGGCATGGAGAAAGTGAATAAGGAAAAGTTATTTACTTCTTCCCATAAAACATAAGAACCAGGGGTCACCAAATTAAATTAATACGGATCAGATTTAAAACAAACAAAAGGAAGATTTTCTTCACACCGCGCACAATCATCTTGTGGAACTCCTTGCCAGAGGATGCTGTGAAGGCCACTGGACTTTAATGGGGTTCAAAAAAGAACTAGATAAATTAATTAGTTCCATCAATGGCTATTATCCAGAATGAGTGAGTAGGGGTGATGTCCCTAGCCTCTGTTTGTCAGAGGCTGGACATGGATGTCAGGAGAGGGATCACTTGAGGATTACCTGTTTGGTTCACTCCCTCTGGGGCATCTGGCATTGGCCACTGTTGGAAAACAGGACACTGGGCTAGATGGACCTTTGGTCTGGTCCAGCACGGCCATTCTTATGTTCTCTGCCTTTTTTTATGTGTCTAATATCTGGAGATATATATTCAGGGTAAGAGCCTATGCTGGCAGGAGAGGAAAGTGCTTAAGAAGGAGGGGAAGGTAGGTAGAGGGAATAGCCTGGCCCTACAATTTCTTGGCTTGTGATCAGCAAGCTGGATGCATTCTGTGGAACTAGGCCAAAGTATTAGTTGTTACATTCAACAGAATACTTGAATCCCAGCTCAGGGGAGCCTAGTTTGTGGCTCTCATTTATGCTGTATATCAATTGAATATTAAACCACATTTTCCACCTTCTGAATAAATAAAGCTTAATAGTTTGGGACTCCCATATGGTCTATTGTTGAGATATTTCCCAACACTGGCTGCTGTTTTATTTCTGAAGGAAGACAGGATTCTCCCTCCACCAAGCTTTATTCGTTAAAACCAGGCATGTGACAAAAGAAAAATAAAATGCATCAAAAGTTGTGAGGGACTTAAAAATGAAGAGGTCAAAAAGATGGAAATACATTTTGAAACATGAAGAGGAGGGGACAAAACCCCACTGTTTCATGCAAATGCTTGTTTCAGGCAGAAGCAGCTGGTGCCACTAGTCTCTTCAGTGCAGAACAGGAGCTGCCTGAACAAAGAAGGACCACACAGATTCAAGCTATTCACAAAAGGAGCCAAGCTGATTATTTGATGATTACTTACAAGGGAGTTTGGCCAGTAATGTAGGCAATAATCCCGGAGAAACCTGTTCAATGTATAACCTGGGTTTTGTCTGTTCACAAGACCCTCTTTACTCAGCTCCTCATTCTCAGAGGGCACTGCTGATGGATTAAATGCCGATTTTCTATACAGAAGACACTAGATGTATTAACTACAGGCAGTCCCCGACTTACGCGGATCCGACTTATGTCGGATCCACACTTACGAACGGGGCTTTTCTCGCCCCGGAGCTCACGGGCGGCGGATCGCCACCCGTGTCCTCCGGGGCAAGAAAAGCTTCTCCCGGTCTCCTTGGTCTGCTGGGGGGGTCCAGCAAAGTCGCTGGACACTCCCCCCCCCCCCCCCAGCAGACCAGGGACACCCGAGCAAAGCCGCCCAGGCGACGGGAGTCCCCCCACCTGGGCGGCTTTGCTCCTGTCCCCCTGGTCTGCTGGGGGGGTCCAGCAAAGCCACTGGGCCCCCCCTCCCCCAGCAGACCAGAGACACCCGAGCAAAGCCGCCGCCCGGGCGGCTTTGCTCCCGGGCAAACGAGCAAAGCTGCCCAGGCGGCGGCTTTGCTCTGGTGTCCCTGGTCTGCTGGGGGGGATCCAGCAGCTTTGCTGGACCCCCCCAGCAGACCAGGGGGACAGGAGCAAAGCCTTGGAGCACGCCCGCAGCGGGACAGCCCGGGCGCGCTTGGGCTGTTCCGCTGCGGGTGTGCTCCGCGGCTTTGCTCTACGTCTCCCTGGTCTGCAGGGAGACCAGGAGCAAAGCCTTGGAGCACGCCTGCAGCGGGACAGCCCAGGCGTGCTTGGGCTGTCCCGCTGCGGGCGTGTTCCAAGGCTTTGCTCCTGTCCCCCTGGTCTGCTGGTGGGCTGGGAGGAGGATTGCAGCTAGTGCCCCCCCCCCCCCCAGCAGACCAGGCTTTTCTTGCCTACCCCTGGGGTAGAGCAGCTGGGGGCTGCCGGGTTGGTCCCGCAGCGCCGCTCCGGACCAACCCGGCAGCACCCCAGCTGCTCTGCCCCAGGCGTCCTGATTCAGCCGCTGCTGGTCAGTTTCAGCAGCGGCTGAATCAGGACGCCTGGGGCAGAGCAGCTGGGGTGCTGCTGGGTTGATCCAGTAGAGCCGAGGAGCCGCGCTACTGGAGCAACCCAGCAGCACCCCAGCTGCTCTGCCCCAGGCGTCCCCAAGTCAGCCGCTGCTGAAACTGACCAGCGCTGACGACAGGAAGCCCGAGGCAGAGTTGCTCTGCCCCAGGCTTCCTGGAATCAGCTGCTGATCAGTTTCAGCAGCAGCTGACTTGGGGACACCTGGGTTTCTTAAGTTGAATCTGAATGTAAGTCAGAACTGGCATCCAGATTCAGCCGCGGTTGAAACTGATCAGTTTCAGCAGCGGCTGACACCAGTTCCGACTTACATACAGATTCAACTTAAGAACAAACCTACAGTCCCTATCTTGTACGTAACCCGGGGACTGCCTGTATAATAATTAATAGTAATTGCTTCAACTGTACAAGACACACCAGCACTAATTTATCTGAATATCCAGGTGAAGGCAGCGAGTCTTCTTATTCCCATTTCACAGATAAGACAAGGAGGCATGGTCAGAGCTAGGATTAGATTGAGGCATTCACCACTCCCCATCCTGTGTTCAGACCACTTAGCCACGTGCTCCTCTTTGAAAAAGAGAACATCAGTTTGTACTGTAACGAATTAGGCTAGTATTCTCAGGCACCTAGTAACATTGAATACAGGGCAGCAAACTGCTCAGAAATATCTCTAGTCTATATCAAGAGGGAGTACCATGGCACATTCAAATGAACAAGCTCCTACTTCCAGCAAGAAGCACCACAAACTTGCTTGAAGGGTGGAATGTGCGGGGGGTGGGGTGGAGGTGGAGGTGGAGGGGAAAGAGCTATCCAGGCCTCCCCACTGTGAAAGATGAAGCCCTGGTCAAGATCCACATATGGTGTAACATACTGGACCATGTTTAAAGTCGATGATTCAGAAATGGGACTAGGGATGTTAAAAAGCAGGTAATTGGGTAAATGTGTGTCTGTTGAAAATCTCAGCAGTTAAACGGTTACCTGCACCTGCAGCACAGTGCGTGCCAGGGGCCAGCTTTTAAGTCAATGCCCGGCAGACAATGGCTCCCACTTGCAACCCCACTTTCAGGGAGCTAACTGCTGCCTCTGTATCAGAGGCAGCAGTGGGGGCTGGCAACGGGCTCCCCAGAAGTGGGACAGAAGCCTGCATGTAACTGTGAACATTAACCAATAAGCCCAATCTTATCAGTTAACAGTTATATCGTTACTTACACTTTCACATCCCTAATGGGGGTAGAATACAACCACTAAAACCTAGCTCCCACTAGGATCTGAGGAACCTTTAGAGGCAGGCAAGCTAAGGAGACAATTTTTCCTCCTGTTGTTGTCATTGCCTCATCCCTACCTCACAGTTACTTTTTTTTCCTGCCTTCTCTTTTCCTTCCCTGGAGAAGGGCGTGTGAGAACCAGGTTTTAGAATCCAGATGCCTTGACCCTGTAACTCTCAGCTGTCACCTCCCTACTCACTAGAGACATGCAAAACACAGATATTTCTATCCCACAGGGATTTCTAACATTTAGACATTTGTCTCCATCTCAAGTCAGGGAACAAAGCTGAAAATGTGAAACTTCTTGTAGAATGGAAATTCTCAAAAAACTGTTTCTGAAAAGTTGAAATCTTTCTGACATTTTCCATGAAACCAGTTTGATATTCCCCAAACTTAAGTTGTTTAGTTTTGGTTTATTCAACTGAACTGCTTTCAAGTCATTAAACTTCAGTGACAGGAAATCCTGTTTTTTATTATGGGAAGGTGTAATCCTCCAGGGATCCTGGCCCACAGAAGCCAAAAGTGGCCTGAACAACTCCAGCCATGTCTCCACTTAGCAGAGGATCAAAGCTCTGATGAATAATCTACCAGGGTTCAATACAGTGGGTCTAGTATAGAACACTAAATTGAATGCTAAGGGAACTCATGTTGGCGAAGACACTCCTTGTGACAGCAAGGAGCAAGGAAAGTTGACGGATTAGGAGCAAGGAAAGTTTCTCCCATTGACCTCCTATTGCGGGGCCACCCCAGAAAACTGATGCAAGCTACATCGACTACAGCTATACAATTCATGTATCTGGAGTTGCACATCTTACATCGATTTTCTCCGACAGTGTAGAGAAAGTAGTGCACTGGAAGGGAAATGCAGTTTAATGTTTTGTTGAACTGCTTCAAAACAAAATATTTGAGATTAGTTAAAGCATTAAGAGGTTACCTCTGGTTGAAACAACCCAAAATTATTTCATTTTGATTTTCCTAATGGGAAAAAAAAAGATTTTCAGCAAAATCAGTTTTCCCCACAGAAGACTTTGATTTTGCAAAAATTGCATTTTGTGTTGGCAATTGTCAATGATTTTGCAAACAGGTGTATGTCTCACCATGGGTGAACAGCATTTCTGGGAAGCATAACACAGAGTGAGGAGCACAGAAAGTAAGCTACAACCCCAAGTACACCCTCACCTACTAGCCATAAACAACATCGACTTCCTTGGCACCCTTTCCCAGCTTCATTACAGTTATAAAAAGTTCCATCAAATTTTATACAGAAGTATAACTTCTCTATGGAGTTTTCTGGATCATCCTGTAATAAATTCTCTCTTTGCTGTAGAATTCTGGGATACCTTAAAAATAAGCTATTGATGAAAGCTCATTCTTTATAAGAGTACATCTACACAGCAACATTATTTTGAACTAAGTTAGTCTGCATCTACACAGCAGGCAGTTATTTTGACAATGTTGAAATACTGTCGAGTTGGAAGACTTCTTACTCCAACTCCTGTAACCCTCATTGTACAAGGAGTAAGGGAAGTGAGAGGAAGAGTGCTCTATTTCAAAATAAGGGCTGTGTAGATGCTCCCAATTTCGAAAAACTATTTTGAAATAAGCTAGGCAATTGACGTAGCTCATTTTGTGTAGCTTATTTCACGTTAAGTCCTGCTGTGTAGATGCACCCTAACAGAAATTTCTCTAAAAAGATATTTTAGACTTGTGACAATTTCACACAGATGTAAAGGGTCTTTAGAACTAACTTAGAGTAAACACACACACACACACACACACACACACACACACACACACACACCCTTTTTTTTGTGCCATGACTTCAACAGGATTGGAGGTTTGAAGTCATGATAATAGCAGACTTTGGGGTTTGGAAAGAATTTTGAGAGCCCCTGCTACAGAGATTACTCAACACAGGTGCCTGTAGGAAGATCACATCTTTTTAGTGCTTGAGCTTTTGACATTACCTCAACCCAATGAGTGAAGAAGAAAGTGTGCAAGGAGGTTCTGTAACTTACAAGTTCTCTCATATCCCACATGTACAGGTCTAGATCATCCATAGCATCACAGTGGAGGATCCTATTGTAAGAAGCAGGATTATCCTGTCACTATCAAAATACTGCTTACAGACAGTCAGTCATTTTTAGTAGTTTTCCTCTGTAAAAAGTATAGTGTATTCCAAATTCTTGTTTAAGAAGAAGAAGAAATGGGATGGGACATATTTTGATTTATTTTTTTTAAAACACTTAGCCTGCAGAATTCCAATGGTGGAAGCTGTAATAAACCTCTTTATAAACCCTATCACATTGTGGCTGTTTCATAGTTGAACGGAATCATAACCAGAGAAAGATTCAGTCCAACAATCATCTGCCCTCAAACATATTAATCACATCTAATATAAAGGAGGAGACTTAACTTGTTTTGCAAAGTAACTTACAAAAACTAAGTATTGTGTTGTTGGGATCTTAAACTTCAGTTACCTCTGAAGCCAGAGTAAATTTCACAGCCCAGCATCTACTGACCCAAGGACTAAGTCTACTAGCCAGAATTAAAACAATACCTTTGTTTTCATTCATGATTTTAAGACTTCAAGGCATGTATTAAAGTTGTATTTTACTGCAGTTGGACATGTTTCATATGCCTATGACACGTGACCAGTTTATTAATTATCATTATTATTATTATTATTATTATTTCCTCTCTTAGCTAGGAGGGCTGATTTTTCTGTTTCTGACAACAGCATGTAGTGAGGAGAAGAGATCTCTGCCGCTGTGCATCCCCCAAAACTATATTCCCTGAAATGTAAAGGAATACAGTAATTGTGCTTTGCATACATTTTAAAAATCAATTATCTACTTATTATTTAAAATGCAGTTTCGTTCCCCCCACCCTTTTCTAGCTCCACTCCACTTTCTCTCCTAGTATAGCTCATAGGGAAGGTTCTCTTGCCTTGTTGTTAGTGCAGGTTTAATCTGTTTTCTCTCACCTTCCTTCTTGCCTGAAATCTCAGTCCCCTCCTTCTCTTCTCCTCTAGCTGCAGAATTCAAACAGATCTTAAATCTCTTTCTACTGCCTGCTCCCACAATCCTCCATTCCCTTCAGTGAATGGAGTTCCATCCCATTCACACTTTGTTCCTTTCTATCGTCCAGTGAAGAAGCAAATGGCTCCTAGGACATGCAACTTCCCCTTTCCTTGAGAAAGGGAGACAGCAGCTCACTCAATCCTCCTGTACCCATACCTGCCACTCAACCCATTAACTGATCCAGAATGCCTGTGTGCCTTGCAAAAGAGGCTTAGTACATTTTTCCCAAACATCAAAAGAGATAACCCTGAATGCAATTGATGGTCACCTGCATCTAGGATGCCAGACCTGCATCCCACAACTGACACTAAGTCTTTTGGAGTATGTCAATACTGCACAGCTATTTCGGCTGTAAATACACAAGCTGTCTGTTATTTCAAAATATTTTTCGAAATAACAGGCACACTAATTTCACCATCCTGGTAAACCTCATTGCATGAGGGATAAGGGATGGCTCAAAATAGCAGGTTATTTCAAAATTCGGCACTGTATAGGCACGCCAAATTTCAAAATAAGCTACTTTGAAATAGTTTTGAAATAAGTTATGCAATTTCTAGTTTAGGGTACTGTGTAGATGCACCCTTGCTGTTGAACCAGGGAGCCCAAGACTCGACAGTAGCAAGATCAATAAAACCAAATATGGCAGCTTAGGCCTACTTAGCAGGATATTAAAGAGGGTCTTCTACATTCTTGCACAGTTCTGTATTATAGAGGCCTATGCTAACTGAAGAGGGTCGTCTCCATGACATTGGCTGTGTCAGCAGAGGCTCTCTTAACTTGACATCAGCCCCAACTGTAGACGGAATCTTTAGTTTTGCTATTTTGATCAGGGGTGATTTTTTCCATATCAGTGATCTATGCTGCTATGCCCACATAACCTTTCAAGGCAGGCCTGGCCTGAGCATTTGGTTCCCTGTGCCAGTCATCCAAGGAAGAGATGTCATCATGGAGGACAACTTGGGTAACATGTCAAGAACATGCCAGCAGGGACACTGGTTCATAGGGTGAATAAACATAGTTTCAAACATGAAGTCATTTCGGCTAGCAGGGAGCCAATCACCTCCCTGCTCAATATTCAGTTGTAACATTATTAGCACCTAGGATGAACTTTGTGTTCCAGTCTCAAGCAGTGGACTGACTACAGTATGTTGGAGTGACAGGAGAGAAAAAAACAATACCCAGGTTTGAGATGCTTATTGCTCTGGCCACTGCACAAAATGAAGGCTTGAGCTTACATTTTCACCTGATTGCATAGCTGTCTCTGCTACCATCTAATCTGCTTAGAAAACTGGTTTTGAAAGATATGGTTCAGACATACCCGGGGAGAGCGGGCATAGTGCTGCAGCTGCAAGAGATAATATAGAAAGAACTAATTTTCTAAGAGGTTGCAACACAAGCTCTCTTCCCCTCCTCCACATATAGTCAATTGCACTGGATGGTTAAGCTAGAGATTCTACAATGTAAGCAATACACCAAGGTGTGAGTGATTCTCCCCCCCCCCCCCACACACACACACACTTTCCCTCATACCCACACCCTTTTGGGGTGCAGGGGAAAGCAAAAGGCTGAAAGCCCAGACACCAGAAAGACCTGTCCTGACTCATTTCAATTGTGATACCACTTTCATGATGGGGTGGAGTGGAGGGAAATATGTCATTAGATGTTATAGTGAGATAATACAAGGATAAGGAGCTGCCTACCACTAGGGCCATCCCTACCAAAGCAGCCAAACACCTGCACTCCTCCCCCACAGAGAGGGTAGGAGCTAGGATTGTCAACTCTCGTGGACTAGATGTCACTGGCTGCATGGTGTCTGGTCTGGCAGAGTTGGCTACCCTGAAGCAGGGCAGGCAGAGAAGCCCACCTGCAGCTTCAACACAGCAGATGGGATGCACAGGCAGCAGCGGGTAGTGTGAGCGCAGGCCAAAGGAGCAGGCAGCAGCAATGCTGCCAGCTGGAGAGAAGCAGGAGCACTTTGAAGGTGAAAATGCCACATCCCACCAGTCACCAGCTCTGCGGCTGTCCCCTACTTCATCTGAATCCTCCGGCCTGTGCTAGCACTGCTTGTCACCACCTGGTGAGCAGAGGCTCGGCACAACCTATGGGGGGGAGGCGCAGAGGAGGGAGAGAAGGTGGGCAGCCAAAACTCTGGCTTCAAGCCAACAAAATGCAGGATGGGGAGGAGAGGATGGGACTGGCCGCCAGAGCCCATACGTAGCATCTAGCTGCATAGGCTGCCATGAAACTTGGAATAATTTGGTGCCTTCAATTTCAGTGCCCCACATGGCTGCATGTTTTACATATTGATAAAAATGGCCCTGCCTACCACCCCAGTTAAATTATCCCAGTTTTCTAACATTAGAAAGGCAGCTGCCTTAAAAAAAAAAAAAAAAAAAAAAAAGTAGGATTTTAACCCAATTTGCTTTATTCCAGAAGTTTAAACTCTCCTTATCATGGGGATGTTGGGAATGATATAAATAATGCTTAGCCCTGCCATGAGAGCAGGGGACTGGACTTCTTCATATCTGTTCCATTCCTATGCTTTTCAGAGGGGCTAATGGCCCTTAGTAGCTGAAAAAGACTTCTAAAAATTGTGTATGTATACTTTTTCCTTCTCTGTGATGGCTAAAGAAAGGTAAAGAATGTATCTTGGTATTTGTCACTTTCTCAAAGTTGTGTTTTTTCTCTGCTTGTCATCTAATCCCCCCCAATATCAGGAATGGGATACTAGTCATTGGGTGGAAGCTCTCTGAGGAAGTATTTTGAGAGTATGGACTTCTTAATTGAAGGTGCCAAATGTACTGAGTCTTTAACAAAAACTTCCTTCTCCCAAAATGATAGCCATTGAAATTATATAGGCGTGAATGGAAGGAGGTCAGAGTCTAATTAAAAATCCCTTTTACACTTAATTGTTCCAACACTTACTGTCTTGAGCAATCCTCAGAGGAGTAGCCATATCAGTCTATATCTGCAAAAACAAAGAATCCTTTGGCACCTTATAGAATAACAGATTTATTTGGACATCAGCTTTCATGGGTAAAACCCACTTTGTCAGATGACTCCAATGCATCTCCTGAAGTGGGTTTTTTACCCAAGCTTATGCCCAAATAAGTCTGTTAAGTCTTTAAGGTGCCAAAGGACTCCTGGTTGTCCTGAGAACAAATATAATGGGGACATTACTCAAGTCCTCAGGAAAAAGAACTGGCCTGAAAGACTATCAAAGGCCAGTGCAATTCTAGCCATGGCACTTATCCCCATATGCTGGTCATCTCTCAAGGCATTCCAAAACTATCTCCCTCCCCATCAATTTGTTTGCTGCCCTATACGCCAGTAGGCGTGAAGGACAATGATGATCAATTTATAGGTGTGTTATACTACAGCTGGCTGAAGCAAGCAAGTATTATAGGTGCAAATGGAAGCTAAAATACAGCCAAGGCAGGGATGCTATAACATCTGATAGCGGGGAACACCCAAACTAGCAACACAGCACATAGCGTTGATAGGACAAAACTCCATGTGCTTCTGCTGAACCATGAGGAGAAAAGACCAAGCATTTTTCACTATCGAGAGAAGGGCTGTTTTCTCTCATGCTTAGCTTCCCTTCTCAGCACAGTGGACAGTCTGGAAAAATCATTAGGAAAAAACCGTATCTGTGGCTCTACATAAATGTGACTAGTTCATTGTATTTATGTCGTCACTTCATTCAAGAATCTCACAGTGCTTGTCAGTGCTATTGACCACTTTACAGATGCCAGGTTACATAACTTGCCCAAGGTCACAAAACAATGGAGGGAGAAATCTGATTGAGCCCACACTGCTCCAATTCTGAGCCCACTGTCTATCCTCTAGACCAGGGGGCTGTGTCTAGATTGGCAAGTTTTTCCACAAAATCATCTGATTTTGCGGAAAAACTTGCCAGCTGTCTACACTGGCTGCTTGAATTTCCGCAAGAACACTGACGATCTCATGTAAGATTGTCAGTGTTCTTGCGGAAATACTATGCTGCTCCTGTTTGGGCAAAAGCCCACTTGCGCAAATCATTTGCGCAAGAGGGCCAGTGTGAACAGCACAGTACTATTTTCCGCAAAAAAGCCCCGATTGCAAAAATGGCGATCGGGGCTTTTTTGCGGAAAACCGCGTCTAGATTGGCCACGGACGCTTTTCCGCAAAAAGTGCTTTTGCGGAAAAGCATCCTGCCAATCTAGATGGGCTTTTCCGAAAATGCTTTTAATGGAAAACTTTTCCGTTAAAAGCATTTTCAGAAAATCGTGCCAGTGTAGATGTAGCCGGGGTGTCTAACAGAGAGGTTTGCAGGCCAGGTCAAACTAAGCTGATGGACAAAAATGTGGACTGCCCACTAGGGATGTTAATGTGTAGTTGACTATACAGTTAACCAATAAGCCTGGGCTTATTGGTTAATCTTGTCAACTACATGCATACCCCACACCCTGCACCTGCCGCCTTTATATCAGAGGCAGCTGGGAAGAAGGGAGGGAGGGAAGGAAGGAGGTGGGAGCAGGAGCCAGTGCTAGGGGGAACCAGCTTAAAGGCCAATCTTCCTCAATACCAGCTCTGTGGTGCCATTTGCTTCCCATGGAGCAGCCTCTGTCTGCAGCAAGTAAGTCAACTATTCTATAGTCCCCCAAGGGCAGGATGGCAGCCAGTGTGCTCCAGCCCTATTCCCAGGGAGCCCCCTGCCACCCTCACTGCTGCCTCTCTAGCAGTGGCAGCAGCATGGGGTGCCAGCCAGGAGCTGGTCCACTAGGAAAGCCAGTTTAAAAAACAGCTTCCCACGCAGCCCAGGTCCTATCTGCCACTGTGTGCCGCTGCCTCTGATACAGAGGCAGCAGCATGGGGTGGCAGCATCGTGTGTGTGTGTGTGTGTGTGTGTGTGTGTCTCTCTAAGCTGACAGAGGCTGTTTTGTGGCAACCTCCCCCACCGCCTTCTGCGGCTACCTATGTCAGGAGGGAGCTCAGACTCCTCACGGACAAGGGCTGCTGCCACTCTGCACTGCTGCCTCTGTATGAGAGGCAGCAATGCAGGGTGGCAGGCAGACAGTCTGCATGAAGAGCTAGTTTTAAACTGACTTCTCTCACGGACTGGCTCCTGCTTGGCACCCCATGCTGCTGCTTCTGATAGAGAGGCAGCAGAGTAGGGTGGCAGGGGGCTCCCCAAGAGTGGGGTCGAAGCACACAGACTGCCACCCTGTCCCCGGTGACAACAGAATAGTCAACTAACTGCTAAGAATTCATGCAATTATTCGACTATTCAATTATCCAATATCAAACATCCCTACTGCCCAGCCCCATTTATTTCATTAGGGTATTAATGCTGAAGCTCAAATTACAACAGTTCAGTGCTCAGCAATTCAACAGTTAATGCTTACATTGGAGCAGATGGAATGGAGGTTATGATATGAAAGAACAGAGAGGTGGCACAGAGAGAGGTCTTAGAAAAAAGTGAAAGGAAGATAAGAAAAAGTGCAGAAACAGCATATATCCTGAAGGGCAACATACATTTCCCTCCCAATGATGCTGATTAGTGACCAAAACATGCCACTTCTTAAAACCTTCTGCAGACTAAGCTAGTCAGGACATGTTAGCTAACGTGTTTTAACTTCACATTTCTAAAGTCCAGTCCAAGCATTCAAGTCTACGTAAATCAAGTATCTAACAATATCACAGCGACTAAGAGCAAAACTGTTGTGTGCTGTGAGGTCACTGGGATAATGAGCAGTAAAGAATACCTTGCATGTAGAGAACACCTTGCATCGATGATCTGGTATATTTAATATTCAGTAGACAAGAATAAATTTTACTTCTCATGCTCAAGGTTGTATGTGGACAAGTGAATATTTCCATTTCTAGTATCATTTTGCAGTTAGACACCATCACATGGCTGGTATTCTTTCTGACAACTGATTACCCATTACCCAGTAGGAAAAGGGTTTAAACTAAGGCTTTGCAAATAGTGTAGCTGAAGTCAGCGTACTTACTGTAGCATCTTATGTGCAGTAAAGTCAGTGGGGGCTGCTCTCCTATCCTGGGCTACTCTTTTCATCCAGATGGAGTGCCAGTGTCGACAGGAGAGCACTCTGAGATCGATTTATCACGTCTAAGCAGATGCAATAAATCAATAGCTGGTGGATCGATCACTGCAGCGTCGATCCCCAGCATAATGGAGACAAGCCCTTGTAGTTTGCACTTCCCTAGAATTTTCTGAATCAGTGGATTTCAAATTGCTCTGCAATCAAAGACTCACCTACCTTGAGCGCAGCTGAAAATATTATACCCGTTTGACAGATGGGTAAACAGTCCCTCTGAAGTCACCGAGATTGCAAGGCTGTGATTGAGGGCATATTTGACCCAAAGATGTTGGCTTCAACGTGAGTTGTGGGTGCTCATCATGTCTGGAAAAAAAATTAGGCCACTTTTAAGTACTAAAGCCTGGAAATTGTGGCTAACATTAGGCATCAAAGTACACAGACCCCAAAACCTTCAACTCCCCAAATCAAAAGTGGACTCTCCTTGCTAATGGTCTCTCTGTTCTCTGGAGCTGGGTTAGTATTACTTGGGGCATGGCTTCTTTGGTCTGCATGGCCCTAGGAGACTATAAAAGGAGAGGAAAGAAACACTAAAACTGAACTCTGACGTTTTATTTTGTGGGATCATGGCATTTGGGGAATTCTATCTGGGAAGCAGTGATTCAAAGAGATTTGGCCATGGTGTACATGAGCTCTCAGTGCAATGCTGTGTCCAAAAGAGCTAATGCAACCCTGGGATTCTTCATCAGAGGAATTCTGCATAGGAGTAGAGAGATTATTTTACCTCTCTATTTGGCACTGGCGCAACCACTACAGAAATACTGTGGCTGGTTCTGGTGCTGACAATTCAAGAAAGATGTCAATAAATGGGAGAGGGGTAAAAGAAAAGCCATGAAAATCATGAAAGGATTAGAAAACCTGACTTATGGCAATTGTGCTACTTGAATCAATCTATTTAACTTAACAAAGAGAACGTTAAAGGATGACTTGACTATAAATCCATGGGCTCATCTACACATATAGCAGTGCAGCAATGCAGCTATGCTGCCACTGAACTCTAGCAAAAATGCCACTAGGTTGATAGAAGAGTTTCTCTTGTCACTTGTAATTATTTTACTTCCAAGAGAGGTGATGTGTCACTAGAAACTCTCCTGTGGTTATGGCACTGTCTATATCAGGATTAGGTCAGTATAACTAAGTTGCTCAGGGGCGTGGATTTTTCACACCCTGTAGTGTCACAGTTACACCAATGTAAGTTTGTAGTGTGGACTTGGCCAGAGTATTTACATGTTTAATAATGGGCTCTTCAATCGAGCAAATGTCTAATACCATCCCAGGGCTGTATGATGAAGCTAGAAAAATTCAGATTGGAAATAAGGAGCGACTGTAGAACAGTGGAAGATAAGTGTTCCAGCGGTTAATTTGCCCAGGATGATGGTGTAGTCTCCATCCCTGACCTTTTTTAAAATTAGGATGTTTTTTAAAGGGGTCTGCGCTCGGAATAATTTTGGAGGAGTTCTATGGCCTGTGGTGCACAGGGAATCAGATTAGATCGTCAGAGATTCCAAAGCCAGAAGGAATCATGATCCATCAGAGAAGGGAATTGGACTTACTCCATTTCCTCCTCCAGTGGTGACGCGGGTGCTTGCTACAAATTTTCAAGGGGCAGTGAAAATGATGCTGTCAAGCCCAGCAACACGCCTGTCACAATCCATTACTAGACTAATTATTCAAAAACAGAGTTCCATCTTGATGGAGCAGCATTGCTCATCTGCACAGAACCTATTCAGAGTTATTACAATGAAGACCAGAAAAGTTATGAATGTTGCAGTTTCTTCTAGCCTTTCTAGCAGTATTTGGATAAGAATCGTCAGCTTAAAAGACTGATAATTTCCCATTGCTTAACCTAGGCAATAGGTTGACTCCTCACCAAATAGATTTACCATTTAAAAACTTAATTGCATCTGCAGCTTAAACATTCTCCCCAACAGCATCTGGGAGCATTTGGGCATTTCAGGTGTGGAACTAGGGGCCTGCATTTGCAAACAGAGCGGAGCAAGTTGGTATAGAAGCCTTTGGTTAGAGCAGCTTATGTACATCAGCAGGCAAAGGCTGGAGAAGCTGGGGGGCAGGGAGTTGTGTTTTTGTTTTGATCATATTTGGCTGCACTTGCATTTCCAGCCAGGTTTGGGTAATGTCCAGTGCATTGTTTGTGACTAAGGGCAGGTTTCCTGGTCTCAGATTTCATTTCCACAGCAAAAAGATCAAAGTTTGAGCCACGTGTGCAACTGGGGTGTTTGCAGTGAGCAACCGGTAACTGCATGATAAGCACACTCAGTTGTGCTCCTTCATCCCACAGACAATGGGAAACATGGAGGAAGAGGAATAACCCAGGTCTGACCTGGATTACAGCCTGCCATCCTTCCTTTACCATCTGACATTTTACAAAAAGTTTTAATACTCTGAGATTAAAGGCACATGCAAATGTTTCTCTATAAAACATTTAAACTTACAACCTATAAAGTCAGTCCTCCTTTTCACTTCCTTTATTTGGCATATATGGATTCCTATAACTCACAATTCTTATGGAGAATATCATAAAAGATGAAGTTCCTTTCATTTACTCTCCTTTGTGCACCCACATAGCCCATATTAATGTAGACTGATGGAATGTACTGTATTCTATTCCCAAAAGAAGAGTTTGTGCTGCTTCTTTGTAGACTTTGGGAGGAGGGAGGGAAGAAGTATGCCCTGAAGTTAGGTACATCATAAACTTAGCGCCAGGAACTAGCAATCAGCTAGTCTTGCATTCTAACCTTTAGAAGCTTTAGGGGGTAGCCGAGTTAGTCTGTACAGAATAAACTTAAAAAACAACAAATAGTCTGGTAGTACTTTATAGACTAACAAAACATATAAATGGTATCATGAGCTTTCGTGGGCACAACCCACTTCTTCAGATGACCGGAGTTTTGAGTTTAGAATGTCCAGACCCAAAATAAATAGGGGAGAAGGGAAAGGAGGGAGGCCGGTGGGGGAAGGAAAAAAATAGAAGGGGGCAGGAAACAAGAAGCAGAGAGTATGGAAATATCAAAAGGAAAACCAAACAGGCAAAACTGGTAATCTATAAGCATCTAAAAATTGGATAGTTAAAAGAAACAAATAAGGATCATAAGATAGCAAATTAGAGGGGAAGGGTACTAACACAAGAATCTACACAGACAAAGAGCTGTTGGCACCTTCATTGTTTGTTGGCTAATAACGTTCCAGCCAGCCATTATCTCGATTGAAGCCAAAGGTGTGAGAATTAAATTTGTGGATGAATTATAATTTTAACCCTTCTCTGTGTATTTGGCTTGTAGAATTGGTCTTTAACAATACAGCCACTTGGAGATCTTTTGAAGTGTGACCAGGTAGATTCAAGTGTTCACCAACAGGTTCTGTATGTTGCCTTTACGGATATCTGATTTGTGTCCGTTGATTCTTTCCCATAGGGACTGTCCAGTTTGTCCAATATATATAGCAGTAGGGCATTGCTGGCATTTGGTGGCGTAGATTAAATTACTGGATGTGCAGTTAAATGAGCCTCTCATTTGGTAGCTCATGTTATTGGCTCCAGTAATTAATTTGCTTGTATAGATATGTGGGCAGAGTTGGCATCATGGACTAGGTTCCTGGATGTTTATGATGTGACTGTATAGCATAGTTACTGGAAGGAATTCATTTCAGATTGGGAGGTTGTCTGTAAGCAAGAATAGGCTTTTCCCTTCAGGGCCTCTGAGAGTGAGGTTTTTCTTCTTCTCCAGTTGAGTATTTCAGTTCCTAAAACGTTTATTTCCTAAAACTGAAATACCCACCTGGAGAAGTAGAAAAAAAAACTTGACAGAGCCAAAAAAGTACCCAGACATGAACTACTTCAAGACAGACCCAAAAGAGAAAATAACAGAATTCCACTTGTTATTACCTACAGTCCACAACTCAACCTCCTCCAATGCATTATACACAATCTGCAACCTATCTTGGAAAATGATCCCTCACTCTCAGAGGCCTTGGGGGAAAAACCTATTCTTGCTATCCTATCCTAGTCCTGCAATCAGCCACGTTGCCAACTCTGCCCACATATCTATACAAGCAAATTCATTACTGGAGCCAACAACATAAGCTATCAAATCAGAGGCTCATTTAACTGCACATTCAGTAATTTGATCTACGCCACCAAATGCTAGCAATGCCCCACTGCTATATATATTGGACAAACTGGACAGCCCCTATGGGAAAGAATCAACGGACACAAATCAGATATCCGTAAAGGGAACATACAGAAACCTGTTGGGGAACACTTCAGTCTACCTGGTCACACTTCAAAAGATCTCCAAGTGGCTGTCTTGTTAGAGACCAATTCTACAAGCCAAATACAGAGAGGAGGATTGGAATTACAATTCATCCACTAATTTAATTCTCATAGTTATGGCCTCAATTGAGATAATAGATGGCTGGGATATTATCAACGAAATAAATAATGAAGGTGCCAACAGCTCTTCGTCTTCTTTTAACTATCCAATTTTTAGATCAGGGTGGCCAACCCATTCTGGGCAAAGAGCCAAGATATCAGTGGATCCAGCGCAAAGAACCAGGGCAAAGTTGTTGAGGGGAAGGGGGAGGGGGGGGGAAGGACCGCCCCTTTAAAAGGAACCCCCGGTCACATTTGGTCAAGGAAAAAAAGCTCTTCCCCTTTAAGAAAACGCATTTAGAGGCTTTTTGGACACATCAGGCTCCCACCAGCCGACACCATCTTTAATTCTATATCTTTAATGACTGCACCAGATGGCTCCCCTGCCCAGGTCAGCACAGGGAGCTGGAAGGATAGGGTCGTTTTAGAGGGCACAGGGGAGGCTTTACAAGCCATAGGGGGAGGGGGAGCTTTGCCAGTCACACCCTGGGGAGAGCGGGGGAGCCACATGGGGCTTGTGAGCTGCAGGTTGGCCATGGCTGTTTTAGATACTCACAGTTTACCAGTTTTCCTGTTTGGTTTTCCCTTTGATATTTATATACCTTCTGCTTCTTGTTTCCTGCCCCCCTTCCATTTTTTTCCTGCCCCTTTTCCCCTATTTATTTTGGTTCTGGACAGCCTAAACTCAAAACTCCAGTCATCTGAAGAAATGGGCTGTGCTCACACCAACTATCTACATGTTTTGTTAATCTATAAAGTGCTACCAGACTATTTGTTGTATTTTAAGTTTACTAATCTTTGTTTACGATAACCCGCTGTATGAATACAAGCAACATACAAAATTTCTGAGTCTCAGTTGTGCAGTCTATAAAAGAGAGAGAAAAAAATCATGCAACACCTTAGAGTTTCTTATGGCTCAGATCTGGGGAGCTTTGCCCTTCCGGGGGTGTCTGAGTCTCTCTTGCTGCTGCCCATATACACTCAAGGATCTGGAGGGATCAAGCCTGTATATAGGGGTGGACCCCTTCGCTCACACACACTAACAGGAGTTGGTTCTGGGGAAGCCTGGCTTTTTGGAAGGGTCAGAGGCCCCCTCCACACAGGAGCCGGGATCTATCCCTTTGGGTAGGATGCTGAGAACAGGTACACTTCATCCATAACACAGGATCTAAAGCACACAGAGGGATGGCACATCCATTGAGATGAAGCTATTCACCCATCTCATGGCAGTTCAGAGTTTTATTCATCTCCATGGGATGTCCTCATTCAACTCAAATCATCATATTGTGAGGAATGGGTCACTTCAAATCCTCCAATACAAGCAGTGGAGCCTTTTCCTTCCATGGTCCCTCAAGCCCTCCTGTTTAAAAGTATGCTGCTTGTAAAAATAAGTAGATCTGTTGCACTATACACACACACACACACAATTAGTATCATGAGCTTTCATGGGCAAATCCCTTCTTCAGATGAGACGATCTTAAGAGGAGAAAAAAAGGTGGAACCCTCAGAATAAGAAGGAAGAGGAAAAAAATAAGAACAGAGACAGAAAAAAAAGTTACCTGCCCATTGTAGTCCCAATGCTAATCATGAGTGGGCTAGAAGTGCCCCATACTTAGCTTTGGATGTCAATTGGGTATTGAATGTAAAGGAATCTGGTGTTCTAACAGGTTAGCCAGTTAAAGTCTTTGTTCAAACCCAGGAAGATGGCATTAGATTTGCAGATGAATGACAATTCTGCATTCACTCTCTGTTGGCTTGTTGACATTACTTTGTAAAAGAATGGCTAATTTTAAGTTCATTAATGAGTGGCCAGGAAGGTAAAAAATGTTCCCCTACAGGTTTCCATGTGTTACTGTTTCCTAATATCTGTCCATTTATCCTTTGTCAGAGAGACTGATCAGTTTGGTCAATGTACATGGCAGAGGGGCACTTTAAAGGCTTGCCTATATATACTCTATGCTGCAGGGGTGTAGCTGTGCCACCTTACTACTTGAGTGAAAATGCAGCCTCTGCCAAAGGGAGGATTTCTGCCAGTCAGTGTAGGTATTCCACTTCCCCAAGAAGCAGCAGCTATGTCAAGTATCTCCCTTTGACATAGGGCTGTCTACCCTGGGAGTTAGACCAGGCGGTGTAAATGCTTGCATGGATTTTCTTGAAATTTGCTATGCTTTGTGGGAGTGCAGAGCAGGGTTAGTGTGGAGTAATTTGAGCCAGGGATTCTGGAGATATAATCCCTGGTGGGAAATAGCCATATCTGAAAATGTTTTTATATTTGTCTTATTTTGGGTATTTTTTATTATTATTATTTAATCTTTGCATGGAGCTGAAGATCAAACTATTGCTGTGATTAAGTGCCAATATAGTCTCCATTCAGTTTCCACCCAACATAGTGTCTGGCCCCAACAAAGTCTTTGGAAGATCCACATTGTGAATGGTGTTTCAGAACATGTTCATTTAGCTTGCACTGATGTTCAGACTCGAAGGACTGAAGTGTGCATGTGCCAATAGAGGAAAAATGATTTTTAGGCAGCCACTTCATGTTTGTCTGGGCAGTCCAAGGAATGTGCTGACACTTCTGTCCCAAGTGAACATCATTGCCACTGATGTTTCTAGTCCAAACCTTTGTACCTCTGCGCACAAAGAGAGACAGTGGTGTGGGCAACACCTCTCCGCATACCCTGTTTAACAGTGTTATATGGAATCTGGTGAGTGAGAGTGACTAGCTGTAAGAAAGCTAAGAGCTTGCACATTGTAGCATCTGTGGTGTATGTTAGGAGGGCCTACTGAGGCATTGTTGAATTGAAGACAGAGTTAAGATTGTATAGACAGACAGCCCTAAGTGAGCATTTCCTAGGTTCTGAGAAGTTTTAAGTTTTGTTCAACTCAATTCCACCAAAGAACCTTAACTCTGCATTAAATGTAGTTTTTTGACACTGAAGAAATAAGCTTTTGGGAAGCACATAGACCTTAAAAAAACAAAACAAAACAAAACAAAACAAAACAAAACAAAAACCCCTGTGACTAAGGGCAAAGGGTGTCTGTTGGACAGGGAGGGGGAAGAGAGAGTGTGTGTTATATAGATTAGATTGATTTAAATCAACAAGCAGAAATTCCTGAATTAAATTATCCATTTTTTAATTGTTTTGCACTATACTTTATTTTTCTGAAGTAGGCAGATTCCGGTTAACTATTAACACAGTTAGTTGCAAGTAAGCAGAGCTTTTACATTAAATGTGATGCTTTTCTTTGCTAAACAGAAGACTATACTAGATCTATACAAAACTAAGAAATTATATAGCTCAACTTGATCTTTATTCAGATTCTTACTTTTACATTTGTTAGAAATTGGGATGTTAGTGTATAGTCATTTAAACAATTAACTGCTAAGCCTGGGCTTATTAGTTAATCCAAATGACTACAGGCACACACATATCCCTTGCTGCCTCTGTATCAGAGGGAGCAAGGGGAGGCTGGAAGACAGGAGCTGTTGCCCATGGGGAACCAGCTTTTAAGCCAGCTCCCTGAGCATACCAGTTCCCTTGGAACCACTTTCCTCCCGCCACACCCCACTCCCCTGCTCCCACAGAGGCAGCAGCAAGGGGAACAGGCAGAGCTGATGTTTGGGGGAACCAGCAGGGGAGGCTGCCATGGAGCAGTCTCTGTCTGGGGGGGGGGGGGAGGATGAGGGAGTGTGAGCTCCCAGCAGTCAGAGGCTGGTCTGTGACTGCTACCACAGAGCAGCCTCTGTCCATGGGGAGCTCAGACTCTCCCTCCTCCCCCCCCCCCACAGACAGGGGATGCGGCCAACCCACACTGCTGCCTCTGTATCAGAGGCAGCAGTGCAGGGCGGCAGGCAGGAGTTGGTTGGCGTGGGGAACTGGTTTTTAAACTGTCTCTCCTCGTGGACCAACTCCTGCCTGCCACCACATGCTGCTGCCTCTGAGAGGCCAGCAGTGCAGGGGGTCCCTGGAAGTGGGGCTGGGAGTGCACTGGCTGCTGGCCCTGCCCCCCAAGGAACTATCAAATAGTCATGTAACCACTGAAATTTTATGTGGTTACATGACTATTCAATTACATGCTAGCACCCCTAATGTTTACTAGATTAATTTTTTATTTGTGATTTGTGCCAATCTCTATTTGGGTGGAAATTCAATTCAAAACATGCAATTTTTAAAATTATAACAGTACCTGAAAATTGCTTGACGCATAAAGTTTTTCTTTTAACATGTTTTTCATTTTAAAATTAATTAAACAAATGATGTATGAATAATTAATTAACTGAACTGATTGTTTCTGTTCACCCGGTCTTTAAAGATTTTAGAACTAGTAGATCCTTCTCTCATACAGTTATTAATTCATGGACTGGAAGAGGAAAGCCTTTTCTGCATGTTCAGCTCTTGGTTAAACTTTTTTTTAAATGAATTAGTCATTGAAATGAACTAAAATGAAGTAAATATTCTCTGAATGTGCAGGAGAAGCTACTGTTAAAAGCTGGTTTAGCTAATGAACAAATGTGGTTATAGGTGGTTAGCCTGCAACTTCCAGCAAATCAGTGGTTTGACTTTCTGTAAAACTTGGCAGCAAATGCACTGCTTAATTTTTTGTATTTAATTTAAATTATTCTATTATAATAAAATGTAGGCCTTAAAGTACATCATAATTTCATATTTAATTTTGAATAAGTTTATATAAAAACACTGTATTTAAATGAAATCTAATTTAAATAAAGTTTTCCATTAAAAACATTATTTTTATGCACCTTGCTCTTGGGAATAGTGAATTCCATGCGTGGATCAAAGATGGTATGGTGCACTAAGGGAGGTAGCAGTACGAGTTGCCTCTGTTTTTAATTTTTTCTTTAAAGTAGACATCCTAGAGATTGGAGTATTGCCTACCAGGTTATAGTAGCTTTCAGTTAGTTACATATTATCCTTAGGCAAAGTTATACAGTATCTCTCTAATATTAACATTTTCACTCATGTAGATCTTTATTCCCTGTATACTGCATTAATAACTGAGTATATTGTGAACATTGGCCACATCAGTTGGGAAATAAGAATTTTGTCTTTTCTCTCATCTAAAGAAATAGCTCTTCTCTAGAAACATCACTGGACAACTAGATTTAAGGGGTTAGGGGAGTGGGGTGACAATGCAGGAGATATTTGCTTCCCAAGAATGTGTACATTAGCAAGGCAGGAGCTCATACTATAGATTTTTATGCAGCATGAATGAGTGTTCTCACACATACAATAAGGCTTAGCTTCTGTTTTAAGCCATCATAACCAGAACACAAGTAGAACTGAAATATTGTTTTGAACATGTCTCAGACTCTCTGCAAATCCTATGCAATGACCTGGGCAGCATTAGAATGAGAGCTACAGCAGACACGGCTCATCCTCTATGCTACCTGGGAGACATGCTGAGAAGGCAGCCCTTTGCAGCAAGTCTCTTTGGAATGCAGCATGGCCCCAGGGCAGCAAGAGTGGTTTCCAGAGAGGCTGTTTGCCAATTGTTGCTTTTTGGGTCCCACTGTTCTAATCTTTTAATATTAGACAATCGGGATCAAAGGCATCGGAATCCACACCTCTCTCAACTTAACTCTCAGGGAAAATGCTGAGCCTCATTAGCAACCTCACCTTGCTGGAGGAGAGCCCCATCCTAGGCACAGAAACCAGAGGTTGGCAACAGGGCAAAGGAGATCTTAGGTAAAATTTTCAAAAGTTCCAATGTGACTTAAGTGCCTAAATCACTTCAGCTTGGTCGGCACTATGTGATTAGGGTGATGTAAGTGGCTTTGCATCAACCTAGCTGTGGGAGAGTCTTAATTTAAATTTGGCTACTGCCAAGGAAGTGACTCTCTGCCAAGTCTACACTGCAGATTTAGAGAGATAACTGAGGGGGACAGTTATAGTAACCTAACCCTCCTCCCCCAAACAGTGCTATGTCGATGGAAGAGCATCTCCCATGGACACAGCTACTGCCTAAGGGAGGTGCACCAGTGAGAGAACTCCCTCCCTTCATCAGAGAAGCATCTTGATGGAAGTGCTATAGTGGCACTGATGCAGTGCCTTCAGTGTAGAGATGTTAAAATGCATTTAATAATAAAAATAAAAATTTCAGTGGCTACATGGTTTCAACAGCTACATAGTTGTGGCAGTTGGCTCCCTGGAAGCCAGTGCATGCAGAAAGCTGGCTTTTAAGCCTACTCCCTGTGTGTTCCAGCTCCCACTTGCTGCCCCTGCACTGACACTCCCACACTGCTGCCTCTGATATAGAGGCAGCAGCACATAGAAAAGCAGGTACCTCCCCAGGAGCCATAATGCCTGGGGAGCTTTTAAGCTGGCTCCCTGCATGTACTGGGAATCTGCGTGTAACTGTGAAGGTTAACCAATGAGCACAGGCTCATAAGTTAGCCACGTATACAGTTACACTTTCACTTTCCTAGTGTAGATCTGTCCTTAATGACATCACAATCCTAAGTGGAAGTGTAATAGAGAGGTAGTCTGATCTTGCTAAAACAAAAGGAAAAACTATGTAGCACTTTAAAGACTAACAAGATGGTTTAGTTAGTCTTTAAAGCGCTACATCGTTTTTTCTGAGTGGCAGAGTTACAGTTAATGCAGTTAGGCTGACACAATATCAGGGTACACATTACACTACTCATATCGACTGTTACTGACTTTCAAAAGTCACGCCACAATATCGCAAAGCAACAGTACAACCCATATGAATGCTTCTGATGAGGATGCACTCTCCTGACACAAGAAGCCAAGTATGCACACAAGCAATTTAATAACTGTGGTGGCTGTATGCCAATGTAAGTATGTCCATGTAAATTCTGTAGCAGAGACATGGCCTGAGAAAGTTAAGGGAACTAATGGTAAGTTATTTCTGAATCCTTTCCATGCTATCAGATTTTGC
The DNA here is from genome assembly GCF_052426305.1 of Pelodiscus sinensis. Lineage (NCBI taxonomy): Eukaryota > Metazoa > Chordata > Testudines > Trionychidae > Pelodiscus > Pelodiscus sinensis. The sequence continues at coordinate 13,986,791 of NC_143085.1, forward strand.
TTAGGGTAGTGGTCCCCAATGTGGTGCTTGCAGGCGCCATGGCATCCGCCAGGGAATTTATGTATGCCTGCTGAACAATCTGGGCCGGCCCTGCCCCCGGGCATGCGGCACGTGCGGTGCTGGCCACAGCCGCAGCCCCGGGCACGTGGCACATGCCGGTGCCGGCCCCGGGGTGCATGGGCAGCCCCTGTCCTGGGCGCACAGCGCATGTGCAGTGCCGGTCCCAGGTGCCCGGCCGCCCCAAGAGGTTGGGGACCACTGGCATAGGGTATGAACAAGACTGAACCCTCCCTCCCTCTCATGTTTGCCAGAATGCTTACCTTGTGTTTCTATAACGTAGGCCATCTCTAAACTTACTTGTGGCTCATCGGTCCAGAGGTCGATCTTCTGGCATTCAATTTAGCAGGTCTTAATAAGGACCCAGTAAATTGAACACTGAAGGCACCCCTATCAGCACGGGTACTCTTACTCCTCCCAAGGAGTACAGGAAGTGAATGGGAGCATTTCTCCTGTCGACCTCCCCCAGTGGGGACGGTGCCAAAGTTATGTTGACTCCAGCTAAGCAAATAACGTAGCTGGAGTTGTGGATCTTAATTCAAATTTATCCCCTAATGTAGACCTGGCCTTAACTTTTTTACTAGGACAAGTTAGACTAGAAGCTGAGTCAGCTGTTTTTTCTGTAGTCCCTACCCTTTGACTTGTCCTCCCCAGAGTTAAAATTCCCCACATACACTCCCGCTTCTGACCCCCGCAAGATTGCTGATTTCCAGGCTGTGGGAAGGAGCAGTTTCTTGGTAACACTTACTGGGTAACCATTCACATCCTTAACATCCACCATGAAAACTGACTGAAAGACCACATGCAAAAAGCAGTTATCAATTGTTCACTATCAAACTGTAGGACACATCAATAGAGGTCCCACAGGTATCTGATCTGAGTACGGTACTAGTCAATGTTTTCAGAAGCTTCAGAGGGGTAGCTGAGTTAGTCTGTACAAGATAAACTTAAAAAACAACAAATAGTCTGGTAGCACTTTATAGACTAACAAAACATGTAGATGGTATCATGAGCTTTCGTGGGCACAACCCACTTCTTCAGAGGTTTTCTTCAGAATATTTTCATTTATGATGGATGAAAGTTTAGGGAGTATGCTTACAAAATCTGCAGATGACATCTCAGTCAGAGGAGTTACAAGCAATCTGGAGAAAAGGATCAAATTTTAAAATGATCTTGACAAATCAGTATGAAATCAACAAGATGCAATTTACTAAAGACAAGTGCAAAGAACAACTTTTGGGAAGAAAAAAAGTGGAAAATAACTGGCTAGGCAGCATTACTACACAGAACTCTATGAGGCTGTAGATGTAGAGGATCACAAATTGAAAGTCAGTGTGATTTTGCTGAAAGGGGGGGCATTCTGGGATGTATTAACAAAATAGCGAAGGTAACCATTCCACCCTACTCAGCACTAGTGAAGCCTCAATTTAAGTATTGTGTTCCGTTTTGGGTGCCATATTTGAAAGGATATGAAAACACTGGAGACAGTCAAGAGGAGGGCAAAAAAAAAAAAAGTTTAGAAAACATGACCTAGGAGGAAATGTTGACAGAACTGGGCATGCTTAGCTTAGAGAAGAGAAGGCTGAAGGAACACATGAAAGAATTCACATAAATAAAAGGTTGTTATAAAGAGGGCAGATCAACTATTCTCCATGTCCACTTAGGACAGGACAAGTAGTAATCTGCTTAGTTTGCTACAAGGGATACTTAGACTGGATGTAAAAATGTTATTCCTAACAGGTTACATAAGAGGTTGTAGAGTCCCTATTACTGGAGGCTTTTAAGAAACATGTTACATTAACTCCTGTCTATCGGTCTAGGTCAGTGGTCTCCAATCTTTTAACCACAAGATCACTTTTTCAATAGATGTGCAATGTAAGATCCACCTCAAACCCAAATACCCTTGTGCCACTTCCTTTCCACCCCTTCTCTGAGGCCTCACCTTGCTCACTCTATCCCCCTGCTTCCCCCATCCTCACTCACTTTCACCAGGCTGGGGTAAGGGGTTGAGGTGAAGGCTCTGCTCTTGGCCCAAGGAGTTGCAGTGTGGGAGGGGCTCCAGGCTTACGCCAGGGTGGGGTATTGGGGTCCAGGAAGGGTTTCAAGGTGCAAAGTCTGGGAAGGAGTGGGTGCAGGGTGAATCACATCTTGGGCAGGAGATTGGGTTAGGAATGTAAGCGACTAAGCTTATCCGATACTCTAGTAGTGACTCGACTAGTTGCTTCCCCCCTCCCCTTTGCTGCTTTTATCAAAGAGAGGCAGCAAGGGGGGGGAGCAGAAACTTGTGCTAGAGGAAGCCGGCTCCCTGCAGCACCATCTCTGTGGTGGGGGGCCGGACAGCAGGGAAACAGCGTGAGTGGGGACTGAAGCAGGTGCCACTTGCACTGGTTCCCATTGTGACTGCTTCAACCTTTGAAGTGTACAAGAGTCCTGTTGGCTCTGTGCTCCCTGCAGCATTCTCTGACCCTTGCTGCCTCTATGAGAGGTTTATAATGCAGAGCCACAGCATGGGTGGCTCCCAGAGCCAGCACGAGCCAGGACTGCTCAGTCCCAGCTTGAAACGACTTCTGGAGCTACTCCTGCTGCAGCTCTGCAGAGCAATCCTATCAACTAATCGTATAGTCAATACAAATTATATCAACTATACGATTAGCCAGATAACCACATTTTAACATCCTTAGGTTAGTGTAGGAGGAGGATCAGGGATAGGACAGGGGTTCAGGAAGCAGGCTCTGGCTGGGCACCATTTAACTGAGAAGGCTTCTGGGTGGTGGAGCAGTGGGGTTAAGATAGGCTTACTCCTACCCTAGCCCTGCATCACTCCTGAAAGCAGCTGGCATGTACTAGCAATGGCTCCATAGTGCCATGCGCTGTCCCTCATCTACAGACACTGAGCCCACAGCTTCTACTGGCCACGAATCTGTTATTGATCAATGGGAGCTGCAGGGACATGCCAGTCACTTCCAGGAGCAGCAGTTACCACAGGGATAATGACTCCAACCGTGACAGGTTGGGCATTTTAGAACTCACTGCTCAAAGAATTACATTTAAGAGAGAAATGAAAGTTATGAAATGCACAGACCAGTTAAAAACCAAACTAACCCACTTTGCAAGCAGAAACAGTAGTAACAACAAACCCACACATATGGGTTGGGTCGGGAAATGAGAGGGAAGGACAGTGTGTGTTTGTGAGAATGACAGACACACACACAGGCCGTGTCCAGACTCAGGGTTTTTTTTTTTCGGGAAAAGTAGCCTTTTCCCGAAAAAACTTCCCCTGCGTCCAAACTCAAGCCACGTTCTTTCGACATTATTTCGAAAGAACGCGGCTTTTCTTTCGATGGCGGTAAACCTCAATTTACAAGGAAGAACGCCTTCTTTCGAAAGTTCCTCTTTCGAAAGAAGGCGTTCTTCAATGTAAAGAGGCCGTCTTCGAAAGAGAGCATCCAGACTCGCTGGGTGCTCTCTTTCGAAAAAGCGGATTTCTCTTTCGAAAGATCCGCCTGCAGTCTAGACGCGATCTTTCGAAAGAGGCTCTTTCGAAAGATGCTTTCGAAAGAGCCTCTTTCGAAAGAAGCCTGCAGTCTAGACATAGCCACAGTGTGTGAGAGTGAGAGAGATTTGCACTGCCAAGCTCCCTCCATCCCCTTCTCTCTGTGTGGAGAATGGGATACAGAAATGGGGGGAGGAGGGACACCCTGACATCAGCGCCACCTCTTTTCTCCCTCCCATACCCTGCATAGCAAGCAGGAGGCCTCCCAAGGGGGCAGCCCCAAAGCAGAGGGCAGAAGCAGCATAACAGTGGGGGGAGGGGCAAATGAAGTGCCAGTGCTGATAGCTTCTCAGCCAACCCAGTCAGGATCCCCTGTCAGAGGCTCCAAGATCTACTGGTAGATTCCGATTTACTGGTTGGTGATCACTGGTCTAGGTATACTTCATCCTGTCCCCACACAGGGGGATGGACCAAGTGACATATTGAGGGCCTCACCTATTTTTGATTGTCTCAAAAGTAAATCCTAGACTCTGATGGCTTTTTCTTCTCACTGAAGAAGCCCACTAGCCCACTTCCGCCCCTCTCCCCCAAAAAAACCCTCAATTTGGAAAATGTCTTTAGAAGAAATTGGATATACTATATCTCTCACCTGTCCCCTGCATTAGCAGTTGATTGGCATCCAAATTCATCACCATAGCTCATTTACAGGCCCTGACATGAAGACAGAATGCAAAACCAGAGCATGAGAGGATTTATGTTTTCTCCCAAACAGAATTTCGTTGTAGCAACATCTAAATTCCCTCTGGTGGTCCTTAACAGACAGAACATTTCTACAAGGGAAGTGTACTTGGACATCAAACCTGACACAGTGCTGGGCTAAAGTTTTCAGCAGTGACAAAGAGGCTCTAGATTCTAGTAGCAGTCAACCACAGCTCTCCAACTGTATTAGTTTTACTGAGTTGAAAATCAGCTTTTGAAGAAAGTAATATTTGAAACTTGGAAGTTTGTTCTTGATTTGGAGAATTTCGCAATAGAGCAGTTTCTTAATCCCTATATACCTATCTTGTTTCCTTCTCATTCCACCTAGGCATTTACAGCACCCATCACTGAGTTATTCCACCTACCCTCTCTATTTTCTTTTTGAATGCATCAAAGAATGTAATGTTCCATCCACAGAAAGTCTCACATCTACTATATATTTGGGAGAGTTTCTCTGAGTGAGCAAGCCAGTCTGTTTCTCTGTCCAATAACTCCTCTTAAATGGTAAGCGCTAAGATCACCAAATTTGGTATACAGCTTTCTCTTATAATTTAAAGCAAAGTATGGGTTTGGTTTTGAGCGGGGGAGCTGAAGCTCCTTTCTCTACCTGAGGAATATAAGGATGCATTACAACCACACACACACACACACACACACACACACACCAAAAAAAATCCCAGGCAGGTGTATGTCTCGCCCCCGCCCCATTCCACCCTCCCACTGTCCCAGGCACCCCTTAGAGAGGTCAGAGAGCATGCATCTTCCCCCTACCCTCCATTCATATGGGAACATTGCTAGCTGTTCCCCTTAGTCAAGGAGCAAGGGAAAAGCACAATTTGCTCCATTCTTCACTCTGGCTGGGGAGTGCAGGGGGCAGACAAACCTAGACCTGCCCCAACCCGGTAATCACCTCCTCACCCCTGGCTATGCCCACTGGTGCTTCAGCAGCCATGAAGAGGTGCTTCTCACCTGACCCCCAAGCTGCTGCACTGAGGCAGCCTGCATCCTGGGGCACCATGCATCCTGAACCCCTCATCCTGAACCCACACCCTCACCCCCAACCCCACTCAAGAGCAATGATTTAAATGAAGAAAAACAAAACTTAACTGGAGTTAAGGATGCAAGCAAGACCACGTAAATCTTCTAGTTTATATATAAAGCCAAAAATTAGCCCACACCTACCGTACAGGTGCTGGGCACAATAGTGGTGCAATAAAATTGCCTGGTGCGGTGCTTACAGTGGACTTTCAACAACACTTTTTTTGTATAGTGTTCCCAGGGTGCTCCTAATGTCACTGATCACACTGTGCTAGTGATGAAGGGAAGAGCTACTGCTTTTCATTCAGAATACAACTGGAGCCTACCAAGCAAGAAAGAGGGTTAGGATTAAACCACTGAAGTAGTGGCCCTACTTACTGCTCCCCCCTAGAAGGCCTCTGCTTTAAAGGCCTATGAATAAGGTCCTACCAATTTCATGGTGGTGAAAAATGTGCGTGGATCATGAAATAAGCCTTTCTTTCCCTGTGAAATCTGAAGTCTCCTTGTTCCTAGTAGCATCCCATCAAAGGGGGCTTCCTACTTCCAACGACAGAGGAACGACAAACTGCTCTGGCAAAGGGAGGGGAATGGGAGACTAGACCAGGCCCAGCTCTTAGAACCTCCTGCAACTGCAACGGAAGCTCTGTGGTTGCTACCTTTGGAGTCCAGCTCTGACGTCAGCACAGAAGTGAGGGTTGCAATCCCAGGATTCCCCTGCAACAGGTTTGTGAGTAGGGATGTAAAATCCCATTTCACTGGCTATTCAGTTAAAAATATTATTTAACCAGTTAACTGACTAAAGAGGGGGTGAGCAGGGAGCTCCACAACCATCACTGGGCTGGCCCGCTCCCTCCCCCTGCAGGCAGGGGCTGCGTCAGCCCAGACACAGCAGCCCTTTCCTGCATCTCCCTGGCCATAGGCAGATGCTGCACTGTCCCAGGACACCAGAGTTGCCTCTGCCTGCAGCAGGCCAAGGTGCCCCACAGGGATGGGCTGAAGCAGCCCCTGTCCATGTTAGGCCCCCTGTGGGGCTGGAGCTGCCCCTGCTTGCCCATCAGTTAACCTGTTAAACCTTAATATCCCTATTCGTGACACACACCCCTCCTCTCACACATCTTCTTTTGGATCAGGATCCCATGGTTATAACACTGAAATTTACCAATTCTCAAATCCTATGGCCATGGAATTGGCCATAATGGACTATGAATTTGGTAGGGCCCTGCCTATTAGAAAGGACCCACAGACTGCTTAGGACTTTTCAAACTGCACAAAAATTGTTCGTCATCCCTTCTGAGTGCTGACATGCTGCTCCTCCCCATGCTGCAAGTCTGAGGCACAATATAAATTGAGTATGTAGCTAGGGATATTCAATTAATCAGCTAATCGATTAATTGAAGGAATTTCCATTGACTACAGGCAGTCCCCGGGTTACATGGATCCGACTTACATCGGATCCCTACTTACAAACGTGATGAGGCAACCCCGCACTAGCTGCTTCCCCCTCCAGCAGACCAGGGAGATGCGGAGCGGCTTTTCTCAGCAGACACCTCAGCTTGAGAATAAAGAACTGAGGAAAGTGAGGTGTGGGAGAATAAAACTGAGCTCTGGAGAAATGTTTGGCTAGAGTTTCTCCTACAATATGTACCAGTTCCGACTTGCATACAAATTCAACTTAAGAACAAACCTACAGTCCCTATCTTGTACGTAACCCGGGGACTGCCTGTACTTGATTAGTCAATAAGGGGGAGCTGTGCCTCACCCTTTTAAATATAGCAAGAGCCATCGGTGTCACTTACTACATTTAGAAGGCAGAAGAGCAGCGGGGAACTGCAGGGATTTGTACATTTCAAAAGTAGAAGCACCTCAGGGCACATGGGTGAGTGGGGGACTCAAGCCGTCCTCTGTTGGCCCTGTGCTTCCTGCAATCTCTTCAGCTTTTGAAATGTATAAGAGCTCCATGAGGCTCTTGTACATTTCAAAAGCAGAAGCAAGGCAGCTGGAACCAGTACGAGTGGGAACTGCTTCAGTCCCCGCTCACAATGTTTCCCTGCTGTGCCTCCGCCTCTGCTGCCCACCCCCATGGAGATGGAGCTGGGGGGGAACTGGCTTTTAAGCCAGCTCCCTCCGCCCTCCAGCACCAGATCTTTCTTCCCTCCCACTGCCTCTCTCTAATAAAGGTAGCGAGGGGCGGCGTGGGGGGGTGTGACTAGTCAAATCACTACACGACTAGCTGATAAGCTTATACTTATTGGATAGTCAACAAGTCACTTACATCCCTACATGTAGGTGTCCAATGTAGGACAGATCCCAAGTTGCATCAGTGGGATAAATCCTCAAACCAGGAGGGGATTGAAAATCTATTTAAACAGATTCTAGCCTTGGTGAGAGGTATCTTCCCCTACAGGAAGAGATAAGCAAACGGGCAATCAGAGGACACTGAGACTAGAACACACTGTGGCAGACAGATGGCCACTCCGGCTCAGACTAGTCTTAGAATTTTAAACTTGTCACTTCACTTAAACACTGGCAGTTTTAGATACAAAGAAAGGGAATGGAAGATGAAAACTAAGACACCTGAGTCAAATGTCAAGAGCCTTTTTGATTCACAGAACTCCAAACTGCTCTAAGACCAAAGATTAGGCTAAAAAGAAATTCCTCTCTCTCAATACAGCACAGCCCAGATGACAAAAATTCACCTGCAGCTCAGCTACACTCTAGCAGAAAATTCACCCATTATCACCTCCCACCTGACAAAATTAGCATGCTACTATAAGCTGTAAAGAGCAATTGAGATCAAACATAAAACTAGCAACACGCTGGTCTCCTCCTAATGTGAGGGCTGGCAAAATACCACCCAGTGAGAGCCTCAGCCAGGTTTCCTGCCTGTTCACCCCTCTGCACAGGATGACCATGTGCTTCTCTCAATTCTGTGAGCACAGGGGGAGAAGGGGAGAGGCTCCATGGCCTGTCCCTGTACCAGCACAATCTTGCAGCTCCCACAGGCAGGAAAACCCTGAGGTTTCAGCACTCAGAGAAGCACATGGCTCCCACAGCCAGTTGCTAAAAGAGGCATGCAGGGGCATGGAAGGCAGGAAGCCTGGCTGAGGATCCTGCTAGGCTGTTGGCTGGGAGGCACCCAGGTAAGTACCTCCCTGCCAGAACCTGCCTTGGGCACTCCAGCCTCCCTCCTTCCCTCTGCCTTCTTCCTGCACCTCCTACCTCACATAATCCAAACTCACCCGCAACCTTCTGCTCCCCTGCCCCACGTAACCCAAACCCTCCACATTCCAAGTCTTACACCCATACCTCCTCCCAGACCCGGAACTCCAACCCCCTGCCTTAGGTCACAACCCAAATCCCTGCACCCCATCGTACATTCCTCCTTCAGGCCACAAACCTCTCCCAGATCTTGCATCCCCTGCCCCCATACTGCCTCCCTTCATTCAAACATCCTCCCACATCCCACACCCCTTCCTGCACCCTAATCTCCTATCCCGAGCTCCCTTCTGCACCCAACCTCCCTCCCAGACCCTGCACCTCCTCCATTAATACTGTGAAGAGTGCAGTCCTTGACAACTTACCAAATTCTTGGAGTGACCCCCCATCAAAAATTATTGCCTACCCCTACTCTAATGGGTCAGAATCTAGTCTTTCCCCAGTAGGGTGAGTTAATGCCACAATATGCTATTGTTAGGATACAGAAAGCACAGAACCAGGAAATCCAGTGTTCACACCAACACTGACTTCTTCACTCACACCTTCCTCCACATATGCCTTTTAGCACAGGGAACCCACATTAGTCATTTAAGTGTGAAAATTAATGCGGGTTTGGGCACCTAGAATCAAAAGCCTCCCGTTCCCAAGTTCAGAGGCCCTCCCTTAGGTTTGGGATAAATGTGTTTTTTATAAATCTCTCTACCACTTGGTTTGTAGAAGAGTTTGCCACACTATTTTTAAACTGCATGCAACTAAGCTAAAAACATAGCCTGAAACACCCACCCAATGCGGTCACAGCCCAGAAATGCTGGGATTTTAAAACTCCAGTCCAGGCCAGTATAAAGGGACTGCACACACACGTGTCAATCAGCTTCAATGGCAAAACAGAGAAGCCCAGGATGGGATTTCAAAATGGCACAAACTTTCTTGGTGGGAGAAGCTGCCAGTCTCGCAATACACAGGGAACATTCTGAATTGTTAGTATTAATTGACAGGTGGGTACTTGGAGACGCAGGCTCTACTTCTATTCTAGTTTTTCTTCATCCATCTCCAAATTCAAATAAATTGAATCTTTAGGTAGTAATAAAGAAAAGAGGAAAAGAAGCCAGTTATATATAAACGATATAAAAGCTAGATATTTTATGAACAGTTTTTTTTCAGACTTAAATTGCCTATACACAGTCTGACATTTTTACTTTAACCTAGTTTAAAAGCAAACAAAAAGGAAGAAATCTTTCACACAATGCACAGTCAACTGACGGAACTCTTTGCCAGAGGATGGTGTAAAGGTCAAGACTACAACAGGGCTCAAAGGAATTACATAAGTTCGAGGATAGGTCCATCAACAGCTCTTAGCCAGGATAGGTAGGAATGGTGTCCCTAGCCTCTGTTTGCTGGGAATGAGCAATGAGTGGTGGATCACTTGATGATCCCCTATTCAGTTTGTTCCCTCTGATAAGTCTGGCATTGGCCATTGTCAGAAGACAGGATAGCGGACTAGATGGACCTTTGGTATGACCTAGTATGGCTGTTCTTATGAGGAATATCTCCCTCCCTCCCTTAGCACCAGTGGGAGGCGGGCGGGGGGGAAGCACCACTACAGGAGTGCAGGGTATTTACGGAGAGTGGTAAATAGGTAACAAAATTCTGGGGTGCAAAGGCAGCAAAAAAGCCTGCTATTGTTCTAGGTTTGGGTACTCAGACTGATAATGAAGATGACAGAGCTAAGCCCACATGATTCCTGAACAGCTTAAGGGTTCTGTTGTGAAGCAGGTAAACTAATATCACTTGTACCTGTTCCAAACCACATATTAATACAGCTTCTGTTTCCAAAAAATCTGCTGGCTGCTCTCCTGGAAGGAGCTCTTATCTCCAAGACGATCTTGCATTTTTTGCCTAGTTTCTGAAAAAGGATCTCAAATAAGTGGCTGAAGCAGGGTTTTGGAAACTCCAGTGTTTATCTTTGCTGATAAGCCTGCAATCTTGCTGGGAGCACATCAGCCAGGTGTAGCTAAATCTCCTCTAGCCAATGCCTTCTTACAGAATGGATTCTAGGCCTGGGCATTTCATTTAACCCCTTAATGGCCCGTGCTTAATAATTTTCTGCACCCAAGTTTTTGTAAAAGAGGCACATACAGAAATAACCCAATCACTGGGAGACAGTCAGTAAGAGCCCACTGGTTTTCCTCAAGCTGGAGAACTGTTCGATGCAAGGAGTATTTAGGAGATCTGATCCTTTGCTAGTGGGTTGAAAGCCTGATCATTCAGGTTTGTTAATACATGAGTTTGCGTGTGTGGACCAAGAGCTCAAGGCAAAAATATCAAGGGTCCCTAGGGCCTTCCGAAGGTTGTGATGCCTAGAGCTTGGGCTGCTGAAAGCTACAAACAAGCAACTGTTCTCTCAAACAGCTTCCACTTCTCTTCCTCCACCACCTCCAATACTTTTCATCACAACTTGCCCAGCCATGTGCTTTGCCTGAGGTGTTTTTGAAAAGGTATTTTCCAAAGTTTGTTTGTATTTATGTTATACAGTGCACCAGGCTTTCAGAAGTACCAAGCGCTCGTAGAGGGAGTCTGCACTTAACCTGCTGCAGCCTATATTCCAGAAACACTTCTTGCCATGTGAGAGAACATTTACTCATTAACTGGTCCATAAAGAACCACTACCTCTAGGTCTGCCTGTCCCCCATACTGTAAATATCACATACCTACTATTTCTTTGTATTGCTGTATTACCTGTCTTCCCATTGCTCATCAACAAAAAAACAACCTACTGGAAATCTAAACTGAAATGTTTTCCTCTGTTTTGGAGCAACACAGTGGGTCTTGGATTTCTAGTGCTCCAGAAGGAATCAGAAGCCAGGCAAAGCATTATAATGAGTCTACTGGAATTTCCATTACAATATTACAACTCAGAGACACCGTGCAATAGAGCCGGGAATGCTTGCCGGTCGGTGTTCACAGGGCCTGGCAGAACTCAAGTTTGATGAAGCCAACAAGTTTCTTCAACACCATTTGCAAAGATTTATTCAACTCTCATGACCAGCTTAACATTGTCTTACTAAAAAGAAACACAAGACCATAAAATTGTTTCCAGACAGAAAAGCATAGAGACACAAACTTTTGTTTGGATTCTGATACAAAAATATAGGTTTCATGTGCAACCCTGCTAGTGCACCACAGCCCTCACTGTTTCTGCTGATTTTGCTTTCACCTCCCAATGCAAAGCTAGCTGAGTTTTAGCATGCAGGTCTTTGCAGGAATAGCTGTAAGTCAGGCATGTCAACCTGACATTTGGAGGGCTGCATGCAGCCCGCTGGAAAATTTTTGCAGCCTACTGGCTGCTGGGAGCACATAGCCCAGTGCCTGCTCATGCCCAGCCAGGCTGCTCTGTGCACATACACACAACTGACTGGGCGCTCTGCACTGGACACTCCAGCAGGCGCTCACAGCCAGCCAGGACGCTCCACACACACGCTCATGGCCGCTCCATTGGGTGCTCCAGCAGGTGCTTACAGTCAGCCAGGACGCTCCGCACACATGCTCACGGCCGCTCCACTGGGTGCTCCAGCAAGTGCTCACAGCTGGCCGCTGTGCTCATGTTGCCCCACCGCCTCAGGCGGCAATGTCAACTCCAGGACCCAGCTATTAGGCTGAGGGGGGAAATGGGGCAGGGAGAGCCTGGCTCTGGGGGAGGAGGGATGGGTTATTTTGTTAATATTTAGTTAGTTAGTTATTCCCAAATAAAATCACAAAATGTATATTAATTTGATATCAATAAATGTGCCTTTTTTTTTTGCAATTGCACGAATAATTCTATCTTTATGCAAAATCTCAAACGTACAAAGTATCTGAAATTTTCACAGAAGCCTGTTCTTTTCGATGGACCATGGTCTATACTTGTTTTTATTTCAACAAAACAAGATATATATCATATATAAAGTTTAAAAGTACCTTAAATTTATATTTAAATTAAAAATTATGTAAAATTAATTTTAAAATTATTTAATATGAGCAAATAATTTTACACATCAAATTATTGTAATATTATAAAACATACCTAAAAGCCAGGTGTCCGGTATTGGTGCCTAAAATGGGTTTTGTTTTTTTGTTTTGTTTTGTTTTTTTGCTCGACAAATCATGGGAATCGTAGGTGGCCCTGAAAGCTATCAGTTTTTTTTCACGGCCCTCAGCAGGCTTCGAGTTTGACATGCCTGCTGTAAGTCACATTCCCCCTCATTGTTGGCTTATCCTACACAATCCAAATAAAGTTTTGCTAGAGAGAAACAGCCTTTCAGAACACAAAATAAACTCCTAGAAACTGAAAATGACTTTTCTCTTCTGAAATGATCCAAACAACTGAAGTGCTGGGAACCATGATAAAGGGGGAGCGTGGAGATGTGCTAAAGAAGTCGAGGAACAGAAGTGGGCAGGGTGAGCCAACTGCTAATGTCACTCAAAGCCCAGAAACCCTCTGGAAAGGGTTAGCTGCATGCTAGACTGCTGAAGAATGAAAATGGCTCTGCTCTTCACTGGGTTCTCTCTTAGGAGGTTCTGAACAAGTTTGGGCAAACTCAGGGACATTGACCAGAGCTGGAAGGCCTGGTCTTTTAAAAGGGCACAGAGTTCCATGCCACTGCTACTGTATGCAAGTACAATACGGTTTTGGGTCCAAGAACTACATTATCAGGAAGAAGGGGACATTACAGCAGTTCCAGTGTGAGAGAAAACAACAAACTGTCCCTAGTACGTAGATGGTCACAGAGCATTCCCACAGAGTGACCAAGTGTTTTCCTATCAGATATCATCAAAGTACCCTTCAGAAGTGAGGATTTATTATACCCAATTTCCAGATAGGTGAACTGAGTCAGAGCTTAAGCAAATTGCACAGAGGCAGAACAAGAGAGAACTCAAGAGGTCCCAATTCCCCTTTCTGTGCTCTAATCATGAGACATGCTGTGTAATATTTTCACCCCCTATTGTACAGTAGGTCAAAAACAACTACCCAGAGGTGGGCAGTAAGATACATCAGCTGGCATAAGAGTCACTGAGCAAGGGTTTAGCGTAGGTGTATTTGCTAAGGTGCATATGGTATGAAGCAGGATACCATTTCCAAACACAGTATGTGCTAGATTTATACATTATCCTTATCACCGGCCTGCAACTTTCTACTTGCACAATACTGGACACTCTTGCCCCACACCTTTCCCCACTCCCACCATCTCCACCTTCCTCTGTTAACTGCTCACTTCACACTCACTTGTTTTCACCAGGCTGGAGCAGAGAGTTGAAGTGCAGGGGGATAGAGGTCTGAACTCTTGACTCTGGTGCGGGTCTGGGGCTGTGCCATGCTTACCTCAAGCTGCTCCCAGAAGCAGAGGCACGTCTTCCCTTCAGTTCTAGAAGGCAAGCATCCAGGAAGCTCTGCATGTGCCCCATACACGTGCCACCCCCATAGCGCTTACTGGCCTCAGTTCCCAGCCAATGGGAGCCGCAGAGCTGGTACTTGGGGCAGGAGCAGCATGCAGAGCGCTCTGCTGCCCCCAAGTGTAAGAGTCGAAGGTGGGAAGCTGCCTTAGCTGCCACCAATCAATCAGACTTTTAACAGCCTAGTTGGCAGTGCTAACCAGAGCCACTGTGGTCCCTTTTCAACTGAAAACCAGACACCTGCCAATCCCACACTGGCATTTTTCTGATTGTGGTGGTGGAGTGAAAGGTTGGAGGCAGAATATCTCTGATGTATACATTTAAAAGGTAAATCTGCTAAGAGGAACACCTGAGACAATGAAATATTCCACCAGGAGGAAATCTCCCCTTCCAAGCCAGACAGGTTAGCCAAGCATTCCGCAAGCTACAGGAAATGGGGGGAGGCCTAGACTGGAGAAGAATTAGCAGGTCAGGATTAAGCTCTGCCACCCCCAGTGGTGGATACTGGTCCTGCCTAAAACTGGCTTTTGCATCCAACACCAGAAACAGAGTTGCTGCTTATGGTCTTTCTCCTCAAGAAGGAGCTTCCTTGTGCTGTTTTGCTGAAGGCTATTTCACACCAGCAACCAGCAATATTCCTACGTGGCAGAACACACTGTTTATGTAGTTAGCTTGTGATAAAAGATTTAGCTGCTAGAAAACAGTAGGACTGTGAGAGAAGATAGGGAGTTCTTATCTTGCCCTGCAATAGAAGTTTGATGGTACTCTGTTACTGAACTCAAGTCTGTACTGAAAGGAATAGATCAGCGTCTATGGCAGCTCTTTTCTGTTCCGTGGTGAGAGAGAAAGGAGGAGTTTATGCAATGATTTACTGAACAGGAAAAATATTGAGTGTCTGTTTACAGCATCCTGGAACAGTCTCATGAGATGTTCATCACCGTATCTACTTTAAGGCATGGACACTTAGGTATGATCAACAGATTTCTAGGTCTAGCGGATATAGCTTGAAGAGACTTGTGTAGGAATAGAGAAAAAAAATGACTGGAGCTGTTTAGTTTAGAGAGAAAATATACTGGAGGTGTGCAAAACAGTGAATACGAGAGAGAAAAAAAGACAAGATGCCACTATTTATCCCTCCCCTTTCCACAAGTCAAAATGTATTTAAAACCGGTTGTATTTCCTTCCAAGTACAAGAAACCATTGGAACGCATTGCTATGAAATACACGATGGCTGGGAGCTTAAGACATTTTTGTTTTGTTTTTTTTAAAGGCATTGGTGGTCAGTGCAGCTAGGGCTGGGGGAGGCAAGTCCTGCAGCCCTGAAACCACAGAGAAGGGAGGAAGCAGGGCAGCACGCTGAGCACGCCCACCCAACCACCACGGGGGAAGGGGGCCTCCCCTGCCCAGAGCACCGGGGGAGGGAGAAGACTGAGTGGCCCCAGCCGTCCTGACCCTGAAGCACAGGGAGAGTAAGTGCTAAAGGGCAGCAAAACTCCACCCTCCATATGCCTACAGCAGGAATTCTGGGGGCAGAGCCATGCCTGGCAGTTTGGGAAGGCAGAGCCTTCTCCCACCCAACATACTGGACACTCATGAAAAAAGGGATAAGATTTAAACAAAGCGGTCACTACCCAGCTACACAATTTAGAAGGACACAAGACCTCATACTTCAGGGCATAAACCTAACTATTTGCTTCTCCAGAGGGCCAGTTATTCCTTAGCAATTGACTTTTATGGTTCCTCTCACCGTTCTCTGAGGCATCTGGCATTTGCCTTTATCAGAGAGGATGCCAGACTAGACGAGACTGATCCTGGTTTTGATCTGGCATAGCAGTTCCTACATTCCAAGCTGTAAAGGAAAGAATGTGCTGGAAAAAGTGTAGAGCAGTCTCTCTTAACCTTTTTAAGACCAAGGAACACCAAACAAATTTTTGTTATGAAGAACACCAAGGATTTTTTTTTTTGGGGGGGGGGGGAGGCCTCAACAAAAAGGTCGAGGGGGAAAAAGGGTCGGGAGGAAAGTTATTGAGAAAAAAAGGTTGTCTGCTTTAAGGGCAGCCATTTTGAATTCTGTTGTTCTCCGCAGCACACCTCCGACTGCCTCACGGCACATAAGTGTGCTGCAGAACACAGTTTAAGAAACACTCGTGTAGAGCAAGTTCCATTGACAGACAGCCCTGTTACAGAGCCTTTGTACCCCATCAAACTCTGCACACAAGTTAGGGGGAAGCAGGAGCATACAGCAGTGAGTAGGTTGTTTCTAGAACACCACAGGTCAAGCTTTATCTCCAGTTGTGGGTGCTTAGATGTACAAGGGGGCTAAGTTTGGTCTTTTAAGCCCCCATCAAGGGAGAAGGGATGCACTAGAGTGAATATGTTATAAAATAAAACAAAAAAGGATCAGTAAAATGATAGATTTAAAGCTGAAATAGTGATATTGGTAGGCATGAAGGCCCCAAAGATGGAAAAAAAACAACAACCCAAGAACACCACTCTCCAGAACCAGGAATGTTTCTGCAGCTAGAAAACATAGATTTTCCCCCTCCACACTCCTTCCTGTTAGTCTTTGGATGAGCCTTGCAACTACCAGCAGAATAGTAGTGCAAGTTCATACACCACCTTGTAAATCTCAGGACCAGGATATTGCATCTACTCCAAAAGGGCATTTAAGACAATAGCCTCTGTCTTCCTCTGGAGCAGAGAGGCTACAAGTCAGCTGAGAAAATTGCCATTTTGGGGAAACTGGATCCATGTTCAGACTGAGGCCTCCTGAGGTATGTTCTACAGAAGTTGCTATTGGGTATCTGCCGAGAGCAGCATCCTGGAAAACCATCTCACTCATACCCTTGCTTTGCAAGCACTGCTTGAAATCCAGTGTCACTGTTGCATTATTCATTACTATTAACTATTACCATAGCATCTAAGTGCTCTAAACATGCACCAGAACCTCACTGTGCTAGGAGGCACTGTACAAAGAACACAGAACAAAAATCCCTCCTTGCCCACAAGTCCTCATTCAACTTCCCATGCCAGATATCTAGCAGCACGCACCACAGACAAGACATTAACAAGAATTACAACACTAGCTAATAAAAGCCAAGAAACCCCAAACCTATAACTAAAGATATTCTTGCTTATTGTAAAACAGAGAAAGCTACCAACTGTCCACACTGATTGTTTAACTTCATTTCTTAACTCAGTTACCGTTAGATATAAATGTGCCTAAAATGGTTAGCAATATTTCAATTCAATTAATTAACAAAGAAGTGTTGACATAAGGGATGTAAGTGAGTAGTTGAGTAGAGTAATCGACTTATCTAGGCTTATCAGGTAGTCAAGCCCGACTACGCACATTTCC
Organism: Pelodiscus sinensis; assembly: GCF_052426305.1. Lineage (NCBI taxonomy): Eukaryota > Metazoa > Chordata > Testudines > Trionychidae > Pelodiscus > Pelodiscus sinensis. The sequence goes on from NC_143085.1 coordinate 14,004,139, forward strand.
ACCCCTCACTCTGTATCAGAGGGAGCAGTGTGGCGGGAGTGAGGGGAGGCTGCTTCACATCCTGTGGAGCAGCCCTTCCTATGGTAGTCCAGACTGGCTGCGAATAGAAGCTACTCTAGCAGCAGCTCCTGTCCACAAGCGGTCCCAGCTCCCCATGGACAGGGACTGCTGTACCCAGCATGTGCTGGCATGAGCAAGCCCATCTCCGTCCCAGCTTGTATAGGTCCAGAACCCTACCCCCACTGCAGTTCTGCAGTTTCAACATACTAAGAGCTAAGCAGGCTCCCTGACTAGGGATTTTAAATATCGGTTAACTGAACAGTCGAGTGACCCAATACATTCTTATAGGTTAATCGACTATTCTGTAATCCCTGGGGGCGGGGCAGGCAGCAGCGTGGGATGCCAGATGGAGCCAGTTTAAAAACCAGCTCCTCTTGCGGACCAGCTGTTTTTTGCCCTGTGCTGCTGTCTCTTAGAAAGAGGCAGCAGTGAGGGGTGGGAGCAGCCCCTATCTACGGGGGAATGGGGTCTGAGTTCCCAGACCTGGCGCAAACTGGAACTGAGACAGGCTGCGAGCCTACCCAGCTCCTAATATACTTTAAATGCGGAGCTACAGTGGGGGTTGTTCTCATACCCAGCGTGAGCCAGAACTGAGCTGGGCTGCTGGTCAGCCTGCTAAAAATTTACTGGTGGGGGGCCAGAAGGGGGAGAAATGCATGTAGTCTATAGCATTAACCTATACGCTTTTGCTTATTGATTAATCGATTACACTATTACATCCCTAGCCCAGTCTCGGTACAAGCTGAGACAGAGCACCTTCTCTTTAGGGATGTTAAAGACTAGTCGACTATCCAATAAGCATTTGCTTGTCTGTCAACTAGTTGATTTCTCCACCCCATCCTTGCTGCCTCTATAAAATAGAGGCAGCAAAAGGGGGTTCTGCGCTGCCACTTTGAACCTCCAAGGCGGCATTTCAAAGAGTCAGCTGTGGAGCCCAGGGTCAGCTGGGGACTCCCAATCTGACCCCAGGTTCCAATGCCACATGAAGCCCAAGATCATCTGGGAGTTCCCAGCTGACCCCGGGTTCCACTGCCATGTGGAGCCCAAGTTCACCGCCTCTGGCGTTTCAAAGGATAGCTGCCGTAGAGCCCAGGGTCAGCTGGGGAGTCCTCATTTCCAGGGCTCGACAAATTATACAAATCTACTCGCCCGTGGCGAGTAGATTGTAACCCGGAAGATCCGGGTTCCGGCGATCTCCACATGCGCAGAACGATCCACGCATGTGCAGATCACCGGACAGCGCGGCTGGTGAGGGGTGCTCACTGTGATTCGGCGAGCCCTGCTCATTTCCCTGGAACCCGGAGTCAGCTGGGGAGTCCCCAGCTGACCCCAGGCTCCTTGGCTTTGAAATGCACAAGAGCCTCTTGTACATTTCAAAAGGAGGAATGAGGAAGTGCCTATTGATTAGTCGATAGAAATTCCGTCGACTAGTCAAATAACTGCATTTTAACATCCCTACTTCCGTTATTGACTAATGATATAGTTCCGCGTTTCTCAAACTGTGGGTCCCCACCCCACAGGGAGTCGCGAGCAACTTAGAGGGGGATCACGGTATCACAAAGTTTGAGAACCCCTGGTATAGTTTGGCTAATTATTTAGTCAATAACATTTTTATAAACACCCCTGGTTGACATAATAAACTAATGTTCTTTTTAGATGGAAAAAGGCCTGCTTGAATGAAACAAGGGGTTTATTCCATTATCAATCATCAAATTAGAGCATAAAAATGGAACATCCTCTTGCAGCAATAGGACAAAACACTAGAGTCTGTATTAGGGTTGTAAAATCCTGTGTAATTAGTTAACTGGTTAAATGTTAAGTTTAACTGGTTAACTAATAAAATGGGGAGAGGGGTTCTAGCCTGTTGGTCTGGAGCCGTCCCCTATCCCACCATGGTCATGCTGGAATGGCCCCCCTGCCATGAGTAGGGGCTGCTGCAACCCAACTATTTCTGACCCCCTGCTGGGCTGCCATCTCCCAGCCCACGTGGAATCAGAAATAGCAGCCGGGCAAAGAGCTGCCAGCCAGCTCTTCCTCTCCCTCACCCCAGTGCTACTGCTTCTGCCCCCCATGAGACTGTCAGCTCCCAACCTGCACTGTCAACTCCCAGCCTGCAAGCCCGTGCAGTCTGGGAGCCAGCAGCCACATGGGACTAGAGCAGTCCTTTTTCTGCTCCCAGGTAACAGTTAACCATTACCCAGCAAGCATAATTTATTAAGGGTGATGCTTACCAAGTAACCAGTTACCCATTCATATTCCTAGTCTATATCACAAAAGTCCTTTAAAGATTGGCATTTGGAAGAAAAAAATAAGCAAAAACAAGGTAACTGGAACTCAGTTATTGTATATGGGCATTAATGATTCCCTTGCCTCTTCAAAAATACTACTTATAGTTATCCTTTAAAGTTGTACCCAGTGTTGCCAGTTTTGGTTGGACAAATTCCTGAAGTCTTCCTCATATGACAATCTTTAATTAAAAAGATTAATGATTAAATCCTGGAGGGCTGGCAACCCTAGACACTTGTATTTGCAGAACATCTCATTGTTCCTCACTGAACCACTTCCCATCTCTCCACAATGGGCAGTTTATGGAATGCTCCCAAAAACTCTATGGCAAAGCAACAACAGTTGGAATGTATGCAAATCCATTCAGTGGAGAGCTACACTACTATGTCCATTGTTCTCTCAAGGCGTTATTCCTTATTAATATTAATAGGTTAGTACTTTAGATTTATATAACATCTTTGGTCTACAGGCCCCCAAAGTGACTTACAGAATTAGACGTGTTATTGCCCCTGGTGAAACTGAGGCACATCCACCGCCACACACACGCACAAAAGAATCTGTTGTTTCCAGTAAGCCAAGCTCTTGGGCAGCTGCTCAGGAGAGATTCAGATGCCACCCAGCTCATTAACAGAGCATCCACAGAAAGCAGCATGTGTTTCTACTGGTGGTGTACATCCACACTGGACTCCATGCACATAAAATTTATTCTTTGCATGGATGGAAAAATTAGTGGGAACATTGCTGGTGTCTCCTCCAAAGTCATGGAGCAAGTTGGGGCAGAGCAGAAATAGAAACCCAAGTTCACTGATTCCCAAACCCTGAATCTAACCACTTAACACTGCATCCTAAACCAGGGGAGTAATGTATTCTCTAATAGTTATCACCAGGGGTATTTATCCCATTGTCTCTCTGAAGCCACTGAATACTGAGCACATTACTTCTCTGGTATAGTTTGTGTGTCCTCAAAGATGCAAAGCATTTCAAGCATATTTGAGTTACAAACACTATGAAGTTACAAGGAGGAACACACACAAAATGAATCTTCAGAATCAGAACGCTTTTACTTTGAGAATGGGGGAAAATCCTCTTATTAATCCTACAGACTCCCCTCCTCCAAGCAGGATGGGAGCGGAACATTTTACTTGAATTGGGAGTAAAACAAGGATCATGGATTAATTTCAAAACACTGTAGTGTTTTTTTTTAAAAAAAAGATTATTTCACTTCTCCCTTACTCCAATAGCAGACAGCAGAATGTAGAATGGTCAGACTCAGTTTTTAAAATATTAATAAGAGGAAAAATATCTACTCAGTGCAGTTTTAAAGAGGAGAGGGTCCTTCTAGACTAACACATTCACACATGAAAAAAAAAAACCAACAACCCTAGACTCCAGGGGAGGTGAGAGATTTGGTGGCTTCTAGCATTGGTCAAAGGATTGTAATGGAAATATTCTAAAAGCACTCAATAGCAACAGGCTTTTTCATGTCTTGGAAGGCATGGGCATGGAGAATAGTAAAAAGAGGAATTAAATCCTGTAGTTTATTTTTTTTAAGTTTTCACTTCAAATAAAGTGTTGTTTTAAAGTGTATAGGGCCAGCTGTTAGTGCATTGAACTGGAGGTCCACAGGTATTAGCCAACCAGAGCCTGTGAATTGTATTTAGTGAGAAATTTATTAGCTCAGTAAACACCCCTCTAGTTCCCCTCACTCCCAAACTGATGAAGTGAAACTTTGCAACATAGGAGGGCATATGAGACCTTGAGCACCCAAAGCAGTAGTTAGCCAGATTACAAGAGCTTTTAAAGGCAGTTGCTATAGCATTTACTACAATGAAATCTTTACATTTGCCAAGGCAGCATAAATGGTAAGTAACATTTTTTTTTACAGTGGTCACAGTGTCAAAATATCAGGAAGATAGCTTTCATTTCATAATGTTTAGGCTCCAAGCAGTAAGAAATGCCATCAGGGGTTGGGGAAAGACTTGGCAAGACAGGGCAGCAACTTAAACACTGGTGAGATAAGTATCGGAGAGGTAGGAGGTTGTGAAATCAGAAAACATTCTTCATGGTCTCTGTGTGTTTCTTAAGTGTAACCACTGAGAATTGGTTGTTATCTGTTGGTGCCCTGTAACCAGGAGGCATAGATGGGAAAAGTAGTCCAGTTCCTGTTCGGAAGGTATGGGACAGGAAGATTTCATGATTTATCTCAAGAGATACTGCATCAAGAATTATATCTTATCAGTTGACCTAGTCAGAGAGCTGGTAGAGCTCAGTAGTAGTCACAATAGAATTTAAACATGCGTAGGATGGAGAGAAGAAAAGAGTTGCTTACGAGAAACACTGCCTGAAGTTCATGGGGGCAGCATGGCTGTGTGTAGACTGGCCAGTTTTTCTGGAAAATCAGCCGCTTTTCCGGAAAAACTGGCCAGCTGTCTACATTGGCCACTCGAATTTCCGCAAAAGCACTGACTTCCTACTGTAAGAAATTAGTTCTTCTTGCGGAAATACTATTCTGCTCCCGTTCAGGCAAAAGTCCCTTTTGTGCAAAGCTTTTATGCAAAAGGGCCAGTGTAGACAGCTCAGATTTGTTTTGCGCAAAAAAGCCTTGATAGCCATTTTCGCAATCAGGGCTTTTTTGCGGAAAAGCGCATCTAGATTGGCATGGACGCTTTTCCGCAAAAAGTGCTTTTGCGGAAAAGTGTCCGTGCCAATCTAGACGCTCTGTTCCAAAAATGCTTTTAACAGAAAACTTATTTCTGTTAAAAGCATTTCCGGAAAATCATGCCAATCTAGATGCAGCCAACGTGTGTGGCACCATTAATGTTGCAGTGTAAGATAATCAGGTATCCAGAGCACAAAGCTCACCAGTGAGGATTCAGGATAATAGTACAACACACTAGGAATGTTAAAACCACCTACAACAGTTAAATGATTTGTTTAGCTGGTTAGCCACCAGCCACAGGTGAGGGGCTGCTCCAGCCAGGCCCCCTGCAGCTGTGGGCAGGGTCCAGCCAGCTGGGCTAGTTAACTGGTTACCTTGTAAACAGGCCTGGTTACCTTGTAAGCAGGCCAATAAGCCATCTGCTTAACTGATAACCTTTTACAATCCTAAAAGACACAAGAGCAGAGGTGACTACTTGTCTGGTTAAGCATAGAAAGCTCCTGCAAAGGTGTTTGCAACAGAAAGCGTAACTTCATTTGACCAGCTCTCGGCAGTATAACAGTTAGACAAAAAGAAAATCTGGATTGCTGGTCACTTGAAATCTTTCCTGAATCAACTGACACCCTCTCCCTCTCTAAACAAGAAAATGCTAGTGGTCAGTAGGGTCTAGACAAACACTGCAGCCTTCAGAGATTAGAAGCTAACTAAAGGAACAATAAAGGAGCCTGCTACATTGGTGCAAGGAGTGAACAAGGTATCAGAGTCACATGTGTATTTTCTGATTGCAGGTTGGATTCTATGGGTATGTCTGTGCTGCAATTAAGAATCTGTAGACAGCCTCTGCCAGCTGACTTAGGCTCAGGTTATGAGGCTGTTTAACATTTGGGCTTGGCTGGGCTCAAGTACCCTATGTGATGGGAGGGTCCAGAGCTCAAACGTCTACACTGCATTTAAAAAAGCCCCATAGTCTGAGCCCCTTTGCCCAAGGCAGCTAATAGCAACATGTCTGAAAGTCAGTAGAGCAAGAACACACAGCACTGAGGATTCATTTCTTCATACCCTCTTAGAGCCCGTCTCCTCTCTGTTGCCACCCTTAGGGTTGCCAGATGATTTAACCAAAAATACTGAACCCCCCACCCAAAAAAAACACCGGGGAAAAAAGTGTTGAGAATAAAAAGGGGGAGACCAAAGTTGAGGGGAAAAAAGGGGACCCCGAGAGTTGTTAAGAAAATTAAGTTTAAAATAAAAAACCCAGCCTCTTTAAGAAGCGCTTTACTTTTGAGGCTTTTTGGCCCCAACAGGCTGCTGGCAGCCACCCACCATCTTGGCTCCATGCGCTGGGCCAGACAGCTCCCCTGCAAAACCTGATAAGCACCCGGGATTTTTGCCTCCTGGCCAGGAAAAAAATCCAAAAATACCGGACATTTTAGGTGTCCGGTATCTTCTGAATTTTTTTTTTTACCAGACAAGAGGTGAAAATACCGGACTGTCCGGTTCAATACAGGACACCTGGCAACCCTAGCCACCCTCCTTCTCTATCACAGGACTTCCAGAGCTGTAACTACATAAGAAACCACCACAAACAATTAATAGAAGGTGGGTAGCTGCTGTCTATGCCTTCCTGGATGGACATGGGTGATGACAATTGCTATGCCCTTTATATCTCCTTCAACATTCTCCCATGTAGGAAGTCAGAGAAGGATTGAAAATCCAAAATATGCGGTTAACTGTGAACCACAACTAGCAGACACACGGTGACCACTTGCAGCGAGAAAAAGAATGAGCGCGCTATACAGGCTTGGCTGAGAGCCAGCCTGCTTTTAGCTTAAGCAACAGAGGCTCATGCACTAAGTTCCAGAGGTCCCAGATTCAGTTCTGCCTGGGGATATAACACATGCCCTACCTATAGAACTGGTATTTATTTTCAGTTATTTCCCTACTGAGAACAGGAGAGGCAGTTCCTTTCGGAGAGGCAGCTGAAGTGGAAGAGATTTTACAGCAAGTGACATGAGTAATGGGCTTGCTTTAGGGAGCCAAGACTTGACCACTGACTCACTTGCAGCTGGAATCTTATTCCATAAAGTCAGTGGAGAAAAGAGACACAGGACACATTCTGCACATCCCAAAATGGCCACAGCAAGTGAACGTTTGGGAGATTTTTGTCACAGATCTTGTCCATGTCACAGATCTCATCCAGTATATGAAGTTTTAGGGGAAGTATTGGCAACTAGGAATATGTTAATCCCAGAGAGACATCTACTTGGAGAGTTGGACACCAGGAGTTCTAGGGTGTCCTTTCATGAGAAGTAATTCTTATTTCTTTTCTTAGGTAGCATCTTTCAAGTTAGCGAAGTCTATCAGCGTCCTAAGAGACCACAAGTGAATTATTTTCTTAGTCATCTAGAAAACTACTTTCTTCTTTCTCTAAGGCAGTAGTGGGCAACCTGTGGCCTGAGGACAGCATGCAGCCAATGTTCAGGGTTGCCAGGTTCTAGTGGTTGCTGTCTGTGGAGGGTTTTTTTTTTTTCTTACCAATATTACTAAAATAAAATGCAAATACAGCAAGGCCATGCGAAGTGAGGTTTATGCTGAAGTGAGGGAGAGCCGTGCACTCTCTCTGCATCCAATCAAACTGCTGCTACAGTTCAATCAGCACATCCTGCAACTTCTAGGGATTTTAGAAATCATTTAATTAAATAATCGTGTAATCACAGCTCTTAGCAGTTACACAATTATTTGGTGGTCCCTGCGGGGTGGGCAGAGGTGTAGCAAGGGAGAGACAGGGGGGCAGTTGCCCCCGGGCACTACGGTAGGGGGGGCGCCGGGCTGGGTGGAGTGGAGCGCATGCCACACAGGCCCACGTGACATGTAGAGCAGCGAGCCAGAGCTGGGCCATGTGCTGCCTCCCTTTACACACTGCGAGCCAAGGCAGCAGGTCCAGGAGGCATGAGCGGCCACTTTAAAAATAAGATTAACTTACCCATCTGATTCCTCCGGTGCCTAGCCCTGTGGGGGGGGGGGGGGATTTGGTTTGGGGGGGATGCCTGGCTCTGAGGGAGGGATGAGTGCATTGGGATGGGGAGCCCGGCTCTGCAGGAGAAGGATTTGGTGGAGGGGGGGAGGTGATGGGGGTGCCTGGCTCTGGGGGAGGAGTGATTGTATTGTATTTAAGAGTACTGCACAGGATCTTTTCAGGGGGAAAAGGCAAAATGCCATATTTATTGGTAATACACACATCACACAACACTTACATGCAAATGATACAGCGCATGGCCACGCGCGTGCACACGCACACACAAACGCACACTTGTTATTACCAATAGTTGCTCTTCCTAACTGCACTGGTGTGTTAGAGTGGGCAGGGTGGAGCCAGATGGACGCACCCATGTTGACAAGAGGAAAGCTGAGAGTCCCTCTGCAAGACGCCTTAGATTTATAGTGTCTTCCCTCATTCAGATATACCCCATTAGTCATCACATGCATCATCTGTGAGAGTCATGATATGCATATGCAGTTAGTTGTCTTAATGCTGCCCCATTCACCTTCAAAGAGGAAGCATCCAAAAGCAGGCACTTGCTGTGACTCCCAAGGCATCCATAGATCCAGTCCTCTTTCAATGAGCCCACTTCACAGGTCCCATTGTTCTTAAATCTGGCTTCCACCCTTCTCCAACCATTGCAAGTATAGAGAGGTGCAGGTCTGTCATGCCTTATCCAGTAACACCTCATTCACTCAACAGGGCAATCAATTAAGCAAAAGGGGGTACAAAGTCTACAAGATATAAGGTTTCTATATAAAAAGACTTAATACAAAGTTTCTATATGAAAGTATAAAAAGTTTCTATATAAAAGGACTTAACACAAACTAAAGATTTAGTACAATACTAAAAAGACTTGATACAAAGATAAAATAAAAAAATTTCAAAGAGAAAATGTTTAATACAGAGATTAACGAGATGTATTTACAGTTGCATTGGGATGGGGGGGATCGTGTGCCTGGCTCTGGGGGATGGGTGGGTACATTAGGGGTACTTTTTTTTTTAAATGTAGTTTATCGCTGTGTGATAGTATGAACAACAATTAGGTTAACTAGGTAAGTAACTAAGCAATTAGAAAGCATTACAGATTGCTGAGGATGCAAGGTCTTGGCAGGCTGTGTGAGGTGATTGGGGGTGCAGGGTTTGGCAGGGCATTGAGTGGGGTGGTGATGTGGGGTGTCAGCTTGGGGAGGTATAAGTGAGGGGGTTGGGGATGCAGGGTCTTGGTGGAGGGGATGAATGAGGGGACTGGGGATGTGGGGTCTTAGCAGGCTGGTGCTCCAGACTTGCCCCTCCCCCAAGCCAAGATTCCTGCACCTTTATGCCCCCCTCCCCCCCCCCCCACTGCCCTGCCAAGCAGCGGGAAAAGCCTCCTTGCAGTGCGTCCCTGTGCTGCTGTCCTCCCCTAGCCGGGAGAGGGGCAAGGGAAGCACCAGCACCCGCTTCCTGGGGAGGGTGGGAGCATGGAAAGAAACCCTTGAGGCTCCCTGCATCCTGTCACAGCAGCGCAGGGGTGTTTCAAGGAAGCTTTTCCCACTGCTTAGCAAGGTGGTGAGTGAGGGGGGTGGAGGTGCAGGTTCTTGGCTGGGCAGGGGCAGTGAGACTGGAGCACCAGCATGGGCTCCCTGCTGTGGGGGGGGAGGGGCTGAGCTACAGCTGGTGAGTGAGGCGGCTAGGTGGAGGGGCAGGAGTAAAGAAGTGACCAGCAGTGTCCCGCCGCTGCGGACCGCACTGCTCGTGGGGCTCTTTCCGCTTCAGCTTTGCTGGCGAGGAAGGCAGGTGGCACACAAAGAGCCCTTTGTGGTGGGGCCACTGCTTTTCCACACCGCGCACACTGACAGCATGGGCTGTGCCAGGCAGGCTGTTCCCTCCGCTCTGGAGCACTCCGAGCTCCCTTGACTCCCCTGGTAGCAGGGCGCTGCACACTCCAGCCAGCGCTCACTATATTGGGTGGTCCCGAACTGAGCCAGGAGCCTGCCTCCCCCCCACCTCCTGCCCCAGCATCACGGCGTCACTGGGGGAAATCTCTCTTGCTCTTGCCTACCCCGCCTGTTGATGCTGACATGACGACGACATTCTGTCATTTCGCAGGGGGGACAATTATAGATTGAGTCACAGAGATTGAGATTGAATTCATTCACAAAGCTAAATACTACTACAATATTTATAGTGTGATAGTTATTTTGGAATAGCTATATTGGTCAAATCCCCCCACATAAACAATGCCTTAGGACAGAAGTTTGAGATTCCAAAGAAGAGGACTGACACACAGGAATTTAGGACACCGTAGCATGTTTCAGTAGAGGGGGCTCTGCCATTCACCTTCGGTGTGACCTGTTTGTGCCTCTACTTCTTCTCTCAACCTTCATCCTGTTTAGGTGGTCAGCTCTTTGCAGCAGGGCTTGTCTATTACTATCTTAGTATAGCACCTAGCAAAAATGTTAGGGTTCTGAAGTCACTAAACTTATGTGGCCCTTTCAGGTAACTTGCTTCAAACAGGTAGTGCCCAGACCATAAATGGCACGCGAGCCAATTTTCCTTGGCACAATAAGTGGAAGCTCAGCCCTGTCCCTCCTCTCCTGGCAGTCAGGAGCCTGTGCCAGTGTTCCCTTAACATGCACGCCTACACAGCAACACACAAAAAATTGTCATTTAAACCCACCCACCTCGGTAGCAGCACCCACTTTTTTCCTGCTCCTGGAAGGTAAGTGTCATCACTGCTCCTGCTGATGAGGGTGAGGTCAAGGATGGCCCAGGGCTGTGCATGGGGGGGGGGGGGGGGAGGGGGAAGATGTTGAAGCCACAGGCAGCCTGGGGACCGGAGGGAGGGAGTGTTGCAGCCGTGGGCGGCCAGTGTCATGTTTGGGGCCGGCTGCCATGGGTCTGAAGCCGCATTGTGGGGCAAACAGCGATTCAGACTTAGAATACGTGGTGGCCGGGTGAGTTGCTGTCGTGGCATGTTGAAGTTGCAGGCAGGCGGATTGGGGACTGGCGGTGTTGATGTCATGGGCGACCTGGAGTCCCGGGGGGGAGGGAGAGGCAGAGTGTGTGTGTGTTGAAGACATGGGCAGGTGAGTTGCTGCCACTAGGGGTTGAAGCCAGGGGTTGGATATGTATTGTATATCCTAAAAAACTATTGTTCTTTGCATATGCAAAATGGCAACTAGAAATCTATTGCTCTTTGACAGTCTCCTGCTTCTACCACCTGCACTAGCATTGTGTTATTCTGAATTAGCTGATGCCGCAGGGAGGGAAGAAGCAAAGCCATCAAAATAGTAAATCAAAATAGTAAATTTAAAAAAAAAAATGGACAGAGATCCTGACAGTAGGGAAGAATGGATTCTCAGCATGTAATGGTGGTTCTTAAGAAAGCAAATGTATATGTTTGCTCATTTCAGCCTTCTTCTACAGATGAATACAGATTTGTTCAACATAAAGATTGTGCTGTTTGTGCTCTGTGTTGTGAGAGCATTGTTTGCTGCACATCAAGGGTACGTCTAGACTACAGGCTTTTGTCGACAGAAATTTTGTTGACAGATACTGTTGACAAAGAGCATCTAGACTACATTCAGTTCTGTCGACAAAGCAAGCCGCTTTGTCAACATGACAGTGTAGACACAAAGGACAGTGTAGATGCAATAATGCCTTCTGTCCACAGGACTCTGTCGACAAAAGGCATTATTCCTCGCAGAATTAGGTTTATAGCTGTCGACATAACTGCTGAGTTCTGTCAACATTATGTCGACAGAATTCAGCGGCAGCGTAGACGCAGGTATAGTTTTGTCGACAAAAGTCCACTTTTGTCAACAAAACCCTGTAGTCTAGATACACCCTATGTGTCCAACGACAGTCTCATACAAAGCATGAGAAACACTTCAACAATGAGGAAACAAGCCTGAGTCAAACGGGCCATTGCAAGGTACGAAAAGCAAAGTAGTGTCTTCCCTAACTTCTCTATCATTAAAAATCAAGCCACAAAGCAAGTCATATAGGTGAAATGGCAGAAAATATTAACAAACAGACAGTGGCATTAAAAGATGCAGTGGTACTTAGTGTTGCACTTGATGACTGTGTGGACATAAATGATGTACCACAGTTAGCAGTTCTTGAGAGATACTATGCCTCAAAGTTTGAGGGAAAACTATGCTGCGTAGAAGCCATGTATGGCACAAAAACGGGAAGATACACTGAAGACATTTGTTAATCATTTTGAGGAAAGAGGAATTGACATAACATTTTCTGTGACAACTGACAGTGCCCCTGCTATGGTCAGAAAATGGAAGAAATTTCATTGAGGATCACATTGGCCACCCAATGGTAAATTTTCATTGTATTATTCACCAAGAAAGTCTTTGTGGCAAAATTTCTAATCTGGGTAGGGATGTAAGCAACTAATTGGATAGTCGACACACTAGTCGACTAGTCACTTCTTCCCCCCTCCCCTTGCTGTCTCTATCACAAAGAGGCAGCAAGCGGGAGGGGGGAGAGGAGGGAAGGAGGAAAAGGTGCTGGGGGGAGCCAGCTTAAAAGCCGGTTCCCCCCAGCTCCAGTTCTGTGGGAGAGGGCAGGGACACAGCAGCAGTGTTCCAACTTTGAAATGTACAAGAGTCCCCACGGAGGCTGTTGTACATTTCAAAACAGAAGCTTTGGATGAACCCCGGGGCCAGCAGGGAGTCAATCTTTCAATCTTTGAAAAGCACAAGAGTCCCTGCTGTGGGGCTCTTGTACATTTCAAAGGTGGAAAGTGCTAGTCCTTATCGACTAATCAAATAGTTGATGGAAATCCCATGGACTATTTGATTAGTTAATTAATTGAAATTTAACATCCCTAACTCTGACCTTAATAACATGACTACAGTGGTGAAGATGGTGAATTTTCTTGTTGCTCAATCTGCCTTGACACATCCACAATTTCAAGCCTTGCTTGAGGAAATGGACAGTGCAAAGGATATTCCGCTTGACAGCAATGTTCACTGGTGAAGCCGTGGGAAGGTTTGGACACACTTTGTGGACTGTCTTGATGCAATCAAGATCTTCTTGTCAGAAAAAGGCTAAAACTACCCCAGACTGGATGATGACAAATGGCTCATGGAATTAATGTTTCTAACTGACATCACTGCACATTTAAACAAACTCAAGCTCCATCTGCAGGGCGCAGGCCAAACTATTATGGGTCTTGTTGAAACAAAGAAGGCATTTGTTGCAAAACTTTCCATTTTTTCTCAGGACATTGATACCTAGACTTTCTGCTATTTCCAACATCTTATAGAACTTTTGAAACATTGCCCATCAGTGCTGCTGAGATTAAAATGTATGTGCAAGTACTCCCCTCAGAATTTTCTGTCAAATTTCAAGATTTCCAGAGTTTGGGCCTTTTTTTTTTTCCTTTTTAATCAAATCAGACAACTCTGCTGCCAGCAACATAGATTCAACGGTGTTTCAGTGGATGGGTGTTGAGGATTTTGAAATGCAGCTCACTGAATTGCAATGCTCCAGGGGGTAGCTGAGTTAGTCTGTACAGAAAAACAACAAACAACAACAACAAATGGTCTGGTGGCACTTTATAGCAGGGTTCTTAACCTTTTTACCTTCACACCTCCCCTGAAAGTGAACTTCATGTTCACACCCCCTTGGCAGCCATTTTGTGCACAGCCTAGCCCCACCGCCTCACCTGACAGGAAGCTATGGAGCATGGCTAGGACTATAAGAACTCTGCCAGGGAGCTCAGTTGGGGCCCAGCCTCTGAGGGAGACAGAGGCCTGCCTAGAGCTCCTGGCTGATGAGGCTGAGACCTGGCCCGGGCCTCCCACAGCCGCCTTCCCTCAGGACAGGGAAGGCTTCCCTGCCTGGGCCACCGAGGCCTGGCCAAGCCGGCCAAGAGGGCTACCCTCTGACCTAGAGGAACCCAAGGCTCTACTGATGCCTGACGATTTGGAGGACCGGCCTGAGCTGAAGGCCCGGCTCGAACCCTGAGGCCTGCCTGAACGCTGGGACCTGGCGAACCCGCTAGACGCAACCATCTGAGCTAATTCCCAAGTCCGACGGCTGGTGTCGCTGTGGGGAGAGTGAACCCCGTTGCGATGCCTATATGAATAATATGAACTTTTTACTTTGAACTTTTTCCTAACAAATTTACGTAATATTTGAAGATGAAAGTCGGCAATGCTCGCATACTGCTATTGTAGTGTGTTGTCACATAGGTCTGATTGATTCACACTGTTATTGTAGTGTGCCAATCTCTAGAAGTTAATAAGAAATTAATGTTTATAATTTTAATTCATAATATTAATTATGAAGAAATCTAAACTTTAGAATTTTATCCAGTAAGAAGGCAGATAAATTTTCCAGATAAATTTTCTGGGAAGCACCTCACAACTCCCCTGTATCCCCTTCACACTTCCCCTGGGGAGGCGCACCTCACTGGTTAAGAACCCCTGCTTTATAGACTAACAAAACATAGTTGGTATTATGAGCTTTCGTACCCACGAAAGCTCATGATCCCATCTACATGTTTTGTTAGTCTATAAAGTGCTACCAAACCATTTGTTGAATTGCAATGCTCAGACTTATGGGCCTTGAAGTTTAAAGATCTGCGTCGCACACTTGAGACTACCGAAACAGATCATGGGGTTGCTATCAGGGCCTGTTGGAATTCACTGCCTGTGAAATTTCACTGCTCTCTGCTTTTGGATCTACACACCTCTGCAAACAACTAACTTCATATGTGAAAATATCTAACAACTGAACACTCAGGCTTGTGCGCTGCTTAAAGTAGCAAACTGAGCGGAGCTTGGAGAACTCAGCAAGGCCAAGGATCACCCTAAAGGGTACGATCTGCATCTTATTAATGAAGCTGCTGTAAGTAGGACTGTCATTGACTTTAAAAAAGTATCAATGGCACTAGGACCCATACATAGAGGTGAATAAGTCAAATCTTGGCACTCTACCTCTGAGAGGTCGCTGACCCCCGGGCTTGATAATAACAGCAACTTACTTTACTAAAGAGATCTCGTCTTCGAGTTATCGTAAATGTTTTCTGTGTTGTCACAGCCAGGCTCTGTGCCGAGGACCCCTGGGCAAGGAAGAGCCTGCACTTGGTCATGCAGGTCCCTAATAACTAATCAAATCCACCAAGGACATGCCAAGGCCATGTCATCAAACCCACAATAAAGCAGTTCCAGAGAGCAGGCTCATTTCAACCCTCCTCCACCACCAACAGCAGTAAAAGACAAGACATCATTTTCTTTCAACTTAACCCTCTCCCTTCCAAAGAATGTCTGGAATCTCTTCTATTTCCCTACAGAGAATGGAAAGGAAAGGCATGGCAGAGGGGTTAGGCAGATAAGAATGCTTGCCTACACGACAGGTTTTGTTAAATTTGCTTGGCAGCTTAGGGCATGTGATGGCAGGAAGGAGACAGACTGGAAAAAAGGGGCAAATTTTTAACAGTGAGGGTAATGAACCATTGGAACGCAGCGGATTTTCCATTTTTAAGTCTTTAAATCAAAATTGGGTGCCTCTTTCTAAAGAGATATACTGTAACTTGACCAGGACTTGTGGGTTTGAGACAAGGATCACTGGGTGAGGCTCCCTGGACTGTACTATGCAGGAGGTCAGAAACTCATAATGGTCCCTGCTGGCTTTAAAAGCCTATGAATCACATCTGCAAAAGACTCAGATTGCAAATAGCCAGTATGATAGCCAAGTCAACAGAAACTGCAGTTTACAACATGGTCAGAGTATATAAAACACCTTCATAAAACAACAGTATAATCCAACTTCTGCAGGTTTCATTTATGAAGCAACAATAAAGTTCCTTTTCTCCTCCTGTGGAATGCCCTTTAGGATTTGCTAAGGTGTTGTATAAAGTGCAAAAAGACAGCTAACAATAGTTTCTGTTGTTGAGACGCTAAGGAAAGGGTAGCATACTGTAAGGTAGACCCACAGTTTTTAAAAGCATGTACTGCAACCTTACATACACAGAATTTCCTGTGTGTGAATGCAAGCTCCTGAAGCACTGAAAATTGGGCCAGGGCAATTTACTATTTATTGTAACCCTTTCCCTATGCTGATGGTATATGTGTTTTAAAACGTGAGGATACAAAAACCACTGGTCAAACTGCTATTAGGTGCTATACATTACACATGCATTGTTTATAATTTGTCTCCCAACCCCAGTGATGCACACGCTCCCATTGTAGTGGGAGATTCCGCAGGGACACAGTATGTTTTTGGCAGTCCTGTAGTATGCACTGTATGGGTCCTCCTGAATCTGAGTTGGTCAACTGTTTGTGGCATAGATTTTTTTCTGCCTGCAGTCAGCAAGGGGTAAGTGATCTTTCCACTCAGCTGGGTTGTTTTTTTTTTTTTCCAGTTACCCATTTGTCTCAACTCTGTTGGATTATTGCAATATATTCTTCTTGAGGCTACAGCAGAAGAGAATACTTTCAAGCTTCAACTGCATTTCTCACAGAAATCTTATAAACAGCTGGGTTCTATGGGGCCTTCCACCTATTTACTTATTTCCAGGTGGTGCTTTTAATTACTGAAGCCCTGTATGATTTAGGACCTGGCTACAGATCAGATCTCTTCTTGTGTATTAAGCACCCAGTTGTTAGTAGGGCAATAGGCTGATAATGTAGACAATTTATTTTGGTACTGGACATCCAATGCTCTGGTCATCTGAAGAAGTGGGCTGTGCCCACAAAAGCTCATGACACTATCTACATGTTTTGTTAGTCTTTAAAGTGCTACCAGACCACTTGTTATATTTTAAGTTTATCCTGTACAGACTAACAGGCTACCCCCTGAAAATTTAGACATTGCCACCCAATCATGATCCTAAATCTAACCTGCCCAATTAAATTCCACAGCAAGGCCATTGTATTGAGTATTGTAAGATTAGCAACATACCAACAAAATCAGGCTGCAAACAGTAAAACAAAGACACCTTGAAATATTTCAGTAGTCATAAAATATTCTTAATACAATCTGCATGTTGTTGACAGAGAATAAGAGACAGTTAGTGGAGTAATATTGTCTTCCTTACCTGTTCACTTACAAAGGAAGAGACTGCACAATCTTACACATTATATGATTTCTGGATTTTCTTTCCCTCGGTTCAGGAGCCAGGAAGAATTAAAAATGTCTGCCTCCACAAAACTAAGGGAGCCTTCCCCTCACTCCAGACACAACCACAACAAACATTCCCAACAGTCACTGGCTTAATGGAGCACCACTTTGTGGTTACACCCACCGATGGGATTTCATCATGTTGAATTTATTACAGCTCACATATCAAGTCAAGTTAAAAGGGAGGTGTTTGAGATTTAATTTTTATTTTAGTTTTTGTGTGTGTTTGTATATTTGTATAACCACAAACTTGTAGACACAGCTCAAGAAAAATAATTGGTCTTCAAGAAAAGAAAGTTATAAAAAGAATCAATTCCATTAAACAGCTCTATAAATCAGTTCCACCCAAAAAAAATCAATGGGAAACTACATTTGCTAAATGCTAGGTAACACCCACTTGGCATGGAGTGCAGCTGTCTATGATAATGGCTATAAAAAAGCTCTCAGTAGCTGCTCTTCACCAGGTTACTCACACATCAAGTAGCTATACTTGTGGTCCCCACATTTCCCCCTCAACCAACCCTGTCAGCCTGCATTTGTCTGATTTTAAACACAGGACAGAAACTCAGCCAGGAAGAGAATGGTCCAAAATGGATTTACTTACAAGGAAAGTACGATGAGTCAAAGAGTCTATCTATACTGGGGCTACAATTTCCATGCTGTTTCAGATCAAGCTAGGATACTACACACAGAAGTGTAGCCACAGCAGTGTGAGCGGCAAGACAGGCTAACCACCCTGTAGATTTCCATCAGAGATCCAGACGTACCTTTTTCACCAACCGTGCTGCCACAGCTACGCTGTGCTAGCTCAAGCAGAGATGGCAGTTGCACCTCCAGAGTAGATACATGTACTGAGGAAAGAGGAGCACATAGATAACACCCTTGGTGGGTAGTTTTAAGAACTAGAGGCTACAGTTTAATCACTAACATCCAGAAGAAAAGTAGCACATGCACCGACATCAAGCTCTCCTTCTTTTCTAACAGGTAAGAAAAGCAGAAGCAGCAGCAGAAACTGGACACTTCTGAAACTCCACCTCAATGGTGGCCAGGTACTAACACAGGCCCAGTGTTCATCAAGCTGTTCAAAACAACCACAGTCTAAAGGCACAAGCAGATGCAGCGTGCAGAGCATTATGCATGATTATTATAGATGTAACACTTTTATGGTGTATTTCCTTTTCAAGAGGTAGTTTGGTATATATTGGACAGTTAGCTGCTCTAGCTATAAAGCACAGTATAAGACCCAGTTACATTTTTTAATGGCAACAAAAGGAGAAGATAGTAGTAAACAGGGATGAGTGCAGTGCTAAGAATGGGAAAGTACATAAGGCAGACAAAGGCAATTAGAAACAGGAACACACAGAGTCTGGGGGCTCTGAAGACAATGAAAAACGTAACTTTAAAAAGATGTAGAGTAAGAGGGAATGCCAGCCTAGAGATCTGAAGGTCAAGTGGAATTAAGAATGGTAAAAAGTCAAGTCATGCACCAAATTGTTTAGGAGAAGACACGAATCAACTAAGAAAGTTGATGTAGCAGAATGGGGCTTAGAGGACTGCAAATTATTTTACCAATGAAATTCTCCTCCCAACCCACTTCACTCAAGCACCAGGACATAAATCCCATCTCCATTTCTTACAAAGCTTAGATAGAAAACAAGTTACTCTAATCATAAACACTTATTTCAAAACAGTGCATGCGAAATAGCACTATTACATCATTTTAGTCTTGGAGAGCATATACAGTATATTGCTAGACCTGAATTAGCAAGGTGACTGACTTTCTTCTGCTAATTCCTGGAAGAAAACAAGGGAAAAAATACACAGACTTTTGGGAATCAATTCACTTAACTCTTCAAGTTGCCTATCACCCTACACAGAACTGTTTGGGAATGAACAATTCACCAATATGGATTCTGCTTTTGAAGGGAAAAGATTATTTTCTCAGATACTGTACCAGTAAATTAGAAGCAATTACTGTTAGAGTTCATTTTACTAATTACTACACAGTGTAGAGTTGTTCTGCTATTAGGGACCATTCCAGTTTTGGTGACTCAGATGCCCTGCGGAATCAGGTCCATTAGAAAGCCATTATAAAACAAGTATAAAACAAGGGTGTTTTTTTTAAAAAAGGTGTTTTTCATCTGGTACACCAAGCTGACTATATTTGTATTTTTAAGAGTTTACCACACTGATTGATTTAGCAGGAGAATTGCAAGTAAGGTAATTTGATGCCTCTTTCCCACCTCTTGAAATGAAGGTTATGTTCTCAAATTCTTCTTTTGCATTATTGTATATAGTGTTGTTGTAGCCATGCTGGTCCCAAGATATTAGAAATACAGCATGGGTGAGAATATCTTTTACTGGACCAACTTCCCTTGATGAGAGAGACAAGCTTACAAGCTCTAAGATCACAAGCTTATCTCTCATCAAACATAACTCGACTGAGCCAGATATTATCTTCCCTCTCTCCGTATTGTCAATGAAGTGTTGCATGTTCTAGAAAAAAATTTTAAAAGTCCAAAAATTTACACATCCCCTGGTCCATGAAAGAAATATTTTAGTAATTCATCAACTAACATTAAATATGTTCTTTAAAAAAAAAAAAAGCCAGAGACCAATAAAGTTCACTGGGAACTTCACTCTCGCCAATCTCTTTTATATGGAAAGCAACAGATGTTGCAATAATGGGCACTAGGACGAAACCCTGTAAGTGTCCAGCTGGAAGACTCAGCTCAAACCTCTAAACCAGTGTTTCTCAAAGTGGTCGGTGGATCCACTCAAACTTGCTAACTGGCTGCTCCAGGTTTGTTTATTTATCTGTAGCAACAGAGCCTTGCAGCTCCCATTGGCTTCAGTTCGCCGTTTGGCAAATTGAAGCCAGTGAGAGCCACAAGGCTCTGAAGCCAGTAAATAAACAAATCTGGGCAGCCAGGTAGAAGGTTTCTGAGAGTGGATACACTGACCACTTTGAGAAACACTGCTCTAAACTGTGGCCTGAAGCCAACTGGTCAAAGGAGACAGTGCACATAGTATTAGGACTTGAACATGTCTCCCCCAGACTATCCCCTGCAATTTGTCAAGTAAAGTGTTTGAGCTAGTCTCGCTACTAGGAAAAGGAGGTAGAGGGTGCAGCTTCTCAAGCTGCCTCCACCTTCTCTGCAAGAACTTGAATGTCAAAATGGGATACTCCACACAGGCAACTGCCCCTTTCCTGCTGCAGCTCGCTCAGCCCTATCACAGGGGAGAGAGAAGAGTTGCTCAGGGTCTTTCTTCCAGTTACAGGTGACCCCCCCCCAACTTGTGATGCAATTGTTCCCAGGGAAGCATCGCAAGTCTGGGGTGTCGTAACTCAAATACTTATTTACGATAGACAGTGTGCCATCGTAAATGCAGGCCAAGGACGTAAGTCGGGGGGTTTCGGCCCCTTCCGCACTTACAACCATTTTTGTAAGTGCGGGGGGGGGGAGGTCGGAACTCAGGCAGTCGCATGTTGGGGGTTCTCGGTAGGCTCTGGGAGAAAAGTAGAGGGTAGGTCTATAGAGCCCTGCGTGGCTACAAAATGTATCTGTATCTGCAGCCAAAAAAATGAGGTGTGGATATCCACACTGACATTTGTGGATGCAAATATCCACGGATACAACTCTTATCAATTGATATGTAGGTCACTACAGATTATAAGACATAAAAATAGCTATACTAGGTCAGACCCAAGGCCCATCTAGCCCAGTGTCCTGTCTACCTACAATGGCACAATGCTAGGTGCCCCCACAGGAAATGAACAGAACAGGTAATCCTCAGGCAACCTCATTCCCATCACCTATTCTCAAGCAGTGACAAACAGAAGCTAGGGACACCATATCCCTGCCCATCCTGGTTAATAGCTATTGATGGACCTAACCTCCATGAATGTATCTACCTCTTTTGTGAACCATGTTAAAGTCCTGGTCTTTACAACATCCTCTGGCAAGAAGTTCCACGAGCTGACTCTGCATTGCATGAAGAACTAAGCTTGGCTGTATCTGCCTGAGCCTAGGGACAAAAACAAGACAGAGGAGAGGAGAAGCAGGGACAGAAGAAAGAAGCTGAAAACCAACTCCCAGTTAAAGCTTTCCCATGCTCTATCCCAACCCCAGTGTTTGGAACACATTTTTAAATACACTCACAACCCCCAATCTCCTGCACTACGAACTAGCATAGCTCTACTCTTAGAGGTTCCCCAGCAGGAGACTTGCAGGTGGTTTCCATTCCCTTTCTAGAGCACAGGGAGCAGATCAGGACTGCAAATCTATTAACTGGGACCCATGGACTGTTTTGAAATATCACCTTCAGCCCCTGGAACCAAGAGACTGGACAGCACCAAATGTCAATTATGAAATAGGAAAAGTCCACTGGGGATAGGACAGTTTAACCATGTAAATGGTTCATCAACAAGCTTGGTTTGCAGTCACAAGCAGGCTCCCGCCTTGCTCCTGGGGAGACACATGCTACCCCCGCGCTGCTGTCTCTGATACAGAGGCAGCAGTATGGGGTGGCAGGCAGGAGCTGACGGCCACCCTGCATGTAACTGCTAAAATTTTCAGCAGTTACACGATTACTCAATTACACACATTTTAACATGCCTTAAGTCCACTTGACTTTTGCCGTGGAAGCGCATGATGCATTTACGTATGAATCTGTCATGCTTGTTCCAACTGTAATTATCCATACAGCTAGAGTAATCATCACAGTGAATAAATGAACTTGCTCAAGGCCTTGCAAGGATTCAGTGTGAGAACCAGCCTTTGCCAAGAACCACTGCATAAGATTCTTTAAAAAAAAAAAAAAAAAAAAAATCCACCAGCAGTTCTCTTTTGCTCAACAGCTACAACATCCCCACTCTTTGGGACTGGGTAGTGCCAGCTCTTACTCCAGTAGAGTGTATGCTCCTAGGAGCTTTTTCCACTGAACATTTGACTCTGACCAACAACTAGTTTGCACTAATGAATTGATTTCTTTGTGTTACTGCAGACGTCATGGGTTCACATTACCACTTATTTAACATTCAAACCCTGCCTCTAAGTCAATCAGCAAGGTACTGGCTTACAGAAATCTGTATGGCACAGCGCTGAAGCCAGGGCCATACCACGATACTCTTCAGATGTTGTCATTCCCTCCTTCTGGAAGATTTAAGAAGAGTGGGAACTGAAAGTTTTTCAAGCACAAACATGCCCAACTCATTTCCAATAAGTTAGACTCAATGTAGCAGAGTCAGGGTTTGCTCTCCTAGTGCCAATATACAAGCTGCTGGCCAAGACTCTCACTCCTCCCCCAACTCAATTCAGATCAGTGTGGGGGTGGGGCAGCAGCATGGCCCAGCATGTAGCAGCTCTTCTGGGGAGGAAAAAAAAAAAAAAAAAAAAAGCTTTCTGAAACTTCCCCTGAATTGCTGCACTCTGCATGCCACAATGGACAGCTGCTACCTTCTCACTTACAAAAACGTGACCTCAGCCAATCAATCTACAGCCTTAGGGCAGTAAGATACCCTCTTACTTACCACTTTGATGGGCCAAACCTATTGAAAAGTGGCAGCTTTCCTCTTCACCAACAGGCACATGCAATGCAGTTGCTTCAAGAGGTTTGGGAAAAGGGAAGGGAGAGGAAAGAGAGCATGCAGTTAAGCAGTTTCAGGCCCACAGTGGGTCAGTGAGAGACAAAGGCAAGTCCACAAATAGCTGTAATATTATCAAAGCAACTATACATCAGTAAACCTGCATGGACTAATCTGGACTCCTGTCTCCTCTCTCTCTCTCTCATCTAACCAGTTTACTAGGAGTGTATGGGGTAGGGAAACCCCCAAGCCTCTGACACATACTTCTGTATGTGCTTGGCAGATTTAGTAGCCAGCCATCAGTAGAGCCAGGCTCTGTCAGGGATGCAGCTGGTTTTGCTGCTATTAGAG
The DNA here is from genome assembly GCF_052426305.1 of Pelodiscus sinensis. NCBI lineage: Eukaryota > Metazoa > Chordata > Testudines > Trionychidae > Pelodiscus > Pelodiscus sinensis. The sequence goes on from NC_143085.1 coordinate 14,027,251, forward strand.
AGGGTGAGGAACATCCTGGGTGGACGAGGTTGTATTTCACACAACTCTACTCACACATGGTTCAGAGACAGAACTCACCTCATCTGAATACCTCCAATTCCAGAAGGGGGGGGGGGGGAGGGGGAGAGGAGTCAGAGACAACGAGCTAAGCTTTTCAGTTACATTTGTTCTCCTTGGTGAGGAAATATGCTTGTGTGGCTAAGACCATGGGTTCTATTTTGGGCTCTACCATTGACTCACCCTGTGACATCCTCAAGATCACACATCGATGTATTTCAGATCCCAGGCTCAGAAGGGTTAACACCCTCAATCTGAAAGAAGAGATTGAAGCTTAACTGTTCATCCAACTCTACACTGATAATTTTACAGCACTGTAAGGCTCTAAGTCAGGAGTGTGAAACACCCCCCCCCCCCCCCCAAGAGAAGCACTTTACAGAACCATGAAGTGCTAGGAGGAACCAGGTTACAGCATTGGGAGCCTCATTCCCAGCGCTGTTAGCTACTCTCCTTGTCAAGGTGGTTTACCTCGGGGAGAGCTCTCTCTCAGCACTTGTGCCATGACTCTGCTTTAAACATAAGTGCAGACAAAGTCTTCATGAAGCATTTTAAGTTATTTGGACAGAAATAATCTACAAGGACAAGTATTCTTCCACTTACAACCTGTAACCATCACTGTTTTAATGCAAAGCTCCTGTATACATTCCTTTTCCCCCACAATCGATGGTTGCTGGCCACATCCCTGAAACAGCTTTCCATTCAACAAATTGCTTCCCACTGCAGCAGTACTGTAATTTCCAACTTTTCTTAAACTCTCCTCGTAGATATAGGCAACTGAATCAGAAGTACTAAGCTTAAAATTCTCTGGCAGTTTTCACCAGCTGAAATCAGCAGCTACTATTACTTTCCTTTCATAAACATAAAGGAAAAAGCCTCTAGCCCATCTTTCAAATATCATGCCCATTATACAGACGGAAAAAAGAGAGGCACAGGCAGGGAAATGACTTTCCCAAAATTACACAGCCAGTCAATGGCAAGGCTTTTGTTTTAGCCACTAAACCAGGGATTCTCAGAGTTTTTTCATATTACAAATTAACGATGAGATTGTCTGTAGCCTTCCTCCCTTCCAAGCATGTACCACCTTGCCTCTAACTAGCACCTAAGTAAGAGAACTACAGCAACTACAACAGCTGCTGACATTTAATAACTGGAAATGACGAGTGCAAGCACCAAGTGACCAGCCAGCTGTCTCCAAAGCACTATCAAGTGGTCCACAGGCCACAATTTGGGAAACTCTGTATTAGACCTTGCTCTTTCCTTTTCAATGAGCCCCACCCACTACAGCAGGCCAGCATTTTCAAACACCTCAGCAACGTGGATGGATGTTGAGAGCAACACACATTAAATTGCTCTTCTTGGAGTCCGCTTAAGAAAGCTGCCAACTTGTAAACAGCAAGAGTCAGTTTTGCTGCCAATACAATTTTGACCTAGAGCAAACGGAAGTGCTTTTCCAGGAATCTAAGGCTGTTGAATCACACTGTATGCTGGCACTAGACCACTAACCCAAGAGGGAAATAACAAAAACAAGACCAAAAAACCACTCCCAGCAGATGTTAAAGGGGGACAGATGACTGCTTTCAAATTATATGGGGACATTCCAAGAAGAAGTAGGTGGTGCAAGTGAGTTTTTCCAAAGAGCTATTTGCCACAGGGGAACAAAATCTCATTCATATTTTCATCATTGTGGTAAAGTTAAGCAAGTAGATTTGATATTCAGGACAGCAGACTTTAATGATATTTTGCAAGATGGTTTTAATAACCATACCACAGAACCTAACAAGCAGAGCCCTGGGTATTAAAGCCTTCATCCACAGTGTGTTTTGCGTAACAAATCACAGATTTAGCCTTATAGGATGCATCAATAGTTTAGAGGGTTTTTTAAATAATTGGTATTATGGTGGTACCTAAAGACCCCCCAACTGAAGTCAGGGACCTAATATACAAAGATATAGTAAAATACAGTCCTTCCTCCACAGAAGTTAGAGCTAAAATAGACAAAGAACATCATCCCCATTTTAGAGATGGGGAGCTGAGACAGAGAAATTAAGGGTACGTCTAGACTACAGGGTTTTGTCGACAGAAGTTGTCGACAGATACTGTCGACAAAGCTTCTGTCAACAAAGAGCGTCTAGACTACATTCAGTTCTGTCGACAAAGCAAGCTGCTTTGTCGACAAAACCCTGTAGTCTAGACACAACCCTACATGCAATAACACCTTCTGTCGACAGAACTCTGTCGACAGAAGGCGTTATGCCTCGTAAAATGAGGTTTACCAGCGTCGACAAAACTGCTGAGTTCTGTCGACGTTATGTCGACAGAACTCAGCAGTAGTGTAGATGCAGGTATAGTTTTGTCAACAAAAGTCCACTTTTGTTGACAAAACTCTGTAGTCTAGACACACCCTAAGTGACTGACCCTAGGACACAGAGGGAATCTGTGGCAGAATCAAAACCCAATCTCCTGAGTCCCAGTCAAGACCACTCAGAAAAGCTGACATACAAGCCAATGGTGCCTTCATGTGCAAAACAAGGCTTTCCCCCTTTTAAAATGGGCATCAGACCATTTATTAAAGTAATTCAACATTTTTGAGATGTGTTGGTATAACTGCCACCAGGCAGATTTGAACCTGTGACCTATGGGGCTTAGTATAGGAGTCTCTACCCTCTGAGCTAAAAGCCAGCTGGCTCTTAGCCCATGATGGAGAGGTCTCTTTTTCTTAGCTATTGCTGTGGTCTAAGTGCCAGTGCATAGGACAGTGAACCATACTAGGTGTGTGGGTTAGCTCTGGGAAACTTAGGTGGAACTGGATTTTAGGTCACAAGTGAAATAGCTTTCATATGAGTTCTAGCAGACAGTCTACTAATCTCACAAAGCTAAAACATAACTGGCAGTCTCTGACAAAAAGAAAACTTTCCCGGAAAACACCCACAGGTCAGGATTCAAATGTATGAACAGTACCCTGAGAACGCATAGGAGGGTGGGGAGTTAATGGATATATTCCTAGCACCGTGCATACACTGATAGGCAGAGTTCCAGCCCCAAAGCACTTACAGATTTGTCTTTGAAAATCTGTTTTGGATCAAAAAGTATCAAGAACTTTTGATCTACTCTGAAAATGGTGAAGGGGGGGGGGTGTTTTTTCAGAGTCTTGAGAAAAGTTTAATTAAAAAAAAAAATCCTGACAAGCACGACACTGAATTTTTTAATTGTAAAAAAGAGAAAGTTTCACAGGATCAGAACAAACTCATAGATGGGCCATCTGGACAGCACATGGAAAAACTATAACAAGCATGAGGATTTTAGTCATTTGACAGTATCTTCTTGTGGCACAATGAAGACTGGATCTGTGCATAATTATTATTTTTTTTAAATAAAGGAAGCAAACAAAGAATACAAACATTTCATGAGTGAGAATCTTCTGCTTACCTAGAGTGACCTGGGCTTGCAAAATGTCAAACAGCATAATCAATGTTCCCTCTAATCTTTTCCATCCAGGTGCAGAATAATTTTAATGTGCACCAAGTCAAGTGTGAATGTGCACCACCAATAGAAATACAAAGTAGTGATAGGTTCTCTGCTGATCAACAGGGCAGCATTTGGCCACACAAGCACACAGGGAACACTGAACACATTAACATCAGTGATGGGGTATTCCAATGGCCACCATATTGCTTTTCATTTTAAAACCCAGAGTTGTAAAAGCAAAGAGAAACAAGATGACATCTATGGGTAGCAAAGTTAAGGAAAATAGGAAGTTTTAAAAAGTATATTATAGAAACAAAACAAAATCCTAACAACGGTACTGTCCACTGGTGAAATTGACAGAATTATCAAAAAGGCAGAAAAGGCAAACTAGTTCAATAAATATTTCTGTTCTTTATTCAGGGGGAAAAAATTATGTAGTGATATCACATCTGACAACACTCTTTCCATTACACTAGTATCTCAAGAGGACTTTTAACAGCACCCACCTAGGGGGTAGAACCCTCTCTTCCAACAAAATTGGTCTAATGAAAGCTATTACCTCCCCAACCTTGTCTCTCTCATATCCTGGAATCCACACAGCTGCCAGACTATCAACAGCAGCTACTAAAGCTAGACATCTTTAAATCAGCAAGTTCAGTTAATTCACATCTAAGAATTTTAGAAGAGCTGGCTGAGGAGCTTGTGGACTCACAGGCTGTATCTACACTGGCAAGTTATTCCGGAAAAATCAGCCGCTTTTCCAGAAAAACTTGCCAGCTGTCTACACTGGCCGCTTGAATTTCCGGAAAAGCACTGACGATCTAATGTAAAATCATCAGTGCTTTTCCAGAAAAACTATGCTGCTCCCATTCAGGCAAAAGTCTTTTTCCGGAAAACTGTTCCGGAAGAGGGCCAGTGTAGACAGCACAGGAGTGTTTTCCGCAAAAAAGCCCCGATCGCGAAAATGACGATCGGGGCTTTTTTGCGGAAAAGCACGTCTAGATTGGCCACGGACGCTTTTCCGGAAAAAGTGCTTTTCTGAAAAAGCATCCTGCCAATCTAGACACGCTTTTCCGAAAATGCTTTTAACAGAAAACTTTTACGTTAAAAGCATTTCCGGAAAATCATGCCAGTGTAGATGTAGCCACAATGTTTGATTTTCAGTAAGATGCAGAATACTGGGGAATTTCAAAGGACTGGAGGGTAAACTGGATGATGTGAGTAACTATTGGTCAGTGGTCACCAACCAGTAGCTCAGGACCTACCAGTAGATCTTGGAGCCTCTGAAAGGATCCTGACTGCGTTGGCTGAGAAGCTATCAGCACTGGCACTTCAGTTGCCCCTCCCCCCACTGTTATGCTGCTCCTGCCCTCTGCTTTGGGGCTGCCCCCTTGGGAGGCCTCCTGCTTGCTATGCAGGGTATGGGAGGGAGAAAAGAGGTGGCGCTGATGTCAGGGTGTCCCTCCTCCCTGCCTCCTGTACCCCATCTCCACACAGAGAGAAGGGCATGAAGGGAGTTTGAGATTTGCATTTACAGTCTCATACAGCATGTGTGTCTGTCATTCTTACAAACACACACTGTCCTTCCCTTTCAGCTCCCGACCCAACACATATGTGGGGGGTGGTTGTTACTACTTTTACTGCTTGCAAACTGGGTTATTTTTGGTTTTTGACTGGTCTGTGCATTTCATAACTTTCATTGCTCTCTTACACTTAAATTTAATTCTTTGAGCAGTGAGTTCTAAAATGCTGAAGCTGTCACGTCTGGAGTCATTATCCCTGTGGTAATTGCTGCTCCTGGAGGTGGCTGGCATGTCCCTGCAGCCCCTAAGAAAGTTAGAGCAGGGGGTCTCCACATGCTGTCCTTGCCTGCAGACACCATTCCTACAGCTTACAGCTTCTATTTATTAGCAACGGAGAACTGTGGGGATGGGGCCTATGGACAAGTAGCACCACATAGAGCCATGCAGCCACTGCTGTACATGCCAGCTGCTTTCAGGAGTGGTGCAGGGGCCAGGGCGGGAATCCTGCTCCATCCCTAGGGTGGCTGTCAAGCCACTCCCAGGGAGATGGGGGGGACCAGGACTCAGGCCCCCAACCCTGTGCTCTCCAGGCAAATGCCATATCCCCTAGGCCACTCCAGAATCCAACCTCCCTCTCTTCAGAGGATCCCTTATGGCTACCTGTTGGCTACCCAGCTGCTGCCTGACAGGGTGGAGGCAGAACTTGAGCAGCAGAGGGGGTGAGAGATTCAAACCTATCACCCTTTGCCCCCCAAGTGAATGCCCCATCTCCTAAGCCACACCAGAACCCACACCACTGTCCTACCTTCACGGCATCCCTTATCCTGTTTTCTGAATGCCAGACTGGCTAGCTCCATCCCTGGGTCAACCTGTGTTAGCTATTTGGCTGCTTCCAGGATATGGGGGGGGGGGGGAGACTCAAACCCCCAACTCTGCACTCCCTAGGCAAATGCCCTATCTCCGAGGCTACTCCAGAACCCACCCCACCTTCCTTCCTTCAGGTGTCCTCTTCCACTCTCCAAATCCCTTGGCCCAAGACCAGAGCCTGCACCCCAACCCCGTACCGCATCCTGGTGAAAGTGTATGAGATTTGGGAAGGAGCGGGCATGGACTGAGCAAGGTGAGGTCTCGGAGAAAGGGTGCAGGGGCGGGGCCTCAGAAGTGGGGAAGGAAGCTGGGAAAGGGTATTTGGGTTTGAGGTAGATCTTACCTTGCACATAAATTGAAAAAGTGATCTGTGGTTACAAAGGTTGGAGACCCCTGCTATAGGTTAAGTATGACATTGATCCTGGTGCACGACAGTGGAAAGGCTGATTTAGTTAATTAAGAATTAAAGGGGTGATAATACAACCAATGCCACATAGGTTTGTAGGAAAGAGCCCATCAAATTAATTTTGTATTTTTATGAGAATGAAGATATTGTTGATAAATGTAATAATGTTGATATAATATAATCTAGTGTTGATGTAATACTCTTAGGTTCAGTCTACACTAGACTCAGAAAGTCGGATTAAACCATATACCATCGTGAGCTTGGTGCTGTTGGCTTCCCTTACTCCTCACGACTGTGAGAAGTGTCACCTCCAACCGGAGCCGCCTTCAGAGTTCAATTTAATGAGTCTTAACTAGACCCACTAAATTGAACACCCAAAGATTGATCTCTGGCACATAAGTGGAGACGTCGCCTTAGATATCTGTAAGCATTTGGCATAGCACAATACTTTGCTTAAAAAAAGTAGAAAGATACAAAATTAACATGGCACAGAGTAAATGTATTAAAAACTGACTAACTAAACCAAGAATCATCATTTAAGAGGTATTTCTGGAAAGCTTCCCCAATGATTGGTGCTTGCCTCATCTGTTTAATATTTGTATGAGTTACTTGAAAGAAAACAAAACCATCACAAATCAATTTTGCAGATATTATAATAATTAGGGGAGTGGTAAATAAAGAAGAGGACAGGTCATTGACAAAGTGATCTGGATGACTTGGTTAAACTGAGAGCACACATAAGAATGGCTGTACTGGGTCAGACCAAAGGTCCATTTAGCCCTGTAGCCTGTCTGCCGACAGAGGCCAGCACCAGGTGCCCCAGAGAGGGTGGACCGAAGACAATGATCAAGCGATTTGTCTCCTGCCATCCTTCTCCAGCCTCTGACAAACAGAGGCCAGGGACACCATCTCTATCCCATGGCTAATAGCCTTTTATGGACCTAACCTCCATGAAATTATCTAGCTTCTCTTTAAACTCTGTTATAGTCCTAGCCTTCACAGCATCCTCTGGCAAGGAGTTCCACAGGTTGACTACACACTGTGTGAAGAAGAACTTTCTTTTATTAGTTTTAAACCTGCTACCCATTAATTTCATTTGGTGTCCTCTAGTTCTTCTATTATGGGAAACAAATAAACGTTTCTTTATCCGCCCTCTCCACACCACTCATGATTTTATATACCTCTATCATATCCCCCTTCAATCTCCTCTTTTCTAAACTGAAGAGTCCTAGTCGCTTTAACCTCTCTTCATATGGGACCCGTTCCAAACCCCTAATCATTTTAGTTGCCCTTTTCTGAACCCTTTCCAAGGCCAAAATATCTCTTTTGAGTTGAGACCATATCTGTACACAGTATTCAAGATGTGGGCATACCATAGTTTTATACAGGGGAAGTAAGATCTTCTGTGTCTTATTTTCTATCCCTCTCTTAATAATTCCTAGCATCCTATTTGCCTTTTTGACTGCCGCTGCACACTGTGTGGAAGTTTTCAGAGAACTATCCACGATGACTCCAAGATCTCTTTCCTAATTTGTCGTAGCCAAATTAGCCCCCACCATACTGTACGTATAGTTGGGGTTATTTTTCCCGATGTGCATCACTTTACACTTATCCACATTAAATTTCGTTTGCCATTTTGTTGCCCAATCACTCAGTTTGGTGAGATCTTTTTGGAGTCCCTCACAGTCTGCTTCTATCTTGACTATCCTAAACAGTTTGGTATCACCTGCAAACTTTACCACTTCACTGCTTACCCCTTTCTCCAGATCATTTATGAATAAGTTGAACAGGATTGGTCCCAGGACTGACCCTTGGGGGACACCACTAGTTACCCCTCTCCATTCTGAAAATTGACCATTTATTCCTGCCCTTTGTTTCCTGTCTTTTAACCAGTTCTCAATCCAAGAAAGGACCTTCCCTCTTATCCCATGGCCATGTAATTTACACAAGAGCCTTTGGTGAGGGACCTTGTCAAAAGCTTTCTGAAAATCTAAGTATACTATATCTACTGGATCCCCCTTGTCTGCATGTTTGTTAACCCCTTCAAAGAACTATCGATTAGTAAGACATGATTTCCCTTTACAGAAACCATGTTGACTTTTGTCCAACAAATTATGTTCTTCTACATGCCTCACAATTTTATTCTTGACTATTGATTCAACTAATTTGCCCGGTACTGAAGTTAGATTTACTGGTCTGTAATTGACAGGATCGCCTCTAGAGCCCTTTTTAAATATTGGTGTCACATTGGCTACCTTCCAGTCATTAGGTACGGAAGCCGATTTAAAGGATAGGTTACAAACCACGGATAATAGTTCACCAATTTCCCATTTGAGTTCTTTTAGAACCCTTACATGAATGCCATCTGGTCCTCGGGATTTGTTAACATTAAGTTTTTTTATTTCTTCCAAAACCTCCTCTAATGACACTTCAATCCAGGACGGTTCCTCAGATTCATCACCCACAAAGGATGCTGCAAATTTGGGAATCTCCCTAACATCCTCAGCCGTGAAGACTGAAGCAAAGAAATCAGTTAGTTTCTCCGCAATGGCTTTATCGGCCTTGATTGCTCCTTTTATAGCACGATCGTCTAGGGGACCCACAGGTTTTTAAGCAGGCTTCCTGCTTCTAATATACTTAAACATTATTTCTTTTTGTGTTTTTGGCTAGCTGTTCCTCAAAATCTTTTTTTGCTTTTCTTATTACATGTTTACACTTGATTTGACAGTGTTTGTGTTCCTTTCTATTTATCTCACTAGGATTGGACTTCTACTTCTTAAAAGATGCCTTTTTGTTCCTCACTGCTTCTTTTACATGGTGGTTAAGCCACGGTGACTCTTTTTTAGGTCTCTTGCTATGTTTTTTAATTTGGGGTATACATTTAAGTTGGGCCTCTATTATGGTATCTTTAAAAAGTTTCCATGCAGCTTGTAGGGATTTGGCTCTAGTCACTGTGCCTTTTAATTTCTGTTTAACTAGCCTCCCCATATTTGTGTAATTCCCCTTTTTGAAATTAAATGCCAGAGTGCTGGACTGCTGAGGTGTTCTTCCCACCACAGGAATGCTAAATGTTATTATATTATTCCCAAGCGGTCCTGTAACTTCTCCTGGACCTGATCCTGCTCTCCACTCAGGACTAAATGGAGAATTGCCTCTCCCCTTGTGGGTTTCTGTACCAGCTGTTCCAAGAAGCAGTCATTTAAGCCATTGAGAAATTTTATCTCTGCTTCTCTTCCTGAGGTGACATGTATCCAGTCAATATGGGGATAATTAAAGTCCCCTATTATAATAGAGTTCTTTATTTTGGTAGCCTCTCTAATCTCCCTCAGCATTTCAATGTCAGTATCGCTGTCCTGGTCAGGTGGTCGGTAATATATCCCTGCTAATTTCTTATTATTGGAGCATGGAATTACTATCCATAGCGATTCTATTGAACATGTCGATTCATTTAATATTTTTATTTCATTTGAAATGCACACAAGTATGCATTTTAATATGGCTAAATGCAAGAAGTGTGCCTCTAGGAACAAAGGACCTATGCCATACTTACAAGATAGGGAACTCTCTCCAGGGGAGACCATTGTGGAGAATAAGATGCAGAGGTTGGTCCATGGTGGATTATCATCTAAACATGAGCTCCCAGCACAACGTTGTGACCAAAAGAGCCAATGAAATCCTTGGATACATAAATAGGGGAACCTCGAGTAGGAGCAGAAAAATATTTACCTCTGTATTTGGCACTGGTGGAATACTACATCGAGTTCTGTTATCCAAAATTCAAGAAAGAGATTGATAAATTGGAGAGGGTTCCAGGAAGAGTTGTGTGAATGAATAAAAGATTAGAAAACAGGCCTCAATGACAGATTGAGCTCCTTGAATCTACTTATCTAAGCAAAGAAGGAGTTAAAGGGTGACTTGATTATAGTCTACAACTCTACACATGGGGAACAAATGTTTAATAATGGCTCTTCAATCTATCAGAGAAAGCTATAACACAATACAATGCTAGACTTGAAGTTAGATTAATTTACATTGGAAATATTTTGTCCTTTTTTCAACAATGAGAATAATGAACCATTGGAACAATTTACCAAGGGTTGTGGTGGATTCTCTACCATGGACAATTTTCAAATCAAGGCTGGATGCTTTCCTAAAAGATTTGCTCTAGAAATTATTATAAGGCCGTTCTATGGGCTGTGTTCTATATGAAGTCGGACAAGATGATCACAGTAGTCCCCTGGAATAAAAGAAGAGCTGCTTTGGTTTGATAAGTTCATGTATTATTGAAAATTACCCCTTCTCCCTTTACCCAAGAGACTGGGGAACTGAAAATGCCTAAAGCCAGCCTGCTAAAATGTAATGCTTTCTACCTCTCTCAGCTGAAGGATGAGTTAGGGCAACAGTGGAAAGTTTTTAAAACCTAGTTCTGCCAGACAACACCTGCTTTAGCTAACGGTGTGATTCCTACCTACCTCTTGGACAGCACTGTCTGTACATCTCAGTGCTTTCTGCAAAGGAAGCATGAAATGAATAACAATATATCCCAATTGTTAAGTCCAGCAGTATTAGGAAAATGATCCACTAAGGACACTGGTTTTCAGATATGGACTAGGGATGTTAAAGACTAGTCGACTATCCGATAAGCATTTGCTTATCGGATAGTATGTCGACTAGTCAATTCCCCCTGCCCTCCCCCCACTGCCTCTATGAGATGATAAAGTGGGTGAAGGGAGGGGAGGAAGGGGTACTTCATAGCTGTGCAGTGTTGCTGCTTTGAAATCCCAAGGTGGCGTTTCAAAGGGGCAGCCTCTGCACAGCGGATCAGCTGTGCAGAGGCTCCCCCTTTAAAACACCAGCTCTGCACTTTTTCAAAAAGGTAGCCGTGGAGCCTGGGGGCAGCTGGGGACTCCTCAGCTGATCCCGGGCTCTGCACGGCATTTCCCCAGAACCCAGGGTCAGCTGGGCAGTCCCTAGCTGGCCCTGAGCTCTGCGTAGCATGCAGCGTAGCATGGAGCCCGGGGTCAGTGGGGGACTCCATATCTTTGAAAAGCACAAGAGCCCCCGCTGGGGACTCTTGTACATTTCAAAAGCAGGCACCCGCATGCAGCCTGGAGTCAGTGGGACTTCCTGCTAGCCCCAGGCTGTACCCGGAGTTCCACATTCCTCCTCTGAAATGTGCGAGAGTCCCAGTGGACGTGCCTATCGACTAGTCGATGGAAATTCCATCGACTAGTCAATTAACCGCATTTTAAGATCCCTAATATGGATATCCTGCTTTTCTGTAAACAGGTGTTCAACTCCCGCTGAATTGCCAGAGTTGGGAGATAGAATCATGCTGGCTGTTGGGCCTGGCAGAACATCAACACTGTTACAGAAAGCGTGATGGAAATGAACAGATTACCCCATCTATGCTAGCAATAGAATCTCTTTCAGAATTGGCTGAAGAGGCCCATTGCAGAGACAGAGCCTTCAGCTCTCAATTTACAATTTTAGTTGCTATGTAGCTTAATATACCCCTCCAGTCATTCAGCTTGCACATCGGGGAAACCTGAAATGTAAGAGATGTAGGACTGGCTAAATCAGTTTCCTTACTGCTTTTCATATTTTTTTCGTTACCTCAGATCTGCCCTTGTTTGGGATCTGCAGTTACTAGAATCACTCTCTACCTTTTCCTCTTCAAACAATATGGGCTCTAGGAAGGCACGAGGGTTGTCACGTCAATAATGCAAAACCCTGTTGCTTCGAAGTCAGCTGTTCTGGCGTGAAGTGCATAGTAGGCTATGCTTATTAACAAAATAGGAAATCTGATCTATAGAAAGAAAACACTGGGGATTAATCCTGGATTGCAGACTGTGGCCAACACTGGGCCTTCATCCAAACACCAATGACAAGGAATGAAATTTTCTCCCACCTGTCGCTTAAAGCAGGTACAACTATTGCTGTGTTGTAGTCTCTTTGCTACAGCTATTGTAACAAATCCCTTTTATATTGGTTTCAAATTCATGACTAAGTTCATTATTTTGTTTCTTCATTGTTTTGCCAACAACCAGCAATGAATTGTGAATTTTCCTTCCACAAAATTGCAAATAAAAAAAAAGTGACTCAAGTGGGTTGTGCCCATGAAAGCACATGATAATATATATCTTTTGATAGTCTCTACGGTGCTACAGGGTCACTCTAAGTTACAGACTAACACAGCTACCCATCTGAGACTACAAATTTTGACAGCTAGTTTCTAACACACACATTCCTCAGATTGGCATTCTAAGGGAAGCTTGAATGGTCAGTTTAACAGGTAAATGCAACTTTAAATAATATCTTGAAACAGATTTTGAATTACTCCATGTAGGGGGAAAAAATTACATGTACTATTGCAGTGGCTTAAAATAGCTGTGTTACTCTAATAGGCTAACACAGGGTGGCTGTAACACAAGGGACAGAAATCTCTATTGCAATGCACTATCCCTGCCATAAAGAGTTGTATTGTGAACTCACTTAAGTAGCCTTAGTGATAGTGATGTTTGTGATTGAAAATGACCAAGGCTTTACTTTTTTTTTCTTCCAAAAAGATTCTCCCACTTGTGGTTGGACTGGCACTATTGTTGTAGACAATCCCACAGCTGAGCCCTATTAATTTTTCTCCAAGCACAGCAGGGTCAACATACTCAATGATGCTGAAATGGTCCCCTTCTCACAGAGCTTTGCCGGTCACAGTACAGCCTATGTAATGGCTGCATCACAAATGCAATTCCTTTTTCTCCCACTCAGAGACCACATCTGCTGCTGTATTGAAACCCAGAGACTCACTTCATGATGAAGATTTTTGAATTCCATTAAATCACAAGATGCAGCAGCAGCTTTGGATTACAATGGATCAATAAGTAATAACAGTCCGATTTCAGTAGTGGACCAAAAGTTTGGAGTCCTATGGTATGGAAACTGAAGAATCTCTTTATAGCAGCAAAGACTGTCTGTCAAGCCTTGAACACATCCATCATGTTGGATGACAGTGCAAAACACCATAATCAATGCAGATAGACATTCAGATTTGAGAACAACTGTGTATCTACTAAAAAGCATTATCCTATTTCTCTATACCTATCCACCAGGAGCATGGGAGGGAATCAAAACAGAGCACTATATTCCATTTTCTACAAGGTCAAAAGAATTAGTAGTATGCAATTCAAGTTTATCACTATCCATTTTAAAAATGCTGGAATCTAAAAACTAATACCAACATCCTCAGGTCAAAATCTGGATTTTCAAATCCCGTCAGTATTTCTGGATTTTCAAATCCCGTCAGTATTTTTGGATTGCCGGGGTTGTTTGGGGGATTTTCCAATGCATTCCACACCAAAACGGATAAGCCTTTAAATAAAAAAAAAAAGTAGCGTGAGGCTACTCAAAATAAATTGAGCCCTGCACCTTCCAGGACTGATGCCTTCTAACTCCCTTTATCCTATCACACGCTGGTATCTGCCAAACAATTCAATACTGCCACTTCAATACACTATGTGATACCATGTGCTTCAAGCATCTTACAATATTACTATCTACAAATCTGTAAGTCATTTTCCACAGCACCATATGTGAATAATAAAGTGAATGATTTCTTTATGCATTAAAGATGTAAATAAATCTCACTTGGATTAGGGATGTAATAGTGTAGTCGATTAACTGATAAGCAAAAGCTTATAGATTAATGCTATAGTGTACAAGCATTTCTCCCTCCCTCCCTGCTAGTACATTTTTTAGCAGGCTGGCCAGGAGCCCAGTTCAGTCCTCGCTTGTACTGGGTCCAGGACCAATCCCCACTGCAGCTCTGCATTTAAAGCGTTTTAGGAGCCAGGTGGGCAGGCAGCTCAGCTCAGTTCTGGCTTGTGCTAGGTCCAGGAGCTCAGCCCCCTGCTCTCCCTGGACAGCAGCGTAGGGTGACAAGCAGCAGGTCCACAAGGGGAGCTGGATTTTAAACTGGCTCTCCTTGTGGACCAGCTCCCACCTGGCACCCCTTGCTGCTGCCTCTGATAGAGAGGCAGCAGCGCAGAGTGGCAGGGGGGCTTCTGGGGACAGGGATGGAGCATACTAGCCCCATTCCCAGGAACTATAGAATTAGACAATAAGAATTCACAAGGTTAATAGATTATTCAATTAACCATTATTTCACATTGCTAGCTTGGATCTTTGTCAAGAGTTATTTTTAAATGGGTAGAGGTAATTTTGTATTTTTTCTACATTTCACTCAGAATAAAGATAAACTAAGAAAACAGTGCTTACACTTTCCACTTCCTCCCTTTTGCACCCTACTGCACTTGGACTAAACAATATATTCCAGGCCCCAGAATACAAGACATTTACTATTGGTGTCTTTTCCCCCCAGGTTTGAATGGAAAGTAACAAATGTAAGCAGCAGTTTATTCTTAATGCTGATCTTCCCTCTCCTATAACTAAAATGATATGCCAGTGGCAGGTGGCAAGTTTGAGGGGGATGGGAGTTGTTTCTTTTTTCTTTCTTTCTTTTTAAAATAAATATAACAACAAAGGGCAGCCAGATTTGACCTACTGGGTCAACCCTCAAGAGTTAAACTGATTTAAATAATTAGACCTAGAATGTCAGGCACCAGCACAAATAATTGCTCCTAATGCTTTTAGGATTAGATTGCTAATGAAAAGGCACAAAAAAGAGGCCACTTGCAGTTGTGGAAATAAGTCAATTTTCCTTTCATATGTCATATTCTCCATGTAGAGCTTCTGTGATATGATCCTAAGGAGCCATTTATGGTTCTCTCTCCAGAATTGCTGCAGCATCAGCAATAGCATAATCAGAATATTTTGTGACTTAAAGCTATGTGGACAATATATTTATTAAATATGTTACAAGTTAAGGATTTTTTTCAGTGAAAATTAACTCTTAGGAGTAACATATTGCTTTTTCCCTTGGCATATAAATTCAACCAGATTATTCTAATAGAAACAGCACATTGAAATATTTTAAGCTTCCTTCAATCAAAAGATAAAAACAGTTTTGTCATAAATTATGTTACTGGTTTTTGGCTTCTTGCCTTGAATATATTATATAATTAAGTAATATCCAGTGGGATTTGAATAGCCCTCTGGTACATATACACTTGGTTTCATATATAATGCAATAATTTTATGTGGAGGTATACACTCTTCCACTCACAGATAGTGAATGCAAAGTTACAGCTTCCTTAACAAGAGGCAGCGGTTTCATTTGGTTTCTAAATTGCAAGTTTTCCAAGCAAAAAGTTTGCAGAAGTCATAAAACCAGAGAGCATATGTAATGTACACAAAAGACTCAAAGCTGTGCCTGAAGAAAAAGCTCTCTGCTTGCATCAGGGACAAACACTAGCCACACTCTTGCTGTGAAATGATCAAAATAAGCGCCCAGCTGGCAGCACTGATAAAGGGATAAACAGGCAGGCTGGAAAGCCCTCCACCCGTCATTTCTAGATGCCCACTTCTGCGTGGGGCAAGTTCAAACTGAAGTGAATTAGTGACTTCTCTATAGTCCTGGTCACTAGGACCCGGCACTGAAATGCAGCGAACATAATGGACGGCTCGCTCCGAGAGCAGCTGCCCAACGCGCTCACTTCCCAGTGGCGAGAGGGTTCATTCACAATTCGGCTGGGGTAACAGACTGGCTGCCACTTTGTACAATTTTCATGGATCTGGGCTGAGGGAGTCCAAGTAAGCCTCCGAGCCCCCACTGAGAAAAAAAAAGAGAAGCGTTCCCTGTTTAGCCTGCGGAGCGAAGGAGACCCCAGCGCGTCCTGCTTTGTGACGGGGAGAGGGGAATGTGGCGCACAGCTGCAAAGGGGGCAGAAGCCCCGCTCCGTGCAACACAAAATGTTACGCTCCAGCCTGGCTGAACGGCCGGTTTGCCAGGATTTAATCGGCTCCCCAGGTAGCTCGCGGCCTGGGGGAGGGCGCGCCCCTGGCTGAGGAGGAGGGCGCACCGGCTCCGAGCGAACCCCAAGCTGTGGGGCTACCTAGGATCCTCTGTTCCGTCTACTGCATTGGGGAACGGTGCCGTCCGTAACAAAAGCCAAGAGACCCGTCAGCTCAGCCGCGGCGGCTCCTTCTCGCCTGGCTCTGCGGGCGGCGATGGGGCAAAAGTTCAGTGCAATCCCGCAGAGCTGGAGGGGTGCCTGCTTGGGGGAAGCGGTCCGCTTTCTGGGGAAGAGAGCTCGCCTGTGGGCTCCCGAGTGCCATCTCCGGCTCGATCTGCCTCTCCTGAGAGCTCCCCCCGGGAGCGGGGGGAAGAGATTCACGGGAAACCTCCCCCAGTACAGTAAGGGTCCATGCAAAACACGCCCCCACCCCCAATGCCCTGCTCCCTCTCTTCCAAAGAATGGGTCAATCCCCAGGTCCGAGCAGGGGGCGGAGGAGACGGGGTCAGGGCAGCCAGCGACCGCGGGCGCTGTTTGTCTCCTTTGGCTTCTCCAGGCAGCAGCCGCAGCCCCCGTCCTAGTCCCCCTCCCTTCCCCCGATCGCAAGACATCGGCTGAGCAAAAGAGGGGGGGGGAGCAAAAAGTTTGCAGGCGCTGCGACCAAATAGCAAGGATTCGCCATCCCGAGACATCAGAATTAACCCGCTTCCCCGCCCCCTTCCAAGGCAACGGGGGCAGCACATGGGGGGAGACAGCAGCGGCTGCCAGGCATGGGCACGGTACGGCAGGAGACATCCCCGCCCCTTGCCTTGGGTCTCCCCCTTGCACCCATGCAGTGGGCACATAAAGAGCAGGGGGCAGCAGGGCTGAGCTGCGCCTACAGCCCCGAGCAGCACCAGCTGGGCTGCAGTCTCCCGCGTCCAGCCCCCGAGCTGGGGAAGCCGCGAGCTCGGCCCCTGCACGGCTACTTTGTGCCTCGCTACCTTTTTTGTTGTCTTGCATCGGGTTGCAGCGGCTTGGCTCCCCCTTTCCCTTCGGCTCTCGGGCTATGCCAGCCTGTTCCTCATCTCACAGCCTTCCTCTCAGCGCCATCTTGCAAGCTTGTGACGTTGAGAGCGGCTCACCCCTGACCCACATTTGAATAGAAGCCAAAATGAAAAAAAAGGGGGGGTGGGGAGGGGGGAAGAAAAGGAGAAGGGGCAGAGGGGGGGGGGAGAACAAAAAGAACGAGAAAGAGAGAAAGGCAACAGCTAAGCCAGAGCTGCGCCAATATAACACATCAGCTCCTGCCCTCTCGCCAGCTAGTTTAGTAGTAAGCAATTTCCTGCTTTTGCCAGAAATGTTGCAGCAGCAGAACTGGGAGAGAGAGCTTTGTAATTCCCATTAAAGGACGTAGGCTTCTCCCACCCTCTTCCCTTACCACCCACACCTCTGAATTCCACCCCGGCATCCTATCACTAGTTTATGGCAATCTAAAGATTGCTACCCACGCTCCGATTTCCACCAATTAAAAGGCATTTCTAAAGATGGGTTTTTTTTTCCTCTCCACCTGGTGAGATCTAGACTGTGTCTATGAAAAATATAACCTGTAAATGTTCTGAGATTTTTTTAAACAAAATGTTTAATGCTGTATGCGAAACCAGGGAAATCTGCAGTGCAATTAGTATGTTATTAGTTTGTTACCATAATTTTGTTAAGCACTGCCAATGTGAACGGTATCACATACAAGACACAAAGAGAGACATAACCTGTACCCATAGGAGTCAATAGGAATGTAAGATTTTTTTTATTTTTTATTGGAGACATATTGACAGGGGGAATTGTTTGGGATTTAATTTACTTCCCTAGTCCTGCAAATATTTACATGTGTTTAATTTTAAGCACATGAGTAAATCCCTTGAACAAAATGGGACTAAGCGCTGAAATTAGGCACATGCTTTTTTTAATCAGACTTTAATTTTCAAAATGTGAACTGACAGAAAAGCTGCAACTTTTCCACATTGATGAGTATGGCCAGCCACGTGAATGTAATACTGAACAGGAATACTAGTTAGTGTTACATTTTCATATGTTACTTTTTCAAAATAGTATACAGAATTAAGCTAATTAATCTCTAATAATGAAACAACAGATAAGACCACATATCATGGCAATTAGATACAGTATAAGATTATTTTGCTTCCACACAGAAATAGTTGAAATATTTTCAACTGTAAAATGTTTTCTTTTTATTTGATATGTTGCATATTTATTAATAAAAGAGGAAATTATTGTGCCAAGAGCAGATGATAAATTATATCTTAGAGGTTTTGCTTCTCAGAAGATAAATCCTCAGTATCACCCATTACCTACTCCATTTCACATTGGGCAGAGTGATTATGTTAATGAAGCTGATCCCATAATTTGTCTCTGAAAAGTGGGTGGTAAAGTCCTAGCAATACCAAAGTATTTTACAGACTTCTTGTGTAGACCCAGGCAGTTAAGCTCCATCACAACCTCAACCTCATATAACCTTGTCTAATAATAAAGTTCCTTTCATAGATGTTCACTGGATTTCAAAGTTTTTGCCTCGGAGGTCTCTCAGATCTACCATAGGGGCCCGACTGGACAAATAAAGATAAGATTGATCACAACAGAGTGTCAGAAGGGTCTGGACCTTCACTACTCTCACTCAGGCTGTGTCCAGTCTCAGGGTTTTTTTCGAAAAAAATAGCCTTTTTTCCAAAAAACATCACCTGCGTCTAGACTGCAGCCGCGTTCTTTCGAAATTAAATCGAAAGAACGCGGCTTTTCTTTCGACGGCGGTAAACCTCATTTCACGAGGAAGAACGCCTTTTTTCGAAAGTGCTCTTTTGAAAAAAGGCGTTCTTGAATGCCAACAGGGGTTTTTAGAAAGAGAGCATCCAGACTCACTCGCTGCTTTCTTTCGAAAAAGCGGCTTGCTTTTTCGAAAGTACTGCTTGCAGTCTAGACGCTCTTTTTCGAAAGAAGCTTTTTCGAAAGATACTTTCGAAAAAGCCTCTTTCGAAAGAGGCTTGCAGTCTAGACATAGCCTCAGTGAAGAGCACAAAACCTCAACAGTGGAGCAAAGAGCAGCCAACTGACTGTGAGTACAAGACGGCAAATTAGACATAGATCAGTTCAAGACTCTTGCCTCACTGGGGGAGTGGAAGGATCAGGATGGGAGTGATTTCCAGCTGGATTTTAAAGCTAGTGGCCTTGCAAAAAGCTAGAGAGGTGCAGGGAGCATTCTTACTCCATGCTGTGCTGGAGAAGCCATAGAAGAATGCCCAATCCTTGTGACATATCAACTAAGCAGGGAAGAAAACAATCTGGAAGCTGTTTTAGCCAGGGTTTGAAATTACTTTCATCCAAATTATCCATAAATTTGGGGATTATTAGTTCTGGACACACCCACTTTAAGGAAATGGAAACATGGGCAAATACCTAATGGAGCTGAGACAAAAATACATATTAGGAAGTTGGCACAGTGGAAAATGGTACAATAGGACACAAATCTGTGTTCTGCTTAATAAATACATATAAGTTATATGACTAAATAGGGGCTAATGAGAAAGCCAGACTTGGACCTTCCACTAAAACTGGGCATATCTGGCATATCGGACATAGACTCTGACTACACCTCCATCTGAATAAGACGGCATACAAGAGAGATACCAAGACACTGTCATGGATGCTGCCATTCAAATGCCATGTACAGCATTGGGTACAACACGTGCCAAGTAAAAGGACAACAGTAGTAATAGGGCTTAGACCAGAGGAGAAAGACAACATTTGCATAAATACATTGTTCGTGGGAACTGTTTCACAAATGAGTACGTTTTGAAAGATGTTTGGTATTCTGTGTTAGCTTCAGTTGAACAACCATTCCAGTTGTAATCAGATACTAGTTCTTAATGCTGTTATTTTTTAATAATGCTGCAGAATACCTTTGAGGTGCCAATCAGGATTAGGGCCAATTGTACCAGGTGATGTACAGACACGTACAAAGACACTGACCCAATCTGGTGAATGGTGGAGAATATACTAAAAACACTGGGTCCAATGCAAGTACAACAAACAGATTTCCTCCTAGTGGTATATTTATAGTTCAGAATAGAACCTGAAGAGCTAGTAAACAGGGCTGGAATTATATCCCATACACGCATTAGTTTCCAGTCATTCCTCACAAACTTCTCCATGGTGTTGTTTCTGGTAGAGAAGCAGCTGTGGACCTTAATATTATCCACAAGATGGAGGCATTGCAGGAAGAATACTTAGATTCAAATCAAGAGCTGGTAGATGAAACCTCAGAGTGTTTTCAGGGCTGTAGTGAGTTTTAAGGTACTCGCTATCCATGGATGGCAATCTTTCAAAGCTGTCCCGATGGCTGGCTTATGCTCATGTTATAAATGTAGGAGGACATCATAGAATCCTGTAATGTGTAGAGTTGAATCCCTATCCGGTGGGTCAGCAGTGAAGCCATCACAAAAAGGAACAAGTCACTGAAGGAGGAAGGGAGGAGGGATAAACAGGACTCAAGAGCTGGTGTGCCCCTTTGCCCCGCCAGCCATTCAACACTGCCTCTCCCAGCGGCAGTGGATGTCCAGTGCCACCTAGCAGGCAAAGCTGTTGTTTACAATAGGGAATGAAAAGGGTGGCAATGGGTGAGTTAAACTCTGAAGTTAAACTTGTGTTTACTTTCTGCACCTTGGTGCAGATTTAAATAATCATTTTTGCTGTTAGGCAACAAGAGCAATTTTCCAGCATTGAAACCTTAAAGGGGTACAAGAGAGCCACTTCATTTGCTTATTGCAATGCCTTTATTGCAGCTGCAACACAGAAATTAATCTGACTGCAGACGACAGCAAGGGATAAAATGTACAAAGGAAGCAGCCTAAGAAGGAAGCCAGGTGCATGGGGGGAAATAATTATACCACCAAAGGAAGATACAGGCAATAGCTGACCTGCCAGCACCACAAAGACAAGAAGTGACTGTAACATTTTCTGGGTATGGGACATGCATCCTGAGTGGGACAAAAAGACTAAGAGTTCCATAGAATAGAATCATAGAATACTAGAACTGGAAAGGACCTCGAGAGGTCATCAAGTCCAGTCCCCTGCCCTCACGGCAGGACCCAGTACTGACTAGACCATCCCTGATAGATGTCTATCTAACCTGCTCTTAAATATCTCCAGAGGTGGAAATTCCACAACCTCCCTGGGCAATTTATTCCAGTTTTTAACCACCCTAACAGGAAGTTTTTCCTAATGTCCAACCTAAACCACCCTTGCTGCAGTTTAAACCCATTGCTTCTTGTTCTATCCTCAGAGCCTAAGGAGAACAATTTTTTCCCTCCTTCTTGTGACACCCTTTTAGAAACCTGAAAACTGCTACCGTGTCCCCTCTCAGTCTTTTCTTTTCTAAACTAAACAAGCCCAATTCTTTCAGTCTTCCCTCATAGGTCATGTTCTCTAGACCTTTAATCATTCTTGTTGCTCTTCTCTGGACCTTCTCCAATTTCTCCACATCTTTCTTGAAATGTGCTGCCCAGAACTGGACACAATACTCCAAGTGAGGCCTAATCAGTGTAGAGCAGAAGAGTGACTTATCATGTCTTGCTCACAACACACCTGTTAATGCATCCCACAATCATGTTTGCTTTTTTAGCAACAGCATCACACTGTTGACTCATATTTAGTTTGTGGTCCACTATGACCTCTAGACCCTTTTCTGCAGTACTCTTTCCTAGACAGTTGCTTCCCATTCTGTATGTGTGAGACTGATTGTTCTTTCCTAAGTGGAGTATTTTGCATTTGTCCTTCTTAAACTTCATCCTATTTAACTCAGACCATTTCTCTAGTTTGTCCAGATCATTTTGAATTATGACCCTATCTTCCCAAAGCATTTGCAACCCCTCCCAGCTTCATATCATCTGCAAACTTAACAAGTGTAATCTCTATGCCAATATCTAAATATTTGATGAAGATATTGAACAGAACTGGTCCCAAAACGAAACCCCACTTATTATGCCTTTCCAGCAGGATTGTGAGCCGTTAATAACTACTCTCTGAATGGTTATCCAGTGAGTTATGCACCCACCTTATAGTAGCCCCATCTAAGTTTTATTTGCTTAGTTTATTGATAAGACTACCATGTGAGACCATAACAAATGCCTTACTAAAGTCTAGGTATACCGTGTCCACCGCTTCTCCCTTATCCACAAGATATGTTATCCTGTCAAAGAAAGCTATCAGATTGGTTTGACATGATTTGTTCTTTACAAATCCATGCTGGCTGTTACCTATCACCTTATTATCTTCCAGGTATTTGCAGATGAATTCCTTAATTACTTGCTCCATTATCTTTCCTGTCACAGAAGTTAAACTGACTGGTCTGTAGTTTCTTGGGTTGTTCTTATTTCCCTTTTTATAGATGGGCACTATATTTGCCCTTTTCCAGTCTTCTGGAATCTCTCTTGTCTTCCATGATTTTTCATAGATGGTAGGTAAAAGTTCAGATACCTCTTCTATCAGCTCCTTCAATATTCTAAGATGCTTTTCATCAGGCCCTGGTGACTTGCAGACATCTAACTTTTCTGAGTTATTTTTAACTTGTTCTTTTTTTATTTCAGCTTCTAAACCTACCCCTTTCCCACTAGCATTTACTATGTTAGGCATTCCTTCATCATCAGACTTCTTGGTGAAGACCTAAAAAAAGAAGTCATTAAGCACCTCTGCTATTTCCACTGAAAAACCTGTTTCTTCATGATATGGTGATAATGAGAACAGAAGATTGTCCACGAACAATGAAAAAATGCTCCTTTTCAGGCACTGGTTCTAAGTTCTAACACAGACAACTGCAAACTATGCTCAAGTGGAAAAAGAGGTGTTGGGAAAAGCATGTGTGATGACATCACACCAATGTCTGTTTGACAAAGAGGTCCTTCTAAAATCAGAATGCTAGCTCCTGGAAAGCACATACACTAACCCATTCAACAAGAGACACTCCAAAATGGAGGAGAATGTGTTTATGCCAAGATGTATCTGGAAAACTTCTCCATCTCTTTTATGTATTCATCTGTAAATACATCTATGAACTATATTAATCTCACTAAGACCTCTTCATAATTAGGTTACTTCAGTTCCCCACTGCTTTTTTGTGGGTTATTGCTACTTGAACTATGATTGTAGTTGATGGATGCTTTCTAGGAAAATTATTTTTTTACTCTTTCATATAAAATATTCATCTCTAAAAAATATACATTCTAGATAGTGCTGGAATTTCACTTTAATTTTTGTGGAAATTTGTTCCAGTGAAATTGAAACATAAGTTTTTGAGACACATGTTTAATTTAGAAGAAAACTTTACCAGAAACATAATATGAATCCAAAGCTCTCTAGTGTAGAGATGAATTTGTCAGGTTTTGCCTTTCAGAGCTATTGTTTTTGTCTGCTAAGGTGGGGCTTTTGGGCTATTTACTTGCCACCTCCCACTGCTCCAGGCGGTTGTCCATGGGAGCGGGACCTCAGGGCAGCCAGCTGCAGGAAGTCTTGTAGCTGTAATTCTTGTTACACTAAGGCCTGATTCTGGATCCTTGGTTGCAGCCTACCCAGTGAAAGGGCCTGCGCTTTAGACCACAACTACCACTAATTCCCCAACAGAAGACACAGCAGGTAGTGGGTCACAACAGGGAGCCGCCCCCTCCCCCAGAGGGGACCAGCCTACATGTGGTGGAGAATGTGGGCAGCGCCTAACCCCTGACAAGAAAGGACTAGCTGCTACCTGGAAAAAAAAAGGAGAGAGAGTGCCCCGTGGATCTCGAGAAATTTTTTAAATATTGGACCGAAACTCAGCAGCAACACCAGCAGCTGATACAGCAGCTGGGCACCCAACAGGAGCACCAACAACAGCTGATGCAGAAGATGGGCACCCAGCAGCAACAGCTTCTCCAAAGGCTGCCTACCCAGCAACAAGAATTACAGCTACAAGACTTCCTGCAGCTGGCTGCCCTGAGGTCCCACTCCCATGGACAATCGCCTGGAGCAGTGGGAGACACCCCCCCCCGGTACCAGCTGTGCCCATATGGCACTCTAAGACGGGGCTGGATGACAACCTGGAAGCCTTTCTGGAGACGTTTAAATGTGTTGCAGTGGTAGCTGGGTGGCTGCAGGGGCAGTGGGCCACTCTTCTGGCACCCTACTTATTGGGACCTGTCCAGATGACCTATCACAGACTTTCTATTGAGGACACCCAGGAGTGAAGTCAGTGAAGGCCACGATCCTAGATACCCTGGATATTAGCCCTGAGACCTTCCAACACCGACTCCAAAGCACAAGCTTCCCAACTGGTGCCCGACCACAGGCTGTAGCTCAAGAAGTGAGGAACCTTGCCTGGTGGTAGCTATGCCCCAAACAAAACTTGGCTGACGAGATTGTTGAGCTGATCACCCTGGAGCAGTTCATTCAGGTCCTTCCGTCGCGGGGCCGGGCGTGGGTTCTTCGACATCGCCCAACAACTCTTCAAGCCACTGTTACCCTTATGGAAGACTACCTGGCAACCGATGGGCCCATCGGATTAGGGGGTCATGCACCCCATTCCCTGTGCAGACCAGCAGCCTTGACACCTCCTCAGGGTGGCCCAAGGAAACCCTGACCATCATTCTATCCCCCCGAAGCATGGAGTACAAATCCCAGATCAGGGTTGATCAACTAGCAGCCAAGCACAGGGGGCTTTGGAAATACCTCGGCTGTGAAATGTAGAGGCGCAACCTCCAAATGTGCACTCCCGCCCAGCGTGCACAGAACTTGGTCCCTGCTTCTCCTGCAGTCATTTGGGACACCTACAATGAGATTGTGCTGAAATGGACTGCAGTTTTGGGCAAGTGTGTACTGTGGAGTCTTGGGCCCACATACAGGGCCCACCCAAGCTGACCATGCCCGTGAAAGTGGGGCTGCAGGAGGTGATCACCCTTTTGGACTTGGGCTGTAGACAAACACTTGGCCGGTGATGACCAATGGAGAGCTCCGCCTCCAAAATATGTATTCATGGGGACGTAAAGGCATACCCACGGCCTAGAGTCGCCATGACCATAAATGGGGTAATGGAGGACATCATGGTCAGTGTGGGCCCCACCCTAGCGTACCTCATCATCTTCGTCCGGGACTGGCCTGGGTTTGCGGATCCCCTTCGGGGAACCAGTCCCGAGACCCCGACTTTCCAGGATGCCTTAAACAAGAGCTGGAGTAGCCATAGTGGGTCAGCAGCTCGCAACTCAGGGCTCGCTGCCAAAGGTGAAATGGAAAGGGAGGAAGCAGAGGAGCTGGAGGAATCGACCCTTCTCACTTGCCTTCCCGAGGAAGACCTAGGAACAGGCCACCCAGCAGACTTTTCCTGAGACCAATGGTAAGACCCATCCCTACAGTTTGCTTATGACCAAGTAGCCCGTGTCAATGGGGTGGTCACCAACTTCCAGGCAGCCGAGCAGTGGCCCCACTTTAAAATGATGTCAGATTGCCTTTATCGGGTGGACCAGGACTCCCAGACCCAAGAAGTCTGGTTCCAGTTGGTGGTCCCCCTCTGCCACTGGAGAGCGGTTATGAAGCTCGCCCATGACATCCCGGCTGCCAGCCACCTGGGCCACAACAAGACCCTGGCCTGCGTCCTGTCCCGATTCTTCTGGCCCAGTGTTTACCAGGAGGTAAAAGACTATTGCAGCTCCAGCCCTCAGTGCCAGATAGCAGGAGATGCCCAGGTTCCACAAGCCCCTCTGGTACCCATGCCAGTGGTCGGTACCCTCTTTGAGCGGGTTGCATTGGACCTGGTGGGCCCACTCCAGAGAAGTAAAGTGGGGTTCAAGAATATTTTAGTCCTGGTGGATTATGCCACCCGCTTCTCTGAGGCTATCTCACTGCGGAACACCACAGCTTGTACCATCACCTCAGAGTCGGTGAAGGTCTTCACAAGAGTGGGCCTTCTCTAGGAGCTGCTCATTGAACACGGGACTAATTTTACATCCTGTTTGCTCCGGCAAATTTGTGCATTTCTGGGTATTCGGAAGCTCCAAACCTCTGTCTACAGATGATCTGATGGAACGTTTTAATCGTACGCTCAGGGGGATGTTGAGGAAGTTCCCCCCCTGCTGAACGGCAGCAATGGGATCAGCTCCTGCCCCCCTTGTCGCTAGCCATCTGGGAGGTACTCCAATCATCAACCCAGTTCTCTCCGTTGGAGCTCCTGTACAGCCACCAACCTCTGGGGTGTTGGACTTGATGCAGGAGACATGGGAGAGGACCATGTCAGCCTCCCGGGGACTGCTCCATTATGTTTTACAGCTACAAGAGTGATTAGATTGAGTGGGGACGCTAGCCCAAGAAAACCTACAGATGGCTCAGGCTAACCAAGAGTGGTATTATAACCAGGGAGTCCGGAGGACTTTCAAGTCAGAAGATCGGGTATTCATTCTTCTCCCTTCTGAGGAGTCTAAAATCCTCACTCACTGGCAGGGCCAACGTGAAATTCTATGTCGGGTGAGCCCAGTGACACACAAGGGACACTAGTCTGACCGGAAATAAAAGCAAAATTTACCAACTGAATCTCCTGAAACTGTGTAAGGACTGGGAGGGGCTGATGATCACCCTGTACCTTGCGGAAACCGAGCTAGGGCCCCATGTACCTGACCCGACAAAAGAAGAACAGCCGCAACTGGGATGAACATCTCCTGCAGATGGTGGTGGTGCTTTGAACTCTTAGGGATGCGGGTCTCACTGCCAACCCAAAGGAGTGCCAAATTGGATGGCACGAGACCACCTAGCTCGGGTACCAGCTGGGACAAGGCCTTGTACAGCCCCTAATAGATAAGGTCTACGCTATTCAGAACTACCCCATACTGATGACAAAGCAGAAGGTGTGACAGTTCCTTGGCCTAGCTGTCTACTACCACTGCTTCATTTCCCAATTTCTGGCCCTGGCTGCACCCCTCACCTCTCTTTTAACAAAAGGCAGTTCCCAACGTGTGCAATGGAGGCTAGAATGTGGAACAGGACCTTAAAGACTGCCTCTGCTGGGAGCCGGTGCTTTTCAATCCTAACTTTGCCCACCCCTCCGTGGTACAAACTGATGTCCTCAGAGATAGGGCTACCGGCCTACAGGGTTCATGACAGGGGTAGACTTTCAGGATGTGGGCTCTGACTGGGCACCACTTATCTCAGGTGGCTCCTGGGTGGTGGAGCAGTGGGGCTAAGACAGGCTCACCCCTGACCTGTTCCTGCACCACTCCCAGAAGCAGCCAGAAAACTCCATCTCAAGTCCTGTTGTGCCCCCTCTCTGCTCTGTGGAGATAGGATACGGAGTGGGAGAGGGGGCACCATGACATCAGCGCCCCTCTTCTCCCTCCCCTGCCCTGCACAGCAAGCAAGGGTGCGTGGAGGCAGCTCCAAGGCAAAGGGCAGAAGGCGTGCCGCAGTAGGGGGAGGGGCAGCTGAAGTGCCAGCTCTTGATAGTCTCTTGGCCAAACCTGTCAGGATCCCCTGTCAGAGGCTTCAAGATCTACCAGTAGATCCGGATCGACTGGTTGGTGACCACTGAGTTGTACCAACTTACCTTCCAGATAGACAGGAGAGCTTACAGCATTTCCACCACATGCTACAGCATCACTGTTGTAAGTGCTGTAGTGTAGATGTAGCCTCAGTGTAAAATCCTGGTGGAGACATGTCATAGGCAGTTTTTACTATATAAGATCAATCTTATATACCCTCTCCCCCATCTAGGGTTGATCTTGACTAACTACTCTGTGATAAAAACTACCTGTACAGTGTGTCTGCTCTAGGGGTTTACATCAAGATAACTAGCTCATTGTACAAACACCCCTATCTTGCAGTGAAGATGTAGCTAAAGAGAGGAGCCATCACAAAATTATGCAATAACAAGTTCTAAAAGGGTGGAGAAAATTGTCCAGAACAGATTTAAAGGAAATGCCCTAGGCTTGGACAATCCAAAGCAGTCTTCTGAATTAAGATGCTGAAGAAGATAGATAGTTACCGGATTCGGATAGATGAACAAGGAAGGTTCTATTAGGTTCAATTACATGCAAAGAGGATTCTGGCATGTTAGGACATATTGCACTACAGCTGCATGGCAAAAACTGCTTTTTAAAATCCATAGAGATGCAAACATCACTTACTCTGTCTCTGTTGGGCAAAATCCTCTACTCAGTGGAGTTTTGCCATTGGCTTCGGTGGAACCAGAATTTAATCCATAATTTTTAGCTGACTCTTTTCCATCAACTTTTATTCTGGGGTTTATACCATACAGATGGTGAAAGGGTTAATGTTGGCTTGAGAGGTCAGCCAATCTCCTAGTTGCATGTGGAGGCTGTGTCAAGAATGAAATCCAGGATGGAAGGAGCTGGGTGGTGCTATAAACAGAGGAAATTGGGAGCAGAATGGGGCTGTAAGAAGAGGAGAGAGAATTCTGCCATGACCAGCCACTCTCTTGGTAACAGAAAGTGGAAAGCTCTGTGGGTACATCTAGACAGCATGTCTATTTTGGGATACCGGAAATATCCCCAAATAGCTACCCCGTGTCTTTTAAATGTGCTCATTATTTCAAAATATTTTTCAAAATAATGGGCATGCTATTTCAGTATTCCTCGAGGCTTAAGGGATGTGTCGAATTAGTGTGTTATTTCAAAATTTGGCACTGTGTAGATGTGCCAAATTTCAAAATAAGCAATTTTGAAATACAATTGAAATAAGATACACAATTTGCACAGCTTATTTTGAGTTTAGGGTGCTGTGTAGATGTACCCTCAGTGAGGGAGCAGAAAGACTCCAACAGGTGAGCAGGAAGCTTGGGGTGAAAGGGAGAAAGACACTTGGAAGATGCAGGACTGAAGCAAACTTGTGTGTATGACTCTGAAGAGAAGCCTGGGGGGAGGGGAGGGCGCTGCTTGTTGCAAAGTGCTCAGGAAGGGGCTGGGAAAAGGCCTGAAGATTGCAAATGGTAAGAAAGAATCCTGGGAGGCAATGGTGAGGTATCCGATGAAGCAAAACATGGCTGCTTGTCTGCAGCATCCTGGACTGGAACTCTGTTTATTGGGTGAGCTTGGGTTCACCCTACCACACTGCAGGAAGATGCTGTGAAGCCCCCTGCTATAAGGGAGCCAGGACAAACTGAAGCCCTGAGAGAAGAGCTTAAAGATCACAGGACCCAGAGGTGGGGCTGAAGACTAGGTGTAAAGACACTGGTCCTCCTGTTGGACTTTCTTTTACCTGTCCAGATGGTCAAGTTGCGGGAAGAGAGACCTGCACAGGAACAAAGCAATTCAGCAGGCGCTGAAGAAGACAGAGCGGCTTTGCCATGCTCAGGGCCAGCCATGAGTTTAGCCCCACTTATATGAAGAGTGGAGGACAGATAGAGAGTGGCTCCTTCTCTTTCTGTGAAAGAGCCCACTGGCAGGTCAGCAACACCAAGCGGCTAACAGTATCAAAGGAGACTGAAGGCTAATAAAAGCCAAACGTCCTTTTGCCAACAAGATATCCCTTTGACCAAGGATTCAAAGCAGTGAGCCAACAGTGAGCTATCTTGTGTTTATGATGACCTAAAATGTTACTGCAAAATATGGGCATGGAATATGTGTTGCTTTATCATGGCAGAGGCTTTGCCTTGCAGGCCACACCTCCTTACTCTACATGATACTCTGCTGATTTGACAAGATGAGACAGCTGAATGCACCCAACAATGGAGAAAATAGCTTCACTGAGACTTCCCCTTCTGTTGACTTTGATCTGTTTTCCTTGTCTTCTACAAAATGCCCTCCCATCTGATATCATTGTTGCTGGTGTAAATCAGGAGTAACTCTACTGGCATCTATGGAGTTAGCCTGGTGTACGTAAGAGGAGACTCCAGCCCAGTGTTTGATGTGGTTTAAATGAGATTATAAACATTATTGGTTTTGAAAGTCATCTTCTGTGATTAACGCTGATCACCATGGAAAGTCTCGCAAGTCATTTCATACCGTGAAATAGAAGGTGACGATAGTTCAGGGGACAAAGAATGAAGGGGTTGGGATTTTTTTCAGCAGCAGACAGAAGACTGGTTATGAGCATCTGGGAAGGTTTAGTCTCCTTATTGTTTGTGTTGGCATTGTGATATTAGTGTGGCTTTCCTTCAGGCTTTGAGTGTGGGATACCAGTGCAGGGTTGATAGTGTGGGACAGAACTCCAATTATTAATTTTTTCTTTCCTCTCTTTAAAATGTGTGTTCTATTTTTCTTGAAGCCAGAAAGAACATGGCATCACCCTCATGTTGTTAAAACTGAAAGGACAATTACAGTACAAAGTGTACTGCTAAGAAGCTGAAGAAGGCACCTAAAGCATATGCTGTGCAGTGTTGTTCCGCTACCATTTTTTAGGGATCATATGCCAGTCGTGTAAGAGAGGGCATCCTCTAGTTTGCTCTAGCTGACTCAAAGAATGCACTGTATTAATTTCTAGTAGAATTGCAGTAAATCAGGTAATAGCTTCTTGGACATGATTTTGTGTTGTAGGGAAAGGAGGCATTGCCCACTGCCCAGGCACTGCAATCCTGATGCTGACCTAGTGTGATAGACAGATGACCTTGGTGTGTGGGGCAGGGCAGTGAGCTCCTCTGCACTCACCTAACAGTAGCACCTCCTGTCTCACAAGGCTGGGCCTGGCTTGCCTCTTCAGGTTTTGTGATTTCTGCAGGGGCAACTGACTCCATCCTAACGCTACCCCACCTCTGACTGATGTTGGGACAAAGCTGGTGCAGAAACAGGGAGCTGTAACCATCTCCCATACATTTCCCCCACTTCCTGTGCACACTGAATTTCAGATGCAGGGGAGTCTGGGGCGCTACGAACCTGTTTATCTCTGCCACTGTTTCAGGTTGTTACTAAAGTAACCTCAGCAAGAGGTGCTCAGAAAGCTTTCAGCATGGGTCTCTGTTGGGGAGAAAGAGTAGAGCATATACACTCTTTATGCTAACCCAGTTGCCTGGTGTCATGTTTGCAAACATGTTGCCAGGTGATATTCTGCTTACTCTAAAGCCCGAGGAAAGATGAAAGTTTATGTGGGGAGAAGAGAGGGAGAAAGCAAGAGAAAACTGACATCATGAACAATAATTGCACTGTATCATAAATAAAGTGTAGCATTTATAATTGTGCTTTTCAGCAGATAATAAATCCACACCCTTCTAAGATACAGGGCAGTAAATATAATCCTCATTATTCCGACAAATGGGGACAAATTCTTACTACCAGCATGCAGGTGAACAAGAGCCCTTCATACCTGGAACATATAACAACTCAGTTATTTCCATCCAACACAACAGAGTTGCTGTATTTATAGATCACAAAGGGAACAGGCAATAGACACCTCATGCAGAAGGACCCTTTGCCTTTTTGCAAGCACAGTGATTCTAAGTCACTCTCCACTGGGTACTTTCCAGTGGAATACAACTCAACCCCATTGAGAACCATAAGTCAGCACAGGACATGGTTACCCACTCACTGTGTGCAACATCTGGAAGCAGGTTACACCATGACTCTGTGACTTGCCCTGGGGCTGGCTTCTGCTTGGGAGCTGAGATATTGGTTCTGCCCGCTACAACTCTGAATGCTTTAAGACATGCTTTCTATTCCTGTGCAGTACTTCTGCCTCATGGTCACCAACTGAGCCAGAGCTCCATTGATTCACATAACAGGAAGTTGCTCTTGAGTCATTCCCCTTCCATTTTGGAATTACTGCAGCCTTTTGGTCCAAAATGACTTAAATGTGATGACTGTCAGGGCATGCTACTGAGACAATCAGTTTTCTTCTATATTTGGAAAGGATGGGTGTAGTTGAACGGCTGGATTTCGTTGGCTTGAATGGTTTTCGATGAAGGCTCTTAGGGGTATTGCAGAGGCACATATTTTGGTTTTTGAAAAATATAATAAACAAATAAATGGGATGTATTCCTGTTACCTTGCTGCTCATTCCAGAGAGTGAAAGAAACCTTTTTAATGAAAATGAGAAAAGATATATTTAAAAAGAACTCACCGGATAATGCCCTAATAAAAAATGCATGGTTATGTAGACTCATAGAATCCTAAGGCTGGAAGAGACCTCAGAAGGTCATCAAGTCCAGCCCCCAGTCTAAAGCAAGACCAACCCCAACTAAATCATCCCAGCCAGGGCTTTGTGAAGCTGAGACTTAAAAACCCCTAGGGATGGAGATTCCACCACCTCCCTAGGTAACCCATTCCAGTGCCTCACCACCCTCCTAGGGAAATAGTTTTTCCTGATATTCAACCTAGACCTCCCCCACTGTAACTTGAGACCATTGCTCCTCATTCTGCCATCTGTCACCACTGAGAACAGTCTCTCTCCATCCTCTTTGGAACCTCCCTTCAGGAAGTTGAAAGCTGTTTGTTTCAAATTCTTCCTGTTTGTTTCCCATATGTTGGTGTTGCCTTTTAAGGTAAGCCACTACTCCTTCGTAATTAAGAATTAAAAGGTTGATATGTACATGTATACAGTGAAGACTCCCCCAGTGATTTTGAAATAAGGGTACATTATTTTTTCATCTAGTTGGGTTGAAATTACTTGCCACTTGAATAGCATCTGCAACAGCATACACTGTGGAAGCAATTTTTCTTGTACAAGAAGATGAAAGAGAAATCAAAAAGGAGTCAAAAAGTAAGCTGGCTGAATGGGCCATTAGCACCAAACTCTAAAGATGTAAAAGTCAAATAGGATAGAAAGACCCCATAAATTTTTACAACTCCCTGGAGAAAAACACTGTGATTATTAAAACATGAAACCTTGCTTTTCTAAAATGCTTAAAAGATTAATATAGAAATGTCATACTGTGGCTGCTGGAGGGATTATCCTTAATGGTAATGTTAGTGGTTATTTTAATGTAAAGCAAACATAGCCACTGAAAAAAGATCAAAAGAGGAATAAATTCAAGGATCTTAATTTCAGGAAAATGAAACAATTTCTATTTTGTTAATTAGAATGAGAAAATTCTCCATAAATATTGTCTCTGTGTGACAACATCAAATGTGGCGACCTTATCTAAATAGTCTTTACCTAATCCAAACACTAGAGCAAGAGCGAAGCTTAGTTCTCTTTTGAGAAAAACAAAAAACTTCTAGCTCCCATTTCTGCATAAGTAAAATATCCTTTTTTGTAGAAGTACTTTTTTGTGTGTGAGAGAGATCATGCGTGTGACCAAATAACACCTGTAATAATAATGCATGGTCTTTAGGCAGGGTTAGGTCCATCATATGATCCAATGGGAAATCTGCATTTGTGGTCTCTTCAATGCAAGCCCCATTTAAGAAAGGATTTTTTTACTTTGAGATTTCTTTTTAATCTAGCATTGTTCTTCCAGTAAACAAGGCACAATGCTACATGCTTCTCTGGGCTCAAAATGAAACTTCAAAGTTTAAATTAATGACTTGCTGTTAATTTAGAGTAAGAAACTTAATATTCTCTTTGCCGCTCTGAATGGCACTTAATTTATTGTCTCTCCTGGTTTAGTCATTGCAGTAGTCAAACACCTGATTCTCTTAGAACCCCTGTTAGCAGCTCAAGACCATCAATTCCAGAGACTGTAATTGGTTTACAAATTGTGCTGGCGTCTACTTGTTTTTTCCGCTAATGTGAAGCATGAAACCACACTACACTATGCAGCATTTCTAACACATTGCTGTCCTTGTTCCTCTCTGAAATGGTTGAGTGGATGGAACACAGGTCCTTTTAATGTTTATTTTTAAAATGATCCATCCTATCACATTAACACTCAGTTTGCGTCAACTAATTTTGTAAGAAGAACATTTCTAGAATGAGAAAAATAAAACGTGCTTGATCACTATGTTCAGTACCCACAGGTGTATTTAATACAAAGTTCAATTATGTCTATGCTGAAAACAATGAATGATAAATCAAATTGTGGTGATTGTATTTTTCTTGGAAAAAATAGTTTGCAAAAACAAAATTCTGATTCACCTAACAAAATCTGCTCCTTTGCATTGTCTTCCAAGAGACAATAAATTAATGCCTAGCTCTAAACTGTGTGGAACAGAAAAACATTCTTTTTGACCTGTCATTCGGCTGCATTGTAAAATCATGCAATACTAATTATCACATATGTGTTTTTAGTTCAGTCAAAATAACGTCATCATCCAATTATTGTTAATGTTCACTTAGGGACATGACTTCATATCTGAATTCTTTCTTTCGTATAAAATATCCCTTTGCACCTCCAAATGCCTGCAGCAATATCAGTTGGCTCCAGTCAGGCAGTTTGTTCAGGTAGAGCTTCTCAGATTCAGTCTTGACTTCCATCCTCAGGAAATATATGTTTTCTACTTTCTCTGCTAGCAAATCTCAACAGTCATGACAAGGTGACATAGTTAGAGATGTGTGACTAATGGTTTTTTAACTTGCTCACTGTTCTGATAATAAAAAGCAAAATAATAATAACAATCCTTTCTCATTGATTAAAAAATGAATTTTTCAGCAAATTGCAAAGCCAAAGGAAAATTTTCTTTGGCTTGAATATCATTCTGATTTCAAGCTTTTAGTTTTTGCATCTTTTTAAAATTGAAGGATTTTTTGGAAAAAAAAATCCATCATTTTGACCTCTCTGAATCAAAATGTTTTGTTTCTAAAATACAAGTTTACAACATACATTTGCAAAACACTTAAGTGTGTCAGAATCAGCATTTTTTATGCAAAAACATTGACAGAAAAGTTTTGTCTGGCTTTAAACATGATGCTTGAGATGTGAAGCTTAGTGAGGTATGCACTTGGCTAAGAAGAAGGAAGGTCTCAAAAGGGGCAAAAGGAACATTATCAATAGAAGTTGAGGAATCAAGTTAATTCACCATAACTAATTGTACATTTACAAAATTTCAGCGGGCTTCTGTTGCATGCAAGTAGAAATGTAT
Source organism: Pelodiscus sinensis (assembly GCF_052426305.1). Lineage (NCBI taxonomy): Eukaryota > Metazoa > Chordata > Testudines > Trionychidae > Pelodiscus > Pelodiscus sinensis. The sequence continues at coordinate 14,062,445 of NC_143085.1, forward strand.
TTCAAAATACTTAGAAAAAAAGCAAGGAGGAGAAATAAGAGCCAGGTTTTTTAGAATCAGAACTTCATTTGTAACTGGAGGTACAATCCACAGTGGTAGAGGCTCTTGAATGTTACCTATTGATACAGTATGATGTAATCTGCACACTTGACTTTGTTTTGGTCACTCTAGAAATCAAGCTCCTACTTCTCTAGTCTGTTTGCTGACTGTGATATAGGGCCCGCAACCTAATTCCGGTAGGCCAAAATAGTATCTTATTTAGTGAGAGAGCCTGGGACACAAGCACATGTCAAAGATTACTGTTAAGATGGGTAACAATTTCCATATCTCATTATTATTTTTACACCCCCAATCCTCTTTGAAATGGAAGCAAGATCCACCAAGAAAGAGATGTCACTTTGTCTTTAGCCCTTTTTCTCCATATGGTTTTGGGAAATGTGTTGTTAAGAAAAAAAGGCAGCACTATAATTTCCTGAGGTAACCTGCATATGACACTGCTCTTTTGTTGACCAAGCTGTGGTCTACAGTGTGACCACATACAGAAGGTTGCTGTGGCATAACACAGTGAAGCTGTAACTTGGCAAGTGTACACCGTCTCTAACCCTAATCCTAACCCTAACAGACTTGCGGGCTGCCATCCTTGCCTCTTTGATATTCCTTAAATTTGCAAGTGTAAGACAACACCGTAAAAATCAACTGTATGCCCTACTTTGTCATTAAAATATGCATTTATTTTAATTAACTAATATGCTCTGATGACAATACCAAATGCAGGATGTGAACTATTGCATGGCAATGCTGAATTCTGTAGATATCTAGAGCTGTATAGCTCAGTTTTGCAACCCATTACTCACATAGCAAGTTTTACTGATGTGTGCATTCCTATTTACTTCAGTGAAACAGTAAATAACAAAAAGGGGGGCAAGATTAGATCCTTAAACTTCATCTATTTTGTGTGCATTAGTATTCCTCACTTTGTGGTATCCATCCATTCATTGGTTGTCTGACCAGTGATTGAAAACAGAGGAAAAGACTGGAACATCCATATTTTCTAAAGTTATGAAAAGAGAAAAGGTATTTTTAAAAAAACTATGTGCTGGTGAAAGATCCGAAGTTGGTTGCACAAACATAAATCTAATAGCCACGGCAGTTGCAGAATGTGCAATTTTCTCCATGCTTCTCCACTAATGAGCCTCAGGCCATCTATACTACTGCAGATCATCAATCTAAATTAGACAACTTACTCTACATGAATTAGGTCTGCTTACAATGGTATCTTTGCAGCAGTAAGTTGACAGCTGACACTCTCCCATTAACTCCTCCTACTCTTCTCATTTTGGTGGAGTACCGGGGTCAGCAGGAGAGCACTCAATGTTTGATTTGTGGTGTCTGTACTAGACACGATAAAAGGATCACTGCTGGATCAATTGCTGCCAGTCAATCCAGCAGGTAGTGAAGACATGCTCTCAGTCCTGACAGATAGCATTGACCTCTAGAACGGAGTGGACAGGTCTTATGTTCAGATGAAGTCTCAGTCCTTTTGGAATCATTGAGAGTTTTGTCATTAAAGAGCACCAGAATTCTACTCTTCATGCCAATTAATAGGTCTCTCCACTGATTCTGGCAGTAAGACAAGAGATACCAACTGTAGTTGTGGTTTTTGTGACATAAAGTCATGTCCATAAGAACTTGTTGGCATACAAATAATTTCACATAAGCTGCTGACAAACAGCAGCATTATTTTCATTAACGACTGGCCCAAACTGAACCAGTGTTTTGGGATAAAAGTCTGTCTTACCACCAATAACCTGAGCTTAAGCCAGCTGCTCCCCAATACAATGAAGATTGTAAAGCCACGTTCTAAACCTCCCTCTCCAAGATCCATTGTCATTGACCCTTCCCAGAACAAGAAAACAAATGCAGATAAACTATCCCATGTCTCAGATTTCTTCATGTTGCTCTGGCAAATTAGATTTCATTTGAACGCTGTGCATACTTTTTATTCCCTTGAGGGTATAGCAGGTGCGGAATTGTGACTGCAGCAGCACAAGAGAAAGGTAGATGAAAGATAGTTTATGTAACACTAGGGCTGTGTCTAGACTGGCAAGTTTTTCCACAAAATCATCTGCTTTTGCGGAAAAACTTGCCAGCTGTCTACACTAGCCGCTTGAATTTCCGGAAAAGCACTGACGATCTCATGTAAGATCGTCAGTGTTTTTCCGGAAATACTATGCTGCTCCCGTTCGGGCAAAAGTCTTTTTCCGAAAGACTTTTGCGCAAAAGGGCCAGTGTAGACAGCACAGTCCTGTTTTCCGCAAAAAAGCCCCGATTGCAAAAATGGCAATCGGGGCTTTTTTGCGGAAAACCACGTCTAGATTGGCCACGGACGCTTTTCCGCAAAAAGTGCTTTTGCGGAAAAGCATCCTGCCAATCTAGACGTGCTTTTCCGAAAATGCTTTTAATGGAAAAGTTTTCCGTTAAAAGCATTTTCGGAAAATCATGTCAGTGTAGACATATCCCAGGAGTGAAGCCCAGCAGCACAGGCCAGATTTGCCTATCCTGAACCCTGGATACATACTTGAAAGCCTCTGCTCATGATGGACAGAACAAGTACTTCATTAGAAAGTATTTCATGCCAGTAAGTGAATGACTGGTCTGTACTTAAAAGTTATTCAGCATAGCTATTTACACTCCTGGCTGATGTAGTTATGCCAATCTAATACACATTGGCAACACAGGTAGACCAGCAGAAGAATACTTCTGTCAGCCTTACTAATGTTGTCATGACTGTGTTCCTACAGTGACACTGAATCCCCTGTTATTGCTGTAGGCTGCATTTACACAAAAGGGTTATGCTGGCATAGCTATAGGTCCAGAGCTATTCCACTACAGTCCCATCCTGTAGTATAAACATATTCTTACTTAGCCAGTTTGATTTTGAGCTCAGATCCACAGGGTTCTTGAGCAGCAGCTTTGGTCATCATGCTACAACTATTTATCTATAGTCTGGAGAATTCATAGATATGGCTGGTCCAGTTCCTAGTATTCTGCAATTTGCTTCCTGATTGAGCAAGTCTTGACCAGAGATGGGCAATAAGCAGCCCACAAGCTAGATGTAGTTCAGCAGGGTTAGCCCCAGGTGAGCGTCCAGACACTTTATTTACCCGCATGTTAGACGGTATAGCTGCTCACTGCTCCTGTTGGCCACGGTTCACTGTTTCTGGCCAATGGAAGCTGCTGGAAGCACTACAGGGTGAGCCACCACTTCCTGCAACTCCCATTGGCTAGGAACTGCAAACTGCAGCCAATGGGAGCATTTTTACCGGTGGACATGCCGGGAAAAAAGCATCTGGCAGCCTACCAGGGGCTAACGCTGGTGAACTGTGTCTGGTCCATGGGCGGCTGGTTGTCCATCCCGGTCTTGACCAATGTTCCCATTAAGATGTACACCTGCGTGACCATGCACAAAAAATTCTTCTCTCACTCACCTCCTCTGGAGAGCTGCGCAGCAGCACACGTGTAGCAGACAACTGCTCTGGCAGGCAGGGCCGGCTGAGACGGCGTGGTGAGGGAGCCACTGTGGCAGGGGGCTGGGACTGGAAGTGTAGTAGTGGAGAGACCTGATCCGGTGGCTCGAGCTGCCACATGGCAAGAGGGGTTGGGGCCAGCTGTGGCAGCTGGGAACTGGACCAGCCGCATGAGGGGTTGTCTGCTCTGGTGGCCAGGAATGGGACATGCCACATGGCGGAGGAGAGGAGGTGTCCGATCCAGCGGTTGGAAACGTGTTAATAAATTGGGTGCCATGGTGGCACACATCCAAACCAGTGCACATGACCTCAATATTGGTGTACATGCCAAAACTCACTCTGCTCATGTTTGGAAAATCTTAGAGGGAACATAGGTCTTGACCCTGATTGGCTGGTGACAATGTAAACAATTTTTGCTCGCTTTCTTACATTGTCTGAACACAAGCCTTTGCCGGCTAGCAGCTATTTGGACCCTGCTTGGCCCTGCCAATGGCCTTCTTGTACTTTCCTCTTGGATTGGATTGCCTGGCTATTGGACTTTTTATATGAACTCTGACCACCAATCTGAACTGTCCTTTGACTTGCTGTAACCCTGGATATTATATTATCTCTTTCCATACAACTTTCCCTTTTTCCCCAAATATTTTCTACTATTAACTTATAGTGACTCATCCTGGATTTACCATATGGCTGTAGTATAGAAATACCCTCCAATACTAGATTGTTCTGTCCCAGTATTCTGGTATGCAAGAATGTTTCAGCTGCACAAAGCCCACACAATGGCTGCTATAGGCCTTGTCTTAACCTTTAGAGCCTCCATTTCACATTTAAAAATGGGGAAGAGGAGGTAGAGGGGAAACCTTTCATGCTACTCTGAAAGGCAAAGGACTTGTTCTCCAAAATCACTGAAGAATGTTTGAAAGTTCTATCCAGTTTCATTTTAAGATTGTTCCATTGTGCGTTAGGGATCAGTAGGGGATGCAGACAAAGAGCCATGCTCAGCCTCAAACTGGTCAATTATGTCTTGGCTAGGGAGCATCATAAGAGTCCATGGTCTAGTTGTTTCCCTCATATGTTGTATACAGATCGCCATGAGCCAACAGGCATTCAACTGCTCATACCAACTGCCTGATTTTAGAGAGGAGGCCTCACTCCACTCATCTAATATCCAGGCAGCTCCAGGACTAGCTATGGACAAAAAGCAAAGACCATGACCTGCACAGTGAGCCAGCTGGATTCACTGAGCAAAACATGTAGCAAAATCAAGAACATACCTGGTGTATGCACCTGAAGTGACCAAAGGGTGCAGAACAGTGAATATTTTCATATGCAAATGATTGTTTTAACAGATTATTACACTCTTTTTAAACAATTTTTTGCAGCAAACTCAAAAAATAGCACATGAGATTTCAAGTACAGGAGCAGAGCAGCTGTGGGACAAAGTACAAAGAATAACTTGGTGCATACATACACAGTTTTATCCACAGAACCAGCAGTTTCTAGGGAAGATGGATATACAGTGAAATCTGACTTGAGATGACTCAAGGATTCAGTGAGTACAGTTAGTCTTCAAAGACAGAAATCAGCTGCACTCAATGGGCCAAGTTCACCACTCCATTAAACCAGTTTCATATTGATGTGACTCCGTTGAAGTCAGTGTAGCTCCATTCAAGTCAAAGGCATTTTGCTATCATAAAACTGATGTAACGGCCTGGTAAACCAGACTCAAGCTATAAGAGACGGTGCCTTGAGTCAGGAGACTTCCTAAGAAGGATGATCTTATGTACACCCTTTCCTATAATAAAAACTGAGTTATATTGTGGTAGAAAGTGGGGCTACGTCTACACTGGCATGATTTTCTGAAAATGCTTTTAACAGAAAAGTTTTCCGTTAAAAGCATTTTCGGAAAAGAGCGTCTAGATTGGCAGGATGCTTTTCTACAAAAGCACTTTTTGCGGAAAAGCGTCCGTGGCCAATCTAGATGCGGTTTTCCGCAAAAAAGCCCCGATCGCCATTTTCACGATTGGGGCTTTTTTGCGGAAAACAGTACTGTGCTGTCTACACTGGCCCTTTTGCGCAAAAGTCTTTCGGAAAAAGACTTTTGCCCAAACGGGAGCAGCATAGTATTTCCGGAAAAGCACTGATAATCTTACATGAGATCGTCAGTGCTTTTGCGGAAATTCAAGCGGCCAGTGTAGACAGCTGGCAAGTTTTTCCGCAAAAGCAGATGATTTTGCGGAAAAACTTGCCAGTCTAGACACAGTCTGGGAGTGTGTTTCTAATGCCTTGTCCCTTATGTCACCATTTGCAAATGTGTGAATTGAGTGTAGTGTTCCCAATTCAGAACAGCAGCAGTTTGCACAAGTGTAAGCAACAACAACAGGAACAAAGCAGTGAAGAATCATGCCCTGAAGGTCCCAGATTGTTTCATGCACTGTGTGGGTCTCCAGGTTCCAGGGAACACCTGATTATAATAAGGCAATTCTGTGGAGGGGAGGGGGATGAGGTAAAAGACTTTTCTATAAGAGGGTTTCATTCTACATGTATAGACAAGTGTGTGGCGGAATATATCATATGAGAGAGAGAGGAAGCAAGTTTCCCAAGCCACCAGTTTGTTCTTGCTTTGACTGAAAACAACAGAATGGTTGCTATTGGTGTTCCCATGGATAATACCCCTCAAAAACTCCAGATGTTAGTTCTGTTATTAGTCTGGTTTAGAAAGAATGCTTTCTCTTGGCCCATGTGTAATTTCTATGCAAGAAACAGCAATTACCTGAGCCCTAACTACTGCATAGGGACTGAACCATGCAAATAGGGTATTTCTCATTGTGAATTATGGGCAGACACTGTAATCTACCTTAGGCACAAATAGCTAATAGACCCCACATGAATGCACTCTACCTGCAGGGAACAGGTTTATCCCACATTAGTAGAATCCTGCCATGTTTTCACATTTCACTCAGTGTGTTTATTGACATCTGAGTACTCACTAGAAGAACACATGCTGCCAATGGGAAATACACATTATTCACTTTCCTTTATTTTGTAACACTGTTCAAGCATAGCATGGTGAATTCGGATGGTGATCCCAGTGCCGTTTCATGACCAGTTTGTAAGATTGTGTTCACATTTTTATTAATGTGATTGTTTTAGCAAACTGCTGCTCTCTTAAACGTGACCAGCCCAGTTTTGAATTTCACATGGGAGATCTGTAGGGGAATATGTGATGCAGATTGCTGAAAACAGTGCATGGGTTGGTCAATGATTGTGTAATATGCTGTAACTAACAGGATCCCAAATGGAAGCCTCCACCAGAAACCAAGTACTATTAAAAAGGAAGAAACATGCCTATAGACATTCAGGTAAAGGAGTCAGCAAGCCATGAAAGCAAGGGACTAAAAGCTGCTATCCCAAGAGGGAGAATTTCTCCTTTGCTTTCTCACTCCTTTGCACTGAGAAACAGAGGGTACACGGAGCAAAGCAGAACAGCCTAGTTAAGAAACAGGCCAGTTCTAAAAAACCTTGCAGTCGGTCCTCATCTCTTAAAACACTGTACCCAGCTTTACCTTAGTTAATCAGAGCAGCAGACTCCTGACATCTTGTGGCTTCACTGCACAATACGACTAACACTCCCTCCTTCGAGTCCCTCCTCCCCCTTTCCCTCCAAGCCTGAAGGCACCAGTGTCAGCTGAAAAACCTGGCTTTGGCATTAGTCACAGGCACCAAAGATCCTTATAGAGCTACATTCCACTCTCAAACACTGAGTTGCTTCCCCTTTCATCCCAAAAACATGTATGTGTTCAAGTGATGTTGCATCTTCCTAGGTACTTACACATGATTTTAACATGCTGTACACTAGTAATGGCTGTAAACCTAAATCCCAGAGTTGAATTAGACCCCAATTCTGAGTCTGCCACCCTGCCATTAGTGACTCAACCAAAGACCAGGGATACAAGTATCCCAAGATTTCCCATATTCCCTCCCTCATCTTTGCCTCACAAACTTGTGGTTGGTGTTGGCCTTCAGTAGAGACATGGGATTTTATTTTCCATTTGTGGAATATGAGCAATTCTTTTTGGCCTCTATGGTGCAGCTTCATGCATATCCCTCTCTGGGACTCAAAGGAATTTAAAAGCATGAGATGAAGATTTTGTATTTTAAGGATTAATTTAGCTTGTTGTTTAAAAATGCACTGTTGTAACAATCAACTTAAATTTACCCATTTCTAAAAAATCAAATGTGAACATCACCTCCATCTTGAATGGATTCATGAAGGAATCTTTTATCCCTTCTTGGTGAGCAATTGTTCTTGACTTTGGTCTTTCCCCCAATTATTCAGAAGCTGGAAAGGAATGAACCACACTGAGTAATTATAAGCACAGAGAGCAAGTCACCTTCCTGGTGTCTGGGTCCCACTGGCACTCCCTCTTGTCACATTACACTGGAGTTTTACCTGATGGATGGCACTGCAACAGACCTAGCCAGATTTGGAGCCTGGGAATACCAATGCTGGAAATGGAAAGAGCTCAGACTGCCCAGCCCATGATATGAATATTTTGCAGGGGGCTCTGTGTTGCTTACTAGTAGGAGAGATGAGATGCTTCTGATATATTTAACAAAATGCATTGCAAACGTTATCTATTACAGATCACCAGAGTACCATACATGGGGAAGTAGATAAACTACACACGGTCTGTCTGAAATCCAGGCATGAAGGAGTACTTCATCCCACAGAGAGTGGGGGCTCAGCCATCTGTGGCACTGTCCCTCCCCACATCCAAAGAGGGGCTAGGCTGTGAGCAGGCAGGCCAGGGCCAGAACGAATGCATACTGTTCCCTCTGAAGCCAAGAAGGGAATTCAAGGGATAAGAGAGTCAGTGAGAGGTTGTATTTGCATTTTTGTGACCCCTCTCCCCAAGCCCTTCACATTGTCACTTCCCGTACCCTAGACAATGCTGTAGAGCTGGCATGTCAAACTGGTGTTTGGAGGACTGCATACATCCCAAACAAAATTTTTTGCAGCCCTCCAGAACATTTTTATAAAAGAATGAAGTGCGGCCCACTGGCTGCTCGGAGCACAGGGCCAAGTGTCAGCTCACAGCTGGCCAGGCAGCTCTGAGCCTCAGCAACTGCTTATGGCCGGCCGGGCTGCTCCATGTACGTGGTCACAGCCGGCTGGGAGCTCTGTGCTGGTCTCTCCAGCAGGCACTTACAGCTGGCTGCTGTGCTCACGCTGCTCCAGCACCACAGGTGGCAACATCTACTCTGGGAGCCAGGTATTAGTTGGGGGGGAGAGGTTGGAAGAGCCTGGCTTTGGGGGAGGGGGCAGACATTAGGTTGGGGTGGCTGGCTCTGGGGGAGGAGGGAGGCAATAGGTTGGGGGGAGATGGGAGTGCCTGGCTCTGGGGGAGAGGGGAGGCATTAGGTTGGAGGTGCCTGGCTATGGGGGAGGGAGGAGGTATCAGGTTGGGGAGGGCTGGAAGTGCCTGGCTTGGGGGGGAAGGGATTAAGTTGGCGGGGCTGGCTCTGGGGGAGAGTAAGGGGTTATTTTGTTAATATTTTGGTTTTTATTTATTTATTCCCACATAAAATCACAAAATGTATATTAATTTTATATCAATAAATATGTCAATTTTTGGCAATTGTGTGAATAATTGTATCTGTATGCAAAATTTCAAACTTGCAAAGTATCAGAAATTTTCACAGAAGCCTGTTCTATTTGATGGACCATGGTCTATAGTTGTTTTTATTTCAACAAAACAAGTTACATATCAGATACAAAACTTAAAAGTACCTTAAATGTATATTTAAATTAAAAATTATGTAAAATTAATTTAAAAATTATTTATTATGAGCAAATAACAATTTTACACATCCAATTATTGTAATATTATAAAATATACCTACACCATAATCTATAATAATAAATAACTACGACTTTCCAACAAAGTACATTTTCTTTAGTGGCCCCAGGGTCCTCCTCAACAGGAAATGAGGAGTACAGGATCTTTCAAAAGGGGGCATTTCTATAAAAAATGCCCCATCTAAATTGCTGGGGGGGTTTTTTTGTTTTATTTTGTTTTTTCGAAAAAGCCCCATTTAAAAAAAAAAGCAGTGGCCGCATTATGCAAATTAAACATGGGAAATTCAAATCCCGGATTCATGTGCAATATCAACGTGCCTAATTTACATCTCTTTATCGAAAAAAGGATGTAGTCTAGATGTAGTCCTGAGGAAGATTCGGAGGAAAGTCTCTGAGGCAGAGAAGCCCGTCCTGTGGATTTTTCTGTGGGGTGATGCAATTGGGCTCAATATTACAAAATTAACTACTTTTCCAATTTAAAGACTCTGGAAGTTTCTGTAAGAGCACTAAATTATCTGAGTGATTTCTCCCAGCCTTGCCTCATGTGTGAACCCATTTTCAATTCACATAACGTATGTACTTTATGAAGCACATAATGGATCAAATTCTGCTCTCTGTCACATCATACAGCCAAGTTCAGTGGGCTTGCCAGGGCTCAGAGCCAAAATCTGATCCAATAAACATATGCAATGTAGAACAGTAAAACTTGTGCTAAGGCTTGCCTATAAAAAGTCATCTCCATTTTATGCATGAACTTTACAATAGCACCGAAGTCAGCTTTCAAGTTTAACTATATTAACCTTTTAAAGTCTACCACTCATTTGCATCTAGCAATGGCTTGTGGCTAAATTGAAGATACCAACTGTTATATAAAAGAAACATGTAACCAAATGAAAATTATTAAATACTTATTTCAAATATTCATAATTATAGAACCATAGGATTGGAAGAGACCACAGGAGGTCATCAAGTCCAACCATCTTCCAGAAACAGGACCAACCCCAACTAAATCACCACAGCCAAAGCTTTGTCAAGGCAGGACATATAAACCACTAGGGATGGAGATTCCACACCCTCCCTAGGTAACCCGTTCCAGTACTTCACCACCCTCCTAGGGAAATAGTTTTTCCTAATATCCAACCTAGATCTTCCCCACTGTAACTTGAGACCCATAGCTCCTCGTTTTACCATCCGTCACTACTGAGAACAGCCTCTCTCCATCCTCTTTGGAACCCCCCTTCAGGAAGTTAAAGGCTTCTATCAAATCCCCCCTCACTCTTCTCTTCCATAGACTAAATATACCTAAATCCCTCAGTCTCTCCTTATAGGTCATGTGCTCCAGACCCCTAATCATTTTGTTTGCCCTGCTGGACCTTCTCCAATGTGTCCACATCCTTTCTGTAGTGAGGGGCTGTAAAAGATTCAAGTCACCACCGTATGTTTTATTGGCCACCTTGACCGAAATTTTACAGTTTATCAGGGTTTTTTTGGCTCTGTCTTATTTAATATACCCAAGGAATCCCTCTATGGAGATGCTGTCAACACAGCCTTTACCTGGCAGTGGGGAGAGGGGGTTCTGGGCCCGCACTCACTCATGGACCCCAGCCCAGGGTCCTAAGGATGAAGACCTGTCTGGGTCTTGTCCGGCTGATGGTGCTTTCCACTGAAACACATAGCCTGCGGGCCTCTTGCCCTGCCCTGCGCTGCTTCCTCTTCCCTGATGTGGTTTCCTCCATCTGTCCGTCACTCACACTGAATGTCTCCCCGGTTCCCGCTGGGGTTGCAGCCTCCTCCGCCTTCCTCCAGCCTTCTTCTTTTAAATCCTGGTGCCCTGGCGTTACGTCACGCCGGGGCACCCCTTCGCCAGTGGCCGAGCCACCCGACGTTCCTTTGTGCCTGCGTCCTGCCTACTGTTCACTCTGGAGCCGGCCGCCTCTCTCACTTTTCCCCTACCCCTGCTGTCACACGGCGGCCAGGCATGCTGTGCATGAGTGCACCTCTGCCCATTTTCCTCCCTGCCATGCCGGAGCCCGAGCCTCGCAAGTGCGGGGCCGGGGCACCCCGTCACAGGGGCCCAGAATTGAACGTAATACACCAGTGCCGAATAAAGGGGAATAATCACTTCGCTAGATCTGCTGGCAATGCTCCTCCTAATACACCCTGATATGCCATTAGTCTTCTTAGCTACAAAGGGCACACTGTTGACTCATATCCAGCTTCTCATCCACTGTAATCCCAAAGTTTTTTTTCTGATGAACTGCTGCTTAACCAGTCGGTCTCCAGCCTGTAACGATGCTTGGGATTCTTCCATCTCAAATACAGGACTCTGAACTTGTCCTTTTTGAACCTCATCAGATTTCTTTTGGCCAAATCCTCTAATCTGTTTAGGTCACTCTGGACCCTATCCCTGCCCTCCAATGTATCCACCTCCCCACCTAGCTTAATGTCATACTTGCTGAGAGTGCAATCCATTCCCCATCCAAGTCATTAACTAAACCCGCCCAGTCCCAACCTTTGGGGCACTCCTCTTGATACTGACCCACCAGCCAAACATCGAGCCATTGATCACTACCTATTGAGCCCAAGAACCTAGCCAGCTTTCATTCCACCTTAGGGTACATCTAGACTATAGGCTTTTGTCGACAGATGTTTTGTCGACAGATACTGTCAAGAAAGCGTCTGTCGACAAAGAGCATCTAGACTACATCCAGTTCTGTCGACAAAGCAAGCTGCTTTGTCGACATGGCAGTGTAGACGCAAAGGACAGTGTAGATACAATAACGCTTTCTGTAGACAGAACTCTGTCGACAGAAGGCGTTATTCCTCATAAAATAAGATTTACCAGCGTCGACAAAACTGCTGAGTTCTGTCGACGTTATGTCGACAGAACTCAGCAGTAGTGTAGACTCAGGTTTAGTTTTGTCGACAAAAGTCCACTTTTGTCAACAAAACCCTGTAGTCTAGACACACCCTTACAGTCCATTTATCCAATCCATACTTCCTTAACTTGCTGGCAAGAATCCTGTGGGAAACTATATCAAAAGCTTTCCTAAAGTCAAAGTATATCATGTCCACTGACTTCCCGAAGTCCACAGAGCCAGTTACCTCATCATAGAAGCTAATCAGGTTCGTCAGGCAAGACTTGTCCTGGTTGAATCCATGTTGAAACCTTGATCACTTTCTTTTCTTCCAAGAGCTTCAACATGGATTCCTTGAGGATCCCCTCCGTGATATTTCCAGGGATTGAGGTAAGGCTGCCTGGTCTGTAGTTCCCTGGATTGTTCTTCCTTTTTTTAAAGATGGGTACTGCGTTTGCCTTTTTCCAATTATCTGGGGCCTCCCCCGATCGCCATGAGCTCTGCAATCACATCAGCCAAATCCCTCAGCACCGTCGGATGCATTAGAAGCATCCGCATGGATGTGTATACGTCCAGCTTTTCTAAATAGTTCTTAACCTGCTCCTTGTCCACTAAGGGCTGCCCCCCTCCTTCCCATACTATGTTGTCTAGTGCTGTAGTCTGGGCGCTGACCTTGTTCTGTCACAAGAGAGGCAAAAAAAGCATTGAGTACTTCAGCTTTTCCCACATCATTGGTCACTAGTTTACCTCCCTCATCCAGTAAGGGTCCCACACCTTGCCTGATCACACTCTTATTGCTAACATGCCTGTAGAAACCTTTCTTGTTACCCTTCACATCCCTTACTAGCTGCATTTTCAATTGCACTTTGGCCTTCCTGATTACATCCTTGAATGCTTGAGCAATGTATTTATACTCCTCCCTAGTCATCTGTCCAAGTTTCCACTTCCTGTAAACTTCCTTTCTGTGTTTAAGCTCACCAAGGATTTCACTGGTCGCCTACCATATTTTAAGTGGGTCAACTATCATATTTGCTTTTCTTAGTGCGCGTCGGGATGGTTTGTTCCTGCGTCTTCCATAAGGCTTCTTTAAATTCAGCTGGCTCTCCTAGATTCCTTTCCCTTCATGTTGGAATCCCAGGAGATACTACTCATCAGTTGACTGAGAGAGTCAAAGGCTGCTTTTCTGAAGTCCAGGGTCTATATTTTGCTGCTCTCCTTTCTTCCTTTTGTCATGATCCTGAAACTGACAATCTCATGATCACTGCTTCCCAGGTTGCCACCCTCATCTACTTCCCCTGCTAATTCCTCCCTGTTTGTGAGCAGCAGGTCAAGCTGTGCATGGCCCCTGGTTGGTTCCTTTAGCACTTGTACCAAGAAGTTGGCCCCAACATTCTCCAAAAACTTCCTGGATTGTCTGTGTACTGCTGTGTTGGTTTCCCAACAGATGTCACGGTGATTAAAGTCCCACATGAGACCCAGGGCCTGTGATCTAGAAGTTTCTATCAGTTAGCCTCATCTAATTCATCTGCGTGATCTGGTGGTCTATATTAGACACCAAGCACAACATCATCCTTGTTGCTCCCACCTCTAAACTTAACCCAAAGATTCTCAACAGGCTTTTCTCCCACTTTATAATGGAGCTCTGAGCAATCAAACTCTGCTCTCTGTCATATCATGCAACCAAGTTCAGTGAGTTTACCAGGGATCTTTATGCATAGAGATTTCTCAGATATATACATATAAAAACAAATGGCCTGTATAAATGTGAATTTCCTTTATAGAAATATCTCATACTTACAAAACTATAATGGTTATAATGACATGACTAAAGCCATCTGTTTCTCACAAATACTAAATGGGTAAAATGGCAGCTGCAATTTGCACTGTCCAGCTGATTCAGTGGGGGAGGGGGGAAGGGGGAGTCATCCTCACTAACTTGGTCCTTGAACTAGCCAGAATACAAGTTGGCTTTGTTAGAAGATGGGTTATTACTCACTGGGAGCTGGTGAGCTGATATTACTAGCTAGATTTCACTTAGTAGGATGCTGCACCAGGCTATTCTCAGTCACTCACAGAATACATAGCATGTCATATTGACTCAGTGCCATCTGTCCAGACACATACACTTCTCAGAAAATTTCCTTGGCTTTTTTTCCCTATCAGTAGGGAATTATTAAACATTAGGTGTACGCTGACACTGCACAGCTATTTCGGGATACCAAATGTATCCCGAAATAGTTACCCCACATCTACACAAGTGGCCCATTATTTCAAAATATTTTTAGAAATAACTGGCGGGCTATTTCACCATCCTGGTAAACCTCGTTGCACAAGGTTTTGAAATTTGGCACTGTGTAGACACATTATTTTGAAATTTGGCACTGTGTAGACATGCCAAATTTCAAAATAAGCTATTTTGAAATAGATTCAAAATAAGATATGCAATTTGCATGTGCAAATTTATTTATTTCTCAGTTTCCTGTCAAATCATTGTACGTGTGTCCATACTTTAAGAAGTGTCATTTTATTTAACCTCTCCCAACCCTCATTTTTGGAATATCATTGTTAGATACTGATAAGACCAATTAGGTCATCTTTCTCCTTACATCTCCCAAATAAAGTTAGCCTGCCAACATGGGATGACCCGTGATAGATATTAAGATGATTCTATTCTTGAATGTGTGTTTGTGTGTTTGTGCGCACGCGCACGTGCATATGTATAAGAGAAAGAGAAAAATGTTATCTTACATCAGCAGCTGCATGTGGAGAAGAACTGACACAAAAGCATGTGGAGGGAGCTCATTTGAGTAAGTAACAAGGTGAAAAAGAAGGGGAAAATCTGTGATTTATGCCCATTTTGTTATTTTAAGTAACAGAATCTTTATAGCCAAGCTGCCTATAATTGGCTTTCTTGACTGGGACGATACCCTCTTTGCAGCTGGCACAGTTCAATGCTCAGCACCTGAAATATAGATAGTACATTATAATACTGTGTCATTTGTTTGCTACCATTTAGAATTTTTTCCAGTGATTTTTTTTTTCTTGGTGTGTATGTATTGATTTTAAGATTTCAGAATCCCAGTGCAGAAGCCACATAGTTATTGATTTCCATTAAAATAAAAAGGCAATCTTGTATATATGTATGCAGACTGGATGGATGGATAGCCATATTTTTTTCACTGAAGAATTTGTTGAGGTTAAATAAAAGAAACAGGCAGAAACCCAAGGGGGTAGGTTATTTGGTGGTGCTCTCTCTGTTCTGCTTGGCTTATCAGCTTTCAATAGATCCCAAGGTCAGGCAGTTTGTTGCTAGGCCAAAGTGGCAGCCTCCCACCCTAACAATACTGCTATCTTCATATCATCTGAGCAAGGGGGGGCCACATTGTGATGCTTTGGCAGTGTTGCTAAGGTGGTTGCTAGGTTAGATTGATGTCACAATGTGGGTTATAAATTGCCTTTACCCTGCTGGCCCTTACTTGGCCCCATAATACAATGATCTAGTAGATGGCACCGATGTCTTCATATGATACATTGAAGCAACACGTTAAGACACTGAACTTGGCAGCAAATGCATGTAGCATCCACTGAGCAAAGGGACCGCTTGTAATATAGTAAAGAAAATGAGCAACTGTTTTTGATACAACAACCAAAATGATGTGTTCTATCATGACCAGAAATTAACAAGACTGTAGTGGCAGACTCCTCAGTTTGTGACACAAATGCATGCTCTAAAACCAGTGCATTCAATTAATAAGGATGCTCTGCACTTTACTCACACTATTGCTGAAAGAAGAAAGTTTTTAAAAGGCTAGGAGAGTGTGTGAGCTGAGGCAGTGAATTAGCTGGAAGTGTGAATTTCCTGGCTTTCAGTGGCATGTGCCATAGTCTCAACAATACCAAAATATGCCAGAGTCGACCTTACGTTAGTGTCTGTTTATTCTAGTACAAAAGCAACAGGGTCTGCATTTATACAAAATTATTTGCACGTTCCAAGATAGACTCCTCAGAGGGCACTTGCCACTTGCATATTGCAAACAATCATTACTGAAAAATAATTTTCACTGATTTGTATGTTAAGATTCATGAATAGACCAAAAATTAATTTTCAGTTAGTATTTTACAGTCTATAGTGTGTACACGTGTGTGTGTATGTGTGTGATAAATTTATTTTTTTTAAAAGACTAAATAAAAATTGATCAACATTCATGCCCTTCTGAGCTGTGCTGATATAATAAGTAAGTACATAATTAGGCTGGCTTTTCTTTATGCACAATGTCTTGATAGCAAAGATTTAGCCGCACACCTCTCATCAGTGTTAATGAAATTTATGTGACTAAATCCCCATGCATTGTGTTGAGTATATACCTCAGTATATTTATAATTATTTTTAAAGACTGAATTACTCTCAAGACAAATCAGAACCAGCTCGTACAAGGCCATTCTGGTCCATTGGGTGAATGCATATTTATAAATGTTTTAAAAATGCATATTATATTTACTCCACGGAGCATAACAGCTCTGCTAGCTGGCAACACATATTAAATGAGGTAACCAAAAATCCAGAAGAAATATTTTTGAAAAATAGTTAATACCCAAGGGATACTGCAGCTTTTTTAAAGATTAATTTCTTGGCCATTCGTAACGTGATTTTTATTATTAAAAGCCATTGGACCATATCACTCAAAAGCAGGCATTGTAAATTTTACTTGTTTTTATTGAGACCTATTCTGATCTCACACTGATTTTATACTGACCTCAATGGAATGAATCCTTGACTTGCACCAAGGTGAGATGAGAATCAGGCCCACACAATTTGAAGATCACATCTAACACACTACCCTCACATGCAGAACCACTGAAATCGTTTGCACTTGCTGGGTACGTCTACACAGCAATTAAAGCTGGCCTGGGTCAGCTGATTTGGGCTTGCCAGGCTTTGACTGTGGGAACACAAATTTGATCTGGGCTTGGGCCAGAGCCTGAGCTCTGGGACCTCATGAAGAGAGCATGTTCCAGATCCCAGATCTGCTTTTGCGGAAAAGCATCCGTGCCAATCTAGACACTTTTCCACAAATGCTTTTAATAGAAAACTTTTCCATTAAAAGCATTTGTGGAAAATCATGCCAGTCTAGACGTAGCCTGCATGTCTACTCTGCAGTCATAGGGTGTGAGCACAAGCTCAAGTAATGCACCTGAGCAAACTTTTACTTAGCTTGCTAGACTACTGCTAGCACTGAAGTTTCTGAGGCAATGCATGTTTCAGCCCAGACTAGCCCTACGAATAATTACCCTGGGTTCCAGGCAGGCTTCCACAGCTTGTGCTGCAGCACATCTCACCGTGTCTTCACTGCTCAGGCCCTGAGCTAGTTAGATTAAAGCTAGCCTGATTAGCTGTGATGACACCCCTATCTACACAGCTTGAATTGCTCTGGGTCCAGTAAGCTATCTGTAAAATAGGGGTAACATCACTTCTGTGCCACAAAGGGTATTGCAAGGGTGGAGTCACCTGTAACTGTGAAATGCGGGGATAGTGATGGGGGAGCCATAGAAGTACCTAAGGGTATGTCTACACTACCCCGCTAGTTCGAACTAGGAGGGTAATGTAGGCATACCGCACTTGCAAATGAAGCCCGGGATTTGAATTTCCCGGGCTTCATTTGCATAAGCGGGGAGCCGCCATTTTTAAAACCCCGCTGGTTCGAACCCCGTGCAGCGCGGCTACACGGGGCACGAACTAGGTAGTTCGGACTAGGCTTCCTAGTTCGAACTACCGTTACTCCTCATTTCACGAGGAGTAACGGTAGTTCGAACTAGGAAGCCTAGTTCAAACTACCTAGTTCGTGCCCCGTGTAGCCGCGCTGCATGGGGTTCGAACCAGCGGGGTTTTAAAAATGGCGGCTCCCCGCTTATGCAAATGAAGCCCGGGAAATTCAAATCCCGGGCTTCATTTGCAAGTGCGGTATGCCTACATTACCCTCCTAGTTCGAACTAGCGGGGTAGTGTAGACATACCCTAAGATAGGAATATAAATAATTCTTCCACAGCCCTAGTAACTCCCTCCTCTCCCCACATTAAATCACCTGCTTGGTATGGGAGACAGGTATCCCTATATAAACAGGCTATCCCTATATAAACAGGATAATTTGCAATGTATTTATTCCTGTGTAAACAGCATGGTGGGACTCCTGTTATTCTACAGGTGGGACCTCCATGGTCCAGCAACCTTGGGACTTGAGCAGTCTTGAAAAAAACAGTATGTATGCCAGACCAATGGCGGTCAGGCCTCCAGGAATCCTCTCCTGTCCTGCCAGCTCTGGCAGAACTTCTGTCCCCAGCCTGCCTGCCAAGCTCCATTGTTCATGGGGTGCTAGCAGGGCTCTCATACCACCAAGCCAGCCCTGTGGACTGCCCACCTACTGTGGGGACTCTGCTCCAGCTGCCAGCACCCCAGGTAGGTCCCATTCATGGCCTCTGCTGACCTAGGGGCTTCCAATAGGGCTCCGCTGCTGGCTGCTAGAATCGACTCCCTGCCCCTGGACCAACTGCATCCAACCACTGGCTAGGGCTCTCTGATCTGGCAATGTCCATGGTCTGGCAGGACCAAGGATGTTGCTGGACTAGAGAGTGTTGGATGAGAGAAGTTCAACCTGTACTCAGTTGATGAAAATTCCTGTCTTTCCAATAGTACAGTGGATTTATAACACAGAGCACTCCAAGGTGGCTTATTCTAATGGAGATTACACACTATGCTGTGTTTTGAGTTGTTGCTTTAGCTCTCTTTGTGATAATAAACTATCTGCCCTTCATAATGAAATTCACTGTTCTTGGAACAGTTTAAACCCTAACAAATACATATAGGTGTTTGTTAATAATGCACTCTGAGGCTTTCATGGGCTGTGCCAAGATTCAATTTAAAGGGAATTTTTACAGCCAACTTGTAAATTCCCAACAAGAGGAGCTTAGAACAAGAAGTGTTGCCATAGTCGTAAGTATAGTGACAACTAAAGCTGGTTTGTTGGGAAAAAAGCAAATAAGTTTCATGCTGTATGGCAAGAGTTGGGCATGAAAGGTAAGGCAGCTAATTTTATTCCCTGAGAATCCATGGAGGCTGTTGAGTGAGATAGCATGTGAAATGAAGCTGAAGCAGATCACAAAGCATACAGAGGAAGAAACTTGCTGGAATTTGCTCATTTTCATTCAAAGGAAAGTGAAATTTGTATATATCTAAACTAGAATTTCTTCCCTCAAAGGCAATCAGGGGCCTGCTAGCATGTCAGTACTTGTATTCTCACTTATTATTACTCTGGCTTATTTCTTTGCGTCAAAGAGCCTACAGAAGAGTATGCAAAGAACTCTCATGTGTAATCTCATTATCTCAAAGAGGACAGGGCAGGTGCTTTGCAATATGTCTAGTGTCCCTTAGTAACCACCACCACAACAATAATAATAAATAAATCCCTCTACATATGAGTCATGTCAGTCCTCAAGGGACATGCAAGAATTAGAAAACTGAGATTTAAAAAAAAAATCAGCGATAGATTGATACTGTTTTACGCATCTGTACTGGGGCAAATTTTGATCTACCCTAGGCTTGTACAGCTGTAAACTGGTAGCAGAATCTGGCCCATGGGTAAAAACAACCAGTTCATGAGATTGGGATTTTTGAACTATCATAGCATCATAAAATTGTATAACTGAAAGGCACCGCTAGAGGTCATCTAGTACATTCCTGGCATTTAAGGAAGACCTATGTATTATCTAGCTCATCTCCAACAAGTGATTGTCTAACTGGCTTTTAATTTTTTTTTCAATAATTTTTTTTTCAATCTCTTACACAGAGATTCTACAACCTTTCTAAACAATTTATTCTAGTGTTTAACCACCCTAACAGTAGGAAGTTTTACCTAATATCAGACCTAAACTTCTCTTGCTGCAAATTAAGCCCCTGGCTCTTATCCTATCATCAGAGACCAAGGAGAACAATTTTTCTCCCTTCTCCTTGTAGCATCCTTATATATACTTGAAAACTTTTATTATATCTATTATCAATCTTCCCTCGTCCAAACTAAACAAACCCATTTTTTTCAAACTTTCATCATAGATCTTGTTTTCTAGACCTTTCATCGTTTTTGTTGTTCTTCTTGGGACTTTCTCCAATTTGTCCACATCTTTCCTGAAATGTAGTGCCTGGAACTGGACACAGTACTCCAGTTGAGGCCTAATCAGTGCGGAATAGATCAGAATAACTTATTGTGTCTTGTTTGCTACATTCCTGCTACATCCAATAATGTTATTTGCTTTTTTTTCAACAATGTTACTCTGTTTATTCATATTTAGTTTGTGAATCACTATGACATCTGGATCCCTTTCTGCAGTACTTCTTCCTGAGCACTCATTTCTCATTTTGTTCCCAGGTCTACACTACAAGGGAAGGTCAAATTAAGATACACAACTCCAGCTATGTTAATTAAGTAGCTGAAGTCGGCGTACCTTAATTTGAGTTTTTCCACTGACCTTGTAGCAAGAGGTTGAGGGGAGCAAGTGCTCCTGTCAGCTCCTCTTACTCCTCACAGGAGTACCGCTGTTAATAGGGGCACCCTCTGAGTTTGATTTAGTGGGTCTTTACTAGACCCACTAAATTGAATTTTAGAAGATCAATTGCAGCAGTGTTGATTTTATATGTAGAGAAGATAAGCTCAGAATATATGCAGCTGATTGTTCCTTTCGAAGTGGAGTATTTTGCACTTGTCCTTATTAAACTTCATCCTATTTACTTCAGACCATTTCTCCAGTTTGTCCAGATCATTTTGAATTTTAATCCTATCCTCCAAAGCACTTGCAAACCCTCCCAGCTTTGTATTGTCTGCAAAGTTTACAACTGTACTCTGTATGCCATTACCTATATCACTGGTGAAGCTGTGAACAGAAACTACTACAATAGATGTAAAATGCACAGCTGAAAGAATATACAATGCTAGAGGAACTATTTTCCCATTCCACATGATGCCATTTTTTCATTTTGTACCTTCTATTCCCCCAGAGCCAGCCCATATTTGCATGTGTTCTCTTCATAGGTTGCATGGCAAGAGAAGGAAAGAGTTTTCAGTTCTTTTTGCAAGAGTGCAACTTCCAGTACAGGGGGTCAGTGCAAGGTTCTCTCTCACAGGAGGAATCAGTTGAAGAGTGGGCCAAACTCCCATTCAGAGTGGTGGCTCAAGTCTAGCCAGATCCCACTCACATCGCTTTCGGTGAGACAGGGTACATCCATTGCCCTCCTGCTTCTTCCTTATGGTTTACTTCTAAATCAGCAATGAGAAATCTATACTAGTGACTGGGCTACATGAGTGACTGTCCTCCATCTCAGTGGTCTGCAAGATTGTCATAACTAAGATGGGCTCTCAGGATGGGGTAGTTTTGCTAACTGCGCTTGTGTACCTAGAATGTATGGGGTGCGCTGAATGAACCATGGCAGCGCTTTGACTGGCTGCAGAGGAAGCACACAGCTCTCACAGTCAATGCAGTGTGCAGTCAGTACACACCTCACTTTACATGCCCTTACTTTACATGGGTATCACTTTAGTGATACGGGTAGAAAAAACTACATGGATGGAAACCAGAGGACTCTGCCAACCCCTGCAACATGGCTTCACCAAGGGCAAGTCATGCCTGATCAACCTGACTGCCTTCTATGATAAGGTAACTGGCTCTTTGGACATGAGGATGGCAGTGGACATGATATGCCTTGGCATTAGCAAAGCTTTTGAAATGGTCTCCCACAGTATTCTTGCCAGCAAGTTAAGGAAATATGGATTGTATAAATGGATTGTAAACTGAATAGAAAGCTGGCTAGGTTGTTGGGCTCAGTGGGTAGTGATCAATGGCTCAATGCAGTGCCGGACCAAGCCATAGTTGCGCCCCAGGCAGCTGGCATGCAGAGTAGGCGCAGCCCCGGCCCCGGGTACGCAGCGCCCCATACCACTTCAATCAGGCACCCCCCCATAGGCTGGTGCCCTGGGAAGCTGCCTGGCTAGCCCCCCTCCTTAATCCAGCCCTGGCTCAATGTCTATGATTCTAAGAGCAACAGTAAACAAAATGTCTCACGGGCCACACATAAAACCCTGATGGGCGCATGCAGGCACCCCATGGGCCACAGGTTGTCTGCTACTACTCAAAATGCATCCTAATTCTTAAATACTTAAAGGGGAAACTGACACCTGCCTCCTTTGTCTTCCTAATGTTTCCTTGTGAGAAAGGGAGCCAAGAGCTTCTATGGGCCAGATGTATGAGCGGCTAGCTCTACGCCCTTGAAGGGAGGAATGGGTCTAGAAGGGTGGAATGGGCCCTCCCTCTCAGCACTCAGAGGCAACTGTCCCCTTTCCCTCCCTGTCAGTGGGCCTGCTTGTGGGAGGGAATAATCTAATTAACAAATAGCAAGAAGGTTTGTTATGAGCTAGAGTTATTTAGAATCACTACCTATGCCAGGGAGAAAAGGCCGATAATTCTCTTCCTTTCCTCCTCCCACCCATGGTCCCTGACACCCTAATCCCTAGCAAAATCATGAAATAATTTCCCTGTTATGAGGGAAGGAGACGGGACTCAGAAGATGTAGAAACTACAGCCTGATGGGAAAAGTCAAAACAAAACCTTTATTGAACAGTCAACCCTAGGACAGCTATGCAATTAATTGATGGCTCCCAGGCAAGGCCAGTTCTAGGCACCCGCAAATCAGGCAGGTGCTTGGGGCGGTATTTTGCCAGAGGTGGCATTTCAGGTAAGCAGCCGATGCTGCCCCTGGCAACGTGTAGCCCAGCCCCGCCAATTTAAAGGGCCGTGGCCCGGGAAATGCTGGGGCTGCGCGCAGCCAGCTGGCAGCATCAATGCGCCCTGGAGCCTGCTGGCCGCCCCTGTCTCCTCTCCTGCTCCTCCCCTCCCCTCTCCCGGCAATGCCTAGCCCTGCCCCACCCCGCCGATTTAAAGGGCCGTGGCCCAATGCGCCCTGGAGCCTGCTGGCCGCCCCATCTCCTCTCTGTCCTGCTCCTCCCCGCCCCTGGCAACACCTAGCCCTGCCCTGCCGATTTAAAGGGCTGCGGCCCAATGTGTCCCGGAGCCTGCTGGCCACCCTGTCTCCTCTTCTGCTCCTTCCCTCCCCTGGCAATGCCTAGTCCCACCCTGCTCCACCCCGCCGATTTAAAGGGCTGTGGGAGACGCCGCGGCTGTGCAGGTAGCACTGGCACCATGTGCGCCTGGCCCCGGAGTCTGCTGGCTGTCCCTGTCTCCTAGTCCTGAATCCTGCTCCTCCCCAGTGGCCACTACCTCCTCCAAGAGCCTCTCCACTCCAAGCCATCAGCCACCCCTCCACCTACATCGTATGGAAATCCCAGGTAAGATGCCCCCTTTCTGCTTAGGGTTGCCAGGTGTCCGGTATTTTTACCTCCTGTCCGGTAAAAAAGATCAGAAAATACTGGACACCTGGCAAACCAACAAACACTCAGCCTGCTAACCCAGCCCCCAGCATCTCCCCCCAGACCCCACACCCTGACACCCTCAGCCCCACGGACCTTTTGAAGTCTGTTTCTAGTATATTTTTCTTGTTCATGTTTGTAGTAGAAGTAGAACTAAACAAGGATCCAGCACACACACACACACACAGAATATTAACTATTCAACACTCTTCAAAGAACCACACATGCTGTTTCATAGATATTTCTTTAAAGAATTAAACTTCATTGATCTGGGTAAACTTTTGTGTTTGATGTCTCTAAGGCAAGCTTCATTCCATATATAGTAGTATTGGGCACATACAACTCTCCACTCCCTCTAACACCTCATAAACTTGAATATATAATAGCTACTAACAAGATGGACACACAAAAATAATATGCACATGCATACCCACTGATCTCAGGTTATCTGATAAAATAGATGTGTTAGAGCCACATCAGGAGCCGCTGCATTCCAAAACAAATCTAGTTTAACAATACAAATATTTATTGATTTAGTTTAGATGTCTTATGTGCTATAGTTATCATAATTGGTTGACAAGTATGTTAGAACAGAGTGGTA
Organism: Pelodiscus sinensis; assembly: GCF_052426305.1. NCBI lineage: Eukaryota > Metazoa > Chordata > Testudines > Trionychidae > Pelodiscus > Pelodiscus sinensis. The sequence continues at coordinate 14,086,756 of NC_143085.1, forward strand.
TTGTTAGCTGATTGTAATTGGTTTGAAGATTGATTAAGTATAGCCATAAACTACTTGAGTTTTAGATGTGGCACAAGTTCTCCCTTCTATTTTTGGTACTTAGTTTATATTTCCTTAACTATTTGTGTTAATAGTTTTTCATGAATTCAAACCACAATTAAAAAGTAGCCTATTTCTATAAGAACAATAAAGTAGAGATTTAAGGTATATTTCCCATTCTTGAAAAAGAGCTTTGTGTGAGCTGGAAATCTTGTCTCTGTCACCAAAACAAAACAAAAAATATTGCAAAGTGCAAACATGTAAAAGCCAACAAAAAAGTGGGGGGGGGGCCGCCAAAAAATTTTTTGCTTGGGGCAGCAAAAGCCTAGAGCCGGCCCTGCTCCCAGGGCCCAACTGTGAACCACCAATTCACCCTTGTACACAACACATGCATCTACTTACTTAGTGGGAAGAGCAACCATGTTTTCCTTGAAGGCTGAGTGTGTGCCTTTGAAAACGGCGTGCATGTTTCAGAACATCTCAAATGTAGAGTTAAAAAATGGGACAAGCTCCAGATTCTACTTTCATCCTTTTTCTCAGCACCAGTGTCTGAAGTGCTCAAAGAAAAATTCCTAAGGGTGGGGGTGCATCAGCAACATTATGATTTACCTGGCCCCAAATTGTCACAAGGGAATTAGGTTACCTGGTTTTCAGACACTCTGCTTGAGACACCTGACAAGCTGGTTCCCAAAGTGCTGAATGTGTCCCTCTCCAGGTGAAGACAGTGGGAGTAGCGGAGGCTTAGCATCCTGTGAAAATCAGGCATGTTTCACCCTCAGCACCCAAAGGCAGCAACCACTTTTTTCACAGTCAGGTCAGAAGATATAACCCCAGCCCCAAGGAGCTTACAGACTAAATGTACAAGGTAACTGCAGGACAGGGTGCAACTTGAATAGAGATGTCCTCCTAGAGCCAATGGCTTCTTAAATATTTGTTTTTAATGTAAACAATAGTAATAGAAGCTAAGGACAGGATGCTGAGCTGAGATGAGGTGATTAGTAGTGAAAGTCAAGGCTGATTAAACAACAGAGAGTTGAGGAGGGACTTGGAGAGCAGAATGAAACCCTGAAATTCTCACTGCTCCATAGAAGTAAGAATTTGTACATCTCTATGTTTTTGTCTAAATAATGAACTCAGAGTTACTGGTCTAATGTGCCAGTAACAAACTCTGGAAAAATTATGAGGATTCTTATGACACTTTAAAGACTAACAGATTTATTTAGGCATAAACTTTCATAGGTAAAAACCACTTCATCTGTTGCATCTGACTAAATGGTTTTTATCCATGAAAGCTGATGCCCAAATAAACCTATTAGTCTTTTAAATGCCACAGGACTCCCTGTTGTTTTTGTAGATACAGACTAACATGGCTATCTCTACAAGACTTGGAAAAACAGTTCCATTAAAACAAAAGCTTTGGTGGGGGGATATTTTTTTAAAATTTGGCAAAGAAAATACATCCCAACAGTAAGTTAGGGTGGTTGGCTTAAGAATGAGCTATTTATTATGCTCTTCTTCAGCAAATTCATTTTTATTAAGTGTTGCCCGGATCAGTGAGTGTCCACCATCTGAACTTGAAAATAAACAGGCAAACAAGAACAATGTATGTAATTTACATATACTACATGCAATATTACTAATACAGCACTGGTATTTGCTTCCATGCTTCTGCTTAAACTGGAGGTCTCTTATAATGCTTGTTAAGGGCCCCCTCTCCTGGTGCTAAGTTGAATGACAATATAGAAGTATTGTAGCTCAGGCCAGTAAAACAAATGTATACTGATCTTGACTTGAAATCTGGTTTTCTACAACACAACTGTTATTAAGGCTCAAAGGCTTTTGTGTATGCGCACTGTCACCTGTTTAATACAGTGGTTAATTCAGCTGTTATTTAGTTGTGCATTCTTACTGCTCTGCACTGCAAAATGAAATATATTTAGCCACAGGTCTCTCTTTGTCTCTCACACAGGGATATGGTCCATAAAGTAGATTTATAATTCATGAAGGCATATGGCTACGAGGGATAACCATGGAGACACTCTCCTATCCCATATTCTCAGCTCATGGTTATGACTCAAAGTATTATCAGCAACAAAATGGAAGCATGTTTGCTGTGGTGGGGTACTATATGTATGTGACTGATGAGACTGTTTTCTCTTGAGTACATCTTTCCATTTTGAAGGAGGCTATCTGTCTCTGTAGGCCGACTGAACTCTGAATGTCACCAAGGACATAAAGTCACTTTTTTGTTTCTTTTAGGTTTGCTTTGTTCCTGTTGATCTAAAAATGGTGACATTTGTTTTCAGCAAATGCACAAGTTTTAAAGAAAAAAATCTGGGTACTTTTTGAACACCTGCATGCTAGGAAGTTTTCATGAACTCCAGTGTGAGCATTGCTGGCTTTTCAGAAAGCTATCACTTTCTACTAAAACCCAACTGCTCTTCAGCAAAATCACTTTCCTTTCTCTACACAACAAACCAACCATTTTCTCTTCTCTTCTCTTCTCTTCTCTTCTCTTCTCTTCTCTTCTCTTCTCTTCTCTTCTCTTCTCTTCTCTCTAATACTCACAGACACATGCACTTACATTAACTTCTTCAGTGAATCAAAAGAGATTTTGAAACAATGAACAGTAAACACAAGTTGAACCTCTTTAGTCCAGCATTTTCTATCCAGTAATATCCATGATCCGGCATTACTTTAGTTAGCCCAACATCCACTTATCTTGGGTCTGGCCAAGTTTCTCTCTGTCCTATAAAATTTGTTTACAGCCACCAGTCTGGGCTCTCCGTATCCTGTGCTGTTATTTAGTTTACTCTTAAATGTCTTCTAAGAGATCAGTAAGCAGAGGAAGTGTTGGTAATGCTAATGAGAAGTCCTATGGCACCTTATAGACTAAGGGAATGTCTACACTACAGCGTTATTTCAAAATATCTTATTTTGAAATAGTTAATTTGAAATAAGTTATTTCAAAATAATGTGTCTACACACAAAATGCATTTTGAAATAGCATTTTGCTATTTCAAAATAGCGTGTCTACACTGATTGGATGCTGAATCGCATTTAAGGCCGGCTGAAACTGTTCCAACAGGGCATCAGGTCAGTAGTTGCTTTGTGTTGCTGCTGTCTGAGGCTATCTGAGGCTTGTGCTTAAAAGGAACCCCCTGGACAGCTGGTTCTCAGCTTTCCCTGTTTGCTTGCCTACCTCGCTGAGGGATAGCAAAGCATTTTTCTCTCTGTCTGCTTTGTTGCCCTCACTCGGGACACCACAGCACTCAGCACCATGGAGCCAGAGTCACCCCGGGCACTCTGGTGCTTCTTTTGGATCTTTTGCTGCAATCCTAGCAGCAAGTGCTGGAGACTGCCTAGCAGAATCTGCGGCAGCCCAACCTCCAGGTCCTCTTCCGGGTCCCCCCCGGGGGCCATGGAGGAGCAGCGGCTGGATGCCAGCGTGCCCCGCTGCATCTGGCGCCTGGACACCAGCAGCAACTGGTGGGACCACATCATCCTGGAGTGCTGGAGAGACCAACAGCGGACCCAGAACTTCAGGATGAAGGACACCTTCCTTGAGCTCTGTGAGTGGCTCACCTCTGCTCTGCAGCAACAGGACATGCACATGAGGCCTGCCATTCCCCTCCAGAAGTGTGAGGCCACCGCCCTCTGGAAGCTCTCCATGCCAGATAGCTACCAATCCATTGGCAACCAGTTTGGCATGGGGAAACCCACCATTGGAGCAGTGCTCATGCACATATGGCAGCCTCAGGCCATTGTGCCAGAGGAGGGAGGGTGTAAGGCTGCCCCAGGGAAAAGAGGGGGAATGGGGTGCAAGTCCCCTCCATGGGAGGGTTTGTTCTGTCCCAGCCACACTTCAGACAGCACAAGGTGGCCAGGATTGCGGGGGAAGGAGGGGTTGATCCTGTGGCATGGGGGTGCAGGGCAGTGGTGGGGAAGGAACACTCTCCGCCACCCTGATACCCCAGTGACTCTCAGTTTTGTGTCCCCCTCTGCAGGTGGTCAGGGCCATCAACGGAGTGCTGCTCCGCAGAGTCATCCACCTCATGGATTTGGACACGGTCATCAAGGGGTTTGGCGCCCTGGGCTTCCCCAACTGCGGGGGTGGGGAGGCAATCGACGGGACGCACATCCCCATCCATGCCCCGAAACACCAGGCCTCCCTCTACATTAACCGGAAGGGGTACTTCTCAGTCATCCTGCAGGCCTGTCTGATCACTGGGGCCACTTCCTGGACATCAATGTGGGCTGGTCTGGCAAAGCACACGATGCACAGTGTACCTCAACTCCTCCATGTGCCAGAGGCTGCACACCGGTACCTTCCTTCCCGACCACCACGTCAGGGTAGAGGACATGGATATGCCCGTGTTCCTGGTGGGGCATTATCAGATGGCCGCATTCCTGCATCTAGTGTGGAGATCATGGATGTTGGAGTATTCCCCCCAAACCTCAATAACGTCCATGATCTCCGCACTGGACCAGGAAGGCGCCTGCCTTTTCCAGCCCCTGGCAGGCTCTTGGGAGCTGCCAGACTGCTCGTGGGGAGCGGTGGAGGGCTGACTGGCACTGGCTGTCTCGCTCATGCTGGCAATTGGGTCCAGGGCAGTGCCTACAGGCTCTGGGCTGGCAAACCTGGAGCTGGCATAGGCCCTGTGGCCAAACAGACTTTACCCGTTTAAGGGCTCCGGGGCTGGCGGGGGGGGGGGGGAGCAGAAGAGTTTTCCTGGTTTGGCACAGAGTGACCATCAGGACACCCTGGGAAGGGCTGGAGGCTGTCTATTTTGAAATAAGCATCTACCTAGCACTTATTTAGAATTAGCTATTTCGAATTTGGCATTATTCCTCTTAGAATGAGGTTTAACTAATTCGAATTAAGCACCCTGCTATTTTGATTTTATTTCAAAATAGCGATTTGCCTGTATAGACACTTTTAAAGTTAATTCGAAATAACAGCTGTTATTTCTAATTAACTTTGATGTGTAGACATACCCTAACAGATTTATTGGAGCATTAGCTTTCATGGTCAAAGACCCACTTCATCAAGAAGGATGAGGCACACTTTAGGAGCGGATGTGGAGGTGTGAACACCAATGAAGGAGAAACTGCTTTTTTAGTTGGCTACACATTCACAGTCTTTATTAAGTTGTGTTCTGTTCCCTACATAAAGGAATAAATGGGCACAAATCAGATATCAGGAGTGGTAACATACAAAAACCTGTAGAAGAACACTTCTGGACGCACAGTAGGGGTATGTCTACACGACAAAGTTAGTTCGAACTAACGGACGTTAGTTCGAACTAACTTTCATAGGTGCTACACTAGTGCTCCGTTAGTTCGAATTTAATTCGAACTAACGGAGCGCTTAGTTCGAACCAGGAAAACCTCATTTTACGAGGATTAAGCCTAGTTCGAACTAGCTAGTTCGAATTAAGGGGTGTGTAGCCCCTTAATTCGAACTAGTGGGAGGCTAGCCCTCCCCAGCTTGCTCTGGTGGCCACTCTGGCCAACACCAAGGAAACTCTTCTGTCCCCCTCCCGACCCCGGACCCCTTAAAGGGGCACGGGCTGGCTACAGTGCCCGTGCCAGGTGCAAGCCTGCCAGCACCCAGCCAGCAGACCCTGCACCTGGCACGGATCGAGCCAGCCACCTGATGCCCCCCAGCCCTCCCCCTCTTCCCGGGACCAGGCTGGCGGCTCCCGGGAGCTTGCCCAGAACCGCAAGAGGCGGGCACCCGCCTGGGCTCGTGCAGACATCGTGGACCTTGTCCACGATCTCCGCACTAGGCACAGGAAAGTGGCCATCTAGGGCAGGAGAGCTGCCAGCCTGGCCACCCAGGAGCAGGTTTGCAAGAGAATCAAGGGGGTCCAGTGAGACCCCCGACACTGAGCCCTGAGCTTACAATGGCCGTCCTGGGTCAGACCAAAGGTCCATCTAGCCCAGTAGCCTGTCTGCTGACAGTGGCCAACCCTAGGGACCCTGGAAGGGATGGACCAAAGACAGTGACCAAGCCATTTGTCTCGTACCATCCCTCTCCAGCCTTCCACAAACCTTGGGCAGGGACACCACTCCTACCCCCTGGCTAATACCACTCCATGGACCCAGCCTCCATGACTTGATCTCACTTCCCTTTAAACTCTGTTCCAGTTCTAGCCTTCACAGCCTCCTGCAGCAAGGAGTTCCACAGGTTGACTCTTTGCTTTGTGAACAACAACTTTCTCTTAGTAGTTTGAAGCCTGCTACCTATTCCTTTCTTTTGGTGTCCTCTAGTCCTTCTTTATGGGAACTAATGAAGAACTTTTCTGTATGCACCGTCTCCACACCACTCATACTTTTAGAGACCTCTATCCTGTCCCCCCTCCGTCTCTTCTTTTCTAAGCTGAAAAGTCCCAGTCTCTTTAGCCTCTCGTCATATGGGACCTGTTCCCAACCCCTGATCATTTTAGTTGCCCTCTCCTCTCCTAGCCTCTCTCTTCCCGTCTCCCACCTCCTTTTCCCAGTCTCCCCCAGTTTTGTTCAATAAAGACAGATTCCATTTTGGAAGACAAGTTATCTTTATTTTGTACATCAAGAAGAGGGGCTAGGGAAGGGTAAGTGGAAGGAGGTGAGGGAGGAATGGGGCACGAGCCCCCGATGGGGAGGACTGGGCTGGCTCTGCGGGCTTCTGGGGGTGGAAGCTCTCCTGCAGACCCCCAATTGCCGCCTCTCCCCAGATGGCAGCCTGCGGCAAGTGCAGCCGGGCTGATGGCTGAGTGCTGTGATGTGCCCAGTGTGGGTAGTCCGGGCTATCCAAGCCAGGACTGCTTTGCAAGCGGGGCACCCCTGAGAACTGTCTGTCCGGGGTGGGGGTCGAGACCCTTTAACCACAGCCCTCGGCTAGCCTGAGAAAGCATCTCCACTCTCTAAGTTCTTCTCTGATGCCCTGCCGGCACTGCTTCCGGCCATCCTTAAGCCCGGTTCAGGGTCCACTTAATGTGGACATGCTAGTTCGAATTAGCAAAACGCTAATTCAAACTAGTTTTTTAGTCTGGATCCGTTAGTTCGAATTAGCTTAGTTCGAATTAACGTTGTAGTGTAGACATACCCTAGCAGATTTAAAAGTAGCCATCCTGCAACAAAAAAAACTTTAAAAACAGACTTCAAAAGAAACTGCAGAGCTACAATTCATTTGCAAATTTGACACTATCACGTTAGGATTAAACAAAGACTGTGAATATTTAGCCTCCTACAAAAGCAGTTTCTCTTTTGTTGGTGTTCGCACTTCCACATCAGCTGCTAGAAGTGGGCCTCATCCTCCCTGACTGAATTGACCTCATTATCTCTAGCCTTACTCTTGATTGGTATTCTTTTCATACGCCTGTATATTTATACCTGCTTCTGGAATTTCCACTACATGCATCTGACGAAGTGGGTCTTTGCCCATGAAAGCTTATGCTCCAATAAATCTGTTAGTCTATAAGGTGCCACAGGACTTCTCGTTGTTTATGCAGATTCACACTAAAACAGCTACCCCTCTGATACTTGGTAATGCTAGACAACACTGATCTCCCATGATCTGCCAAATTCTCTGGTTCTGCACAAGTCAGATCCTGAGGGTGACAGACTAGAGAGGTTCAACCTGTAGTGTTCTAAGGCACAGAGCAAAAACAGAGACCCTCACAGAAAGGCATGGGAAGATATAAGCAATGAATCATTAAAACATGAAGAATTGGCAGAGACACAAGGGCTGTGTCTACACTCGCATGAATTTCCGGAAATGCTTAAAACAGAATACTATTCCGTTTTCAGTTTTTCCGGAAAAGGAGCATCTACACTGGCAGGCTGCTTTTCCGGAAAAGCCCTTTTTCTGGAAAAGCATCTGTGGCCAATGTAGACGCGCTTTTCTGTAAAAGAGCCACGATCGCCATTTTCGCAATCGGAGCTTTTTTCTGGAAAAGACTACTGGGCTGTCTACACTGGCCCTTCTCCGGAACAGTGTTCCGGACTTATGCCCGAGCGGGAGCAGAATAGTTTTTCCGGAATAGCGGCTGATTTTGTACAGTAGAGCGTCGTTGCTTTTCTGGAAATTCAAGGGCCAATGTAGACAGCTCGCAGCTTATTCCGGAAAAGCGGCTGATTTTCCAGAATGAGTGGCCCAGTGTAGTTAACACCCCACGCGTGAAAGAATCAGGCTATAATGACCTCCGGAGGATGCAGAAATATGTCCGTTAAGGGAAAGGTATAATTACATAAGAGATCACTAATTGAAGATACCATGTTTTGAGTATTAATTTCTCATTTGCCTAGATGAGGGTATTGTACTCCTTGGCTGAGTGTTTTGAACTGCACAGTATATCACATTACCATCCTAATAATTGTCCTTCCAGCCTCCAGCAGCTCCAAAGTCCTCATGTTAATATCATAGGAATTTCTAATGTGAGTACCTGCTTAGCTCATGAACATTAACTAATGAATGTCTCTGTCCAGTGCTTTAAAGATGTAAGTCCAGAATGCAGGTGGCAAGTGTTAATGTTATTAGGGATTGGGGAACATACTTAGGCCACTCAAACATTGCAGGTTTACACAAATGCTAAGGTAACTGGTGTTACATTCTGCTGAGAAGTTGTGAAGAGGGGTGGGGGAGGAGAGAAAGAGTCAGATACTACATATATGACAACTTGGGTTCTAGCTTTTAGGAAGAGCTCTTTCTATCTTTTCCATAAGAGGTAAGCCAAGTGTCATTTTAGGTACAGAAATGATGGATCACCACTGGGGAAAGAAAGGACTTTGTTTAGGGAAGCTGACAGACTTCCCAGACTCCTGGGGAAGATGTATGTGGGGGGCATAATACTCCCAGAAATGTGGGACCTTGAGCAGAACGGGCGAGGCTGGGGTGGCCAGCACATAGTGCTCCCCTGAATATGTGGCACCCCACAACTCTCAGCACTGCCCAGAATGAGCTGCCTGCAGTGATTTAAAAGGCCCAGGGCTCTGGCCATGGCCACTGCCACAGTAGCAGTAGCGATAGCTAGGAGCCCAGACTCTTTTGAATTGCCATCAGCAGGCCTGCTAATGTTACAGGAAAAATTGTTTATTTCTCTTTCCAACTCAACAATAATCTATTTCTACATCTTCAAATTTATAGCTAGTTAAACTTCTTTGAAAACATATGTTTTGGCTGCATTTGAAGAAAATAGAAAGAAATTAACCGAAATTATTATTAATTCAAGGCTAGCGCTTACTTCTATTGATGTCACAGGGAATATTTTGCCATTATGCTAGCAGAAGCAGGATTGGAGCACTGTATTTTATGAAAGAATGTTTCTGTAGGTTGGCTTCATATCAGAAGCAATATTAGACTATTTATATAAATCCCAGCCAAGAGATCTTTCTTCTGTTCAGCTATCAGGAATCTGATTTCTAGAGCTCTGAGGGCATTTCCAGATCTGACTCTGCCTGTCTGTGCAGTTTATTAGGGAGTGGGGACAGTCTTTCCATAATTATAGTCAGATTCTTAGTCCCATTCTTAAGGTGATTGGAATTCCCTGTGGAGGGCCAGTAATGCTAAAATAAATAAATAAATAAACAAGTCCTCATGCTTTCCAATTTGTGGGACTAATTCCTATTCTAAACTAACATAGTAGTATGAATCTAAAGAAAGTCGCATGACTTCCTAAGTCTATCATACCTGAAAAGCAAGTTGGGTATCGTGGAGGAAGCTCTTATGCATTTTAACTAGGAGAGAAATTCAGGAAGTTGCTGAAATAGCTTTTGTGTATGTTACAGTTACATATGCCCCAAATATGGAATCAGAGCAGTTGAGTGCAGAGGTGATGACTTTGCTTTAAAAAAAAATGTTCTAACCTCAAAAAAAAATGTTCTGTACTTCACCTGGGCTCATTTTACATTCTGCAAGTCCCCAAGCAAAACCAGGGTCCAGTGTGCTGGGGAAGAAAGCGAGTTATTATGAATTTCCTCCCCCTTCTGTCTCTCAGATAAAGGGAGAAGGAGGCTAAGAATGGGGAGAATTTCATTCCCCTGAAGTTTTTCTACTGGAGGGGAGAGCAAACTGGACAGTGAAGGGCCAAATGCAAAGCCCACGTGGTTGTTTGAGCCCAAGGCTGGCCCTGAGCATACAAAGACTCTGGACATCATCAAGTTACATTTAGAAACTGAGCCATCAAGTTCTTACCATGTTTTTAATTTATTTATTTTTTAATCCTACACTGGATTTCCCCCTATAATTGTACATTTAAAAGAGGGAAAATCAGGAAGGTTTCCTACTTTACATAGTGGCAACCAAATGTGTCCTCAAAGATCCAGTTATAGACAAAGAAGCCTCAATGCTTTTTAAAATCTGCTTAATTTCACTTACACAAACATTCATGGATTGAATTTATCTAGACAAAATGATCCAATGGACATGTAAGCAAAGCCTTCCGTCATGCTCTCAGAAGGGGTTTATTCTCCCCTACCCCCATTTAAGAGATCCATTTTATAAATTCAAGGACAGCTCTCTCCAGCCAAAGAAGAGATGTTGCCAAGATACCAGATGTGGTTCCATTCAAGACCACTCATAGGAGCTATTCAAGAAGAAATCAAATTAGATATGTTGGTTATACATCACACAGCCTGCTCGGGATACTAAATGACAGAGTTTGCCAATAATTAAGTGAAATCTCACAGATGATGAGTCCCCAGAGCTCTGTGGGTTATGTCAGTCTAATTCTAAGTGTCATCATTATAGCAGCAGGGCAGAATATTCTGCATAGGCCACAGAGAGGGAATTGTTGCTGTGGGTAATTAGCTTTTCACATCTGCTATTAGAGGGCAGGGCAGGGTTTCATTACATGTATCTCTGTTAGTGCACGCTCTTAACCATTCCCTGTTATAAAGCTCCTGAAGTTTGACGGCCATTTAATAATTAATACTTAGCACTTACTGTTCAATGTTGTTTTCCTCTTCAAAGCATTTTACAAGCCTGTGATTAGTCCTCCCCAAATCTCCTATGAGGTAGATAAGCACATGTATCTTCATTAGTCAAATGGGGAAACAGAGGCAGGAAGGTTGTCACATAACCCAGGGCCACTGTGATACCAACAATGTTACAGCCAGGAGTAAAGCTCAGGCATTCCTGTGTACAAACTGACAGGAGACAAATTATTTTCATTTGAGTTCAGGTGCACTAAGGGAAGAAGATTGAGGGAGCCCTTTCCAATCCCAGAGTACATGCAAAAGAGGCTACTTTCATTTACCTAGAGAGTGTTAAGAGGTGGCCACCTGGTCAGTATTTTACCAGCCTCTGTATACTGTGAGAAGCTGTTGAAAGGGGGGGAGGGAGTTCCAGAGTTGTGGTTGTGGGGGGCTTTCCTTATGCAGGAGATGCTGGGTTTTTTGCATTTGAAAGCTGGTAACCCAATAGCCAGCTAGTGCTGAAGACTGCACTCACAACCCCAGAGAGAGCTTGTCTGGGTACGCCAGCACTCAGAGGACACTGCTGAGCAGGTGTAAAAAGTTCCACTACCCAACATGCTCCCCTGTCTTCTCAGCAACATGGTGTTTTAGGAAGGCAAAATGGGGCTGTTCTCCTTGTGCTGCAGTTTGGGTGATCAGTTACACCTGCACAAAATGGGTGCAAAACAGAGGAAAGTGACAAATTCTGATTAAGTCACATTTACACAAATGGAACAACAACACAAGGGCTGCGTCTAGACTGGCAAGTTTTTCTGCAAAAGTAGTTGCTTTTGCAGAAAAACTTGCCAGCTGTCTACACTGGCCACTTGAATTTCCGCAAAAGCACTGACTTCCTACTGTCTGAAATCAGTGCTTCTTGCGGAAATACTATTCTGCTCCCGTTCGGGCAAAAGTCCCTTTTGCTCAAAACTTTTGCGCAAAAGGGCCAGTGTAGACAGCTGAGATTTGTTTTCCGCAAAAAAGCCCCGATCGCGAAAATGGCGAACAGGGCTTTTTTGCGGAAAAGCGCGTCTAGATTGGCCATGGACGCTTTTCTGCAAAAAGTGCTTTTGCGGAAAAGCATCCATGCCAATCTAGATGCTCTGTTCCGAAAATGTTTTTAACGGAAAACTTTTCCGTTAAAAGCATTTCTGGAAAATCATGCCAGTCTAGACACAGCCAAGGGGAGGAGTAGTGCTGAATCAGGACCACATGTAAATAAATTGCTGGAGTTACTAGTATTACAGTGGTGTTAGAAAAGCAGTATTAAAAAAGAAAAAAAATCAAGTCACAAATAAATTCAAACAGGGATGTTTGTTGCTCTGAAAAACAACAACAAACAAATGGTGTGTTCTTAACTCAGGCTAGCTAACACCAAATAACAGTGATGACTTGGCAATTTATCTTTTAATGCAGATTAACTGCTCAAGTGAAAACCTTTAGAAGAGCATAAGGTTAAAATAGAGCTGCTGACCTATGTTCAAGTTGACTTGCAGAGTGTTTGCTACTATTTTGATCCAATTTTGCTAACTCGAGTTAAGGCCACACCTGATTTTTTGTTTTGTTTTGGGTTTTTTTGTAATGTACACATATCCTTATGAGCAGTTTGTTCAGATATCTTGTGCAAAAATGGTGTCAAATTGAATGGTAGTTTGGCTTGAGCACCATATAAAAAGGAATTTGTCTTTCTATAAAAAACATGAACTTAAACTTCATAGATACTCATGATATTAAAAACAGAGGAAAATAATAAGGAAACAAAGGAAGTCAGGCAGAGACCTATTTCAGATTTTGGTAGCAGGGGCCAAATTGTGCATTCCATGTTTAGGTGGGGAGGGGGGAAAGTGAGTGAGAGTATGGGGGGCAGACTGAGGACAGAGGCTTCAGCAGTGTTACTGAGCATCCTCAGTACAAGACAAGCACCAAATTGAGGGGAACAAATCCTATCCACCCTCTCCCCCCCCCCACACACATACATCATTTCTATCCAGGGGCTACTAAGGCATTGGAAAACTACTTTTTTAAAGACAGCTTAGCAGTTAGCTGATGGGAGCATTGTATCTAATTCCTATATAAAAGAAAGAATATTAAATAAATATTAGATCCACTTAGCTCTAATACTAGCATATTCTAACATCTTGTAGCAAGTCACTTAAGGGACACTGCAAAAGCAACGAGGAGTCCTGTGGTACCTTATAGATTAACAGATTTATTGGAGAATAAGCTCTCATGGGCAAAGACCCACTTTGTCAGATGCAAGTAGTGGAAATTCCAGAGGCAGGTATAAATATACAGGCATATGAAAAGTGTACCAATCAAGAGTAAGGCTAGAGATAATAAGGTCAATTCAGTCAGGGAGGATGAGGCCCACTTCTAGCAGCTGAAAGAGCACTTTCGAAAAAAGGCATTATTCCTTGTAAAACAAGGTTTTCCACTGTCAACAAAACAGCTGTGTTCTTTCGATTTACTGTCGGCCAAACGCGGCAGCAATCTACACGCAGGTAAAGATTTTTCAAAAAAAGGCCACCCCAAGAGAAAAGAAACTGCTTTTGTAGTTGGCTAGCCATTCATAGTCTAATCCTAAACTGATGGTGTCAAAGTGTGTCTTTGCCCACGACTTGGGTCTTTGGACACGAAAGCTTATGCTCCAATAAATCTTTTAGTCTATAAGGTGCCACAGGACTCCTCGTAACTTTTGCAGATTCAGACCAACACGGCTACCCCTTAAGGGGACACTGGTTAGCCTTAAAATTTTAATGTCTATTCTCACTTTGTTACTAACTCTGTGGACAGAGACAGACTTCACAAGGACTCCTGGACTCTATCTCAGCTCTGAAAGGAGAACAGGGTCTAATGGGTTACAGCAAGGGGGCAGATATATTTCAGACATATCCATGGGATTTCATACATCAGAATGGGTCAGATCACTCGTCCTTCTAGCCCTGTGTCCTATCTTTCAGCAGTGGCAAATGCCAGGTGCTTCTGAAGGAATAAACAGAAGAGACAATCATCAGGATCCATCTCCTGTTGTCCAGCCCCAGCTTCTGGCAAACACAGACTAGGGACACCATCACTATCCACTCTGGCTAGTAACTCTTGATGGACTGATCCTCCTTGAACTTATTTTGTTCTTATTGGATCTCTGTTATGATTTGGGCCTTTCCACCACCTCCTGGCGAAGAGTTCCACAAGCTGACTGTGAAAAAACAACAAATGGTCCGGTAGCACTTTATAGACTAACAAAACATGTAGATGGGATCATGAGTTTTTGTGGGCACAGCCCACTTCTTCAGATGACCGTGGGCTCTGCCCACGAAAGCTCACGACATCATCTACATGTTTTGTTAGTCTATAAAGTGCTACCAGACCATTTGTTGTTTTTTCTGTACAGACTAACTCGGCTACGCCCTGAAGCTTGTGAAAACATTTATTGTGGTTGTTTTAAATCTGCTGCCTATATAATGAATTGAGTCCACTTCTTGTGTTATGCTAGTGAAGGAATGAATAAGATTTTTTTATTCTATTTTTCCATATCATTTATGAGTTTCTAGACCTCTAACATATATATCCATCCTTTAGTCATTTCTTTTCCTGAAAAGTCCCAGTCTTGTTATTCTCTCTTCATATCGAAGCTGTTCCTTACCCCTAATCATTTCTTTTGCCCTTTCTGTACCTTTTCTAAATATGATATATCTTTTTTTAGATGGGGTGAACAGATCTACATACAGTATTCAAGATGTGGGCATATAATGACTTAATGTATAGGCAATGTGGTGTTTTGTCTTATTATCTGTTCCTTTCCTAATGATTCCCAGTGTTCTGTTACCTTTTTTAATTTTTAGGCTGCTACTGCACATTGAGCAGATGTTTTCAATGAACTATTCACAAGGATTCCCAGATCTCTTTCTTGAGTGGTAACAGCTATTTTAGACCCCATCATTTATGTTTCTATAGTTAGGACTATATTTTTCCATGTGCATTACTTTGCACTTATCAATACTGAATTCCATCTGCCCTTGTGTTGCTGAACCACCTAATTTTGTGTGATCCCTGTGTAACTCTTTGCAGTCAGGTTGGATTAGTCACTGTTCGCCCCTTTTTCAAGAACATTTATAAGTTTAACAGCAGTGATCCAAATGCAGAGCCCAGCAGCATAACATTCATTCCTACTCTTTTTTCCTATCTTTTAAATGGAGTACTCGGCAATGTTTTCATGATGATCTAACGCTTCAATTACTGGAATGCCCCGTCTTTTGTTATTCTTTATCACTCCATTTGCCTCTTTTTATAACAAACTCCCAGCCCCAAAGGCAAAGCTGCAAACAGCTTAAACTCTGTTGCATTTAAGACCTGCCTCTGGAGTCAGGACAATTAGCATTAAGCAGACTGCAGGTATGAAATCTAGGGCATTCCAATTTCAGAAGAGGCTAGAGCCCCCAACCCACCATAAATGGTGCCCTTGAAATCAGGTTCAATATGATTTGGATGATACTAGTGACAGGGTCAAGAGAAGGATATGCAGTTCAATATAGACATGTAAGTCTGAAGGCAAGGAACTAAATGAGAGAGTATGTTCAACCCCCACTATGTACATGAAGGAAGAAAAGATCTGGGGATTGTTAAAAAAAAAATCCTTGTAACTACTAATGTACATGACAGCAGCTAAAAAGACAAACATTACGCTACATCAGCAAAAGGAAGGAATACTAAGGAAAAGAGATTTTAGCATTAGGGCCACACCTGAATTCAGCAGAGTAATGGGTGCTCTCCACATTTCCTAATCTGGCCCTTTCCATTTACATTTAGGATTTTAGGTCTTGTCTAGATGCATACTGCACAGCAAGCTGAAGTATAAATCTACAGCATGCTAGTGACGCTATTTACTAGCTGCTGTGCTCCCTTGAATTTTGATCTGCTCCCATTTTGAAGCAGAAATTATCAAAGAGCACTAGGGAATGTTTAGTGCATGGCAGCAGGTTCCACGTGATCAGTTAGTGTGCTCACTTCAGGGTACAGTTACACCCCTATTTCTGACATGATCGCTGTTCATCTAACCAAACCCTTGGATCTCTTACCTGGGATAATGCATACAGTCTAGGATACCATCCCACAGAAAAGACACTGTTGCTTTGGAGAGTGTGTAATGGTAAGCATGATAATCACATCAGTAGCACTGGTATTAGGAGAAGGAAATGTTAAAGAAGGTGGGCTTACTTGGAATGGAAAGAAGCAACTTTGAGGTGACCAGAGGAATGTTAGCAAATTTTGGGGAGTTACTGATAAAGTTTTTACCCATGTTCATGATAGTAAAGGGTTGAAACCTAACAGGTGTGCACTGAACATTAGGACAGTCAAGTAGGGTTATGTTACAAAAAAAGCATAATAAAATTATTGCCTAAAACATTAGCAAAGGCAACTGAAGCTAAACGTTTAAACAATTTCCAAATACTATGCTCCGGATGAAGATCACACTGAGAGAACCAGCAGTTCAGTTAACCCAGATGAGATAAAGCATGTTTAGTCATTAGGCCTTTGCCAATTCCTTATATTCTTTTTGTAAGTTATTTAGAAGGAAGCATCATGATTCACCCCTCAAACCATTTAACTGTCCCATAAAGCACTTTGTAAAGTTTTTTATTTTTCTGTACATTGTCTCCTACAAAGTGGCTTTTAGCATTTCAGGCAGCATGTGGTCCCTGCATGCTTCACACTGCTTTTTGTTCTCATTTATCCTCTGTACATGCAAGGTTCTTTATATGATGACCTAAAGGTCTGCCTTAGAATCTTCAGTCAATGTGGAGATGCAGTCAGTAGAAATGTTGTAGCCATTTAAAGATGCATTGCAATATGTCAGAATGTTGTGTGTGGTTCTTCTCTCTCTCTCTTACATATACCTTCCTTTATTGTCTTTCTTGTACCTGTGTGAACTAGAAATGGGCAAACTCATGGTGTTACCTTTCCCATCCATTCACGTCATGGGTCGTGTGCATCATTGTCTCTTGGCCATGAGTATTACCATGCACAGTGAATAAGAGAAAAGATTCTATTATGATGAGCTCATAAAAGACACCTAAAAGATGCCTATGCAAGTTCATTAAAATATTTTCATTATAGGGACTTAATTAATTGATTGATTGATTGATTGATTTTGTAATAGGGCACTTGTATAACTGGACTGCTTTACATTTAAATTTTCTGGCATAAGGAGTTCTTCCTACCTCTATCAGGAAAGGATGACCCAACCTGCTGTAAGAAAGATTTAGAATTTCCACCTCTTAAAGTTGGGGGGACTTGTTAATTCCTCAAAATGCTCTAGTAATGGGTTTAGTCATGGGTACTGTGATGTGGCGTGTGCACCATATGCATACTGAAACAGTTAGCTGGAGCTGAGGTACTCATTTAAGGCACCTAGTTACACTTAGAGGATGAGCCAGACCTAAGTAAAGATGAATCCCAGATGTGATGGAGCTTGGTGATTAGTATAAAAGTACACACTAGCTCAACGCTCAGTGGCATGTGTCAGGTAGCAAAGAAGTTTTCTCTTAGGAAAAGTGCTTTTGTTACTGTAAAAGCAAAACACAACTCCTAATGCAAAACATAAAGAATTTCACACACATGATGAAACTGGCAAAAAACCATAAATAGGTTGGTTCTGCTTAGAGTGTGAATACAATTGATCATCTGTAATTCAAAAGCTTTTTCCAAGGAAAAGAGAGAGTATGTTGCAATGGATTTTGAAGTGATAAATATCAACTGTGTCATTTCTCTCACAAAAAGGCTTTCCCACAGTGATATGGTAATATCCCAGTTCAATAGGTGATATTGAGATTTATAGAGCTATATATTAAAAAGGTGGCACGTGAGTCGTTTTGTTCAACTCAACTGTTTAACATGCGACCTTCACAGTCCTGCATGACTGAAAAAAACAGCCCCATGTCCCAAGGTTCCAAGAGACTTGAAATGATATGGGATATTGTGTCAATTAGGTCATACAAATTAGTGTGAACAGTTAATCTAGCGAACACTCGTCATGTGACAAGGCAGTCAGGGAGTTTTAGTACGTATTTGGGGAAGCAGATTTAGTAATCACTGGTAAAAGGGCACAACTCCATTCCCTGTCCCTGGAGGGAGGAGGTATGGAGCTAGATCCCTTAACCTCTGTCCCCAGAGGCACGTGTCTTATCCATAGGGTTAAAATACCTTCAAAAAATCCCTAACAGGCAGGGAAAAATTGGTTGAGCAATAAAAAGGAGACCAAACTTGTTAAGCAAAAAAAAAAAAAAAAGATCAGGTTGCCAGGTTGCTGTGCCTTTAAATTACCATGCTCCTTGTTCCCCCTGCCCTTGCAGATGTCGCCAGCATTCTCTGTTTGTTTTTTAGTGGATGGAAGGCCAAAATACTAAACTGGCTGGGTGAAAACTAGACAGCTGGCACCCTGCTTAGCCACTGCAGGTAATCCCCCAACATTCTGGTGACCCCAGGTTGGGGAGACTTGAACCCACTACCATGTGCTCCTCAAGTGAATGTTATATCCATTCAGCCATTTGAGGGTTGAGCCACTCCACTCTCAGGGTATTCCTTATCTTGCCTTCTCCAGGCTGGAGTTGGCTCCTTTTATGGGGTAACCAGTGTTGGTGGTCCTGCTGCTTCTGGGATCTGGAGCCCACCACCCTCTGTGCTCCAGGCAAATACCCTATCCCTTCAGCAACTCCAGGACCAACCCCCAAGGGTGCCAGGTCCATCCATTGGCAAGCTGGTGTTGGGTGACCCCATGTTGCTTGGGGGGAGGCTCAGGCCCTTTACCTCTGTCTCTGCAGGCAGCTTCCTTATCTGCTATGCCACTGGAGATGCCTCCCTGGGTCCCTATATTCTGGGCCCCCCTTATCCTTCCTTAGTTCCAAAGGTGCCAGGTACAGGTTGGTTGAGGGCAGAGCTTGAATCCTCAGCCTCTGAGGGCAGGAACCTTAGCCACTATGCCACTGAAGGAGCCCCTCACCCGCTCTACAATCTGGGCCCCCCTTGTCCTTCCTTTGTGCCAAGGGTGCAAGGTCCATCCATAGCCAAGCTTGTGTTGGGTGACCCCATATTGGATGAGGGGTTTAAACCACTGACCTCTTGCTCTGGAGGGGCAAGGGAGTCATGCCTAGGTACAACAATAATGAGTTTGGTCTTTGCCTTTAGTGGATTATAATTAGTATAGTTGTGGGTTGGATGAAACATCATTAAAAGTGAGTGTAACTGCAACTCTTCATTGAAAAAAGCTGTAAGAACAGGTAAGCTTCTTAAAAGCAGCTCCCATCTAAAACAAAGGTACATGGAAGTCTACACAGGAGTTAGAATATGTGAGTGGAGTAAATATTGTTGTGGGTAAAGGTGTGTGAAGAAGAAAGAAACAGAACAAGGAAGAAGAAGCACACAGAAAATGCAGAGAGAAAGAAGCTATGTAAAGATCCTGGACAAGGTGGCTAAAACAGCGTTGGGGCAAAAACCAAGAAACTATCTCCCTGTTTTTGGTTCTTCTTGTGTTTGAAGGAAAGAGGAGCTAGTATATTCCTTGTAAGAAAACAAGATTGAATCAAAATTACCAGACTCATCACCAGTTTCTCCTCTTAACAGGAATCAGCTGCAAGATCCTGAATTTTTGTTTGGATGCTCTATACTATTACTCATGCTCGCAGTGCCCAAAATCATGCTGTGCACTTTATAGCCCAGATAAAAAGATGTGGCCCTTACCCTAAAGAGATTTTAACTATATGCACTGAAGGACTTATATATCTCTCCACAGGAAATGTGTCCAGTTATACCTATATCATTATACCAGTATAGTAAGACCACTGTAATTAAGCTCTTCAATGCTTTTATCTTTCTAAGTAATACTGATTTTATACAAAATGCAGGACTAACCCCAGACTAACACGGCTACATTTCTATCATGATTTTATACAGGTATTGCAAAGTGCAGAGGTTGTCATTAAAAGGGGGCAAAGTGATGATCATCCTATTTATCAGCCAATTCCCAGTGACTTTTTTCATTGTTTGTTTTACGTTAATTTTCATTTGTTTTAAATTCAAGAATGAATGCCTTCCTGCAGTTACCAAGACTAGCACTCCCCAGCTCTCTCTGAAATAAATTCAAAGTGCTGACAACTTCTCCTGTACAAGGCTAGTAGGTGGAGAGAACTGTTTTGTGGAACAATTCCAAAGGGAACTGCAGAAAGGTTACAAGTTACTGAGAATTTAATCATGACCCTTTAGAAGTCAATGGGAAAACTCAGCGGAGCTAGGTTAGGACAGCAAATGAGAGTGTAAGTCCCAGATACAATCTCAGGCTGCAATTATTTCCCCCTTCAGGGATAAGAGGATCTCTCAAACATACAAAGCTCAAATCAACTCCTTCAAGATTAACAGAATTTGAAGTGAATACCTGAAAAGATTTCAAAAAGATAACTCCTCTTTTAAAGTTATTTCACATTTGTGCATATCCCTACTTCCTGGTTCTAGTAGAATCATGGGGCTGGAAAAGACTTCAGGAGGTCATGAAGTCCAGCCCCCTGCCCAAGGCAGGACCAATCCCAACTAAATCATCCCAGGCAAGGCTTTGTCAAGCCAAGACTTAAAAACCTCTAGGGATGGAGATTACACCACCTCCCCTGGTAACCCATTCCAGTGCTTCACCATTCTCCTAGTGAAATAGTTTTTCCTAATATCCAACCTAGACCTCCCCCACTGTAACTGGAAATGATTGCTCCTTATTCTGCCATCCGTCACTACTGAGAACAGCTTCTCTCCATCCTCTTTGGAACCTTCCTTCAGGAAGTTGAAGGCTGCTATCAAATCCCCCCTCACTCTACTCTTCTGCAGACTAAATAAGCCCAAATCCCTCAGCCTCTCCTCATAGGTCATGTGCTCCAGCCCCCTAATCATTTTGATTGCCCTCCACTGGACCCTCTCCAATGCAGCCACACCCTTTCTATAATTGGGGGCCCAGAATTGGACACAATACTCCAAATGTGGCCTCACCAGAGCCAAATAAAGGGGAATAAGTACTTCTCTAGATCTGCTGGCAATGCTCCTCCTAATGCACCCTAATATGCCATTAGCCTTCACTGTTGTCTCGTATCCAGCTTCTCATCCACTGTAATCCCCAGGTCCTTTTCTGCCAAACTGCTACTTAGCCAGTTGGTTCCCAGACTGTAACAATGCTTGGGATTCTTCCATCCCAAGTGCAGGACTCTCATCTCTTGTTGAACCTCATCAGATTTCTTTTGGGCCAATCCTCTAATCTGTCTAAGTCACTCTGGACCCTATCCCTGCCATCCAGCATATCTACCTCTCCCCCTAGCTTAGTTTTATCCACAAACTTGCTGGGGGTGAAATCCAGGTCATTAATAAAGATGTTGAACAAAACTGTCCCTAGAACCGATCCTTGGGGCACTCCACTAGAAACCAACCACCAGCCTGACATCGAGCCGTTGATCACTACCCGTTTGGCCCGACAATGTAGCCAGCTTTCTATCCACCTTACAGTCCATTTATCCAATCCATACTTCCTTAACATGCAGGCAAAAATATTATGGGAAACTGTATCTAAAGCTTTGCTAAAGTCAAGGTATATTACATCCACTGACTTTCCCATATCCACAGAGCCAGTTTTCTCATCATAGAAGCTAATCAGATTGGTCAGGCATGCCTTGCCCTTCGTGAATCCATGTTCCCTATTCCTGATCACTTTCCCCTCTTCCAAGTGCTTCAAAATGGATTCCTTGAGTATCTCCTCCATGATTTTTCTGGGGACAGAGGTAAGGCTGACTGGTCTGTAGTTCCCTAGGTTGTCATTCTTCCCTTTTTAAAAGATGGGCACCACATTTGCCTTTTTCCAGTCATCCAGGATCTCTCCCAATCTCTATGAGTTTTCAAATATAATGGCCAAAGGCTCTGCAATGACATTTGCCAACTCCCTCAGTACCCTTGGATACATTAAATCAGGACCTATGGATTTGTGTATGTCTAACTTTTCTAAATATTTCTTAACCTGTTCTTTCTCCACCAAGGGCTGCCCACCTCCTTCCCATACTGTGTTGTCTAGTGCAGTAGTCTCGGAGAAGACCTTGTCTGGAAGACGAGGCAAAGAAAGCATTGAGTACTTCAGCTTTTTCCACATCATCTGTCTCTAGGTTACCTCCCTCATCCAGTGAGGGCCCCACACCCTCTCTCATCACCCTCTTATTGCTAGCATGCCTGTTGAAATCTTTCTTGTTACCTTTCACATCCCTTGCTAGCTGTAATTCTAATTGTGCTTTCACCTTACTGACAACTCCCTTGCATTCTTGAGCAGTATATTTATACTCCTCCTCAGGGGCGGCCCTAGACTGGCTGCCTGCAACTGGTGCCCTAGGTGAACCATGCAATCGGCGCCCCCGCCTCCAAACCCCTCAATGATATTGAGCCACCATTTGGCGCCCCATTTAACTTGGTGCCCTAGGCGACTGCCTAGTTTGCCTAAATGGACTGGCTGCTCCTGTTCCTCCCTAGTCATCTCTCCAAGTTTCCACTTCTCAAAAGCTTCCTTTTTATGTTTAAGCTCACCAAGGATTTCCCTCCTAGAGGAGGAGAGGTGTGACGAGGCAAGTCCATCCCCCGCCCCCGCCCCTGCTCCCGTCCCCGCCCCCGCAAGAAGACACCAGCGGCAGCAGCATCAGAAGGTGTGCAGCCCGGTGCACCTCGGCACTGCTGGTCAACTGCCGCCACTCTGTGCCTGCTGCCACGCCGCGCCACGCTGCTGGTCGCTGCTCCTTGCCTGCTGCTGCTCTGTGCCATGCTGCTGGTCGCCACTCCTCGCCCACTGCTGCTCCATGCCTGCCACCGCTCCGTGCCACACTGCTGGTCACCACTCCTCACCTGCCACCACTCCACACCACACCGCTGGTCCCCGCTCCTCACCTGCCGCTGCTCCGCTCCGCACCACGCCACTGGTTGCCACTCCTCGCCATGCCACTGGTTGCCACTCCTCGCTGGCTGCAATGGGTCTGGCTCCCAGCCAAATCAGTGATTTCAGCTTTTAGTGATTTCAACTCTTTAGCCACCACCTGGACTGGCAAAGGAATCTAGCTTCCACTGGACAAGCAAAAAGACTCCTCATGGAGTCTGTTTTAGGTCTGTCCTTAAAACAAAGGGGGAAAGGGGCAGGTTGGGCCAGTCTTACAGTTCACACCTGGCAGGTGTGAAGTAGGCTGACTCAAGCCCTTTAACCCTTCCCCCCCAGCTCAGATCACTCACCTCTGGAAGAGGGGAAGCTTGTTCCTTGGAGACTTCTTACAATGATGATGGTGTCTCTCCTGCAAGCACTGGTGGCATGTTTTACAGTTCCCACATTTAGGGGTAGCATGATTTGTGACCCCCACAACAGCCCCAAATTATTTACAATACTCCACATTCCATTCCAACACTGATCCTCCATCAGCCCTGTCTGAATTGGATTTACATAGCCACACCTCGGATTCCCTCCCCCTCCTGGCATGAGCTGTATTTACATATCAACAGTTAACAGTTAATTATCTTGCACAGCTAAACAATTGTAGTGGGCACACTCACCCCACGGCAGCTCTCTACTTTTAGCTGGCTGATAGCAAGCAGCAGTTCAGCTCCTTCTTACAAATACAATCTTTAAAAACAATGAGCAGTCCTCTAGCACCTTACGGTATGTCTACACAGCTGGGCTAAAGTCAGAATAAACTACGCAGCTTCAGCTACATCAATTGCACAGCTTAAGTCACAATAGCTTAATTCGGCTTTTGGCGCTGTCTACACAGCAGGAAGTCGAAGGAGAAACACTTTTCCTTCAACTTCCCTTACTCTTTATAAAATGAGGGTTACAGGAATCAGAGTAAGAAGACCTCCAGCTTGACATTATTTTGAAATAAAGTCTTGTAGTATAGACACGTTCTTTTTTATTTCGGAATAATATCTGTTATTCCAAAATAATGCTGCTGTGTAGACATACCCTTAGAGACTAATATATTAGATCAAGAGCTTTCATGAGTAAAAACTGATAATCTAATATTTATATTTGTCTCTAAGGTGCCATAGGACTACTCAATGTTTGTTCTTAAAATTACAGACTAACATGGCTACCCATCTGAGAAATATAATCTTTAATTAAAGATTAAATCTTTAATTCTTGTAGACAGCAGGACAATTCTAGAGGTTTTGCAACCCTCGCTAGTAAAGTGGTCAGGTCCTGACGGGCTCCACCCAGTTATCCAGAGTATCATGAGATAAAACCATACTCCATGCCTCCCTTCCTGTTTCAGTCAATGGGAATCTCCTTTCCTTCCCCACCATCTGAGGAAGTTAAATTAAGCAACGAGTTTCCCAAGTTGCAGTCCAGTGAGTAGATTTACATTTCTTGCAATGGGCAGTCCATTTACAAAACTTGGGAAGGTGAAAGGCATTATGTTTCTCAACTTTCTAGGCCAGTTATTTTATATGAGACGCTCACTTAATAGATGATGGCAGGTCAGTTAAGAAACAAAAAACAATATCTGCAAATTGTTTTAAACGCATTAGAGATTTCCTACAAAGAAACAGCAAGAGGTGGGCAGGGGGCACAGGCAAAAGGGGAATAACTAAGCCAGTGTAACAAGGAACTGCTCCCCAGTTAACTGAACTCAAATAAGCATATATCTAGAGAAATGTGTGCCCATTTTTTTAGTTTCTGTTCCTCCTGTATGCAAACCATATGCCAGATTATGAAACTGGGCTCAGCTACACACGTACAAATGTGGAGGAGCACCATTGTAGGGACAACTTTAAAAACATTTGGCTAATAGTGTGTAAAATGCATGCATCGCTCTCATTGGAGTCAATGATATCTGTGTGTGCTCAGACTCTCTGGAAAACAGGGGCTAACTTTTTAAAAGTTTGTTCAAAAAACAGCCCTCGTTCTGCTGTTTCCATTTCAGTCTCAATGGTGTCTCGTACTATACTGACTATTCTCATACGGGCTACTGAAATGTGTTCCTCACAGAGTTTGCTGAAGCCCAACTTTTTCTTTTCTGCCCTTTATAAATGAAGCCTCTGATCAAAACTTGGCAGCAAAGAAGCAGCTTACACAGATATCTCACAAAACTGTCCTTAGAAAAGGATATTTTAAAGCCATCTGTCATTTTCAATCCTGTAGTGAGCACTATGTTATCTGGAATTGAAAGAAAAAACTGAAATTATTTTCTAAGCATTTCACAGTTACTCAGTTCATTTCTAGAGGCAATTACATGTCTATTGGTTTGGTTGACCTCTTGTGTTTCTATCTTTTCAGAATCTCAAAGGAAGGTATCATACTTAAAACATGTTCATACAACCATTTGAAGAAAGGCCAGCATTCAGCAGTTCACTGATTATAGCAATAACCTACAAAATGTCAACAGCAGTAAAAGTTGACTTATTCCCCCTTTTTGATAAAAATTGTTAATAGAAGTTACTTTCAAAAATAATCTGCCAACTTCAACCCCACAGTGACTCTGAGCCTCAGTATGTCAGTAACTGAAATAAAAGTGAAATCTCTTGCTTTATAAAAAAAAAACCCTGATTTTTCCATTTTACTTCTGAGGGCATTCAGTGCCAAAAAATTAAAAATTCTGTGCCAAAAAAAATTAAAATTTTTGCATGCAATATTTTAATATTCTACAAAATTTTGGTAGGGTTTCCAGATGGTTTAACCAAAATTAATAAACATTCCCCCTCCCCCAAAAAAACACCGGGGAAAAATTTCTGTTGAGAAAAAAAAGAGGGAGACCAAAAAAAAGTAACCCGAGAGTTGTAAGCTAAAAAAATAAAAATTAAAAAAAAAGTGTGGCCCCTTTAAGAAATGTTTTTGAAGCTTTTTGGCCCTAACAGGCTGCAATCAGCCATCCACCGTCTTGTCTCCCTGCACCTGGCCCGACAGCTCCCCTGCGGAACCAGGTAAGCTCCTGGCCTGGAGAAAAATCAGAAAATACCGGACATTTAGGTGTCCGGTGTTTTCTAAAAAAATTTACTGGACAGGAGGCGAAAATACTGGACTGTCCGGGTCAATACCGGACACCTGGCAACCCTAAATCTTGCAAAAGTTAAGTGTGAAATAAATGTGGAGGCTCTAACATGGCATTAGGGTGCACAGGTCAATGGCGGCACAACAGTGGGAGATCACTGTGCTACTCATTCCTGGGACACAGATTGAGTGGCTGCACCCGACCCTGACAAAGCACAAGGACTGGGCCTGCTGTAGAAATAGGCAGGGCCCTGCCTCTCCACATGGGTAGACAGGCTTAGCAAAGCAGGATCCAATTGTGGAAAGACTTAGTGTATGTGTGGTGGGAGGGGGGAGGGGAGGCGGGGGGCCGGGATCCAGAAGTGGGTTGAGAAGTTTCTGTGTGTAGGGTTGCCAGGTGGCCGGTATTGACCTGGACAGTCCAATATTTTCACCTTCTGTCCAGTAAAAAAATTCAGAAAACACCGGATACCTAAAATGTCCAGTATTTTCTGATTTTTTTCCCAGCTAGGAGACAACCCTAGGACACACTCAGCAACTGGGCCCAGCCTCCAACATCCCCAGCCCCTCGTCCCTGGACCTCCTGCTTATCTGGTTCCTCAGGGAAGCTGTGTTTTGACTTGATCAATAAAATAAAATGGCTACCAGCAAAAAGCCTAAAGACCAAGGGAAAACAATGCTCCCCTGTTCCTATCCCTATTCAGACTGTGCAGGCACTCTAAAAGGGGCCATGCTGTTTTAATTATGTTTATTTATTGATTTATATATGTTGAATTATTGATTTATTTATTTGCTTAATAACTCTCGGAGTTCTTTTTTTTTTTTTTTTTTTTTTGCTTAGCAACTTTGGTCTTCCTCCCCCCCCCCCCTTTTTCCCTGCAACAGAAGTTTTTCCCTGTGTTTTTTTCATGGGGCGGAGGGGGGGGGCTGTTCGATATTTTTGGTTAAACCATCTGGAAACCCTATCTGTCTGGGGCAATCTGACTGCATGTTGCTCAGTGTGGGGATCAGGGTGTGTGAGGATGTGGACACACAGGGGCTTATTGGGCTGTTCAGTGTGCAATGGAAATTGGGCTCTGCAGGAGGGTCCTAGTGAAGATGGTTGTGACTCAGCAGGGGGTGTGGCACTCACCAGGGACGGTCTAGGCAGGGTTCTGTGTGAGTTGAGGTGATGGGGTTGCCCCTGGCCCTGATTCAATCTGAGTTCTAGATCCCTGACTCACAGAATTTATATTAGTCTGCTTAGGTACTATCATGGGCTTAAACTTTACTGAGAAATGTTGATGTTGCTAAAACCATAAATACAGTGCTATGTTCCAATGCTATATTTTTTTTTCTTTATATCCTCCTAGCTAGCTAGAAAAAACAACATTCAGGTACCAGAATAAGTTTTTCTGCTGTAAAATGCAAATATCTATCTAAATTCTGTAATATACAGCATGGATATGGGAGAGAGGAGCACAGGTTGCAGGAGGGAAGTGACTTGGGATGTCACTGTGGCACCATAAATCAGTCTGCGAGCACATGGCTGGAATGCTAGTTACAAGTACACCATCTTTCTATATAGTACTCTTAATAAAGTGCCACATTTATATTGGAAGCATGGAATCTTCACCTGCTATTATCCAGCATGCAATACATGAAACAAATTCTGCCCTCATTTGCACCCATTGACTTCAATGAGGTTGTAGTCAGTGGGACTTTGTCAGTAGAATAGCAAGTTGAATTTAGTGCATAGTGTTAAATCTTAGTGTGCTGGCCAAACTGACTCTTGGATAACAACCAGCAGCCTGAAGACCAGAGAAGTTTCATCAACTTACAAGTAAATGGAAACAAAGTTATAATGGAAATCATTCTGAAAACTATACTGTGAGGTTGACTTTCAGTGACCTTTATAATTTTTTTTATTTATAAATCATCTGAAATATGTATGCTGTTTACAACCTCACTATTTTAAGAAATATTGGAAAGAAATAATTTTAGCACAGCAAAAGTCCATGGGAATCATTGATAATTTGTTGATAAACAGTGGGTTCATTAAAACCATGTACTTCATTATCTCTTTAAGTCAAAGGCATGTTTGTAGTCAGAATGATGAAATGTTTAGTTCTTTTCTTTGACCTCCATAACCTCCTACAGCTCATTAGAAAAGCCAATCAGATCAAATTTTCCTCCGTGCTGTTTACTATAGCCTTAATGGAAGAAAATCACTTTAAAATTACACATTCGACAGGGAATTTCTAAAAGCTATAAGCATGAAAGTGTTACTGACCCTGAAATATTTATCTTTGTCTGTCTTCCTTCCTTAAATTGCTGGTAGAGTTTTGAAGGCTATTTTTACAATAGTGGTCTCCAGCCTTTTTAAGCATGAGATCACTTTTTTAATTTAAGCGCAATCCAAGAGCTACCTCAAACCCAAATGCCTTTGCCCCGCCTCCTTTCTACCCCTTCTCCGAGACCCCGCCCCTGCTCACTCCGTTCTCCTTCCCTTCCCCCATCCTCCCTCCCTTTCACCAGGCAGGGGCAATGAGCTGGGGTGCTGGCTCTGGTCTTGGAGTAAGGGATTTGGAGTGTGAGAGGGGCTCTGACCTGACCTTGGGGCCGACAGTTGGGATGTAGAAGGGGTTCTAGGTGCAGGCTCTGGGAGGGTGTTTGGGTGCAGGGCTGCTTGGGGCTGGGGCAGGAGCCTGAGGTGCAAGAGGGGGTTTATGACTGGGGTAGGGTTTCAGGATGTGGGCTCCGACTGGGCCTTGCTGACCTCAGGTGGCTGCTGGGTGGTGGTACAGTGACGCTAGGGCAGGCTCCCTGTCCTGACCCTGCACCACTCCCCAAAGCAACCAGCACTCTCCATCCCAAGTCCTGATATTCCCCCTCTCTGCTCTGTGGTGATAGGATACAGGATGGGAGAGGGGGCAACTTGACATCAGTGCCTCCCTTCTCCCTTCCCTGCCCTGCACAGAAAGCAGGAGGCTCCTAGGGGTGGGGAAGGCAGCTCCAAGGCAAAGGGAAGGAGTTGCGAGGCAGTGTGTGGGGGGGGGGCAGCTGAAGTGCCAGCACTTAATAGCTTCTTGGCCAAACCAGTCAAGATCACCTCTCAGAGGCTCCAAGATCTACCAGTAGATCCCGATCGACTGGTTGGTGACTACTGGTGTAGTAGGTATAATATTTAGATTTTATTAAAACATGAGCACTTAGCATGTCTCATGAAATCCTACTTAGAAAATCTAGTTGTCTTGTGTATTGTTACCACTGCCAAGTTGTCTGTAAACTGGATGAAAGATATGGAGTAAACTCAGGGCAATGATATTTTTACAGTTGGTAGCAGACTTTGGACAATTTGTGTAGATGGGTGCTGCAAGTGTCATATGTTAAATCCATCTTTACGATATCTTAATTTGCAAGTGTGACTATACAACATGTTGCATGTTCCACGAGGAGTAATGGTAGTTCGGAATAGAAAGCCTAATCCGAACTACCTACTCCGTGCCGCGTGTAGCCGCGGGCACAGAGTCCGAACTACCGGGGCTTTAAAAATGGCGGTGCCCGGCAAGATGCAAATGAAGCCCGGGAAATTCAAATCCCAGGCTTCATTTGCAACTTTGGTTGCCTACATTAACCACCCTAGTTCGAACTAGGGTGGTAGTGTAGACATACCCTTAGGCTACGTCTACACTGGCCCCTTTTCCGGAAGGGGCATGTTAATTTCAGCTATCGTAATAGGGAAATCCGCGGGGGATTTAAATATCCCCCGCGGCATTTAAATAAAAATGTCCGCCGCTTTTTTCCGGCTTTTAGAAAAGCCGGAAAAGAGCGTCTACACTGGCCCCGATCCTCCGGAAAAAGCGCCCTTTTCCGGAGGATCTTATTCCGGAGGATCGGGGCCAGTGTAGACGCTCTTTTCCGGCTTTTCTAAAAGCCGGAAAAAAGCGGCGGACATTTTTATTTAAATGCCGCGGGGGATATTTAAATCTCCCGCGGATTTCCCTATTACGATAGCTGAAATTAACATGCCCCTTCCGGAAAAGGGGCTAGTGTAGACGTAGCCTTATAGATTTCTTTTCAGTCCTTATACTTATTATGTATTTTTTTCTATTAACTTCAGTTCAATTTCTTCAGTAATATAAAAACCAATTTACCTGTACCGACATATATTACATACGCTGTATATTTCCTGCTGTTTAATGTTAGCATAATTATAGCATAGCATTTGGGAATCAAAATTTATCTTACTTGATGTTAAAAACCTTGTTTCCTGAAATTATTCTACAATATGAGAACTTTTTTTGCATAACTGTCATCTTACATATTTGCTGTGATGCCCTTTTCTTTCAAATCTACTGGAGGTCATGTTGTTTGCTGTGTTATTATAGCTCTGCTGTTCCCAACATCTAAGAGACACAAGGTGGATGAGAGAGAATCTTTTGATCATCCAACTTCTGCTGGTAAAAGACAAGTTTTCAAGTGACACCTTGATTTCAAGATGAACTCTATGTAGCTTTAAAACTGTTTCTTTCATCAATCAAAGTTTGCACAATAGAAGCTATTACCCAGCCACCTTTTCTCTCTCTCTTGAGAGTATGTTTGAGTTGCCTTGCATAGAGAATAGGACTGAATAAATGACTGGATCAGGACATAGTAAAAGGATGAATCGGTGGATAGTTTAGAACAGGAGGGTAAGGTTAGGAGACAACAGGAAAGAAAATTATGTGGGGCCATATCAGTTGCATTAGTCAATACTGATAGGATGGACTGACAGGCTATTGGGATCTAGTTGTAAAGTTCTAATGAAAAACTCCAACACCATTATCATATTGTCATGACCCACTAGTAGTAATAATGCTTCAGTCTTTGGATTACCAACATTATAGAAGCGGTGAGGAGTCCTGTGGCACCTACTTGCATCTGACAAAGTGGGTCTTTGCCCACGAAAGCTTATGCTCTAACACCTCAGTTAGGGTATGTCTACACTACCCTCCTAGTTCGAACTAGGAGGGTAATGTAGGAATACCGCACTTGCAAATGAAGCCCGGGATTTGAATTTCCTGGGCTTCATTTGCATAAGCGGGGAGCCGCCATTTTTAAAACCCCGCTGGTTCGAACGCCGTGTAGCGCGGCTACACGGGGCTCGAACTAGGTAGTTCGGACTAGGCTTCCTATTCCGTGGAATGAGGTGTACCGGTAGTTCGGAATAGGAAGCCTAGTCCGAACTACCTAGTTCGAGCCCCGTGTAGCCGCGCTACACAGGGTTCAAACCAGCGGGGTTTTAAAAATGGCGGCTCCCCGCTTATGCAAATGAAGCCCGGGAAATTCAAATCCCGGGCTTCATTTGCAAGTGCGGTATGCCTACATTACCCTCCTAGTTCGAACTAGGAGGGTAGTGTAGACATACCCTTAGTCTATAAGGTGCCACAGGACTCCTCGCCGCTTTTTCAGATTCAGACTAACACGGCTACCCCTCTGATACTTGATAACATTATAGAGAATGTTAAAACAAACAAAACTGAATTTAATAACTTTACTTTAAAAAAAAATTATACAAAGCCTAAACTCTGAGACTTAGGCCCAGATCCATAAATCAATGGAAGTTAAAAACCACTATACCTTTGTGAATTTGACCCTTAACATTAGGTACTTTTGTCTTTAATTACAATATCATTATATAATTTCTTCCCTTAATTTTCCTTGCAGAAAATAATCACCTAGCTTAGCCCTTAAATGTTGGGAATTTGTTTTTTATCTCCATAAAGAACCATGAAAATAAATGGCACTACATCAATTTAGCACAATATATGCTACAAAATTTTATTTTGGATACAAGACAATTTTCTATCCTGTAGTTAAATCACCAAATGAAAATATAAAGGAGGAAATTTATGCCTAATTACTAATTGTATTCAAGTCACACCCTGAAACACCAATATCATTGTGTTAGGCAGTGTTCACACATGCAGGTCATCCCCAACTTACGAATGAGTTACGTTCCAAACGGTCGTAACTCGATCTGTTCGTAAGTCAGACCCCGTTAATTTAAATGTGACTGCGTTATTTGTAAGCGTGGATTGCATTCGTAACTCAGGGACCAGCTTAATGGGAGGTTGGTTGTAAATACGAATGGTCGTAAGTCAATGCATTCATAAGTTGGGGACGACCTGTATAAGAAAACTCCCTTGCTTTCTTTAAAAAACAGAAAATTGTTTCATAATGTAATAAAATGCATTGGCTAGCCTCTGAATGAAAAAATGTATTTTTTCTAGTTTGAGAAAAGTTCAGTGAAATAAAAATCCTCAAAATATATTAAAAGTGAGTGAAAGAAAGCCAAGCACCAAATGATATTTCAAACCTTCAAACTCTCTTTCTATTTTGCAGATGCTCTTAATGTAGAATTACTAAATAATGCAGGTGCAGTATTGACAACTGTAGCTGAAGGTAAGGTTTCCTAAATGTTCTCATAGCACTTTTCATGAAGCAATTAAAACAAGTGTCAGCCCTGCAAACACTTAAGCACAAGCTTAATGCAAAGCATCTGAATAATATTATTTACTTCAGTGGGACAACTTGTGTTCAGAGTTAATCTAATTCATAGTTTGCAGGATTGGGGGCTTTGGTCCTTCACAGTTTGAAGGGATATTATCAGGTCAAGTGTGGTCCCAAATACAGATTTTTTTAAAAAATTAACTTTTTAAGACTAATAGGAATGCTTCCATTAATTAATTTAAAAAACCCCAAACCTTCACTTGCAGTGTTATAACCAAAGCCAATCTGACTAATTTCCTTGTCTGAGCCAAGATGAATGTAAAAAGTAAACAGAATAAATAGTAAAAGGTAAATTCAGTGTTAAAAGCTCTTTTAAAAAATAACCTAATCATGTCACCAATAACATTTTTGAAAAAAGACCATGATGTTTATCCTGATTAGGTCTTTAGCCAACACAGCCATACTCTAAAGTGGTGGTCTCCAAACTTTTTAAGCATGAGATCACCTTTAGCATTTAAGTGCAATCTAAGATCTACCTAAAACCCAAATACCCTTGCCCTGCCTCCTTTGTGCCCCATTCTTTAAGGTTCTGCACCTGCTCACTCCATCCTCCATCCCCTACATCCTCCCTCACTTTCAGCAGGCAGGGGCAGAGGGTTGGGGTGCAGGCTCTGGTCTTGGATTAAGGGATTTGGAGTGTGAGAGGGGCTCTGAGCTGGGGTTGGGGCAGGAAGTTGGGGTGTCAGAGGAGGTTCTAGGTGCAGGCTCTGGGAGGATGTTTAGATGCAGGGGTGTTTGGGGCTAGGGAAAGAGCTGGGGTGCAGAAAGGGGTTCTTGATTGGGGCAGGGTTTCAGGATGTGGGCTCTGATTGGGTACTGCAGACCTCAGGTGGCTCCTGGGTGGTGGTGCAGTGGAACTAAGGTAGGCTCACCCCTGCCCTGGCTTTGCACCACTCCCAAAAGCAGCCAGCAAACTCCCTTTCAAGTTCTGTTGTGCCCCTCAACCTGCACTGTGGAGATAGGATACAGGATGGGAGAGGGGGCACCTTGATATCATCCCTCTCCTCTCCTCTCCTCTTCTCCCTTCCCTGCCCCGCAAGCAGGAGGTTCCCGGGGGTGGGCAGAGGCAGCTCCAAGGCAAAGGGCAGAAGATGTGCAGCAATAGGGGGAGGGGCAGCTGAAGTGTGGGCACTTGATAGCCTCTTGGCCAAACCAGTCAGGATCATCTGTCAGACTCCAAGATCTACCAGTAGATCTTGATTTACTGGTTGATGACCAGTGCTCTACAATCTGTTTTCTTGGGTTCTGCTGCCATCTAGTGATATCCTATAATTATTTAGATACATGATAACTAAGCATGGGGTGCTGGTTTTTGCATATGTGACAATTTTCTCATAACAAGTATTTTATGTTATCATGTGGGCTCATTGAAATCTAGATAATAAATGAATGTTAGAAAAAAATACTGAAACCAGAGAATGGGACACAACGGAAGAAGGCTTGGCTGAACAATCCATGCTCTGTTTATTCTAGGCTATGGGGCAATTATTTGTGTCTATGACAAAACCATCCCCCAGCTTCCCAGAATCCAGGTAGTGCAAAGGAAACATAAAAATACTTTCTGTCTCTCCATAGGAACAAACCAATCTCAATTCTGCCTCATCCCAAAATCAGAATATTCATTGGGCTTTAAAGTGGTTGGTGTATTATTTTGACACAAAAACTATAAGCAGTCCTGTGGCACCTTACAAACAAACAGATTTATTAGGGCACAAACTTAAGCGAGTAAAACCCACTTCATCAGATGAATTGGAGTGGAATTTACAGAGGCATGGGTGTATATAAGGACAACTTAGAAGGTAGCCATGTCTGAAAACTCCACTCCAATTCATCTGATGAAGAAAGCTTATGCCCTAATAAATCTGTCAGTCTACATCTACACTGCATGCTTATTTTGGAATAAGCTATTTCAGAAGAAGAACTCTGAAATACTTTATTTCGAAATAGTACATCTATACAGCAAATACCCATAGAAATAGAGTGTAGCTATTTCGAAATAAAGCATCCACACTCAATGGATGTTGAATCACATTTAAGGCCACCTGGAAGCTCTTCAGGCAGGGCATCAGGACAGCAATTACTTCCTGGAGCTGCTGCCTGAAGGTATCTCGGGCTCAAGATGAAAGGGACTCCCCTGTATAGCCATGTATTGCACCCTCAGCAAGTTTGTAGATGACACTAAACTAAGGGGAGAAGTAGAAATGTTGGAGAGCAGGGATAGGGTCCAGAGTGATCCTGACAAATTGGCAGACTGGGCAAAAAGAAATCTGATAAGATTCAACAAGGACAGAAGAATCCCAAGCACTGTTACAGGCTGGGGACAGAGTGGCTAAGAAACAGTTTGGCAGAAAAGGTCCTGGGGATTACAGTGGATGAGAAGCTAGATATGAGTCAACAGTGAGCCCTTGTAGGCAAGAAGGCTAATAGCATATTAGGGTGTGAAATGGGGCTCCACAGCCCCACACTGGAAGCCCCTCTGCGAGCACTTAGTTTGCGGCGCGGGGAACAGGGCACTGGCATTGCGCCAAGTGCTCATGGGTCGCGGAGCGCTTTGTGGCTGCCGGCACCACAGACATGACGCGGCTCAGGTGCAATGGGGTGGGCGGAGCCACGCCCGTGACATTGGGGTGGTGTCACGCTGGACGCCGCAGCAGCGGGGGGTTTAAAAGTCGCCCACCGCCGGCAAGGAGGGGGCCCATCCGGGAGTGGAGAGAGGCCCGCAGGATTCCGGTGAGGCAACTGAGGGCCCCAGTGCAAGGCCCAAAGTGAGCAACCGGGCCCCGGAAGGGAAGAAGGTAAACTTCCTGAGAGGGGAGAGGAAGTAGCCCAGGGCAGGGTGATTCGGAGCCTATGGGCTGGCAAGTTGCAGTAGAGACCCCCGCCAGTTGGACCAAATCGATGCAGGTCCGTATCCTTAGGACACTGGGCTGGGGCCCATGAGTGTGGGTGGACCCGGACCCCCTTCTCCCGCCATACTCTCAAAGGAGGGAGCGTTAAGCGAGCCAGAGGAGGAATGGCCCTCGGGCCACCAATTTACAGGCCCAAGAAGCCATTTTAAGAGTGGACTACGAGTGAGGTGGTGGGGAAATAAGGGACATAAGAGACGTCCGGGACGGGGCAGGACTGGGTCCCCAAGCAAGGCCGCCCTTACCTGGTCACAGGGTGCATTAGGAGGAGCATTGCCAGCAGATATAGAGAAGTGATTATTCCCCTTTATTTGGCTCTGGTGAGGCCACATCAGGGCTACGTCTAGACTACATCCCTTTTTCGTAAAAGGGGTGTAAATTAGACATATCGCAATTG
This sequence comes from Pelodiscus sinensis, assembly GCF_052426305.1. Classification (NCBI taxonomy): domain Eukaryota; kingdom Metazoa; phylum Chordata; order Testudines; family Trionychidae; genus Pelodiscus; species Pelodiscus sinensis. The sequence goes on from NC_143085.1 coordinate 14,122,595, forward strand.
CTAATGAAGCAGGGATTTAAATCTCCCCCGCTTCATTAGCATAAAAATGGCTGCCACTTTTTTTCCGCACAGAGCTTTGTCAGAAAAGGATGTGGACGCATTGGAGAGGGTCCAGCGGAGGGCAACCAAAGTGATTAGGGGACTGAAGCACATGACCTATGACTAGAGGCTGAGGGACTTGGTCTTATTTAGTCTGCAGAAGAGAAGAGTGAGGGGGGATTTGATAGCAGCCTTCAACTTCCTGAAGGGAGGTTCCAAAGAGGATGGAGAAAGGCTGTTCTCAGTAGTGACAGATGGCAGAACAAGGAGCAATGGTCTCAAGTTGCAGTGGGAGAGGTCTAGGTTGGATATTAGGAAAAACTATTTGCCTAGGATGGTGGTGAAGCACTGGAATGGGTTACCTAAAGAGGTGATGGAATCTCCATCCCTAGAGGTTTCTAAGTACTGGCTTGACAAAACCCTGGCTGAGATGATTTAGTTGGGGGCTGGACCTGCTTTTGACCTCCTGAGGTATCTTCCAGCCCTAGGATTCTATTATTCTAGGATTCTATGTCTCAGGCTCCTCTCTTTTGTCTACCTCCTTGACCGTCAGCAAACCCATTCCTTTACCCTCTGTGGTTGCCCTCGCGAACACCTCAGCTCTCTAGCCATGGAGCCAGAGCTGCCTCTCAGAACTTGATGGCTCTTATTTGACATGATGCAGCTCCTGCAGCAGTTTCTGCAGGCTGCCATCCAGGCCCTGGAGGAATGCAACCCCTAGCTCCTTGCAGAGAACATTACCATCTTTCTGTGGGTGAAGCTCATGCAGCTGGACCCCACTGTGCCCGCCGCTTCTGTCATCTGGACACCAGTTCACACTGGTAGAAGCAGCTTATTATGGAGCAGTGGGACAACCAGCAGTGGCTCCAGAATTTCTACATGTGGAAGGACACCTTTCTGAAGTTGTGTGAATGACTCGCCCCTGCCCTCAGATGATAGGACACCCACATGCGACCCGCCATCCCTCTTCAGAAGCAGGTTGCCATCACCCTATGGAAACTCACCACGCCAGACAGCTACTAATCCACTGGGAACCAGTTCAGCGAGGGGCGATTGACAGCCAGTGCCCTGGTCATGCAGGTATGGCACTCTCAGCTATTGTCCCAGAAGGGGGGTGAAGTTCTGGAAAGGAGTTCCCTAGGAAAGGGGGGGGGGGAGTGGTGGAAGAGGTTTTTCAGTCCTGCCCTCACAAAACTCTTCCAGGGGATATGGTAAATAGGGGGTTGCCCCTGATGTGTGGGGGAAAGGGAGAGTGAAATCAGGGATCTCCCAAAGGCTCTGGCAAACGTGTGATTTTCTGTTTGTTTGTCTCCTTCTACAAGTGGTGAGGACCATCAACACCATCCTGCTGCACAGGATCATCAATCTCGGCATGTGGACCCCATCATCACAGGCTTTGCAGACATGGGCTTCCCAAACTGCGGGGGCGGGAGGGAGGAGACTATTGACTGCACCTATATATCCCCATTCAGGCCCCCAACTACCAGGCATCTGTGTACATCAACTGGAAAAGATACTTTTCAATGATTCTGCAGGCCATAATGGATCACCAAGTTCACCGACATCTACGCTGGGTTGTCAAGGGAAGCACATGACATCCGTATCTTCTGAAACTCCAGTGTGTTTTAGAAGGTGCACGCCAGCACTTTTTTTCCCAGACCATATCATCAGGGTCGAGGACGTGAATATGCCAATGGGAAAAAATAAACTCTTTTGTTTTTCGTTATTTGGGGTTTTTTTTATTTTATTTATAGAAGTAACTGGGGAGAGAACACGAGAGAGGGAACTGGGGAAAGAACCTGAGAAGGGGGAGGGAAGGGAGAGAGAGGCTCACGGCTGAGACGGAGTGGCGCTTGCCTCTGGTGGTCCCACTGCCTCATTAGGACCTTATAAGGACCTTGGCGGTCATGGGGGGAGAGGAACCTAGGGGGAGAAGCAGGAGCTGGGGGAGGAGCTAGTGTGTTGATGTGCATTGTAGAGGGGTGCAGCCTACCCTCTGTTGCCCTGGCTAATGAACCCCTACACTTTGACCACTCCAAGGAACGCGTCAATGCCAGGTTTAGCAGGGTCTATATGCTGGTGAAGACAAGACATCTGAAGGCAAGATTCCAGTGTCTCCTCATCCAGCTGGATGTTGGGGAGTGAAACATCCCCCAAGTGGTAGCCACATGCTGTGTCCTTCACAATTTATATGAAAGGAGGGGGAGATGTTACTGCCAGGATGGGGGGCAGAGGCTGGCTGACTTGGCAGAACCTTTTAGCAGCTATGCACGGTTGCCATCCGGCAGGCCCATCAGGGAGCTATGTGCATCTGGGAGAGAGCGTTCCTCTCAAGGAACCCAGTGACACTCTCCCCTGGGCCTCCACACTTGGAGGCTGTGCATTGCCCTTCTGTGCCTTCCCTTTCAATCTCTCCTTACCATTCTCCCTCCTCCCCTACAGAGACAATAAACCACACTTTTTGTTTTGAAAAAAAAACCCTCTTTTTTTTATTTGGAGTAGAAGTAACTGAGAAAGGACTGTGGAAAGAACCTGGAAGAGGGGAAAAGGGATGAGAAGAGGCTCAGGGCTGAGGCTGGGAGTGGTGCCTGGCTCTGGTGGTCCCACCGATTCAGGTGGAGGGACCTCATTGGTCACGGGGGCAGCTAGGGAGAGAGGCAGGAACTGGGGCAGGAGCGGCAGCAGGAGCAAGTACCATGGCAGCGATGAGTGCTTGTACAGCTGTGCAGATGGTGCGGCCCTGCTCAGCATCTCCTGCCAGGTCTGTTGCCACAGCTCGATGTCTTCTTCCAGTCTCCAGTCCAGGGTTTGTTGCAGAGCATGCTGTATGGAGATGTGCTCCTGCTGGAATTTCTCCTGGGTTCTCCTGTGTGGATGGTTCACTCAGGGACGAGAGGCTGGCCCAGATGGTGTTGACTATCACCCTCTTGCAGCTGGTCCAGCTGTGGAGAACAGAGAGAAAGTCTGTGATCCCTGGAGACTCCTCCAGGTGCCTGAAGCGTTGCCCTCATCTGTGAGCCGAGACTGAAAGGTCTCAGGTGAGACAAAGGCAGTGTGCTTGAAGCATGGCCAGGGATGGCAGGTTTGTATAATTTTTGGTGGTGCTCCATTAGCCACACCCCCTGACCCATGTTAACCACTCCCCTGACCCCTGTTAACCAGGCCTTTGGAGGTAACATGCTTGAGGCAAGATGGACACATGACCAGAAGTAAAAGGTGTCATGTCACCCCTCTTGAAGGACTTTTTCCACCAACCTCTTACCAACAAAGATTAGTTTGGCCCCCACCAAACCCCCCTCATGCAACTATCTTGCAATTGCATTAACCCAGTGTGTGTGACATTAACTTGGGGGCAGAGAAGCTGGGGGAAGTGTTCCCTCTAAGGCTATGTCTACACTCGTGTCTTCTTGCACAAGTATAGCCTCTCTTGTGCAAGAATCCACAGAGCAGCCACACTTCCTGCCTGCTCTCATGAAGGAAATTTACAGTATGGCGTGGTAAGAGAGGGCGTTTTGCGCAAGAGTACACTCTTTTCTAACAAGTATAAGCTCTCTTGCACAAGAGGGCAGTGTGGATGCTCAGCACGGATTTCTTGCGCAAGAAACCCCTATGGCTAAAATTGCCATTGGCGCTTTCTTGCGCAAGAGAACGTCCACTCTGCCATGGATGCTCCTGCGCAAAAAGCACAGCTTGCACATGGCAGTGTGGACGTGTTCTCGCACAAGACTTCTTGCACAAGATGTTCTTGCGCAAGAAACTGCCAGTGTAGACATAGCCTAAGAGTTTCCTCCCATGAGAATGAATTTTCTGTTATGCACCAGTACTGAGTTCATGTGGCTTGTTTGGATGTGCCACTGTGGCACCCAAGTTATTAATAAATATTTTATAAACCTTTACCTTTTCTCTCTGCTGTCATGTCTTCTCCCCTTGCTCCATCAGCTCCCCTGGTGCCTGATGCCCCCCAACTCCTCACCCTCCTCTGCTGTCCTGACTCTTGCCCTTCTCACTGCCCTCAGCCCTCCTGCAACCTGCCCTCCCACCGGTCCTTCTCTCCTCCTTGTGCCAACTTCTCCAGTACCCCCACTCTGATCATGTGAGCTACCCCTCCTCATCCCCTCTTCTAACACCTCCCTCTACACACCTGCCCTGCCTCTCTCCTCTGGTGCTGGTCCCTCCCCTGCAGGTGTCTGCCCTTCTGCTTCACCCCCAGAATCCCCTGGCACCTGCACCTTCCCTTACCCCTGCACCTTCCTGGTGCCTCCCCCTTCCCTTACTGCTTTTGCCCCCTTTGCCCTCTTTTTCACTGATGCCCATCCTCTCATCACTCTCTGCCCCCAGTCCTCTTATGCCCTGGTGCCCTCACACATGACTTGTTTCATCCCCACCTTTCTCATGCCCACCCCTTCTTTCAAGCCTTTTCCCAGCACCTCCCCCTACCCCCTCTAGCTCCCAATGACCTTACTCTCTCCTCTCCCAGCATCACCCTGTCCCCCCTCCCACTGATACCTCGCCTCCTGCCCTTTTCCTCATTGTCTGCATTTGGGACCCTGGCATTTGTCTCTCCTCCATGCTGTCCCTTGATGCCTTCCCCTTTATTCCTCTCCCCCTCCCCCTCCACACAAGCCCCTTCCTCTCCAACCCCTTCCCCTATTTTCCCCCTCCCCCGCCACACAAGCCCCTTCCTCACCCACCTCTTACCCCTAGTTTTCCCTCTTCCCCTCCCCTCTCCTCCCTTACCTTACCTTCTGCCTTCCACTTTGCAGGGCTGGAGTCTGTGCTCGGGCCCCAGAAGTCCCCAGACTCTGAACCCAGAGCTAGGCCATGTGGCGCAACGCCGTGCTGAGCAATTTTAAAGTCCCAGGACGTGATGTCACGTCACACTCGGGTGTCTCCCCACTCACCTGTAAAAGCTGCACATGGCAGCAGCAGCCGGCAGCGCAGGCTGGCAAGGGGGAGCCAGACTGAAAACTGCGCACAGGGCCGGGGCCAGGGGGGACGCTCTGGGGCCAAGGTGGGAGGACGTGCGGGGGGGCTGGCAAGCGGGGGCCATGAGCATGGCTAGCTGTAGCCTTGACAGCAGGCCATTTCCAAGGGGGGAGCCTTACCACCCCCACATCATGGGGACAAGTAGGCTTGGGAAGGTGGCAGCTAGATAGGATCCTGTGGGCAAGAGTGGGGCCACAGGATGGCTGGGCTTCCCTCTGTGCTGCTCATGTGTGGATCTGGCAATGGCAGTGTCCCACAGAGAGAGGACTTGTCAGCTTAAGGAGGGGGAAAGGGTGTTGGTGGGAAGGTGTGTGTGAGCAGCTGATGCTCATGCGCTTCGCTGCACTGTTCCCCTGAGCGGGTGCTCTCCTAAGAGTGCAGGCATGCCTGTGTACTGTGTGCAGCACTCCTGTGTGTATGTGTCTCCAAGTCCGCAGCAGCCTCCTTCTAATGGTGGCTTGTGGTAGGAGAGTGTCCCACCCCAGTGTCAGTATGGCAGGGCTCCACAGACCCTGTGAACAATATCACAAGGGTACTCTGGTGCAACCTCCTGGGGCTGTATGCCCCAAACTAGTGCTCCACATGCTGAACCCCAGCCAAGAAGGCTGAGCAGAGTGCCCCCCAGCCCTTCACCCCCTGCCACCTCCACCCTGTGTGTGCAGAGAAAGTAATGGCACTCATCTGAAGTGCCTTCCCCGACTTGGACAATGCCTGGGAGACATCCAGGGCATGGGTTATCAGCTCAAGGGTGAGCATCATGATGGTGTTAGCCTTGTCCAGCTCCTCTTCTTCCTTCTCCTCTGCGTCTCTGTCCCCCAGGAGGATGACAAAAAGCATCTCCAGTCTTGAGTCCACTACTTGGGGGGGAGGGAGAGACTGACCCGCGCCCTAAGATGCAGTGCAGGTCTGTGTAATAGTGGCAAGTGTGGGGTTCAGCCTTGGAGCAGGAGTGCTGGCCTTGGCATAGGCCTGCCTCAGCTCCTTAACTTTCATCCGCATCTGATGTGGCCCTTGGTACTCAGGCTCTCAGCTATGCGGCCATAAATGTTTGCATTCCCTCATCAGGTATGGAGATCCTGGAGGTTTGCCTCCTCTCCCCAGACTTCAGTGAAGGCCAGGATCTCTGCACCAGACCAGGAAGGCGTGCACCTCTTCTGTCGCCTGGCAGGGTTCTGGGAATCTGCTGCCTGTTCAGCTGAAGCTGTGGAGGGCTCAGACAAAGCATGGGGGTGGCTCATAGCAGCAGTGACATCTGTGCAGGCTGTTTCAGTGTGGCAGAGGAATGGCAGGGCCTGCTTCCTGCCACAAGCCCTTTCCCTTCTACTTCCAGCTTTAAGGGCTGCAGAATAAGGGAAGCTATAGAGTTGTGATGAGTGTCGACAAAACAGCCAGCAGGGCACCTGTGGGATTTCTTGGAGGCCCTTTATTTTGAAATAGGCATTATTCCTCGCAGTATGAGGTTTATAGAATCCAAAATAAGCTATACATTATTTTGAAATTATTTTGAAATAACAGGCTCACTGTGTGGACACTTGCAAAGTTATTGTATAGATGCACCCTAAAATGCCACAGGACTTCTTGTTGTTTTTTCAGATACAGACTAACATGGCTACCCCTCTGAGACTGTTTAGACACAGAATGAAATGGAAAAACCAAACAAGAAAAGTAAAAAAACTTTGAATCAAAATTTTGCAAGTTTAAAACACCACTTTAAGTGTCAATGAAGAACAGAGGCAAATTCTCAGAAAATAAGAAAATAGGCTTTATTATATTAATATTTTACATAAAAAAATGTATCACCAGCACCCATGGATATCAATTTTAAAATGCAAACTTGAAAATTAAATATATTGCTTTCTTAAGACAATAAAAGTGAAATATGCAAGGAAAATAAAAGATAGTATAAAAGATTGTAAACTTCCCATAGGTCTAAAAAGTAACATTATAACAGGAAAAATACATCTCGTAAGTAAATATCTGCAAACTCTCCTGTTTTCAAACTCATCTACACATATAGCTCTGATCTTACCCCAAGAACTTTAAGATACTTTTCACAGCTTCTGTAGTCAAATAAGTATTTAAATATAAAAACAATTATTTACATAAATATCTCAGTACATAAATGAACAAGCAAAATATTTAAATAAGTTTAAGACAAGACACTACCACTCCATTTTCAACACAATCTGCTCAAAAGGATGCTCTGTTCCTGCAAGTAAGTTTGTGCCTGAACGGAAACACCTCCAGATTGAGAATCTAACTTTAACCCAACCAAACCCTTCCTATTAAAACCTGTCTTTGGGATGATGATTCTCTGAAGCAAAAGTAAGCTCTACAGTGTGCAAAACTATTTAACGTAGCCTTTAGTTCAAGAATGCTTTTGGTATGAACTCCTATGTGGAGCATGACTTATGTGATGTTAGTAACCTCTGAGATGTGAGACAATAAAGTGCAACCAGTGGACGCAAACCAGCTCTCTTTGAAGACAACTGAAAATCTCCTACTGACTTCAGTGGCAGCAGAAAAGGACATTCTTTTCAACAAATGTTGAGAAATTACAGATCTCCCATTCTGAAATCAGAAAGAGAAATTCCAGGGTAAATCCCAAAAAGAAACCAGAGTGTTAAAGTCTCTCTTAGATAATACAAGTTTTCATGGGAGCCACTGGCTAGAGGGAAACTAGTGTCTTCCTTAAAATCAAATCTAAAACAAAAAGGGCAGATATTCAGTTGAGAGCGGAAATCATTTGGACACTGTTCTAAATAGGTCTACTCTGTGTCCACAATTAGAACATTCTGCCCACTGTCAGTGTAGCATTCTACACATTTGGAACATTTTCTTCTTTTTGAACTGCAGCTCTCAATGAAGAAGAGGAGATGAGGGCTAGTGAATCGTTTATTTGTCCAGAAAAAGACATGCTAAAAAGTAGTTGAAGTTCACTTACCCCTTACAAAAAAACCTATTTGTCATGCTTTAATGAGCTATTTCACATCATTACTGTATATACCTATAGTTGTTTAACATATATTTTTTGTAGAAGGCATTTTTATGGATAGTTTTTAATGCTACACTTCACTATAGATTGAATGTGTGCTTTTTTGTTGATATATCAGATTCTTCAGTTCTTCTATAGCTCTATGCAAAGGTCTCTTTCAAATGAATACTCTTTTATTCTTCATCCCAAGAAATAGCTGTGAGAAGGTCAGAAGGAATAAAGCCTCTCTGTCCATTGAACTCTCCATAGTAGAATCCATCATCATCCACTGACCCAAATACTGTGATGATGTCCCCAACACTAAATGTGAGTACACCTTCCACATTTGCATTTAATGAGTTCTCCCCTGGGTTGTGATCACAGACAGCCACCATTGTCTTAGAAGGAAGCTGTTCATCTTTGCTATCCTGCAAGCTGTGTTCTGAGACAGACTTACTGTTATTCTGTGCATCCACCTCCACTAAGTTACTCACAGATTTTTCATCAGTAACAGAATCTTGTTTTAACAGATGCTGTTTCATTTCATTTCTCTCCACATGCACTTCAGACACCATATTATAGGGAATATACCCTACCCTACCTGCATATTCACCTCTGTAAAAGCCATCATCATCTTTATCACCAACCACCTTTAGAATCTGCCCTTTTTTAAATGCGAGCTCCTCTTCAGCTGCATCAAGATTAGGTGACATAGATATGGGATCATAGTCAAAAAGGGCCACAAACATTCTTAATGAATCATCATTCACTATTTCCTCTGAGACAAAGCTTTTCAAAGGGCCTGTTTTAGAAAATGAAGATGTCCCTGCTTGGCCTACTCTTAAAGACTTGCTCATATTTCTGTTTTGAGCCACCCACTGCATGGGAAACTCTGGAAGCTCTGTTAGACTGTTATCATTACCAGCCATCTTTAATATATTTTCTTCCTGCATGTTTAAATCCAGGTCTTCTTCTTCCTCTTCCAAAATATCTGAAAGATCAGAACTATGGCTGTGATCACCAACAGGATTCAATTGCCAGTTTCCTGTTCTTGACGTTTGGTCTTCTTGTATTTCACTTCTAGGCATCCCAAGGCTAGGGTCTTCTTTGGATAATTCTTTCATCTGTTTCTTCTCAGTGGAAACATCTGGGATTTCCTGAACACAGATACCCTGTATACCTATGTCTCTGTAACATTCCTCCTCTAATTCAAGTTGACTAGAACACAGCTGAGGTACAGAACTTAAGCAGCTCTCATCATAGCCTTCAATATCTTGAGTGGTTGAATCTTTCACAGACTTGTCATCAGGGTGCACACACTGGGTGGTCATAGACATTTTCACGTTACTAGTGACCGTTTGATTTTCAAGTACAGCTTTTTTAGTTACAAAGAGCTTTTTTACCCTCTTTCTCTGGCTGTCTTCAGAAAGTTCTTTTAATGTTGGCATACTGGAATTGACTGATTCTTCATACCATCTGGATGGAAAGACAAGGTCCACAGGTTGCACGCTGACTGCTGTCTGATAAGACTTTAAACAATTATCATCTTTATCTCTTGCTACATTATCACCAGTGTTGCACATTGCAAGCTCATTTATCAAGGAAGAACTCTGAGAGGAGAACTGGTGTGTGGGGATGCTTGCTGGCAGAGAAGCTACTGAGTCTCCACAGTTGGAGGCAAAATGAATGGTGAATTTTTCATCTTGACTGGCCATGCACATCTCTGAAGAGGGAGAAGACATGAAATGCATGAAAGAGTTTTTCACATTCTGAGAGTCTATTAATTCCCCATAGAGCAATTCAGAGTTCAGACTGGTAGACAGAGACTTTAATGATGAAGAACAACAGGGAACATTCAAGACAGCTGAGGGAATCAGAGCTGGCACAGAATCAACTGATTCTCCATTGGGCGATACAGTTCTCACAGAAACCCTCTGAGATCCTGGTAGCATCTTTAATTGGGACAGTTCTAATATGGCACTCCCAGCTGTTGGAGACATAACTTCAGTTACTCTTTGACCATTTACATATACAGCATAACCAGTAACTTGTACCCCATTAGATGATCCTGCTGCATCAATTGTCACTGGTATCCAACTGATAACTAGAATGTCTGCTGAGTGACCAGGCTGTACTTGGACATCAAGTGGAGCATCAGGTGGTCCCACTGATGGTGTAATGAATTTAATCATTGAAGATTTCTGTTCCCATTCCTCTTGAGGCAAATCCCATAGTAACTTCTGAGGCTTTGTTTCCACTCTTGCTTTGTACTGAGTGTTGGGTTGCAAGTTGTAGAAAGTGTACCAGTAGATCCCTTCCTTTGTTACATCATACTCCTTCTCATTAAGGTACACTGCATGAGTGTAGTTGCTACTGCTTGGCAACCAAGTGACCTCTGCTGAAGTGGCAGTGACACTCCTAAGTTTCAGAAGTGCTGGCGCTATATGGAAACCATGCCCCACGAGGAAAGTGCATTGCTTCTTATCTGAGTTTCCCTTCTCAGTCACACTTTGTACAGAGATCCGATATGACTTAAACTTTAAATCCAAATTCTCAATTGTTGCTTGAGTCTGACAACCAGACCTTACATTTTGGTATAGTTCTGTATCTATGTAAATGTTATAGCTCTGCACATCTCCCCAGCCAGCTGGCATGAGTGGTGGCTCCCAGAATATAACAACACTTCCTGTAAATTGTTTGATTAGAGTCAAATTTCGTGGACAAGGCACAGCTACATGATCATCAGGCATCTCCATGTCTCCTTCTAGTCTATTAAGCAATAGACTGACAAGGATTTCTTCATCTTCACTCTTTTCACCACTACTAGCACTTCTGCTGAGGAAACTCATTTCATGATCTGAAGCACAGGAGAGATTACTTGTCTTTGGAGGCACAAAAGTCATGAGATCATCATCTGAAACTTCTTCTATCAAATTAGAGGGAACCAGCCCTCTTCTGCCATCCATCAACTCTCCTTCAAAGAAGCCATCCTCATCCATGTCTCCATAGATGTAAACGTATTCTCCAGCTGTCAGGGGAAGCTCTGCCTCAGGGTTCTTATTAGGACCATCAAAAGGGTCATAGCTGTAACGAGCTAAAAAAACTTGAAGTTTTGCAGGACCTTGTCTCTCAGGCTCCAAGCTTAGGGAAAATTTCTCTGTCTCCACTTCATCCATCTCACTTGCACTATCTCCCTCTGGAGTGGGAAAATACTTTGGACTGTACTGTATGGATTCTGATTTTGAAGAGTTTGACTGGAACTCCAGTTTCTTGGTTTGTTTCTTAGAAGCTGTTGGAGTGGCCACAAACTCTATGTGATTAATATTTTTACTGCACTGAAGAGCATGGCAATCTTCTGAGGAATGGCACATAGAATGTGGCAACTCTGAAGACATAAGGTCAGAATTTTTTATTTGTAATTGTTCAAGTTCCTGAGACAGAAGATTAAAATGTTCAGTTTGACTATGATACTGATTCTCCAATTCTCTTACCTGGGCTTCTAATAGCTGTACTACATCTTCATGTTCCCTTTTTGCTTCTATCTGAGCCTGCTGCAAATATTTGACCTCCTCTTCTTTCTTCTGAAGTGCTAACAGTGCTTCCTCATGGTCAACTTCCAGCTGCTGCCTTTTCTCTGCCATTTCTTTCATGTCCTTCAAAATAAGCTCTAGATCCTCTACCTTGGTTTGAAGTCCTTCGGTCAATTGGACAGCGGAATTCTTTTCCTCTGTCATGCCCATTAATTTCTCCTTTAAGTCAGCATTTTCGGATTCCACCTTCTCAGTCCATTTAGTTTTTCCACTGAGTTGAGCATTTTCCTCAGCCATTCTGGCATTTTCCATCAGCACTTTTCTAAGCTGCATTTCCAACTCTTCACATTTTTTCTGCTTTTTCTCCACTTCTTGTTCAAGGGTTTCACACTGCTTAATTTTTTTACTAAGCTCTATTTCCAACTGCTGTATTTTTTTGCTGTCTGAGTCTGTTTTTAAAGGGATATTTTCATATTCCTCAGACACATTTCCCAAACATGGTACTACTGGTTTAATGTCCTTTACCAAAATGATTGATCCTGATGGTGTTTGTTTTGGCAAAGATGAAGCATCTAAGCTTCTATCAATGTGGGTCACGAGTGTTTCCTGTGTTAGGCACATGGTAGGAGCTGAAGAACCAGTGTCTGGACCAATTTTGGAGAACTGTAGAGACTCTTTCAAGTTCTTCAGTGTGATTTGTCTCTGTAAACGTAACACTTCTTTCTGAGACTCCCTCAACAAATGATCAAAATCACTTAAATTGAGCCAGCATGAGCCTTCCTTGCCTGTGGCCAGTTTGGCCTGCAGCTCCCAACACTCTCTTTGCAAACTGTCTATCTGTTTATCTTTGGCCAGAAGGATGCTGGCTTGTTCGCTTAAATCTTTTGCCCGCTGCCGGGCAAAAGCTTTTTTGCATAGTTCCACATTGGAGCCTTTGAAGGGCAGTGGTATTGGGGCATTGACCACCTTTAGGTTGGACTCCTGGAGTTTCCTGGCTCTCTCTTCCAATCGCTTGGCAATGATGGCCAGCTCTGCATTTTTCCTCTTCAACCGCTTCACCTTCTCCTGCATTTCAGGAAAACTGTTTCTCCTTAGAAGGCCATTCTCTTCCTTAAGAGCTGTGCATCGTCGCTCTAGATCCTCCAGGGCACTTAACAGGTCCATGTTCTGCTTCACCAGTTGGCTATAACTGTTGCCAGAGAGCCACTCCTGCTGCTGCAACCCTGCCTGGGTTGCACCTTCTCCAGCAGACCCCCAGCTCCCTATCTTCCCTTCCGGAGGTGAGTCCAAGCACTCCAAGGGACCCTCCTTGCTAGTGGGCTTCATGGGAAGCTCCTTGGCTGCTCCTTCCTGCGGATGGGCATCTTCTTCTAAGGCCTTTTGGGCCTCCTCCTGCTCCAGGCAGGGACTCTTCAGGGGGCTCCCCTCCAGCGGGGACTGCTGCGCTGCCTGTGAAGGCTCGGCCTTAGCCAGGCTGCTGTCCAGCGAACGGGATCTGGCGGCTCCGCCATCCGGGGAGGCGGCAGCGATGAGGCTCTCTAAAGAGCGGGGCCTCGGCCCTTCCAGGAGCCTTCTGCTGAGGCGGCACTGCGGGCCGTGCCTGGCTCGGTGCGGGGAGCCGGTGGGCTGCTGCTCACCCTCGTACCACTCCAGGATGTACTTGAGGAAAAGGCCCTTCTCCAGCTCCAGCTCCGCCTTGAGGTGACGGATGCGGGCGGCCTGCTCGCCATCGGTCTCCCAGCGCAGCTTGCCCAGCACCTCCTGCAGCTTGCTGCGGCACTCGCTGCTCAGCCCCGCCGGGCCGCCCCGGGTGCTGCTGTAGCCCCGGCTCACCAGCTCCTCGGCCAGTTGCCGCTGCAGGTCCCGGGCCTGCCGGACGGCGGCGTCCCGCTCCCGCTGGAGCAGCTCCTGGGCCTGGCGCAGCTCGGCGTCCTTCCAGCGGATGAGCTGGCGGATCTCGGCCTCCCGCTCCCGCAGGTTCAGCTCTCGCAGCTGGTGCAGCTCCCGGGCCCGCTGCTGCTCCCATTTGGAGCGGAGCTGGTCGGCCAGCAGCTGCCGGTCGCGCTCGGCCGCCTCCCGCAGCTCGCGGGCCTCGACAGCGAAGCGGCGCCGGCTCTCCTGCGAGCGCAGCCGCTCCCCGTCCAGCTCGGCCCGCAGCGCCTCCACCTCCCGCTTGTGCTCGTCGTGCTGGGCCTGGCTGCCGACGGGCTGCGCCGGGGCCTTGCGGGGCGATAGCCGGCCCCCCACGGGCGGGCCCGCGCCCGGACTGTCTCGGGTCATGGTCCGGGAGAGACGCGGCTCCCGCGCAGGGGCCTGGCGAGGAGCGCTGCCTCCGAGGAACGGCCGCCAACCGCCACCCGCGCGCGTGGCCTTCGGGGCCCCCTCGAACTAGGCGCTAAATAACGGCTTCCCGAGCTGGCCAGCCGCCCCCTTCCACTATCGGCCCTGTGCCTGTGCTTCCGCAGGCAGCCCGTGTTCACATTCAGCTTCTCGGCAAACGTCAGATTTCTTGTCAACATGCTCTGGTTCATCCCCCTTCCTCTTATCCTCAGGGCTGTAACACCAGGCCTGGTTTTCTCCTGCTGGGTGTGTTCCCCTCCAGACAGGCAGCTGCATCACCATCATGACTTAGCCTGCATGTGCAATGAAGTAGAAAGCATTCTTTACCAAATCGAGATTATTTTACAAAATTGAGAGGATTCTACTCGTTCCCCTAATACACCAACCTCTTGAGACAGCTGCAGCTAAGCAAGTCAAAGATGCCCTGTGGTTAAATTCCACAGGAACTACATTGCATTCAGAGCAGGGGTTGCAAAACATTTTAATGGCATGGTCCACTTTGTAATACAAGAAGTATCTCATTGGCAGCTTTCCCATTCCTGAGCTCATTGGCAGCCTTCCCATTCCTGATGGTAGGAATCACCTTTTCTCTCATTCACCATTACTTAAATTCCCTGTAGAAAGGGCAGCAGTTTTGTTATAGGGATGTTAAATATCAGTTAACTGAATAGTCGATTAACCTCATGAATTCTTATTGGTTACTCGACTATTCTATAGTCCCTGGGGGTGCGACCAGCAACCAGCGTGCTCTAGCCCCACTCCTAAGGAGCCCCCCTGCCACTCCGTGCTGCTGCTTTTGTACGGCCGCTTTAAAAAACAGCTCCCCATGCGAACTGGCTGCCTGTCGCTCTGCGCTGCTGCCTCTGTCAGGCGGAGGGAGTGTCTGAGCTCCCCGATCCGGTGCAAGTCGGAATTGAGCCGGGGTACCTACCAACCTGGTTCCTAATACACTTTAAATGCAGAGCCACTGCAGCGGTAGGTCCCAGACCCAGCGCAAGCCAGGACTGAACTGGGCTGCTGATCAGCCTGCTAGAAAATGTGTAGGGGAGGGGAGGAATCTGTGTAGTCTATAGCATTAACCAATACACTTTTGCTTATTGGTTAATTGACTAAACTACTATATTTCTATTTTGTTGGGAAAGTATTTGCGTACTTTTTTGCTATCATTATGCCAGGCATCTGCAAGTATCACCGATTTCCAGTCTTTGCACTGATAGATCTGAAGTCATATACAGGCAGTTTGGAAAAAGAACGAAAGCAACTATGTTACTAGCCAGTGAAACCTCCTCAGAGCACCAATGGTCAGAGGACCACACTTTATGAATTGCGATTTAAGTATTTATTCTGTTTATAAATCTATTCTGCTCTCCATCCACTCACTGTTCCTTCATGAAGGAGGATGTATTGCTTTTAAGACAGTCATCATGCATACCATCATTGTTTTAAAACCATGTAATGGCAGTTCCTTCCCCCTGTAATAGGTTAACCAGTTAACCAATTAAAGGGATTTGATATCCCTAATTTGAATCACCAAAGCTTTGTACTGTGTACACTAGTTGTCTGTCAGCCAACCATTTTTAAACATGGGTCTGAAAAAACTGTCATGCCATCCCATAAATTGGGTATATCTCTGTTATATAAACAATTCACTAATAAGACTAGGTTATGAGAATCATAGAATCATAGAATAATAGGACTGGAAGGGACCTCGAGAGGTCATCGAGTCCAGCCCCCTGCCCTCAAGGCAGGACCAAGCTCCGTCTACACCATCCCTGACAGATGGCTATCTAACTGTTCTTAAATATCTCCAGAGAGGGAGATTCCACCACCTCCCTTGGCAATTTATTCCAATATTTGACCACCCTGACAGTTAGGAATTTTTTCCTAATGTCCAATCTAAACCTCCCCTGCTGCACTTTAAGCCCATTACTCCTTGTCCTGTCCTTAGAAACCAAGAGGAACAAATTTTCTCCTTCCTCCTTGTGACACCCTTTTAGATATTTGAAAACCGCTATCATGTCCCCCCTTAATCTTCTTTTTTCCAAACTAAACAAGCCCAGTTCATGAAGCCTGGCTTCATAGGTCATGTTCTCTAGACCTTTAATCATTCTTGTCGCTCTTCTCTGTACCCTTTCCAATTTCTCCACATCTTTCCTGAAATGTGGCGCCCAGAACTGGACACAGTACTCCAGCTGAGGCCTAACTAGTGCAGAGTAGAGCGGCAGAATGACTTCACAAGTTTTGCTTACAACACACCTATTGATACAACCTAGAATCATATTTGCTTTTTTTGCAACAGCATCACACTGTTGACTCATATTCAACTTGTGGTCCACTATGACCCCTAGATCCCTTTCCGCCATGCTCCTTCCTAGACAGTCGCTTCCCATCTTGTATGTATGGAACTGATTGTTCCTTCCTAAGTGGAGCACTTTGCATTTCTCTTTATTAAACCTTGTCCTGTTTACCTCTGACCATTTCTCTAACTTGCTAAGATCATTTTGAATTATGTCCCTATCCTCCAAAGAAGTTGCAACCCCACCCAGTTTGGTATCATCTGCAAACTTAATAAGCGTACTCTCTATCCCAATATCTACGTCATTGATGAAGATATTGAACAGTACGGGTCCCAAAACAGACCCTTGCGGAACTCCACTTGTTATCCCTTTCCAGCAGGATTTAGCACCGTTAACAACAACTCTCTGACTACGGTTATCCAGCCAATTATGAACCCACCTTATTGTGGCCCTATCTAAGTTATATTTGCCTAGTTTATCAATAAGAATATCATGCGAGACCGTATCAAATGCCTTACTAAAGTCTAGGTATATGACATCCACCGCTTCTCCCTTATCCACAAGGCTCGTTATCCTATCAAAGAAAGCTATCAGATTAGTTTGGCATGACTTGTTCTTCACAAACCCATGCTGGCTATTCCCTATCACTTTATTACCTTCCAAGTGTTTGCATATGATTTCCTTAATTACCTGCTCCATTATCTTCCCTGGGACAGACGTTAAACTGACCGGTCTGTAGTTTCCTGGGTTGTTCTTATTCCCCTTTTTATAGATAGGCACAATATTTGCCCTTTTCCAGTCTTCTGGAATCTCCCCTGTCTGCCAAGATTTTTCAAAGATCATAGCTAAAGGCTCAGATACCTCCTCTATCAACTCCTTGAGTATCCTGGGATGTATTTCATCAGGACCTGGTGACTTGCTGACATCTAACTTTTCTAAGTGATTTTTAACTTGTTCTTTGTGTATCCTATCTTCTAAACTTACCCTTTCTCTGCTTGTATTCACTACGTTAGGCACACCTCCAGACCTCTCGGTGAAGACCGAAACAAAGAAGTCATTGAGCATCTCCGCCATTTCCAAGTTTCCTGCTACTGCTTCTCCCGCCTCACTAAGCAGTGGGCCTACCCTGTCCTTGGTCTTCCTCTTGTTTTTAATGTATTTATAAAAGGTCTTCTTGTTTCCCTTTATGCCTGTAGCTAGTTTGATCTCATTTTGTGCCTTTGCCTTTCTAATCTTGCCCCTGCATTCCCGTGTTGCTTGCCTATATTCATCCTTTGTTATTTGTCCTAGTTTCCATTTTTTATATGACTCCTTTTTTATTTTGAGATCATGCAAGATCTCCTTGTTAAGCCAAGCCGGTCTTTTGCCATATTTTCTATCTTTCCTACACAGCGGAATTGTTTGCTTTTGGGCCCTTAACAACGTCCCTTTGAAATACTTCCAACTCTCCTCAGTTGTTTTTCCCTTCAGTCTTGCTTCCCATGGGACCTTACCTACAAGTTCTCTGAGCTTATCAAAATCTGCCTTGAGGATATTTTTCATCCAGTATAAAGTATCTGAGGAAAACCATCTAAATGTTTTGTTAGTCTATAAAGTGCTACCAGACCATTTGTTGTTTTTTTCTGTAACAGACTAACTTGGCTACCCCCTGAAGCTGAAGAAATAGTGTTCTAACTTGTAGCCTAGCTTTGGGGACTCTATATAGCAGATTTCAAGTAGTGTATTAGCTGAAATATTGCTAGTTCTTAGAGCAGCTTTTTTCAGTCTTCAACTGCTGGTCTCTGCAGAATAGGCTGGTCACCTGGTGCTGGCTTTCTTTGTTTCCTGCTGATATAAAACATTAAAAGGAAGTAATAATATATTACTTATTTTTCAAATATTATTTTCCTTATAATCAATTACTGTAGTTGTGACAGTAGTGTTATGTGATCATGAGAGAAATGCGAGTTGCTATAAATGAAAAATATAGTAGTCCATGAGTCAATCTCTCCATTAAGACATGAACATACTAACAAAAAGCTTGAGAAACCTCTGTATTAGGATTTTGTGCATCTGTTCATGCTACTGTTATACACATATATAGTGTCAATTAAGTCATACATCCAGCTTTTTTCTCAGGATGGACAGTTTTGTGGACTTTTCTTCTGGAGGGAGAGGAGCTAGGAGACATTTTTTCATTAATGTTTTAAGAATTGTTCCATAATACAGAATTAATATGGCAATGTACATTACACACAAATCACAGAAGGAAAGAGAGAAAAAGAAAAAAAAGTTTATAAATCTGTATTAAATCTTCAGATGAGAGAGTAAAAGTCACAATAATCACCTCAATACATAATTCATTGCTTAAAAATGCTTACTATTAGAAACAGCTTGAGATAAGACAGCATATATAGGAACAGCATTTGTCAGCAATTTTATGGGAATGTAGGGTGAAAAATCCCAAATGAAAAAAGTTAAAACTATATCTTCATTCTTTTATCCATTTTAGACTTTTAGCAGATGCAGCTGAGAGTCATATAAAATGGTTTAGGACATGGAGAATTTTTTTATAAATGTTTTATTCTATTTGTAGTAGTTATTGAAAATGAATGTGACAGTACTAGATTAGAGATAGAGTCTTTAACTGAATTTCTATCTAAGCAAATACAAATTCTAAAAGTAAACATAATAAAGGATTTCTGTTTTTCTCTCTGCTCCACTCCTGTACCCTCACCTTCCATCAGCAAGGGTTTTTATGTTTGTTTTGTTATTACAAGAAAACTTAATAAAAGATATGGGCTTTACATTTGTCTAATGAGACTGTGAGACATGTCTAATATCAAAACCTCTGGGACTGAATTGCTGTTGTGGTCTAGTTGCTGAGAAAACTTTATTGCCTCTCAAAGTTCTGTACCCTGCATCAGTGGAACTGTAAAGGAATATCATCTTCAAGAGTGATGAGGCCTGCTAGTTTAGGCCAGGCCCTAGGGGAATTTGGAAGGTAAGGACTGAAATCTGGGCTCTTGATTATCAAGTAAACTCATGCATTTTTAATTTCTTGGCATTGTTTTCTCATGTTTTGGTTTAAGTCATATACGTTTCATTCTTGGGTAGAGCGATTACAGTAATCAAACTTGATGGTCGCAAAAGCAGGAGCTGCATTAGACAAATGCAGAACATGCTGCAAAATACAGTATAGCAGAGGACTCTGGTCTGATTACATGCGGGAGAATGGTGATGGAGGAGCAGTTTCCTCCATGAGGAAACCTCTGCCACTTCTCTGAAGTGATACATCAGCACTAACTAATAAATGTTATGGAGAGATCCAGCAGCACAGCTGTTTTACATTGCCTGTGTTTATGGACAAAGATGATCCACCAGTGAGATCACTACCGAATATGTTCTGTGTTGAGTCTGAAGTTGAAGGTTATGAAGGATATTAGCAATTGGTAAGTGAATATACCCAGTTCTTTGCAAGCTTCTGGATCCTCTGTCTAGAAAGAGGATTAAGATACCAGGCAGTAATTCAACTGCAGTGAACAATGTTTCATAAAAATGGATGGACTATCTCTACTATAGTCTAGGTGGTAGCTTTTCCTCTACAAAGTAAGGGCCACAGATACCTTGTTGACTGTTTTACCAGCTATCAAGGGCACGGATCACAATTGCAGATGATGTCTTAGTTTTCATGAACTTTTAGGACTTCATATTGAAGAAAGATGAAGAGAGATGGGATTCTTTTTCCAGGAACAGTTGGGGATCTGAACAGTTGTATACAGGCAGTCCCCGAGTTACGTGGAGCACTTACGAACGGGGCTTTCTCACCCCAGAGCTCGCAGGCAGCGGGACCGCCCAGAGCGCAGCGGTCTCGCCACCTCAACCTCCGGGGCGAGAAAAGCTGCTCTGGGTGCCCCTGATCTGCTGGGGACCGTCTCCAGCAGACCAGGGACACCTGGAGCAAAGCCGGGGAGGGGAGGGGTCCCGTGCCTCTGAGGCTTTGCCAGAGCAAAGCCTCAGAGGTGCGGCACCCCGCCGCCACTGCCACTTTGCTCCCGGTGCCTCTGGTCTGCTGGGAACCGTCTCCAGCAGACCAGGGACACGGGGAGCAAAGCCGCAGCGGCGGCGGGGTGCCGCTGCGGCTTTGCTCCCCGTGTCCCTGGTCTGCTCCCCGTGTTCCTCCCCCAGCAGACCAGGCTTTTGTTGTGGACCCTGGGGTAGAGCAGCTGGGGTGCTGCCGGGTTGGTCCTGCAGGGACCTACCTGGCAGCCCAGCTGTTCTGTCCCAGGCTCGAGATTCAGCTGCTGTTGAAACTGATCAGTGGCTGATTCCAGGAAGCCGGGGGCAGAGCAATTCTGCTTCCAGCTTCCTGTAACCAGCCCCTGGTCAGTTTCAGCAGCAGCGGCTGAATCTGGAGCCAGTTCCGACTTACATACAAATTCAACTTAAGAACAAACCTATAGTCCCTATCTTGTACGTAACCCGGGGACTGCCTGTATTTGGGAAAGCTGAAGTTTAAAGAATAAGGATTTATGTTGTCTTTGAAGGACTATAAAGCCAACATTGATCAAGGGTATGTCTAAACTACTTTTTTTTTCAAAAGAGCTTATGCAAATTCTGTGGGAATTTGCATATCTTCTTCCGATCTCACTTTCAAAAGAGAATCTTTCAAAAGTGAAAGTCTGGATGGGTTTTTTTTTTTCAGAAAAAACCCCTTTTTCAAAAAACCCGCTCTTCTTTAAAAAATGAGGTTTACATTTTTTAAAAAAAAAAGGGATTTTTCCCCGAAAAAAATGCATCCAAACTATTTTCACTTTCAAAAGCTCCTCTTTTGAAAGTGAGATTGGAAGAAGATATGCGCAAATTCCCGTGGAATTTGCACATCCTCTTTCGAAAAAAAACCCCATAGTTTAGACATACCCTAAGGCTACGTCTAGACTGGCATGATTTTCCGGAAATACTTTTAACAGAAAATTTTTCCATTAAAAGCATTTTCGGAAAAGAGTGTCTAGATTGGCAGGACTCTTTTCCGCAAAAGCACTTTTTGTGGAAAAGCGTCTGTGGCCAATCTAGACGTAAGAATAAGTAAGAATAACAGCCTCCGGAAAAGGGCACTTTTTCCGGAGGATCGGGGCCAGTCTAGACGCTCTTTTCCGGCTTTTTTAAAAGCCGGAAAAAAGCGGCGGACATTTTTATTTAAATGCCGCGGGGGATATTTAAATCCCCCGCGGATTTCCCTACGACGACTGCTGAAATTTACATGCCCCTTCCGGAAAAGGGGCCAGTGTAGACGTAGCCCCTATGTTTGACAGGACTCTACAATTTTTATGAAAGTCTTAAAGCTTTTCAGGGAAGAAAAACAGCATTTCCTAAAGAGTTAGATTTGCCATGTCTCAGTCAGCTGGGAACATGTCCAATGCAAAGAGGACCTAAGGGACACACATATAATCAGAATGGAGTTAGGTACTCCCAGAGAGAACTGTGCCAACAATGTGAAAATTGATGAGCCAACTGGGAGGAAATAGAATGGAGATAGCCATGCTTGGAGACCAGGGAAAAGACTATAAAGCACATCAAATTGTTGTGCTGGTTAGTATTAGCTATACTATTCCATATTTCATTCTTCCTGGAGAAAGGTAAACATAGCTGCAGAGGGGAAGCCAGCAGCATGATGGCACCTGAACTAGCTGTGCTTCTTAGTGTATTTTGTGGTGGAGTTAGTCTGCACATCATTTCTTATTATCCCTGGGGCACATGGCGGATTCATAGTCTCATAGAACACTAGAACTGGAAGGGACCTCAAGAGGTCATCAAGTCCAGTCAGTTCCATGCCCTCATGGCAGGACTCAATATTGTTAAATGAGTTCCCAGTATGTGCTGGAATTACATACCGCACTCTTGTAAAAGTACCCCGAAGAGGGAGCATTTGTGGCTCAGAGATCAGATTTATTCAGTAGCATTCTCTTTTTTGCACAGATGTTTCTGTGGAAGAGATGATGCAGTAAATAAAATTCAACACAGCTGCCGCAGCTAAAGCAGTAATCATAAAAAATGGAAAATAATAAACTGACCAACCTAAACATCATAAAGGAAGAAGCTTTTAAAGCTAGTACCAAAGAAAGGTATGTGCAGTGCATTCTCCATTCTTCCCTTCCTTCACCCCAGATTTGTGAATGATGGGTTCTTCCTCTGCCCCACATCAGAGCCTACAGGATAGAGGACAAGAAGAGTTGCCTCTTTTCCCTGTGCCCCAAGAGGATTCAGGGGGTAGCCAAGTTAGTCTGTACAGGATAAACTTAAAAAATAACAAGTGGTCTGGGTAGCACTTTATAGACTAACAAAACATGTAAATGCTATCATGAGCTTTCATGGGAACAGCCCACTTCTTCAGATGACCAGAGTTTTGAGTTTAGGATGTGCAGACCCAAAATAAATAGGGGGGGGGGGAGGAAAAAAGTGGAAGGGGCCAGGAAACAAGGAGCAGAGGATATGAAAGAGAAAAACAGGAGGCAGAACTGGTAACCTATAAGCACCTAAATATTGTATAATTAAAAGAAGCAGATAAGGATCATAAGATAGCAATTAGATAATACCCTTATTGGTTACCATTTCTGCCTCCTGTTTTTCCCTTTGATATTTTCATTCCCTCTGATCCTTGTTTTGCTCCCCTATTTATTTTGGGTCTGCACATACTAAACAAAAACTCCGGACATCTGAAGAAGTGGGCTGTGCCCAGGAAAGCTCATGATACTATCTACATGTTTTGTTTGTTAGTCTCTAAAGTGCTACTAGACTATTTGTTGTTTTTTTTAAGTTTATCCCAAGAGGATTGTGAGTGTGCAGATTTCTGCTCTTACACATACCTGGCTGCACAGGGCTCATCAGGCATCTCCCAAAAGGGTCCATGTGCCTGATGGTGGGGGACGAGTGGGATGGAGTTTTGTTTTCTAAAGCTTCAGAGGGGGTAGCTTAGTCTGTAACTGGAAAAACTTAAAAAAACAACAAATAGTCTAGCAGCACCTTAATGACTAACAAGACATGCAGATGGGATCAGGAGCTAGTGTGGGCATAACCCGCAGGGAGGACCCTCTCCTCCTTTCTTCAGAGCCCAGCCCCTCCGCCCCCAGAAGAGGAAGGGATGTTTACTTTCCCCATTTCCACGTGCGGCAAACTAGATGCGGGGGGCTGGTCTCTCCCTGCCCCTCCCCCAACCCAGAGGTGTGTGAAGGGGCGGGGAAGGAGATTGGCCCTTGTTTCCCCGCCCTCCCTTTCAGGAAGCGCCGCCCTGGCTGCAGCCGCCATGCATTGTGGGGTAGCAGAAGCAGATCCAAGATGGCGGCCAGCAGGAGGCTGATGAAGGTAACATCCAGCGCCGCGCCAGGGGAAGGCGGGTAGGGGGGCGGCCCGGGGCGGGAGCGTTTCCTCCTCGGGTCCCCCTTCGCGCCAAGGGTGTGGGGGGGAAGCTCTCGCTTCCGACTCGGGGCGGGGGAACTGTCCCCTCCCCCAGCGGCAGTCCGTGGGACGAGGGGACCGGAACGGGAACAGCCGGCATCTAGGCCGCGCCTCGGAGAGGCCTCCCTCCGCCTGCTCTGCCCGGAGCTTGGCTTCCCGAGACGCTGTGGCCGCCCGACACCGTGTGGGAGCCGGCGAAAGGTGCTAGGGGTACCCTGGTCCGCTCGGGCCCCTCCATGAGGGGGCTCTTGCGGTGACTAAGCAAAGAGGAAGAGTTGGTGCGGGAGGAAATGCTGCCTGGGCTCCGGCCGAGGGCAGGGCTTTTTCTCCCCGGGTTCACTGGGACGGAGCCATTCGCCCAAACTGCTTGACGTGCTGCCCGAGCGCCCCGCAGCCTCTGACGGGCAGACGCCCCGACCTGCCGGGACAATGAGAACTGCATAAGGTGGGACGCACTGAGGTTATTACATTCATTTTTGTGGTTTTAACGGTATTCTTTCTGCCCCGCAAATGAGGGAGAGGTGGCTGTGTTTGAAGTTGAAATATATACTTAGATTCAGAAGTTACTTCATTCAGTTTGTCTTAAAGACAGATGCATTTGTTGTTCCCAAACTTTTATTCAGTAGGACTTGTTTAATAGTAACGTAAAGAACAGCTCAGGCCTATCGTGGTAGGTTTTTTACTTAAGAATTATTTTATTATAATAGTTTAATCCTATTCTTCAATGTGTCTTTATTCTCTTGTAATAGCTCTCACATAGTGTATGTAGCTATTCCAAACACTTAAAAACTTCAGGGGGTAGCCAAGTTAGTTTTACAGAAAAGCAACATGAAATGGTCTTGTAGCACTTCATAGACTAACAAAACATGTAGATGGTATCATGAGCTGTTGTAGGCACAGCCTGCTTTTTCAGATGACTGGAGCTCATGATACCAAAACTTAGAAGGACAGCCACTGCCCCCTGAAGTTTACAGTGTTTGTAGTGGATGACATCATCATCATCATCAATTCAGATTACATACTACTCTGGGCAAGGATCTGCCACACTTTCTTTATAGCAACTAGTAGGTCTGAATCAACTAATTATCAGTATACCGTGAACTATATAAATATGCTTTGCTCTTTGCATTGAAGTGTTCATAATTGGAGTCAGATTATATAGCTTCAGAGGGGTAGCTGAGTTAATCTGTAATAGGAAAAATTTAAAAAAACAACGTAGACTAGTAGTATCTTAAAGACTAACAAAACATGTAGATGGTATATGAGCAACTGGGGGCGCAACCCACTTCTTCAGATGACAAAAGTATTAGAATTCCAGATCCAAGAATAAATGGGGGGGAGGGGGAGGGGGGAAAAAAGGAGGGTGAAAGGAGAGAAAAAATAGAGACAGTGAGTAAATTGTTCAAATAGTTACAACAGGCATAGTTTATCCATGTGATACATAGATGCATGGACATACTGAATGTGGTGCAATATCCTTCATTTTTCACATATCTTGTATGTGATGGGAGAGAAGTTTGGTGCCACTACTGTTAGTTTTGTTCTTTAAAGTCTTGATCCTGAAACTGGCATCAGTCAGGTGGAGCCCTGCTCCGAGTCTTACTAAGATCAATTGTGTTCCAACCAGACATAGGGGTCTATCCTTGTTGAGCCAGTTGCTGGAATGGGGTCTGAAACTTAAGTTATACAAATGCACAGTCTATACATTCAAGTGTGCTAGAGGATTATAATGGAAAAGAGAATTATGATAGCTCAATATTGGCTTCATTTAAGATTAGCATTGCTATTTTCAGTTTGTTCAGAGTGTAGATCGTAATTAAAACTGGAACACTTTGGATGCCGAGTCATGCATACAAGACAATATCCATAACCTCAGCGAGGAATATAAACTGCCCCTTTATGAGTTTAGTGAGATTGAACTAATTTGGATTTATTTTTGTATTTATTTTAATAATATATATTTATTACTACCACCTGTGAAGCTACTGCTGCAAGTATGTCAAAATGAGAGTTCCCTCTGTTTCACATGGTGAACAAGAATAGTTATTTTGTTTTTATAAACTTAGGTTTTTTGTTCTTTGAAATTAAATTTCATCTTTTTAAACTTTTTGTAAAGTAAATGTATATAAATACTCCTAGTACATTTCTGAACAGGAGTAAAACATATACAATCTTAAAAATCGGGAGGCCTGCAGAGAACTAATATTACTAAGCATCTCCCAAAGCTAGTTATCATTCTACTACATTTTGTGGTGCTAATTGTATTGTCAGTATGTTTACAGAGACAGAATATAGGTTTTAAGGTTTTTAAAAAAATATTTGGTTCTCTAGCTGCAGTTAGATATATCTCTTGTAGAAGAAATTTGTGGCCAGCCATTAGCTGATTTGAGAGAGTGGTGTTAGGACTAAAGAGATGTATTAATAACAAAACTAGTAGATTTTACTTTCATTTTTGTTTTGTGTTCATGAATTGTAATAATCAGAAACTTTTCTCCAAGAGTTCAGCAGCTACATAATGCTCTTAGGTGTTCAGAAGTTACCTTTTGATAAACACCACAATTAGCTGAAATTGTTACCCACCCTCCCAATTACTCTGATCATTCTTTCTATACTAGCTCAATCCAGCTGCCATCAAGTTTTGTCATGGGACTACCTGAGAGCTAGATTTAAAAAAAAAAAAAAAAGATCCAGATTCTATAATTGGATCTGTGTGGGCCCTTCAGTGGGGACCTGGCTTCAGCATTTTGGCCTATCATACAATTCCACAGTACACAAACTTTACCCATGTGTTTCATTGCTGAACAGATTTTCCTAATTTTTTTAAATAATTGGATGTCTCCTCAGTTATGTAAATTATGCTTTTTTAAACAAAGCTTAGGGTCTTATAATGAATTCTGGAAATATCAAAGGAAACCAAGTTTTAGCTCTATTTTCACTCTTAATAATAATAAATAATTAATAATTTTAAAATCTCAACTTTCTTACAAGTCTTTGAACTAAATGTAGTTTGTTTTATAACTGAAAATAAATTTGGAACTTCCTGCAAGATTGTTCAAAATACAACTTACACATGAACAGGGATGTAAGTGAATGGAAAATGTTTATTCTAAAGTATTGGAGTTGCTTGGAACCATTGATGTGGACCATGGTTATTTATTTGTATTACACCAATAAGCTCCATTTGAGATCAGGGTCCTATTGCATTAGGTAATAGTGCTTGTTGTGAAGAGCTTACAGTATAACTAGACCAGATAAAGTGTGGGAGATTGAAGTAACACCCCTACTTTGCAGATGAAAACTTCATTTTTAAATTAAGAAAACCAGTATTTATTTATATTTAGTTTTGACCGAATTCAATTTTTATTTTTATAATTTCAGTGGATAATATCTATTTATTTTGAGCATTTTTTAGATTTGTATAAATTTAATTGTTGACATTTGTGTGAAGTTATGAGTCTTAAGTACTGACCTCTAATTTCATCATTTTAAATGTTCAGTTTCAGGAAGCTTTGTGGACCGGGGATTATTTAGTGGCAGTAGAACATTGAGATTAAAAAAATTCAAGCTTTAGAACTGTTAAAATATAACTATGTCAAAATATATACGAAGTAAATATCTAGGATTTGTTGATTTTTTTTTTATTTTTTTTTCTCATCCATTTGTTAGTCCATTTGTAGTGAGTCTGATTCTAAATCACTGGATTTTGACTGTTTTCAAGAAGTGTTTTTTCTTTCTTTGCCTGGCTATACATTTTGGTTACTGTTGACTGAAATAGTTTTGTTTCATGACACTGACATATTACCTATTAAAAATAATCTTTCTAAAACAATCTCTTTATATATAAAAAAGGTTTTTCCTGCCATGTGATAGAATCACATCAGTCTCTCTGGCTGTGAAAGTAGCCAGAAAGAGGGGGGCTGGCGAGCATAACAAGCAGGAGGCAGTCCCCTAACATTTGTTTAATTTACAAATCTTAATATGACATACTGAAATTTATACAAATGCAATTGTATGGTTATAATCATAAACATTCAAGATGGTGAGTGAGATGTTGTGATTTCTAGAGTTCTGAATCCCATTGTGCTAGGACCTGTACACACAGTAACTAGTGAGGGCTCTTTTGTTGCAAACTCTCATTCATCTGACTAGTCTAATAATTGAAGTCATGGGAGGGTACTTGTATGAGAATTTTACGGGATCAGGCCCCAAGTTTACTGTAACAAGTGTGGTTAGTAGATTAAAACTGGGATGTTGATGTACTTGTTGCTTAATCTATGAACCATCAAGACAGCTGTGCTCCTTTAGAACAGTGCAGATCTCAAACCTCAGAGCAAAGCATGTGAGAGTTGGCAACAAGGCATTCTCTGTCAAGAGGATGCAGCTATGAACCAGTTTTCCAGAGGAGATGTGGCAAATTTGGACTCTTTGAAAACCCTGTAATGCTTTCCCTTTTCACAGAGCCTTTACATCATAATTGATACAATTAAAACACCTCTTAGTTCCAAACTGTTACTAACCCTTACCTATCAACACCACAGAAATCCTTAAGTAGAGTTCTAATTCCAGAAACAGAAGTACCAGAAACTCAGTGATGTCCATAACCAATTATTTTGCTCTTGCTATTGATTTTATATGTTGCTTGGATACTACAACAATGGGCAAAGTATAAAACCCTAAAATGGATGGATTGTTGGAGAGATGATAATAGCGGGTGGTACAATTGAAGGTGGGAGAGAGGCTTGTATGGAAAAGGTGGTGAAGTTATTTCTTTTTGCAGATATGCATCATGTTAATATAAAATATCATATATGGAAATTTATACTTTTTTAATTGGATTGGGTCAACTGTATATTGAGAGAGAGACTTAAAAACATAACTAGTAGTCCAGAAGACTCTCTTGGGTAGTATCTGATGTGGTGTTGTGTGTATGGATGTTAAAATATGTTTAATTTTGTAAATTTGTAACCCCTGTAAATTTCACTGGTTACACGTTTACATATAGGGGAGCAGGTGGGAGCCAGCTCCTTGGGAGCATTGGCTCCCATCTGCCCCCCTCTCTTTTCTCCCCTCCCCCACTGCCTCTATGGGAGGCAGCAGGGTTGGGGGGAAGCGACTCCAAGGATCCAGCTCCCCATGTGTACGAGCTCCAACCTTGCCCCCCTTCTGTCCCTGTATCGAGGAGGGAAGGAGGCAGGCAGCATGTGGAAGCCAGTGCTCAGGGAGGCAGCAGCATGACAGGGTGTACCCTGTGAGCATGAGCTACCACCTGCACCTCCTCCCACCACACTGCCTCTGTGGGAGGCAGCAGAGAAGGGGGAAAGCAGTTCTGTGGAAGCTGTTACAAGTGGAGAGCTGGCTATAAAGCCAGCCCCCACACTCCACCCCCGCTCACTGGCTCCTGCCTGTCCTGCCACTCTTCCCCCCCTCCCCCACACACACGTTTGTATTGGAGGCAGTGGTGGGACTTCATGTTGAGGATTTTAAAAGGTGGGTAACTGACTAATCATGTAATCGATACAATTTGTATAGACTATTAGACACTAAAGGAAGATGCTCTGTCCAGGCTCATGCTGGTTCAGGAGGTAGCCTGGCTCCTGCAGCAGGGATAAGTACTGGACCAGCATGCACTGGGACAGAGCAGGAGCACTGCAGCTCTGCATTTTAAATTTAGTTTAAAATACAGAGCTGCAGCAGTCCTGGATCGGCATGAGCCAGGCTCACTCAATACTGGCTGTCACTAGGTCCAGCAGCCTCTGTCCACAGCCAGCCCCAACTGCTGCTGTTACCTCTGCACACGATGAGCCTGGGCTCACTGTAGGCAGAGACTGCTTTGCAGCAGCCTCCCTTTACCCCCCTCGCCCTTTAAATTGCCCTCCCCTATTGAGAGAACTAGCTTTTAAGCTGGCACTAGTTCTTATTCTCCCCCCACCTTTGATACAGAGGTGGAGGGGGGGAGTGAGTAGTTGACTCGACTGCTCATTTACATTCCTACTGTGTATAACCATTAGGAGTAACTGATGCGCCTCCAGACTCATCCTGTAAATGGCTACATGTTCCCATCCCTAATTGTATGGGTTTTTTAAGTTTGCACATTTTACAGCAGAAGTGAGAACAGTATGGTTTTATAATTAAAAAATGGATAAAGTTATTTTACTCAATTGAATTTGAGCAGAGATTAAACTTTAAGTCTTCTCACAGAAAGTCTTTCAGAAAATAAAGGATATGTGGTAACGCAACACTGTAATGTTTCAATTGAACCTAAACTATAGCTTTTATGAAAACTAAATATTACACAATTTGATTTTAAAAAACCCACTAACTTGCGGTACCAAAACCAGAAATGGAAATAGATTAACATCTTATCACTGGCTTACGGGACATGTAATAAAAACAGTTACGTTTAGAAATTGTTTTTCTACTCTTATGCCTAAATATTCGTTACAGAATATCTTTTCTCTATTCAGTTTGTTTACTTTGTGCATTTAACTGCACTTTTGTGCCTGATACAAAGCTTACTGGAGTCAGTGGAAGTCTTTCCATTGATTTCAGTTGGCTCTGGGTTTATACCCTTTGGGTGTGTGTTTGCCAAATAAACTAAAATTTACATGGCTCCGTTGAGCCATGTAGTCTAGACATACCCTTTCTGTGTAGTTGCCCTGTTTTCCCTATGTAGACTGACAGATGGCAGTCTTGGGATGGTTCATGTGCACAAGTCTTTTTTCCTTATTTGTGTAGCTTTTTCAGAGATTAGCAGGACATTTTTCTGGGTTTTTCAGCTATTTATAAAATCACAAACTGGCAGAGGGACTCAGGTGTATGTTTAGTACTTGAAATTACTTTTAACTTTTTTAATTGACAAGATTTCAAGTAGATGGCACTTTTATTTTTTGCTTGCTTTTAAATTTTTAATTTATGCTTTCTAATAGCATACATGGTTAAAAGGACTTTTTCATTTTTGGTAATAAACATATAGGAAAATACTTAATTCTTTTTGTGATTGTCCCTTTACTGCTGTAACTTATGATTAAATATTACATATCAATCAATATAGTCTCCATTTTATATACAGTAATATTTATCTCAACATGTTGAAACACTTGGCAAATATGAAGTCCCAATGCATACATATAATATAATATCTCCATGTTATAAAAGGGGAATCTGATTCAGCAAGGTCACCTAGAGTTGGTGGCAGAACTGGAAATAGAATCAAGAGTGTGCACTCCTGCTTCCATGTTCTGGCTATTTGTACACACTCTCATAAAGTCTCTAATTTTACGTTACTTAAAACAGCAACATTGAAGAGGATGTGAGAGAATGGGAATCTGAGTACTCACTACCTTCTAGAAAAAAAATGCATATGTAGCCTCAGTCTCTCACTTCCCAGAATCCTTTTCGTCCTTTCAGAGTCAGTGGTCATAAGGTGAAATTAGACATCTTTCTGATTCTGAAAGGTGCTACCTTTTACCAGCCTGTTGCCTGTGGACATTCAGCAGAATCATATTTTCTTATTTCTTTGACAATTGTTTGTTTTTTATTCATTAGCTTTATTGCCTTTGTTGTGCTAACTTTTTTTTATGAATTTTGTATCACTAACAGAAGTAACTACATTTCAGTTACAAAATCTTTTTCTGGCAATGTACTAGCCAGAGGGGGAACGCAACTTGATTTGCAGGTTCCTGGTTGAATTTGCCAGAGAAGCATTAAATGAAAGCCTCTTCTAAAGTGAATAAGTTTAATATGGAAGTTACTGATTTGTAGTAACCATGAAACCTTAGAGTGCTACTTTCAGTCTGTTGCTTTTGAATATAAGGTGAAACTTGTAAGCAACCACAAGGTAGTAGGGGATGTTAAATATCAGTTAATTGAATAGTTGATAAACTTCATTAGTTCTTATCAGCTACTTGACTATTCTAAAATCCCCAGGGGTGTGGCTGATAGCCAGTGTGCTCTGGCCCCACTCCCGAAGAGCCCCCTGACACTTGTTTAAAAACCAGCTCCCCTTGCAGACCGACTGTCTGTTGGCCTGCACTGCATGGGGTGGCAGCAGCACCTGTACCGGGGGAGCAGGTCTGAGCTCCTAGAACTGGTGCGAACCAGAACTGAGCCAGGCTGTCTGTCCACCTACCACCGTATACACTTTAAATGCAGTGCCGCAGCAGGGGTAGGTCCTGGACCCAGAACAAGCCAGCAGCCCAGCTCAGTTCCAGCCAGCCTGCTAAAAAATTTACTGGTGGGGGTGTGGAAAGCATGTAGTCTGTAGCAAAAGCTTATAGGTTAATGCTTACTGGTTAATCAGTTAATTGACTACACTATTACATCCCTATAAGATAGTGACACAAATGTCTAATGGAGATGGTTTTCTAATAAAGAAGTAGGTTGGTACTAAAGAACATGATTCTCCACAGTCTTGCACCTTGTGTAGTCATACTTGTTTAAAATACATGTACTATATTCTAGTCTGAGTTGGCAGCTTTTTATACCTACTTTGTACTTCCTGTGCAGAGGTAGAATTGCTGCAGTAGCTAAAAGTCAGTAGAGAATCAGTCTCAGACATTCGGTGATACTTGACAGAAGAGATCTCTTGAACTAGTTTCACTATTATATGTCATTTCAAATGGAAGCAGTGTTGAGTCAGTAGTATTACTGGGGGGAGGAAAATCTAATTCATTTAACTTTGAATGAAGGAGTTTAAGGGGGGAAAAAAGGGAGGCTTGCTGATTTCACTTGAAACTTACTTTGGTTGTATATAAAGCTTAATAATTTTGTGGCAATCACAGTTTATAGCTGTACTCTATTGCATTTCTTAAATCAACCACATTAGACATGTCAAGATTTTAAAATAAAAGTGAAAGTATTTGTGTATTTTAACGTCATTCATTTTTTCATTCTTTTAAAGCTTACCCCCCACTTATATGTACAAATGAGGCCTGTGGCACCTTAAAGATTAATTTGATCAAGTGGATTTTTACCTAAATAAATCTGTTAGTCTTTAAGGTACCACAAGATTTCTTGTTTTTGCAGATTCAGAATAATAGGATTACCTTTCTGACATTTAAATGTCAGTTATTTTGATGGAGGCACAGACTTATCACGGTGATTATTAACTTGTCTTAAAAACAGATGAAATAGTTATTTATGAGTACAGATAGGGATCTCCCTGGTCTGGTGACCTTGGGACCTGACTGGTCCTCGGATTCTGCCAGGGGAGGTCATTCCTGGACCTCCTGCTACCACCCCATGTCCTGTCTTCCCACCCCACTAGGCTTCCAGGCAGCCCAGCTGGGTCGCAAGCCAAATTTCTTGACCCCACCCCTTGTGATTTCCCAGCCCCATGCCAGGTTTTCAGTCCCGCCTTCCCCA
This sequence comes from Pelodiscus sinensis, assembly GCF_052426305.1. Taxonomy (NCBI): domain Eukaryota; kingdom Metazoa; phylum Chordata; order Testudines; family Trionychidae; genus Pelodiscus; species Pelodiscus sinensis. Next base: position 14,155,555 of record NC_143085.1, read on the forward strand.
GCCCAGCTGAGACATGCATGCTTGGCTCCCTAGCCCCCTTCTCTCCTCCCTTCCCCCCCCCCCCCATGCATTGTGCTGGGCTCCCAGCCTCCCCCCTTCCCGCAGCACGGTGCTACTCTCTGATTCTGGAACATCCATTGTCCTGCTAGACCTGAGAATTCCAGTTTATAGAGGTGCAACCTGTATTCGATTGCAAGCTTGTCTAGTCAGAGACATGTCTTTTTGTGTTTGTAGAACTTCTGACACAATCTTAATTCTAAACAAGGAGCAATTTGAGAGAACTAATATATATAAATGTATATTATATAAAAATCAGGAGTTAAAAATATATCTAAAATAACCAGTTTTCTATCTTTGCTGGTTTTTGGATATGTTTTGTTTTAAATGTGTGCTGGTATCTGTAACTTGCTCTCTTAATGATATTCCATAAGTTATTTTTGGCTTAGAATATGCTTTGTTTTTTAAAATTGTGGGCTATGAAAAAGGGTAGTTCAGTGTGAAGACTCAATGCTACATGCAAAAAAATGAACCAACAAAAAACAATGAGCTGTTCAGAAAAAAACACAATCTTCTGCACTCTCGAACCTTTTGTACTTTCAGTGTCCAAAATTAAATACAGGTTGAACCTCTCTAATTCAACACCCTCCTGACCGATGCCAAGTAATGGGAGGTCAGTATTGTCAGCAGCATTACCAACATTGCCACTGCTTCCTGGGCTCTTAAAAGGCATTTAGGGATAAATTAGAGCTAAATAACAGCACAGAACAGTGAGAGTCAGGACAAGTGATTGTAAATTAACTTTATGGGAACTTGTCCACATCCATAATAAATGGACATCCAGCTAACTAAAATCATGCTGGACCAGATCTAGGGATGTTAGAAAGAAGGGTTTTTAATAATCATGTAACCACTAATTTTTTTAGTGGTTACATGATTACTCAATATCGCCACAGGGTAGCCTTTGTTTGCAGGTAGCTTGGGTCCCTGTGCTGCTGTCTCTGAAACATCAGATTTGGACTGGGAGTGCCCTTTACTGATTTATTTATTAATACAGTAAATAAACATAGGGTTTGTTTTCCTTGATTTAAACTCTTAAAATGTTGTGTAAACTTGTATGTAATTGGCTTATTTTTCACTGAAAACTAATAAGTTTTAGCTTGTAAGGCTTGTCATTCCCTCAGAAATAATTGCTGAGGAAAGGGAAAATACAGTTAGCTCACTACATGAGCTAAGAAACTATATTGCAGCTCCTGAAGGTATTAAGTATCCAAATTGCTGTAATATTGCTGTTTCTTTGTTTTGTTTTCAGCCTTAATTTAGAGCTTTCTCTATATGATGGAGGTAAACTGAATTGGTTTCTAAACCAGTCTAATTAGACTGGTACAATCCTCTGGTTTATTTTGGTTTAAGGTAGGCTTATTTCTGTTTAGCTTTAATCTTAAATCAAAATAAGTATCCACACAGTGGTTTGTGTAAATTTAATTAGATTAATTTAAAATAATAACTTTAATTAAATCAGTATAACTTTCTCTTATAGTCAAGTCCCAGCATATCTGTTTCTTGTATTGTAGCTGACAAGTTGATAAATATTCTCAATAGGGATGTTAGCATTTAGTTGTTTAAATGATGAACCGATAAGCCTATGCTTATCAGTTCATCCTAATGATGAATGTACCTCCCTTCCCTGCCTTTGCATCAGCAGAGCGGCAGGCAGGCTGATCAGAGGCAGAGAAGCAGGAGCCAGTGCCCATGGGGAGCTGGCTTTTAAGCGGCTCCCCATGTATACTGGTTCCCGCGGACCACCTGCTTCCCCACACCTGTGCTGCTGCTTTTGGTAGAGAGGCAGCAGTGCAGAAGGTGAGTGGCATAGACGGGAGCTAGAACATGAGGGAAGCTGACTTTGCCAGTACCCTACATGTATTTTCTCATTCAGAGCCATATGTCCTCTTCTCTCCCCTGTTCCTGCCTTTCTATCAGAGGCAGCAGCACATAGGAGAGAGGGGGGCAGGTGGGAGTTGATACATGTAGGGAGCTGACTCTCTGCGCATGCTGGCTCCAGGGAGCCCCATACATCCCACCGTACCTCCACCTCCATGCACATCTACCTCTGTATCAGAGGCAGCAATGCGGATGTGGGAGGAAGCAGCTGGTATGCTGGAGCAGGCTTTGTCCACAGGGAGCTCAGACAGGGGCTGCTGCCACCCTACACTGTTGCCTCTGTATCTGGAGTCAGTCCACAAGTGGCCTGTCCACAAGGGGAGCCAAAACCTCTGATACAGCGGCAGCAGTGCAGGGAATGCACTGTCTGCCAGCTCCACCCCAAAGAAGTATTTTAGTAATCGTGTAGCTGCAAAAAAATGTATTGATTACATGGTTACTAAAGTGAACATTATCTAACATCCCTAATTCTCAATCCACAAATTCTTTGAGAATAAGTTTTTAAAACGAATTAATGTCATACATTCATTTGTGTAACAAAAGTGTATAGATATAGATAGTGATGATGCAATATTTTTAGGCTTTTATTATAATTTCATGGTGTATCTTTTAATTCATTATATAAAGATTTTGATTGCCTGCTTTAGATAACTGATTCTTTGAGTGCAGGAATTCCATGTGTTTTGTTAATTATGTGGCTTGTCACAACTCTCTTCTGAAACAGATTAATATAAAACAAAAGAACCCGTGTTTACCTTTAAATTTCTTTAAAAAAATGAACATGATGCTTATTACTGTTGTTAATGTACACTTATGCTCTGCTTTTTTTTTTCAGGAACTTGAAGAAATCCGCAAGTGTGGAATGAAAAACTTCCGTAATATCCAGGTTGATGAAGCTAATTTATTGACTTGGCAAGGGCTTATTGTTCCTGTGAGTATAGAACACTTGTGGAATGCTTTCAAGCACAATACAGCACTGTTTGTACCTGGTGATAACTTGTGTTGCAAATGCAAGGGGGATGCATCCATAACTACAGGCAGTCCCCGGGTTACGTACAAGATAGGGACTGTAGGTTTGTTCTTAAGTTGAATTTGTATGTAAGTCGGAACTGGTACATATTGTAGCGGAAACTCTAGCCAAACATTTCTCCAGAGCTCAGTTTTATTCTCCCACACCTCACTTCCCTCAGTCCTTTATTCTCAAGCTGAGGTGTCTGCTGAGAAAAGCCACTCCGCGTCTCCCTGGTCTGCTGGGGGGAAGCAGCTAGTGCGGGGTTGCTTCACCCTGTTTGTAAGTAGGGATCCGATGTAAGTCGGATCCATGTAACCTGGGGACTGCCTGTATTAGAACCTGACACATGGGTGATTATTTGCTGTTTTAAAGCATGGCTTTCATAGTATGGTTACTCTTCTTATGTATGAAGAAGAAAATAAGATCCAGCAAATGGTTGCCCTGAAAATATTCATGTTTACTGGCTATAATAATAACTAGGCTTAGCAGGATTCAGTTTCAGTTGCTAAATGTTGATTTCATTGACATGTTGAAATTGACCAAAATGAAAATCAGTAACAGTTAACATGCCTACAGCAATCAAGCCTTCATTGGCCCTACAGCTGTTTAGGGAGCACTCTGGAGCCCTGTTGTCAGAGTGAGTGAATGGGTCCAGCTGCAGAGGGCTCCCTGTGCTTTCAGGGCTGGTGACACCTGATCCTGCAGTGGGAGTACATTTTAGCCCCAGGACAAGCCTTAATTTATGGGGGAAGGCTAGCCCACTGCCAAATGACTCCAGCAGTTTAGGGAGCCCTTTGCAGCCCCACTGTCATGGACCTGCTTTCTCACACACCAGTTGAGTGCCAGGAGACTTTCAGGGACCTTTGCACCTATAGAGATTGGGTGTCACCGGTGCTGTAGCCATTGAGGGAGCACCTTGCAACTTTGCTGTCTCAGTCCCTCTCCCTCACTTGTGTGACAGCAGAATTGCAGGGGTCTTTAGTATCTGGGTACCAGTAATACCCAATACCTGCAGGCACTATGTGCTAGAGAGGCTGCAATTATCTGGGACCATTGGAGCAGAGATCCCTGGCCAGAACTGCAAAGGAGGACCTCAGGTCCCTGGCCATGCAAGAAACCACTTTGTAATTGAAGAGGTCCTGTCTTCAGAAGGCTCCCATGTTCCTGGTGGGAGAGTGAGTGAGTGGGGCTAGTGATACTGGACACTGAACTGTGCTCTGTTTGGGAATGGCTCCCATGCTCTGAGCTGGTGAATGAACAAGCTGGCCTGTGACAGTGGAGCTGCAGAGGGCATCCTGAAATGCTGCTGGGCCAGTGATGCTGGATCCCTGCAGGCACAAGATGTACGGAAAGTTGTGGCCCTAGCCGAACAGACTAGAGAACCCTAGCCAGGAGTGTGCAGCAGAGTCAGTGTCCCTGATGTGGAGGGTTCCACCCCACTAGTGAATGGCTCCATTGCTGTGCAGGAGCCATTTAGTAGTGAGGTGGCCTCTCCCACAACCAGGGACTCATATTTGTCCTGTTCACAATCCTGGCTTACAGTCCAGCATCGCCAGCCCTGCAGTTTTTCAGGATGCTCTCTGCAGCTCCACCATCATGTCCCTGCTTATTCATTAACCAACTCCGAATGTGGGAGCCATCCCCAAACAGGGCACAGGTCAGCGGTGGGGTGGCCTGACTCATGACCCACAGCTAACCCTTACCCCTGACGTATTTATTTTTATTTTCAATGATAAAAAATGTAAAATGTTAATTGTTAGCACTAAATATAACCTAGGTATGTATGCGTTGCATAATTGCATTTTTAGATGCTCCAGGGAAGAAGGAGATTTTGAGATTGAAGCACTAATGTGGGTGATTTTGGGAGTTCTTGATTCAGTTTTCAGCTGTACCGCAGATTTCCTGCATGACTTTGCGCAAGTTATCTCCTACTCTCTGGTTGTGTCTAGACTCCAGGGTTTTGTCGACAAAACTATACCTGCGTGTCTATTGCTGCTGAGTTCTGTCAACATAATGTCGACAGAACTCAGCAATTTTTCTCAATGGCTGTAAACCTCATTCTACGAGGAATAATGCCTTTTGTCGACAGAGTTCTGTCAACAGAAGACATTATTGCATCTACACGGCAATAATGTTAAAAAATATTAAAAGCGGCTTGCTTTGTCGACAGAACTGGATGCAGTCTAGACACTCTGTCGACAGTATCTGTCGACAAAGCCTCTCAACAAAAGCCTGTCTAGACGTACCCTCTGAGACTATAGAGGTATAGGAATTACCTTATCTCACATAGGTGTCAGGATAAATCCGTAGATACTAGGAATGCTGTCATGATGGACATCACATTAGTACCTGTATCAGGAGTGAGGAACCTTTTTTCAGTCGGGGCCACTGACCCACAGAAGAATCAGTTAGAGGCTGCACACAAGTGGGAAGCACAAAAACAAATCTTCACTGATGTGGTCCCTGACTTAGAAGGTAAAAGACACTCCCCACATTCCTCTGGCACAATAGAGACCAGTGGGGGCCTAGGCTAGTACATTTTGTAATCTCCAGCTTCATGGGAGGGTGGCATGGGGACTGGAGCACCAGCACCGGGCTCTTCATTGCTGGGCAGGGGCCTTGAGCCAGATCCACATCCATTCCACAGGCCCTTAGGTTCCCCATCCCTGACCTAGATAAATGCTTGAAAACTTCAGGTCTGATTTTGCAACTGGCTCCTTGTGAGCAGGATTGGAGCCTTAGTCATATTGTTATGTTGTCCTGCTTTTTTTAGTGTACAGACACTTTTTTTAATATTAAAATGACTATTTAAAAAAATGGATTGTCGGCTTATAAACAAAGCATGTTTAACAAAAGTGTCATAATCCTCAAATGGCATTATTTTATAATCCCAGTTTATACCAGGTCTGAGGGGAAAAAACATTTTCCTACAATTAAATATCAAATTGTCATGGAATTCCTATATTTAACATCTTTTAAACTAGATGAGTCTTTAAATGTGGAAATACTAAATTTGCATATAGAATCTTTTTAACTACATTATGAAAAATTATAGTCTGATCTAGGGCAGTTAGAATGTAGTGTGTATATATGAGGGGTAGGGCTTTCAAAACCACTTGCCACCCCATTGATTTTTTTTTTTCCTGAATCAAAATAAGTTTCTAGGTTAACTAGGCATCTTTGAATTTTACTTGCTCACAAAGACAAATGCATTTTAAATGAAATTTAACAAGCTGTATATTTTAAAATAAATTCTGTTGTAAGGGAACTTGAGCATTTAAGTTGCTTAACAATCACTTGCAGCTTAGTTGGGAGGAAGAGGACAGAGAGGTTTGTGGTGACAGTCCGTAATTCTGGGGTAATGCAATAACATGTAAAGACTATCTTACTTTGAAGCAGCTAGACTAAGGCTTTCTCTATGCTGCCACAGCTTTCACGGGTACCCTCCCTCTCCCTCCCCCAAGACAAAAGTTTTGCCAGGGCAGTGTGAATGGTTAGTTGTCAACAGAAGTGCTGTCCTGTCAACAACACACATCCTGCTTCTAGGGAGCAGGAGTATTTTGTCCACAAAAGTGCCAACAAACAGTATTTACACTGTATCGATGCAACCATTTAACTAAAAGCTGTGTGGTAACAAAACATAAGCAGATACAAAAGCTCTAAAGCTTTGTGTGAGATGGCACTTAGATCATGATAGTAAATCGATTTTTACAATTCTAAAATGGTTTCTGTTAACTTGGCATAAACATAGTTTGTCTGCCTATTATGACTTAGTAAAAAGAGTATTAAAACAGTTATGGCAGTATTATCATAGCCAGGCAAACCATATTTACCTAATTTTAGCAGGAATAATTTTGAAATTGTTTTAAAACAGTCCTTCTAGTATGGTTTTTATGCCAAGATAGGTGGGCCTAAACCGGTCTTAAACTGGTGCAGGAAATACAAAAATAACTGAGTCCATAACATTGTTCCCTTAAGATGATCCCTGGCCAGCTGATCAGGAGAGATTCAAATGCTGCACAGCTGATTAGCAGAGCGCTCACAGCTAGGTTTTGTGTTTTTGTTGGTGGTGAACATTCGCATATGACTTGGTGCATATAGACAAATGTATTCAACACATGGATGGAAAAGATGAGGGGGAACATTTTTGGTCCATATAATCAGGTGTGCTATGGCATCAGAGCTTACTATCTACATGATTTAAAACTGACTAAAGATAATGGAGAAAGGGGGAATTATGGGAAAACATGCCATTAATTTTGACATACTTCCCCCCCCCCCCCCCAAAAATCTAGTCTCACTACTTTAAAATGCTCAGTGTAAAATAATTTTGACTGAATTTTCAGGATTGGGCATTTTAAATTAGGCTCTTAGAGCTGGGTTTTAAAAATCTCAGGACCTCTGGAAAAACAGGCCACTTAATTATGCATTTAGGTAAGGATTTAGGTAACTAAATGTTGGCATCCACTTTTAAAACTGTCTGGGGTTTTATATTCTTGAAAGAGGCGTTTTAATAGGAAACTTTTCATCTTGTCTACATGGTGTTTAATGCATCATATGGGGTTGTGACTTCTAAAGCGTATTAAGGTGCTGTGCATTAATTGATCTGTGATGAACTCTGGTGTGCTTAACAGCATGCTGTTTATATTATGTGAAAGTTCACTAGGGAACCTTTACTGTGCACCAGCAGAATTCTACAGGGATGACTTGATAGTTAAAGTTCTTTGGAAATCACACCCTTATAGACTACATTAATGCACTGTTTAGACAAGCCCTAAAAGTAAATTATTACTATATTAGCTAAATAGAGAGGGATTTGTTGGAAAGGGGAAGTGTATTTAGTTGAAGTCATGTGGATTTTCACCTTTATTTTGGGCATCTTCCATTACCAAGTTTCATACTCACTTTCCTGAATGAATAGCTACATGAGCTACTTGGACATCAATGCTGCCTTTTGGTTGGATGCACTAGAAAGCTGGAGAGAAATTTAATCACCATGTGATCTTAAAGACTTTCAACATCAGTTCTGCAGTGCTTCTGGCTTTGTTAGTTGAAAGCCATTCCTGAACATGGATAATATATGCTACATCAAGATTCTTGCTGATCCTTTGGATTTGAAACACTGTAGAATGACAAGTTTAAAGTTAAAATCTGTGTTATCTAATTCATGCAAATAATCCATTTCAGTCTTTCATGCCTCTTTTGTGAATGAAGTAAGAAAGATTTACCTTTAGGGAAAGAAATGTTTATTAAGTAATATATTTTTTATAAAAGGGTTTTACTGCTTTGGCATTTTCCTAAACAATATTAAGCCCTGTGCTTTTCTTTTTAAATAAAAACTAGGTTTAAATAAAAACTGCACCCCCTGCTTGCTACACTTGCCAAACCCCCTCTCTCTGCGGGGTAGGTGTCTGGCCAGGGATGAGGGGGCAGGAGCAGGCTAGGAGTAGGTGTCTGGCCACGAGGGCCAGACGGTATTTATAAGAAGACTTGAAAACCTTTATGAAATGGAGAATAACAAAAACATTGAGATTGGAGGCCTTGTCACCATTATCACGAAGTTCTGCTTTCACCTAGTAAAAATGTCAGCCACCCCTCAGTGCTGCTTTTTGTGTAGTAACTTTTTTCTTCCTTTTATGGGTAAATAAAAAATATTGACAAAATGCTATTACCTTTCTGTAAAAGAATATCCAAGTTTTGATGTTTGACACACACTTAAGTAAATGGAGCTGAAGGCCTACCCAGAAAACAGGTGTATCTTAAACATGGACCATTCAAAATCCTGAGATCTATAGCCACAGTCCCTTCAAGTATATATGTTCTGATGTCTGAAATACCTTAATGTTTTATCTTCTCATTCCAGGACAACCCTCCATATGATAAGGGAGCCTTCAGAATTGAAATCAACTTTCCAGCAGAATATCCATTCAAACCTCCCAAGATTACATTTAAAACAAAGATCTATCACCCTAACATTGATGAAAAGGGGCAGGTTTGTCTGCCAGTAATTAGTGCTGAAAACTGGAAGCCAGCAACCAAAACTGACCAAGGTAAATCACTATGTATGGAGAACTTGAAATTAAGTTACTATGTTGGTTAAAGCCAATGGGTGCTTGGTTTTATCATGTGGTAGCTGATATCCCAAGATATCTGTGTATAGGTTTATGCAATAGATTACTCCCTATAGCAGGGTTAGGAAACCCTTTTAGGGTCAGGGGCTACTGGCCCGTAGAAAAATCAGTCAGGGGCTGCATACAAGTAAGAAGCTCATACGCGTGCACACACAAAACAAACCATCACTGAAGTGGCCCCTGCCTGAGAAGGAGAATGACACTCCCTATTCCTTTCACACATCAGAGGCCCACAGATAGTAGATTTTGTGTGCTCCAGCCTGGCAGTGGGGAGGACCCCTGAGGCATGCAGGCCCGGCCCTGAGGTTTCCCACCCGTGCCCTATGGGAATGTAGTGAATCGGTGGTAGTTGATCTTCAGTTATACACTAGGATAATGCATTGACGTAGTATCTGCAGCAGTAGAGCTCCATCATTGATGACGAAAGCACCTAGAAACCATAGAACTACAAATTCAGACCCTAACAAAGATTAATTCTTAGATCTTAAAAGATTATATGAAATTTAAGGTGTGAGGACTCTTGGAAAAGACCTTTAACATTTGGATTTGAAGGACCTTTTGTTTCCATTTACTGTCAGGCTAAGAATGTATCTCCATTTGATATTTGATGCTGGCTGGCAGAGTTGATATTGAATGCTGCTAGGTGGCTATTGTAATTCTATTGTTAGGGAGCTCCTTTTTTGTATGGGCTTTTTTTAGTGCTATAAACCCAAATTAGTAATAGAAATTCTTTCTTCTTCAAAGCTTTAGTGATAATAAAGAGCTTTTTTTATGTAATAGGCAGATTCTGTACAGATAAATTCCCTTCTCCCAGCCTTCGTCTGTCAGTTTCTCACCATGAATAGTGTGTTGACAAAACCAGATACTATAGTTACATATAGATATCCATGAAAAAGCCTTCAATTTCTGAACTCCCATTTTCACTTCCATATGCTCATAACTTTGTAATTCTAGGCTTGACTTCAGTTCAGAGAAAGCTTTAGGAAAATAATTTAGGTATTTTTGTCCACCAGTAACTTAAATAGCTAAATAAAATCCACCAAGTCTACTTTGTGGTGAGTCCTCCTGGAGTCAGAGCCTCTTGGGGAAACAAATATGCACCTGCTAAAAACTGAAGGTGGTGTGCTTCAGTAATCTAGCTGGCACAGAAAAGTAAAACGAGAACTATACATTCTCTCTACTTGGCCTTACAACCCAACTTTGCTCAGCAGTCTCAACTGAGACCAACTGAAAAACAGTAAAATCTTTTTTTAAATAAGTGAGGGAAGATAAACTGGTTTAAAATCAGGAATCTGAACAAATCCTAGGTGAAAAAATATTGCTGATCCCACCCTTTTTTGCCATATTTTGCAAGTTTTAAGCCAGTTTTAAAAATTCGTTTTCTCTTTCAATGTCAAATAACTGTCTGCACCCAAATATTAGCAGTTTGACCGAGGTGCAATTTTTTCTTATAATGGAATCATAGGACTGGAAGTAACCTTCAAGAGGTCATTTAGTCCATTGCCCTGCCGTTTACCCCATCCCTGTTCTGTGTTCTGAGAGATGACTTTCAAAATAGGCATGAACCAAAGGAAAAAATGCAACATCAGTCAAATTTGCATGTTTAATTAAAACTATCTTGATGCTGCTCTCAGGAACTGGGAAAGTTAGGAGTATTGACCTTTTATATACTAAATGCACATCTTAAGGCTATACTACATATTAAGGTTGCAGCTGCTTAATATTAAAGACATGTGCATTGTGACTGAATTATGTTAAGACTCATCTTAATACTATGTTAGGGCCTGATTTGTGTGTTAAATGTTGCAGTTATTTTCATACTTTATTTAAACATCTCTTGTTTACCTTAAACACATATAAGCCAGCCTCCTGTCATAGCAGCAAAGGATGAGGTTATCCTACTGGGTTCCAATTTTTTGGTCTTGAGCTATGCTTCTTGCTGCCAGGGTCACAAAGGATGGAGAGTGATGTGAATACAGTGTGTTATGTTTTCTAGGAAGAAGTACGACATGTCTGCTTTGACTGATGTTGCACTCCCTGGGAGAGGGGATTATCATAGTCATGTAACTGCTAAAATTTGCAGTTACACGATTATTGAATTAATCAATAGCTAACATCCCGATTAAATACAACTTATCAAGACCACTTTTAAACTGTCTATAATACATATTCATGATAGTTTTCCATGCACCATCATACAGCTAACATCCGTAGAAATAATTACACATAGAAATCCTAATTTAACTAGTGTTATTTCTATCATAAATTCATTTTTAGCTGTATGCTGTGGGGAAGGGCTTGAGTTTAAGCACAGGAATGTAGTGGTTAGTTTAATATGTGTTTTACTCTACAGGCTTATTTTCTACTGTCACTCAGCACATTAACATACTTGGCACTGTAAGAAACAATGAGTGTTTTGGTACCTATCCAAAGAAACTTTCAATTGACACTTTATTTCAGAGCAAGTTTTTTTTTATTCAGTTAGTCTGCCTTTGGACGTATCTACTGTAATCAGTGTTAGATCACGTGCTTCTTGATCATCAACATCATATGTAATGTGTCTTGGTCTCAGTTACGAAGCTCTTGCTCACCTTTTGACACTATACAAAAATGAATTAAAACTGTCAGATGTTTACTAATTTGTACACTTTTGGTTAGATAATCTACAAAATTTTATAAAATCAGTGATGGTTTTAATCCCATTACATTTATTTTCCTTGGTTTCCTTTTTCGGTGTTTTCTTCCTTTCAGGATATCTAAAGTTTTTATTTTGGGGGGGGAAGGGGGTATTTTTCTTTTTTTTTCCTTTTTTCTTTTTATTTTTTTTTAACTTGCAGTTTAGGGTAATTGTTGCAGATCCCTTAGCAGAAGTAACAGTTAGACCTACAGTGTGCTTTAGCTAGGTTGAAAAGCCCTGATGCTAGAATAAAGTTTTGCTACTATAAAACTAGTTCCTGTCTATTCAGTATTAGGAATGTTGGCATGTAGCCGTTCACACAATTAACTAGTAAGACCAGGCTTATCGGTTAATCTTAACGGTTACGCACGCACACACACACACACACCCCCTTGCTGCCTCTATTTTTCTATTCCATATGGCAGCTGGTTACCAGTGTGTTAATGAAATTTTGGCTTAGTTATGGAAGCAATTTTATATATTGTTTGAGACCCCTAAATCTGACTAGATTGAGGTGTTATGAACGTCAGACAATGAATTCCTATTTTTTTCCACATTTCTTTTCTGTAGATTAAAAAGATTTATCACAGATAAGATACCTTCCATTTATGCTCATTCCTTTTATTGACTGCATGCAGTACAGTTTGAGAATTTGTAATTACTGCCCCCTATCGGTTAGTCTCTAATGGTCACGGGTACATTAATAAAAGTAGCATTAGATTTCACAGCAGTATGCCAAGTCCATCATTTGAGTACCATGTCTAGTTTAGTTGAATATGGTTTAGACTGAGGTTTCTGATGGAGAACATTGACACTTTTGGAGCATGGTCCTGAATATTGGTGTGAGAAATATCCTGAAGTATTACCAGTTTGTTCATCTAGTATATCTTCACCAGCTGCTATATTTGGCAATTTATTTTAGAGTAATGGTAAAGTAGAAGCTGTTTAAGGAATTGAGGGAATATACAGTTTACTGTATTTATTTTATATCTGTTCCTGTAACAATGGTAGTTTTTCCATATGTAATTAGATGAAATACACTGTATTAGTCATGCCAGAAAGTCTGGAGTCCAGTTTGAACTGTATGGGATTTGTCTATTTTTCTAATGTCAGCTTCCAGTTTTTCCTTCTTGAGATGAATATTAATTCAGAATCATTACCAAACTACAATTTTGAACTGGGTCCAGTTGCTATGTTCTCAATAATTTATCAATGTATTGGTTTGTTTTTGGAAAGCATATAGATTTATAAGGACATTCTTAACACCATTTAAACTCTATTTTTTAATGCATCATTCATACATTTCAGCAATTTAAAAATTAAATGTTCAAACCACTGACAATACTTGTACTTCTTTTAACAGTAATCCAGTCCCTCATAGCTCTGGTGAATGACCCACAGCCTGAGCACCCCCTTCGGGCTGATCTAGCTGAAGAATACTCTAAGGACCGTAAAAAATTCTGTAAGAATGCTGAAGAGTTTACAAAGAAATATGGTGAAAAGCGACCAGTGGACTAAAATCTGACAAAATTGATGTCAGCAATGTGTGATAGAAGATCCGGAGCAGTGCATTTCAGACACACCACAAAGCAGGACTCTATGGAAAATTGACAAGTGCCACCTTTTGGTGTTTGCTTGTGGCTGTTACTAACTTTCTACAGTTTTCTTAATCAAAAGTGGTCTAGGTAACCTGTAAAGAAAGGATTAAAAAATTAAGATGTTCTAGTTCTGCTTTCTTTGTTTAAAAATCACTGCTTCAGTATACTTTAAAGGATGCTGTTTCTTTTACTTGTCAGAATTTATCAAAATTATCTTAGACTTATATTCTGCCCTTAAAATTCAAAAGGTTGTGGCTGTTGTTTCTTCTTTTCCTTTGCAGTTCCCACTATCTTGCATTCATTTAATTTTTCATTTAATTTTCTTCCCCCAAACTGATGTCTTAGAAAATATATCCCTGTCCTCATGGAACATGGTTGGATGTTTGGCAGTTGTTTACTTTTTCTCTTTAAATGTTGCACTGTGCTTTGTGGAACTTGGGTAGCAAGTTCCCCTTAACTTCAGTTTGTAACATAATAAACAAAACAAAACCCCACAAAAACAATCAGAAAAATAGCCTAGGGGTCTTATGTAAATTTGGCTGATGTTACCACAATAATGTTTATTAAATGGGGAAACCCAAGTTTTGTGTGCGTGATTGAATTAAAATATGGCTTATGTCCTAGTTTTGGAAAACTAAAAAAAAAATCTATAGCAAATGAATAGTGGAATGTGATTGTGAAATTCTTTCACTTTTATTATTAATATCTATGCAGACGAGCTAGGAAAAATTGCACAGAACAACATTGCAACCACTTTAGGAAGTTTTTGAAATTGGGGACCAATAGGTACCAAAGTAAAAAAACTGAATTAAAAATCAATCCTTTTGGAAATATTAATTTTGAAATTGAAAGCTAAATCTGACGCCATGGCTAGCTATTTGAGTACATCTTCACATCAAAATGTATTATGAAACCATCTGTATTTTTTGGGATAGCAATGCCCCTCCCCCCACCAATTATTGTATAATTCTTTTTTAATGGTATGATAATAGCATTAAGCAATAAATAAATAGAATTCATTTCACTAGTATTGTTCATAAATATCTAAAATAATATACTACACTCGAGTTAGATGAGTCAATGAGTATTTAAAGTAATACTCCCTCCTCACTTATTCAGGTAAAAATAAGGTATTTTCCCTTCCATCCAAGGCATCCCTGCTCAGATAAAAGGAAGCTCTTCCTGTTCAGGACACAATACCTTTTACGCTTTCATATTTTTAGCTGCCTTTTTCCCCTCCTTAAATCTAAAATGAGGTCATAGCCACACAGTCAATTGCCTTCTCTTCCCAACCATTAGAATTTTGGTGTCTTATTGAAAAAGCAAGTTTATTTCCAGAAATCTGAGATTTGGAGTGCATATCTGTTGTGCAGAAAGCTATATTAGTAAATTCTTCACACCCAGATGGTTATTTGTACTCCTACAATCAGCATTAGTATAGGATCTGTCTTTGCAATGTTTCAGAACTTGTGTGTGAAACCCTTTTTGGTTTAAGTATGTCTTGTATATTTCTGTCTCTTCTGCCCAGACTCTTTTTAATCTAGATCCAGCTTTGATTTAGAATTTAGTATAACCAATGACAGCCCAGTACCTCTGTTGAAAAGAAAACATTTTATAAGTGAGGGAGCTTAAGAACTTTTGTTTAAGTGTTCTTAGATTCTCTGGCAGGTAAATAAAGTTAAACCATGGTCACCTTATAAAGGAAATTTGCATTTCCTATGTGTGTTCAGGTTTGGTGAGCACTGTCTATTACCAGATTTTCACATCTTTGTCTTCATTTGCAGAAAGTTGGTACTGATTTTGTTTCATTCACGCTCACTGATTCAAAATAAAAAAATGCCAAATTATCTGTCAAACTGAAATGTGTAACTTCTGCATCAGATACCTAAATGACCTATTGCTTTTTCTCCTCTTGATCAAGTGTGTTAGCATGGAGACTTGCCATTGCCCAAATTTACATTTATAAAAACTGTAGCACCGGTTTGTCACTTTTCTTTCTATTTAATAGTGAATATACTTTGACTGTAAACCTCTCAGGTTAAATGCTGAATTCATGTGAATTAGATACCACTGAAAGGGAACTGAAGAGGTTGGATAATGTTAAGAATTACATTTCAAATTCACAACAGCCAGTAGGAAGGCCATGCTTACCCAATTTTATGTCTAGGGTCAGGTGGAAGAAAATACTGATCCCAAGTCTATTCTTTATAGTCCTGTCTGCAAACTGTAAGATGTGAAACACATGTAGTAGCTTTTACTTATAGGTGACTTTCTGCAAAATATACAGACCAAATAAGTATATGTACTGTATGGGTGAAGTGGGAGTAGACAAGTGAAAAGTACTAAGCCAGTCCTGTGTAAACTCAGGAATTCAAACTCTTGTTCTATTAGTTCCCTAAGTCATGTTCAATTCTAAACATGCAGTTTAAGATCCAAAAGTATAGCATACTGGTAAAACTATACACCCAAAAGTATTGGTATAGGCTTTCTGCAATTCCATTCTGCTACCTGTAATAAAAATACTCTCAAAGGCTTCGTGGCATGCTTTATTTTTAGTCAGATTGGATTGTGAAAAAAATTTTATACAGGAGAAGCTTATAGTTTGATGAACTTCAGCTCTCAATACTTTGTCAAATCTGGACTTCTAATACTCCAGTCATTTGAAGAAGTGGGTCGTATCCACAAAAGCTCATGATACCACCTACACATTTTGTTAGCCTTTATGGTGCTGCTAGACTATTCATTGCTTTTTAAGTTTTTACTAAGTTTAGTTTCCCTATTAACATAAAATATAGTTCAGCCCATCTACTTAAAATTAGGAACTCTTTACTCACATCTCTACATTAAAGTGCTTTCAACTCATTTGAATGTTAAAATTCTGCTTTTATCCTATTTAAAAATATGGTCAATTACAAAACTGTCTAATATTCACAGTGCAGAACTGAATTGGTGAAGGCCACTGTTAACGCTGATTTCACAGTATTCCGTTAGTTTGAAGGAAGCAAATGAATACAAATCACAGTACAATTCATAACAATGGAAGTTCTGATGATTAAATGTGATCAAAGCAAATTCAGAGTAAGTATTCCTGAGACTAAATCAAAGGTTTAAAAGTATGTAATAAAACAAGGTCATGTGTAAAAATCTTAGATAATCCCCAGTGCCTCTGGTATATTCTTGCACAACAAATAGTCAAACACTAGATGGCACTTACACTTCTACCAGCACTTTTACAATCTCATTCTTCTATTGTTAATTGCAACTCTTACAGCCCTTGTTCTTTTATTATACTTTATTATATAAAGTAACCTGAAAATGTTACCACTCACTGTAAACACTAATGGTCACGTAAAGTTGTTTGACATATCAAGCACTTCCAAAAATTGGTTTCTTTTCTAATATTGCCTCAGGCACATTCTGTACATATTATGGTAGCAATTGTAAACCTGTGTAATTAATATTGTGGTAATCTAAATTTATGGAATTGCTGTATCAAGCACCTTTCAGGCAATCTTAATACTGCATTAATGTTTCTTACTTTTCCTTGCACAAATATTAATATTCCCAGTTGGCAAGGAACAGGCCACGAAATAGGTCCAGTTAATCATGGAAAAATCATGCCCTGTTTGCACACAGCCCTAGTATGAATGGGTACTGGGTAGACTAATTTTTCTGCAGTTTGCACTTCAAACAGTTACGACTTTGTAACAAAGGCATTTGTGCCAAAATGAGGTCTCTTAATATATCCAAGATGAACAACACTGACTCACATGAAACTACAGTTTTGGCAGGCACTAAGCTCATACCTTTGGAAAAATCTTCCTTGAGGTAACGCTGAATGAAAACTGATCTGGAACTGTAGCAAAAGGTGCCAGGAACAACAGAAGTTAGAAAGTCTTGAAGTTTTTGTTTTGTTTTTCCCTTCTCATTGTCACTGTTCCCGTTAGACCACCTTCATGATTATGGTAAGTGGCTGCCATCACAACCACCATCTCATGAATGGTGTGGCGTGTATTTACAGTTGTTGGTAGGATTTTTACAGGTAACAGACATGAAATATCAAATGAGCCAACAGTTGCTGTTCTTGCAAAATCATAAAATGTTTGTCTGGAAATGCTGTCAATATTATTTGCTTTTGACAGTTAAATAGAATAGTAACTCTGCATCTAGCCAGTGGTATGAAATATGATTGAAGGAATCAGTAGGCTAATACCATGAGCTGATTACTTTTAGGCTATGTCTAGACAGGCATGATTTTCCAGAAATGCTTTTAATGGACAAGTTTTCCGTTACAAGCATTTGCGGAAAAGAGCATCTAGATTGGCACGGACGCTTTTCTGCAAAAGCACTTTTTGCGGAAAAGCGTCTGTGCCGATCTAGTTGCGCTTTTGCGCAAAAAAGCCCCGATCACCATTTTCGCTGGCCCTTTTGCGCAAAAGCTTTGTGCAAAAGGACTTTTGCCTGAACAGGAGCAGCATAGTATTTCTGCAAGAAGCACTGATTTCAGACAGCAGGAAGTCAGTGTTCTTGCAGAAATTCAAGCGGCCAGTGTAGACAGCTTTTGCGGAAAAACTTGCCAGTCTAGATGCAGCCCTAGTGCAGGAAAAGAAATGTTTGCAATGACCCGTTCTCTTCTATACGCATCAATAAAAATGCAACATTTTCAAATACAAAAATAAAAAGGAAAATACAGTAATTTTGAATATTTAACTAAATGTTCAAAGTTATTAGGTTTACAAAAATCAGGCTCTCTTGGCCAGCTAAGCCTTACTTCCTAGGCTTTGTGTCTTTTTGCAACTAATCCCTGCCACCTCACAAAAAAATATTTCAAAAAGTTGATGCATGATTGTCAGCCACATGTGGGTGAGCTGTGGGTGAGCTATGTGCTATTGCAGCATCTGCAGGAAATGATTTACTGTTAGACTGAGAGTTGGGCCTTGATTTCCAAGTTAAAGTGTGTAGTGTCCCATGAGTACATTACACAAAGGAAATCCATCGCTTTCAAATCAGCTGAGGTGGTTTACAAATCTGATAATGAAAGAGATACAAGTTGAGATGTTGCTGTTGAGTGTTTTGGAGAATCCAATTATTTCTACTTACTTTAATTACAAGATGATCCCAGTCCACTCACAGTTCTCATCTTCATTAATGAGGCGTATAGACAAAAGTGGTCTAAATCCTTAGTATACTATCAGCTATAGTTCCCCCCAGTATAGGCTATATGTATCTCCTCTTGCTTAAAGATCTTTAAATGCACAAAGTTGAATGTTCCTTGTTTTGTAATAGTTCTGCAACTCTGGATTCATTAATATCTGGAGTTCATGCAAGCGCTCCCATGACTGTGAAAAATCATCTGGTCCTTCGCCACAGCCTCCAGCAGGTGGAATAGTAGGGTACCCTGGATGTACCATCAGTTCAATTGTGACTGTTCTGCTTTGCTGATCTTGAGGTGAAAACTGAGTCATGTGAGAGTTTTCCTTGGTGGTAAAAGTCAGCATGGCACTATCGATGGCACTCTTAATGTTGCTGACAGACATGTTTTTGCCCATTGTACTCAAACCTATATAAATGTCGACCCACCTATTGAAAGGGGGAGATACAAAAATTAATATGAATAAAAGGTATGAAACGTAGCTGTAGTGTGATATTTTCAAAACAAAGTTATTTCAGATATTTAAACACAAAATAAATCCAAACAAGCCTAACAATAACTCATCCTTTAACATACACCAACACAGAACACCATCAATTAATATATCCATTTTTGAACAAAAGCTCCATTCCTGCAGGCTGTAAGATGTATGAGGACCTTGTGCCCATAGAGACCCCCAGCGAAGTTAACTTTGTCCCATTGCTTTGGTTTGAAAATGTGTAAATGAGTCATGCTACAGCTGTTGTTAGAGCCCTATAGACCTACTTTAAACTGGGGGTAAGCATGTTGATCAGGAAGGATACCGTTTACTACTGTACATTAAAATTGTGTGTTTTTATTGAAAGATTTGTTGAAAAATTAATAAATCATAATTTCAGGTTCTAGTTACCTCTAATACCTTGATTTTGCCTCAATTTGACTGTAAAATGGGAAACCTTGCTAACAGAGCTGACTCTCGTGCTTAGCCAGAGCCATACTTGCTTACTTTAGGGACAAAATTACAGGATTTTACTGCAGTTAGTATTGATAAGCCAACAAAATGAAGAGGGAGGGAGGGAGCCAGAGGTTATGTCGTCTTATGCATTATTAACAGAATTATTAGTGATGTTCCAGTTGCAGGGCCAAACTCTTAAAAATTTCACCTGTACAAACCAAAGTGGGTTTGACAGGTGTAAGGGCATGCAGAATTAAAATACAACAAAGTTCTCAGGTATAACTGAGCACAGAACTTGGCTTAGGAAGGCCATTTGTCTGGTGTTAAACTAGAAGGTCCTCTGTTTAAGAGGTCTGTCCCCAGGGTGCCAGATCAGGGAGATCCAATCTATACACATTAAATATAAGGTCAGATCAAGTGCACAGAGTCATGTCTATAGCACTTTAAGAACTCTGGTTTGAACAGCTGGCATGGATACTAGAAATTAGGGATGTGAATGGTTAAGTGGTTAACCAGTAAGCATAACACTTTAACAGGTGATGCTTACCAGTTATGGTTAACTAGTGTGGGCAGGAGCAGCCCCTCCACCCAACCCCATTTAATTGGTTAACTGATTAAACTTAATGTTTAACCTGTTAACTAATTAAAGAGAATTTTATATTATCTCACCCACATTTGTCTTTTTAATATCCTAGGACTGACATGGCCACAACAACACTGCAAACAGAAGTTCCGATTTATACTTTCCCTATTGTCTCAGTAGGAGACTGTAGTGGTGCATATCTGCCACCATATGGTGCTGTGAGAGGGTAAAAAGCAACAGCAGTTGCAGGCCAATTGCCTGATTTAATATGGTATTTCCTATAAGTAACCTAGTTCTTGCTACTGTGCCCTTGAGTCCAAAGGAGATAGAAAACACTGAAGAAACCTGCCCTGTGAAGGTTGGAGAACACCTGCTTTCTGTTTATGTAATGTTCTGCGAGGAATAATGAAAAACATCGAGAATAGATAAGAGCTGAATTCTTTGGTGTACGTGTCTTACCTTATTCCATACCTTGTAAATACATCTACTGTGTCAAGGGAATCTTTTTCTACTCCCAGATAAAAGTCCATTAGAGGTGGCTCTATCCACACACAGCTGTGAAGACCTGGTTCTATTGGTACACGTGTATACTTGATCCCATACTCCTCTAACACCTGTGCAAACACATGTCTAACCTCTACAAGAAAAGGGAGAATTTACGGTTAGAAATTACAAAACTAGGAAATCAGCTCTCCTGAGCTATCATGACCCTGGTGATTGCTGGCCCTGAGTGCACCCATCTATATCTATTTGATCTAGTTGTTTTTCCATTGCTACAAATAAGCTGATTGGCCTAGAATAAGGTGCTCTCTCTCTCTCTGAATATCTGCTGACACCGGTGGAAGGCAACTGCAGTCAGGCCCTGTGATTCTCAGAAACTTGCTGGAAGAAAGAGGCCTGAATTGCTGTGAAGCTCGGGCTCCAAAATCCTCACCCTAGACATAGCAGCACTGTGGCCCACTGCTAGACCTCCCAATGTACTCTAAGTGAGGCTCAACTGATCAATTACTGTCGTCATTGGAGACTGGCAGAAATGGAAGCCTCTCCAGTCTTGTCAGCAGCTGTACTCCATTTACTGCTCCCTGAAATTACCGCCACAGCTACAGTAGATAAACAACTCAGCTGAAACCTTCAAAAGTGCCTGATACATTTCTGGGTATTGCATGCAACCCTCTGGTGTCAGCACTTGAGAAGGTTTGACACCACCTATAAGCCACACAAAATCCTCCTACGGCAGTGAGGGCACAACAGTAATTTCTCTCACCAGATCCAGTCTTTCTGGAAACATAATGTGATCAGTTCTTCTCATTATAATTAAATTAATATTTATTGCTCTTCATTACTATAATTAACTGTTAACAGGCAGCATTTGGGTTGTTTTGTAGGAAGGGAAGCCATGGAAAACACCTGCACTGAGCAACATTAACTTCCCTAGCTAATTTCAGCATCTATTACCCAGACATATCTGGGAAACATGCAGCATAAAATGTCTTCCCAACATCTATCTGACTGAACACAGATCTCTGCATGGCATGTATGTGACAGGAAGGGGCATAGGAAAGTATGGCGCAGTTGCCTTCTTCCCACCCACCAGTCTCTCCCTGTTCCTTCTCCATCTGCTTGCTCGCCTCTGTGACCAGCAAAAAGAGAGAAACATATAAGCTCTAGAGTAGTAGGTAAAATTCCTGCTTCTTAATTATAAGAAGCTAGCAGATTTATCCAGCATTGCCCAATACTGAACAGAGCACTACTCCAAATTTCTCCACCTTATCTCTTTTCAGTAATGTTATTGAGAAGCAATCCTATTACAGATTCATCCTTTTTCTTTTCTTTTGAAGAAAAAGGGGGGGGCTCATTTTGGTTCAGTCTCTTTCAAAATTCACTCCATTATGACAATTGTGAGGACTGTACTTCAACTGGTGATTCTCTCTCCTTTCTGCATGATTTTATGAAAAGCAATCCCAATCCAGGCACATCTCATTTTCCTGGCACAACCAAGCCCTTGTGCAGCTTTAAGTTATGATATTAGGAAGCTGTATACCACATTTGATGGTCTTAGCTCTTACCATTTAGGAGGAGTTCTTGATCAAACAGACAGACAAACCCTCTAAAATATGTAGTAGATGTGCTGCTGAGATCATAAAGTTGCAGTGAACAGCAATAATATAATTGCTGGTTTGGGCAGGAAGTCAGAACAATTAATAGATTCAGAGCATTTAAAGTCAGAAGGGACCCCAGTGCTCAAGCTGACTTGATTTCCTGCATAGCACAAGCCAGAGAGCCTTGATATCTAAGGCGGGCCCTGCACAGATATCTGGGGAAGAAGAGAAGATGTTCAAAGACATAAAATGTAGTCATTCACCTAAGTGCCATTTGTTTTTCTGTACATCCTGCCCAAAAGGATAAAGGGTCTCTTTTTCTCTTTATGTGATACCTTTAACCTCAATCATCTCAAACGTCTGATGCTAAGAAAACACAGTAGAAAAAACACCCAATTATTTATAAAATGGTAAAAACAAATATTAAAAAATCTCCTCCAACAGTATTGTAATGCTGAGAATTTCAGAATGGTCAGGTGGCTGCCGGTCTGTTCCCTGCCTGACTTTGACAGGGTAGAGAATTAGTAAAGGAAGATTCAGCACTGAATTATCAGCTCTGGGAGGGAAGCTGCCATTCTAGGACTGTGAAGATCTTCACAGTGTTAGAGGCAGTGAAAGGGAGGTTAAATGGCAGCAGATTCAGGCACAGGAAGGATAATTTCCTCTCATGCTGGATGTGGAAAATGGGATTTCTGGAATGGGATTTCTGTAGTTTATGACCAAATATTCAGCAATATTTGGCAAAAAAGCTTATTCAGCAAACTGGGTGTGGGGGGGTTCCCTCTAAACAAAATTATCCTTAATTACAGGGGGCTGGGAGGAAAATCACCAACATCCTACCTGGAAGAACATGAACATGCTGGTGTCCATCCATGTGATGAGGGATGTGACCTGTCAGTTCCCGAAACAGGTCGACTTGTGCCATTAGCTCCTGTTTCACCTAAATAATGAAGATGGTAGGTGGGAAGGAAGGGGGAGAAAGAGAAAAATGTCACTAATGCAGAGACTAGGAGACATCTGATATAAGATATTCACTGGAGGACACCCTACCCCATCCATGACTCCGTCCATTATTACTCATGTAGGGCTTGCTCCTAAAAGGTGGTGAGCACCCTCAACTGGTAGCGAAGCCAAACCTGAACTAGGGATGCTAACTACCAAGTATTTGGGTAAGCGTGTAACTGCTTGAAATGTTAGCAGTTACACGTTTACACATGGGGGGGGGGCAGGCAGGAGCCGGTGCTCACAGGGAGCTGACTTAAAAGCTTAAAAGCCTGCTCCTTGTGAGCACCAGTTCCCACCTGCTCTCCCCATACTGCCTCTACAGGAGGCAGCCAGGAAGGGGCAGGTGACTCTATGGAGCAAGCACGCTTGGAGAGCCAATTTAAAAGCTGGCTCCCCATATGTGCCCACTCTGACCTGTCCCCACCCCAGGGACTCTGTGAGAGGCAGCAAGGAGAGGGGAAGGCAGCTCCTTGGAGCCAGCATGCACAGGGAACCAGCTTAAAAGCTGGCTCCCTGCGCATATTTGACTCCTACCTCCCCCTGCTTGCTGCTCTGATTCAGAGGCAGCAAGAGGAGGGGAGTGCATGTAGTCAATAGGATTAACCAATAAGCCCAGGCCTATTGGTTAATCGTGTAGCTGACTACATGTTGACATTCCTACTTTGGACACTCCCCTGTAATTTGCCAAGGGTTCTGGTCCCCCATTAGGTTTCTGGGACCAGGTCCCTGAGGAGCACCATTTATGTGTGGAGAGGGGCTATAAATAGAGGGTGAAATTGTTAAAGACACCCAAGGGAGCTGGATTTCCAGTGTCCATTAAAGCAAATGGGAAACAGGCACTGAGCTTTGACAATTTCATCCCAACATTCCTGTAGGTTCTTTCAGGCAGACACTGCTGGCCTTTTAGTCTGTGCAATGGGGCTCTGTCCCAACCAAGGCCTTTGGGCACCACACCCAGGCTCACTGGGAAGGCTCTCCTTGAATGTAGTTATTTGTGTCTGAGTGGGCAGCTCTCCACAAACAACAGGGAAGGGAAAACTCTTGGCTCTCACCAGCCCTTGTGGGGGTGATTCCTCCCCCAGCCCTACTCTGACCTGCCCAGACATGTTAGCACTTGTTACTGTGCTCTGGGCTGCTGTTGAAGATACACCCTAGAGTGTTACATTGGGTGGTGGCCACGTATTCTTAAAAGTCACTGGGAATTAAATTGTAGCCACCAAACTTCTCTCACTAGCTACCAAAATCCTGTTTGAACATAGGTGAAAACCTCTTCCCTCACCCACCAAGTCAATGGCTGTGTCTACATTGGCATCCCTTTCCGGAAAAGGGATGCTAATGAGACACTTCGGAATTGCAAATCCATGGGGGATTTAAATATTCCCCGCGGCATTTGCATTTACATGGCTGCTGCTTTTTTCCGGCTCGGGGTTTTTACCAGAGAAAAGCACCAGTGTAGATGCGATTTTCCAGAAAATAAGCCCTTCTCCGGAAGATCCCTTATTCCTACTTGAAAGAAGGAATAAGGGATCTTCCGGAGAAGGGCTTATTTTCCGGAAAATCGTGTCTACACTGGCGCTTTTCTCCGGCAAAAACCCCGAGCTGGAAAAAAGCGGCAGCCATGTAAATGCAAATGCTGCAGGGGATATTTAAATCCCCCGCGGATTTGCATTTCCGAAGTGTCTCATTAGCATCCCTTTTCCAGAAAGGATGCCAATGTAGACACAGCCTATGTGTTTAACATACTCTGAAGATTCAAACTGACAACTATCAGACTCAAACAGTTTCTCAACAGGCAAATTAACCCTAGAAAGCACTTCTACTGCATTTCCATGAAATGATCTCAGGACACTTTAAAAGCCATAATTCCTGTAAAATTTAAGGAAGTGGTTATAAAACAAATGAATGTGGGGTCACTGAGGCAAAAAGAAGTGCTATGATTTGCCCATAGTCACAAAGCCGATCTAGTAAAATCCAATGCTCCTGCCTGCCAGGCTCATGCTTCAACTATAAGACAAAATTCTGCAACACAGGCCATGTTAATCCTGGAGCTCACCCTGAGACTTGTCTATGTTACTACAAACCATCGACATGCCCCTGATCTCTGACCTGGAAAAGCTTTCACCTGGTCTGTGGATAAGCAATCAAGCAAAATGATGTCTAGGGAGTGTCATTTGTCTTTTCTCCCACCTCTGACATTTTCAGGAGACCTTTTGCTAGAACCGTCCTGAACCCCATCTTTCCGTGGAAGAATCCATCTTTGTTGAGCAGGGAGGAATTCTTGAGCGCCTTGCAGACAGGGGAGCCCTCAGACAGGTTGGCATGCAGACCTATTGGAATGTTATGCCTAGAACATGAACAAAAGGCTGGTTACATTTCCCCTTCCCTGTCTCCAGGGAGATCCTAGTTGCTGGATTTATGTGGAGAGGTTTCATTGTCTCTTTTCATCATGGAATGTAGTGTTGTTGCTCCTCTGGAAGGAGAAGCAGAGCAAGACGCTAAACAAGAATAGATCCTCTCTAAGGAACAATCCTATGTTGTCTGCTGGGAGACAACCTAATAAATCCCTTTCACTTCTAAGTCTTTGATTCTATGACACAGAATGGCAGAATCAGTAGCAATGAAACACTCTGGCTGTGTCTACACTCAGTGTGCACATTCCTCCGTTCATTGTTAAAGGTGGCTTACCTCATTCTTTGGGATTTGATCCCATCTGGGAAGTGATATCCCAGGAAGCTGGGTCCTAAACTGCACTCTCCTTGGACCTGAAGTGGTTCAATGTCTGTACTGCTTCTCGGTGGGGGCAGGAGCGTTGGCTGGGGGAGACCAGCCCAGCAGGACCAGGCAGTGAGGAGCCCCAGAGAGTAGGATGGCAAGTGACAGAACCCTGGGAGTCACCCTCAAGGTGTTGTCTGTGACTGTACCCCGTCACACAAGGCATGTTCCAAATTTTGGCCAAAAAGAGTTGAGCATCTGATAAACCCTTTATTGAAGAGTTATATTCTGCCCTGCAGCTTGTGTAGATCTTTAACTCTAAAGTCCTCTGAGGAGTACTGATAACGTGTCATCTTCCTGTCCTACCTGCATGTGTTTTCTTTGGGATGCCATATGCCAGGGGTTCTCAAACTGTGGGGTGGGACCCCAGCAAGTATGAAGTCCAAGCCCCACTACCCAAGGCTAAGGTTACACACCACACACCCAGAACAGAAGCCATTGGGGCTTCAGCGTTGGCCCTTCCACCCAGAGCAGCAGGGCTTGGTAGGCTCAGTATTCAGTCCTGTCTCTTATGGTCATGTAGTAATTTTTGTTCTCAGAAGTGGATCATGGTACAACAGGAGTGAGCAATAATTTTTGGTGGGGGCGAGCCACTCCAAGATTTTGGTAAGTGGTCAAGGGCCACACGTCTATGGAGGGGCATGAGCTTTGGGGTGTAGAAGGGAACCTGGGATAGAGAACTAGGGTGCAGGAGAGGGTGTGGGGTCTGAGAGGGAGTTTGGGTGAAGGAGGGGGCTATGATCTGGGGCTGTGGACTGGAGTATAGGGCTCAGGAGGGGGTCTGAATGCAGGAGAGGATTCTGGCCTGGGGGAGGGTGTAGGAGGGAATGCAGGGTCTGAGAGGGAGTAGTGACCTGGAGGAGGTGGGGAGAGTAGGTACAGAGAGTTTGGGTGGTAGCCTGGGTCAGATAGTTTGGGGGAGACAAGGAGTGGAGTGCTAGAGGCAGGCTCCGGCTGGGAGCTGCTTACTTAGGTGGTTTCTAGCCAGCAGCCCTGCCGAAACCTGAGGCAAGCTCCCCACCTGTCTGTGGCAGTTCCAAGCTGCTCCACATAACTCTGCTCCAGGCAGGGACAGGAGAGGAGGGGTGGAGACTTCGCAGCCCTTGCCCCAGCAACATTTCTCAGTTCCTATTGGCCAGAAACTGGCCAGTGGGAGCTGAGAGATTTTGCTGGAGGAGGTCAAGACAGCATGCAAAGCCTCCTCCTCCCTCCCCAGCACACAGAGCAGAGAGTAGGCAGTCATTAAAATGGATGTAGCTGCTAAGAAGTTTGAGAGTCATTAAACCATTGAATGTGGTGTCTCTGCATGTATTCAGCAGCAGCTATTCTGCACTGAGTGGTGTTTATAATAATCCTGATGTTGGGGAGAGGTTCTCTCCCAAATTAACTCAACTGGATGAAAACACAAACAAAAGTAATATTTTGGCAGTGATCTGTACTGCCACAAAGGGGACAGGATTCTGTTCCTGATCCCAGGCATACTTTATCCAGGTTAGTGGGGTACAGGCATATGGAGGAAACACTAGAACGTGACCCAGGCTACATCTTGACTACAATGATCTATCGGAAACAGGTACACAAAATGTGCTCCGCAATTTATGTACCTTTTTCCAATAGTTTTTTAGAAAGAGGCTTTTCTGAAATTTGGCCTGTCTACACTGGGCTAAATTTTGGAAAATCCTCCTTTTTCTGAAGAGCCCTTCTTCCTTGTGGAAGGAGGACTTCCAAAAGAGCACATCTACTCTTCTGCAAGAAAAGACGTGTTCCCTGGACACAGCAGAGTCTTCCTGGATCCGCAGCTCTGCAGCATCAGGGTTTAACTAAACTGTGATAAACCAAAATGACACCCTTTTTGTGAAATGGGGAAAACACCTTACGACGGGTACCCAAAGGGACTATCCATAAGAATCAGACAAGTAGGACTTAGTTTTATTGTAAGCTTCTTGGGGCAGAATTCTAATCTATTCTGTGTTCTGTACGATACTGAGTATGTTGTCAACACTCAATAATGGGACAGCATACAGCTACTTCTCTTGAGTGAATGGTAACTGTCAAAGCCAGCCTACCAGCTCTGTTCTCAAAATTCATTTTGCATCATTCAAGTCAGTGGTAGGGGAGACAAATGTACTCATGTGGTAAAGGCAAACAACTGACGGGAATAAAACAGGTAAGTGAATCATTGGAATAGTTTCCTTTTCAAGGATCTGTGGTTTCTCAGTCTGAGTGCTCTAAGCAATTGTTCCGGCTGAAATAACTAACCTAATCTGATATCACAGTAAATGCTGAATTCAGAATACAACTGAGTTTCTCTGGTTACTGGATTCTTCTTACATAACTGAGTTAAACTTGCTGTGAGCATTTCCATCAGCTTTCTAGATGTGTGTCTGTTCCTAGATCCAAGTCCTGACCAGCCATATGCTGGGTTCAATGCAGAATCTTCAGTTGTTTTCAATTCCTTGTGGGGAATCTGGAAGGGATCTTTATACGCCCTTACACAGCTCTTGCTTTAAGCTGCATGTTTTCAAATAGCAATGCTAGGTTAATTCAATTCACATCCTTTTTAAGTAAACTGACTTCCTATTGGCTTTCTGTTTGTAACCCTACCTCGGAAACAACCAGCTGACTGGGCTTGATGGCTTTTATTACTAAGTGCTGACATGATAAAGATAGAAATGCCTGCATACAGATGTCACGTTAGTAAATACCTGAGTGCCTGATGACAGGGAAAGCAATGCTAGGCTGTGCAATGCTTAGAAGAACTTATGGCAGCAGACCACCACTGGATTTCTGCTTGGTAAATACAAAAACATTTGCACACCTATAATGTTGTTGCATAAAAGCTAGTCATTGCCACCCTCTGATGAACTCTGAGGTCTGGTCAAAGAACACATCTAAAGTAATTGTCTTGTATCTTGTTCTTGTTTTTCTTCCCATTATTTCAGATTACAAAGCCTCTTAAAAAGAGACAAGGCTTCTTAAGCCTGATCTACATTATAAACTTTTGTTTGTGTAGTAATGTTGGTTAGAGGCATGGTTTTATTATGATACTTTTATACCAGCAAAAGCGCTCAGGTAGGAGCAGTTTATACCTGCAAAAAAAGTCCTTTTTCCCTGTAGGTTACTTCATGTGGGGAGCTTGTATAAGCTATACCAGTAAAAGCACTCTTTTGCTGAAGTAATCTGACACCAGGTACCAGAATGAAACAAGCTGCAGCGGCACAAGCACACTTTTGCTGGTTGGTATAAGGTGTGCCTACAGTAGGCAGGTTTGCTGGGACAGCTCTCCTAATACCACTATGCCAACAAACCCTATCTAGAGTAATGCCACTGACTGGCCTTCAAGGCAAGCCACATTCAGTTTTTTCTGAACAGATAGTGACAGGGCATTTTCATGATCATTAGTGATCCAAGTAAGGAATCATGAACTGCTACATACATAGAGCTAAGGATTCAGTGTGAGGAAGATGGATTACAGTACAGAGTCTGGCACATGAAGGGGCAGAATCTTTGAGCCAGGTCTTAACCAGAGACTAAATCAGATAGAAGGGTCCAAAGAGTAGGTTACGCTCCTGTGGGGAAGCCTTGAGCTAGGGCTGACAAGAGCAGGTTGATGCCAAGGGGAACCTGCCAGGGAAGCGCCAAGGGAAAACCTACTAAGAGAAGAAGGAAGACGAGAAGGGGAATTGTGCAGCAGCAGGCTAGGCTGCTGTGGGGAAGGCTGAAGAAGGGCCAATGCAAACATTGCAGTGGAGCCTGAGAAGTTGGAAGAACTATTACTTGGACATTTAGCTTGGATTTTCCGTTGTATCTTGTGCTACCCTGGAAGGGGATCGTACTTTATGGCTTAGCCACAGGACTGAGTCACAGAAGACCTGGTGAGAGGCAGACAGCTCCCAGGACACATTGAAGACAAGGCCCTTTGCAGCACTGCAGTCTGATGATGCAAGAGGGTGCTACGGAGGCTGAGTACATTACCTCCCAGGCAGACAAGATCTTCTATTGGGCTGCCCCCATGTCATCACTGCTTACTGAGGAAATGATGGCGATGCAGGTCTTAATAAGATGAGAATGTGGAGGGAATAGCAGAAATACTTCCAGATTAGGGCAATGTCATGCAGGAAAGCCAAAATGAAGTTACTGTTTACACATGCATTTTGCAATCAGTGTTGATGAGAAAGGAAAGGAAAACACAGAAGGCACTTAAATGTGGTTTTGTTAGAATTTCCAATGTTCAATCACAATTTAACTGACAAAAGAATGAAGAAAGCATTGTGGAAAATGTTTAAAAGACCTCTCTATCTCCAGTAAGGATAAGATGATGGAATCTATTTATATAATTCAATAAATCAGTTTAAGAATGGCAGGTCTCAGTCTCCACCCTTATGTAATGCTGTTGATATCAGGAAAGTTACTATTAAGGATGACTGATAAATTGTTTCACGACTGGCTGAAACAAGACATTAAGATGTTTTTCAAGTCCTGCAACAATTCAGACTTTGTGGTGAGCACCAACTCCTGCTCTGATGCTAGAAGCAACTTACCAGCCACACAAACCTGCTGGTACAGCAAACAGCAGGTCCAATCAAACCAGCAGAATTACATATTTTTATGTCCCAGTGGTAATTAATACAATGAAATCTACCCTAAGATCCACTTCCAATAGGCAAGTCTGCTCTTTTTATAAAACTTTATAAGAACATCCAATATCCTATTGTGCCAATGAAGAGACATGCCAGCTGGAGCATGATGGGACATTAAACTAGGAGCCAATATTCGGAGCCAGGCATGCTGAGGGGCTTAACAAGGAAAAAAGATGTTTCAAACTTTGAACGTGTTGATTCCCAGAGGCATTGAGGTTGTACATTACTCTTCAGACTAATAGATCAGCATCTTATTTATTTGAAGCAATAATTATTCATCTTCATAAAATCTGCAAACGTGGCTGGATACAAGGGTATTGTAAGATATGGAACAAAGATGAGCAGTACAAACTAAATCAAGTAGCACTGAAAATTAACAAGCAAACTGTTGAGAGGCAAAACCAGAACCCAACCCTAACATAGGTATAAAACTCCACCTATCCAAAGGGACTTCCCATATGCAAGTCTCCTCTTAGCTGGGGGGAAGACTTTAATCAGAAAAATGTGAATAAAAATAGGGAATTGTTTAAGAACAGTTTAATGAATGCTCCAAAGCCACAATCCCACAGTTAAGGAAGAAGGCTCTATTGGTTAAAAAGCAGCCTGATGTAAAGGTGATGTGAAAGCAGCTATAAAAAAATATGCAGCAAATGAAAAAAGGGGAAGTTGACAATTATAAATATAAATCAGAAGCTAAGAATTTTAGAAAATTGATAAGGGAAGCAAAGGGACACAAGGAGAGAGGCATGGCCAGCATAGTGAAAGAGTGTTTTAAATACTTGACAAAAAGAATCCTATAATGGAATTGGTCTATTACTAGACTGAAATGATAGTATTATCAATAGTAATGCTGAAAAAGCAGACATGTTCAATACATTTTTTGTTCTATATTTGGGGAAAAATTGGATGATGTAGTCCTATCATATGATAACACTCTTTCCATTCTATTAGTATCTCAAAGGATGTTAAACAGCAATTACTAAAGTTAGACATTTTAAACCAGTGGGTTAAAATAAACTCGCATTCATGATTTTATAGAGCTGAACTGTGAGTGTTCATTTTCATTAAGTCTTAGAACCCCAGAGAAGTTCCAGAAAACTGAAGAAAAGCTAATATTGCTCAATATTTGAAAAAGGTAAATGACATGACTTGAATAATTATAGGTCTATCAGTCTGACATCAATCCCAAGCAAGATAATGGAGCAGTTGATATGGGACTCAATTAATAAATAAAGGAGAGCAATATAATTAAAATGGGTCCGATTCGTCATGCTCTATAGTCACTTGTTTTGCTTTATAGCTGCTATTAAGATCTGCTAATACCTGCTCTGTTTCTTCTGCTGAATAGCCCAACCACAGCAAAAGGCAACATAGGATGTTCCAAGGGAGGCATAACAAAGTGATGGTGAAATGAAGTCTAGAATGACACACACTTCATTACATCAGGCTTGCCTGAACATTTAGTTCATGGAAAGCTCAGATATGAATCTACCACACACAGGGGTGCTTCACACTGAGTTTCACATGGACCGTGTTAATTCTTATTAATGATTCGTTTTGCTCTTCGATCACTCTCTCCCACCCCAGCGCTGTAGCTAGATCAAAGTGTCCTAGGGACCTGCTATTGCATGCAGTGGGGTCCATGCAGACACTAAGCCTGCAACAGGGTAGATTCATACCCTGACTAGAGATATAATAAGAGTTCATTTACACATACCCAGTGGGAAACAAAAATAAACTAATTCCAATTGGAAGGGCTTTTACTCCTACCATTTCAATGAAGGATGGGATGCTTAAGAGAGAAAAACAACAAGTGGCCCTGTGGCACCTTAGAGACTAGCCAAAGTATACACAGTCATAAGCTTTTGTGGGAAAAACCCACTTGATGAGATAAATTGGAGAAGAGACTTCATTTTGAAAGGTGATATTTGAGAGAGAAGAGTAGCCATTTGTTTGTGCTTAATTAGTTAAGCTTTGCCTGCCTATAATGAAGTTGAGGCTAATTACTTCAGTGATCCTTCTCTAAATCCAAAGATAAGTTCAAAAGGTACAGGCACCTCACCACAATTGTTCTCCATTCTCAGGCTGAAAACTTCACTATGGAATTCAGGTTGCAAATATTTGCCAGTTACTTTGCGGGCTTGGATAGAAAACCAGGAAAGAATGTTGTAGTTTTCTTTTAAAGGCAACCAAAAATCATAGTAGAATTAAACTTCAAAATCTCCAAACATGAGAGAATCTGGAATTACATAGACAGTCATGCAAACTGTCCTCCTTTTCCTGCTCCCTGCACCAATATTTTGGCATAGGATTCACTACGGACTTTAAGAATTTCACAGCCTCAGACTTGTTTAAAATCAGATTTCTGACAGAATGCTGGTTTGAGCCTTTATAGCAACCAGCTAACATCTCAATCAGAAAAAAGAGCTAAAAGGGTTCTTATGCATAATCAGATGCTACATTTATTGTGGCAACATGCACAAACACTACCTGAATTAAGCTCTCCTGTGGGAGCTTCACTTTGGAGCTTTATAAACAATAAGATCCTACAAACATCTGTGTATATGAATCACGTTGAATTAGATGGGACTGCTAAATCTGCTTAAAGTTATTCATCTGTTTTCAGGTCCTTGGCTACCGTTATTTAGTATTAAAATGTTTCCAAGGCTACCAAGCTTGTTTTCCCTCAAATGATTTAAATCAATTTCACATGTTTAGAATCCAAAGCAACCCGTTTGCTTTGATAAAATAAAGGAAGGGAAAGGAGGGTTGTAATTTGTACTGTCAAATGTCCCTCCAAATCTGTTCTAGAACACGTAGTCAGCTGACAGTATAAATGCTGTGACCTGCATTCAGTTATGCCATTTTAAACTGTAGTCACATGGTCTCCGGAAGTGTATGTAACCAGAAACTAGGCCAGGTGGAGACTATATTTAAAAACCTGCCAGTGAATAGGGCTTGAAAGGCTATAATACCAGACTATCACCAGAGTGCCAGGGTTTAAAGCTTTCCATGATACATCTGTTATCTTGAGAAAGTGTTACCTTAATCTCACAGTTATACAACTTTTTTTTTAATTTACTAATAAGCAGGCCTCTAGGTTATACTTTCTCCTGACACATCCTACCTGATCTACTCTGCTGTCAACAGTTGCAAGTCATTCTAACAAACAAACTTGATACTAAATTAATTGGTCCCTTGTAGGCAGAGAGATCATGGACTAAAGGAGCAGTTAGACTGAACTCCCATCTTGCCCTTAGGAAAGATTCTTGGCTCAGGGTTGACATGATGGTGGGAAAACTATGCTGGTGCCACGTGTGTTAGGTCGTATCTGTGGGTAGAGGGCCACAGTTGTAGGGCTACAAGTTGGGCATCTTCCCTGATTGTTTTTAATGACTGTCTTTCAATGTGGCTGCAGTTATACACACATCATGCAAAACACACATGTATATCCCAACCTCTTCCAAAGACGGATTTGGGTGCTCACAGAGAACTAGCAGGAAGCTGTTAGTATAAAGCTGTCCCCTGGGAACAACTGGAGTTGGGAAATGGGACACAAGATCTCAGAGCCCTCTTTTTAAAAAGACACTTTTTAGCCTATTCAGTACTTTCCAGGTGCATTTTATAAAGTTGGCCTCTGTTTCAGGAAATACATCTGTTTCCAAGAGCTAGCCCAGCCTGGAGTTGGGGTATAAGCTGGGTTTTTCCTTCTAAATAAGTTGCAAATAATACTTTGCCTGAAAGGGTTTGTGAATACAGAGTCAAGGGTGACAGTGTTTCTTAAAGAGCCCCTGCAGTAATCAGGGATGTGTACATAAAATCATTAAAGTACCAAACTTCTTTGTGTGTGTGCATGTGTTTTATCAATGGTTTTATGAGTATGCGTAAAATGCTTTCATTAAAAATGTTTAAAAATATGGTTTCTTGGTTGGAATTGCATAGGTATGCAGCCCAAATATTGTAGAATTGCACTAGTGCCTGAGGACCAGAGAGTGAAACCTGAGTGAAGTTCAAAAAGTAATACAGCATAAATGGTAAAAATAAGTGAGATGTTTACAATTTGTTCAGTTCTAAGAATCTAAGCTAATGCCATGACTTCAATCTGTGGAAAATCACCGCTGCTGTGATCAATCTTCCAGTGTTCGATTTAAGACTTCCTAAATCAAATTTAGAGGAAGTTCCCACAGACATCTGGTACTCCTGCTCTTGCCAGGAGTAAAGGATGCTGAGGAGAGTATTTGCTCCCATTCACCTCCCACTGTGGGGATGCCGCCAAACTCAGTTTTATGTAAACTGACTCCATCTATGTATTCTATGTAGCTGGAGTTGCATACCTTAAGCCGGGCTGCTGGGTCTAGTGTAGACCTGGCCTAAGGCATAAGCAGTTCGGTAAAGCTATTTGCTTTTTAAAGCATGGACTTTTCATCAGATGGCATCCCTTGAAGCTCTCTGGAAAGCAAGAGATTAACAAACTCATACTGCAACAATGAAATAACAACCAACATTCTGGAATAACAACAAACATTCTGCCCCTTATTCATGAGGGAAAAAATGTAAAAAGTAGTAGTAAAAAGGAGGCAGAGTCATTTAGGGTATGTCTACACTGAAATTAAAACTTGAGATTGGCCCAGACCAGCTATCTGAATCTGGTGGGGGTTGGGCTGCTCAAGCGTAAACAGGAGGGAAGGAGGTCATAGAGTTCAGACTTTAGTCCCAACCCAAATATCAGCACTGCAATTCAACAGCCCCTTACCAGGAACCTGAGGCTACAGCTACACTCCTGGAGAGGCATAAGGATCTTGCGCAAAAAGGGGTTTTGCCCAAAACGGCCACAGCCGCACTGCTTGTTTTTGCGCAAAAACCCCTTGCGTGAAAACAGATTGAAAGACATTATGCAAATGAAGCACAAGAAAATGCTAATCTGCTCTTAATTTGCATTGCCTCTTTTTTGGGCAAAACTCATAGTGCAGACTAAGCTTGAGGGTGCTGAACTGTAGCGTGGATGTACCCTTAGAGTACTGTGTGCAGACAAGTGTATTTTGTTTACTTTGCTAATAAAGTAATGTTGTAGCTGTGTTGTTCCCAGGAGATTAGAGACAAAGTGGGTGAAGTAAACTCAGTTGGTAAATGTGCACAATATCTTCAAAAGACAGGTCTGCAAGCTTAAATTCATATGTGCTAGACACTACAAATCATGGAGTAGGTAGGAACACTGGATTTATGGCTGATTACAACTCTCCCTTGTCTTATGACTAATGAAGTTAACTGCCCACTTGACCTTTAATGGACTCTAGCAACATTATGTTACACCTTGTATTACATAGTAAACAATATGTTAAACAATATGTTACACCATGTATTCAGTGTTCACTGTAAACTTGTGCAGCTACTCAGGACACATTCAAATGCCGCACAGCTGCCCAGAAGAGTACCCACGGCTAAATGTTTTTGTTCCTACTGGTGGTGCACATTCACACAGTGCACATAAAATATTCTGCACATAGATACAAAAATTCCACAAGTGGATGGAAAAGATTAGAGGGAACATTGCCCGTGTTTAGTTGTCACACTTTGGAGTACTTTTCCCAGTCCTGAAGAAAGGCTCTGTGTAACTTCAAAAACTTCTCTCCATCCACCTTGTTTCTCTATGTACCAGTTCTAGTTTTCCTTACATAAGTCTAGGAAAGATGAATTTTTCCATTTGGCTATAAGTATTATGAATTCAATTAATGTTACAGTGTTGGCTCTGTTCCTATTGCCTGGAAAGGTTGCATGTGAAAAGGACTAAAGTAAGTAGCTCACCTTCTTGCCAGTTGTGCAGCATCTGAGGCAGCACTGCCATTGACCAGAAGAGAAACATTGGAAACTGCACCAGCCAGGAAACACTCCACGATTCCTTGGTTCCTCCTTGGACAGTAGCCAAAGTCATCTCCGGTTACAATTAACTTCACCCTGGACTGAAGCATCCTTAGGGGTCAGCCCTGACAGGAAATCAAAGGAAACAAGATCAAAGAAATGAATGCTGTAGCACACATTAATGGGCTACAGGAAAAGGCAGGATCAGGTAGAAAATGAATAAAAAAATGAGTCTGCCTCCTACCGGATCTGCTGCTCTACCTCAGCTGTTTACAATGGTAATGACTAATACATTGGCATGCTAGTTTCAATTTACTGTAATTGTGGCTCTCACATATGGTACTCTGCCCATCCCACAGTGCCAAGACCAGCCTCATTCACATTTCTATTCAGGGACGGAAGGAGTGTCATGCTATATTACCCAGATGGATTAAGAGTAGTTTTTCCAGATTAAAAGGTTACTGATTTACAATAAGTTAAATGACTGACAGTCTGTCAAGGTTCAGAATCCTCTGGTTTCTCGATTCAATAATATTGAACAGCTAGTTTATAGTATCTGAATAGGAGAAACATCAGGAATCAGGGCTCAGACAATCCTAGAAGAAAATAAACTGTTAGTCTGTGTAAAAAGACTGATTTATTCCAATAGCCAAATTTCAGGGAAAGCCCAATAGCCATATCTCAAGGAAAGGGTGAAGAG
This sequence comes from Pelodiscus sinensis, assembly GCF_052426305.1. NCBI lineage: Eukaryota > Metazoa > Chordata > Testudines > Trionychidae > Pelodiscus > Pelodiscus sinensis. The sequence goes on from NC_143085.1 coordinate 14,192,652, forward strand.
TGGTTCCTTGTTCTGTATAAGATGTCTGAGTTCTGCTATTATTCCAAAGAAGTAACTTACATCCTTGTTTAAAAAAGGCATCAAATATGTTATTTTGAAATAAAACACTGAACAAGGGAAATAGGTTAGTGTCTTAATTTCCTCACACTGCCTTTCCCCTTAGTCTGATGAAGAGGAAGTAAAGTTCCCTCATGCTGGTATTTGCACTTTCTTATCACTCATATCTGAGGCTAGTTTAATTGTTGAGCATATGGAGTTTATTTAGCATTTGACACATAGGAAAGCTGGAGGTTTTCCGGTTCACCAGAACTGCCCTGGGAGTAGAGCACGCCTCCAGGAGTCAATCAGATCTTCTTTCCCTCCCCTCCCTCTTTAGTTCTTCCTTCTCTACGTACATACAAGCCGTTCGTCATCTCTGTGCTTTTGAGCTGGGACTCCAGCAGTAGTAAGGAGCCTGCAGGGCATGCGCTGAGAACAAGCAGGAAGCGTGGAGTACTGAATCAAGCAGCAAAGACCTGAGCTATTTATAGAGTCCACCGTGTTTGCTTAGGAAGAGGGTAAGAGAACTAGAATTCTTAATTATTGCCCGCAAACAAGAGGGCAGAAAGCAACTGGCTGAAGCAACAGCGAACTTGTCTCATTTTCTAAGCGATTGTTCAGTATAATCGAGCTGCTTATTCACAGGGCCATGCCTCCTTTGTTCTTAAATCATATAAAATATAGCACCCAACCCCTGCCTCCCCTCCCCCTCAGCTGGAGCACTTAACACTATCTGCAGCAATAACATTTCATCACAGGAATTCCTTTCTCCTTCCCTAGCTGCAGAGCCCTTCAGGTCCCATTGGCCTTTTCCCGCGTAAACCATCAGGAGCAGGGAGGTCCCCTGAAAAGGATGGCAATGTCCTGAAGGAGGCAGAGACGCACAAAAAAGCCCTTGATAAATCAGGGCTGGTCCCGGCAAGCTAGACCCGCTAAGATCCCCTAGGGTGAAGCCGGGGCCCTGATTTCCTGGCCAGCCCCCAAGTTAACTCCCCTGCCAGCACGCCAGCCTGTTGCCAGAAGTCTCCCCAGCCCCACAACTCCAATGCACAATCGCTGCCCGGCTCCTCCACCAGCGGCAGTGTCGGGAACTAAGCAAAGGGGGGGGAGCCCCACATTGGTGGGCTGCGGAGAGCAGGAGGCTCCCAGGAACGCTGCCCCCGGCCAGGGACTTGCAGCCAGTGCTGGGCCCTTAAGCTAGAGCCCAACATGTTGCGGCGCACAAGGGCCAGCCCGGCCGGCGAGGCACCTCTCCAGCGTGACGAGGGCGGTGGCTGGCCAAGCTGGCCGCTCCCAGCCCCTTCCCGTGGCGGGAGCTGCTGCTGCCGCCTTCCTCCGGGTGAGAGCCGCGCTTCAAGGCAAGGGGCCGAGGCTGCCGAGTCCTCTCCTGCTCCAGGGCGGGGAGCGGGGCCCGCTGCGGCTGGCAGCTCGCCCCTCGTGCAAGCTAGGGCACGTGTCCCGCGGCCAAGAGGGTCCCGGACTCACCCATCATGAAGCGCCCGCATGACCCCTGGCAGCGGCCGCTGCAGCATCCATGACACGCTTCCGAGCCAGGCGCCTCTGCAGTGTTGTGCTGCACAGAGGCCCGCGGGGAGACTCGGCTGCTCCTGGGCTGTGGCGTGTGCGCCCCGTAGTGGTAGAAACGGGAGGCGGCTCGGATTGCAAGGGGCTGGAGGGAGCCGGGGGCCCTGGCAGATGCCCAGGCCGTGAAAAGGAGCGGTGTACCCTGTGCACTGGAGCGATTGGCAGACAGCGCTTAGTACGTGCCTCAGCATCTCTAGGCTTGGCTGGCAGTTCATAGCCCCCATATCCGTGGGTTGGCTGCCTCAGTTATGAAGCTAAAAAGTGATTTGAACCACAGCTCCAGTTTCACTAATTAGGCACTGTTGGCCCAGCTCTGCAGGGCGTGTGTGGGGGTCCTGAATTGTGTATGTGGGATAGGTTAGCTGAGTGGATCCCAGGATATTAGAGAGACAAGGTGGGTGAGGTAGCAGCTTTTAGTAGATCAACTTCTGTTCAAGCCACACAGCGGCTTTTTGTGCTCTACACAGCTTTCAGCAAAGGGGCCATGTCGACACAGCTATGTGGCTAAAAGTTGGGCAGCGCAGTGAAGTGTTTGTCAAAATACTTCCACCCCCTGAGTGACATTCACATTGTTGACAGGAGAGAGCTCCTGCCCCAACAAGGGGTTGTTCATTGACCCTTGCCCCCAGCAAAATTTTTGTCTTTCAGGGGAAAGAGGGTGTGAACACCTCTCAGGCCCTTCAGCGAAGGCAGGAGGCAAAGGAGGCAATTGCTGGGAAAGAATGGTTTGGCGTATTTGGCATGGCCCTGAGAGCTGACTGCCCCAGGCTCCATTCCTCCCACCTGAGGCCTTGTCCTTTGTAGGAGCACAGAGTCCCCTCCCCTCCCACCGCAACCAGGGGCCTGTGGAAGCTGTTTCCTCTGTTGACACTTCTGCACAATGAAAGTTTTGTAACTCAGTTGCCAGTGTGGGCTGAGGTTACAGCTACCTAACAGCCTGGATCAGGATCCAAGATCAATGCACTGGGAGTAACTTTAGTAGTTTAGTGAAGACCCCTAAATTGCCCACAGAACAACCTCCCAAATGTTTTGTGCTCAGGGCTGGCCCGAGCCATTTTGGCACCCCAGGTGGGTGGCACCAACCAGGTGCACGGTGCATGCGTGAGCCTGCCTCCAGGGTGCGTGGGCCCACCTCCAGCCGCATGTGCAAGCCTCTTTGTGCACGGCACATGCGCGAGCCCACCCTCGGGGCACGCAGGCGGGTGCACAGCTCATGCGCTACCTGGCCACTGCCACTGGCGCACAGCCCAGGGCCGCCCGGGTGGGCCGCGCCTGGCTGTGCAGGGCCCTGCAGCCGTGCGGGGAAGAGCACTGTAGGGGTTAACGCAGCTCCCACCCCAGGCGGCCACTGCAGCCCTTCGGGAGCTGCAGCGCACCCCTTAAAGGTGCCATCAGGCACCCCCCATTGGTTGACACCCCGGGCAGCTGCCTGGCTCGCCCATCCTTAGTCCGACCCTGTTTGTGCTCATCATCAAAAGCAAGCTTGCCAGAACAACAGAGGCAAAACTTGCTACAAATAATCAACATCCCCAAACAACACATCTTTCAAGATCTGTGGGTTCTACAAATGCCTGTCACAACATGTGATATACCTTCAGCCCCACAATAACAATGTGGGTGAAACAGATAATCCCTACGCTCTTGAATGAGCATACACCGAAAACCAATAAAACACAAAACAGCCTCCAGGATTGTCCTAGTGTCTCCAGGAATTAATCTTTAATTACAGATTATGTCATGTGATGAAACCTCAAGGAATATGTTCAAGTAAAATTGACAGTACTGCTTATGAGTGAATATTTTTCACAAAGCTGTCATTCCATATTTTACCTCTCAGTCCTCATTCTCAAAGGAAACCTGCACAACACTTTCAAAAGATGAGCCTGGAAGTTTAAATTCATTACTCTACCAGACACCAAAATCATGGACTGAACAGAGACACTGAATTTATGGGTTTTTACAACAATTTGAAACCCACTAACCCCTTCTTTTTGTCCTGTGACTGCAAAGGTATTAACAAGTGACTCCACCTTGCATGATCCCTTACAATATGTGCTAACTACTTTCGCTAAACCATCTGTTGCACTTTCAGTTTGCTGTGACCCTGCAAATTCCTTTCCCACACCTGAAGAAGAACTCTGTGTAGCTCAAAAGCTTCTCTCTTTCATCACTGGAAGCTGGTCCAATAAAAGGTATTTTATTTACCTTGTCATTGTTGGGAGGTAGGCATTTCCATTGAGCTAACCATAAGTGTACCCAGTAAGCTATGCACTTGTGCAGCCACTTAGGAGAGATTCCACTGCCACCCAGCTGGTTAGCAGAGCACCTACAGCTAGGTTTTGTATATCTATTGGTGGTGCACATTCACATATACCTCAGTGCTCATAAAAATTGTTCCACACATGGATGGGAAAAAATCTGCCAATGGATGGAAAAGGTAAGAGGGGAATATTGTTCACTATGCATGCTCTGCATGCTCAATATCTGAGCATGCAGAGTCTTCTCATTTACACCAGAAGAGTGGGGTACTCCAAGCCTAGCATGATGGTATGAGAGGGCAAGAAGATGGCATGACAGTATTACCAAACTTAACTTCTGAAACAAGAAAACACAGGCACCTCTCTTGTTTTTCTGCTTTGTTATAAATGCAAAACTCAGTCTACATTTATGAAAGATGTCCTAAAAATGCTGAATGTTTCCAGGAATGTTGGGTTAATTTTTTTCCATAGCTGAACCTAGGGTTGACTTATGGTTTCACACTAGTTTGCATTATTCCACAATTTTGTTACAAAACAAGCTCTCTGATTTCAGTTGAGTTTTGTGTTGCAGTTTAGTTAATGACAATCCCATCAGTAGGGAATGTACTTTATTCAGAATGAAAGAAAGCCCCATTGGATCAATTACCCAGGGCTTTCTAGAGCAAATCCAACTGCCCAAACTCTGTTCAACCAAACAGCGGATAGGTCCCCAAATGTTGCACTGACTGAAGCTATACTCCTTTGTTGTCTGCTAAGCCCTACAAAGTCTACCAAAATCTGTGAGACTGAAGCTCTTGTCTGCTAAAATCAGCAAACCTTTCATTTTAAAAAACAGAGTTATCTGAATTTTCACATTTACAAAGATTCTGGGTGTCTTGTGAGAGCCATAAAACTGAGGTTTTACTGTTTGATATTTTCTGATATGGCCTGGGTGTATATTTCCCCACGGTACCCCAACATGCCTTGGTAGCTAAAACTAGTCCCGAAACCGGCCTTAGCGTGCCAACTTAATTTACCGAGGAAGTGCTTAGATACTACAGGCAGTCCCCGGGTTACGTACAAGATAGGGACTGTAGGTTTGTTCTTAAGTTGAATTTGTATGTAAGTCGGAACTGGTACATATTGTAGGGGAAACTCTAGCCAAACATTTTTTTTAGTTTTGGATAGCATAGGGAAAGGTTAACTCCCCTCTAATGTTTGTTTTGCTGTCTGTTCCCCTGTTCAGAAGATTTCACATCTATTTCTGTCCCTGTGACAAACTCAGGACTAAAGGAGTAACTCATCAAATACCAAACAGCTCTGCACCATGCTTTGAGCTAATAGCTTTATTTCCACACACCACCCAGAGTTCTAGGAGGAGGGTCCTTTTTTTGCTAACACAATGAGGCCAGCACTTTGTTTGTTTTGGTGGAGTCTTTGTTTGCCCAGGGAGCCCAGCATGTATAGGGGGAGGAGGGGCGGAGAGGCTGCTTTTGTCTGCTGTTCTGCAGCCTGTTGCTCAGGGGAGGGGGCAGCCTGTTGCTGGCAGGGGGGAGGGGGGAGGCGTGCAGGATGCGAGGCCGCGGGGGGGGGGGGGGGGAGAGGGCGTGGGGAGGCACTTTTCCTCTGCCCGGCAGCTCTGCGGGATCCCTGTCCCTGTGGCCAGCTGCTGCAGGCAGAGGCCAGTTGGAGCCGGCCGAAGAGGAGGAGAAGGTGGATTCTAGGACCCAGGTGAGCGAGCCCCGGGGACGCTGCTGCGCTCCGGGAGCCCGGCATGTATAGAGGGGAGGAGGGGCAGAGAGGCTGCTTTTGTCTGTTCGGCAGCCTGTTGCTCAGGGGAGGGGGCAGCCTGTTGCTGGCAGGGGGGTGGGAGGGGCAGCGGGCGTGGGGAGGCACATTTCCTCTGCCCGGCAGCTCTGCGGGACCCCAGTCGGAGCCGGCCCGAGGAGGATCCTAGGACCCAGGTGAGCGAGCCCCGGGAATGCTGCTGCGCATGTGCGGGAGTTGCCTCACCTCGTTCGTATCTAGGGATCCGACATAAGTCGGATCCATGTAAGTCGGGGACTGCCTGTATACTCATGACTGGTATAAAAAAAACCTGGAAATAGACAGATAGGTGAAAATCCCTTCTCTTCCAGACAGCATGCCCACATCACACATCATAGAAAGAGATGACTTCCTTTTTTTTTTTCAAATCTGCTGATGAAATTAAATTTGTAGCTGTAGATATTGGTCCAGTCACATAAGGTGATTTCTTTGGTTTTCCCAGTATAAAATAAATCACAATATTTTTTTACTACCAGATACCATTTGGTTCTTGGATGGCCTGGATAGCCACTGCCAAGTCCTGATTTCTACCTACCTTTGTCTGTTTGCAGCTCTGAGCTCCAGTGTTGATCTAGAGCTGAAATCCAATCAGATCTTGATCAGGAAGTACCTAAACTTCCTGTCCTGGGATGGGGAGGAACAGTGGGTGGAATAGATAAGTCATATGGAGGAAACTTAACTTAGACCACAAGCTGCTATTTAGTTTTTCATTAGACTTATCCCTTATTATGCTGTGTGTAAAACACTTTCTCTAGGCTTTTAACTGCTTTTTTCCCCCTTATTGCAGAGAAAAAAAGTTTAATAAAGTTGTGTAAACAGTAACAAAAATGCTGAGTAAGAAATATCAATGTTCTCGAGTTGGAATGGAGAGGACCAAGTTTCACCAATATTTAGCGATCCTCATCTCAGTTGTTAGGATTGTCCCTAAGGCTATGGCTACACTGTAGCTTTCTTCCGGAAAAGCTTATGCTTATGTGGAATATTGCCGTGCTTCATTTGCATAATTAATTAGCAGCTGCTTTTGCGCAAGAAGCTTTTGTGCAAAAGTGGCTGCTAATTAATTATAAAAATGAAGCACGGCGATATTCCATGCCGCGCTTTGTTTGCATAAGCTTTTCTGGAACAAGGCTACAGTGTAGCCGTAGCCTCAATGTTCACACTACCACTGTACTCTTCCTGAACAGGCCAGAAGAAAAGAAGTAGAAAAGCTAAATACAGTAGCTGGTGTTGGACTAGAGAGAGGCTAACCAAAGCACCCCCATTGTTGTATGAGGGATCCTGTAAAATTGCCTATATTTAGACAAATCAGTGGCTGGCGCTGGGGGGGAAGTGGAAAAGTGATATGGTAAAGATATAGAGGTAGATATTACCATATCCGAAGTAAAAGCCAAACTTGAACAGCTTAATGGGAGTAAATCGGGGGGCCCAGATAATCTTCATCCAAGAATATTAAAGGAACTGGCACATGAACTTGCAAGTCCATTACCAAAAATTTTTAATAAATCTCTAAACTCAGGGGTTGTACCATTTGACTGGAGAATTGCTAATATAGTTCCGATTTTTAAGAAAGGGAAAAAAAAGCGACCCGGGTAACTATAGGCCTGTTAGTTTGACATCTGTAGTATGTAAGATCCTGGAAAAAATTTTGAAGGAGAAAGTAGTTAGAGACATTGAGGCTAATGGCAATTGGGACAAATTACAACATGGTTTTACAAAAGGTAGATCATGCCAAACCAACCTGATCTCCTTTTTTGAGAAAGTAACAGATTTTTTATATAAAGGAAATGCAGTGGATCTAATCTACCTCGACTTTAGTAAGGCATTTGATACAGTACCACATGGGGAATTATTTGTTAAATTGGAAAAGATAGGGATTAATATGAAAGTGTAGGGATAACATATTAATGTATTGAAAATGATTCCTCCAAATGGAAGTGACTCCCCATAATTTGTTCCCCACAACTGAAAGTGTTTAGATTTATTATTAATTCTTCTTCTTATTATTATTATTATTATTTGTTAAGATTGTTAAATGTTTAGATTTATTATTATTATTGCCCCTTTAGAATATAATGTATTAGGTCATGTAACTTAGAACTGTTAAGAATATAATCAAGGGGCTGCTTGAAATTGACATTGCAGAAATACATTGTAACAATGCATTGGCAAGGCACTAACTCTGCTATGGGAGCCAAGCCCTGTAATTGACTAAGGGCATTGTTACATAATTGACGCCCATTCAGAGAATGTTTTAAGCAATACCACCCAGGAACTTTTGTAACTACAACTTTTATTATTATACAAAATACTGTATGGGAAACATTAATTAGGGAATGTATGTAAGAGAGAGAGAGAGTGCTTGGACGATGAATGAATGGTTCTGAGAGGTGCCAGCCTGAGAATACAGCAACAAAGGGCTGAAGAAGGCGTCAGGTGCCAGTGCAACCAAAAGGTGTCAAGTGGAGAAAACCAAGTACTGGAGGTCCACCCGATGAGATCACTGATGAGCACCTGGCAGCCACCCTGGAGACATCAGCATGATGCAGCAATTTCCATAGACTGGCTTAGGAAAAAATTCCTATAAGAACTGGACTAAAAAACTATGGAATCAGAGTCCAAGGTTCTGCTGCCAGCCTACCAGGAGCTTCAGATGCGCATCTGATCAGGACTTCGCTCCCCACTACCATCACTTGTGTACAGAATACCTGGCCAGTATTCTGTCACAAGCAACTTCCAGGCTGGTAACTATAACAAATACACAGAACCTGAATGAATGTATGAATGAATGTTTATATGTATATGGGTTAAGTAGTTAAACAATGTTGTTTGCTTCTATCTTTTCTTTATTTTTTTATTATCTTTACAATAAATGTGGCTTTTTGCCTTATCCCCCTCATAAGATCCTGCTTGCTTTTATTTGGTATAACAAAAGTTGAGAGGTGGATAAGCAATTGGTTAAAGAGGAGACTACAGCGGGTCATATTGAAAGGTGAACTGTCGGGTTGGAGGAAGGTTACTAGCAGAGTTCCTCAGGGATCAGTTTTGGGGCCAATTTTATTTAATCTTTTTATTGCTGATCTTGGCATCAAAAGTGGAAGTGTCCTAATAAAATTTGCGGATGACATAAAGTTGGGAGCTATTGCCAATTCAGAAAAGGATCGGGATATCATATAGGAAGATCTGGATGATCTTGTAAATTGGAGTGATAGCAATAGGATGAAATTTAATAGTGAGAAGTGTAAGGTTATGCATTTAGGGATTAATAACAAGAATTTTAGTTATAAGCTGGGGACACTTCAGTTGGAAGTAACGGAGGAGGAGAAGGACCTCGGAGTCCTGGTTGATTATAGAATGACTATGAGCCGCCATTGTGACATGGCCATGAAAAAGGCTAATACGATCTTGGGATGTATTAGGCGAGGTATTTCCAGTAGGGATAAGGAGGTGTTAGTGCCATTATACAAGGCATTGGTGAGACCCCATTTGGAATACTGTGTGCAGTTCTGGTCTCCCATGTTTAAGAAGGATGAATTCAAACTGGAACAGGTACAAAGAAGGGCCACTAGGATGATCCGAGGAATGGAAAACCTGTCTTATGAAAGGAGACTCGAGGAGCTTGGCTTGTTTACCTTAACCAAAAGAAGGCTGAGGCGGGACATGATTGCACTTTTTAAATATATTAGAGGGATAAATACCAGGGAGGGAGATGAATTATTTAAGCTTAATACCAATGTGGACACAAGAACAAATGGATATAAGCTGTCTAGTAGGAAGTTTAGACTTGAGATTAGACAAAGGTTTCTAACCATTAGAGGAGTGAGGTTCTGGAACGGCCTTCCAAGGGAAGTACTGGGGGCAAAAGATCTATCTGGTTTCAAGATTAAACTAGATGGGTTTATGAAGGGGATGGTTTGATGAGATAACATGATCTTGGTAACTAATTGACCATTCATTATCAGTGGGAAATAGGTCACTGGAGGGATGATAGAAGTTACTATAGAGAACTTTCTGGGTGTCTGGCTGATGAGTCTTGCCCACATGCTCAGGGTTTAGCTGATCGCCATATTTGGGGTCGGGAAGGAATTTTCCTCCAGGGTAGATTGGCAGAGGCCCTGGAAGTTTTTTGCCTTCCTCTGTAGCATGGGGTACAGATCACAGCTGGAGGATTCTCTGCATCTTGGGGTCTTCAAAGTATTTGAAGGCTTCGATATCTGAGATATAAGTGAGAGGATTATTCTGGGAGGGGTGGGTGAGATTCTGTGGCCTGCACTGTGCAGGGGGTCAGACTAGATGATCATAATGGTCCCTTCTGACCTTAAAGTCTATGAGTCTAAGTGGCAGAGCTCTAGGGATTAGGGCTGGCACCTGGGGGGAGGGGGGGCTCTTAGGGCTGGGACTTTTGTTGCACCAGTAATATATTATTTACATATCTGCATATTCATTATTTGCTGTGCTGATCAGAAGTTGCACCACACCACCTGGGAACAGCTGTCTTAGCAGCATGAGAGCATGTGTGTGGCTTACACGAATGCCACTGAGCACATCATTATCACCATGAAGGAGTCCAGCAGCTGTCCCCCATGCCCGCTTCTTCCCAAGTCCCCCCAGCACCCGTCCCTGTCCCGCCCCCCAGCTTCTACTCCTAGCCCCCCCAGGGCCACCAAGAGCCCCGCACACAAAGCAGATGCCACTCTCTGCTCCATCCCTGAGCCCCTCCTTCCCTCTCTTCCCCCTCCTCTCCTTCCTGGGTTCTTTCTCCCGTCCCTCCCCAGTTCTAGATTCCCCAATTAAAAATCAGAGAGTGTATTATTTCAAACAAAAAGTCTGGTTTATTTGGTCTTCAAGGAGAGTGGGAAAGGGAGGGCTGGGGGAGGAAAGGCACACAGAGGCAATGCAGAGGCTCCTTGTGGTGAGGCCCAGGGAAGAGACTCACAGTTGGTCTTGCCTTAAACTCTCCCTCAGGACCTCTGGATGCCCACAACCTTCTGATGGGCTTGCCATATGGCAGTGGAGCACAGCTGCCAGAAGCCCTTTGCAAGCTGCTTGGCCTCTGCCCTCCACCTTGGCAGGAAAGTCTCCCCTTTTTTCGCAAAGATTGTGGAGGACAGCAGAGGCCACCACCACCACCTGGGTGATGTTCTCATTGCCAAGGCCCAAATGGGTAAGGAGACACTGGAACTTCCCTCTGAGGCAGCCAGAGGCGCTCTCTACCATGATATGACATCTGCTCAGTCTGGCGTTGAACCATTTGTTGGTGGGTCTAGGTGTCCTTTGTAGAGCTTCATGAGCCAGGGGAGCAAAGGATAGGCTGTGTCATCCACAATGCACATAGCCATGTCCCTGTCCCCAACCTTGATGGTGCGGTTGGAGGGAAAAAGTACCGGCGTGCACTCTCTGGAAGAGGCTAAAGCTCCTAAAGATGTGGGCATTGTGTGCCTTCCCCAACCACCCAATGTTAATGTCCATGAAGCAGCCTCAATGATCCATGAGGGCCTGCAGGACCATAGAAATATACCCATCGGGAGCCCGGATGGGGATGTGGATGCCATCAATGCTCCCCCCCTCACACACACACACACAGTTGAGGAAGCCCAATGTTGGAGTCCATGTCACTCAGAATGGCATTGATGGCCCTCACCACCTATAGAATCACAGGGTTGCCAGAGTCCTTGGGAGTTCCCCGAGCCCAAGCCCCTTCCCACAACAGGAACAACCCCAACTACCCCATCCCTGGCAGGACTTTGTGAAGGCAGGACTGAAAAATCTTCTGAGAGGGAGAATCCACAACCCCCCTTCCCTAGGGAAGCCATTGCAGTGCTTCTCCACCCTTCTAGGACAACAATAAGAGAGTCATACCTGCATGATCACAGCACCAATGGTCTATCTCCCCATGCCAAACTGGTTCCTCACAGAGCAGTAGCTATCTGGTGTAGTGAGCTTCCAAAGTGTAATGGCGATGGGCTTCTGGAGGGGGATGGCAGGTCACATGCAGGTGTCCTATTGCTGGAAGGCAGGGTGAGCCACTCACAGAGATCCAGGAAGGTGGCCTTCTGCATGTGGAAGTTCTGGAACCATTGCTGGTCGTCCCACCACTCCATGACAGTCCAGTCCCACCAACCAATACTGGTCTGTCGTCGCCTGAAGCGACATTGCACAGTGTGTGTGGTGGGAGATGGGATGTGAGGGACTGTGGTGCATTACGAGCACTTGGGTTTGGGTAAGAAGGCTCCCCATGCCAGGCTGGTCATCATCCTCAAGCAGTGCCACAAGGGCAGCCTGCATAAACTGCACTAGGAACTGCAGCAGCAGGTCCTGCTCCATGGTAGAAGGACGGTGGTGATTGCCAGGGCAATCAGAACACGCGGTGTGGTGTTTGCTGTTCCTCAAGGAGGTAGGCAATGGAGAAGAGTCTGAGACATGACTGTAGTGAGGGGCCCCTTTAAGAACAAGCCTCAGATAGGCTCAGGCAACAGCTCCAGGAAGTGACTGCTGTCCTGGTGCCCTGCCCCGAGTGCTTCTCGGGAGTCTTAAATGCGATTCAGGCTCCAATCAGTGTGGATGCGTTATATCGAAATAGTTATTTCAGTGCTATTTTGATGGGCATTTGTAGTGTGGATGTGTTATTTCAAAATAGTTATTTTGGGAATTATAATTATGAAATCACTTATTTTGAAATACTGTAACGCTGTAGTGTAGATGTGATCTAAGGTGGTAACAGGAGTCTGTCTTTTCTTCCTCCTTCCCTCATAACCTGCCCTCTGTTTTTGCCCACAGGTATCCCTTGAAACTTCTCCCCTCCTCATGACCACTTGGCTTGGCTATTCTTTATTTCTCCATGCAGCTGATTCACCCAACAACATAATATTCCATTAGTACAGAAAGGGTTAGGCTCCCCAAGCTGAGAACAGTACTAGTAGCAATGGGAATACACAAGCTCTCTTTCCTGTAAGGATATAATCCTTCATGCAACCAGGGCCGGCTTTAGGAAGTGAGGGGCCCAATTTGAACAATTTCAACAGGGCCCCGCAGCAATTTTGGTTGATCAAAAAAAAGGCACACAAAAAATCCCCCGCCAACACACACACACTCCCTCCCGCGGTGCAGGAAAACCCTGCACTAAACTCACACCTCCTGCGGCGCAGGCAGCCAACGCACTCCTCCCCCGGGGCTGACATGCCCTCCCACAGCGCGCCTGCCCAGCACACTTCCGGGTTCAGGGCACGGGGCCCCTTTAGGCACAGAGCCCGATTCAGGGGAATCGGGCGAATTGGCCAAAGGCCGGCCCTGCATGCAACCAGAGCATGTAAGGACCTAATCCTACATACAACCAGAGCAATCATGTCTTTGAATACAATGGGCCCAAGTTGCCTTTGACTTATAAACTCATAGGCTACGTCTAGACTGGCATGATTTTCCAGAAATGCTTTTAACGGAAAAGTTTTCCGTTAAAAGCATTTGTGGAAAAGAGCATCTAGATTGGCACAGATGCTTTTCTGCAAAAGCACTTTTTGCGGAAAAGCGTCCATGGCCAATCTAGATGCGCTTTTGCACAAAAAAGCCCCGATTGCCATTTTTGTGATCGGGGCTTTTTTGCACAAAACAAATCTGAGCTGTCAACACTGGCCCTTTTGCACAAAAGTTTTGCGCAAAAGGGACTTTTGCCCAAACAGGAGCAGCATAGTATTTCCGCAAAAAGCACTGATTTCTTACAGTAGGAAGTCAGTGCTTTTGCAGAAATTCAAGCGGCCAGTGTAGACAGCTGGCAAGTTTTTCCGGAAAAGCGTCTGATTTTCTGGAAAAACTGGCCAGTCTAGACAAAGCCATTTATGTGTACCACCTTCACTTTTGGCCCAAAAGCAGAAGTGCTGTGTAAGATGGTATAATGTACAGACTCCCTTTCATTCCGTCAGGCTACCTTAGCCTAACATTCACACACTCTGCTAAGGTATAGAGGAGGCACCTTGTTGAACTTAGATGCTGAGGAGCTGGAAGAAAGTAAATTTTAGAACCTTCCACCTCACTTTAAACGATACTTTCTAGCTTCTTACAGATTCTCAGTATGTAAATTACAATGAATGTCCTCAAACATTTCGTAGAATGGGAGTAAGTAGATCTAGGGGAAGTGTAGCCTAACTTTCACCATCTTACACACTATATATGAATTTGACCGTTTGTGTACACATCTGCTGATGGAGATCTGGAAAAGTCTCCTCTCTCCAACTGAGCTGAGAAATCTCAGTGAGAAAAGCTGTATTTCCTATGAGCTAACATTTTCTCCTCTGAAAATAAAAGCAAGTTCTGAGTCTGGTTTGTGATCAGGACAAACAGAGGTCTCAGAGGCATAAAATAACAGGAGACAACCAGTAGTTCACAAGAGAGGAAGGATGGTCCAGTAGTTAGGACTAGGACTTAGAGTTCTGGGTAAAGTCTCCTGCATTGCCACAGACTTCCTATGTGGCATTGAACAAGTTCTTTAACTTCTCTGTGCCTCATTTCCTGTCTGCACCTGGGTGTTGAGAGACTAATGATTGTGAGGTATTCACATACTCCAACTGGATTCCAAATCTGTCCAAGAAAATCTAATTGCACTACTCTTTCCAACTTTGTTTTGGGAAAATTTCACAAAGATTCATGTACAGTTTTCTTGTTTATTTATGTGTTATTGCTGTGAGCTCTGATTGTTGCTAGCTTACCATCCAATAACTAAATTGTCTGCATAACAATATTGTAACAAATTGCAAACAATCTGCAAACTAACATTCCTGTAATGAAAAAAATTGTGACTCAATGCAAACAACAAATATGCTCAAGAATTTTGTGACGTGTTTGGATGACTCACCAGCTGTGGGAGAGGGGGCGTGAATTCACTGCAGAAATAATTCTTTTTTAATTATTTGCCCACTTCCACCTGACATGCAACAGAACAGTTTTAATTTCTTCCAGTAGATGGCAGTGTTGCACTTACACTACTGTCTTCCAAGAAACACTTCAAGAGCTCCAACTCAATAATTTAACTAATTCTCCTTATTTCCTTATGGAAATCCAGATGTTTTGGTATAAACATATAAATGAATAAAATCCCTTGGCTTTCCATATATTTCTTTAACCAGACACTATTGTATCAAAACCTACTGTGTCTAAAGTTACCATTATTTATAGATATTGTTTCTACAGACTTTTCTTTTGCTTGCTGTGGTTGTCCTTGCAGACACCTCAGCTATCCTGCTATGGAGCTGGAGCTGCATCTGGGCAGTCTACGGCTATTGCAGCTTGTGCTGCACCTCATGCAGCAGTTTCTGCAGGCTGTCTCCCAGGCCCTGCAGGAACACAACCTCCAGCTCCTCTTGGAGACCCTTGGCTCTCTGTAGGCACAGCTCATGCTGCTGGATCCTGCCTTTCCTCTCCTGCACACCATGCACTGCCGCTTCTGGTGTCTGGCGCCGAGGCAGACTGGTGGGAATGGAACGGTGCAGCAATCAGCAATAGCTCCAGAATTTTTGGATGAGGAAAGACATCTTTCTGAAGCTCTGTGAGTGGCTTCCCCCTGTCCTCAGGTGATGGGACACTCACATGAAACTCGCCATCCCCTCCAAAAGCAGGTCACCACAGCCATGTGGAAGCTCACCAGGCCGGAGAGCTACCAAACCATTGGGAACCAATTTGGCGAGGGGAGATTGACCGTTGGGGCCCTGCAGGTGTGGCAGTCTCAGGATACTGTCCCAGGAGGGGGGTGGACTGCTGGAGTGGGGTTCCTTAGGGAAAGTGGTGGTGGAGGTGCAAGCCCCGACCCCAGGAGGTTTTTCTGTCATGCCCTCAGAAAGCCCTGCCAGGGGATGGGGTAAGTGGGCGGGGGGTTGCTCCTGGAGTGTGGTGGGGAGACGGGGAGGTTTGGATCTCAGGACCTCCCGAGGGCTCTGGCCACCTTGTGATTCTCTGTTTGTTTGGCTTCTTCTCCAGGTAGTGCAGGGCATCAACACCATCTTGCTGCACAGGGTCATCCACTTTGGCAATATAGACGCCATCGTCACCAGCTTTGCCAACATGGGCTTCCCCAACTACGGAAGGGCTATTGATGGCACCCACATTCCCATCCAGGCACCCAACCACCAGGCATCTGTCTTCATCAACCAGAAGGGATACTTCTCAGTGATGCTGAAGGCCATCACAGACCACAGGGGCCAGTTTACAGACATCTATATCAGGAGGCCCGTGCCTTCCACAAGCCCCATGTGTTCCATAAGCTGCACTCCAGAACTTTTTTCCCCTTTTTCAGGGTCAGGGATGTGGACATGCCCATGGTGGGTGATGTGACCTGCCCTCTCTTGCCCTGGTTCATGAAGCCGTACACCAGCCACCTTGACTCGGCCACCTAGGGAACAGTTCAACACCAGGCTCAGCAGGGACCACATGGTCAGTGAGGGCACCGTCAGGTGTCTGAAAGCGCAGTTCAGATGCCTCCTCACCCAGCTATATGTTGGAGAGTGGAACATCCCATGGTGGCTGCATGCTGAGTGCTCCAAAATATTTGAGAGTGGAAGCAGAAGACATTCCTGCCAGGGTATGGGGCAGAGGCTGATTGCATTGGCAGGGCCTTCAAGCAGCCATGCACAGCTGCCATCTGGCAGGCCCATCAGGAGTTATGTGCATCCATGAGGCCCCGAGAGAGAGTCCACTGTCCCCTGGTTCTCCCCACTGGGGGCCTGTGCATCTCCCCTCCCTGCCTTTCCTCCAACACCCCTCCCTTCCCCCACTCCTCTGCAAATACAATAAAAAGACAGTTTTTTTGGAAAAAATAAACTCTGTATTTTTATTTGGGGTCAAAGTAACTGGGGAGGGACTGGGGAAAGAACCTGAGAGAGTGGAGGACAGGGGGAAGAGGGAGGAGAGGGAATGAGAACCTTGTAGGGGGAAGGAGCAGTGAGGAGATGCTCAGGGCTGGGAGTGGTACCTGGCACTGGTGCTCCCCCTCCCATAGGTACGGGGGCCTCAGTGGCCACAGTGGAGAGTATTGTGGGAGGAGTGGGAGTGGGAGCTGGCATTTGCATCATGCTGGCAATGAGGGATTGCACGGCTGCACACATGGTGTGGCCCTGATTCAGCATCTCCCGCCAGGTGTCTTGACGCAGCTGGATGTCTTCCTGCAGTCTTCAGTGGATGGCCTGCTCCAGAGATCAGAGTGCCATGAGGTGCTTCCTCTGGAATTCATCCATGGGTCTCCAGCATCTGCAGGTCCTCAGATTTGGGAGGCTGCCTCAGATGGTGTTGACTGCCCCCCTCTTGCAGCTGCTCCAGCTATGGAGAATAAAGAGATAGTCAGTCATCTCTGCCGCTACTCCTACTGGCTACCTGCTGGTCATTCCCGCCAGCCGCTCTGCTGGCCGCAATGGGTCTGGCTCTGCAGGGATAAAAGACTAATCCGCTGGGGGCAGGGCTTGTCACTATATCCCGGGCTCCAGCCCTGCTGCTCCGGCAGCTGGGCAGTGTGGTCCCTGCTGCTCCAGCCAGTCCCGGAATCTGGTAGCTGGGTAGCACAGTGGCCACACTCCCAGCACCCAGCACAACCCCAAACCCCTGTTCTGAATCCCCCACAATCCAATCACCTTCCCTAAACCCCCCACACTCTACAACCCATTGTCCTGACCCCTACACTCTCCACACCAGTACACTGAGCCCTCCAGCCCCGTGTCCTGACTCCTGGACCCCCCACCCCACCCTCAACCCCCATAGCTCCCAACCTCTGCCTTGATTCCTGCATCCCCACAACACAATCCCTCGCCCTGACTCCTGCATCCCATCACATTCCGCTCTGTGCTGAGCCTCCTGTAGCCCTGAGTCCCTTGCCTTGAACAGTGTTCCGGAATAAGGACTTATGCCCGAGTGGGAGCAGCGTAGCTTTTCCGGAATAGCGGCTGATTTTGTACTGAAGAGTGTCGTTGCTTTTCCGGAAATTCAAGGGCCAGTGTAGACAGCTCGCAGCTTATTCCGGAAAAGCGGCTGATTTTCCGGAATAAGTGGCCCAGTGTAGACACAGCCAATATGTGTACGGGAACCATGATAGGTTGTCATTGTGATGGTGTATGGAAACTGGGGGTCATTTTAGGATATTATGAATACCAATATTGTAAAATTTCAATGAATTGTGCCATACACACCATGTAATGTATCTGCAAGCATGTTATAATTTGCCAAGTATGATGCTCTTGTTCATATGTTTCTATCACCTTTGTATTATAAGTTATAGATATGTGTATATATCTGTGCTTCAAACTTGGGCTATGCTTCTAGGTGATGCCCCCAGCCAATTTGGCATCAGCACTGCCTACCCTGCTTGATGGCCCATAAAAGAACCCATCGAAAGAGTAAAGGGCTACACTTTATGATGCAGGAAGGCATGCAGAGGCATGCCTATGAACAGAACTCTACGGCTTTCAAGTCATGTGTTGGGCAGCTTGTGTTTAGAACAGAGGAAATACAAGCTGCCCTGCAAAAGACTATAAAAGGCAGCTGCATCTCCTCCATTTTTTCTTTAGTCCAGCTTCTTGTCTGTAATCCTGCTCTTTACGTGGGGAGATTAACCTTTCTACAAAGGAAGCTCTGAACAAAGGACTGAATGACCCCTCCAAGCTGTGGATGTATTCCAAAAGTCCTTTCAAACCAGAAAACTCACCAATACTGCTAAGAACCTGATATATGGACTTTGAAGTCTTTGTATGTATGTGATTGTTTTACCATTTATACCTCTCTTCTTGTTCTTTTTTTCCCCTTTATAATAAACCTTTAACTTTATAGGCTAAAATATTGGCTGGCAATCTGGTATTTTGGGTAAGATCCAAACCAATACTGACCTAGCAATATAGCTAACACTTTGGTGTCAGAAGAACATTCTGTATATGTAACAAGTTTTCAAAATAACTTCTCACTATACGGGGCCTCTGTGCTAACAGGTGGTGGTTCACCCAGGACAGGTGGATTAGTGCCTCCACCTACTCTTCTTTGCATTTCCTCATCTTTCCTCCACTGAGGCTCTAATTCAGTGCTGTTCTTAAGCCTGTATGAGTGGTTATACCGCAACACCAGAGGCAAGTTGCTCCTTAAATAGCTTTCTTTTTTCCCCTGCCTATTCCTCCATGACTCACTGGTTTTTGTTTTTTATGTTTGGGGTTTGGGTTTTTTTGGGGGGGGGGAGGGGGGGCTGGTGAGTATTTACATAGGAGGTAGGTCAGGCCCCTGACTACTTCCTTCTCTCCTCTTTTCTGAACCCCCCACGATCTCCCATCTTGATTGTCTTTTCAGTCTTTACCTGGCTCCTTCACCTTTTTTTCTTCTCTCTCTACATGCTGGGAATATCCTAGCTTGTGATAGGACTGTGACATCAGAGACAGGTCCCCCTATTTCTACCTTCCATTTCTCTTCTCAATCTTCCTTGTTTTTCTCTCTCCTCCTTTCTATAGAATTGTCATATCAGAAGAAGTCACAATCCAGAACAGCTCATGACTGAATGGTGGCATGACAACTAGAGGCCACCAACTCATTTCTCATATCCACCTAATCTTTGCTCTTTAATGGGACTGCTCCAAAGGAGGCCAAGTGTCACAGTATGTTTTGCAATAAAGGCAGCTGTCTACAAGGATGGTGTCCTTTCACATAGGCATCCACAACAAATATATATGTCTTAGAGTGTGTCTAGACATAACGTCGACAGAACTCAGCAGTTTTGTCGATGGCTGTAAACCTCATTCAACGAGGAATAACGCCTTTTGTCAACAGAGTTCTGTCGACAGAAGGCGTTATTGCATCTAAACTGTCATGTTGACAAAGCGGCTTGCTTTGTGGACAGAACTGGATGTAGTCTAGATGCTCTTTGTCAACAGAAGCTTTGTTGACAGTATCAGTCGACAAAACTTCTGTCGACAAAAGCCTGTCGTCTAGACATACCCTTAAAGACCAACATGAGGACTTAATCTGGTAATGACTTTTGGTCCCTAACAAATCAAACCTAATTTGAAATAGTGTCCAAGGGGTGAAAGGCTCCATATTCTCTGAACCATCAACTTTCCTCAGCCTAGCTTCCATGTCTGAGATGGTGGGGCCCAATGATTTCAACTGAAGCTGCAAACAGACCTTATATAATTTATATTTGAACATATTTGTGACACTGTAACTCCATATTCTTCACAGTGATATTATTTTGATATGATTATGGCATAATTATGATGCCTTGGGTACAAATGGATCATGTGAGATATGTATCTGTACTTCAAATGTAGTAATGCTTTCTAGACAAGATACTTCCAGTCTAGATAGCTGGTTGGGAAGGGCTTATTAGGGCAAGGAGCCATTAAGGAAAACAAAAACCATTAGGAGAATTTTATCTCCCATCTGGTGAGCCTTCCTGAGACTACTCCAGACAGCTTGTAAGTAATGGCTGCTATAACTCCACAAGGTGTGTCAGAGGGTTCAGTGGTGCTCCAGTTCCAGGTGGCATCCTGAAGAGACATTGTCACTATATTTAAAAACTTTTAATGCACAACTAATTGTATGCAGAATATTATTTATGATTTCTGCAGAATAATAAAGGGAGGTGATTCTTAGAATCAATAAAATGAAAGCATGGAACTGCTTTTTCATCAGCCAGGTCATGCTATGCAAATGAATGGAATCCTCCATGGAAATGCATAGAAACCACTATGCAAATGTATGGAATTTTTTGTACAAATAAATAGAATCTCCTACACAACAATCACCGGGGAAGACTTGTTGGAAGAGAGGGTGAGGGTTCTGATGTGCTTAGCTCATCTGTTTTCCATCTGAATTCTTCAAGTCAGGTTTCTCCCTTATGGCTTCAAGGTCTTGTCCACTGAAGGTCTCATCTGCTAACTTCTGAATTAGGCAATTTCCATATTGAAATCTTACAGCACTGAAACAAATAATAAGAAATCGAAGTCTTGGATGCCACAGACTCTAATTGCCTAATTAAGCCTTCACAAAAGCAGCTGTAAGTATTAAATACAACTGCAAGGAGTAAATTTATTTGCCAGAAGCTGGGAATGAGTGACGGGATGAATCACTTGATGATTCCTTGTTCTGTTCATTCACTCTTGGGCACCTGGCATTGGCCACTAGACAAGATGGACCTTTGACCTGACCCGGTACACCCATTCTTACATTTTTATCAGGAGGTTAGAAATGACGTATAGCAATTAGACATTTGGTGGTATTTTAAATATGCTATCATGGGCTAAATTCTGCTCTCATTTACATGGAGGTAAATCCAGAATGGCTCCAGTTTATTCTGACCTTGTGACTAATTCATCTGATCTAGAAATCTGCTTGGATTTCCTTTTAGAATTTTCTTTTAGACTGAAGTATTTCTAAGGCTTTTGGATGAGATGAGCATGTGGATGGAGATTGCAGAGGATCTTTGACAGATGGTGTGAAATCCTGGCCCCACTGCAGACTATGGTAAAACTGCCACTTATTTAAATATGGTCAAGATTTCACCAGTGCTGTGTATCTCTATTCCCTCAAGAGCTCTTCTGTGTGGGAAAATCTTTCCAGAGTGCTGTGCAGCTTCAGCAGAATGAGGAGGTAAAGGGAGCTGCAGGCAAGAGAGGACAGAGAGTCGCTGTCCTTTCAGCACCATGGAAGGCCACTGCTACTCAGGCTATTTGGCAGATGATGAAGATCTTCAAGGAGCTCAGGTAGGAAAGAGAAAATGCCCCCTTAGTTTGCATTTTTAGGGATTCATCCAGCCATCTGTGCACACTGGGATCAGGATTTAATTATTTAAACTAATAACACTGCAGACAGAAGTAACTGGATGCCCTGGGACTGCAACACTTTCCTACCTGGAGTCACCCCAATAATCAACCTTTCATTTCTAATTCAAAGGAAAGATTTCTGGTCCCACCTGTTCATCCTATATATCCATTTTCACTCCACAGATTTCATTTCCCCCATCCTAATACTTCCAACTCTCTTTCATACACATCCCTTGCTCTCATACACCTCACCAGCTCACATACACAGCATCCTTACTACATCACACCTGCAAATCATCCTTCTTCACCAGTTTCCTCACTCTTCTCACTCCCACCAGCACTTGCACTGCCCACTCTCACACACCTTATCCCAGTGGTACTCACAGTTATATGACTTAGGAGCCACATTTGCAACCACCATTAACCAGAAGAGTTACATGTCACAATACTTCAGTTGAGGCCTAATCAGCATAAAGTAGAGTTGTACCTCAGTGCCTCCCAGCATACCTCATCTTCACCCCCCTATTTACACCAGTACTATATACACATGCTCCTGGCATCCTTCCCCCCCATTCTGCACCCACCAGCATGAGCTTGATTGACCTTTGCACTTGGCATATATCAATTGTAACTACTGAGATCAGTGAAGTTGGAGTGTTGTGAAAAGGCTGCAAAGGAAGAAGGATCAGGCATGCTATATTTTGCTAATGATATTTCTGTTCAGCTTGCTGTCGGTAAAACGTGATTTGGTGGGGGAAGGCGCATGAAGTGGAAGGAGAGAAATGGCAAGTAGCCTTTGTAAAGAACAGGCTGGTTATTACAGCTCATTACAATCTCTATATTAATGCTTCCCCAGCTGAGTGATATGGTTTCCTCTTCTAGACTTACACAAACTTTCACAAGCCCAGTTAATGCACCTGATTCAATACTTAGTCCTTCTACACCTGCAACCAGTGTCAGGGTCACATTCAAAGTTGTTCAACAGAAATAATGTTTAACCTTCTTTCCTTGCAAAGTGAATATTAGAATCACAAAAATTAGAGCTGGCAAAGGACACTGTCACGCACTGTGGTATAAGTGCTTGACAGTGTCACAGTACAGCATTACACAGCAGCATTATTTTGAAATAACAGCCGGTATTCCAAAATAACAATGTGAGCATCTACACAGCAATTCTGTTATTTCAAAATTAATTCAAAATAATGGATGGTTTATTCTGATTTCTGTAAATCTCATTCCACAAGGAGTAACATCTATTCCAAAACAGCTATTTCAGAATAATAGGCATGCGCACGGGGTGTGCCTGGTGTGCCCAGGCACACCCTAATGTTTCACAGGGCCGCCCTGGTGCGCTGGAGAACGGATGCTGTGCAGGGTTTGCCACACATGGGATGGAAGAATCCCAAGCATAGTTACAAGCTGGGGACCAACCAGTTAAGCAGTAGTTCTGCAGAAAAGGGCTTGGGGGTTACAGTGGATGAGAAGCTGGATATAAGTCAACAGTGTGCCCTTGTAGCCAAGAAGGCTAATGGCTTCTTAGGTTGCATTAAGAGGAGCATTGCCAGCAGATCCAGAGATGTCATTATTCCCCTTTTATCGGCTTTGGTGAGGCCACATCTGTAGTATTGTGTCCAGTTCTGGGCCACCCACTACAAAAAGGATGTGGATGCATTGGAGAGGGTCCAGCGGAGGGCAACCAAAATGATTAGGGGGCTGGAGCATATGACTTATGAGGAGAGGCTGAGGGACTTGGGTCTGTTTAGTCTGCAGAAGCGAAGAGTGAGGGGGGATTTGATAGTAGCCTTCAAATTCCTGAAGGGAGGTTCCAAAGAGGATGGAGAGAGGCTGTTCTCAGTAGTGACAGATGACAGAACATGGAGCGATGGTCTCAAGTTGTGGTGGGAGAGGTCCAGGTTGGATATTAGGAAAAACTATTTCACTAAGAGGGTGGTGAAGCACTGGAATGGGTTACCTAGGGAAGTAGTGGAGTCTCCATCCCTAAAGGTGTTTAAGTCTCGGCTTGACAGAGCCCTGGTTGGGTTGATTTAGTTGAGATTGGTCCTGCCTAGAGCAGGGGGCTGGACTTGATGACCTCCTGAGGTCTCTTCCAGTTCTATGATTCTATGACATGTGTGGTTAAAACCAGAGGGTCTTAGGACCCCACGGAAACAGGTGGCAGGGAGCAGAATCGTCACCCCGCCTCCCCAGCAAGCGAGGTAAGTTTAAACCCCAGGCGGGAAGGTGGGGAGGGGGGTGTGCCCGCCCCCGGGCAGGGGATGGGAGCAGCGCGGCTGGGCTTGGGGTGGGAGGGGGGACTGGGGTCGGGAGCAGCACGGCTGGGCTCGGGGCAGGGGGTCGGGCTCGGGGCGGAGGGGAGGCCTGGGGTCGGGGTCAGGAGCAGCACGGCTGGGCTTGGAGTGGGGAGGCGGGGGTGGGAGCAGCATGGCTGGGCCTGAGGCGGGGGGGAGTCGGGGGCAGCACGGCTGGGCTTGGGGTGTTGGGGGGGTCGGGCTCGGGGCAGGGAGCAGCACGGCTGGGCTCGGGATGGGAGGGGCCCAGGGACGGGGGCAATGCGGCTGGCCTGGGGTGGGGAGGGGAAGGGTCGGGGGCAATGCGGCTGGCCCCCGCTCCCTCAGAGCTGCTTCCCATCCCCCCTTCCTCCCAGCCCCCCTCTTCCTCCCTGCCAACCCTGCGTTCCTCAACCCCCCTCCAGCTCTGCTTCCTGCTCCCCCTTCTTCCTGGCAGCTCCCCCCTCCCCACTAGAGGCTCCCAGTGCCGATTGTACCCCACCTTCCAGTCATTCCCCCTGCCACTGCCAGGCTTCAGTGTGGCACCCAGCCAGAAAACCAGAAAATACCAGACATTGCATGTGTCGGGTATTTTCTGGATTTTTTTTTTACCAGACAGAAGCCCCAAAAACCGGACTGTCTGGTAGAAAACTGGACACCTGGCAACCCTATGAGTCAGACCCGGAGCAGGCACCAAGTGATGGGGACTGCCGGAACTTTGGGAACCAGAGACTGCGGGGTGGGGGTTTGTGGCCCAAAAGGAGGCTGAGAAACCTAAGAAAGACAGAGTAGGAGGAGCACCAGAAGGGTGACAGTCAGGGTGACCCTAGAACTCTGTTACAGACCAGCTGGCAGCTGCTGGAGGAGGAGGGAAAAATAGGGGGAAAGAGTCAGAGAGGAAGGGGCTTGTGCTGAGGGGAGGAGGGCAGGCCAGGAGAAGAAAGGGAAAGGCACCAAGGGACAGAGTGGAGGAGAGACAGAAATGCCAGGGGGCCAAGTGGAGACAATGAGGAAAAGGGCAGGAGGGGACATGTCAGTGAGAGGGGGGACAGGATGATGTTAGGAGAGGAGAGGATAAGAGTTTTGGGGGGCTAGAGGAGAGAAGGGGAAGTACCGGGAGAAGGCTTGAAAGAAGGGGTGGGCATGAGGAAGGCAGGGATGGAGCAAGGCATGTGTGAGGGCATGGGGGACTGAGTGGAATGGGGGCAGAGGATGGTGAGGGGGTGGGCATCAGGGAAAAAGAGGGCAAAGGGGGCACGGGCAGTGAGGGAAGGGGGAGGCATCAGGAGGGTACAAGGCTAAGGGAAGGTGCAGGTGCCAGGGGATTCTGGAGGTGAAACAGAAGGGCAGACACCTGCAGGGGAGGGACCAGCACCAGAGGAGAGAGGCAGGGCAGGTGTGTAGTGGGAGGTGTTAGGAGAGGGGATGAGGAGGGGTAGCTCACATGATCAGAGTGGGCACAGGGGGGAGGGAAGGGCTGGTGGAGGGGGAGCAGGTCTCAGGAAGGCTAAGGGCAATGAGAAGGGCAGGAGTCAGGACAGCAGAGGTGGGTGAGGTGTTGGAGGGGGGTCAGCAGGCACCAGGGGAGCTGATGGAGCAAGGGGAGGAGATGTGGCAGCAGAGGGAAAGGGTAGAGGTTTCTAAGATACTTATTAATAACTTGGGTGCCACAGTGGCACATCCAAACAAGCCACAAACTTAGTACTGGTGCACAACACAACATTTATTGTGCTCATGGGAGGAAACTCTTAGAGGGGATTCTTCCCCCAGCCTCTCCAACCCCGAGTTAATGTCACACACATTGGGTTAAAGGAATTGCAGGGTAGTTGCAGAGTGTTGGTGAGGGCCAAACTAATCCCTATTGGTAAGAGGATGGTGAGAAAAGTCCTTGGGGAGGGGCGGGTGTCACATGACACCTTTTATTTGGTCATGTGTCCATATTGCCTCAAAAGTATTATCCCCAGAGGCATAGCTAATGGGGGTCAGGTGGTGTGGCTAATGGGGGTCAAAGTACATTTTAAAAAAAATCTTTGGGTGCACACCCTAATGAAATGTGCTGCGCATGCCTATGTTCAGAATAGCTGTAGTGTGGATGCTCCACTATTGCTATTTCAAAATAGTTCCTTCCCCAGGCCATTCAAATCACACCCCAGTTATTCTTGGTGCTCTAAATTGAGCTAGCATGTCTGCATTAGGGAAACCTGCTTTGGACTAATTTTGAGGCTTCCCTGTAGTGTAGACATGCTATTTCAAAATAAGCTATTTCAGAGTATTTTTTCCAGAATAGCTTATTTTGGAATAAATAGCACTGTAGACAGACCCAGTGTGAGCTGAACTAAACCACTGTGCTTCAGTTTCCTCATTTATAAAATGGGAGTAATAAAACATTCCTCTTTCATGAGATATTGTGCAGTTACCTTCACTAATTCTTGCAAAATCTAGTTATCATAGAAAAAAAACCACCAGAATAACGCAAAGAATTTTAAAGCCTTTGTCCTGAATATGCAGGATTATTCTAAAATATAATTTCTCTTGCTTTATTATGAAATTACAATAGCAACTCTACACTTAAGGCTGTAAAAGCCAGTGAAAAACTAGACTATCTCAAGCTTTCAACTCTGACTAATGACACTCCCTGCTTTGTTTACTTACAGAGAGACAAATTCTCAACCAAGCCAACTGTCGCCCAAGTGAGAAATACCTATGACTGGAAAGCCCTCCTGAGAGCAGCTTCTCCCTGTGGATGCCAGAATCCAGCTGTATCATCAGATGTTTTATCTTTTAGAGCATTTCAGAGTGACAATGGGGAGAAAAAAGGGAATCAGGATGATCCCTTCTCTAATTTCCATGGAGCTGCACAGGAGTTCTCCAACTTTGTGGACTTTTTGGTTGACATGGATGCACTGGACAGCCTCCAGGAAATCATGGAAGAGGCAATCCATAAAATAAAGGAAGCAATGGTTGAGGATGAAGAGGGCTTATTTGATTTCAAAGATGTCAGTTCTAGACCAGAAAGTGAGTCTTTGGCCTTCTCCTGTGGAAAGCAATGTGATTGTTTCAGCTCATATCATTATCCATCCATATCCAGCTCAGAGGAAGAATGCACAGAATGTTTAAGAAGCAAGACTGGGCATAGACTAAGAGGTAAATCTAAACATCAGGATCAATGCATGCTGGATAAGTTTGTAGCCCAAATCCCAAAGAAAGAGATGAGGAGCAGGACAGAGGAAGTGTCTGGGATATTCCATACAAAGGTATTTCTACACTTCTCTTTTAGTTTTAGAACTATTTTTCATAAGATTAAAATAGGAAGGAAAATACTCCCAAATTTTATTTGGCACTGTAACAGAGTCAGAACTCACTGTTGCAGCACCTCCTGCTGGTCACTCAAGGAATTGGCTCTCCTGCCTCAGAATGCCTTCTGCTTGCCCTTAGTTACCTGTCTCGTGCTCTGGTTCAGGACCCAGGTCCCTTCCTGCCCTCAGTGCCTTTTCCTTCCAGTTCTGCCCTACTGCAATGCCTCTGCACTCTGTGGCCCTCTCCTCCCAGGGAACACCAACCCCCTATATCCATCTTGCCTCAGTGACCTACTGCCAGTTTTCATCTAGCCCCTGCCACAGGGCCAAACTGCACTCTGAAATGACCATTCATCATTGGAAGGGGGAGGAGGTCTTGCTGCTTTTTGCTGCCCTAACTGCCTCCCTGCAGCCCTGGTACCCTCAGGCTTTGAGAGCAAGGCCTCAGTCTGGGAGGTTGCATGGCCAGCACACTCCCCACCCCATCTCAGTCTACCTTTTTCCCCAGTATTATTCTGTCTCAAGAAGCCTCTGCAGTCTCCATGGCAGCCAGGTCCCTCCTCCTCCACAGCTGGCAGAAGAGTATGTTTTCTTCCTCTCCAGGAGCCCCTATTTATACAGCCCCAGCTGGGCCCAAATTAACTGCTATACAGGCAGTCCCCGAGTTACGAGATCCGCAGTTACGAACGGGGCTTTTCTCGCCCCGGAGGATGGGAGCGGCGGGACGCCCAGATGTGCCACGGTCCGCCGCCCCCGTCCTCCGGGGCGAGAAAAGCTGCTCCCCATCTCCCTGGTCTGCAGGGAGACGGGGAGCAAAGCCTTGGAGCACACCCGCAGCGGGACAGCCCGGGCGTGCTTGAGTTGTCCCCCTGCGGGCGTGCTCCGTGGCTTTGCTCCCCGTCTCCCGACCAGAAGACCAGGGAGATGGGGAGCAAAGCCTCGGAGCACGCCAGCAGTGGGACAGCCGTGGCGCGCCTGGACTGTCCCGCTGCCCGCGTGCTCTGCGGCTTTGCTCCGCGTCTCCCAGGTCAGCAGACCAGGGAGACGAAGCAAAGCCGTGGAGGACTTGGGCGGTCCTGCCACCCCCGTCTCCCTGATCTGCTGGGGGGGGGGTGCAGCTAGTGATCCCCTCCCCCAGCAGACCAGGCTTTTCTTGCCTACCCCTGGGGTAGAGCAGCTGGGGGCTGCCGGGTTGGTCCCGCAGCGCCACTCCGGACCAACCCAGCAGCACCCCAGCTGCCCTGCTCCAGGCGTCCTGATTCAGCCGCTGCTGGTCAGTTTCAGCAGCAGCTGAATCAGGACGCCTGGGGCAGAGCAGCTGGGGTGCTGCTGGGTTGCTCCAGTAGCGCCGAGGAGCCGCGCTACTGGAGCAACCCAGGAGCACCCCAGCTGCTCTGCCCCAGGCGTCCCCAAGTCAGCCTGCTGAAACTGACCAGCGGCTGACTACAGGAAGCCCGAGGCCGAGTTGCTCTGCCCCAGGCTTCCTAGAATCAGCCGCTGATCAGTTTCAGCAGCAGCTGACTTGGGGACGCCTGGGTTTCTTAAGTTGAATCTATATGTAAGTCAGAACTGGCGTCCAGATTCAGCCGCGGTTGAAACTGATCAGTTTCAGCAGCGGCTGACGCCAGTTCCGACTTACATACAGATTCAACTTAAGAACAAACCTACAGTCCCTATCTTGTACGTAACCCGGGGACTGCCTGTATGCCATAATTGCTTGCTCCACAGTCCCCGCCCTCTCCCAGAAATCAATTTAATCTTTGTTAGGGCCAGTGTAGGCCAGACACTCCATCACAGACACTACTTTTATAGCATCATAGACATACACAGGGCACAAAATCCAGCCTTTACCACAAAGTGCCTCACTGGCAGGGGAAGAGATAAGGATCTGTGCCTACTACTGGCTTAACACAAGAGACATTCTGCAAGAGCATGATGAAATGGCTCAGGAGAGGCAGCATCCAGGCATATACCTCCTCGGCTATGTCTACACTGCAGACTTTTTGTACAAGAACTGTTTTGCACAAGAGTTCTTGTGCACAAGGTCTTACGGAAGAGCGCATCCACACTGCCATATGCTTTTCCGCAAGAGATGTGCTTTTGCGCAAGAGCATCCATGGTAGTATGGATGCTCTGTTGCACAATAAAGCTCTTAATGGCCATTTTAGCCATAGGGCTTTCTTGTGCAAGAAACCCCTGTTGCCCGTCCACACTGCCTTCTTGCGCAAGAGCTCTTGTGCAAGAGGGCTTATTCCTTGTGGGGAGGGAATAACTCTTGCGCAAGAAGCCCTTTTCTGATGCTTTACTGTAAATTTACTTGCGCAAGAATATGCATGCATGGCTGTTCATGCGCAAAAAGCCTGCAGTGTAGACATAGCTCACAGGTAGCACATGCCAAACAGCATAACAGCATGTATGCTTGCCAGCTGGGGACTTAGCCATGCCACCTAGTCAGCAGACCATTTCCTATAAGACCTATGATGGCCTTGCCTGTGCAGATGAACTCTCCAACCCTAGTGCTCTATGGTGTACTAGCTTCTTTGCAGGGCTGGGAGGTAGGAGGCTTCTTATGCCCTGTTCCCCTAACCATCTACTAGGTTACTCATGTAGTACAGCATTGGATTTAGCTCCAAAAAAAGAATTCATGGAGCATGTTTCCCCTTGTTTGAAGGGCACTGCATTATTCAAGCATAATATGGTGGTGAGGTAAGACTGGCACAGCCAGCTCTGAAATTAAAAGAATTAAAAGTGTAAAAGAATCCAACTATTATAAAGGCCATGAATCTGCACCAAACCAGAAGATACAGTGAAACCTGGTTTATGTAATCAGCCAAGGAACCATGGCAGATAAAAGATCTAAGAAATAAAGTTACAAAATTTTAATAGAAGCTTCAGAAATATTTTACAGTAACTGCTTGAAGCGATGGGGCTATTGAGGATGGATGAATTCTGGGTTCTGTTCCAGATTTTCAGAGGAGTGTAATCCTACATGCCCTAGTCCCACCAAAACCTAACCCTAGTCCCCAGTTCTTTTCCCAGTTACAGGCTCCATCACCCATCTTTAATTCTTCATGCTAGTCGTTCTCCTCCATGCCACAGTGCCATGTCTCATTCCCAGTCCACTTCCCCTCAGCTCCTCAACAGCATCACCCACAACACTACCCCAGCCTTGGCTCCTCACCTCTCTATATTCCAGTCTGGCTATCTCCTCGCTGCCTGAGTGACAGCGAGGGGACCACAAGAGAGGGAGTCTCCCTGCTACCAGTTTCTAGGTCGAGAATTACAGCAGCCCCTGATTCCTATGAGGTGCAACTGTCAGGAGAGTCCTGCTCAGTTTCTGCACCTCTGTGCACGCCCACTGCAAATGGACTGTTGTAGAATTTAGCTGTCAGACACTAGCAAGGCACTGCTTCACTCAGGCAAACTGGGTCTTTCAAAGGCTCATAACTTGGCCAACTTTGGGTTTATTTTATGGGGAAAGCATAAGGCATGTCCCTGACACAAAGGTGACTCCCTTCCCTCCTGCCACCCTGCAGCCAACTTGAAGTTCCTTCCACAAAGCTGTGATAGAACTTAATGAAACAGTTGTATTAATTTTCTAGTATCAGCAAAACAGCACATTTTTTCCTAATCTCCTTCTGAGAAATGGCTGAAACTTTTTTGTTGAAATGTTCTAAAAACTATTCATCCTGAAACAGACATCAGCTATGGAAAATTTCAGCCTGAATGGTTAAAGTTTGGCAAAATTATAAACTGCTGACAATAGGGTCTTATAATAGAAAATGTTGAGCAACTTACCCCACTCTGGCTTTTCAGCTCCCGGTTTGAGTAAGCACAATGTATATTGCTTCATGTCATCACAGAAGGCTCCCTTGTTCTGGCCTGGGCTGTACAGACCTGGAAAAGACAGTGATTTGCATTTCAGATGTGGGCTGCTACTCATCTCTTGAGTTGATTTGAGGCCCTTTTGTGTGCTCTACACTGCTGTAGAACTGCAGCATTTTCCTGCATGGGTTTTCCATTACTTTTCCCTTCACTACAGGATGTACTTTGAGTAGTCTCAAAGAAGCTAATTGGTACAATACACTGGAAAATGGATATGTACATTGAAAATAGGCTAAGAAAATGCTGTTTGGATCTGGATCTGATTTATTCTAAAGGTTCATATGTGGGCAGCATTGCTAGCCCAATAATTCAGAAACCATGAATCATGTACCTAAAAATCACAGATAATTAATTTAGGATTCTTTTTATTTGCCTTCTGGTTTCTGAGCCTTTATTTAGGTCACATTTTCAGGCTTTTCTCAACAACCATGATGCTACAAAATGACTTATTTAAAAATATAAAATCTCAGGTTCTCTAGAATTCACTAGTTGACTAGTGGAGCTTGGGTTTCAAACATAATACAATTTTTTCAAGATTTGTGATAAATCTACAAAAGCTGGCAACAGAATTTGAGGCCAAATGAAAGCTGCCCAATTCAGGCTTGGGTTTTATTTTTATTTTACAGGTTGAACCTCCTCGGTCCATCTTTCTCTGATCCAGCAACATTTGTGGTCCAGCATGATTTTACTTAGCTGGATGTCCACTTATCATGAGTGTGGTCCATGTTCCAGTGGTCCTGTAAGGATTGTTTACAGACACCAGTCCTGGCTCTTAGGCTGCATCTATACTGAAGGCTTCTTGCTCAAGAAGCTTTTTGCGGAAGAGATCTTCCACAAAAACTTCTTGTGCAAAAGCGTGTCCACTCTCCAAAAGCACATCAGAAAAGCGATGTGCTTTTGCACAAGAGAGCATCCAGATTGCATGGATGCTCTCTCACAAGAAAGCTCTGATCGCCATTAACAGAATGGCCACCAGGGCAACTGTGCTTCTTTTGATAGCCTGTTTTTGCGCAAAAACCCCGTTTCCCATCCACACACCTTTTTGCACAAGAACTCTTGCACAAAAAGGAGTTATTCCTCGTAGAAAGAGGAATACCTACACCGGAAAAAATCCTCTGTTCTGTTGATTCACTGAAAATATTCTTACGCAAAAACGCGCTTGAGGTGTGGATGTTCTGTAGGTTTTTGCGCAAAAACCCTGTAGTGTAGACATAGCCTCAGTGTTCTGTGCTGTTCTTTAGCTCTAGTTTACCCCTAAATGTCTTCTAAAACCATAGTAAGTAGTGTGTGTGTGGGTAATATTGCTAGACAATATTGACTTTCAGTGGTTCAGCAAATTCTCTGGTTCAGCAATGGTCAGTTAATTTAGCATTCTAAAGGTCCCAAGGGTGCCAGACTAAAGAAGTTCAGCCTGTACTGCAATCTTGCAATTTTAGGTCTATGTGCTGGATGACTCATGAGAGCAACTGTTCTTATCCTGTTTGGTGCCATTTCATGGGAATGTTCTCAGAATAGTTGTGTGCATCCAAACAGAAAATACGTCCTTCTGGTTTTGGATCCATCCCAGAACCAATATTTGAAAAGGACCAGTTCAGACCAACTTCAGACTTGAATACATTTCCCAGGGGTTCAGGTTCCAGGACCCCTCTCTCACATCTGACATAGGATTTGTCCATTGAAACTTACCTCATTTCCTTCCTTTGCTACAAATTCTGAATGCTTCTTTATGCTTTTATCCATTACACTTATTTACTCCTTTCAGATCATAACCTTCTTTTTGTTCTTACAGAGTGTTACAGAAAAATCAGCTGATTATTATTTTCGCCAAGAACACTTTCACATTTGGGCACAACTGGCAGAGTCTTCTGTTGGCCTCCATGAACGAGCTGCATCAGATTTTTTCTCTAAGACCAAGAAGAAAGATAGATCTCAGCTTGAAGGAGACTCATCTTTTGATATTAAACACATTGAAAAAGAAATCACAAAAGTCCTGAAACAACCAACTCCATCTGCTACTGCTCTCTATTATCCTGATGAGGAACTATTTGATTTCTTAGAAGAAAATAAATTATTCTCTGCTCTTCAAGATATTGTAAACCAAGCCATTCTAGAAATATTGGATGCAACTAAGAAAGATGGATCCCCTTTATTTAGCATGGGTGATTACTCTGGCATTACTGGCGATTCCCAACCTCTGCCTGGAAATATTGATGAGTCAACTCAAACAGTTTCAGAAAATGCAAAGGAGGAGGAGGAAAGTACAAAAGAGGGAAAGGAACTCATGTCAGAGACAAGAGAATCTACAGAAAAATCAAAACATCATAAGTCCAAGCCCAAATCACCAGTTGAGAAACTTCCATCCAAACCAAAGTATGTGCCACCCCCACTTCCTAAATCCAAGCCGAGGGCACCATCTGAGCCACCTCCACCCAAGCCAAAATATGTACCACCCCCACTCCCTAAATCCAAACCAAGGCCACCAGCTGAGAAACCTCCACCCAAACCAAAATATGTGCCACCCCCACTTCCTAAACCTAAGTCAAAGAAACCACCAATAGTAGATGAGGAACTTCAATTTTCCCAGGTACCTTTGCTTTTTTAGTTCAAACAAAATTATTTATGATCATATATCTGGAATACTTGAATACTGTTATTAGTCCATTGTGCTTGGTGCTATTTTTACCTACTTCATAGTGTATAAGCTCTATTTAAGAATCAGAAAGAAAATTAACTATTTTTGCCTAATTTCATATGCATTTGAATAGTGTGAACTCAAAATTCAGATTCAGTCATTGTAGGATCGTGTTCAATTTAGGAGCATTCACAGTGGTCATTATGAAATCCTCTCATTGCAACTACACTGGAGTATAGCTGTATGAACATCTGATTTTTTTAGTTTGTTGCTAGTTCTGAAAACCTGAAAAAAAATAAATGACTTGGTGGCATCCTGAAACCAAATCCTGATGGAATGAAAAAGAAACATTTTAAAGTCTGAATTGAAAAAACTCTTTATTCAACCCAAAACTAAACATTTCACTTAGATTTTCACTTAGATTTTGGGAATAACTTCTTTTTTTAAATAAAAGCAAGGGAAATTGGAAAACAAAGGGATGGATTCATAAGAGGACTTTGGAGCCACTTGTAAAATTGAGGAAATAGTGTTGGTGATGCCTCCATCTCTTTAACCCTATATCCTGATACTCAGAGCACTCATTCGGGATGTGAAGACTCAGTTTCCAATGCCCACTCTGAAGCAAGGCGTTTGCTCAATGAGATCATAACCAGCACCAGGGGAAACGGTGGGAGGCTGCACCAATGTAAAGAAAAGAGTTGACTTGTGGTGATGATTGTGGTGGCTTTTACTAGAATGTTGGGTTTAATATTAATTGGCTAATTTTCCAGTAGGAACGTAATAAACTAGGGCCCCAATTCTACAAGAAACTGAATGTGGGCAGGCTCACATGACAGAGCTCACATGACAGAGCTCGGTTGGTAGAGCTGCATACTACTGGGCACATCTCCAGGTGGCAGGTAGGAGGGGGCCTCTTTTCAGAGGTTTGCTGCAAAATAAGTGCTCTTTGTCATGCAACTATGCAGCCGCGGACTAGCAGTGGCAACATTACCAAGTTGTGATGGGACATTGGGTGGTATCCGATGCTCTGACTAAAAGTCACAAGTGCCCAATGCTGGTGTTGTGACATGGCGAGTGCAACCCGCCATTAAATGAGGCTGTCCTATCCCTTCACTCTGTTGGTTGAGGGTCTGGTATACTTGGGTCCCTGGTTTACTTTGGATAATCTGATTGGTGAATGAACCAGGATTGATCACCAGCATCCAAGGAATAGTGACTCTTTACATCACCCCAGGGAAGAGAACCCTGACAGAAAATTCTCCACTGCCTTGTGGGTAGGTTCGGGAGATCCAAAGGCTATGGGAGTAAACTCAGAAAGATAATCGGGACATCCCCATACTCCCTCACTTGGGCCAAAACTTTGAAAGGTCTCAATTTTCTGGGTCCTAGTGGTGCCTGTGCCCTCCCCCTTCCCCTCCCACACACACACACACACACACACACAGTCTGGCACCTGAAGCAGCCGCCTCAGTTCACCTCATGGTAAGGCCAACCCTGATTAGAGCTAAGAAATGGTATTCATATCTTATGATATTTGTTGTGATTTCATAAATTTTCCTATTCCACATCAGGACAAAAGTGAGATCTTTCACACTCTTTCCCTTGGTCTCTCACAGAAAACTGTTCCCAGCAACAAAGTGAGAAATCCCAGCCTCACCTCAGATCAGCCAATATTCTGTGAATAGGGCATTCATTTGTGATGTGGGTGACCTAGATTCAAGTCCCTGGTCAGACCAGGATTTGTACTTGTATCTTCCACACCCAAGGTGAGTACCCTGACCACAGATTATTCAGGGGGTGAGTTTTTCTCAATATCTTCAGGTAGAATTGTTGGTATAAATCAAATATGCACTGGAGCAGCAACTTGAACTTCAGTCTCCTACATATCAAGTGAGTGCCCTGACCACAAGGATATAATGAATTTGGTCTCTTTTACTCTCTGGTTTTGACTGAAAATTCCATCCTGGATTTGCAGATTTTTTCCTAGCAGAAGTTTTGCTGAACTGAGATGCTCTATTGAAAAGTTTCTGTTTTGACAAACGGGCATTTTGTTATGAAAAATGGTTTTGTCTGAAAATTCCCAACAAACGTTAAACCTAATAGCCTCCAACCCTTCCACCCAGACTCCCTCTCTTCTCTTCTAATTTACCCCAGGCAGATTTCCACCAACCAGATTCAAAACTTATTTTACTGTGAATCCATATTTACATTAAGTTCCCTGCAAGCTATGTGCTTCTGTGGTCACTCAGTACAGTTTCAATTGCTGCCCAGCTGATTAGCAGAGCATCCCAGCTCGATTTTTTGTTTCTACTGGTGGTATATATTCACACGTGCATCATCAGTGCACATAAAAATGTATTCTGCACATATATAGAAAAAATCTGTACAGAGATGGAAAAGAATAGAGGAAATATAGATGGTAGGTACTTCAAACATCAGTGTTTTAAGGAAGTGTACATATACCAATAACATTTGGGAACCAGTGGACTAGACTTCAGCTGGACCAAGATTTGGCTATTAATTAGATTAATATTTATATACCATGCTGAAGTTAGAATGTCCAAACCTTTCTATACTTAAGTTTATTAATGTTTATTTACAGATAATTTTACTCAGTTCCCCTTTCTCTTCCTCATATTCTCTCCTACATACACTGAAAACCCATTAACATATGAGTCTGAGCTGAACCTGGAGTCCATTATATTTTAAATAAGGTCAAATAAATTTGTCTTTCCCTACCATAAAGAGCTTTTATGTCACATTCTTACAACAATTAGAAAATATAAAAGGGTTTGTTAAGTAAAAAGAGACTGGGAGTGGAAAAAGAGAATGAAGGCCCTCCCT
This sequence comes from Pelodiscus sinensis, assembly GCF_052426305.1. Taxonomy (NCBI): domain Eukaryota; kingdom Metazoa; phylum Chordata; order Testudines; family Trionychidae; genus Pelodiscus; species Pelodiscus sinensis. The sequence goes on from NC_143085.1 coordinate 14,229,045, forward strand.
AACATATAGTAAAATAACAGAACCAAACATATGAACACTTTGACAAACTTTGGTGCAAATGTTTGTTTCATCTTAAATCCAAGTGATGGGCTTATCACAGCAATATTACCTCAGAGCAGCAGCTGGGATGATATGCTCTGAAAATATTTTCTGATGTACATATGTAAAGGAAAGTGTCTTGAGAAGATAGGTAGATTCATGAAGGTTACAACAAGTCATATTTTTAAAGGTGCCCTTGCTCCCACTGAAATTGATGGGAGGAACGAACCTAAACTCTTGTGAAAATCTCACTAGATGCCCAACTGCACCTTTAAAAGCCTAAATACCTAAATACCATTGTGATCCACAATGTTGCATCCCCACTTTCAAATAACAAAAATAAAATAAAATAAAAACAGCAATCAAACCAAAATTTGGATGATTCCCTTCACATGCACAGCTTATAGGCTAAATGCTCTTTGCAGTTATCTTGCCAAACTAATACCATTTATTTCAATTTACACCTAACAGAGAGAGCAGAATTTGGCCCAACGGTCAAATTAGTATAAATCAAGAACAGCTCATGGCAAACCATGGAGATATTCTTGGTTGCAAAGTTGTGCCTCAGATGTTTGAAATAATGTTAACTTGCTAAATTTTACATTTAAAATGTTGGTATTAAATTGACTTTTTAACGAATAACCTTTTTTTACTGTTTTGCCTACTGACAGATTTTGTATAAAGATCAATCAGGTGGACGCATGAAAGGCAAGCTTTACAGAAGACAAGAGGAGATTGTTAACTTTCTTGTGGAAAATGCAGCCAAACATGTATTGTACAAATATAACTATGAGAAGTCACTGTCAGAAAAACTTGGGTTTATATCAGTTCCTGTAACCAAAGTACTCCTGGAGATAATGTTTGGCTTTAAAAAATTAAAAGGCAGTGGCATAAGATTATCATCACAGATAGACTGGGCCGAAGTATATCAACAGGTACATGCAAAAAGACCTGCTAAACCTAAAAAACCTGGTTTAAAGAGTGGTGACAAAAAAATCACTCATTCTAAACCAAAAATTATTACTGGCAAAGTAAAATTAATTAAGAAACCCACTGAACAAATCACTTCTCTGCCCAAAATAACTGAAATAGTTCCTCTAAAATTCCCTGATGATTTCCCACAAAGTAGAGAGGATTCACAAGGTCAAGATTCTGTTGAATCTTTAAGACAAAGGTCATCTTCTAGCAAGTCTATTATTCCTGCTGATAGTCAGAGAAAATTGTCTGTTGTTTTGCTGGACACTGAAGGCCAGAATTCTACAGAATCTCCTAGGCAATCCTTGTCTTCTCAAAGGGCTAGCATCACAAGTGAGAGCAACATAAAATCACCAACTGCTTTACCAGACACTGAAGTCCAGAATTCTGTAGAACGTCTATGGGAAGCCTCATCTTCTAGAAGGGCTAGTGTCACCAGGGAGAGCAGCCGAAAATCGTCAACTGTTTTACTGGAATCTGAAGGACAGAATTCTGTAGAAACTGTATGGCAAGCCTCATCTTCTCGAAGGACTAGCATAACTGAAGGGAGCAACAGAAAATCAACTATTTTACCAGACACTGAAGGCCAGAATTCTGTAGAGTCTCCAAAGCAATCCTCATTGTCTCAAAGGACTAGCATCACGGGAGAGAGCAGCCAAAAATCATCAACTGTTCTCCCCAAAATTTGAAATCCTATCAGTTGAAAATTAAACAAATATATTTGTAGTTTATTGTCAAATTTCTTCTGCTTATTTACATGTATTGCTAACACAATACCTATTTTAGGTCCCTACTCCACAAATTACATGTCAGGCAGTTATACATTTCCAAAAATTCTTTGCAACCTACCCTTTCTTTTCACTACTTGTAGCTGTCCTTGAGTGATTAGTTCCTATTACAGTTATTACTATTGTTTATTATTTGTAGTGCTGCTGTGCTTAGAGCCGCCACTCAGGGATCCAATATGCCAAACAAAGTGAAATAATAAAATAACTCAATCTGGAGAGGCATAATTACAAACAGTTTATCAATGTAGGAGAAAAGAAGTGGCAAAATAGAATAGTTGTAATGAGCCATAGAAGAGTTGGGGGGAGGATAATTTCTTTCTCTCCACTGTAATATCATTGATTTCAGTGGAAAAACTCCTTATTTACACGCACTGATCTCTACAAGCCTTGGGACTGGTCCTGTGCAAAGTCAGACTCAGGCCCTGAATGTCTTGCCTCAAATTAGCGGCAATCTGAAGACTAGAATGCAATGTTTGGACATACATCCTCCATACCCAAGCACTTATATATGATGAGTCTAGCTAAATCAGTACAGTCTGGTGTATAGATTAAACCTAAGTGCTGCCTGCCATTTTAGCTTTGTTCTCAATTACTGCTGTTGTCATGCACACTAAACATAACGCTCAAAGCTTGTTTCACAAAAAAACCCTCAAGTAAAGTACAGTTGCCGTGTGTCAGAATACTCTTCTTAAGATACACCCCCTTAATCGCTTGGATACCAGTCCTGCAGCTCTAATCTACAACTGATTCCTACTGAAAAGTTCATTAGGGCCTGATTTTCATGGATGCTTAGCTGTGTTCTCTGCAGTACAGCTTCACAAGTGATCAATCAGCCCTGCCCAGTAAGTGAGCTCTGTGCACTAGGCCCTGAGCCTCTGATTAATCACATGTGAAGCTGTGCTGCAGTGAAGCTTAGCAGGAGCACTGGTGCTCAGTAGCCATGTGAGTAGGAATCTGAATGGTTAATGGGTTAACCAGTAAGCATCACGCTTTCCAGCTAATGCTTCCCAGTTATGGTTAATTAGTAGGAGCTGGAGTAGCGCCTTGCTCAGTGTGGGCAAGCAGTTGCTCAAGCTCAGAAGGGCCCACTGTGCTGCAGGTAAGGGCACTCTAGACCTGCTGGAGCAGTCCCCACCCATCATGAGCTCAGCCTGCCCAGAACAGTGCACCATGGGCAGGGGCATTCCAGCCCAGTCAGAGTAGTCCCCACTTGCAGCAGGCCTGGCCAGAGCAACCCCACTCCCAACCCTATTGAAGGGGTTAACCAGTTAAACAGAACATAACATAACAGGAATTTACATCCCTAGTTGTGAGTACTTAGTATCTCTAAAAATCAAGACCACAACCTAAGGACTGTAAGATTAAGGCTACATCTACACTGCAGGCTTCTTGTGCAAGAACTGTTTTGTGAAAGGTCTTGCACAAGAGCACGTCCACACGACCATGGGCTTTTGCGCAAGAGATGTGCTTTTGCACAAGAGCATCCATGGCAGTGTGGACGCTGTCTTGCGCAAGTAAGCTCTGATGGCCATTTTTAGCCATAGCGGTTTCTTGTGCAAGAAATCCCTGTTGCCCCTCCACACTGCCTTCTTGCGCAAGAGGTCTTATTCCTCATGGGGAGAGGAATAACTCTTGTGCAAGAAGCCTTCTTTTCTGGTGCTTTAATATAAATTTACTTGCACAAGAACACGCATGCAGTGTAGATGCTCAGCAAGTTTTTGCGCAAGAATGGCCGTCCTTGCGCAAAAAGCTTGCAGTGTAGATGTAGCCTAAGTGAGTAAGAGCTAAAGACATTCTAGCTGTTGGCTGAATTGTGGTTAGTTTCACTGATTTCGCTTCATGTGCATGAAGAGAAATTATAATTCTGCCCTCCAAGAGGCACATCTCTATTGCACCCCATCATATAATTTCAAGGGAGAGTTTATCTGCAGCTCACAGCAGCCTGCTAAATCCAACAATAGCTCTTATAGCAATAACGTGGTTGTTAATTGCCATAGTTGTTTGGCACTGATGGGGTTTTTTGTTGGCAACTGTTCTAACCCAATTATGTTTCTAAAGTACAACTGAAAAGCACTGTAAAAAGCACCACATAAACTGCACTAAATGCACTGGGAACTAGTGACCTCCCAGAAAGACAAACAGGTGCCAGCTAAAGCCCCATATTATTGATTTTACATGGCTAACATAGCAACCACAGACATCTGTTTTGTCCTGTTTAAAAAGCAGTAACAAAAGCGATCTGTTGTCTTAGAAGAAGAGAAGAGCCTTCAAGAAGAAATAAAAATAAGGTATTCAAATGTCAAACTGCACCATATTCATTTGCATTCTACTGGATCAGATACAATCAACAAGCAATAGAAAAGGATTTTCTGATTAACAAAAATGGACATAGTGCAGAATGTGGGGGTACCATTGTGGTTCAGGGAGATTTAGGACTGAAGTTTAATTTAATCCAGTCTATTTAAAAAGGCATGAACAAAAAGTGTGGGACACTGCTCTACAAGTATAATAGGTTAATATAGGCAAGTCAAATAACAAATCTTTGAGTGAATGATTGAGTTTCATCATGTAGGGGGGAAGCAAAGGGCTTGGTAGATTCAGAGCTGGTGGAAAATGGAGTCTAATGAGTATCTCATGATGTTCTCACTAGCCCAGAGTGGTGATGTGCTACCCAAACTATCCAAGATAATTCAAAGTAGAGTCCCACTTTTATGCTGTTGCATCTTTGTTGCTTGGCGACTTTGTTCTGACCCAAGAAAATTATATTGCTTTCATAAGAGCATTACATTGGGTAGCTTGGCATCCTCACACCATGCTTCCAGTCATGAATGTAGTATATTATACAGGCCCTATATCCAATGTCAAATGCATACTTAAGACAGTCCACGTAGTTCTCTGAGGCTACGTCTACATTGGCATGATCTTGCGCAAATACTCTTTAACGTGAGAGTTCTTGCGTTAAAGTATTTGCACAAGAGAGCATCTACACTGGCATGTGCCTTTGCGCAAGAGCATCCGTGCCAGTGTAGACACTCTCTTGCACATGAAAGCTCCAATGGCCATTTTAACCATCGGGCTTTCTTGCGCAAGAAATTCATATTGCCTGTCTACACTGGCCTCTTGTGCAAGAACAGTTGCACAACAGGGCTTACTCCTGAGCAGGAGCATCATAGTTCTTCTGCAAGAAGCACTGATTTCACACATTAGAACATCAGTGTTCTTGCGCAAGAACTCGTGGCCAGTGTAGACAGGCAACATATTTTCATGCCAATGTAGACACAGCCTCAGGCTGTGTCTAGACTGGCCAGTTTTTTCGGAAAATCAGCCACTTTTCCGGAAAAACTTGCCAGCTGTCTACACTGGCTGCTTGAATTTCCGCAAAAGCAGGGACGAGCTCATGTAAGATTGTCAGTGTTCTTGCGGAAATAATATGCTGCTCTCATTCAGGCAAAAGTCCTTTTGCGCAAAAGGGCCAGTGTAAACAGCTCAGCTTTGTTTTCCGCATAAAAGCCCCGATTGCGAAAAAGGCAATTGGAGCTTTTTTGTGGAATAGCACGTCTAGATTAGCACGGACACTTTTCCGCAAAAAGTGCTTTTGCGGAAAAGCGTCTGTGCCAATCTAGACGCTCTGTTCCGAAAATGCTTTTAACGGAAAACTTTTCCATTAAAAGCATTTCCGGAAAATCATGCCAATCTAGACGCAACCTCAGTGTCATCTCCTACCCTGTTACTCCTGTAGATAAAGTGACGAGTAACACTATTTGTGACTTAAAATTAAACCAACCCTTAGCAGAACATGTCTATTATCCTCAAAAAAAAGGAGGGATTTTTTTAGTTTGGTGTTGGGGGCTTTGTTTGAAAACTTTTTAAGTTTTTCCATCCTGAGGGCTTAATTTTGTTTTTTTGGAAAGGCAGAAATTCTCAGTGGATTAAAAAAAATAGATCAAGTCTGCGCATGGTGTTGCATCACTGCATATTGACGTCCCACTGCAATGGAAGGCAGTCAGGGCAGGCTGAAGCATGTTGTGCTTTGCTTGATGTGTGGGTGCCAGAAGGAGCTAGCTGAGCGCAGGGCTGATGGATGCAGCTGGGCCTCTTGCCGCTGCCAGTCCCTACAGCAGTGACTGTCCATGAGGCAGCCCCGCACATCGAAGGCCCAACCACCTGCTAGTTGCCACCTGCCCTACACGCGCCCCACTGACTAATGCCCTTGGTCTCCGAATTTTAGTTTCCCTTTGGGTCAGCTCCCTGCGCGGTGCCACGCCGCCTCTTCTGATTGGTTGCCTGGGCATCCTCCGCTGCCCAATGGGCTCCCCCTTCGTGTACGCTGTGTGCGGCCCGAGCAGGTGGCGCCCCAATGCGGCGGCGAAGTCGGAAGAGAGGCGGGCGGGGATTGGCAGGCTGCGGCGCTGGCATCGTGCGATTGGCCAAGATGCGGAAGCGGCAAGCGGGCTGCCGGTCGGTTGCGGAAGCGGCTGGGGCGGTTAGTTGCGCGCGCGCGGGCGGGCGGGCGCCGGGCTGAGGAGCGATGCGGCGCCGCTGTCTCCTGCTGCTCCTGGCGCTGCTGTGCCAGTCGGGCCGCGGCAAGGAGCCGGTGCCGGGCGCTGTGACCTGCGGGTCGGTGCTGAAGCTGCTGAACACCCGGCACAACGTGCGGCTGCACTCGCACGAGGTCAAGTACGGATCAGGTGAGGGCCGGGGGGGGGGGGGCAGGTAGGCCGGACTGAGGAAGGTGGGAGCGCGGGAGAGCTGGGAGGCGATGTCTGGAGGGGGGTGTGCTCTGTGACGACAGCAGGAGGGGGGGTTGGCTCTGTGACGACAGCGGGAGGGGGGGTTGGCTCTGTGACGACAGCGGGAGGGGGGTGACGTGACCCCGGGCGCTGCACTCAGCTGCCCTGGGGAGCCCGGCTCGGGCACTGCCTGCGGGACTGGTGGGCTGGCAGCTCCCTGCAGCGGGCGGGGAAGGCAGCTGCTGCGGGGCGCGGCTGGAGCCCAGAGGGGAGGCGCTGCCCGTCTCGACGAGGGTAGCAACGGTGCCAGTGCGACTGCCTGAGCCGGGGGGGCTGCCCTCATCTGTAAGCACGAGGCTTTCGCGGGGCGGGGAGGGTGGCTCCCGAAGAAACCTGGCGCTGTTAGGCGAGCGCCGCTGAGTGGGCTCCCGCGAGGGCGAAGGAAGAGGGTGAAAGGAAGGGCAGCTCCCACGGTTAGTGCCTCTGCCGCAGAAGCCCTGTAGGAGGGAGAGAAAATGCAAAACTGGCCTTTTAGTTATCCCCGGATTTCATTTTCCATACAGAGGGCATGTCAGCAGCCAAGTCCTCACATACCGCAGGCTTGTCACTGAGCTTCACATCTTCCTTAGCAGTAAGTCTGCAGGACTGAGCCATTCAGAACAGTTCGGGGACGTCCACAAGGACGTCTGGAGCCTTCATTAAAACTGCTTGATTTAATGAACACGCTTCTGTTTCTTCAGAACCCCATAGTCTATGGTGCAGAGCACCTGCCTCTCCCACTGAAATCAGTGCAGGGAATGGTGAGGCACAACACTAGTGTTTCCTGTAAACTGTGCATTTGGGGTCCCAAGACAGATGCAGATATTGCCCAGCTTGATTAATGGCTACGGTTTGTTTTTCCACTGGTGGTGCATATTTGCACAGGCCTTGGTACACACATAGAAATATATTTCGCACATGGATTTAAAAGATTAGAGAAAATATTGCACAGAACTTTTGAAAATCATGGCATCCCTGGATAATATTCTTATGTATGTTAGTTTCTCTTTGCTCCTCAGATGTTCAGAATTTTTTTTTTCTGGTTTTAGATCACAGGTGAGATTTAGAGATGTTAGTGTATAGTCATTTAAATGATTAACCAATAAGACTGATAAGCTTGTTCTTATAGATTAATCTAAATAACTACATGCACACTTCTTCATTGCTACCTCTATCAAAGGTAGTAGGGGAAGGCAGGTGAGAGCCAGTTCTCTGGGGGAGTCAGCTTACAAGCCGGCTCCCCATGAGCGCTAGATCTCACGGAGGTACCTCTCCATGACCCTGCACTGCTGCCTCTCTGTTAGCAGTGAGGAGGGTGAGAGCTGGCTTCCCACTTGTATCCACTCTCACAGAATTGCCTGCCCTCCCCCACACACACTGCTGCCTCTCTGTGGTTATGTCTAGACTGCATCCCTCTGTCTGCGGAGGGATGCAGATTAGGCAGGTTGACATTGCAAATGAGGCAGGGATTTAAATATCCCGTGTCTAATCTGCATAAAAATGGCCACCGTGTTTTGCCAACTCAGCACTTTGTCAACTCAGCACTTTGTCGGCAAAAAGCTGCAGTCTAGAAAGGGATCTGTCAAGAAAGAAAGCCTTTTTCGATAGATCCCTTATGCCTCCTGCAAGTTTATGCTGCACTTTAAAGTGCTACACACTCCTTACAGGGTGGGAGAAAACATCACGCACGCTCCCTCACCCCCAAGCCCTGATTGGCCTGGGGGCGGGAGGAGCACGAAAAGTTTCCTCTGCCCTCCCCCCCACCCCACGAGGAGCACACAGCACTTCAAAGTGCCATGTGCCCATGCAAGGCGTGGGCAGGGTGAATAAAGCTTCGTGCAGCTCTCCCACCCCCAGGCCCTGATTGGCCTGGGGGTGGGGATAGTGTGCAAAGCCTCCTCCCACCCTGCAAGGAGTGTATTGCACTTTGAAGTGTCATGTGCTCCTCGCAGGATGGGGGTAGGGCGGGAGGAGGTTTCTGGTGCTTCCTCCCTGCCCCCAGGCCAATCAGGGCCTGGGAGCAGGGAAGCTGCATGAAACTTCTTTGGCCCTGCCCCAGCCCTGCGAGGAGCATGCAGCACTTCAAAGTGCCACATGCTCCTCACAGGATGGGAGGAGGTTTTGAGCACTCCCCAGTCCCTGATTGGCCTGGAGGCAGGGGGAGCGCCCTGAAGCCTCCTCTCACCCTGCAAGGAACATGCAGCAGGGCGCAGTGTGTGCCTAGTGGGAAGGGGGAGCAAAGGGGCTCCCCCACTCCCAGACCAATCATGGTCTGTGGGTGGGATAGCCCAGAAGGATCCTGGCCCCGCCCCTTCGAGTTTAGGCCCCACTCCTTCCAGGCCAAGGACACTTCAAAAATTTTTCACATGGCCCCAGCCAAAAATTATTGCCCACCCCTGATCTAGAAGTTATACTCATGAGAGAAGTGTTGTCAAAATAGGGTAAGAAAGGAAATTAGTTTGGTAACCTTCCTTTGCTAGTCCCGTCCAATTATAAATCTGAACAGATTGATGCTCTTTATCAATAAATTATTTGTGATTCCCTGAAGTGGTGACAGGTGGGTTAGGTCAACTGCCATTTAAATTATTTTGAAACAGGAAGTGGACAGCAGTCAGTGACTGGAGTTGAAGTTTCAGATGATGCTAACAGTTACTGGCGGATTCGAGGGAAAAATGATGACATTTGCCAACGAGGAACACCGGTGAAGTGTGGGCAAGCAATACGACTTACGCATGTGAACACAGGAAAAAATTTACATACTCATCACTTCCAATCACCACTGTCCAACAATCAGGTAAGATGGTGAGTTGTGCCTTCAAAGCTTGTGCTTTATTCATTTCTCTTGTATGTGAAAAAGTGTCTACAATAGTCTCCATCCTAATTTGGAGCAGTTATTTGGTAAAGTGACCAGCATGATACTAAACATGGTCTAGTGGTTTGGAGGTTAGCCAGGAACCTATGAGACCCATTCTGTCTCAGGCTCTATATGTGACCTTGGGCAAACTCTAAGGGTATATCTTCATAGCAGCTGGATGGGTGCTTTCCAGTGCTGGTAGACACACATTAATTCAGCTCAAAAAATAACAATGTGGCTGCAGTTGTTTAGGCTACCTGTTCAAACGTGTACACAGGGGCCACACAGAATTGTATTCAGACAGCTAGCTGAAGCCACCACTTACCCCCATCCATAGCCATGTTTCAGATTTTAGTGCACAAACTCAAGTAGAGGTACCAGCTGCTGTATAGACAGACTCTCTCTATATCCTCATTTTACTGTCAGCCCACCCTATCAAATGAACCTTTTGCTTCTACAGTCACGCTTGGACATTTAATCTTTGTACTTCTCTGAAGATCAGTGTTTCCCTTACTTAATCCCCCCAGCTCTTCCCTTCATCTTTCAGCAAGTACTTCTGCAAAACTGAAAATACTTAGAAATTTCTTATTTAGCTGTTTTGTGTTTCCACAAGTACTCAATGGAGTCTTCCTACCTGAGGTTGCATAGTACAAAGAATAGGACACTATATTGGGATACATGATACCTGAGTTCTGTTTCTGACATGTTCAAACCTCCTATGTGACCATGGCAAGTCACATGGCCTCCCACATTTTGTTTTCTCTACATAGATTCTAAGTTCTTTGAGAATGGTCTGTCTCTTTACTGTGTGTTTGTACAGTTCATCGCACAAAGGAATTCAGATCTTGGTTGGGATCTGTAGGTGATACTGCAATATAAATAGTAATAAAATAAATGACTGAGGTTTTATAAGAGTGATCAAAATACCTTACAGAAGCCATTCTATCGTGCTGAGAAAAAGGAAGGTAAGCCCTGTGTCTGAAGAATATTTTGTCCCATTTCTTCTGTTTTATTTTTGTTCATAATACTTTTATTTTTGGCAGTTTACCTTTGGAGTATACTGGTGGCAAATTATCTCATCTGGGTTAGATCTTTTGCCATTCTGATTTCCCATCTACCTTTGTTTTTACAATCTCTGCTGCCTCAGTAGTTGATGTTTTAAGTATCATTGATGTTCCTTTATTTCTGATTCAGGAAGTAAGTGCCTTTGGTGATGATGGTGAAGGAGATGACTTGGATATATGGACTGTACAGTGCAGTGGGACACACTGGGAGCGGGAGGATGCAGTGCGTTTCAAGCACATAGGAACGGATGTATTCCTTTCAATAACGGGAGAACAATATGGCCACCCAATCAGAGGCCAACGGGAAGTTCATGGCATGTCTTCTCCTAATCATCACAACTACTGGATGGCAATGGAAGGAGTTTTCATTAAACCTACCATGGACCCTGCAAAACACGATGAGCTATGAATGGCGAAAGGACTTTAATATAACTGTTAATTGAAGTGCGGGGAGGTGGAGCTGCTGTTCCTTGGTCTCTTGTAAATACTGTCTTGTTTGTGTCACTGTACTCTCTGTACTACGGAAGGGCATTAGGATATTCTAGGAATGCCACACTTCTGTGGGGAACTGCAATTTCCTGGATCACCTATTGAAACTTGATGGCAAAGTACTGTTTGTATTTTCTAATTTAATTGGTGGAAAGAGCTTGTTTTATTAACTTTCACTGTAATTCTCTCTGCTTATTACTTTCTTCCCTACTATCCAAACTAAAAGGAAGTAACAAATATGAAGTAAAGCACCTCTCTGATCAATCCAAAATATAATGCAAATTTATTATTTTGTATTCCTTGTGCAGTTATGATTAAAATTTTGGAAACTAGTCTCTGCTGTTTAGTGAAAGACCATAACATAATTAAATGATAAGATGGATTAGATCTAGAATGGAGAAAATATTTCTCAAACATAGCATCGTACAGATGTGGTAGACTCAACAATGCATTCTTCCTGGGGAAAAAATAGTTGCAGTTCACTTGAAAATTGCTTCTAATGTTTATAATGGGTTTCATGGTATGCTGTATTTACAGTTAGAGATATCCTATTGGAAAATGTAAATATTATGTACGTTGGGATAGAGACATGATTTTTCACTCTATATGTATGTGGTGTTTTATGGGTTTTTTAAGTATTTGCATTTTGGTCTTGGTGGTGCTACTGCTACTTAAATAGTAAGATTGTTCTAAAAACTGTTACAAAACATTACTATTTATAGAAATATGTTCATTAAACAAATTTCTGTATATAGTCTAATAGAACAATTGCATTTTAACTTTAACTTTTTCATTTTATTAAGTTAAATATATTTATATATTCACACCTCACTTTGAAAAACCAGATGAATTAAGAATAGGGCCCCTTGAGTGCAGCATATGTCCATGTTTGGGGATGGTCAAAGTATACAAATTGTCTCATGGTCTGCCAGTGGATTACCCTTTTGGGCCGCATGCTGAAGGTTGCCAATCCCTGTACTTGAGATATGTAGTCTAGATAAAATTACTACAAGGTGGGTGCACAACTAGTTCAATCACTGGACTCAAACTAGTCATAAATGATTCCCTGTTAGACTGAGGGATGTATGTAGGAATCCTGCAGGAGTCAGTTCTGAGTTTAATATTCTATATTTTCACTGATAACTTGGGTAACAAAGTGGAAAGTAAGCTTATAAAAAATCATGGATGACACACAGCTGGAAGTGATTGCAAGTACTTTGGAGGACAGGATTAGAATTCAAAACAACTTTGGCAAATGTGAGGATCAGTCTGAATTCAACAACAGGAAATTCAGTAAAGATAAGTGCAAAAACAGAAAAATCAAATTCCCAGCTACAAAATGGGGAATGACTGGTTAGGTGGCAGTGCTGCTGAAAAGGACATGAGAGTTATAGTGAATCACATATTGAAGATGAGTCAACACTGAAGGTTAATAGTCCAGGATTTATTATCAGGAGTGTTGTAAGTCAGACACAGGAGCTAATTGTTCTGCTCTACTCAGAACTAGAGCAGCTTCATCTAGACTACTGTGTCCAATTCTGAGTGCCATACTTGTGAAAAGATTTGGAAAAATTGAAGGTAGAAGAGCAACACAAATTTTAAAAGGTTTTGAAAATTTGATCTATGAGGAAAGGTTAAAAATGGCGTAATTAGTCTTGAAAAGAAGACTGACGGGACCTGATAATCATCTTCAGCTATATTAAGAACTTATGAAGAGGAATATCATCAACTGTTCTCCTTGTCTCTGGAGGTAGGACAAGTATAATGGGCTTAGTCTGCAGCAAGGGAGACCTAGGCTAGATATTAGGAAAAACTTAATAAGGGTAATTAAACTGGATTAAAGTAATTAATCTGGAATAGGTTTACAAGGGATGTGGAATCCCCATCACAGAAAGTTTGTAAGAACTTTCAGGAATGGCTTAGGTATACTTGGTCCCACCTCTTCAGGGGTCTGGTGGACTTGATAATTTATTGAGGTTTCTTCAAGTCCTTCGTGTCTACAATTGAGTACTGATTAGGGATGTCAATGTGTACTCAGTTAACCAATAAACCTTAGTTTATTGGTTAATCCAGACTACTACATGCATTTCCCATCCCCTTTGCTGCTTCAGACTCCCAACGGACAGGGATTGCTGCAACCATGATGCTGCCTGTCTTACAGAGAGGGGTTCACCGGGAGTGGGATCAGGAGACCACTGGCTGCTGGCCCCGCCCCCAGTGATTATCAATGAGTCACATAACCACTAAAATTTTATGCGGTTACACAACTATTCAGTTACACGCTATGTAATATCCCTAGTATTGATCAGGAACTCTGTGACAGTGAAAAGTCATTTAATTTCTCTGAGTCTTTTTCTCCTCAGTCACAGTGGAGTATGAGAAAGATTAAGTAACATTTGTGAAAAAATTTTAAGATACAAATCACTATACAAGTTGCTTGCTCTAGATGATTCATATAAAAATTGCTCAGCATAGCAGGGTGGATGAAAGGTTACAAAATTAGAAGCACTTGTCTCCTTGAATAGACTGTTTAATTACACTTGGAATAACTGGTCTATCCATTACTGAAGCAGGAAGTTGGTTTGGACTATTAGGTTTGTTCCTTATGTTGCTATTGTCACAACAGTGAAGAAATCGGGAGCTATATCACTACTTGGCTCAAACAGCCCATTGCAGTTTAAAATGGTGAGGAGTGCTTTCTACAGAAACTAAGCCACTCCGCACTGGACAGGGAAAAATGGAAGGAAATAGTGAAGGAGGCATTGGACACTAACGGGCATTGAGCCCATGGTTGTTGATGATGAGTGCTTACTAAACTGTGATCATTTATGTGCTGTTGAGCCTCATAAGAGTGGCTTCAATTTTTTCCTTTAAGAGTTAGAATTGTTTGAAATTAGTCTGCACAAAAATTCTTCTGTTGCTTAGCCTCTTTGCTGCATTTATCTGCTTTTCCTACTTAAAAAAAAAAGAGGTGAGACTTTTCTACTGTTGCTGTAGATATTCACTAAACAGTGCTACTCAGAAGTTGCAAGTACTTAAGCTGGAGATTGTGGGTGCACAGATATTTTTACTTAGAGTATGTCTGCACTTGCACCCTCTTTCGAGAGAGGGATGCAAATGAAGACATTGGAAATTGCAATGAAGCTGGGATTTAAATATCCCACGCTTTATTTGCATAATTGCATTATGGCGCTATTTCGAAGTAGCGTTATTTTGAAATAACAGACGCTGTTAAGACGCAGTTATTTCAAAAGAAATCCCTTCTCTCGAAATAACTGTTAAACCTCATTGTATGAGGAATAAGGGTTATTTCGAGAGAAGGGTTTTTTCTTGAAATAACCGTGTCTTAACAGCATCTTTTATTTTGAAATAACGCCAAAACACGAGTATGCAAATGAAGCACAAAATATTTAAATCCCGGCTTCATTTTCCATTTCGAATGTCTTCATTTGCATCCTTCTCTCGAAAGAGGGTGCAAGGGTAGACATACCCTAACTTTTTATTTTAGACATTATCAGTTAACTAATAGTCAAACATTTTAGCAAATGTATAAGAACTAGTAGCTAGCTGCCACTTAAGTCAAATGTGTCTTTCAGCTGATCCTTCAGCCTGACCCCCATTAGCCACACACCCTGACCCCTATTAGCCACGCCTCTGGAGGTAATACTTTTGGGGCAATATGGACACATGGCCAGAAATAAAAGGTGTCATGTGACACACACACACACACCCCCAAAGGACTTTTCCCACCATCCTCTTACCAATAGGGATTAGTTTGGCCTGCACCAACCCTCTCCCCCCATGCACCTATTCTGCAATTCCTTTAACCCAATGTGTGTGACATTAACTCGGGGGGGTGGAGAAGCTAGGGGAAGTGTCCCTTCTAAGAGTTTCCTCCCATGAGAACAATAAATTTTGTGTTGTGCACCAGTACTGAGTTTGTGGCTTGTTTGGATGTGCCACTGTGGTGCCCAAGTTATTAATAAGTATCTTAGAAACCTCTACCCTTTCCCTCAGTTGCCCCATCTCCTCCCCTTGCTCCATCAGCTCCTCTGGTGCCTGCTGACCCCCGCAATCCCTCACCCCCCTCTGCTGTCCTGACTCCTGCCCTTCTAACTGCCCTCAGCCTTCCTGAGACCTGCCCCCCTCCACCAGCCCTTCTCTCCCCCCCCCCCCCCGTGCCCACTCCTCGGCTACGACTACGCTGGCATGATTTTTCGAAAATGCTTTTAACAGAAAAGTTTTCCATTAAAAGCATTTTCGGAAAAGCGCGCCTAGATTGGCAGGATGCTTTTCCGCAAAAGCACTTTTTGCGGAAAAGCGTCTGTGGCCAATCTAGACGCACTTTTCCGCAAAAAAGCCCCGATCACCATTTTCGCGATCTGGGATTTTTTGCGGAAAACAGTACTGTGCTGTCTACACTGGCCCTTTTGCACAAAAGTCTTTCGGAAAAAAGACTTTGCCCGAAGAGGAGCAGCATAGTATTTCCAGAAAAGCACTGACAATCTTACATGAGATCATCAGTGCTTTTCTGGAAATTCAAGTGGCCAGTGTAGATGATTTTACAGAAAAACTTGCCAGTCTAGACACAGCCTACCAGTAGCCCCACTCTGATCATATGAGCTACCCCTCCTCATCCCTTCTCCTAATACCTCCCACTGCACACCTGCCCTGCCTCTCTCCACTGGTGCTGGTCCCTCCCCTGCAGGTGTCTGCCCTTCTGTTTCACGCCCAGAATCTCCTGGCACCTGCACCTTCCCTTACCCCTGAACCCTCCAGGTGCCTCCCCCTTCCCTCACTGCCCCTGCACTCTTTGCCCTCTTTTTCCCTGATGCCCACCCCCTCACCACCCTCTGCCCCCATTCCTCTCATTCCCCTGTGCCCTTACACATGCCTTGCTCCATCCCTGCCTTCCTCATGCCCACCCCTTCTTTCAAGACTTCTCCCGGCATCTCCCCTTCTCCCCTGTAGCCCCCAAAGCCCTTCCCCTCTCCTCTCCTAGCATCATCCTGTCCCCCCCTCTCACTGACACATCCCCTCCTGCCCTTTTCCTCATTGTCTCCACTTGGCCCCCTGGCATTTTGTCTCTCCTCCACCTTGTCTCTTGGTACCTTCTCCTTTTTTCCCCCTCCCCTTCCGCACAAGCCCCTTCCTGTCTCCCCTCCCCCCTCTGCACAAGCCCCTTCCCCACTCCCCTACCTTCTGCCTTCCACTTTGTGGGGCCAGAGTCTGTGCTTGGGCCCCGGGCTCTGAACCTGGAGCCAGGTCACGTGACACAACTTGCCTCCAAGGAGTTTAAAGTCCTGGGCCGAGCCATTACTGAGAGCCGCGCATGGCAGGGATGGGACAGGGGTGAGGGGGACACTCCGGGGGCGGGGTGGGAGGATGCACGGGGGCACCGGCAGGGAGGGTCTGGGTCCCGCTCCAGACAGAGCTGGGGGAGAGACCCAGTTCCACATATTGCTGGAGCAGGGCCCTGGCTCTGAGAATTAACTCGCTGCCCATAGAGCCCAGCACACTTCAGGTGCGGGACCCCATTCGGGGGAATTGGGCAAATCAGCCTAAGGCTGGCCCTGCCAGCAGAGACTGGGAGCTGGCTATGTGATGCCTCCCGCTACACAATGTGAGCTGAGGCAGCCGGGCCAGGCGGCAGGAGCAGCCACTTTAAAAGTCAGATTGTTCTTCTGTGACTGGCTCTGCAGGGGTGTTGGGGGGAGATGTGATTGGAGCGGGGGCTCCCGATGCTGAGGATGCCTGCCTCAGGGGGAGAGGGAGTGCACTAGGATGGGGGGCCACTAAGGGGGTCTGGCTCTGAGGCAGGGGTGCATTGGGATGGCAAACACTGCAGGGGGGCCTAGGTCTGAGGCACGGGTGAGTGCATTGGGATGGGGAGACTGGGGGACCTGGCTCAGAGGAAGGGGTGGGTGCACTGGTGGTTAGTGTGTGGCCCCAATCTGGAGGGAGTGGTGCAACTTTTGCTTAACAACTTCAGCTCCCCCAACCTTTTTTGGTTTTGTGTTTTTTATTTTTTGCTCAATAACTTTGGTATCCCCCTCCCCTTTTTTTAGCCCCCTCAACAACATTTTTTCCCAGTGTTGTTCTTTTTTTGGGCAGGGAGCAGTGTTTGGTATTTTTTGTTAAACCATCTAGCAACCTCATATAAGCTATATGAATATAAACTATAAACACATTTAGGCTTGAAATTAAATGAAAATTTCTAGTTATCAGAGGAGTGAAGTTCTAGAGCAGCCTTCCAAGGGGGACAACAGAGACAAAATCCTAACTGTCTTCAACACTGAGTTTGATAAATATATTGTGGCAAAGTCTGGGCTAAGCCCCGTGGGTCCTGTGCTTCCTGGCAGGGTGTTTGTGTGCCTCAGAGGCTCGCAGTATCCCTAATACTGCCACAAAGGCAAGGGTACGCTGCTACCAGAGCCTTTTTTCCATTATTGGCCAGTCCAGTGTCCTTTTTCCCACTCCCTACTAGGCCTTTTAGCCAGAGGGGAGGGTTGAGGGGAACCTGGTCCCACCCACTTGCTCCAGGTTCCAGCCCAGAGCTTGGCCCTTGCCCCCTGAGCAACAGCCCCTCCCTGGGCCACTTCCCCAACCCTTCTGCGGTACCTGATGCTGTAGAGCAAACTTTGATGTCAGCTGTCTCATGTGTGTTCCCTGGCACTAAGCTACTCATTTCTCCTCTAGTTCCCTCCCTTTTCTCCTTCCCCCTTAGCCTTGCCTGGGGTGTGTTTCTATAGTGTGCCATCCACTTTAAGTGGCTGCAGGTGTTCCAATTAGCCTTCCCTTCAGGCTGATGCCAGATAGGCTTCAGCTGTGGCTAGCTGGGCCACAGTCTTTACCAGTCTACTCAGGGAACATAAAACCCACATACCCTGCTCTCAGGGGCTACATCTAGACTGGCATGATTTTCTGGAAATGCTTTTAATGGAAAAGTTTTCCGTTAAAAGCATTTTCGGAACAGAGCATCTAAAAGCACTTTTTGCGGAAAAGCATCTGTGTCAATCTATACACGCTTTTCCACAAAAAAGTCCTGATCGCCATTTTCGCCATCGGGGCTTTTTTTGCGGAAAACAAATCTGGGCTGTCTACACTGGCCCTTTTGCGCAAAAGTATTTCCACAAGAACACTGACAATCTTAAATGAGATCGTCAGTGCTTTTGCGGAAATTCAAGCAGCCAGTGTAGACAGCTGGCAAGTTTTTCCGGAAAAGTGGCTGATTTTCTGGAAAAATTGGCCAGTCTAGACACAGCCAGGTTGTGGCATTTTCCCCTGCACCCTCCTTCCTTTTTGGGTGGTAGTGTCTGTGAGGGGGGGGCTGCTGCTTTTGTGGTAGGAGGGCCCTGGCTACCATTACATTCTGGGCTAGGCCCCCTTTTTCCACCTGTCTTTTTGCTGGCAGCTTTCCCCACCCTCCTTTGCCTCAGCTAGTTGCTGAGGATGCTGTGTGCAGGGGCATGGGAGGGGGTGGGTCTCTGCTGCCCTGCCTTTGGGTGGGGGGAGGCCCTCCCTTCCATTTTCTTGGGGGCCTATTTTGGTCCCCTCTTTCTTCTTCACCTTGGCAGGCTTGAACTCCATTCTTGCTGCTTTCTTTGAGGCAGAGGAGGTAAGGGGGCTGCTTTAGGGCAACCCCTGGGGTTCTCTTTCCCCACAGTCTGCCCTGGGTTGGGAGGGAGACTAAGGGGCTTTCATCAAGATCCCTGGGTGGGAGCTGGTGTGGGTTTTGTGGGGTGCTGGGGACAAAGGGTGGTTCACCTTCCCCTGCCCCTGCTTTTTGCTGCTGCTCCCTCCCAAACCCCAGTTGCTATAGGGGCCTTTTCCATTTTGGGCCCCAGTACTTGCCTCCCTGCCCCTCCTCTGCTGAGCTCTGCAACAGGTGTTGCTGGCCTCTACTCAGGCACCTGTGGTCTCACGGGTTCTCTTCCCCTAGCCGTGTCTAGCTCCCTCCCAACCCCAAGCAGGCATCTCCTCACTGCCTGCCTCCCTTCCATTGGTTGTCCCATCCATCCTCTTGTGTGCCCCTGCCCCCCCTTCTTGTGTTTGGCACCTGAGCTTCCCCCTCTTTTTAGTTACTCCTCACACACACACAGCTCCACTTGTCCCCATGTTCTTTAAATAATAATTTACCCCGCATCTCCCCAGTGCAGCCGGAGGAGCCGCTCTTTCCAACCTGTACTGGGAGCTGTATGCCTTACTCCTTTTTCCCTTTCACCTTTCTGAATTGTCGCCCTCCACCCCACTTCCAGCCTAGTGGGGGGGGAGCAGTGAACCTCCTTCCTCCCCTCCCTCTCCTTCTTCCTCCTTGTTCCCTCCCCTGCTGTTTTTGGTTCTCCCCTAATTGTTTGTTTTTGTCTTTCCCTCCCTATCCATGACCACAATGGAGGGGTTGTCCAGCAACACCCCCGCCGACTCTTCCCCACCCCTCCCTAAAAACAACAACCCCTCTGAGGCTGCCGAGCCCCCCATCACTACGGTAAAGGGGGCGGACATGAATGAGGACCTCGGGGCCTCGAACACTTCTGCTGCAGCGCCTCCAGTCACCTCTGAAGAACCTCCCCTGAAAGGTAGGAAGAGCCGGGGGAGCAAGAAGGGCAAGAGCCCTGCCTGGAAGGCAAAACCTCCTGAGGTGAGGGCTCACTCCCCGGCCATGACCCATCTGCTGGCCCCGGCCCCCCCTCCTTCCCACTCCCCTGTTCCTTCCACCAGCTCTGGGGGTGACAGTGTGCCGGCCCCCAGAGTGTATGCCCAGGTAGCCACCCCACCTGCTGCCTCCCAAGCCACCTCCTGACATCCCATCTCTGATGGCTGCAGCCCCTTTCCCACCCTTACCAGGAGGCACAGGGTCCGTTGTCTCCTGGTGGCATCCTCACCCCACATGGAGACCTATGTGCGGGCGTTGGCACGTGTAGTGGGGCCCGCGGCCATGATGGCGGCCTCTAGGATGTTCGGAAAGGTGGTATTCTTCCTGGCGTCTGAGGCCGCCGCCCAGGAGCAGTGGAAAGGGGTTTGGAGGTGGGGGGGGAGTCCACGTTCCCCTTGAGCCTTTGGAGGACCTGGGCGTATGGGTGGTTTTGTCCTCCTTTCCTCCCCAATGCCACCCTACTGCCTTTCCAAAAAAGAGCATCTAGATTGGCACGGATGCTTTTCCGCAAAAAAGCCCCGTTCGCCATTTTTGCGATCGGGGTTTTTTTGTGCAAAACAAATCTGAGCTGTCTACACTGGCCCTTTTGTGTAAAAGCTTTGCACAAAAGGGACTTTTGCCCGAACGGGAGCAGCATAGTATTTCCGCAAGAAGCACTGATTTCAGACAATAGAAAGTCAGTGTTCTTGCGGAAATTCAAGCGGCCCATGTAGACAGCTGGGAAGTTTTTCTGCAAAAGCAGCTGCTTTTGTGGAAAAACTTGCCAGTGTAGACACAGCCAAGGTGTTTGAGGCCCCGATGCCAGACGCGCTGAAGGGCGAGATGTGTGCTTTCTTGGAAGACATCCGTGGCTCCAAGAAGAAAGTTGCTCTTACCCTTCAGCTCTGGGGAGATTTTCATCTCATCTTGCAAACAGTAAGGGCCCTCTTGGGGGAGGGTAAAGGGACCGGGCGGCAGGAGGCTATGTCTTACCAACGGGTCCGCAGCTTCTGTGACACCCTACTCACTTTTGGTACAGTCACAGTTTGCTGTGGGGCCCAATGGGGACTGCTAGCACTCCTGCTGGCAGGGATCTTCCCCAGCCCTCTCGATGCCGCTGATCATCTTTACCACTCTGAACACCTGGGGCTGCGGGTTGGGTCTCCACAGGAATCAGGTACTCTCCTTCCTTCAGGAGTCGGGGGTACTCTGTCGTATTCCTACAGGAGACCCACACAGCTCCAGCCACCGAGGCTAGCTGGCAGCTGGACTCGGGGGACAGGGTTTATTTCAGCCACCTGTCAGCCTGTCAAGCCAGGGTGACTACTCTGTTCTCCCCGAACCTGCAGCCAGAGGTGCCGGGGACTACCGAGGTTGCCTGCTGCATCTCCGGGTTTGGATGGAGGGGCTGATACTAAATCTTGTCAACATCTTCGCCCCAACGTCCAACCTGGAGAGGCTCTGCTTCTATCAGCAGGTGTCTGCCTTCCTCGGCTCTCTGGATCCTTGTGAGTGCCTGGTCTTGGGCAGGGACTTCAACTGCACCCTTGAGGAATGGGACTGTACGGCGCTCAATCAGTGCCCGGCCGCTGCGGACGTCCTCAGGGAGGTATCAGACCATCATTCTCTGGTGGACGTCTGGTGAGACCTCCACCTGGGCGAGGAAACGGTCTTTACCTACATCCACGTGATTGGTCATCGGTCTTTCCACTCCCAGATGGACTGCATTTATCTGTGTCGTCATCATCTCTTCCTGACCCACTCCTCCAGCATTCAGCCTGCCCCTTTCTCGGACCACCACTTGGTGGCCGTGACAGCCTCTCTTACTTTGGAGAGGTTGGGGCCGGCCTATTGGCATTTCAATAACAGCCTGTTGGAGGACGTGGGTTTCATAGCATCCTTCTGGGAGTTCTGGCTGGCCTGGCGAGGGCGGCGGTGCACCTTTCCCTTGGTGCGGCAGTGGTGGGATGTGGGGAAGGTGTGAACGCGGCTCTTCTGCTGCGACTACGCTGGGGGGGCCAGCCGGTGGAGGGATGCAGCGATAGAGCAGTTGGAACGGGAGGTTTTAGAGCTAGAGAAGTGGTTGGCCACGGGCTGCAAAGATCCACCCCTCTGCAGAGCATACTGGGAGAAGCAGGAGGAACTCTGGACCCTCTAGGACTTTCGGGACCCGGGGTGCCTTTGTTCATTCTCGCATCCATCTCCTTTGAGAGATGGATCGAGGCTCCTGTTTCTTCTATGCCCCGGAGAAAAAGAGGGGGGCTAAAAACACATCATCTGCCTTCTGGCAGAGGATGGCATCCCCCTCATGGATCCGGTGGAGATGCGTAAGAGGGCTCATGCCTTGTACGCCTCTCTCTTCTCCCTGGATCCAACCAACACCGACGCCCACAGGGTTCTCTGGAACGAACTCCCGACGGTCAGCTCAGGCAACTGAGACCGGCTAGAGCTGCTTCTCTCTCTGGCCGAGTTCTTGGAAGCCCTCCGTCTCATGCCCACCAATAAATCCTCAGGCATGAACGGGCTGACTGTGGAGTTCTACCGTGTGTTCTGGGATATTTTCAGCCTGGACCTTGCTAGCGTCTGGGCCAAGTCTTTGGAGAGTGGGGTCCTCCCTTTATCGTGCAGGCGAGCCGTGCTCGCCTTCCTACCCAAGAAGCGGGAACTCCGCAATCTGAGGAATTGGCGTCCCGTCTCACTCCTCAGCACAGACTATAAAATTGTCACCAAAGCCATCTTCCTAAGGCTGAAGTCTGTGCTGTGGACGTGGTCCATCCCGACCAGACCTACACCAACCTGGGCCGAACCATCTTTGACAACCTTTTTCTGGCCTGGGATCTCTTAGAGCTTGGGTGTAGGAACAGTCTGTCATTCGCCTTCCTGTCCTTGAGAAGGCGTTCAACAGGATGGACCACAGGTACCTCTTGGACACCCTGTGGGCCTTTGGCTTCAGACCCCATTTTGTGGGGTTTCTCCAGGAGCTGTATGCCTCCACAGAATGCTTGGTCAAGCTCAACTGGACCCTGACAACACCAGTCAGCTTCGGGCGGGGAGTATGTCAAGGCTGTCTGCTGTCGGGCCAGCTCTATGTTCTGGCCATGGAGCCCTTCCTCCGTCTCCTCCGCAAGAGGTTGACAGGGTTGGTGCTACGTGAGCTGGAGATGAGGCTGGTCCTGTTGGTGTATGTTGATGACGTGCTCCTTGTAGTCCAGGACCCAGGCGACCTGGTGAGGGTGGAGGCCTACCAAGCCATCTACTCAGCGGCCTCCTCCACCCAGGTCAACAGGTCAAGAGTTCTGGCCTTGTGATAAGGGCTGGGTGGCAGGTGGGCTCCCTCCCACCCGCGCTTCAGGCCATCAGGTGGAGCACGGGTCCACTGCTCTATCTTGTATTTTTCTCTCTGCCAGGCATCCCTCTCTGCCGGAGAACTGGCAAGGTTTAGAGTTCAGGGTGGTTGAGCAGTTACAGAGATGGACAGGACTGCTCCAGTGCCTCTCCCTGCGCGAGAGGGCACTGGTACTTAACCAATTGGTCCTGTCCATGCTCTGGCACTGTCTCAACACCCTGGTCCTGCCCCCGGGTTTCCTGGCCCGTATCTAGCAGCTCATGCTGCGGTTCTTCTGGCCAGGACTGCATTGAGTCTCTGCAGGAGTTCTCCATCTCCCCCTGGAGGAGGGAGGGCAGGGCCTGATGTGTTTGTGCACGCGGGTTCATGTCCTCCGCCTCCAGGCCCTGCAGAGACTCCTATTTGATGCAGGTAGTCTGGTGTGGAGCACGCTTGTGCACTCTTTCATTTGCTACTTCCGAAGGCTCCGATATGACCGGCAGCTCCTTTATTTGAGAGATCTTCCGCGAGACCTCTCCGGGAGGCCAGCCTTCCACCGGGACCTCCTCCAGACCTGGAAAATGTGTGTGGTGACCACGTCCTTGGAAGCCACCAGGGGGGCAGATTTCCTTGTGGAGCCCCTGCTACACACTCCCCATCTATGTGTGCAGGCGGCAGAGTCTCCCTTGGTGTGCCAGAGCTTGGTCCTGGCAAAAGTCTGGACCTCCTGGACTATGACCGGGGAGACTGGGTGGATCCTCGAGTGCTCACCCAGTGCATGGGGCTCGTCACCCTATGTACTCCCCAGCGCATACTTCAGGAGGCGAAGGATGCTTTGCCGCCCACTGCTCAGGGTTATCTCAAGAAGGTCCTGCGAGAGGGTGCACCCCTCCCCCCCTTCCCTGCCAATCTCTTCTTCGGCCGCCAGCCCAGCATACCTTCCCAATTGCCTCCCCCTCATCACCCAAGCCGGCTGCAACTTCTGAACCGCGCCAAAGAGTCACCTGTACACGCTTGTGTTTCACACTCTCCACTTCCCCACCCTCATGTTCCACTCAGACACCAAGTGGCAGGACCTCCTACCATCAATAGAGGGTGGGGAATCTCGGTGGGCCATCCTCTATTCGACCTTGGTTCTGTGGTCCACCGGGGACATCAGTTGGAGAATCCTGCACGGCGCTGTGAGCACAGGTGTGTACTTGGCACGGGTGACCCCCATTCCTGACACTTGCCTCTTCTGTGGCATGAGGGAGATCCTGGCCCACATCTACTTTGAGTGCGCCAGGTTTCAGCTCCTCCAGAACCTCCTGTTGAGGTTCTGGCTACACTTTTTCCCCTACACACACTTGTTAATTTACACACACCTCGTCCATGACCCCACAACGTTGCGGACCTCCTGGTCAATCTCCTCCTGGCTGTGGCCAAATTGGCAATCTATAAGACCAGGGAGAAGAGGTTGGCTGCAGGAGGGGCCTGTGACTGTGGGGCCTATTTCCATTCACGTATCTGGGCAGAGTTCCAATGGGCGGCACCCACTGGTTCACTCAAGACCTTCAAGGGGCAGTAGGTGCTGTTCAGGATTCTCTGCTTAATATCCCCATCTGGTTCCCTTGTGTTAGCCCTTTGACCCTCACACCCATCCCTGTTTTTTTTTATTATTTGTCCCAAGTAATTAATTGGTTTTCTGGGCTCTGTGGACCCTCCCTGCAGCCTGGGACACTAAATAGTTGTCCCAGACACCTAGGGAACTATTTGGTATCTGCAGCATCCTGCTCTCAGAGTGCTGCACTTCTTCTGCACCCCTCCCCTCCTCTCTTCTTCCTTCTTGGGAGGGGGTGTCTGTGAAGGGGGGCTGCTGCTTTTGTGGCAGGTGGGTCCTGGCTACCCTTACATTCTGGGCCAGGCCCCTTTCTTTCACCTGCCTTTTTGCAGGCAGCTTCCACCTCCACCTCCACCCCACCCTCCGCCTCAGCTAGTTGCTGAGGGTGCTGGGTGAGGGTGCTGGGTGCAGGCTACCCTCCCATTTTCTTGGGGATCTACTTTGCCCCCCCTTTCTTCAACTCAGCAGGCCTGACCTCCACCATTCCTGCTGCTGTTGCTCGCCCTGAAGCAGAGTAGGTAAGGGGGCTGCTTTAGAGCATCCCCTGGGGTTCTCTATCCCATCAGCCTACCCTGTGCTGGGGGTGAGAGTAAGGGGCCCTTTCCATCAGGGTTCCCAGGTGGGGGGTAGTGCAGCTCTTTTGGGGATGTTGGGGGCAGGGGTGGTTTACCTCCCCCTGGTTCATCTGTTCATCTGCCCTTGCACTTCTGCTGCTACTTCCACCCCAGACCCAGCCCTAGCCGCTGTAGGGGCCTTTCCATTCTCAGCCCCACTGCTTGCCTCCTTGCCTTTCTTTGCTCTTCTGGGTCCTGCAGCAGGAGCTGTGGGTCTGCTACTCAAGTGCCTGTGGGCACACAAGTTCCCTTCCCCAGCCATGTCTCCTCCCTCTCCTCTTCCCCCCCCCCCCAACTCCCCGCCCTGGAGCAGGCATCTCTGCCTGCCTTCCCTCTCCACTGCTTGTCCTATCCACCCTCTTGTTTGCCCATAGTCTCCCTTTCTTTTGTTGGGCGCTTGAGCTTCCCCCTCCTTTTTCGTTACCCTTCTCACACACACAGCTTCACTTGTCCCCATGTTTTTTCATTATTTGTCCAATGTAATCAGTTGATTTTCTAGGATCTGTGGACCCTCCCCATAGGCTGGGGGGAGGTCCTTTGGATGTGGGAGGGCTAACACCCGGCCATCTCCCAGACATGAAATAGTCCCCACGTATCTGCCTTCCATGAGGCCTCGGTAGCTCCCTGCTCTCAGGCTGCCACAATAAGAAGGAGATGGTAAAATAAAACTGCCTAAAATGGCAAGTAGCAGATCTGTGATTGCAAGCAGCATATATCTCCAGTGGTTTTGGGACACTAGAGGGGAATTATGACACAGAATTCTTTCCCAGGTTTTCTAGGATGCTGTGTCTTCTCTACATGGTCAGAATCTAATTGCCATATATGGGGTCAGGAAGGAATTTTCCCCTGGATCAGATTGGCAGAAACCTGAAGGTGTGGGTGCCTTTCTCTGCACCATGGGCCACAGGACATTTGCAGGTTTAAACTAATGCCAGCAGTGGACTCTCTGTAAAGTCAAGTCTTTTTAAAATCACACGAGGACTTCATTAACTCAGCCAGACCGGGTCTACACTGGGGCATTAGTATGAAATTAGCCCCCCCCCCCCAGGTCAATTTTGTAAGCAATGAGTTCATACCATCAAGCCTATCTATTATTATGGAAGAAGGGGCTGTGGAATTTAAACTCTGTTGTCCTGCTTTTCATGAGGAATAACACTATTCCCAAACTTGGAAGTCCAAAATAATGTTAGTGCTGCTAATTCAAATGAATTGGCTTCCAGTAGGCTTACCATAGCTCCCCAGAGTGCTTTTTGGGGCTCTGAGTCCAAGGTAGTGCATCCATGTTAACAGAGCCTTCCTCAAACTACATTCAATTCTTCCCCATAGTGAGAACACGCAACTTCAAATTTGTAAAATTGGGTGCCCAGATGTCAAATTTAGTAAACTTGAAATAATCTCCCAGTGTAGACATGGCTCCAGAGATTAGGAATCTTATTACAGGAGTAGGTGGTTGAAATTCTGTGCTCTGCAATGTGCAAAAGATCAAAGTGAATGATTGGGAGGGTCTCTTCTGACCATAAAATCCACCAGTCTAAATGTCATGAGGAAATAATATGAGAAGGCAATGGCAAAGCAGAAGACGAAAAGCAAATTCCAGATGGTTCCTGGAATTGTGTGTTCCAGGAATGGCAGCAGAGCTCTGTAGTGGACTATTCATCCTTTTGGAGCTTCCTTTCTTACACAGTTCTCTCAGAGATGTGTTTGTTCAGTGTTGTGCCTGCTGCAGTTTCGTTTTGGTTTGCTTCAATTCCTGGCACATATGACAGATTATGAATCACTGGCAGCTGTTTAATCTGCCCCTGGTTGTGGGGAACATGAACTGTACCTCTTAAGTCATAATACATTTTTTATTGCTGAAGCTTGGACACCCAGGCAGTTACATACTATATTTATTTTGAAATAACATGCACAGCCCAATAAACCCCTGCTCTGACCATCATTTGTGGCTCTTCTCATAGGCCACCCTGCTAGACTGGAGAGTGCAAGAATGAGGATTGGACTGTGAACTTTACATTCCCCTAGGTTCACAAGGAGATGGGGGGGACAGAACTTCATACTAAAATGTATTTAAAACCCAAATGTAGTAACTGTTTTATTTTATCTTTTAACGTTGTGGCAAATTGTTATCAGGGTAAATAAGCAGCACTCCTCGCTACTGGAGACATGGACGCTTGGCAGTTCCAATCACGGTCACTAGCTAGCGCTCCTCTTCTTTCTGTTTGGAGCTGTTACTGTCACGCCCCTGAGCAATGAAAGGCTCGCTTGTGCGTAGGATTTCATGGGACTGTTGCAGATTTGGCAACCCAGAAACATTTCAACATCGTGGCTTGGACTGTCTACAAATTTATACTCTTCGGGGGAAAACAAATAACATAATTTCCCTTGCTTTACAACTTCCACGGGCAAAGAGATCACCACTACGGTAATACCTCTAGCACAGCCGTGTCTTGCTTGTTAGGTGAGCTAGTCTCGACCAAATAATATGCTGCGCGGCTATTTAAAAGAAAAGTTTTAAAACATTAGTGCATCCTGTAAAGCAATGAATTGAGCATTTCAGTTCTGTCTTCCCACAGAACCCATAAAGCTCAGCCAAAACTGGAGTATTTGCTTAAAGCAGACACATTTAAAGCACTTACCCTTATATTAAAAAGTAAATCGGTTTCTAATTTTAGTTGGGGGAATGCACAAAGGAGTTAGGTAGAAATATGCTGGAAGGCCTAATCTTAAATAGACAAGAAAAAGGCTCTTGTTATTCCAATGTAAATCGTCTGCATTTGGGATCTCCCAGAAACAAAGAGCTGAAATCATAATCTGTCTCTGGCCACCGCCGGAGAGAGGACATCGATCCATGGTCATACTTACATATATGCTCCTTTTCCCTAGCTGCACTTAGCCGCACTTTCCGAGATCTCGAGCTCCCAGCCCCTGCAATATAACTCTTCACTCTCCGGCCATCCATCCTGGGCGTTCGCGCCCCCTCGGAAGCCGAGTGCGAAACGGTCCGTCTGTATGTAGCAAGGCAACCGGCCTGCCTCTGCGTTCCGCTTTGTGCTGCCATTCCCCTTGGCAGCCTTCGTGACCCGCAGCCTTGCGGGCCTGGGAGCGGTGCCTGCTGTGTTGAGTTGGCGTTGGTTTCGTGCCGGTCAGGGCTAGCGAGGACGCGGCCATGCAGATGGGAAGTGCAAACTCTCCCATAATCCAGGCTGCAGGCTGACTCCCCACCTCGCACCCGCCCTATGGCGCGCGCTGCTCTCGTGCAGTGGGGAAGGGGGCTGCGTGTCATTTGGCAGAGACCCTTCTCCTCTGCATCCCTTCTGCATCCCTTCTCCTCTGCATCCCTTCTGCATCCCTTCTCCTCTGTATCCCTTCTCCTCTGCATCCCTTCTCCTCTGCATCCCTTCTGCATCCCTTCTCCTCTGCATCCCTTCTGCATCCCTTCTCCTCTGTATCCCTTCTCCTCTGCATCCCTTCTCCTCTGCATCCCTTCTGCATCCCTTCTCCTCTGCATCCCTTCTGCATCCCTTCTCCTCTGCATCCCTTCTGCATCCCTTCTCCTCTGCATCCCTTCTCGTCTGCATCCTGTGGCCGCGGCTCCTTCTCAAGCTGCTCCCACGATCTACCCTTGTCTATTGGAAGCGGCTGGGATCCTGGCCCCCTACCCTGACCAACGCGGCCGCGGCCCTCCGCTCCTCCCAGCTCCTCTCTTTGGCACAAGCCGGGCTGCTGCTACATGACGTCTCTTTATTCAGCCTCCGCCCGTGGTCACGTCAAAACACTGGGATGGGGGAGGGGAGACAAAGGGTCCTGATCCTGACAGATGTGCCGGGACACTGGCATGTGTGGGGCTCCTCGCCCTCCTTGCACTCCCCGCGGTGGGTGTGAGCTTTTTCCGGCCCCACGAAAATTACAGGCTTTAACCGCTTTTCGGTCATGGAAGTTCTTTTCCCTTAACCCTGCTCTGTAGAGGAGCCGCGAGGCTGCGCTGTTAAGAGAAGATTCAGCTCCGGGAGGCTGCTGCTGCAAGATGTGGGGGCTGGGATGCTCCAGCGTACAGTTATCTGTGTGGAGAACTCCCATCCTACTCCGAGCTCCTTGGGAGACCTAGATCTTCCTTCTAGCCAGTGAGCACCAACCAGTCAATCGGGATCTCCTGGTAGATCTTGGAGCCTCTCACTCCTGATCCTGACTGGTTTGGCCAAGAGGCTATCAAGAGCCAGCACTTAACTGCCCCTCCCCCTGGGCAGCCTCCTGCCCTTTGCTTTGGAACTGTCCCTTTAGGAGCCTCTGCTTGCTGTGCAGGAGAGGGGAGGGAGAAGAGGGGCACTGATGTCAAGGTGCCCCCTCCCAGCCTGTATCCTGTCTCCACAGAGCAGAGAGGGACACAACAGGTCTTGGGATGGAGTTTTCTGGCTGCTTTTGGGAGTGGTGCAGGAACAGGGCAGGGGTGAGCCTGTCTTAGCCCCACTGCACCACCACCCAGGAGCCACCTGAGGTCTGCAGGGCCCAGCTGGAGCCCACATCCTGAAACCCTGCCCTAGTCATAAACCCTCTTACACTCCAAGGCCCAGTCCTAGCCCTGAGCACCCCTGCGTCCAAACACCTTCCCAGAGCCTGCACCTAGAACCTTCTCAAGCACCCCAACAGCCTGCCCCAAGATCAGCTCAGAGCCCTTCTCGCTCTCCAAATCTCTTAATCCAAGACCAGAGCTTGCCCCCTCCTCCTCAACCCTCTGCCCTAGCCTGGTGAAAGTGAATGAGGATGGTCAAGAGAGGGAGGATGCAGGGGGCGGGAGGGAGGTGCGGCAAGGGTATTTATATTTGAGGTAGATCTTGGATTACACTTAAATTCAAAAGGTGATCTCATGCCTACCACTGATCTAGGCAGTCCCCTGAGGATGATTTCCCAGGGCTTTGGGAAGCCTGGTCAAAGTGCTCCCTGGGGCTGCAAGACAGCAGGAAAAGACAGACGGTGAGTATGTGCACACTAGTGAGGTGTCCCTCAGCAGCAGTACTTTGCATTGTCCTTTGTAGGGCATTGCGGGGCATTTCCTGAAAGCCAGTAACAAGGGATGTACATCTATGCTGATCCTGCCTAATTACATCAATCCTGACTTTGCACTGCTTATGGAGGTGGAGTTCCCAAAGCAGTGTAGAGGCAGCAGAGAGAGAAAAATTTAGGTAGTCACTTCCACAGCTAGGGCGATGCAATCAGGCCTGTCAACACAGTGGGCTAAGGAGGCAGTTGCTCTGGGGCCCAGTGATTCTAAATGTCCCAGGGCTCTTGGCCTCCACTGCTGCTACTACAGCAGTCGCAGGACCCCTGGGCTCTTTAAATCACCATTGGAGCCCCAAGTGGCCTGCTCTGGGTGACACTGACGGGCTGGCAAAAGGAGGTGCAGTGCAATCTGGGTGGCACTGAGAGCTGGCTGACTCTAATCTCACCATTCTACCAAAGTTCCTGATCCTTCCAGGAGCATGGAGCCATGCCCCCCTTACAAAGAATCCTAGGGCTGGAAGAGACCTCAGGAGGTCATCAAATCCAGCCCCCTGCTCTAGGCAGGACCAATCCCAAATGAATCATCCCCGCCAGGGCTTTGTCAAGCCGAGACTTAAACACCTCTAGGGATGGAGATTCCACCCCCTCCCTAGGTAACCCATTCCAGTACTTCACCACCCTCCCAGTGAAATAGTTTTTCCTAATATCCAACCTAGACCACCCCTACTGTAACTTACCACAGGCCCAGCAATTCTGTTGGTCCTCCTGGATGCAAGCTAGCTTATATTAACATGACCCATTAGTGTAGATAAGTCTCAGAGCTATGTTAGTCTGTGACTTTAAAACCAACAAGTAGTCCTGTGGCACCTTAGAGACTAACAACAATATATAGAATCATGAGCAGGCCATAGGTTTTATTCAAGAGGTGTAAGTGTTCTGTATAGGATATACAGGAAACTCTTGCCATTCATGAACACAGAGATCTGTGGTTCCTAGCCCCCAGGATGAGCTGCTCTCCAAACTCTGAGCTGACTGCAGCTGTCAGGAGCTGCAGGGAATTCACTGTGGCTCTTGGCAGCTGCAGTGAGTTCTTCACAGGGGCTGAGAAGCACAGTGAACTCACCAATGGGGCCAGGAGCAATGGTTATTTCCCTACAGCTCCCAGCTCTGGCCCCCACTCCTGCAGGCCCACACACAAGACCCACAAATATGCGGAACTGCAAATAGTGATTTCATAAATCACGAAGGTCTTCTGTATGGTGATTGGGTACTTATCTGCAGTGCTATGGCCCACAAATTACATGCCAAGCAAGTATTCATGAAAATGTGTACTACTGCACTGTAGCTTGTAACACAAATTAATCTTTAATTAGGGCTAACTACAAGGCACTAATACTTGATAGGTGATAGGTTTAAAAAATGCTTAACATTTACAGCTGAAGTGTCTGAAATATATAAACCTACAGCTTTATGTCTGAAATATAGTTAACTTAGCCACTATTAAGCCTTGGGACTTGTGTTAAGTTAGCTATATTATAAAGATATAAACTAGCGTAAGTAAAATAATAAATCTGTTGAACCTGTAGTTGTTTACATGCTGATACTTTGAAAAATTACTGCTGAGTTTGGAGGATAATGTCCGAGAGATGAGTAAACATCACAAGATGAGTGCTAGTAGCTAGGGTGAAATATTAGAGACTTTAGTAAGCTAACCACATGTTACTATGGTGATAAGATGATGATGTAAATGTTAATGGTATAGGTTATCAAATGAGGAGTCCCTGATAATATCAGTGCGACCCTGCTATTAATGAGCTTTGGTGGGCATATGTGTAACTTATTATAAATAGGGCCTGGCAGATGGCTAGAGGTCACCACTGCCTGGAGGTCATTCTTTCCTGACCCTTAATAGGAGCTGGCCACCTGCACTATTTTTAAGGATTCCATATGGAGATGTGAGTATGAAAGAATTGAAAATACTGGTGCTGGATGCTTTAGGGTTTTTTCCTCTAACCATTGCAAATCATGTGGCAATTATTGGAAAACCCCAATTAATGTGTGGTAAGACTTTTAACAAAGATTGTTGGCTTGCACATGCCAAGTCTCAAGCAATGATGCTAGAATACATGGTGCTGTTAGCCCTAATGCTTTAAATATTGGAGCAGCTGTGGAGATCACTCTTTTCTCTAATTCTAGAATTTAAAGCTTTATCAATATTAGTCAATATCATAACCAATAAAAGCCACACTACATTGTATGTATTGGTCTTGTGATATATTTCATAGTTATGGAATAAAGCAACTTCAACTGCTAATCCATCTACGCTGGTGCTATTGATAACATTCCATATAGAATCATAGAACTGGAAGAGACCTCAGGAGGTCATTAAGTCCAGCCACCTGCCCAAGGCAGGACCAATCCCAACTGATTCATCCCGGCCAGGGCTTTGTCAAGTTGAGACTTAAAAACCTCTAGGGATGGAGATTCCACCACCTCCCTAGATAACCCATCCCAGTACTTCACCACCCTCCTTGTGAAACAGTTTTTCCTAGTATCCAACCTAGACCTCCCACACTGCAACTTAAGACCATTGCTCCTTGTTTTGCCTTCTGTCACTACTGAGAACAGCCTTTCTCAATCCTCTTTGGAACCTCCCTTCAGGAAGTTGAAGGCTGCTATCAAATCCCTCCTCACTCTTCGCTCTGCAGACTAAAGAAATCCAAGTCCCTCAGACTCTCCTCATAGGTCATGTGCTCCAGCCCCCTAATCATTTTGGTTGCCCTCCACTGGACCCTCTCCAATGTGTCCGCATCCTTTCTGTAGTGGGGGGCCCAGAACTGGACACAATACTCCAGATGTGGCCTCACCAGAGCCAAATAAAGGGGAATAATCACTTCTCTGGATCTGCTGGCAACGCTCCTCCTAATGCAACCTAATATGCCATTAGCCTTCTTGGCTACAAGGGCACACTGTTGACTCATATCCAGCTTCTCATCCACTATAATCCCCAGGTACTTTTCTGCAGAACTGTTACTTAGCCAGTCAGTCCACAGCCTGTAACAATGCTTGCGATTCTTCCGTTGCAAGTGCAAGACTCTACACTTGTCCTTGTTGAATGTCATCAGATTTCTTTTGGCCCAATCCTCTAATCTGTCTAGGTCACTCTGGACCTTATCCCTACCCTCCAGCATATCTACCTCTCCCCCAGCTTAGTGTCATCCACAAACTTGCTGAGGGTGCAATCCATCCCCTCATCCAGGTCATTAATAAAGATGTTGAATAAAACCAGCCCTAGGACCGATCCTTGGGGTACTCTGCTAGAAACCGACATTGAGCGATTGATCACTACCCGTTGGGCCCAACAGTCTAGCCAACTTTCTATCCATTTTTCAGTCCATTTATCCATTCCATACTTCCTTACCTTGCTGGCAGGAATATTGCATATTGAATATCTCTGAGCAGTATCAAACAACCATCATTTATTTGTATACCCTTTTGTCACCACAGTGTATCCTCCCCTCCTTCAGATGTGGTTTTGGAACTCCAAACTGAAGCATTCTTTCCTTGATTAGTGACCTCTTTAAAGCTATCTCAATGCCTGCCATGCTTATTGTTTGCTGAGACTCCCCCATCTATCTGTTTCTATCTATTGGTTGCCTTTTATCTTATTCTTAAATTTTAAACTCCATGTGGTAGAGACAGCTTTCTTGAACCATATATATATAACACCTACCATCGATGATGACCTAGGGCACAGTTAAGTTTGTAGGCACTATGGTATTACAAATAAATAGTAAAATGTGAACTCTCATAGCCATGCAGGGCTAGAAACAATGCTATATTATGATTAATGTTATGGTAGCACATAGAGCTCTAAGAATAGACACAGGAATTAGAATTACAACACTCCCGGGCTTCCAATCTAGCACCTAGCTTGCTAGCTGCTGCTTCATATGCTGAGGGCTCTGCTGCCACTCCTAAGTACCAAGGTCCTCTGCTGTCAGCCATGCATGCCCCAGCTGCCAATCCCGCACCCTGGGACTTTTCTTCTGGTCTCAGCGGGGGCGGGGAGGGGAGAAGTAAAGGGGTGGATTTCAGCACACACACCCTCTTAAAAATATTCTCATGTCACTGGCCCTAAATCCCATTGTACTAGGAGCCACATAAACTTATAGCAAAAAGTTGGTCTAGCACCAAAAAGCTTACAATCTGTGTATAAAATAAGAAATCATAGATAGATACAATGAACAGATTCAGGGAATGTATGATAACAGACATTTATACCATTAAGGAATGGTCACCTATCCTATCATTGACTTCTAGCTCCAGAATGTACTGAGTTATATTGTGTAGAAAAGCCATTGAAAAAACCCATCCTTTTTAAAATCCTCAATAGCCCTGTACAATTGTCTTCATTCTAATTAATGCACCAGACATCCCTTAGAGAAGTATATAAAATGTTTTAGAATTTTTTAAAAATTAGTAAAATAGTTCTTTCTGTAATGTGTCACATACAGAATAATGGTGTGATGTGGTCCAGAGGCTTTATTGACACTTGTTTTGGGATGATCCATGTAACTCTCTATAGCTTCACTTGTGCATAACATGCAAATCTCAAACTCAATACTACAAAATTACATATTCTTTATACATGTGTAAATATAATGACAGGGATTAGTGTAATATTAACATTGCCCAGCTAAAATAAAATTTGGGAACTATGGAAGTAAGGATGCTATAGCACCCTTAACTCAGTGCAGATCCATTAGCAGTGTATCTTCCTGTCCGTCTTACTAACGTGGCAATTTTAATATATTACTTTACTAGCCAATGTGTGCCATTAATGGAATAGGGGTGGAAAGGAAGTATTGTTTATTTGGAAAGAATACTATTGCCATTAAACAGACATGATGCTGTCTTGTGTCTTAGCAATGAAATTTCATTGCTTTCATTTAAAAAAAATCTTTTTATTGTATATTGCAGGGAAAAACAACAGAGTCTCTAAACTCTCAGGGGAGAAAAACATTTTAATGTCCACTTTTTTCTCCAGCTCCTGATGCAAAGGCACTGCTTTGTGGCAGAATTTTTAATGTTAATGACTTGCTGAAACAGTCTCCCCTGTGCAAAAGCCTCAGAAGCAGCCCCCATGCCTGCCAGGCCTTTGCTCAGGGAAAACGTGCATTTATAATATCACAAGGGAACGTGACTTCCGTAGGCTTTAAAAAAAATCTGAGTGTCTTACTGAGCAAGTTCTGAAGGGATGTCTCAAAAGCTTATATTTTATTACCTCTTGGTGAGGAATCCTTAAATTATGAATTCTCAACCGGGGGTCATTACCACTACAGAAAGTGATCGGTGGGGAAGGCAGATTTGTAAATGCGGCCTTTCCTATATTGCCAAACAGGAAAAGAATTCAGCTAACTGGGAAGGGAAAGGTTGAGAACAGAAAAGGTTGAGAACCACTGCCTTAGATATGAGGCTTGAAACTTCAAAGTTAGTCTCTTCTACATTATTTATTTATTTATTTACAAAGGGGAAAGGCAGTGATCTAATATTTTTAATCGGAAAATATTCCCCTTCCTTCCCCTCACAGCTATAAAAGTATCAAAGGATTCTTTCTCATGCTATTAAAAAAATCATTTTTTCGGCAGAAGTCAAACCCTTAAAATATCAGACCAAAAGGTGAACCACAAAGATACTGGTGTGAAAACAAAGATTTCTGGTGGAAACTGCAGTGCAACCTAACTATATTAGTCACTATATTGCAAGTGTGTATGTGTGAATGAGAGAGAAAAGAAATCAGAACTGCCATTGGTTAGTCTCAGAAAGCTATGCTGTGCTGATTGAAACTGGTCAGCAAAAACTTCATACAGGGGCGGATATAGGGCAGGGCGAGTGGGGCGGCCGTCCCGGGCCCCGCGCTTCAAAAAGGCCCGCGCATGCGCATGGCGTCACTGCGTATGCATCGTGGCAAAGGGGGGGCCCCGCAGAATTATGCTGCCCGGGGCCCCGCAAAATGGTCATCTGCCCCTGACTTCATATATACATTAACTTCTCTGGAAGAATATGAGTTTACTTTCAGCTGTGACTCCCATTTGAATCAATTGTGTTTTGAGGATGGGGGTACAGGAAAAGGGACTGTGGGATTAAAGGGGGCATTGGCATGTGAGAAGGTGCGAGTGTGGTGGAAGGTAGCAGTGCATTGTGAAGGCAACAGGGCAAGAAATGTGCAAGTAAGGGTATGTCTACACTACAGTGTTATTTTGAAATATCTTATTTTGAAATAGTTATTTCGAAATAGCTTATGTCAAAATAACGCGTCTATTTCAAAATAACTTTGCTGTGTAAACATACCCTAAAGGATACTGCAGTCCTCCTCAGCCTGTCCCTTCAAGCCAGTTGTGCCGCTGCTTTTTCTTCATTCTTCCTTACATTACTCTTTGTGAAAATCCAGGAATATTCTATGCTCTATACTTAGTCTGTGCTTAGATTTCCATTAAAATTGAATTGGGGTGGAAAATCCTATACCAGCAGAAAGCAACTAGAAAGCTGAAGAAGATCCCTTGATTGGATAAAAAGCCACATGAAGCAACACTATTTAAGAATATTGCTGAGTGTAGCACTGTGCTATAGGATGTTTTTGAAGAAACAATGGAAAAAAACTCTTACCATCTCCATGCAATTATTACTTTCACCTTAATGCACGCGCAGGTTGTTCATCTTAGAATTTTCCTTACAAAAACAGAATTTCTCAGGGTCTAGCAATGGCTGGAAAAGACAATGGTAGGGTCACACACAGGGCTCTGGGGAACAGGACTGCTGCTTTTCTATCTCTGAATTGCTTGTTTCTTGCCTATAGCTATAGCTATTTGTGTGAGTCTTGAGGAAACAGCAAATTCTGACCCTAATAGTTATGTTTAAGATGTGGGCTCTATATGACGGTTTCTGAGAAGTAATCTATTAGGATTTTTTTAAGGTGATTCCAAGGGAAATTTGTGTTCAAGGAAGACCAGAAAAAGAGTCTCAGGATATATGCATTAGCTTTTATTTCCTACCTGTGCAGCTACCCAAATAGTAGTGATAAATAGGGGTGGATGATCTAGTGTAAATCAGCTGCTGACTTTTGACCTCCATATAATCTCAGACTGCCTAGAGCATGTAGATATTGTAGTTAAAATGTTTGCAGCTTCCCATGCTCAGCTGATGCTAGGACTCCTACAAGTAGGAGGAAAGATGGGAAATTGAGGAGTACCTAATGTAGATTAGGAGTACTTGTATGGGAAGAAGCCTTTCTCATGGCAGGAGAGTGATTGAACACGAATTCTGGAGTCAAAAGAGGCATATAGCACCAGGAGAGGGTCCTATCTCTCTTATAGGCAGCCTATTAGGTTCACAGACTCCCAAACCTTATAGAAAATGGGTACGCTAAACACCATGTTGTCCCCTTTCATGCAGATAACATGCCTTGTTTCCATTCAGTGGTTATACACAGTAACAATAGCTGTCGTGTTCCTGTAGCACTCTTGGCTGTAAGGAAGGTAATTTCCATGGATTAGGTCTAGCATAGTGCTGATGCTCTTCAATCTTGTGACTCTGGTCCAGTTCTGGTTTAAGGCATAAAATAATTCAGCTAGGCTGTGTCTAGACTGGCCACTTTTTCCGGAAAAGCAAATGCTTTTCTGGAAAAACTTGCCAGCTGTCTACACTGGCCGCTTGAATTTCCACAAAAGCACTGACGATCTCATGTAAGATTATCAGTGTTTTTGCGGAAATCCTATGCTGCTCCCATTCGGGCAAAAGTCTTTTTCCAAAAAACTTTTGCACAAATGGGCCAGTGTAGACAGCAGAGAGTTGTATTCCGCAAAAAAGCCCTGATCGCGAAAATGGCGATCGGGGCTTTTTTGCGCAAAAGCACGTCTAGATTGGCCACGGACACTTTTCCGCAAAAAGTGCTTTTGCGGAAAAGCGTCCTGCCAATCTAGACGCTCTTTTCCTAAAATGCTTTTAACGGAAAACTTTTCCGTTAAAAGCATTTCCGGAAAATCATGCCAGTCTAGACGTAGCCCTACAATTTAGGGTCACAGAACAAAGCCTGCATGATTCACACTGTATACGGGAGCTCTCCTATTGGTTCAGTTAGCAAGTTACATTGTCTAGGTAGACACAGCCATAAAATATCCAGGACAAATCATTTCCAGAAAATGGTGCAAGTGTCCAGCACCTAGCACAAGTGATCTCTGATTCCTGACTATTTTCGGAAGACTTCAAGCCTTAAAGTTTAAGGATTTAACATATCTTTTTTGGGGGGAGGGAGATATTCCTCCATGTTTCTAAACAGAGGATAAATCTATGCACTTCAACATACAGCAGGAAAATATAAAACATGGATAATGAGTTTATTCACGGGGTGGAAAGCCTGTTACTTATGCAGGTGTTTCTTCTTTTTTTCCCACCACTTACTCTAATTGGACCAGGACTCTGCACCAGGTATTTTATTTATTGCCCTATTCCCCACCACCATCCCCTCTACTGGGAGAGGAATCAAAGCAATCCTATTTTTGTTCCATATAAAAGACTCAAAATAGCATATTGTTTTGCTTGTGGAAAGTGTTTGGTGAAACACCAAATGGTAGCGAAAAACCTCTGTGTCTGATGCCTTTTCCCTCTCTAGCACCAA
Source organism: Pelodiscus sinensis (assembly GCF_052426305.1). NCBI lineage: Eukaryota > Metazoa > Chordata > Testudines > Trionychidae > Pelodiscus > Pelodiscus sinensis. The sequence continues at coordinate 14,267,866 of NC_143085.1, forward strand.
CAGTATCTTACCAAAAAGAGAGTTCACAGAAAGAAAATCAGAGAATCAGTAAATTCTGTAATGGATACTTTTTGGAATTATTTCTAAATTGCTGAGCATCAATAGATTTCAAACTTGTTCTGCAGATCAAGGTAAGTTTATGTATTTGAGAGCTTCAGGCTAATTTTAGATAAAAGCCTGGGAAACAGAAAGCATGAAAATAGCCTGAGCAATAGTCACTGGAAAAAAGTTGCCTCCTGGTAGATACTACTTCCCCTCTATTTCCTATTGCATACGTGGTAATCAAAATAGCATTTCTTTACTCTATAAATTGGTTTTATTTAAAAAAAATATTTTGGGACACTGTTCCACTTCTTCTAACCTTCTATCCATCCTGGGAGAGGTATGCTGTATCAAACACTAACAGGAGACAAACTCAGTAGAATTGGAAGTTTAATGGGGTCTGATTTGAAACATCTTTGTCTCCATTAAAAAAAAGAAAAATTGGCTCCTTACCCCTCTCCTCCCTGAATCGCAAGTGCTCCCAAGAGAGGGCATGAAGAAGTTATTTTTAAACTGCCTCTCTTGGATTTACAATCCCTTCATCAGTTTCCCATTGGGTAAGACTACTGAAGCAACAGAACAGACACAGAAATACTGACAGAGTAGTCATTAAGAGCAATGTCTCTTCAAACAAAGGCCAGTAGCCTGAAGACTCACGGGAATCAGCATCAAGCTTTACTAACAATCATCTGGGTCAGTAGATACTATGATTTCTCATCCCTTGCATATATGTAAGGATAAGACTTATACTTCAAAAGGATCCCTTCAGCTCAAAGCTACTTCCTGGCAAATGATCCCATGCAGTTTCATGACTTCTGGGTCATGTTCTGTTCACAGTCAGGCCAGGTGAACTTGAGTTTTTGTTTCACCAAGCTACAAGATGATGTTAGGGAGAGAGTGAAAGAAACTTCCTCTCACATCCATGTTTTAGTATAAATATCATTGCCCAGACCTCACAGCACTTTTGCCATTTTTCAGGAAAATGCATCTGTTCATTCAAGCTTCCCCCAAGAAAGCACCATCTTCCTGCCAAGCAAGCCAGGAAGTGATTTCCATTGCCTAGCTTGAGACCTATCGTAAACATCCATTTCCAGTCATTTCCATTGCCCAGCTATTCCTGTCTTCAATAACCCTACTGCTGCATGGCAGGGTCTCATCATGGCATGCCTAGCCATCTATAAGGAGATGTGCTTTTACCACGTGCAAATCACCTACCTACCTTGATGGATTAGTTGCTCAGCTGGTTGTGACTTTAAAAACGGCTCCATAACTTATTCTAGCCATGAGTTAGAAATTGTTTAGCCCCCTTTAGCCCAATATGTGCTTCTTTCTCAAACTCTACTTACAAACTACCCACATAAAGTATATTTGGAGCATTGAAGGTGAAAATCCCTCTTTAACAGAGTTCACACTTTTGTCTAGTTATACTCTTACCTATAACTTCCAACACTTGTTGCACATACGGGTGACCTCCAATTTACTTCTATATCCAGCTTTTAACTGATCCATTTCTTTTGAATCTAAAAATATCTTTTATTTTTCTACCACCTTAGCCTTTTCTAGCAATAAAAGCTCCTAAAAACAAACTCTTTTGTTAGACTTTTTTTCTGAAAGGTTTGGGTAACAAAGAAAAACCCAAATTTAAAAAATCCCTCTGAATTTTATTCCTATCACTTGTGTAGGAAAGAGGAACTGGTCACCAGTAATTTTAGGTTGTTCTTAATGAACTACGTATTAAAGGAACAAGAAATTGCCAGCTTGTCTGTATTGTACTATGGCCTGTGACGAGGGCTTATCTTATGAAGCAGAATTCCCCATTGCTTTTAGCTGCGAGCTCTGCATACCCACTGTTAGCAAACGTATCAGTTTATGAACATAGGAGAGGCTGAAGATTGTCTTTTGTTTCAAAATAAATTCTATGATTTGATAGTTTTTAATTAAATAGTGATTTATTGCAAATTGGGCATGAGAACAGTCGCTTGCTGTGGTGTAGGCTAATTTACACCCTACTGATCTAGTTAGGTCAACTGATTCTAAAGAAAAAGATTTGCTACTTTAGTAATCTACTTAAAAATACCCATCCCTTACCCCAAGGTAAGCGGGCAAGTAGGATTTTATTAGTCTGGTTTATGATTTATATGCTTTGAGGGCCGTTGACATTTTGCAGAACATGGATGAAAATTATGTCCTAAGGAACTACAATTAGAATTGGACAAATCTGTTGACACAAGTACCCAGCCCCAGTTTTTCCTGAATTCCAAAGGGCAGGTCCTTATGCTGTTACTGCCTTCCCTGGCAGCCCGTCATAGAAAGGAGGCTCTCTTTAAAAGTGTGCTGCTTTGAGATTTTACCTCCAGCTGGTCACCCAGGCAGATTCTACAGCCATGGGCAAGATACAAAGATCTAGCCACTAAAGAGAGGCCCTGTCTGTGGAAGGTTTTCACACAAGGGAGGACTCTATTGAAATAGTTAGGAGCTGGGCAATCAGCACACTTTCTGAATTAGGTTCCTGATGACATGGGGTGAGTGGGTTGGGGGGGGGGGGAGAGGCTCAAATCTCAACAGTGCAGTTTTGCTAACACATGCTCTGGGGGACTCTGGCTGGAAGGATTAGTGGAAGGGAAATGTGGTGTTTTAAGGGAGCATGTGACTGAAGACAGAATGGAGGAGCTGAGGGTCAAGTTTCCAAGTAAAAGGGGCATGAAGTGGGGGGTGTAAAGGGAAGGTGGTTTTGTTAATATAAACAATGCTTATAGATTTCCTTCGTCTTGTTTTCTAGTAAATAAACGTAACATGCAGTGGGATGGGCTCCAGTCCTTGTCATCTGGTTCATTAGCACTTCTTTTGTCACAAATTGCCAGCCCATATCCTGCCTTAGTTCCACGCTGAGTTAAATCCATGGGAGTTCTGCATGTGGCTCAATGGCAGGAGATGGCCCTGAAAGGCAGCAGACTAACTTTCCTGCTGGGAAGTAACAGTAAAAATGGCAGGCTTCATTGAGACTCACCAACACCATTCTCAGTAAGGGACAGTTGACAACAGTGACAGATATTCCTAGAAGGACATTCTTATTGTGCATGGCTTATAGCAAATGGCCTAACAGCTACTAGCGGCATTAGACCTAATCGTAAGTTTTTCTTTTAAGCTGGCGCTGGATTTACATTGGTCATTTTAAAACAAATCTTAAAAATGCATAAAACCCAAACAATATTATTTAGCCAACACACAGGACTTCATTTACACTTCACTGTAACACTTCAGAGGTCACTTCACTGAAAAGCCTGTTTGCTTTCCTTGCCTCTGTTGTGGTGTGGTCAGCTGAAGTCAGTCGCCCTGTTTGTTGTTCTAATTACTAGTCTAAAAGGAAAGATACATAGGCCTATGTCATCTCATAACTAAAAGCAAGAATTAAATATGGCTCACCACGTCGAGAGGAATCTCCCCCAACTGATGGTAAGGCAGGGGAGCCCCATGACTGAATGCCAAATAGTGCAAATTCCTCAGTGAACAAACAGCATTAAAAGGATCCAGCATCATAAAATGTACTTTATTCATTAATTTTGGCAAAGGCAACACTGTTGTTATTATTTATGACACTTTGCTGTGGACCACCAATGCTGTACAGCATTTTACAAAGGGGAGGAAGTTTCCGTCTGAGACCCTGGGCAACAAGAGCAGTGAAGCTGGAGTGGAAGGGGCAAGGGTAGGAGTGGGCGTTCCCCTACAGAGCTCAGGATCAGGGTGGAAATGGCAGGCAGTTATACTGCAGTGATCCAGAACAGTTTGCAGGAGCTGACTTGACTTATTTACCAATATTGATTTGCAATAACCCTTAATTTGGAAAGGACCGAGGTGCTTGGGGCTAGGCGCATGTTTTTATTTCATTACTGCTTTTTAAACCTTGACCAGAGAGATTCCCCTTCTCAGCAACTCACCCCAGTGGAAGTAATCGCTCCTCTTTCTTCTTGCATTTGTCCTTTCCTGTTTCATTCACCGACTGAAAAATGGCCAAAGAGCAGCCCCTGCTTCACCTCCCCTTCTCCCTGATTGACTCAGCAGCTCCTGGGACTGCGAGAGGAAAGGGGCCTCCAGGTCACAACCTCTGCAATCTTCAAAGCCCCTACCGCTTCCAGCAGCTGTCACAGCTCTCACTGACCATATCCCCAAAAGGTCAGCAAAAAAATAAACACTGGGGCCCAGCAGGTCCACTTCTCATGCAAACTGGCCAGTCCCCTCCCCAGCCCCCATTCCGTGCATAGCTGACACTTGGGAAACCCATAGATTTCGCTCAGCTATGCAGAGCAAAATGCCCCAGCAAATAAAAGCACAAGGAGCTTCCAGGGCAGGCTGGGTGGGAAATAGAAAAGCAGCTTCCTGCGCTATCCATGCCCACCCACATGCTGCTGCAGCCATTTTGTGTGTGTGCAAAGTCTGAAGGTAAAACTAGGGAGGGAGCAGACTTCCCCCTGGGAGACAGACTGCAGAGAAGGCTCCATCTTTTATATCTGCCTGGGTGAGAAAGAGGAAGAGAGTATCCCAAAGAAATAGGAAATGAAGCATGGACTATAAAAGCCTTTTCATTAGGATTAGATTGCATCCCTCCTGCACAGCTAGCCTGCATTCTGTGCTAATCTTCCCCTGCAAAAAGTCACGATGAAGCAGAAATCGTGTCAGCAAGAAGTGCAGGTTTAATAGCCCACATGGAAATGTCCTTTACTAAAGGAAATACCCTTTTCAGTTCCTTCCTCCTTCATCCCCCCCCCCCACATCCCACAATCCATTTCACCATAGCCACCAATAATCAAAGGGCTATTTCTTGGACTGTCCAGCCCAGCCCCCCAGCTCTCCCCTACCCATAAACACTCCACAAAGTCTGAACTCCACTTCATACCTCTTCCCCTGCCCACACTCTTCACTACCTCTGCCTGCCCCAGTCCCATGCCCAATGACAATTTGAACCACAACAACCAGGAGCCTTTACTTTTATTATTATTTTTTAATCTACTTTGTGCTGCTGAATATTGGTAAGTGTCTGGCAACCTGAAATAAAACCAATCAATCAGTCATAAAAGGCAGAAAAATAAATGAGTGACATTACTTTATTTTTGGACCAGTACATTAATCTCTCTCTGTTCTGACTGGGTAAAGAGAGACATTTAGGATTCTGGATTTCTCTCAAAAACCTGTACTTCCTCTCACATTGATGCCAACTGTGCTGAGGTGTCTTCTGTTCTGTGAACTCTCCAGGTAGGTCCAATTTCAGTGCCTGAGTGGTTCTGAGCAGCTCACTTTCCCCGCCAGAGCGAATGAGCAGAAACTGATTCATGATCCCAAATCTCAATTGCTTCATGACTGAAAACAAAGTTACACAATGAAATGCTTCCTTTTTAAGGTTGTGGAGGAGATGAGAGCAACCTAATTCTTAGCAAAGGGACTTCAGGCTTGTCGACCTAGCCTGCACCCATTCCTGCAGGCTGTCACTGGAAGAAGGCTGGTACCTGGCAGACCGACGCCCTTTCATTATTGCACTGCTAGCTACAAGTTTGACAGTAGTGCAACAGGGAAAGAGTGGCAGCCTACCTAGTGGTTCCCAGTGCATGTCGTGGTTCAAGGGTGAAACAAGAAGGGGGCAATTCCTTTGGTTTTTGTAATGACACAAAATGCTTTCCACATCTCCCTCTCCCAAACTCCCCCCCCCCAAAAAAAAAGGAGGAAGGGGTTAAAGCAAGGACAGCAAATGGAATCAGCTATGAAATGAGAATGGCTTCTTTACAATTTCTCTCACTCATCCCTAAAAATCTCCCCACTCTCAAACCCAGCCTGGCTTCCCTAGGTCGATTGCATTCACCAGGGCTCCATGTCAATGTATCAGAGCTGTGGTTACAAGGCTACGGAGAAGGCTCAGCCATGAGCTGCAGTTGTAAAGCAGGATGGGGGGGAGAGGCGGAGAAGGGGGGGGCACAGCGCTGCCAAGGCGGCTCTAGCCCTGCTGAAGGGAATTGATTAGAAATCTCTCTGGCCAAGGGCTGCTTTGCTGTTTTGTAATCCAGTCTGAAGTCCCCTCCCTCTATGCCCTTTTCCTGGGCCTCAAAGGTCTTACAAGAGAGCAAGGGGACCACCTGAAAATACTGGTACAGGCCACCCACTCAGTCATTTCAGGCTTCTGTCAACCCCTCCTCTTTCAGCTGATAATTTACAAAGAGGAATATAAGATTTAACACCTCTCTTTCCCACATATTTTACCATACAGCTTGCAAAAAAGAACCTTTATTAATCAGATAATGGTTCAGAGCCATTTTTCACATGTCCTGAGGGCTCGTGCTTAAAACAACTATCAAACAGAGGGGCGTGGGCCAGCTATATGAACCACTCCATCAGTTATTTACACATTGTATCATAATATAAATCAAAGCTCCATAAACTGTTGCTTATGTGTCCAAGTGCTTGGATAAAACTTAATTTGCTAATCATCTAAGTTAGATTTGTTTGGGAGGCTATTGGGTTTCTAGCTTCAGCGGCTATATAAAATCCTGCTTCACAGAACTCTGGTGGTTTTCAGGCAAAGTGCAGGAATACAAACAGCACATGAGACTAAAGTATCTCCTCCCGTCCCTTGACAGCTTTATGTAAAAATCTGTCCCCTTCATACCTCTCCTGTCCCATACTATTTTAAAATATAAGCATGTTGGGTTACTCCAGTTTCAAACAAGTACAACTGTTCGTGCTTGTAATACCAGGCTGTTTTAGTACCTCGCCTAATAATATCAAAAACATACCAATTACTCACATCTCATTAGCATCTATACAAAATTATTTGTTGCGGGAACATTTAGATTCACAATGGCTTCTCTCCACAATCAATTGCCTAACTAATAATGTTCAAAATGTACATAAACTTTTGTCTTAACTTGACCAGCACGCTGCTTTCCTCTTTCCTGTGAAGAATATCCTCCAAAGAAAAGACCCTATAAGCAATATTGCACTACTACCCTGATCACAAAAGCAGAGGCAATATTGATAGGGTCTCTTCCTTAAGGTTAGGAAGCTGGATTGTGCTTCCTGCAGCAGGTGGCTGGATCTTCCATTACAGGTCTGCAAATATGGAAGAGGTAAAAGTTAGAAAATAAATCATCCCTAGAAAATAGAGCATCCCTATAAAGAATTATTCACCCCTTTGAAAGGGGAATCAGAAAGGTTAGCAAGTGAGAGAAACGTTTAAATGTATGAGTGTTTTGGAAAATAGACTCTCATTGCTCCTCCCCCCCCCCCTTTCCCACCACCAATAACAAATATTTAATTCCAGCATGTATTTTACCCAGATTTCTATACTCATTCTTGGAAAGGTGACATAATCTTTCTAAATCCAGATTGTTTCCTCTCTTTTGTCTAAAATACCAGATCACGTAGTTGCCCAAGGTAGAAGATGGGAAGGTTTACTATTTATTTTATTACTAGATAGTTATATTTTGAACCTATGTAACGTGCTTCCGAACTTGTAGGATTCCCTTTCTAGGGTTTTACTGCTTACATGGACCAGAGGTTTAAAATATCTCTCTGAATCCTGTGTTGGAAAAAAGAGCATTAAACACAGAGATTAGAAAGCGAAACAAGGTCTGTATAGATGACTCCGTGGCTCAGTCCCTAAAATAACATACACAATTACAAAGTAATATCTGAGCTGTTTCCCTGAGAAGGTTCATTTTGTGCCATAATTAAAGGCAGGAAAGTTCTGTAGACAGAGGTGCCTGTTCTACACACTGGTGTTCTCAACACATTGGTGACCACATATATAAGTCTCACAGAAGAGGCAGGACACCTCCACATCTTCTCCAAATTCAGAGCTGCTTCACTAAGTCAACCTGCTTTGCTCTAGTTGAGTTATTATATAAACCTGCCCCATTATACCCATTATCTAGTAACACTTGAGAATCTAGGGTGAAAAGGAAGGACACTTTATTCCCAGGCCATCCCAACCCAATTCACAAATTTGACACTTTAAGCTTCTCTTTCCTCAGTCTACTTGCCAGTAGGTGAAAGAATGGAATGGAGAGACAATCCTCTAATTCATGGATTCTTGGCTAATTTATGCATTCCACATTGATCTGGTCTTGGTCATTAGAGATTCCTGGAGTTTGGCACTCTGGTGTGAGACAGCTCTCTGTCCCCTTTGATGATAGTTCACTGGCCAAAAGAAACTAAAACACAAGAACACTGTCCAGAAGCGGGATCAGAGCAATGATGCATTAATTGTTTTTAAAATAGACTGATAAAAAAAAACACATCCAATTTGCCCCTCACTTCCCATCCACCCCATTTTTCAGGTATTTTTTGGAGGCAGATAGGAATCTTTTCTTGTATTAACCTTTCTTTGCAGTAATTGGAAGGTCATGTTCTCAGAAAGTTGTTGTAAACTGACCAGAACTGTTTTAGCAAAGTTGAGCTTTTTTCTTATCTTGGCAAATTATTTTCCGTTAATCGTGCTTTTCACCAATCTCGGAGAGCCAGATATTTAGTTAGACTAATGACATTTTAAAAGATACACCTATGTTCAGCATTCCCTTTTCCATCTATTTCAGTCCAATAATTTCTGTGTCTCATCCACTTTTACTAATTTTTCTCCTCCTTCAGTCTGGATGTTATTTCAAACAGAACTATAACAACCCACATCCTTGTAACCTCACTAATGGCCCAAACAACTGTTCCCACTGGTGAGTTTATAGCTTAAAGTTACAGTTAACACACTTCAGGTGACATTACTATGCCACAGCAATCTAGAGGAGAAAAAGAAATCACTGTTAATCTCTATACATCTTTGCTCTGTGATATTATTATAAAACTTGCAGCTGGTAGGAGAATGTCAGGGACACAATTATGAATTTAAAATCATAGCTAAAAGTCTAGGAAATTGCACATTCATATCAATTTATGTTTATGCTGCTGGCTCTGCACTTAAAGCCTACATGTGGCTCAAGAATTTCCTTATGTTCTATATGCCAAGTAAACTCAAGGGTCACTGGGATGGTGTGTTTACATAGGACCCCTTCTCTCCCACACACACACACACCGATTTACAGAAAAGAAAAAAAAGGTTGAATCAACATTAAATAATATTCACATCCACCATTTGCAAACAATATGCAAACCCTGTGTTGATCCCTTCCCCTTTGCAGGAATGCTTCTCTGGAATGCATATGGGGTTTATTTTAAAATAAGTGTTCAAACATGAGATTATGAAATGTATTCTATTTATACACCACAAGGCTGAGTGTCTCTAGATGTGTTTAGAGAACTTTCACCTTTATTCACATTTATAGAAACTAAATGGAAATGTCACCAGGACTAGTATGGAAATAACGCTTTAAATGTTGCTCGATAAAGGAAATGTGCTGGAATTTTAACGTGCACAGCCATGGTGGAATCACCGCAATATTTTTAACTTAGACACCCATTCCTGATATTAACAGGCACAATAGACTAAACTGACGCTATTATGGAGCTGAGGGCTAAATAAAGTAGTGAACTAGCTTTCCAGAGCTCAGAGGCCTCCTGCTTACTTATTAGATCATACCTTGGATGTTCTGGTTTAGTTTATGAAGCTATTTCACTGTCCTCCTCCCCCTTTCCTTTACTGAGTTTTCTGTCTTCCTCTTTTCATTCTTTGTGGTTAAGGGGCCATTCTGGAAGCAGCTTTTTGTTTTTCAAACCAGTTACTACCTCACAATAGCCAGGTAACAAACCACCAGCTTCTTCATGGTTACCTGTTTATAGCTATTTCAATAGATGAATGAGAGAGCTAAATGGTTTCAAAAAGCCATCTTGCAATATAAATATAAAATTGTACAGTATGTTTTCTGAAAAGGAATTGACATTATTACCAAAGGTCAAGCCAAAAGCTGTGGAAACAGTTGGATGCCAAGACTTGATTTAGAGTTTTTTCCATTAAAAAAATCAGTTTTAAAACAGGAAAGTGGTGCCTTTTTAATTTTTTCCTTTTTTTCAACAAAATTCTTAGCATTCCATCCATGACTCCTTAAGCCTATCAAGCAAGTCAGTACAAATCCTTCCAGATAAAAAGGTGATTCTGACTTCCATACAAGAGTCAACCTGTCTAAGGTGTGCAAGAGACTCCAGAAAGTAAGGATCTGTAAATCCTCTCTGAAATCACTGGCTTCCCCAGTGGATTTCAACTGAGCTTGGAGGAATTGCCATTTATCAGTACATTCCCCTTCTCCTGAAATCAGGGGAGGGGAGAAGGGTATTACACTCCAGAATGCCCTGCTATTTGATTCTTGCCTAAAATATTTAGTTTGTGGGTTTCAATAACCCTTTTCTCAGCAGTAACGTTTCCTTGCCTGGCAGAAGCCAGATCTGCGTCAGTGAGGTCCATTAAATGGAATGACAGAGTTCCTTAAACAGCCTAGACTTTGTAACCCCACAATATGGCTTTTCTGCATGGTATTTACCAGCGCATTGCTGTCTGATGGGAAAAAAGTAGCACCATGGTACTAAATGCAGGAGGAAAATAGGGCTAAGTCCTATCACCTTCAAAGTGCTGAGCTAGCAAATCTAGCAGAGCAAACAAAATGCCTTAAAAGTGCTCTGCTGCTTGATGAAACTTGTGGGGGGTGCACAGGCCATTGCAAAATTCCACTACCTTGCTCACAAATGAGAGGGTGCATGCACGTCCCACTCCGGCCACCACCACCAGCACAAGGGGTCCTCATGCAGGCTTCACTTCTCAGCAATCTGAGCAGCTAGTAAAATGCATTTGCTCCCCCTGCACTGCCCCCACAACAGGAGCTGTTTTTGTGGGAAAAGTGGGCAGACTAAGTCCCTCCTCTAAACCACCCAAGAAAAAGTCAGAGAATGAGCGACCTTAACTTAAGTCTGATACTCAATGCAATGACTCAAAAAGTCCCCCTGGAAAAAAAAATCCCACTGAAAACTTAAACCTGATTTCACTTTTCATTCCAATTGGTTGTGTAGTCAGGGTGCAGGTCTGGCCTCCTCTGGCACACTAATACCCGATGTAGCTGCCTTCACAGAGGAGGGGTTCTTTTAACAAGTTTATGCAACAACAGGATAGAAGATCTTCTAAAGCCCTCCCCCCACACCCGACCTGATTCCCCGCATTCCATAAAATATCCCCCTCCCCCCCCCCCCCCACGATTTCCCTTACACAAACAGGGAGCCTGAAGGGGCCTTTTGCTTCTGAATCCCCTTTTTTCTTTCCTCCAGTTTCTTCCCATCCGCTCCACCTCCCCCCTCCCACCCACTCCCTCATCCACCCCCGCTTTCACTGTTAAATTCCTCAACCAGGCAGGGTTTTAACAACAACAACAACAAAAACCCCTGAGGGGTTGGAATGTATAATCTCTATCTCCTGTCCAAAATCGCCATGCCCCAGTTCACTTTGGGGGGTTTGCCTTTTGCTGCTTTAAGAGCAACTTTCTAAGGCAGCAAAAACCCCATGCATAGAATGAATTGTCTCACCTACAGCATGATTAGATTTTCACTAACAATCTCTTTGAGGAAATAGCATAGCATGTCACTGAAAGTTAATGCTCTAGATTTCCTTAAAAAAAAAAAAAAACCACCTCCCACCTCCAGTTACTTTCATGCCCAAAAACAGAAGCGCTCAGGGGGCACTTTCAAGCATATCTGCTATATTTGAAAACTTGTTCAATTCAAAAACTCCAACTTCTCAAACTGGCAAAGGAGACAACAAGCAAGGCTACCATTCACTCAGGCTCGTTTACTGCTGGGATCCTCCAGGGGTCTGTGCCTCCACCTGGCATGGATATGCAATGGGTTGCTTTTCAGATTCTGATCTTACCTTACCCACCCAGAAAAGAATCTCTTTTTATTATTATACTTACTTCAATAAGCTGTTACTCTTGTGCTACCAGTTATGTAATGTGGGATATGGTCATGCCAACAAATGGTGCCTTTGCAGGTCTCAGTCTCTCCTAGCTTTTGATTAATCCAGTATTGGTGGGTGGGGGAGGGCACACAAAATCTAAACAGGCCCTACACTGTTTCTTCACACACAAAAATGGCAAACATGCCACAATGCACAGAGATGCATTTAAAAAAAATCCTAGGAGAAAGGAAGCCAAGAAGGCTCATGTTACGGCATCAGCTGCCTGATTTTCTTTTCAGCCACCATCACTTTGCCTTCTGGTTCAAACTGGACGGCTTAGGCCTTTCCCCGCCCTCCGACTCCTCTAGCTATGGAGGGGAAAGAGGCTTTCCTACCCCCTCACACTAAATATCAGAACTGCAAGTTTATTATGATTAAAGAACTGGAGTGTGTTATTGTGGATGCTGCTTTCCGTACCCCCTCTGAAACGGGATTCAAACCATAGGAAGTGGTACTCCATTTTCTGCCTCCCATGCCTGGCAAACTAACAGGCCCTGGGCTGGGTTTGGATGTGCATTCCAACCCCAACTGCTCTTTTTCACAAGTCTAGGTTCCAATTACACAGCTTTCCTTCTACTTCTTCTGTTCCCCTTCCCTTCCTCTCCCTAGATAGGACCTTTTTGCTGGGGCCCAAGGCTGTTTTCTCCTGCTCCTCCCTCCCTCCAGCACTGCTTTCTCAGCAGCTGCAAGTGAAAATTCCACATCTGCCTCCAACAATTCAAGTGACAGTCGACAATATACTGTTATTTAAAGATCAATTCTTACTACCTCACCAATGCCTTTCCCGGGTTCATTCAACTTTTCCTATTCTGGAATACAGGGTAGGGTAATGCTCTTCAAACTCCTACTGTTATTTACATGCGGGAGGGCGGGGGGGAGAGGGAGAGAGGGGTTGGTTGGTTTGTTTTAAGGAAAATGACTGTCATTATTACTGAAATCTATCCTCCAAAATCAAACAAATACGATGCAACCTGAAATATACAGCAGGGAAGAAGCAAGAAATGAAATATTCTGGGAATAAATGCAAGAGCCACTGGATTCCATACAGGACTATGTAGCACTTCCATAGATAGTGATAACATTCTTCACTTCTTATAACTGGTTTAAAACCAGAACCAAAGACAGGATCAAAACCCTAGTGGGATTTTTAGTAAAGGTGTTTGTTCTAAAGGAGGACAAGAGGGCTTTTAAATTTGAATGGGCCATTTTTATTGTACAATTTAGACACACAGGAGTAGCAGGAGAGGAAATCCATTTTGTACATGAAGCAGTCACAAATGGGAACAAAACCAAGGAATTTGCATATAGACTAATAAAAAAACAAAGCTCATTCTTTATATAGATTTTTTGGGGAGGCATATTTTAAACAATCTTGGCATCTTAAGGTCATCTAAGCCTTAAATGAAAAAAATCATAGCAGAGGGAGAGCTGCCTACTCAGACACACATGAAATAACTACACAGAGTTCCAGCAAAGAGACTGGGTGTGCAACAGTAACTGATCATAAGGATGTATTAAGACTGGAACCAAATGCTTTGACAATATTATTGCACTGCTTTATTTGTGCAGACAGTAGTGCAACATTGTCAGAGCCAGCGATACCAGCAGCCACTGTCACATTGTGCACAGCTGTCCCTGCATCCTTTTGTAAGGGACTGTTACATTAGATTGTTGACCACAATAAGGTTTTTATGTTAGCCCCAATAAAACTCTGCATGGCTTAAAGTTTATTTGAGATCGTAATTAGATGAGGTAAAACAACAAGAAGTTAGTTAAAAACAAACAGACCACTGTTAAACATGGCTCCTTAATTCACTCATGTATTTCACTATGTAACCAGTACAGCAACTCCCAGTACAGTTTAAAGATATTTATTTAAACAGTGAAATAAAAGAATGGGCATAATATTCAGCATTCCCAGAAATATTAGTTTCTATAAAAGGCAAATTAGACAGTAAATCAATCTCACATACACAATTTTAAAACAAATGTTAAATAGGTTCTATTTTTACTTAATGAATTTTAAAAGTTCTCCAGACTGAATTGCACTTTTCATGATGGTTGAACAGAGACTATAAAATCTGTGTAATGGTATAAACACCCAGATCTTTAATGTGGTATAGAAAATGTTACAGAATTCCTAAACATCAGTGTGAAGAGATATATACAAAAACACAAAGTATGTGTTTGTGGGCTTTGCAATCTTTCACACATATATTTTTGCATGTGCCACCATACACAAAATTCCAATACGAACATTATAGAATCTCATGTACAAAATAAGAGCATTAAATTCAGATTTCAAAGGTTGGTGATCTTAAATATATAGGAAAAAATTAATACAAAGAAATCCCTCAAAAATGGTTATAAAATTCCAAGGTGGATATGGCATAGGGTGAAAAATGAACAATGAATCATTCACAAGTCACAGAACACTAGTAAACAAAATAAGTAGCATGATGTCTTGAAAAAAATCACAGAAATGTTTGGAGTTTACAACACAAACATGACATTTAAATAATTATCTTATATAAAGAGATGTAAAACTTACAATCCAAAATCTCTCCCCTGAGTGAATAACACTCGCATGTATACAATCTTCACACACATGAATAAATATACTGAAGGAGGCATCTATTTTTGGGCTGTTTGGCCCATTCTGAAGAGGGCGGGCTGTTAAAGGGGGTCATGTTTCTGCCAGCCAATGCCCTTTTAATATTGCACTGCTCATCATAATTGCCAGTAGTACAACAGAAAAAGGGCTCTGGACAACAGTATGCTTCAGGGACTTTCCAATATAAATGATAAATCAGTTAGTAACTTCTCGAAGAACTTGTCTTCTGTGCATAATTTAGTCTAAAACATGTATTTTACAGTCAACAACAGGAGTATCTTAAAACAGCCACATTAATTCAACATAATTCTTCTAAATTATCTTTTTTGATATTTCACAAGTTTGTTACATTAACTTCAGCAAAAGTTCTAGAATGTAACTCAACTTAAGTTTTTTAATGTTTGTTTTAATTTTATAACAAAAGATGCTGTAGTATATTATAATTTGAAAGAGTCCATAGCTGTTTTTCCCCATCCTAACATTTCAGAGTAAACATATTACAAAAATATGTATAATTTATATGAAGTTTTATATTAAAGACAAGATGTAGAAGTGAACAACTTTTACCTTTTTTTCTGAATTACTAGCTAAAACGTTTGATAGTTGTTAAAAACACATCTGATACAATTCCAAAGTATTATGATTAATGTATTTGAAATGCTAAGATATTGCTGTTTTTAAACAAATATTTTTACTACATAGGCCTTATAATAACTGACATCAAGAAGTGTGAGAACTTTGCAAAATCATTCACTTACATTATGAAAGTACTGAAACTTTTTTTAAAAGTACACTGACAGTAAGGAGAAAAATATTATAAATTAGACATTGTAAATAATTTTAGGTAATATTTAAAAATCAACTTATTGTTTAAGTTTAAAATTGTTTAACTTTTTGTTTCCTTAAACTATTTCAGTTAAAAAATAAGAAAAATGTAACTGCTAGTTAAATAAGGATCATTGAGTGGCAAAATTATATAACTAATACTTTGGTTTCAAACTTTAAACAATACCAAAAAATCTAAACTTTGAATACACTGTAATCAAATAAGACTTAGACAAAATAGTAAGCTGATTAAAGTAATGGAGAGTCTTCCTGAGTAAAAAGTATTGGAAGTGAAGTTTACTTTCTAAATCTGAAAGGCAGTTAGGAGAAAGCCAACTAGGATGTAAACTGCCAAAAAAACATTTGAATATGAATCTGTATTTTGTTGCCGAATTTTATTTTTGATTACCGTTGTTGTTTTCCTATAAAGTTTATTGTTTAACTCCCTGGACTAGTTTGGAGAGTTTTTGGAGAGGGAAGGAGGTAAAAAGAAAGAATGTGCTTGAACTTTAGGAAGGTTTTTAAATTCCACATTCCTGGATTTGTATTCTAGGGGACAAGGTTTCCTTACACAGCTCAAAGACCACACACTAGAGGGAAACTGAGTGGAATTGGGGCAAAGTGCAATAATGCCAAAAATACACTTTGGGTTGCACACCCTGGTTTGTTGCAAAAACTCTGGACTATTTAAGTAAAGTATTAGTTTTATGAGATTTAAATATTAAGTCAATATATGTTCTAGCCAGAGATAGTGTGTGACTTATTGCCTTCCTTATTTTGTTGTTAAGGGAAGCAAGAGATGAATTTTTAACAGATGATGGCTCAGCAATTTTTTTCAAAGTTAAAAATCGTAATCGTTTTCTCCAAGCTAACCCAAAGCTTTACAGCACAATACAAGCTAGCAACACAGAGAGAAAACCTCCCCTGAAACACAATACTCAGCGATTAACTGTGTCTGTGTGCAAAGAGGGGGAGGCGAGGGAATGGAGTCTACTCTGGCAAAAAGGATTTGATTCGTGGGATCACAGTCAATTTCTCAGAAATGTTTGCATAGGTGAAATGTTTTGGGGGAGGGAGGGAATTAGCTCACGACTCTCTAGTTATTTTTCAGATTAGCCTTCCCGAAAGCGTTTCTCACAATACGTGTCCGACCCTTACATAAAATAGATAGCTTTACCCCGCCTCTCCTCTTTCTAATTTTTAGGTGATAATGGGAATCCAGTGTATGTTCTACTCCTTCCAATCGGAAGCTTTATTTCCATTTCCTTGGCCTTTCTGTGGGCTGCTACTAAGTGTTTTAAACAGCTGAATAAACTTTAATCCTTTGAATTGACTCCAGCGTAAAAAAAATCCAAAGTCACCATCCACAACAAGAAAGAACTTCTGAAATCTAAACACACAAAGCAGGACCCCACCGAGAACGTCTACTCTGAGCATTGCGCGCGCGCAAGCACACACACAAACACACACACACACAACTGGCCTGCCCGTTTCCAATGGCCATAGGGTGTGAATATGCTCCTGCTCCTTAAGGAGCAGAACCAACAGTTTTACCTCACTCGAGAGCTCTCAGGACTCGAAGTCTCAGAGCAGCGGAGAGCGTAAGGCAGAACGCTGGTGTGCCACAGAGGGCCAGGATTCCAAATCTCGAAGGAAAGAAGTGAGAAAGGGAGGGGAGGGGTACGCCCCTTTACACCGCCTTCCTCTACTCCAGCCCTCACACGTATCCTCCAGCCTGGATTCTCTTTACAACAAGCCGGTTTAAGAGAAGAACCGAATCCCCCCGCTTAGCAGCTGTGAGTGGGAACCCCAGGCCTGCCCCGCTGCTGCCTAGCACACACTCACGCCCCGCTTCTTTCTCGCTCCCATGGCAGCAGCTGAAAAGCACGTTCCTGGCCCTAGGAGCGACATTCTGAGCGCACCCAATTTAACCCGATTTAAAGCCTTTTGCATCCCCTCCGCATCCTCCCCCTTTTAGCCCTGAGCTCCCGCCATTTCCGCCCAATCACCCGGATGCTACTCACTAACAGCAAGAGAGGGGGAGAGGGAGAGAGAACCCCCAAATTCCATGAATGGTACCTGGCCAAGAGAGGGACAGATCCTCGCACCAAGAAGAAAAAAAGTCAAAAGAAGAGCAAAAGAGGTAGCAAGAACTGTCCAGCTCCCCTCCCCCCATCTCCTGGGGTCTTGGCTCCATGGTCCTGGGCAAAGCTGGCCGTATTTCAGCTTCAGTTTCTAATCAATAAAAACCTGGGAAAATCCTCCAGTACAAACCTCATGGCCTTCCAGCTCCAGCCTCCATCTTTGACTAGTTGACATTCAGCTCCTGCCTGACCAATTCCTCATTAGCATACTCCCACCCTATTGGCCCATCCTTGCGCTAGTCTTTGCCACCGCTTCTCCCATTGGCTCCCGGGGAGGATATTTAAAAATATTATCCTCTTTCCCATTGGCATCCTGGAGCTCACGTCACGACATGCTCTTTATTTTAACAATGAATGCACAAACACATTCTTCCATTCACAAATTTTTTTCTGTACTTTGCCCGCCTTTTCTCCAACTACATTTTCATTGATTTTTTTTTTCAACTGAGGGGGTCCTGGTTGTAAACAGATAACTCAAAGGCGAACTGAGGGGAAACCTGAACAAATATTATTTTCCTTCTGTATTTTGTTTGGTAGTGGCGGTATTGGGGAGACAAACTGATCCCCATTTAGCTCCTCAGTGAGAGGTGTGGTCTTTGTTTTTCTTCTTTGCCCAAGACGTTGTAACTAGTTTATACTTTTTTTGTTTTGTTTTTAAATCTAGACCTGTTTTCTACTGGCAGAAAACTTTTAATATGTGCTTTGTTCAAACACATTTACTATATTGTTTGTATTTATTTTTTAGCTTTTTACTTATTACTTGGGTGAGGGAAAACTTTGTATATGCCTCCCATAATAATCTCTTTTTCTCCCTCTCCTTGTATCAAACTAGTAAATTACAAAGTCGATTGCTATGTTTTTCACACCTTCAGTTTACTGGATATACTCTTAACATGGCACCAAACAAAACAAGGGGTTGAATTGTTAGTGACTATTACATACCAGGTCATTTCAGTACACTTTCATGACAATAAGAACTTTTGCTTTTGAAAAACCACATGATGCAATATAGTTGAGAACAATTTATATCAAAGTTTGAGAGGCAGAGTGGAAAGTAGTCTATTTTTCTTGAAAATCCTGAAACACACTGAATGGTTTAAATTGTATTAGCAAAGATGATGAAATGTTTGTAATACATAACTGTTTTGGTGATTTTTTTAAAGGTTACTTGGGATATTACTAAGAAAAAACTTTTGTTCAGTTATTTTAGTCTTTAAAATAATTAGTGACCTTGTGCAAACAGTAATTCAACAATTCATTTCACTATGTTTGCAGAATGAAAATATTTTGTTTCAGACTGGAAGGAAACAATTTAACTGCAAAAGAATCTTTAGGTAAAATATTCTTATTTGTTAAGATTTTATCAAATGAATGAGGGAGTCAGTATTTGCAAAAATTAGAATTCTCCCTAGAATATTGAATAGTTCTATAAAAATCTTTTTTCATTTGTTAACTACTTTTACTCAAACTGCACCCAAAAATCTATCTTCTATGTGTGAATTAGAAATATATTTAAAACTACAAATACCAACTAAGCTTTTAAAAAATTAAAATGTAATTTTAAGTTTTCTTGAGTTGATTTAACAGCAACAGAACTATGAAAACACTCCACAAGTATTGATACCATTGTGTAAATGCTGGATTTTGATGGAACTAAGTGGGAAACAGGGATACTGGCAAAATTTTTATAATGAGGGTGCTGCTGATGGAAAAAATGGAAAGTAAGTACTTGGTGTTACTTCAAGCCAGGAGGTACAGCAGCTCCCCCAGTGCCCCTACTTCCAGCACCACTGGTGGAGACTTTTAAGCAGTGGATCTCTGGCAGTGTTTTTGGAGATGTGAGATAGGGGCAGTGGGCTGTGAAATCACACATTCCTGTCCAATGGAGCTGAAATAATGGTATTGTTCTCTGGAAAAGAGATTGCTTTTCTCTTCTCCATTCTTCCCCTGATCTGCAGGGACCTGATTGTGCAGTTAATCAGCAAAAAACCGTTTGATGTAAGGCAGGGCGTGAATTCAAAAGGGCTAGGGGGGGATTCAAGAGGTATCCTTCTGTGTGTTAGAAAATGTTTTTCTGTCTTCAAAATGGTAGACATTTGAAAAACTCAATGATTTCTCTTAGAGATCTAAGTTTGCATTAAGTATCAGTACTAATTATGTTGTGGGTTTTTTTTGGGGGGGGAGAGCACTTTACTGATGGGAAAAAGTACATCTCTTGCAGCAAAAGAAAGATGTGCTTCCTGGAGGAAAGGTGAGACCCTATGTACCTTATCAATAATTCCTGTCTGGAGTCAGCTTTAACTTAGAATTTCTCCTTAGGCTACATTGACAAATGTTTTCAATTGCATGAACCAGAGTTAAATTTTAAAAACTCATAATAAACAGGTAAGAGTATTTTTTGTACATTTTTGATGAATTGTGTCTCCATTTATTACATTCCCTCCAATTCCCACCTCAAGTGTATTAAACATATGAGTTTTCTGCCCCGAACTGAGTCATCTGCAAACCTTTCAGCTTGTATTGCCTTTTTGCCAACTTGATCTTAAATGCCAAGAATACTTGAAGTATATATTTTTTTCAGAATGGTGATTTCCCAAGCTTTGAAACAAAATGCTTTGTACTAATTTTCTCTCTGTGCACAGTATACTTCATATACATACTTAATATCTTTCATATGTCTAGTATGTATACACACATACATATACATGTAAACCCACTGCTTTACATTTAAGTAATATTTTATTATGGCTTATACAGGAAATGACTGATCATGAAGAAAGGCCTTTGGATGTTTAATGTGTTGCTTTACGGCAAATCCAGAATGTGTTTACCAATTTAATGTTGACCAAACTGTGAATAAAGTTAATAAAAGTTCCCACCACTCACCTTTTGTTTCCAGTCCTTGCTTGCCAAACCTATTACGACAGTGATCTTCCCTGGTTATAGTTTCCTGTAGAAATGGGTTTTTGTTTGTTTGTTTGTTTGTTTGTTTTGTGTGACTCCTCTTTGGACAGGGAATCTGAATGAAGGAAGGCATTTGTTATTGTTGTTTAGTTTTAACAACGGTGCCTTAAAAAGTTTAAAACTAGAACAAATTAAAAAACATCGATTTAAGAATGTGGAGGGGAAAAAAGCTGATTTTTGTAATCAGATCTCGGGGTGGGGTTTTTTTCAGTGTAACTCTACCTGATGTCATTGGGGGTGGAGTCTCCAATATGTTTGCTTAAACTATATCTGTCTCAGTTCAAGTCCTGATGTGATGAAAGTTTTTAAATCTGTGGCAGACAGGTGACTATATGCTAATGAGACCTCTGCTGTAATAATGTTGTTTTTATTTTAATCAGCTTCTTAACACCATTATTTAGTATTTTCTTACTCATATTCTCACATCTATAGTGTTAAATTAACCCCCCCCCCCAATTGCACAGTCACAAACTTCAGAGTTGGCATGAATGTGAAAACACACACATGTACAACATCATATACATTCTTTCTAATTAGACCTAGAACATACATGTGTGTTGTGAGTGTGTGTGAAAGAGGGATACACAGAGACAAAGAGAAAACTTGGAGGCAAATTCTTTAACAAAGTTTCCAAAGTATTTACAGAGACTGTTATGAATTAACTTTAAAATCCCTCCTGGTGAAAGATTAATAAATTAGAAAGACTGAGATCTGATTTTCTCTTTATTCCCAGCTTATGAGCTGCAAACACTCCTGTGAACATCAGAAACGTGAAGTTAGATTTAAAATACAATTATAAAACTTAGTGGGGGACAGGAACAAATAGATTCATAAAATGTTCACAGGGCAGCGCTTAGTACTAATGTTTAAGCTCAAACAGATTTGAGGTTTGATTTGCCTCATCTTAAAAAAATTGTCACTATTTCACATGGGCTTTGGAGAGTGAAACCAAAGCACTGCTGGTATTTTCTAAATCTTCACATTCCTCACTTTTAACACATTGACACAGGTTTTTCTACACTAATGTGATCTTTTTTCAAGTCAATTCCTGATTTAAACATACATTTGAATGATCCTGTGAGTCTGCTATTAAAATGTGTAAATCTTCTTTACCTCTATTTTTAAACTAGTTTTACAAAATGTGTTTGAATGGTCTCTTGTTCAGATGTGATGGGATAAAATAACTTACAATCACACTGTGACTTCATCATTGCAATTTAAGATACCCTTTAATTACTTTTTTCAATTCTAATGTGTTTGTTGTTAAAAAATGCAACTGGCTAAAGTGAATTTTTAAAAAATAAAAAACAAAAGACCTATTCATGACCAAAAATACCTGAAATGTTTCAGCAATTTAAAAGCTGTCAAATTATTTTAAAATGTTTTTAAGTGCCCCAACCCACCCCCTACATGTTTATTTAGATGTAGAAATTATTATAACATGGTAAAATATATAATTTTCTTAATAATATTCTCCCATCTGTAGAATAAAATATAGGAAAACCAGGGAAATCCTCTAGTCGCTTTCCTTAAACAATAATAAAATAAAGATAATCTCAAATCTAAAAGATGGCCAAAAATCCCATTTAGGTTTGTATAAATGTATCCAATCAATAGTTTAAAAATGTATTGCATGTAACCAAATGCAATTATCCTAACAATTCCAGATCTCTTCTGATCAAACCTCTATAAAACAGGCTCTTGTGTCCAGTTTTGACATTGTTTAGGGAAAGGAGGGGGAGTGATGAATGAGAGAACAAGTTATTAAATGCAAGTTATGAATGAGGGTGGAGAGAGGGGAAATGAAGAATGTAGGGAAAGGAACAGAGAAGCTCATACAAAAAGCAGTCTAATTCCATGTACTTTACATTCAAGTGACTTTCCCCCCTCAGATCCCAAAGACTACGTGGAACTAATAGTTAAAAACATACATAGTACAACTCCCAATAAACATCCTCTCCACAGGAAAAGAGATTGCTGTGTTTGCTAGCTCACCCCTCCCCCCTTTTTAAAAGTAAATCAGAATGCAGAGGTTTTATAGTGAGTCTAATTCTCACTCCCTCCATTTCCTTCCTTTCTGCATTTTTTATCCTCCTCCTCCCACCCTGCCCCTCCTTCTGCCTGCAGCCCTGGTATTGATTAACCACTTCACTGCTACGTATTTGTGTGGTTTTTCTGATTATTCTGTTTTAAAACCCAGCTTTAGGTTGTCTTCCTATGGCAGGACAAAAAGCTGGAAGCAAGGCTGCACTTGGAATAACCATCAACGTGAGCCCGATGTTTTGAAAGACTGGCTTTTCAGGGCTGGCCATTCCACCCAGCCCTTTTGAAGTTAGTTTCACTTAATGGCATTTCATGAGACTGGCTGCAATGTACCGCGCGCACATCCGGAATGTGTGTGTACTGAAATGGTTAACAGCCCCTGGTCACATTGATCAGTATTGATGGCTTTGGTAGTTTTAATGGATTTGTTGTTTGTGGGAGGTGGGAAACCTTTGCCTGGCTTTGAATTCTAACCCCCTAGCTGGGAGTTTGCTCCTAATTGCATGCATAGCATTCCTTCGGAGTGGGTGGCATCACCTTTTACTGCTTCTCCCTTCCACAGGGAAGGCCTGTAAAAAAAGCCCTTTCATGTGCCCGAAAATCAATAGCCAGAGCTCTGTAAGACTGTTAAAAAAGCAAAACAAAATCTGTACTCTCCCCTTCACAAACAAAGAAACACCAATCTCTGGGCTGCTGTGGGTTGTTGTTTACCAAACACATGGTTAGTGCAGTTTTGGATAGGATTGAAACAACATCTATTTTTGAAGCTTCTGGGGTCATATTTTCAATGGGATCAGATTGGAAGCCAATGGCTGTATGTATTTTATTTTGATTGTGGTCAATAAAAATGTACTTGGCTTGGCCATCTCTTGCCGGAGAAGCTCTGGGATCATTAGCAGTGCTTAAAAGGTTAAAAAGAAATTGCAGAGGGGGGAGTTACAGAATTATGGGTGGAGTTACTCACATGTTAAAAAAGCACAACAAAGTAAACAAATTCATTTCTCAACTAAGCTAGCAGAGATAATGTGCAGTTAGTTCTGTGTGGAATAGTCAAATGCAAAGAAAAGATATTTTTTTACAATGAAACTCTTAAAATGATTTTATTTTTGTAATTCTTCTAAATCTAATTTTTAAAAAAATGCTAACATTGTATTCATTCAGTTTAAAATGGACTTCATGTGAACTCTTTTCTTTTCTTGATCCTAATTCTTTAGTTACTGGGGGAAGTGGAAGTGATTTTTAAGCATTTAAAAACATACAGAATAAATCAATGTGTTTCTGCCATCTACATTTCAATTCAATAATATGATTTTCATAGAGCTATTTCATTAGTAAGGAATAACTCACCTGTAAGTAATTACAGCTGACTTGCTTTCTAGCAGAGACCAATACAAGTCCAGAAAGAGGATGAAGGATAGCTCACAGAAATACTGCAGAAGTTTGGTATGGGGACAAAATGTGAATTAGAAACGTTCTCTCATTAGAATGCAAGCATTTCTTAGTAGTCACTTCAAGGAACAAATACTTTACAGCTATATGTTGGAGGTTAGTCTCTATCTGAAATTTAAAAAAAATCAAAGCAGTTCGTAAACTATTTTATCAGAAACACTTTGTCAATGTATCTAAAAACATCCCCATGTTACTGCAATAATTAGTAGAGAAACCTAGTAGATTTCTCACATTTCACATTGGCTTGAACAATAAAATAGTTTGATATTTAAGGGTGTAATTGCACTTCTCTAAATTCTGTGTTGTTAGCGAGTTCCATTTGTTTAGAATTAGTTTAATAGTTCAATTGTATACCAAGATTTTTCAAAAGCACTGAATGAGATAATTTAACTAGATACTACTAATGAAAAAGTTACTTCATATAATAATTTGAAATTAATTTGTTATCTAACATTCACTATTTAAATTAAAAGAAAATAATGGATTCTCTTTAATTTTGGATGGGGTAATATTTTATTTTACCTCCTTGTTTTAATATGTTCCATAATTCTTACTTAATGTTTTTATTTAAAAACAAATAATCCTAATGCTTCAGTGTAATTAATATTAATAAAAAAGTTATTTTTAAGTTGCTCAGACTACTTAGTGGAAAAATTTTCAATATTTTCTATTTACAGAGTGAACCTTTTTCGTAATAAACAACTCTTTTAAACACAAATAACTTTTTTCTAAGTACGTATACTTGAAGTAATTTTTATTCTTTTGCTGTTATAGATTTATTTTTTTCACAAAAAGACAAGAATATATTTTTTTCATACTGGTGTGAATTTGAACTTTAAACTGTTTCTGAATAGGGTCATCTTGCTATGCTAAACAGTTAAAATGAACTTTCAGATGGCCAGGGAGAGAACACATTTGTGCTCTAAAAGATTCAAGCACTTTTTAGGAGTGTACTACAGCAACAAAACGCACACTTCAGGACCTTTCAGGATCTCATTCTTTGTTTTAATGTCAATGATAATCTTCAAGTAATTTCATTAAATAAACACAATCCACATAACTTGATCCCAACAAAATCTGGACTTTAATTATACCCTCCTTCTCCGTGAAACTTTTTTCTCTTGCAATTTTTAAAATAAATAATATTTTGAACCTACAGTCCAATAGTGTGGAAAATAAATCCCAGTTCATTAGATTCCTGAATTGATCTTAACATGCAATTTTTTAATTTCAATTATTTGCAAGTTTTAATATGCTTATCTACAGACATTTTAATACTCTGATCTGTTTGACATTTAGAAAAAGTTACTGGGAAAAATATCTCTTTATTCACATGACATAGTTGCCAAATAATCTAATTTTGTTAGCCCTGACCAAATGAGAAAAATCAACAGTGTTTTCTGGATGTACTAAAGGACATACCTCACTTCTAAGTTAAGAATTTAATATCAAAATAAATAATTGTAAAGGTTTTACCTTTCTTAAACACATAGATTCTTTATATTTACTTTGTATATAACCTAAATGGTATATAATATCTTTCCATCTAATACTAACACAGACTTTTGTTACTGTTAAACATAATCTTTCCACTTTATCTAGAATGTAGATTTAAAAAAATCACTAGATGCAAATGATTTTCTTATGCATAAAAAGCAGATTTAAAAGAACACGCTATATAAACTTAAGGTTTGAGTTTATTTAATGGTTTAATACACAGAACTTATAAAACCCCCTATATTAATAATTCATTGGGAACAAAATGGGTATTGCACTATATTCTTTTATTTCTACCATTTCATGGACTGTAGTTTCAAAAAGAAATTGCAAACAGCAGAAAAATGTCTTCGCAATTTTACTCAATATTACTTAATACAAATTACTTCACCAGATTACAAAATTAAATTCTAGGAAGGAAATTAAAATTGGTTTCATTTGGTTTTATTTGTTAACCAATATGGCTTTCTTTTTAACCTGGAGCTTCAATAAATGCTTTCTAGCTTAACTTTAACCCTAATATTGTTAATTTGTACCAATGATATTTTATTGCAAGCAACATTTACTCAAAAGTTTGTTTCAGAATTGTTTCCCATCACCTTCAATACTTGTGTGGTTTATTCTTCCTACAAATCTAAACAACTTCCTATTGATTTTGTTTAATTATTTATTCTGAAGCTGGATTCTAATTGTTGAAGGCAACCTTAGACCAGCAATGCTAGTATATTTAAAATATCACTTTTTAGTCAATATGCAGTCTTCCAACTTCTCTGTTTGATAGAGCAGAGCACCTACATTTCCTCACCATTTATGATGAAAGATGCGCATTTAGTTAAGCATCCTGATCTTGATTCAAGTGAAGAATAGAAATAAATACATTTAAAATCTCTGAGTAATAATATATTTTTTATTTAAACAGTTTATTTGATCAATTCCTCAAATACATTGTGATTTAACCACATGAAAGTAGTATGTGAGAAAGGCACAAAAGAGTTGAAGTATTTCAAGCAATGCTTTTAGAACTTTTTTATGCCTGGGATATATATGTATGCATATCATGTGAATATGAAACAAATAGCAATTACATGTTGGTATTGTATACATCTAAAACCAGTAAAGTCCTCTTCGAAGGTACCAAACTACAATTAAAACATTCATCTAAGATCTAGAGCTTCTTTACATTAATTTAAACCTTTACCTTAAACACACACTAATTCTTCACCCACAGCTCTAAACTATTAGGATTATGACTTGAGCCAAATCCATAGCAAATATACATAAAGTTTACCATAAATTAACTCTTTGTAAAACAGGTAATATTTTCTGTCAGTGGAAATGGGATTAGATAGTAGAGGCTATCTGTTAAAATTGGTCAGATTACAATTCCCTTTCAAGGTATGATCAAAACAATTATTTCTCAAAAACGTCATGTTTTACCAGATTAATTTAGTAACTATCATAACTAGTATTGGATTAGTGAATCAGAGAATAGAAAAAATCTAGGACTATTCCTAGTAATGAGTTTAGTCCATCATAATATATTCCAATGTATCTCTCATGATGACCTTAAAAGACCCGTTTAAGCAAACAATATGGGCGTAATTATAGAACAAACATTCTAATTTTGAAATAAAAGAAGATATTTAAAGCTTTTTCAGAATATATTAACACACCTGAAGAAAATGAGTGAACACTAACAGTTGACAAAGTTTTCTCTAAAAAGACAATAACGAATGTCAAGTGTAAATGAAGGTAATAAAATGCAGTAGGTGACAGAACCACCAAGTGTTCCTTCTCAGAGCTGATGGTAGATGTTCAATAGATTTAGTTAATGAAGAAGGGCATTAGGCAGATAAGTATCTTCTGATAAGTGATATGACCAACCAGACAACAGTTTTTTTTTATCATAGTAACTGGTAACTATATGTGTGGGAGGGGCGAACCCTTTAATTGTACACTCTCTTCCCAATATGTGAATGACTGCATTTTGCTAAAAAAAAGGACAACTTGGACTTCTTGTTAGAAATCAACTGGTTCAATTAGTGTACTTTAGACCTAAGATTCAGTTGAAGTAATGGCATGATCTACCAATAAACAACAACAAAAATATTTTATCCCAGTCAAGAACTTTTAAAAAATCAAGAATCTGAAGTGATGCTGGAAAGTTTGGAAGTTATTTTGCTATTGCTGAGACTGCTATACTTATTCACATCTAAAGATTTAGATGAAAAGATGGGATGTATTTTATATAAGTTTTATTTATAAACCATCTTGAAAGTCGTTAAAACAAATTATTAGGATTTAATCTGAATAGGCAGGTTTGCTTTGTCTAATCTGGTTTGAGTCAGATATAATATAATCTTACCTAAAGCTCTTAACAGGCTCTGAACACACCTAGTTTAACTATTCAGATGTTACTGGTCACTACTGAAATATTGTTAGTTTTCACTCAGGTGAAACAGTCTAGAAAACAGAATGATAACTTTTCTTTGCTTGTTCAGAGCCATTCATATTGGTCACAACCACACAGAGATATATGCTCCTTTATTCTCTTATCATTTGTATTTGAATTAAATCTAAAAATCAAGTATTTCAAGGAAAAAAGAAACAAACTCCTAAATCCTCAGACTCAATATGTGAATGGGAATGTGTTTTCACTAAGATCCTAATTATTTGTGTTGCTCCAAATAATGATCAGAACAACGTATATCTCATGTATAAATATAATTTACAAATATAAAATAGCCAAGTTTGAATCACAATAATAAGGAATATCACACGTTAAAGCCACATTTGAAACAACAGAGTCATATAAAGAGATAGTGATAGAAATGTAGCTGTGTTAGTCTGGTGTAGCTGAAACAAAATACAGAACTATGTAGCACTTTAAAGACTAATAAGATGGTTTATTAGATGATGAGCTTTCGTGGGCCAGACCCACTTCCTCAGATCAAATAGTGGAAGAAAATAGTCACAGCCATATATACCAAAGGATACAATTTAAAAAAATGAACACATTTGAAAAGGACAAATCACATTTCAGAACAGAAGGGGAATGGGGGGGGGAGGAGGAGGAAGGTGAATGCCTGTGAGTTATTAACTCACAGGCATTCACCTTCCTTCCCCCCCCCCCTCGCATCCTCCTTCTGTTCTGAAATGTGATTTGTCCTTTTCATATGTGTTCATTTTTTTTAATTGTATCCTTTGGTATATATGGCTGTGACTATTTTCTTCCACTATTTGATCTGAGGAAGTGGGTCTGGCCCACGAAAGCTCATCATCTAATAAACCATCTTGTTAGTCTTTAAAGTGCTACATAGTCCTGTATTTTGTTTCATATAAAGAGATGTGATGCTTTGGACTCCTTTAACTGAAATACTTCAAAATTAAACAAATTCTCAAAACTTCAAAAGTGATTGTAAAAAAACAATATGCATTTCAAACCCCCACCACCTAAACAGCCATTATGTTTAAAGGAAATCTGTGATCTGCAACCAATTAGGAGCAAAACGGTTGTAAAAATGTTTAATTTGTGAGTAGCATTTTAAATTTAGTAACAGCTATAACAAAATGGGTAAGTAAATGACATTAATCACTCTTGATACTAAATTATCCCTATTTTGCTTTCAAGACAGGCATCAGACTGGGTGATGTTTCCTATTAGTTAAATACATCCATAGCCCTATGAAAGCCTAGGAGGTCACTTAGCTAATGGAGATTCCAACATCCTTGCTGTTCATTTATTTTGTGTACTTTTTAAAGGTCATATAACTATTTTAAAGAGTCACCTCTTGGTTTTTCAGCAGAGCTAGTGAGCACTATTTTCCTGATAAGAGGTATTCCAGATAGGTAGTGCAATGTTTCCTGTAGTGAAGACAAATGTCGAGCTCATTTGAAATGATTTTAACAACTTCTTGGCCTAAATTTACACACCAGTCCATAACACCAAGATATTTTTTTATTTAAAAAATAAATTTTTGTGTGGAGTTATGTTGTGTTGCTTGTGAAATAATATAACACATATTGCTGCTTCCAATTGTTCAGTTGTTTCAGGTACTGTAGTTTACTTGGTTTGGACAAATCAATAATAAGTTTAATAAGGACTGAAGGATGAGAAAGTCCAAAAAATATGTCTATGGTTTAATTATGATTATTTGTACTAGAAATATAGGGTCTGATTCTCATTTGTATAATAACCTCCTTACACCTCTCTGGGTGTGTAAAAGGACCATAATGTAAACAAGGATCAGACCCATGACATTGTTTTGTGAAGGAAATGAAGCCATCTTTAAATCCCATTGCAATTCACAGCCATCTCAGACTAGGTTCAGCTTCTGAAGATGAATTATTTCCTGCTTTTCTTTCTTGTAAATATCTCCCACTGCCAACCACCTTCTGCAGATAAAACTTTACCAATTAGTCATTTACAGACTTGAACTCACAAAGCGAAAAATAGACTTTGCAGCTCCAGTTCTCTTTGATGGTGATGATGTTTACAAATGCTTTCACTGCTGGGCTAGTAATGTGCTCTTTGCCATTAACTTTCTGAAACTGTTCGACACACAAAATGTGCCTTTCACTAGAGTAGAGAGTCAGAAAGATTGTTCCTTTTATTGCATACAGAACTCATAAAATAAATAATGAGCTGGGGTGAATATACTTATTTCTTCAGTGTGAAGTAAGCTCTCTTACGGTATGTCTACACAGCAACACTATTTTGAGTTAATGTCTATTATCCCAAAATAGTAACGTGCGCGTCTTAACAGCGTGCCTATTATTTCAAAATAGATTCGAAATAATGGGCATCTTATTCTGGTTTCCTGTAAGCCTTGTTGCATGAGAAATAAGGAAGACATGGGAATACCATTCTATTTCAAATGCTATTCATAACTGTGTAGACCTACTCTTAGAGTGTAAAGTTATTCTATTGACTAAACAGAGCATTTGTATGCAAATCTGCCCTGCTGAGAATGCTATTGTAATTCACATTAAAGTAATTCCTGCATGCAGTTGCTGAGATTAGGAACCCTTATGTGCTGGGTACTGTACATACACATAGTAAGAGACAGTCATGCCCTGTCTGTGATCTAAATTTAGAGCATGTGATCTAAATTTAACCCCCCTTTTTCTTCTCCAGATTTCATTACTTTGCTCTTGATTTCTCTGATGCCTCTCAAAATGTGTGAGTCCCCTCTTTCCCAAATAAAAAGCACAACAAAACTCATTGATAACACCATGAGAGAAAGAAAGGCAGCTTTTCTTGTTGCAATAGTCAAAAATATCTTGATGGGAAGATAAAATGCAAAAAGGATAGGCCAAAAGCAGAGGCTATGTCTAGACTGCAAAGAAAAGTGGGGAAAAGATACACAAATTGTGAACTGCAATTTGCATATCTCTTTCCACTTTTCTTTTGGAAGAGACTTTTCCAAAATTTGGCCCATCTACCCTGGGCCAAATTTTGGAAAAATCTCCTCTTTCAGCACATCCCTTCTTCCTCATACAATGAGGATTACAGGGATGGTGAATGAATGCATCCACTTTCTCGGAAATTGTTCCGAAAAAGTGGACGTGTTCCTTGGATGTAGCATAGCTTTTCTGGGATACCTTTGGTATCCCGGAAAAGGTCTGCAGTGTAGATATAGTCAGAGATGTGAACTGATCATTTTGAACTGCAGTGCCCTGCAGAGAGAGTGAGAGAGAGAGAGAGAGAGAGAGAGAGGAAGAGGATACTGGACCCAATATGATCTGTGTTTGTTCAGGAGAACAGTATCAATTTGGCAAAATACAAGATCAAGCAGAGAAATAAAAGATTGTACAAAGAACAGGGACATTTGGAAACAGAGCTGCTCTTGTCCCTTCATTTATTATAGTTAGCTTCTTACCTAAACATCAAGATTGTCATTTGGAATCAGCATAGTTTGGAGATTGCCTCTCTCCTAGAACTGGAAGGGACCTTGAGTCCAGTCCCCTGCCTTCACAGCAGGACCAAGTACCATCCCTGACAAATTTTTGCCCCAAATCCCTAAGGCAAGGATTGAACTCACAACCCTGAGTTTAGCAGGCCAATGCTCAAACCACTGAGCTATCCCTCCCCTATCACCTTCCTGTATAATTAATTCTGTGAGGCAGAATAGAGCATAAGATGTCTAGCTAGTCTCCAGATCTCAATACAAGACTTCAATGTATTCTGCCTCTTTGATTTTCCTAAACTGTCACCAGTCTGTCATGCTTACTGCAAAGACTACATTGAAGCTTAGAACATGGGATGTTTACCCCAGTTCATCCATTTCTCACTTTATTGGCAACTAAGGTTCATACCATGTACCAGCCCAAAGAGTGCATGTTTCACTTATCATGTGAGCAGGGCAGAAATTTAGAAACAAGAGATGAGAAAGACCTGCTGGTTTGCTGTTCCATTTCTTGGTTGGGGGACAATTATCCTCAGTGGTGTATGTACTTACCAGAATACAACATACAGCGTAAGACAAAGGCACATAGACATAGCTAAATTGTGAGCAAGGGGCAAAATTAAAGAGGGTAAGAGGAGGAGATAAATGGGAAGAATGAATGTAAACAGTTTTAGCTAGGCCAGTTTGAAAACCTTCAAGGAATTCAATTGAAGATACAGGCCTAAATCAGCCCTTAGGGAGGAAAAGGAAAGAATTCCAAGGCATTCTTCTGTCAGGGGATAAGGAAATGGGGTTCATGTGAAAGGGACCCTGGCTTGCCTCTTCCTATCTGTGCAGAGCTTATACATTCATTGGAACCCAGTATTCAGCCTCTTAGATAATGGGAAATCAGAAAGGGCAAGATTATCTGAGCTCTCTGTTGGCTCCTCTTTCTCTTGGTCTGACAACTAGCATGGGCACTGATTAGTCTGTGCTTGCACACTGCCCTGCTCAGAGATGGATGGGAACCATGGAGTGGGAATTAAAACTGCTCTGAGTACTATTAGCTCCCAGCAATTTTTCCACTGCAGTGTTCGTTCATTTCTTATGTATGGCAGCTGCTGACAACATCCCATCCTATTTCACCTGTGCTGAGCTTCATTGTGTTACATAACTAAATGTGTAGGAGACTCTCTGGGCATGGGGCAGAGTAAGCGATACTACATGACCTCTCTTGCTGCTTTTTGGTAAGTATTGAGTGGTCTTTACATAGGTTTCTGCCTTTTCACACCAGAAAAAGGTAGGGTGACATGGCGTACAGTCTGAGTCTGATGTGCAAGGCCTGCGTGGGAACCAGCCCAGCACACCAGAGTCGCACCAGCAGTCCTGGGGCCATCTGTGTGAGGGAAGTGAGAGGATTTGCAGTTTGGGGTGTCCCTTTAAAAATTCTTTCTAAGTATCTGACAGTGAGACTGATAAGAGTCCTAATATTTAACATGTTCTTGTACACAAATGTCTCACTAGCCCACAATTCATGGCTTCCTGTTATACCTTCCCTTTCATACCGGGTAAAGCATCACTATACTATACACTGCATCTAGAGAGAAAGGGTGGGGCTTTTAAAGGAGAATAAGCTATTAAGAACAGTACAGTTTTGCAGTATCAAAGGCTAATGGGGCAGGCATGAACAGAGCCATCCTTAGGCTATAGGGGGCACTATGCAGTACTATTCAACAAGTGTCCCTATGCCCAATGGCATTCAGAAGCAGTTTTTTAGACATGTGATTTTATAATCTTCTGCAACACACCAATGAAATATTTTTAAAGCAAATCTTAAACTAGGGCCCTGTAGCCAGAAACTGATAGTCTATACCTGGGGTTGGCAAATGCCTATAAAATGGCTTCATTGCCACTTGAATGGCTCTTTCACAGGTTCAGTGTTCTGCTAATAGCTCTGGCAGGCTTTTTCACTTTCAAGTTAACTAGATCTTTTCCAGAGGAAGCAGAACCACAGAACAGGGGTAGGAAGAGGCATATGGATATTTTCAGGTGTCCTATGCAACTGCATCTGCTGCATATAGGTAAGGATGGTCTTGAGCAGGAAGCTGTGGTTAAGTTCTCAGGGAAACATAGCCTTAGAACTGTAACCATGCACCACAGTAACACACTGGCTACGTCTACATTGGCAAGATTTTGGGCAAATACTTTTAACACAAGAGTTTTTGCATTAAAGTATTTGTGCAAGAGAGTGTCTACACTGGCATGTGCTTTTGTGCAAGATATGTGCTTTTGCACAAAAGTATCCGTGCCAGAGTTGATGCTCTCTTGCGCAAGAAAGCTCTGATGGCCAAGAAATTCAAGAACAGTTGCACAAGAGGGCTTTTTCCTGAGCGGGAGCATCATAGTTCTCGCTCAAGAAGCACGGATTTCACACGTTAGAATGTCAGTGTTCTTGTGCAAGAACTCCCCGCCAGTGTAGACAGGCAACATGTAGACACAGCCTTTGAGTTTTCAGAGAAGAGGAAGGAAGAAGGTCCAGGGGCATCTTTGGACAGGACAAGGGCACAATCAATCTTTTGAGTGATGCATTTTCACTTCTCTTTTCCTGGCTTACCATTGTTTCCACCTCCTTCTTAGAAAATAAAATCATGTGTTATAGTCGTAGAGCCAGTTTTAGCCTTATTTACATGGGTGTTCATCCATTCAAAGGGCGTGTCTAAACTGAGGAGTTATTTCGAAATAACAAAGCGAGTGTCTACACTGCCAAGCCTGTTAATTCGAAATAAGGGGCTTGTTATTTCAAAATAATAACTTCTGCTTTTAAAGAGGAATAAATTTATTTTGAAATAGTTATTTTGGGAGTTATTATTTTGAAATACCTTATTTCAAAATAGCCTAGTAGTGTGCACATATAACCAAAGTACCTCCACTGGGCAGCTACTCTGGATTAGCACTGGTGTGTGTTCCCTGACAGAAGATTTTGATCCTTACTATAGATACTTGCTGCTATTAGAGAGCACCCAAGGCAATCCACTAGTGGACTAATTTTTGAGCTCTCCCATGATACAAGGAACCAGGAATGGCCATAGCAGATCTTCAGAGTGACTAGTCTGCTCTGATTGCTGTCTGAAATGGGGTACCAATCTAGGCATAAACATCAGAGATGAGACATCCTGAAAGTTTATCTAATCCATTTTCAGCCCATGCTGTGGTACCCCTGATAGTAAGACACAGTGATTACTTTTACAAGTCTCTCAGCAATAAAACAGCAGATGAAAATGAAAGATGTAGATTGTTTCATGCACTTCGTACCAGTTGTAAATTAAGTCAAATCTGGGACCTAAATAACTTGGCAGTAGCAGTTAGCCACTAATTAAAACAAAACTAAAAAAGCATAAGAAATTCCCAGTTAATCATCCATCTACCAACCAGTTTAGTACTCTTCTAGAAAGGATCTGCTCCAACAGCATTTACGAATTAATCCAGACACTGTCTGTTTTTCATGGTTTCAGGAAGGCAAGGAGGACCAATGCTTTCAAGCGTTTGAATATGGAAGAAGCAGGCTAATTAATTAGTGGTTAATTTTTTTAAACTCCACTGGTTTTTGCTTGATCCCACTTGGATTCAATGGGAGTTTTACTGATGACTTTAAATGGATATAGGCTAAAGCCATGAAATTGTGTTAGAATACTGGGACAAAATAAGAGGGTACATCTCTACAAAAGACAGCCTCTCATTAAAGTTCAGTTCTGAACTCTGGAGAACTTCTAATTCCTGTCCAACTTCGGCAACTTCAGTCCATTTCAAGTCTCTTAATGGAGCAGAACAGGGATTGCAGACACTGAACATCAGCTAAGAAACTTAAGGGCCAACTCCTGCCTGTGGAGATAAATGTACAGTTCCTGCTGACTCCATGTGAAACCAGTGGAAGACTTGCTGGAAAGACAGGAACTGAAATTTCCCTGTTTGTTTCCCAGCACCAATGGCTGAGGATTTGATTTCCCATCAAAGAAAGGATTTCACAAGACTTTACAGATAACAATCTGATGGCATAAGGAACAAACTTGGAACGCAGCACATTTAGATCAGAAAACTAAAACAGTCCTGTCTTTCTCTATATTGCCCTTGAGGTTACCGCCATGCTCATGTTTAACAAGGGACTAGCACCATGACTCAATCTGGTAATACTTTACACTTTCAATAGCACTTGGTGAGACTATATCGAAGCAACTCATTTCCCCTAGAGAACCAGTCTTAGTACCTGCCTCTTCCTACCAACCTCCCCACTATAGAACTTACAGGAGTTTTTCCCTCAGCATATCTTTCTGGGCTGACGAAGGTCAGGACCTTTAGGTTTGGCAAAGCCACGCTGCTGCAGCCTTAAAATGGCTGTTTTGAAATTGGTGCTGCGTGCTGAATTTACCTCCCTAGCTGCTGGCAAGTGCCCTTAGCTCATGTTAAGATTTCCCCAGGCCTGTTCCTGAGGAGATATGGTCTTCCTCCAAAGTAGCTCTCATCCATGTTTCTGTGAGCACACAGCATTAATATAATAATACTTATTAGAACTGAAACAGAAGCTTTCTGCTGTAGATCTCAAAGCACTTTACAAAGGCAGGTGATATGTGCAGGCCTGCCAATAGGAAGGGTCAAAGGGGGAAACTGTTCCTGCCATGGGCAGCTAGAGAAGGTAGGGTTAGGGGAGGCAAGCCCTCAATCCTGCCCCAGCCCTGTCCCTTCTGCCCAGGCCACGCCCCCCATCACAGGGAGGGCAGGTGGTATGCAGCCTGAGATTTTCCACCCCTGGAGCTCAGGAAGAGCGGGTGGCACATGACCTAAGTCTCCCCAGCCCTGGAGCACAGAGAGAGTGGGGGGTGCACAGCCCAAGTCTTCCTGGGCCTGGAGCACATGAAGGGAGGGCAGCACACGGCCCCCAGCCCTGTAACAGGAGGAGGGAAGAACTGGGGGGCAGCAACACTCCACCCCCAAACAGTAAGCATTCTGGGGGAGGAGTGTGGGTGGGGCCAGGCTGGCAATGTCTTCTCCTGCCTAGCATACCTGCTGCCCAGGGCCCAGCAACTGAAAAGGGGACTACCACTGCTGCGACTATGGAAGAGTCTTGGGCCCTTTACATCGTCACTGGAGTCCCACAGGACACACTCCAGGCAATGCTGGGGGCTGCCTGGGGGAGATGTGGCATGCTCTGGGTGGTGCTGAGGGCTGCCTGGGAAAGGCTAGCATAGCTCTGTCCCTTCTGCCTGAGGCCCCACCCCTTCAGGGAGCACAAAGATGCCCCCACCTTTCCCAGGGGCTCGGCAATCTGTTGACTTCAATGGCTATGTATTATCCCCACTTTACAGATGACAATGTGAAGGCACAGAGACTTTAAGTTACCTGGTCGTTCATAAAATCAGTAAAAGATCAAGGAATAGAAATCTTCAATGTCTATCTCTTTGGCCATATGATTTTACTGACTAATTGTGCTACATACAAGTACAATCCTTCAAGTATAGCAGCCTCATAACACCCTTAATAAGAGCACTAGGTAATTTATTTCCCATTTTACAGATGGAGGAACTGATGCCCAGTGAGACTGTTTGATTTTATTCAGCAAGTCTGTAGCAGAATCAAGAACACAATACCGATTCTTCAACTGCCAGCTCTATACTTTATTAATGAAAACATCCCCTTTCCTTCTCCTACTTTGATACTGCAGTTATTGAGCCTGTATTTATTTATGCAATCACTGCATCCTTCCATTGTAATTAGCACATTTCCACAAATTCATCTTTATGACAGTATTGTGCAACAGATAAAAGAAGAAACAGGGCAATAGGAAAGCAATCCTGTGCAAATACAAATTGTTTAACTAGCAAATAAAGGCAATGTAGCTGAAAGGTAACAGGATTTTTGTATTCCAGTCCAATGCATGGGACCTTCTTTTCCTACATGAAAGTTTGCATCTCCTTCAGTTTCTTTGCCTGAAAGACACACTGATTAAACCAGTAATTGGCAACTTAGTGAGTGGGCCGCATGAATGGCCCTTCATCTCAGTGGTCTGCAAGATTGTTCTAACCAAGACAGCCTCCCGGAATAAGGTAGAGTCTTGTTGACTGTGCTTGCACGCCTAGAATTTGTAGGATGTGCTGGTTGAACTGTAGCAGCACTTTGATTGGATGCAGGGGAGTGTGTGGCTCTCATAGTCAGTGTTGTGTGCAATCAACATTCACCTCCCTTCACATGCTCTTGCTTTACATGAGTGTCACTAAAGTTTAGTAATACTGGGAGGAGAAAACTGAACAGACGGAAACCAGCAGAACCCTGCACCTGAGTAATGGTAAACAAAATGTCTCATGGGCCACACATAGAACCCTGATGGGCTGCATGAGGTCCTTGGGCCACAGGTTGCCCACCACTGCATTAGATTATTTCCAGTATAACCACTGCCTTTTCCAGATCCTGAAGTCCTACTTTACTACAAACTTTCACAGTTAACTGGACTTTTTTATGAATGAAGTCTCTAGGATTTTGTCTCATGTCACTTTACAGTTGCTCAATATGGAGTTTTAGGAATCATGTGGCATTCCTTACTCTATATTATACCTCAAGTATAATACATGAACATATTTCTCTGAAGATTAGGTAGAAGATCTTACACTTACAAAAATGCATACTCATCCCAAATAGAGATACAGACACAGAAATAGCTGTGTATTTGAACTCAGGCTATTTATTTGACCATCCATCATGCCAGGAGCTTTTCTGTTAAATATATAATTCCATCCTTTTAAAAAAAAAAACAAGGGTGAAAGGGTTGAAGATTAAAATGTAAACAGCAAAATTTATTATAATTACAAGAGTGTTTCAAATTATTTCCTTAAACTGCAACATAATTTACCTCTAGTCAAGGTCTCTATTGGTGGTGAAAGAGGAAACTGCTTGACCTTGGAGTGACCTCTGACCCCAAAGGTTAGCGCCCATGGAATGCACAGATGTCACGGTTCATAAGCAAGGACAGAAACTCTCAGGTTTCCCAGGCAGAGAGGCGCCAGATCTTGGATGGGGCCAACATGTGCACCTCCCTTTGAACCAGCCACTCATACCTGAAATAAAACTTAAAATAAGCACATTGGATCAGAGACAGTAAAAGCCCTGAATAACTCTGGGTGTGCAATTGTTCTAGGAGTGGACAGAAGTAGTGGAATTATAAAGGGGAGAAATTAAAAATACGTGTGTTCAAAGTCCCAATATATGTGTTTCCCTGACAGTTTTACTCAAGTATTCGAAACAAATGAATGCACATTCAAAATACATACAGAAGCTCAATATTGTATTAGAATCAGTTGTTCAGAGAATATCTAACTGCAGCTAGCCCATATCTTTGGTTGTTATTTCAAAAACAAATAGACACAATAGAAACTGTAATATTGATATAAAAAATAATACCAGCAACGGAAAGACTAATTGTCTGCAGAAACAAGAATTGAGCCTATGAGATGACCAAATCACAGATCTCAGATTGAGAGGGCTTTTATATTTGGACAAATCCTTACAGTAGCACATGATTTCTACTTCTTCATCTCTGCTGTAATCTCTCCTGTGGCAGGTCAGATGCCATCTTTAATACTGCTTCCGTAAGAAAATAACTTGTACTGTCAAAAAAGATGTAGATTGGGGTCAAAATCAGTGACTAAATAAATTGAAATATTTTGCTCACTAAAAGCAAATACAAAAGAAAAGTAGGGTTTCAGCTCAAACACATTGCATAGAAATTGTTAATCCAAAAGTGAGAAAAATCAGACCAGCAGCAATATTCAGCTATGATGCAAAATCAAGAGTGGAGGTGAGAGCAATAGGTAATCACCAGGTAAATTTTAACATTTAAATCATACATTATATATCAACATAAAATTTATATTTAAGGGAAATTGTGATTCTAAAGGTTCCTTTCAACTATTTTGAGTCAACAAACCACAAGTTGTGCTAAGCAAGATCAAAGTGCTTCACAATTAGTTTGGTTTTAAATCACTCTAATTGTCAGCTTAGGGAGTAATCGGAGAAACATTGTTCTGAGGCAGCAGCAAACTTGCCCTGGTTGTAATTTTAGGGGAAATTGAAGAAAAATTCTGAGCTATGGTTGGTTAATAACAGTTTAGCATAAGGGCAAAGGAAACCAGGTTTGTGTTAAACATATCAGCCCCTTCCACTTTTTGAAAGAAAATCCTGTAGACCTTTTCAGCAATTTTTTCCCCAAATCATCTCAGTGTTTTAGTTTTCCCCTTTGTAAACTAGCCATAACAGTGGGTTTTCCTCAGAAGGGTGTGTCATGAGGCTTAATTCATTAATATCATTAAGGAGCTGGGCAGGGGCATTCTTAGGATTTATGGGGTCCTACATAGTGTTATTAAACTAATTCCCGCCTTGGGGGGTGGGAAACATGATTTTTTAGAGATGTGATTTTATAATATTCAGCAACACACAAATGGAATATTTTATTAAAGCAAATTTTAAACTAAAGTCCTGTAGACTAACACAGTCAATTCAGAAACTGACAGTCCATACCTAGGGCTGGCAAATGCCTGTTAAATGGCTTCATTGCCACTTGAATGGCTCTTTCACAGGTTCTGTGTCTGCTAATAACTCTGGCAGGCTTTTTCCCTTTCAAATTAACTAGAGCCTCGTTGAAGAAGCAGAGCCACAAAACAGGCATAGGAAGAGGCAGATGTGCAGACATTAGGGGCTCATCTAGACTACACTAGAGTGTCAAAGGAGGATATGCAAATTCCATAGGAATTTGCATATCGTCTTCCAATCTCAAGTGAAAGTAGTTGATACGCAGCTTTTTTGGCAAACCTTCCCCCCTTTGTCGAAAAGCCACTCTTCCTGAAAAAAATGAGAAATGCATATCCTCTTTTGACACTCTAGCGTAGTCTAGATGAGCCTTAAGACCCAATGGTGCCTCGAATTTTCACATGCCTTACGCAGCTGCATATTCTGCATATTGGTGAGGACTGTCCTGGTGCTGGGAGATACAGCTACTAGTGCTAAGTGTTCTTCTGGAAAGTGCTCATATATGGTCATGAGAGAAGGCTTTGGTTAGAACAGGATAGAAGACATGGATGGAAAACGCTGCAGCAGTGCAAAGTATGTCTCTGATACTTTTAAAAGGTTGTTTGTGGCTTGCTCTTTGACTAACCTTGGCTGGAAATGGTGATGGGGCTTAGTGTAATATGTGCCTCAGAAGTTCCAGCTTCAAGTTATGACTAGCAATGTTAAGGGGTGAACAGTTAACCAGTTGCCTAGTAAACATATGCCTTACTGGAATGCTTACCAGAGTGACTGGGGAACTGACAGGAGGCTGCAGCGCAGTGGGGTGAGCTCAGCCCAGCCTGGATGGAGCAGTCTCCCACCCACAGTGGGCCCTGCCTCTGTGATTGGAGCAGTCCCCCACCCACAGTACAGCAAGGCTAGGAAGCTGCTTCAGCCTGGCTGGGCCCACCATACTGCAGGCAGGGAGCTGCTTCTGTCCAGGACAATTAACTGGTTACATATTTCATTTAAGCAGTTAACTTTTTAACTGGGATTTGACATTCCTAGTTATGACAGAAACAATATAACAAAACAGATTACAATTAAAAAATAGCAAATAGTCCTGTAGCACCTTAGGGTATGTCTACACCGCCACCCTAGTTCAAACTACCTGCCCGCGGCTACACGCAGCACCGACTAGGTAGTTCAAATTAAAGCCCCTAATTCAAACTACCGTTAAATCTCCTTGCAGGAGAAATAATGGTATTTCGAATTAGGAGCTTTAATTCGAACTATCTAGTCCATGCCACGTGTAGCCGCAGGCAGGTAGTTCAAACTACGGGGCATTTAAAAATGGCGGAGCCCGGGAACATGCAAATGAAGCCTGGGATATTTAAATCCCGGGCTTCATTTGCAAGTTTGAATGCTTGCATTAGCCACCCTAGCGTGGCAGTGTAGACATACCCTTAGAGACTAACAAAACATGTAAATGTTATCATGAGCTTTCATGGGCACAACCCACTTCTTCAGATGAATGGAGTTAAGGAGTCTGGGTCTCTAAAGTGCTACAGGACCAGTCACTGTTTTTAAAGTTTTTTCACTCAGGACTCATCTAGGCTACACTAAAGTGTCAAAAGGGGATATGCAAATTCCACAGGAATTTGCATATCTTCTTCCAATCTCACTTTCGAAAGCAGAGCTTTCAAAAGTGAAAGTAGTCTGGACACGTTTTTTTCAGCACTCCCCCCCCCTTTTTTTGAGAAGCCACTTTTCCTCAAAAAATGAGGTTTACATGGCTTTTCGAAGAAGGGGGGGGGGAGTTGCTGAAAAAAGGCGTACAGACTACTTTCACTTTCAAAAGCGAGATCGGAAGAAGATATGCAAATTCCCACAGAATTTGCATATCTTCTTTCGACACTTTAGCGTAGTCTAAATGAGGACAGAGACAGAGACAATTTGAATCTGGACTCTGCTGTCAAGGGAAAATGAACCTTTCCAAGTGAATCCATATTTCTTGGCTCTCTTGTACTGAAGGCGTAATTGACAATCCAAGTAAATAAGGATAATAATAATGCTTTGCACATGACTATCACCTTTCTTGGGCAGATCTCAAAACATTACTCTTGGGAGTATAGCTAGGATGGGTAGAAGTTCAAAATCATCTGCAGGAGCCTTTCAAAAGCTAACACCAGGCCACCACCAGTATTGCTCACAATAAGACTTCCACAAGACTTGCTACTAAGGGAGGTGGGGAGATACAGGGCAACAAGTGGTGCTTTGACAATACAAGGAGTCTCCAATGTGACTTTTTTCCCCCTAGAGAGATGCAGGAGATAAGGAGACAGGTTAGATGAGTCAAAAACCAGTTAAAAGAAAAGTGAATTAAACTGACTACTCTGCCCCAGAATCACTGGCGCGTTCCTTGGACTCGACACAGAAGTAATTTGAAACATTTCTGAGTGGTGAAGCCCCATGCTTCAAAAACTAGGACTAGAATTAAAAACTGCAAAGGAGGACTATACAGGAGCAGAAGTGAAAAAAAAGCTGAGGAGGGCATGCTTTGGTTTTGTAAAATCTCATCAATTATGATTTGCAGAGCAAACCATAAACCAGAGAAGGTTTAATCCCAGAATTGATTTATCTGAATCACTAGCATTTAGGGGAGGAGTGTTTATTTGTTTCTTGTTTGTTAAGGAGGCTGGCTATGTCTATACTGCAGTTCCTTTTCTGAAAGATGCACGTACATTGCAAACATAAAATAAGGAATACAGTGCTTCCGAAAGAACGCGTCCGCTTTTTCGGAAACTGATCTGAAAAAGTTCCCTGGACATGGCAGAGTTTTTCTGGAAAAACTCTGTAGTGTAGACAGAGCCACTTTGGTTTTCTCCAGTCTTTGAAGAATAGGAGATGTGGTGGCTGGTTGGTGGTAAAGGGTAAGCAATATGGATGTACAAGCATGGGGGGAAAATAATGGGAAGCTATTTAAGCTCTAAGGAGCAATACACAATCTTTTTGGGGGAGAGAAAATCATATACCAAAAACTGAATGAACTCATCTGAGTTTATGGAATGTTGACTGGAAAGAACTCTGGAATCTTTTGCTTGAGATGCAGGATAAATAACAAAGGAGAAGTAGGAATCTGCAAAAATGATTTTTTGTCTTATACTGTTGCCGAGGAACATAGCCAGAATCAAAAAGTCTTTCTGCAAGTCTAAATTTGCAATGGAAAGTGGTGAAAAGAATCAGAGTAAGATGGAAAATAGGAAAGCACTTTCACATAAAGAAAATTGAAATGTTGCAGTTGCATAATTTTCAAACAGAAAGATTGCAGTGGTTCTCCCTCCTTCTTCCTTCCCCCCTCCCTGCAAGTTTTTCCATCAATGTTTATAGCAAAAACTGTTCTAAAATGTGTTTGGTTTACCAAATAAATCCCAAGTTGCTGATAAATGAAAAGTTTGGTAATGTTTTCAATGAAAATGTTGAGTAAAATGTTACAACTTTTTTTCTTTTATTCAGAGAACACGGACATCTCAGAAATAGAGTTGTTCATGTCCTTTCTTATATTATTGCTTCTGTCCTAGGGATTCGTGCCACAGAAAATATTTTAAGTAATAGACATTTTGTAGAGGAGGCATATGAATGAAGCTCAATGTTCCGATATTCAAAAATGTGCAATCCCCTTTCCTAATGTGCATACTGGAGACATTGAACATGTGGAAGATGTACTTTCTCATATGAATTTGGCTTCAAATGACTTCCCCCAGGGTAGCTGGTACAAGTGCTGGAATATAACCCAGGAGACCAGTGGATTAATAATAAATAAAGGAGGGGAGAAGAGGATTAATAATGAAGGGGAGCAGAGGATTCAGGAAAAAATACCAATGAGAATAAAGTTTCAGTTATTCTAGCCTTTTGTTTGGTTACAGATCTGTTTTCATTGATATCTGATGGAAACCAAACTAGGGGGATGGGGAAGAAAAGTGGATGTTTCTTTGGTATAAGTCTGGAGGGAAAGGAGCAGATGGAGTAATCCCTTCCTTGTTGTTATGTTTCAGGAGAGGAATATCCAGTCCAAATGGGCCATCTGAAAGCAGCGGGCCAGAAGAGGAGTCTTGTGGGATCAGTTCGTCCATCAATGAATGCCAGCCCTCCCAAATCCTAGATGCTCTTAACCCTCCAAACCCTATTCCTATCTTTTTCTTTGTTTGTTTGTATGTTTTTGTTTTGTTCCTCAGTTTTGCTTGCTATTGGAATGGGCTAGAAGGAATGCAGGGGAAAAAATGTGACACTTATAACTGTGGGTCAGAAACAGAGAGACAAGGTGTAATTAGCAGTTTTTTAGCTAAAGATTTAAAATAATCTTAGATTCACCAGGTTTTGATGCTGTTTTCTCAGGGGTGTAAAATAAATTCAGAGTAACTTTACTGAAATTATTAGAGTTACAACAATTTTCCACCAGTGGAAATGATAACAGAATTGGGCCCACAGATGTAACTATACAGGAGATACAACAGCCTGTGAGGGCCCAGGGCATAGAGGGGCTGAATGAAGGGGTGGGGCATCAGACAGAAGAGGCGGGGCCAGGATCAGCCAGCCCTTGGAGCACACCACATGGCACTCTAGTGATGATTTAAAGGGCTTGGTGTCTGGCTGCTGCTGCCGTAGCAACAGTGATGGCTGGGAGCCCCAAGCCCCTTTGAATCACCGTGCCCTGAGGCAACTGCCC
Source organism: Pelodiscus sinensis (assembly GCF_052426305.1). Classification (NCBI taxonomy): domain Eukaryota; kingdom Metazoa; phylum Chordata; order Testudines; family Trionychidae; genus Pelodiscus; species Pelodiscus sinensis. The sequence goes on from NC_143085.1 coordinate 14,312,507, forward strand.
TCTTTGCCTCCTCCTCCCCCAGCAGCATGTCAGTCTCATAGGGCTGAGAGGTTGCCTTGTGCCTTGGCAATGGGAGACTTAGGAAAAGGCATCTCATTAACTAACATCATTGCTAAGCATGACCAAGCCCTTGTGTTTTCAGTCATGTTAGTTTGCTGTGAGATTAAGCCTAGAACCACCCTAGGGATGACCACAGCTTATACACAATGGCTACGTCTAGACTGGCATGATTTTCCGGAAATGCTTTTAACGGAAAAGTTTTCCGTTAAAAGCATTTGCGGAAAAGAGCGATTAGATTGGCATGGACGCTTTTCCACCAAAGCACTTCTTGCGGAAAAGCATCCGTGCCAATCTAGACGCGCTTTTCTGCAAAAAAAGCCCCGATTGCCATTTTCGTGATTGGAGCTTTTTTGCGGAAAACAAATCTGAGCTATCTACACTGGCCCTTTTGTGCAAAAGGACTTTTACCCGAATGGGAGCAGCATAGTACTTCCGCAAGAACACTGACAATCTTACATGAGATCGTCAGTGTTCTTGCGGAAATTCAAGCGGCCAGTGTAGACAGCTGGCAAGATTTTCCGCAAAAGCAGCTGCTTTTCCAGAAAAACTGGCCAGTCTAGACACAGCTCTTCTGTGTTTATCATGAGTTGAATTGCCATGCAGTATGACAGAATCCATTTTCCAAGAGGAGGAGATGTTTGGGAAGGCAACAGAGTGCAGCCAGCATCCACAGGTTTGATGCCAAAATTCTCCAAAAATGTTGTCATGAATTATCTCTCTCTCACATGCCCGTTAGCTGCTCCCAGGGGATTTCAGCAGACAGGACTGGAATTGAAGAAGAGATTGTAGGAGTCACCTGACTTTATACTAATTTGTCTCCTCTCTGAAGTCTACTTTGGCCATCCCAGCAAGTGGTGACTTTCATCCACAGTTCATAAATGTCCTGAAGAACATTTTTATCCTTTTGGAATGCACCAGACTACACCAGATGTGTGGCATTTTCAAATCACTTTCCCAGGGGATGTTATGGCCTTCTCAACCCATCCAGGGAGTGTAATCCCTGCTGTGCCAAAATTGCCATTCGGATGTTAAGTCTCAGAGGGGTAGCTGTGTTAATTTGTATATGCAATAACTAAGAATCCTGTGGCACCTTAAAGATTAACAGATTTATTTGTGCATAAGCTTTTGTGTATAAAAATAATTTTGTCAGCTGCATCCAATGAAATGATTTTTACTTATGAAAGCTTATGCCCAAATAAATCTGTTAGTCTTTAAGGTGCAACAGGACTCCTCATTGTTTGGATGTTGTCAGTCAAGGTCAGTGTAGAAGCTGGACATGGACAAGGTGAGATGAGAGAAGAAAGATTGTAAAATGGTTAGTGCAGTAGATTGGGACTTATGAAAACAGGTTAATTTCCTGCCCCTCCATAGACTTCCTGTGTGACATTAGGTAAATCACATTTCTCTGTGCTTCTAAATTCCTCTTCTGTATAATGGAGATGAGAGCCCTGCCCTACTTTACTCTAAGGGGTGGGAGAATAAATACATCTTTGTTTGGGGTTCAGAAATTATGGTAATGTGGTTCATATAAATACTTAATAGGCAGGTACCATACCTTTGGCAGGTCAATATCTTAAGTCATGGTTTAACATTGGCTTGAGACAGGGTGACATCTCTGTGTAGGTGGCAGTTCCAATATGAAAAACAAACAAATCTGTGGCTGTGCATGCATTTATTTTGGAACTAGGAATAATTGGAACTGGGGTCTTGATGGACTTTTAAATGAAGTTAAAAGTGGGATACCAACTTAATCAGCATACTACCTGTCTTATAGACAACCTCCCTCAAATACTCAAGCAAATATCTTGTTAATAACCACAGTGTTCACTAACTAGTCTCATCACATTTGAATCAGCCTAGCCTAAGTCTCCAGTTGGCTATAAGTGAAGACAAAAAGAAAAGATATAAAAGAAGAGACATGGGAAAGGGTCTCAATTTAAGTCTTGCCACAGACTGTATATGACATACTTGTAACTAAACTGACAGTCTCTATGTTTATAATAGCTAAACTCCTCAGTTTCCTTTATGTAAACATTTCACTCTAATGGAACTTTATACTCAGGACTTTGGTTCTCCAGACATACTGTATATGAACTGCATAAAGATAGACCAATAGATAAATAGATATCTGGATTTAATAAACACTCACATTCTAACACTAATAGTCTGGTGAAGTCTCACAGAGAAAGAGACAGCGGGTGAAATGCAAAATACTGTCAAGAGTTTACAGATTGTAGGGGCACAACTGGAAGCACTCAGCATCAAAAGAACGAGGGGAGGGAGAAGACAGAGCTGGAACAATCTAAATCTACATTAATAATGCTTTCCAGTCTCACTGCTATAGATGGTAAATGGAGCTAGTGTGCGCCTACATTGATGATATCTAGTCAAATGATAAAATCCCCACCCACACTCTGTAAAGTTTTATCCGGGATCCACAGAAGCAGATGACTTCGGGTATCATTTTCAAAAGCCTTTAGCCCTTTTCAGAAGTGACATAGGCACTGGAATCCAGAGCACAATGAAAGTCAGTATGGTTTAGAAAATGTTACTGTTTGTCTTCTCCTAAAAACACAAATGTTTGCATAAGAAGAGGAAGGCTTTCTTCTGAATTTCTATTTTCTTTACTTTTTTCTTTCCGTTTTGCCCACTAAAATACCAACTGCCTTAAAAAACCAAAAACAATCCCTCTGCATTCCAAACTGACTAGCAGCAGCGGTGACTCCTATGCCAAAATTATGTAATAATGGCAGTGTCCTATCAGAATGATGGCACATGACACCACTCAATCCCAAAGGGGTGGGATGGAAAAGAAAAGCATGGGCCATTTAAGGGAGAACAAACATTCAGGCTGAAATATTGCACCTCACTTCAGAATCCAAGGAAGAACTAAGCAAGTAAAAGAAAAAATTATTGAAAATAAGAGAGCTAAGTCAAACCCTGGTTCTGGACACTGGGGAGGTTTGTCTTCAGATCCCAATTTTTCTGCATGTATCCACCTTTTAAATTCAAAACACCATTACCCACGCAGTCCAAATATGATCTCAATCTGACCCCTCTTTCCTTGAGAGCCTCTAGCATTTCCTCCCTTCCCTTTTTTGGCATTATATTTTGTCTTTGATTAGTTGATTACTCTGATTGAACAAACTAAGGACGGGATTCTGGTTTCCACATCAAGAGTGGTTAGCTGGGTCTGTGTACATTGAAATCCACATTTTCCAAATGGCTTAATCTCTGAATTTACCCATCCTCCTACTGTCTTCTTGTTGATCCTCTCCATTTTGGGAAGCTGACCACCTCTAGCATCCAATCAGATGGGGCAGGGATAACGCTAAACTGCTGAGTTCTATTTTCACTAGCTTTGTGTGTGTGTGTGTGTGTGTGTGTGTGTTCTGGAGTAAACTAGTAAACCCATTTCTGTCCTCTGCAGGACTGAAGTGCAAGGAGCAAAGCAGCTAGGAGCACAGTACACATGGTGCACACCACACACAAGAGCAGCAAACTTGCCCACCAGGGATCTTGAAAATCCTACATGCCTGAATTGCTCTGCTGTCATTCTGTCAGGCCCATTTACAAATCATATAGCAGGCTGAATTCTGAAATTACTGACCTTCCTATTTTTTTTCTTATTTTTGTAGAAATGGTTTTACAAGGAAAGTATTTGAAAATGAGTAATTATCTCTATGAGCATCAGAAACATAATGCCCTCAGAATGGAGCTGGGATTGGGCAGAATAAGAAGAAAAGAATCATTTCTATCTGATGGGATTTAAAATACACATTTAAAGTCTCAGTTGTGAGGGACTCCATCATATAGGTGGCAGGACTTTGATTTGTGTTTTTGATTGTGTTAAAAACTTAAATTTGGCAACCAACCCCCAAAACAATCTGGTTTTAATTGCATTTATTTTATATGACGTTATATTATCAGAGAAATTGACTATCAAAAATCTCATTAAGGTTCCATACAGAGTTCCAGCCTTATTTATATTTCAAAGGGGAGAGAAAATCATTTATTGCAAGTATGGTATAGCCAGTTTATGCAGTCATGGACCTGAAGATAAAGGATTTTCTATAGTCTCTGTCCATCCTTCAGTGAATTGAAACCAGTCAAAGGTCAAACTGGCCAGAGGCACTTTTATTGTCATGGTAACCATGACTTAATCAAACAATCCTGAGATTCCAGGTTTGTGAGAACAGGCAAAGATCTGAAGAGACTGGAATTAATCAATCAAAGGGGGCAGGGAAGAAAATCCTAAGATATATGACTTATCCTTCCAAATCTATTACTCTGTCCTTAAACACACAAGAATTATACCTTGGACAAAGCTTCTTTTCAGGCTAAATACCTCTGATTTCTGTTTTCTTGTCCTCTGCATCAAATTTCCTAACATATCTCTGTCTTACAGCAATCAAATCTCTGCTGAGCTTAACCAGCAAGAAAGACAGAGGGAAACAGCAATTTAGGGATGATGAAGCCTGTTTAAAATACGCTACTTAAAACTAACAAAAAGACTTCCATTTGAAAAACCATCCAAGCTTGCTGGTAACATCTGAGGGCAGGACAGGCAGTAAATGAACTTGTGAAAGTGTTTACACTACTATTGGGAGAGCTGTTTCTTCATCCCATTTGCACCTCATGCTTGGTCTTGTTGGAACCCAAAAATGAAAGCATTTTCTGTAATGTTGTGTGTTTTGTTTATTTAGAAGTTTCAGAGGGGTAGCCGTGTTAGTTTGTAACTGAAAAAAACTTTAAAAACCATGGGCAGTCCTCCAGCACCTTAGAGACTAACAAAAAATGTAGATGAATTTGTCTGAAAAAGTGAGTTGTGCCCATGAAAGTTTATACCATCTACATTTTTTGTTAGTCTCTAAGGTGCTGCAGGACTACTGGCTGCTTTTTAAAGTTTATTTATTCAGATGTGGAGTCTACTCTTGTGGATGACAGTCAGGAATGGTGCCGATGTTTGACGACAGCTCTGAGAAGCATATAAAAGCTGGTGTTAGTTAATCTGGAACTCAAGAAACCATCGGTCCGAAGCTGTTCTTTTTAATTCATCTACCTTTTATTTCCTTTCAGATAGATGTCACACTTCATGTATTTGCTTGTCAGTAGATTGCATTTCAGCTCAGTAGCAGTGCTGGGCCTATAGGAGTCCTCCTCTCCTGTGCCAAATGGTATATTTCTTTAGGCACATGGCTGGCTGAAGGCTTTGCCCACCCACAACTAACTCTGTGAACTAACACAAGCATTGGCTTTCAATTACATTAACCTGCTGTCTTGATCCTCCTGTGTCCAGAGATGTTGGCATGTTGATCTCTTTTGATACTGTTGGTAAAGGAGATGATGAGAAGCAAAATGCAAAAATGATGGTAGGTGGCTTTGCTGTTCAGTTAGGGTATGTCTACACTACAGCGTTAATTCAAACTAACTTAGTTCGAATTAGTTAATTCGAACTAAGCTAATTCGAACTAACGCATCCAGACTAAAAAACTAGTTCGAATTAGCGTTTTGCTAATTCGAACTAGCATGTCCACACAGAGTGGACCCTGAACCGGGGCTAAGGATGGCCGGAAGCAGTGCTGGCAGGGCATCAGATGAGGACTTAGAGCATGGAGATGCTGTCTCAGGCTAGCCGAGGGCTGTGCTTAAAGGGACCTGACCCCCACCCCGGACAGACAGTTCTTAGGGGTGCCCCGCTTGCAAAGCAGTCCTGGCTTGGATTGCCTGGAGTACCCACACTGGGCACAACACAGCACTCGGCCATCAGACCGGCTGCACTTGCCACAGGCTGCCATCTGGGGAGAGGGGGCAATTGGGGGGCTGCAGGATAGGTTCCACCCCCAGAAGCCCACAGAGCCAGCCCAGTCCTCCCTATCGGGGGCTCGTACCCCATTCTTCCCTCACCTCCTTCCACTTACCCCTCCCTAGTCCCCTTCCTGATGTACAAAATAAAGGAAAATTGTGTTCAAAAATAGAATCTCTCTTTATTGAACAAAACTCGGGGAGACTGGGAAAAGGAGGTGGGAGAGGGGAAGAGAGAGGGTGGAAGAGGGGAAGGCAACTACAATGATGAAGGGTTTGGAACAGGTCCCATATGAAGAGAGGCTAAAGAGACTGGGACTTTTCAGCTTAGAAAAGAGGAGATGGAGGGGGGATATGATAGAGGTCTATAAAAGCATGACTGAGGTGGAGAGGGTGCATACAGAAAAGTTCTTCATTAGTTCCCATAATAGAAGGACTAGAGGACACCAAAGGAGAGGAATGGGTAGCAGGCTTCAAACTAGTAAGAGAAAGTTGTTCTTCACAAAGCAAAGAGTCAACCTGTGGAACTCCTTGCTGCAGGAGGCTGTGAAGGCTACAACTAGAACAGAGTTTAAAGAGAAGTGAGATAAAGTGATGGAGGTTGGGTCCATGGAGTGGTATTAGCCAGGGGGTAGGAGTAGTGTCCCTGCCCAAAGTTTGTGGAAGGCTGGAGAGGGATGGCACGAGACAAATGGCTTGGTCACCGTCTTCGGTCCATCTCCTCCAGGATCCCTAGGGTTGGCCGCTGTCAGCAGACAGGCTACAGGGCTAGATGGACCTTTGGTCTGACCCAGTACGGCCATTGTAAGCTCAGGGCTCAGGGTCGGGGGTCTCAGTGGACCATCTTGATTTTCATGCACCCCTGCTCCTGGGTGGCCAGGCTGGCAGTTCTCCTGCCCTAGACGGCCACTTTCCTGTGCCTAGTGCGGAGGTCGTGGACGAGGTCCACGATGTCTGCACTGGACCAGGCGGGTGCCCACCTCTTGCGGTCCTGGGCAAGCTCCCGGGAGCCGCCAGCCTGGTCCCGGGAAGAGGGGGAGGGCTGGGGGGCATCGGGTGGCTGGCTCAAGCCGTGCCAGGTGCAGGGTCTGCTGGCTGGGTGCTGGCAGGCTTGCACCTGGCACGGGCACCGTAGCCAGCCCGTGCCCTTTTAAGGGGTCCGGGGCCGGGAGGGGGGCAATAGAGTTTCCCCGGTGTTGGCCAGAGTGGCCACTAGGGAAAGCTGGGGAGGGCTAGCCTCCCACTAGTTCGAATTAAGAGGCTACACATCCCTTAATTTGAACTAGTAAGTTCGAACTAGGCTTAGTCCTCGTACAATGAGGTTTACCTAGTTCGAACTAAGCGCTCCGCTAGTTCGAATTAAGTTCGAACTAGCGGAGCGCTAGTGTAGCGCCTATCAAAGTTAACGTTCGTTAGTTCGAATTAACTTTGTAGTGTAGACATACCCTTAGTTACAGTAATTTTGTACTGTATCAATGTATCTGTGTGTATCATACATTGGTCTAATTTAATTGTTAGAAAGAACCCACCTAGAATCTTGAAATGCACATATTGGAGGGCTCATTGAGGTTCAATGCCACAGTATGGGGGTAAACATATAATACTGTAGTTTCATATTCTGAGGCTGTGTCTACACTATGAGATAAGGTCAGATTTATTAAGGTTGATATTTTAGCACCTGATATTGTAAAGTCAAAGGTGCATATCCCCACTCTGCACAAGAATTCTACGTAGTTTGAAGTAGCACACCCTCAATAGGGTGGCTACAGTCAACTCTGAGAACAATGCACTCTGAGTAGCTCTCCCACAGTTCCTTGCACCCCTTTGCATTCTGGTTTATAGGCCCAGTGCATGCTAGAACCAAAATTGTCCAGCTGGTAGTTTTGGATACATGTCATCAACATAATGCACTCATCCCCTCCCTCCACCCTACTTGAAAACAATGGCAAATAGTCTCTTCATGCACTTTTCCCCCCGGTTATCTGCACAGACACCACAGCAGAATAAATATGGAACTCTTCCTCGATCCTGTTGAGCATCAGAGCATTATGACAATCATATTAACCAATGAAAAACAACAAATAGTCTTGCAGCACCTTAAAGATTAAAAAAACACGTAGACCAGGTGTGGGTAATAATTTTTTGCAGGGGGGCCACTTTGTAAATTTTTGAAGTGGGCCTGGATGCCACAGGAAGGGCCTATTGAGAGACTATTTGCCATTGTTTTCAAGTAGGGTGGAGGGAGGGGATGAGTGCATTATGTTGATGACATGTATCCAGAACTACTTGCTGGACAGTTTTGGTTCCAGCATGCACTGGGCCTATAAACCAGAATGCGAAGGGGAAGGAATTAAGCGGAAGGGATGGGGCATCATGTGAAACAGGCAGGACCAAGGTACTTACGGGTTCCCTACCCCCAGACAATGATTGGTTTGGGGATGAGGGAGTGCCTTTGCCTCCCACACATTCCTCCTTGATGCCCATGTTCCTGGCATAGGAGGAGACTTCCCATGCAATTAGGGCCTGGGGACAGGGGAGTGCGTGAAGCCTCTTCCACTCTGCCTCCATCCTATGAGCAGTTCACTTAAAAGTGCCATATGCTCCTGGCAGGATGGGAGGAGGCTTTGTGCACTCCATTTGGTGGGCTGGATCCGGCCCATGGAGGCCCTTTAGCCCACCCCTGATGTAGATGGTATCATGAACTTTCGTGTGCACAACCCACTTCTTCAGATGAATAACTCCATTCATCTGAAGAAGTGGGTTGTGCCCATAAAAGCACATGATACCATCTATATGTTTTGTTAGTCTTTAAAGTGCCGCAAGACTATTTGTGGTTTTTTTAAAGTTTTTCCAGTTACACACTAACTTGGCTACCCCTCTGAAGCATATTAACCATGGTGAACCTTAAGCTGGAGTGTGTCCAGAGTTTATCCAGGGACCACCAGAACAAGGAAGAATCTCAGGAGGCTATGAACATATTATTTTGTGAAGCACTTGAGCTGAATGATATTCAGTCCTCTGGACACAGTGGAACACCAGTTCTGGTGCCATCAGACAAAAGACTGGTGGGACCACATAGTTATGCAGGTATGGGATGATCAGCAGTGGCTGCAAAACTTTTGTATGCACAAGGCAGAGGTGGGTAATAATATTTGACCAGGAATCACTTCAGAAATTTTTGAAGTAGCCCCGGGCCACCTTGGAAGGGGCGGGGCCTCAGGGGAAGGGGTGGGGCCAGAACACTTTCATGCTTTCCCATCCACAAAGTCTGGGAGTGGGGTAGTGTGTGAAGTCTTTGAACAACTGGCTGGTGCCCATGCCTCTGGCCAATGCAGAGAGGAGACTCTGCATGCTCCTCTCTGGCCCCAGGCCAATCAAGGCTTGGGGGTGGGGGAAAGCATTCAAAGTCTCCTCATGCCCTGCTTCCATCTTGCAAGGAGCATGCAGCACTTAGAAGTGCTGTGCCCCTTGCAGGGTGGAAGGAGACTTCTTGTACTCCCCCCACCCAAAGCCCTGATTAGCCTGGGGGCAAGGGGAGTGCGCAAAGTCTCTCACTCCCTGCCCTTGGACATGCGGTGCTTAGAGTCAACAGCCAGAGTTGACTCTAAGCACCATGTGTTCCCTGATCACTAAGCCCTGATTGGCCTGGGGGCAAGGGAGCAGCAGGGCCTTTGTGAGCCAGATCAACCTGTTTGGAGCACTGGATACAGCCCATGGAAGCCCTTTTGCCCACCTATGGCATAAGGCCACTTTCATAGATGTTTGCGAATTGCTTTCCTCCTCCCTGAAGCACAAGAATACCAAAATGAGACCCGCTCTTACAGTGGAGAAGGGCTTGGTAATTGCCCTTTGGAAGCTTGTCAGCTACCAGACAGCTACCAGTTAGTTAGGAATCAATTTGGAGTGGGGAAATCTACAGAGGAGGCTGTTGAGATCCAAGTAGCCAAAGCTATCAATACCCTTCTGCAGTGGAGGATAGTGATCCCGGGAACGTGGGGGGCTTTGCCACAGTTGGGTTCCCTAACTATGGTGGGGTGACAGATGGAATGCATATTCCTGTCTTGGTGCCACCTTGCCAAAGAACACTAAAACCACAAGGGGTGCTTCTTGCAGGTGCTGCAGGTGTGGGTGGATTACAAGGGCTATTTACCGTAAAGTTGTGAGTATAGTGTGCACTTTTTTTTCCTGTTTTTTTAACGTCAAAGTTGGGGTGCGCATTATCCATAGGAGGGTTTTTTTTAAAGTTTTAAATTCACCCTTGGCAAGCATGAACTGGGCGGGAAGGGGGTCAGGCACGGGCTGGGCTGGGCTGGGGTTGGGGAGCTGGCAGACGTGAGCTCAGCGTGCCAGCAGCTGAGTGGGGGAGACCCCCCCTCCCACCGGCAGGCAAGAGCTCAGCGTGCATAAGCTCAGCTGGGCAGGGGGCCCTTCCTTCCTATGCATACCTTAAAATCTTGAGTATAATGGGGGTGCGCATTATAGATAAGAGTTTAGTTTATTCAAGAACTTTGACCTTTAAAAGGCAGATGCACATTATACATAGGTGCGCATTATACTGAAGATTTTACAGTAATTGACATCAATGTGGGATGGTCAGGAAAGCTGCATGATGCCCGCATCTTTAACTCCTGCCTGTTCATCAAGCTACAAGCTGGAACTTTCTTTCCAGACTGGAGAATTACCATCAGAGGCCTTCAAATGCCAATAGTGTTCCTTGATGACCAGGGGCACCATTTCAGATTTTGGTAGGGGGGAATGAGCTGAGTATGTCAGGATGATGGAGAAGAAAAGAGTAAAAGATTGTAGAGGGGCAGACTGAGGATAAAGGCTTCAGCAATGTTACTGAGCATGTTCAGTACAAGCTAAGCACCAAATGGGGGAACCCAACCTGATCCATCCTCCCCCCCCCACACACACACACCTCTATCCAGGGACTACTAAGACACTGGCAAACTCTACCTTTTTGGCAGACAACTTAGCAGTTAGCTGACAGGAGCACTGTATCTAATTCCTGTAGAAAAGAAAGACAAATAAGTATTAGACCCACCTAACACTAACATATTCTGACATCCTGTGTCAACTTAAGGGACACAGGTTAGCCCTAAAATTAAAAAAAATATTCTTACTTTGTTAGTAACTGTGGAGAGAGAGAGACCCCCATCAAGACTCCTAAGCTGCGTCTAGACTGGCATGATTTTCCGGAAATGCTTTTAACGGAAAAGTTTTCTGTTAAAAGCATTTTCGGAACAGAGCATCTAGATTGGCACGGACGCATTTCCGCAAAAGCACTTTTTGCGGAAAAGCATCTGTGCCAATCTAGACGCGCTTTTCCGCAAAAAAGCCCCGATCGCCATTTTCGCAATCAGGGCTTTTTTGCGGAAAACAAATCTGAGCTGTCTACACTGGCCCTTTTGCGCAAAAGCTTTGCGCAAAAGGGACTTTTGCCTGAACGGGAGCAGAATAGTATTTCCGCAAGAAGCAGTGATTTCTTACAGTAGGAAGTCAGTGCTTTTGCAGAAATTCAAGTGGCCAGTGTAGACAGCTGGCAAGTTTTTCCAGAAAAGCGGCTGATTTTCCGGAAAAACTGGCAAGTCTAGACACAGCCCTAGACTCTATCTCAGCTGCCAAACAGGAGTTAGGTCTAGTGGGTTGCAGCAGGGAACAGATACATTTCAGCTCTATATAACAACATCAGAATGGCCATACTGTGTCAGACCAATGGTCCTTCTAGCTCTATTCCTGTCTTCCAAACATTGGCCAGTGCAAGGTGCTTCAAAAGGAATACACAGAAGAGGCAGTCATCATGATCCATCTCCTCTCGACCCTCTGGCAAATAGAAGCTGAGATCACAAGCCTTTCCACTGATGGACCTTTCCTCTGTGAACCTATTTTGTTCTTATTGGACCCCTGTTATAGTTTGAGCCTTTTCACCATCTCCTGGCAAAGAGTTCTGCAAATTGACTGTGAAAAATAATTTAGTTAGTTAGTTAGTTTGTTTGTTTGTTTGTTTGGTTTACATCTGCTGCCTATAAATTTAATTGGTTCAGCTTCTTGTGTTATGTTAATGAAGGAATGAATAACGTTTACTTATTCTATTTTTCTACTTCATTCATGACTTTCTAGACCTCTAATATATCCCTCCACCTTTTAGTCATTTCTTTTCCAAGCTGAAATGTCCCAGTCTTATTAATTTCTCTTCATTTTGAAACTGTTCCTTACCCCTAATAATTTCTGTTGCCGTTTCTATACCTTTTCCAAATGTAATAATGTCTTTGCAGATGGATATGCATGCAGTATTAAATATGGGTGTATATAATGACTTAATATAGAGGCAATATGGTATTTTGTCTTATTATCTATTCCTTTCCTGATGGTTCCCAATATTTTGTTAGCTTTTTAGTTTTTACACTGCCACTGCTCACTGAACAGATGTTTTTGGGGAACTACAATGATTTCAAGATCACTTTCTTGAGTGGTAACAGCTATTTTAGACTCTGTCATTTCTGTATCCATAGTCAGGATTATACTTTTTCCATGGGCATTACTTTGCATTTATCAACACTGAATTCCCATCTCCCCTTGTGTTGCCCAATCACTCAGTTTTGTGAGATCCCTTTGTAACTCTTTGCAGTCAGCTTTGGATTAGTCATTGTTTACCTCCCTTTCAAGAACATTTATAAGTTTAACAGCAGTGATCCAAATGCAAATCCCAGCAGCACAAAACTCATTCCTACTCTTTTTATCCCCATCTTTTAAGTGGAGTACCTGGCAACGTTTTCATGATGATCTAACAATCCTTCAGTTACTTTAATCACCAATCTTTTGTTCAAAAGTTTCAGAAAGTAGCCATCTTAGTCTGTAACTGGAAAACTTAAAAAACAACAAATAGACTAACAAAGCATTTAGATGGTATCATAAGCTTTTGTGGGTTTTGCCCATGAAAGGTCATGATATAATCTATATTTTTGTTAGTCTTTAAGGAGCTACTAGACTATTAGTTGTTTTTTAAGTTAAGACATGTAGATGGTATCATGAGCTTCTGTGGACATAATCAAAAGAAGTGAGTTGTACCTACAAAAGCTCATGATACCATCTACATATTTTGTTATACTTTAAGGTGCTGCACGACTATTTGTTGATTTTTCAGTTTTTCCAGTCTTTTGTTATTCTTAGTCATCCTGCCTCCCTCTTTTTATAACAAACTCCCTGTCCCAATGGCAAAGCTCATGAAGCTGTACACAGGCAGCCTGGACCACAGTAATGAGCAATTCTCCTATAAGGTGAGCTAGTGCAGAATGGTGGTAGAGTGTGCTTTTGGGTGTTTAAAGTCTTCTGACTAGGTTAGACCTCAGCGAATGCAGCATTTCCTTTGTAATGGCAGCCTGCTGTGAACTCCTTAATATTTGTGAGAGTAAGGAGGAAAGTATATTGCAGCATGGGAGGAGGGGTTGAAGCACAGTGATTATGAGCAGTCGGATACCAGGGCAATAAGGAGAGCACAGCGAGGGGCACTGCAAATCAGAGAGACTTTGAAAGACAGTCTTGTGAATGGCCAGATTTGAGAGTCGTGGATGTTGCTATCAATGAGGTGCCCCTGCATTCATTGTGCTTGCCTGTAAACCCTCCCCCCAACACAAGCAATAAATATACTAAAACTTAAAAAACAACAAATGGTCTTGTAGCACTTTATAGACTAACAAAACATATAGATGGTATCATGAGCTTTTGTGGGCACAGCCCACTTCTTCAGATGACCGGAGTGTTGGAAGTCCAGAACCAAGAATAAATAAGGGAAGGAGTGGCAGGGAGGAGGAGGAAAAAAATTGGAGTGGAGGAAAAGAGGACATTGGTTAGATAAGTTTCCAAGGGATAGCTGAGTCAGTCTGTAACAGGAAAAACTTAAAAAACAACAAATAGTCTATGCACTTTAAAGAGTTAAAAGAGGCTGATAAGAACCATTAGTTTGCACTAGGAAAGGAAGAGTTCTAACACCAGATTCTACACAGAATAAATACACTGTTGTTCAGAAATTGTGCATGTTTGTTTAGGGAACATAGCAGGGATAGAAAAGGAGTTCATGGCAGGAGTTGGGGAGTAATCACAGTTATAAAAAGAACAGCCTTTTACTTCAGGACACTCCCTGAGGATTGAGTATGAGACCACCCTTGACTCCTCCCGTCCCTCCACCACCTGCGTTTTATGGACCCTCAGCTATGCTGTTCAGTGAGGAGACAAAGTGGTTCGGCAAGGTCTGAAGGGGGTGCCTGTGCATGTAGCTGTCCTAGAAGACCACCACGTGGTTAATCACATCTTCCATGATTGTCAAGACTCTTTTCTGGTTCTTCACTCCCAGCTCCCTGCACAGTGTTCTGTCCTCGTGCTCCTCTTTCATCTCCAGCAGCAGCACATTCTTCCACTTGCTTAAGTGTTCCCTGTCTAAGTGGGTGGATTCCATTTGCTCCTTGATCATGTCATCCTTAGTTTCTTTTCGCCTGCGGATTTGTGCCAGGGGAACAGCTAGTGGAGCCAGGGAAGAATGCCACATGCTCGCTGCTGTTCTTGCTGAATTGAAAAACGAAGGGCAGACTTTAAAGGAGATGTAATGTAGAGCATAAAACCTAACCTGTTAGAATAAAAGGAAGGTCTGTCTAGAGCAGGGGTCTCCAACCTTTTTAAGCATGAGATCACCTTTTAAATTTAAGTGCAATCCAAGATCTACCTCAAACCCAGATACCCTTGTCCCACCTCCTTTGTGCCCCTTCTCCAAGGCCCCACCCCTGCTCACTCCATCCACCATCCCTCCCACATTCTCCCTCTCTCTCACTTTCACCAGGCTGGGGCAGAGGGTGGGAGTGCAGGCTCTGGTCTTAGATTAAGGGATTTGGAGTGTGAGAGAGGCTCTGAGCTGAGTTTAGGGCAGGCTGTTGGGGTGTCGGAGGGGGCTCTAGGTGCAGGATCTGGGATGGATGCAGGGGTGCTCGGGGCTAGGGCAAGGACTTGGGGTGCAGAAGGGGGTTTATGACTGGGGTAGGGTTTCAGGATGTGGGCTCCAGATGGGCCCTGCTTACGTCAAGTGGCTCCAGGTGGTGGTGCAGCAGAGCTAAGACAGGCTCACCCTGCCCTGGCTCTGCACCACTCCCAAAAGCAGCCAACGAACTCCTTCCCAAGTTCTGTTGGGCCCCCCGCTCTGCTCTATGGAGAAAGGATATGGAGTGGGAGAGGGGGCACCTTGACATCAACACCCCTCTTCTCCCTCCCCTGCCCTGCACAGCAAGTAGGAGGCTCCTGGGAGTGGGGGGAGGCAGCTCCAAGGCAAAGGGCGGGAGGTGCACAGCCTTGGGGGAAGGGACAGTTGAAGTGCTGGCACGTGACAGCCTCTTGGCCAAACCAGTCAGGGTCACCTGTCAGAGGCTCCAAAATCTACCAGTAGATCCCGACCTACTGGTTGGTGACCCCAGTCTAGAGACAATAGGGATGTGTAACATACAAGGCCACAGTTATGTGTTTAAGAGGCCTCTATGCACCAGGCACATTACAGAGTTCTTAGGGGAGCAGCAGAACATGGTTTGGTAGTAGGCATGGTAAGGGACAGACTGGGCCTTGAGCCTGCAAGGGGAGGGGCCCTGAACATGGCAGCAGGGCAGGGGCTCATGTGGTGACCATGTGTTTAGCACCTCCTGTTTGCTGGCAGAATGCAACTTTCACTTTCACAGAACCATGCAGGTGGGAGGAGGGAGTGAGCCTGGGCATGATGACAGGGCAAGGCAGGGCCTCACGTGGCGCCCATGTTTTCGGCACCTATCATTGCCAGGAAAGTGCAACTTTCCCTTCTCACAGGACCATGAGGGCAGGCCGTTGGAGGGGGCCAAGGCAGAACGGGGAAGGGGCTCACATTGTGCCTGTGTGTTCAGCACTCCTGTTTGCCAGAGAGCAACTTCGCCTTCCATTGGGACCAGGTGGGTGGGAGGGGAAAGGGGGTCTGGGCATGGAAGCAAGGAAGGGCATAGGCTCCAGCCATGCTTCATTGGGGATGAGCAAATAGAAGTTTACTGCAGAGACATCAGCTACTAGCTTCCTTTGCTTCATCCAAGTCACCTTGTGAAATATCAGTCTTCTCTGAATCACAGAGTGATAGGGAGCAGATGCCTGGACCTTATGCTGCAATGCTTTGTGCTGCAATGATTCCAGACCCCTTATTGGTGGCTTTGCGTGGGAAGGTGTTCTACTGGGGAGATCAGAATAAGGCAGCCTCCCCGGAAACCTTGTGAGCAGGATTAAAGAGTTGCTCTATGAGAGCTTTATGGAGATGTGCATGAAGGATTCCTGCTCCATCTCCAGACAGATTTACAAGCTATTCCAGGGACCCCATGCTGCTCAGGCATAGTGACTACCACAGATTACACTTGATTGTCTTAACTCACTTGTAGCAGGATGAACTCACAAGAAGTGCTCTCCCCATGATCAGTGCCTGGCTGTGATATGTCCTGGGGGGAGGGGCTTGAAAAGCTCCTGGATGTCAGTAACATCAGTTATCCAGCTTGCTTGCTGACCATTCTATTCCTCTTCCCCCTGCACCAGGTTGTCTTCCACACTGCTGCCCGAAGCTGCTGGAAGAGTGTCTTGGGAGGAAACCATGAACTGGCTAGGGAAGTTTGGAGATAGGATAGCATGCAGCTGCTCATAGAAGTGACATGTTTGTGACGATGATCCAGACTATCCATTTGCTTCCTTTGTCTTCTGGTATGACTGCATCAGATCTTTTATTGTCACATGGCATTGCTGGGCATTCCTGGCACCTCCTTTCTCCTCCATGCCCTTTGAGATCTTGGCATAGATATCTGCATTCCTTGTGCTGGTTCATAGTTTTGCAAGAACAGATTCCTCTCCCCATACAGCGATGGGGACCAGGATCTTCTGCACACTTCATACTGGTGCTCGCCTTTGACCATGGCCACTCATGATGAGGTCTGCTGCTTAGGTATGCTGCCTGCTCTGAGGTCTGCTCACCATACTGGCCACAGGAAATGAACTGCAGATTTTCTGGGGAATTTTCCTGTACTCCTGGAGAGCAGTAGAGCTGAAAGTCCTGGCCAGAGCGGTTACTACAGGGCACTGTGGGACACCTCCCAGAGGCCAAGAACTTTGACTTAAACAGCACTGCGTCTGCACTACTGTAAATTTGAACATACATGATTGAATTAAGTGTTACTCCTTGTGAAAAGCAGGAGTACGGAAAATGACTTTAACAGCCCTTAAAGATGACAGAATAGACTTGGTGTTGTGGATTCATTATTTATAAATTTGACCTAATGCAGCTAAGTTCAACCTAAACTCCCAGTATAGATCAGGCCTGAGCTACACACCCTCTGATATACTGTCATAAAATCATGGACAAGATTTGAGTAGTTACTCCATAACAGAAACTAGATGGCTCCAGGGCCATTTCCTTGTTTGCTACACATCAGACACAGTGAGTCCTTATCTGGTGGCTATTGTGTTTTTCAGTGATTGATATTAAACTAATTTTACCTCGTTAGCATTCAGTGTGGAATACAGTGCAGCCTTCCCAGTAATGGTAATTACTTTCACAGTCCAACTGTAACTGTTTCAATGGTAATCAAATGAAAAGAACTAGAGATCTTTACACAGTTCCTAGTGGACAGGCATCCATTCAATATAAACCATCATTACAATTGTCACCTTGGTCAGTGTTGTCAGTTCAGCCTCTTTCACAAGTCCTGAATTCACCTTTAGAAACAAATGTGAAGGAAAGAATTGATAAAGATTAACAGTCTCCGGTGGCACTGAGTACCCACCTTTCCCATTCACAGTCACCAGACTAGAAGGCACTCAGCACCACTTAGAATCAAGCCTCAAGTCCTCTTTGCTTCCAATCTGCAACACAGGAATGAGGAAATTGGTGTTGTAAGGTAGCCTGGGATGGTTCTTCTATATGTACTAGCACCACACTTGATCTGTGCTGAGACCAAATGTCAGGTCCCAAAGTGAGAGCCCCTTAGGCCCTTAGTCCTTTGCAAAAACACCCCCCCCCCCAATTAGCTGAAACACTTGAGTACCATGACTCCTGAATGCTGCCTTTCAAGGTTAAAGCATTTAAATTATAGGAAGAGCCTGGGGCAAAAAAAGCCCCATGTCAATTTGCTATGTTGAGGTCTATATAGAAAGCTAGACTGGGGGGCCTGGGCATGCTTTGTATCTTCCTTACCTCTAACATTTAGAATTTGAGAGGCTCTGCGGCCATGGCTGTGCTATATTTTAGCATCTCTATTCTGGGTAATAAGCTAGAAGTCTCTAAATGATTGACACAGTGGGAAATTTTCCATCCCAGAGACCATGGTCTACAGATCTCATAGGAGAGAACAAAATGGGTCAGAAAAGGCCACACATGTAGGAAAGAGAACTGTTTCTCTGCAAGATGATCACCCATACAAAATGATGAACCCCTTTTACAAGAGCTTCTTGGCTGAGCTTGGAGAATGATGTGCAAATTATAGGGGAGGGCTGGGATCTAGGAATCAGCAGCACTCCACTTGCATGAAATGCAAGTTTCAGAAACCTGAGGATTCTTGAGTGGCAATCCTGGCAAAGACAGAAAAATATTATAAATATGTTGAGGCAACTCTGGTGATACCTAGCATGTCAGATGTCCTTGCCCTGTATTTGGTTTTAGGCTAAGGGGACAGCACTGATCTCATTAGCTGCCAATCTCCTTCTGCAGATGGATGAAGATCAAGTAACCATGCTAATTTTGTTAGCGTGAATGAGCTGCCTTTGATACTGTTGACCATAAGTTGTTGACACAGCTGTGGACCTTGTCTGTAATAGTCCAAGTTGTGCTTTAGCAGCTTTGTTGTTTTCTCTGTGAGAAGAACCAGGGAGCTTTGGGTAACTGCTCCTCTGACCCTAGAACTCAGTAACATGAAGTTATCTTATCACCTCTCCCATTCAATGCGTATGTAGACTGATGAGGGAAATATTATGATGGCCAGGAGCTGCAATGCCTATAATATGCTGATGACCCTCAACTTTGTCTGTGCCATTATACCCAGACAGTGCCATGGACTGGAACTTGGATGAACAGCTAGGCAGCTGAAACCTAACCTAGAAAAGATACGTGATTCTGGTTGATGAGGAAGAAGTAACTAGGGCCAGCCTTAGGATTTATGGAGCCCTACACAGTACTAATAAACTGGTGCCCAATGACTGATGGCAACTGATGGGGGATGATTGGTATAGATGTGATTTTTTAATCGGCAGTAACACCAATGAAATATTTTTTAAAGCAAATTTTAAACTAAGATTCTGTAGATTAATACAGTAAATTCAGAAATTGATAATATATAGGGATGTGATAGTGTATACATGTAAAATGGTTAACCAATGAGCCTGGCATCATTGATTAAAACTTCATGGTTACATGCAGCCCTCTCTTTCCCCATGCTGCTGCCTCTGTATCTGAGGCAGCAGTGCAGAAATAGGGAAAGGCAGAAGCTGGTTTTAAGCTAGCTCCCCTCAGGCACATACTCCCAGGTTACTGCCTGCCCCCTCACCACATGGTATTGTCTCTGATACAGAAGCAGCAGGGCAAGGGGGAGGGGCAGGCAGGAGACTCCCATGAAGCTACATACTCCCATCCCTGCACTACTGTTTCTTCATCAGGGGCAGCAGCTTGGGGAGTCCCCAGTGCTCCTGCCTCTGATACCTGCCCCCATTGTGTGTAAACGTGTTACTGCTGAAATTGGAATACATGTATTTTAACATCCCTAATAATATATACCTGGGGTTGGCAAATGCCTGTTCAATGGCTTCATTACCACTTAAATGGCTCTTTCACAAGTTCAGTGTTCTGCTGATAGTTCTGGCAGGCTTTTTCTCTTTCAAATTAATTAGATCCTCTCTGGAGGAAGCAGAGCCACAGAACAGGAAGAGGCGGGTGGGTGGGCATTACGACTATAGATCTGAATGAGCAGTTACTGTGTGATGCTTACCGAGGAATGATTAACCAGTTCTACAGGAGCAGCCTCCCACCCATGGCTTGCCATAGGTGGAGCACTGCTTCAGCAGGGTTGGGTGTTGGCAGCCAGTGCTAGCACGGGGCTGTGAATGGGAGCCCTGCAGGCTAGGGTCCACTCCAGCTAGGATGGAGCAGTCCCCTGCGTGGGTCCCACTTAGTTAGTTAACCAGTTAAACGTTAGGTTAACCTAACATTTAGGCAGTTAACTGATTAGTCAGGATTTTACATCCTTAATTAAGACCCAGTGTTGTCCCAAATTTTCAGGTGCTATGCAGTTGTATATTCTGCATATGGGTAAGGAGGGCCCTGGAAGTAACCAGAGGAGGAGAGCTACTGGCTTGGAGGCCGTGCCTGTTCCTCAAATTTGCAACCAAGGAGACATCAGCTGCCTCTTCATATTCACATAGCAGGGGTCCAACGGTGCTTTTTAACCCTTAAAAATTAAATGGAACTTACAAGCAGGGACTCCAAGGGACCAACAAGAATGAACTGCCTGATAAAGGGCAGTCTCTAATCAAAGGCTAAACAAAATATACACTGGAAATATATACCTATAGCATCTGAAGATGCTATATGATGGTGGCTTTAGAAAAAAGGTTCCTTATATTAGAATTGTCCCTTGGTTCACTGTTTTGTTTTACAAACGAGAGTTTTCGAGTGTTGAGTGGTTTAGTTTTCCAAATTAAAGTAGAGTTGGCTTCCTAGTCACAATTATTCACTTGGTCATACAGTCGGATTCACAAAGAAACATGTTAATGTTACATGGTAATGTTTCTGGTCCCTGATTGGAAGACTGAACATTTTTAAACAGGAGTACAATGAACAATGGCTATCGAATAATGCTTTTCAGAAAAAATTCACAGATAAATAATCATTGGTGCTAAAATTTGTATGGTAGGATTCATGAACATTTTCAGGAATAACCTAATGGCTTTCACAAACGATTAAGTATGTGGTCCCACCAGTAAAAGCAGATCAACCTTGTCGCATTCACTCAAAAATATTCACCAGACCCTTTTGCTACTACCCCAGACACACCTCAGAATTGTTGCATTGCCATGCTGAATTCTGTGAAAGAAGAAAAAGAGAGTGTTTTGCATTGCACTTCTATTTTTAAACTTACCTGACTGAAAATCAATCAGGCTTATGTCTGTGAAGAGAGATGTCGCCCAGACAAGAAGAGTAAAGGAAAGGGAAAGAGGTTGTCAAAGCTGCCTGAGGGACTTGGCTGTTTAATTCCAAAATTAAAAAATAGTATTTCCAAATTATTAAAGTTCTTGATATGAACATTCAAAAGATAAAGGGTATGCAAATGGATGTAAAAATCTCCTAGTGACTGAAAAGCCCACTTTCAGTGACCAGCAAAAGAAAAATAAAACCCAATAAAGCCTAACTATTTGGTCCTATTCTGACACCCTTCTTACACTGTGTAGTAATTTATTCAAAAAATATGCTCAACGAGCATGTGTGGCAAAACTGACCCATTTAGTTAAATATCTCTGACCTTACAGTTCTGAAGAGCACATGCTCATTTCCATGTACTATATCCCAGTAATCAAAATGCATCCCTGAATTCCTTCCATTTATTAAGCAAGATGATATGAGACCAAGGCACAAAATGCAAATTTGGATCCAGGAATCAACATACAAAAGTCACCAAAGCTGAAAACTTGTCAAACCTGTTTTTCTGCCTCAATTGTCAACATTTAATAGCCATATTAATAGCTCCTCATTGACCGAAAAAGCAAAGCAATGTGGGTAAGTATCCCATAGTACCTGGTGTTACCTTCAATTGCTAAGCACTGTCGGAATACACAACATAGCACTAAGCACTTTGTAAATGTGAAAAAGTCCCATCGGCCACCTCCTTGCTTCCCAGCCCTCCCAGAGTTTCCAGATTACTTTTGCACCACTTGAATGACAGTCATTGCATTGATACTCCAGCATCAGCAGCTGTGAGAAATCATGGATCCCACAATTCTCTCCCTTATTGTGTTCAGTGTGGTGAGGATATCCTACCTTGCAGCAGAGCTACTTATGCACTTAAGAGCAGAGGAAGGAGACTGAGATGGAGAGGACAATGTGAGTGACAGGGACAGCAGCAAAGCCGCGTTGCATGGGGCTACCATAGAACAGTAGTGCACTGTAGAGCATCGCTGTTGGGCTGGGGAAACCAGCACTGAGCGGAGGGATCGCATTGTCATGCAGGTGAGGGATGAAGACTAGTGGCTACAGAATTTTTGGATGCATAAAGCAGCCTTCCCAGAACTGTGTGCTGAGCTGGCCACCGAACTGCGGTGCAAGGAAACCCAAATGAGAGCTGGTAGAGAAGTGTGTTGCCATTGCTTTGTGGAAGCTGGCAACTCCCAATTACTACCATTCAGTTGCAAATCAGTTTGGGGTGGGAAGGTAGAACTTCATCAAGGCAGAACTTACACAAGTGTGCAGGGCAATAAGTTGCATTTTGCTGCATGGGACTGTGACTTTGGGAAATGTGGATGAGACTGGCTGGCTTTGATGACATGGGCTTTCCAAACTGTGGTGGGGCCATCCATGGCGCACACATTCACATTATAGCACCACCCCATCTTGCCACAGGGTACATCACTCAGAAGTGGTACTTCCCCATGATGGATCAGCTTGGGCATTTCACAGACAGATGCACACATCTTCAGTAACAGTGGCCTGTACACAAAGCTGCAGTCTGGAACTTTCTTTCCAGGCCAAAAAATTACAGTTGGGGACGTGGAAATTCCCATAGTGATTCTAGGGGACCTGGCTTACCCCTTACAGCCCTGGCTCCTGAAGCCTAACATAGGGCACCTGGACAGCCGTAAGCAATGGTTCAGCAATAGACTAAGGTGATGCTGCATGGTTGTTGAATGTGCCTTTGGCAGATTGAAAGGGAGATGAAGGTATCTCTGTGGCAGGCCTGACCTTATGGACGATCATATCCCCAAGATGGTGGCCACAGGCTGTTGCTTACATAATTACTGTGAGAGTCAAAGGTGAAGCATTTGGCTGTGGGTGGAACAGCATGCACGTCTCTGAACAAAGCTGGCCACTACTCCTGTTACTCTAAAGGCAAACACACCTCTCTCCACACCCCCTGCTCATGGTGAGTTTTAAAGGGGGGGGAAATGAGTGTTGGGCCTGGGGCCCCAAGAAAGTACAGTGGATGTTTGTGCAGCAGGTGTACATGGAAACAATCTGTAATAATCCTACACTTGTCCACAGGCTGCCATTGCTTCGGCTGACATATCCCTGCTAAAGGTTAACTGGCAAACCCAGACTCTGCTTCTAGATGCGAGCCGGGGGTGTCCTGCTCCGTATGCAGCCAAATTCTGTGCTGCCTTGGTTACAGCAGCACAGTCTGAGGAATGGTTTGGGAGAGTGTTGTACCGTGCAGTGGGGAAATGGCAGCCCTGCCATGGACTCTCTGTGAGAAAATTAATAAACATCTTAGGAAAAGCTTTGCCATCATCTCCCAGTAAGAGTCTATTGATCTCTCTGTGAGCCTCGATGTTCTGTTTGGACATATCACAGACCCAGCCAGGACTTAGGCAGCTCACAGAAATACAGCCTCCAGTCGCCCCATGCTACTGCCCCTCCTCCCTGGCTGCAAGAGCAACTTCCTGTGGCAGTGCCGCCCCATCCCCACCCTGCTGCAATACACAGCAACTTACTGCCCCACATGGCTGCTGCTCACACTGCCTTCCCTCCCCTCCTTCCCACCCTCTGTCTGCATAGTAACCTACTCTGCGCCTCGTCCCTTCCTTTATGCTCCACGTCCAGTTGCCAAGAATCTTCACAAACATCGGGACTTGAGAATAATTCCTCACGGCCTGGTGCACTGGTTGCCGCTGGACTGAGCCCCACTTCCTCATCCATTTCCACCTCTTCATCAATAGCTTCTCTCTCCAGGACAACTCCTGTTTCTAGTGCTGTGCTATGGGAAGTATCCCCGTTGTCCTTGGGTGTGGATGTGGAGCCCCCACCTAGGACTGCTCTCAGCTCTGTATGAAAATGGCATGCTGTAGGTTTTGCACCAGGCCAGCTATTTGCCTCCTTCGCCTTCTGATATACATTCTGGAGTTCCTTTGTCTTGGCTCCACATTATAGGGTGTCTTGCTCAGAACCCTTCTCACACAGCTGTGGTTGCACCGATTCTTCACTTCACACACTGATAAGATCCAAAAGCTCTAGAGTGCTCCAACCAGGTGAGCATTTTGAGAGAGAGCCATCCCTAAGAAGATACCATGAGGACCTCTACATAATGAGCCAAAGAGCAGGAAATGGATTTTAAAGTTCCCAGAGTTTGGAAGTGGGAGGGGCACATCTGTTTACCTGTTTGAGTGGCTGCAGAGCAGCAGAGTTTAAAGTACTAGCCAGAATGGCCAATAGGGCATTGTGGGAAATATGCTGGAGGTCAATAAACTCAAGAAGAAACCTTCAATAGTACATTCTACATGACTGTCAACAATAAAGGGAAAGGGAGAGACAAAAGTTCCTTGCAGAAGTAGAAGTTTTTTGTTGCCAAAACTGGGTGTTTGTTGCAACTTTTGTCACGTCACAATGTGAACACTTTTCGGCTGCGTCTAGACTGGCAAGTTTTTCCGCAAAACCAGCTGCTTTTGCGGAAAAACTTGCCAACTGTCTACACTGGCCGCTGGAATTTCTGCATGAACACTGACGATCTCATGTAAGATTGTCAGTGTTCTTAAGGAAATACCATTCTGCTCCCGTTCAGGCAAAAGCCCTCTTGTGCAAATGCTTTTGCACAAGAGCGCCGGTGTAGACAACGCGGTATTGTTTTGCGCAAAAAAGCCCCGATTGTGAAAATGGCGATCGGGGCTTTCTTGTGCAAAAATGTGTTTAGATTGGCACAGACGCTTTTCCGCAAAAAGTGCTTTTGCAGAAAAGTGTCCGTGCCAATCTAGATGCTCTTTTCCACAAATGCTTTTATAGGAAAAACTTTTCAGTTAAAAGCATTTGTGGAAAATCATGCCAGTCTAGACACAGCCTTCAGATTATGTTGCCAAAAAGAAGTTTGGGGTGACAAAAACTGCTAGTGTAAACAAAACCAAAGCTAGTACCCAGAAGATATGAATCTTTTTTTTTTTTTTTTTTCACTTCATCATAAACTCTTTGCAACAGAATTAAATGGAGCAGTTATAGGAAACTCTTAAGCTAATGGAAAGAGGAATGTTGAAGCAGGTAAGTTCCTTTTAGCTTTTGCATTTTGCATGCAAAGAAAGGCAGTATTAGAAAATACCAGGTTTAGTTCTACAAGGCAATGTCTGAGAACTGAATGCAAAACAGACCTTTGTCTACAAAAACACACCATCTTGAATTTGCTTAGAAAAAGCAAAGTGATACTACCTGCCTGTGGTTTTATTACAAAAAAACTCCCATTCCCATGAAATGATAATTACATAGCAGAATCAGAAGTGGAGAACTTGAAGCTGATCTCACTAACATTCATGAACATTAACATAAATCCGAAGTAATTCAGTTGAAGCTAAAGAAATTACCTTGCTGCAAAGTGTTAATTTACAGCAGCATTTCCCAAACTATGGGTCGCAGCCCCAATTGGGCCACGGGAAAAAAATACCGGGCCTCAGCGTGCCTGGTGACTGCCGGCAGGGCCGGCCTCAGGCCGATTCGGGCCCCTTGCCCCTGAACCCGGAAGTGCCAACTGGCTCTCTCCCCCGGTTCTGCCTGGCGTGGGCCCCCCCCGCGTGTACTCCCATCCCACCCCCAGAGCGTCCCCGCCGTGCACGGCTCCTCCTCACCGCCTGCTGCTGCCCATGTGCGGCGTTGCACGTGGGCGGGGAGGATGCCCAGGCTTGACGTGATGTCACGGCCCAAGATTTTAAAAGTCTTCGGAGGCACATGGCGGGGCCACGCTGGCTCTGGCGGCCTCTGGCCCTGCAATGTCGAAGGTAGAAGGTAGGGAATGGGCTTGGGCGGAGGCGAGGAGGCGGCGGCGGGCTTGCGCAGAGGGGGAGGAGTGGAAGGAGAAGGGGCTTGGGTGGGGAAGGCACCAAGGGACAGGGTTCAGGAGAGAGAGAGACAAATGCCAGGGGGCCAAGTGCAGACAATGAGGGAAAGGGCAGGAGGGGAGGTGTCAGTGGGAGGGGGGACAGGGTTATGCTGGGAGAGGAGAGGAGAGGGGATGGGCATTGGGGGCTGGAGGAGGAGGTGCTGGGAGAAGGCTTGAAAGAAGGGGGTGGGCATGAGAGAGGTGGGGATGGAGCAAGTGATGTGTGAGGGCACAGAGGGGCAGGAGGGGATGGGGCAGAGAGTGCTGAGGGGGTGGGTATCAGGGAAAGAGAGGGCAAAGGGGGCAGGGGCAGTGCGGGAAGGGGGAGGCACCAGGAGGATGCAGGGCTAAGGGAAGGTGCAGGTGCCAGGGGATTCTGGGGTGAGGAGGAGGGGAGAGCTGGCCACCGGAAGCAGCACTGGACGGGGGAATTGGGGCAGGCTGGGGAGATTGGAGGGCTGGTGGAAGCAGGGCTGCCGGGGGGTGCGAGGTTGGGGGCAGGGAGCTGGCCGGGGAAGATGGGGGCAGGGAGAAGAAGCGGCCTCTGGAAGGAGGGCTGGATACAGGCAGTGGGGCTGGCCAAGGGAGATTGGGAGGAGAAGCGGGGAGGACCTGGCTGCCCAGGAGGGGGTTAAGGGAAGTGGGGCTGGCCAGAGGCACAGCGGGGGGAGCAGAAGGGGAGGAATGAATCGGCCTGCGGGGAGTGGGACTGACCTGGCCATATGTAGATCTTGGGACGCTGCCCCTGTTCCCCTCTTATCCCCCGCATGAGTTAGTCCAGCCTGGGGATTCTATTGTCCCCCCACACACACTCCCCCTTGAGTAGTTGCGAACTGTCTGGCTGGCAGACACACTCATGCAGCCGGAGCACATTTACCAGCCAGGCAGTTCGAAACTACAAATTGATATATCTAGTAATAATACAACTTAACTAATGAGAAAATACCAGACATGTTATATGTCTGGTATTTTCTCAGTTTGTTTTTTATGTGTTTATATTTTTGGGCTGCAAAAAGCAGTATTGGGGAAAAAAGGGTTCCAACTAAAGTAAAAAGTTCGGGAAACCCTGGTCTAACCAGCTTTCTGTCTGTCTTATAGTCCATTTATCCAATCCATATTCCTTAACTTTCTGGCAGGAATATTGTGGGTGACCATATCAAAAGCTTTGCTAAAGCTGGCACTGGGGGTTTTGGGAGGACCAGAAACAACTTATTTGAATATTCATCATTTGATTAATGAATATGCAAATATGCAAATGAACATTACTGGTCCTCCAAAAGTTCGTGAATGGATTTACTGGTCCCCATGTCAAAAAGTTTGGGAACCCCTGATTTACAGAGTAAAGGAGTTCAGAATCAGACACCACAGCACAAAGGAACCTCAAGAATGGAAGCCACATCAAGCTGCTTTTGAGGAAATCACACTTCTCAGATAATAAATATTGATCAGCTGCAAACATTTTTCTCTCCAGGATGTATGTGATCTCCCAAGGTTTTGAATAAGAATGTGATGCAATGAATCAGGAAGTATAATTTTTCACATATTTGATTGCTTCAGCATTAAAGCAGCATGATAACATTGGTGGTAGCCTTTAACTTGAACTTAGTTCTATAACTTTCAGTCTTAAAAAACTAATGAGTAAAACTGAAGGGGAAAAAAAAGTCTTCTGACAAGCTTTGTGTTTAGCACCTTTTTAATAGATAACAGATTTCACCCTTGTCATGTATCACTTTGAATATATTATGACAAACCAGACTGGCTAATATAATGTGTTATCTACAAAAAACTAGTAATGGACTTATATTTTTCAATGAATTTCTTCTAAATGTGCCAGAGGATTAGTCTGTTAATTGGGCATATATATCATTTCCTACAAAGGGGCTACATGTTTTGAGTGGACACAGTTGTTTCCATAGTCTTCTATTGCTGTCTCCTTTTCCCATTAGGTTGCTTTCTTCCAATCTAGGATGTCATCTGCTTGCTATATTTTTATAGCAAGTCAATAAATGGCACACCACACATTTTGAAAATATTTCTGAAGAATGATGCTGCCCTTCAAACTTCTCCCATCAAATCCATGGATGGCTGAAATCAGGAGAACCATCTCATTTGGGATTTTTTACCATGTGTTCCACTTTTCCAAGTAATTATTTGTCCTTCTCAATCTCTTGATTAGTATTGTTACACAGTCAGAGTAAAATGATCTTGATTTTGTCTCCCCTCCTTTTCTCTGGACACAAATTATTGTTGGTACCCTTTCAAGTCCTCTCTAATTCATCATTTATATGTGTATGTTTGACATATCACCTGACTACCCCTGGTTTCTTTAATTTCCTGCCTCTTTTCTAAAACAAGGTAGCCATTCTGCTGACACTAATACTGCAGTTTCCTCCATACTACTAATAACATAATTGCATTATCAAGCACCTTCCTGAAGAGGCAATCTGTATAATGTAGTGGATACACATTAAAATAGGATAAAAACATCATTAAATAACACCCTCTTAAAATCCAGGAAAATTACAGCAAACCAGGGAGTTGACCAGCCAGGTATCATCGCTGGGAGACCAAGAAAAACTGCACACAGTATTTGCAAGATAGTTTTAGTTATTCCCTAGGTGGTGTCAGAATAACTTCTGTTGCATTTACTCTTTGTAGATTCTACAATGGTGCTAGCTATCTTCTACTTCTAAGCATTGGGCAGTTTTTTAAGCTTTAAACTCCCATTAGATCTTTGTCCTATTTTTTTAATTGTATCCTTTGGTATATATGGTTGTGACTATTTTCTTCCACTATTTGATCTGAGGAAGTGGGTCTGGCCCACGAAAGCTCATCATCTAATAAACCATCTTGTTAGTCTTTAAAGTGCTACATAGTCCTGCATTTTGCTTCAGCTACACCAGACTAACACGGCTACATTTCTATTACTATTCTACATGCAAGGCACTACATTTAGCCGTTTGGAATGGAAATCCATCAACCATATGAAGAAACTTGCACAGATACAGACAGACATCATCTTTCTATCCAAGTGCAAGAAGATGGACATCGTACGCAAAGGACTGACATACTATACTGACTACAGTGAAAGACTCTGCCTCACACTATCCAAGAAATTAAGGAATCACCTGATAAGTATTTTATACAAGAAACAGAAAAACATCAAGAATGACATTTCTAACTTAGAGAGTCTCATCTCAAGACAAACATCCACACCGATTGACACCTTGCAAGACTTTTGTTCCACCAGACAAGAAATCTACTATACACACTTCTATTCCCTACAACAAAGAAAAGACAATAAACTTTCTAACCTGCTCCATGCCACTGGCAACAACAGCAACTACCTCAACCCACCGGATAATATTGTTAACCTCTCCAGCTACAAACTCAATCCAGCAGAAGAGTCTGTCTTGTCCGGGGTCTCTCTTTCTGCCCCACATCCCCCACAAACTGGATACAATTTTGTGGTGACCTTAAGGCTTTTTTTCGCCACCTCCGCCTCCGAGAATATTTCCAAACCACCAATGAACATCAATCTGACCTACCAAATCCCCCCTATCAACACCAAAGGAAAAATAATTCTATATGGACTCCCCCTGACGGTCGGAATTACAATCTGGATTTCTATATACAAAGCTTCCGCAACAACGCACAGACTGACATTACTCGCAAATGACAACAAGTGACACACAATCTCAGCCGCGCTGAACACCATGCCATCCAGAGTCTCAAAAACAACCTGGACATTATAATCAAACCAGCTGACAAAGGGGGTGCTGTGGTCATTATGAATAAGGCCGACTATAACCAGGAGGCAACCAGACAACTCTCAAACACCACATTTTACAAACTTCTCTCCTCTGATCCCACCTCGGAATACCAAAAGAAACTACACTGTCTCCTTAAAAGCCTCCCCACAGCTTCTCGGGAACAAATCCACACAGAAACACCTTCTGACCCCCGACCAGGACTGTTCTATCTGCTTCCCAAGATCCATAAACCTGGACACCCCGGATGTCCCATCATCTCTGGTATTGGCACGCTCACTACTGGTCTATCCAGCTATGTAGACTCTCTTCTCAAACCCTTCGCAATCAACACCCCCAGCTATCTCCGAGACACTACTGACTTCCTAAGGAAACTACAAAACTTCGATAACCTCCCCAATAACACCATCCTTGCCACCATGGATGTAGAAGCTCTACACAGCAACACCCCACATGAAGACGGATTACAAGCAATTAGAAACACTATCCCAGAGGACACCACTGCCAACCTGATAGCAGACCTATGTAACTTTGTTCTCACCCACAATTATTTCCAGTTTGAGAACAACTTATACCTCCAGATCAGCGGCACAGCCATGGGTACACGCATGGCCCCACAGTATGCGAACATCTTTATGGCTGACCTAGAACAACGTTTCCTCAACTCCCGTCCCTTTTTACCCCTTCTCTACTTACGCTACATCGATGACACCTTTATGATCTGGACACATGGCCAAGAAACACTGGAGATATTCCACAGAGATTTCAACAACCTACACCCCACCATCAACCTCAGCCTGGACCATTCTACACGAGAGGTCCACTTCCTGGACACCACAGTACAAATCAACAATGGACAATTAGACACCACTGTCTACAGAAAACCCACTAACTCATACAGTTGCCTACATGCTTCCAGCTCCCATCCAGAACACACCATACGATCCATCGTCTATAGCCAAGCCCTTCGATACAACCGCATCTGCTCTAATCCCACTGACAGAGACCAGAAACTTCAGGATCTCTACCAAGCATTTATAAACCTCAACTACCCACCCGGAGAAATAAAAAAGCAAATTGAAAGAGCCAGACAAATACCTAGAAACCATCTACTTCAAGACAGACCCCAGAAAACCAACAATAGAACACCACTTGTCATCACCTACAACCCCCAACTTAAACCTGTCCAACACATTTTCAATAAACTACAGCCTATACTGGAACAGGAAACTAAACTCCAAGAGGCTCTGGGAGACAGACCCATAGTCTCCTATAGACAACTACCTAACCTCAAGATGATTCTTACCAACAACCACAGGACATACCACACTAATACCAATCCTGGTAACTTCCCTTGCAACAAACCCCGTTGCCAGCTTTGTCCACATATTCACTCTGCTGATACTATTATTGGACCTAACTAAGTGAGTTATAAGATCAAGAACACATATTCCTGCGCATCCAGAAATATAATTTATGCTATCATGTGCCGAAAGTGTCCGTCTGCTATGTACATTGGACAAATGTCTCAGACACTTCGCCAAAGGATTAATGCCCACAAAACAGATATCAGACAGGATCACAAAGAAAAAAGAATTTCTTACCATTTCAACCAGAAAGGACACTGTCTCAATGACTTAACTACCTGCATTCTGCTACAAAGATCTTTTACATCGGCACTTGAAAGGGAATCCTCTGAACTGTCATTCATGCTAAAATTCGACACTCTCCAGGGGGGGGGGGATTGAACAAAGACCCCAACTACCTTACCCATTACAAAGATAGCTTCCCCAATTATCACCTCTAATACCATTAGCTCACAGACATCTACCTTTCCCCACCTCTAATATCATTACTCACAGACACTTACCTTCCTCCTCCCCCCCCCGCATCCTCCTTCTGTTCTGAAATGTGATTTGTCCTTTTCATATGCGTTCAATTTTTTTTTAATTGTATCCTTTGGTATATATGGTTGTGACTATTTTCTTCCACTATTTGATCTGAGGAATTGGGTCTGGCCCACGAAAGCTCATCATCTAATAAACCATCTTGTTAGTCTTTAAAGTGCTACATAGTCCTGCATTTTGCTGAAAGGATTATGTTTTTCAAAAATACAGTGTCATTTTAATTATGTTAATTTTAGTAATTTTTTAAAATGGGAACCTCTCAGTCTAGGCATGTATACACAGACCTCCTGCTACCTTCCAGGACACAATAATCAAATCATCACCTTAGAAAAGGTGATTTTATTAACAAAACAAAAAGATATATTTGATAAAGCATACTTGGCTGATAGGTGTTACAGAGCAATTGAAAAAAGAATGGATTAAAACACAAAGACATTTTCATCCCTGGGATACAGCTTAAAGTACAGTGTATGGGTGGGGACAACACATAGACTTAGCACAGAGAAGTTTAACCAAACAACAAAACAAAGAAAATAATCTGATCACAACTAAGTAGACAATTTCCTATCTACTTATAATCTATACTTCAAGGTCCAGTCCATTTCCATGCCCAGTATTCCTTGTAGGCATAGTAGTTCTGTTTGGTTGAATTCATCTTCTTTCCCTAGTTCCTAGCTTAAAAACTCCCACAAAGAAAACAGCAGGCAGGCATATCTTTTCAATTCAAACTCCAACATCCTCTCTCATTGACTTTCCTGGCTCCATGCCAACACACCCTAGCTATCTGAGTTTAACCCTTTGGTCATTAAATGCTGGCTAGTACTCCCCTCTCAATCACAAGCTTTATGAGAAGCAATTACATTCCAGGTATATCCTGTTTTCCTGGCACAACCATACCCTCAAGTTGCTTTAATGTATGATAAGAGGAAGCAGTGTGCTGAATTTGGTGGTCTTCACCCTTATCCTTTAGGAAGAGTTCTTGATTGAACAGACAACCAGACAAACTCTCTAAAATATATACTAGATTTTTTTTCCTTCCAAAGGCCATCGCCTAGCTGCTTTCTCCATATTTCACGGTACGTATTGCTGCCTGAGTCCCTCACCTTCCTAAATAATTCTGAAATGTCATTGTTCTTCTTATTCCTTTCACCAGAGGAACCCAACATTCTTCATCTCAGATGCTTATAAGCAGTGCTTTTTTGTGACTGTATCACCACCTATTTTCCCAGCACACAAAAAAGGAATGGCATTTCTCCCATGTGTACCGACACCTGTTTTCCTGGGGCGGCTCAGCTCCTGGCAGAAGCCTACTCCTGTTTGGGACATGAGGCTTTTATTTTTCTGGCTCCCAGAGCAGCATTTTGGATCTTAAAGGGACTGCTTTTATTTTTTGCTCAACAAGTTTCCCTTTTCTTTTTCCTTCTCGACAACTTTGCCCTGGAGTACCGCACCTTTTTTCTTACAAAAAAAGCATTGCTTATAAGGATTGTTTCTTCTGCCGTGGAAATGCAGGCACCTTTAGGGCAGAATGCAGAAGCTACCTAACCATGAAGAGCTTCAAGAATTCAGGCCAGGAAGTGAAAAATACCACACTCCACTGCAGCAGTGAAAGTAACTTAAAATTTCTTACAGGTATTGTCCTACTGCAATCTGGATCCCTGCCAGCTCTTTAAATAGCTCTCTTCTGGCTTTTGCTGCAGCTCAGCCAGCTCTTGCCGGAGCTGCACACCTGGGCACACTTGCTTACTTTCCCTCTGCTCTACCAACATGTCAGAATGGATTTCATTAAGTGAGTGGACTATAGAATCATAGAACACTAGAACTGGAAGGGACCTTGAGAGGTCATCGAGTCCAGTCCTCTGCCCTCACAGCAGGACCCAGTACTGTCTAGACCACCCGATAGATGTTTATCTAACCTGCTCTCAATTATCTCCAGAGATGGAGATTCCACAGCCTCCCTAGGCAATTTATTCCAGTGTTTAACCACCCTCACAGTTAGGAACTTTTTTCCTAATGTCCAATCTGAACATCCCTTGCTGCAGTCTAAGCCCATTGCTTCTTGTCCTATCCTAAGAGGCCAAAGAGAACAATTTTTCTCCCTCCTCCTTGCGATATCCTTTTAGATACTTGAAAACTGCTATCATGTCCCCTCTCAGTCTTCTCCTTTCCAAACTAAACAAGCCCAGTTCTTTCAGTCTTCCTTCATAGCTCATGTTCTCTAGACCTTTAATCATTCTTGATGCTCTTCTCTGGACCTTCTGCAATTTCTCCACATCTTGCTTGAAACGTAGTGCCCAGTGCAGTTATTCAGGGGGCAGTTGGGATTTACTGCCAAGGTGTCCTCACAGGTCTCTGGCCCCATTGATGATGATAACCAGAAGACTGCTTGTGTGTGTGCTCAATGATATGTGCCATGTCAACTTGTACACATAGTCTCCACAGCAGACTCCAAGAGACCCCCCCAAAGACTACAAACCAGATAAGGATCAAAGGTGCCCGGCCAGTTTTATTGTTAAGTGAAGTACAGTAATAGTTGTCTGTAGACTTTACTGAACCACTATGCATATGTACCCCATAACAATGGAATGACCCAATCAATGGGAAATTTCCACTGCCCCTTAGGACATACACAGATTGTCCCAACAAGACACCACTTTATATACAGGTACAAACAACTTACACATCACTGCTGATGTATCAGGATGCCACCCTCTGACATTGTCAGGTTACCACCTCTGATGCTTCTTAGATACCACCCATCTTAGGTACCTCATGGTTTGATTAGATCATCTCTATCCATCATGCTGTCATTTTAGACCCTTTCCTGAACCTGGATCTGTGAGGAGTGGGAACCAAGATCTTTTTTAATGAGCTAGTGGTACCATGTGCTTTGCACTTATGACCAGTACCAATTATTGTTCTGCATTTGGTACCTAGCACCAATGATTGATCTATAGCATTTGCATTCTCAGGCTTTTGTCGACAGAAGTTTTGTCAAAACATACTGTCGACAAAGCTTCTGTCGACAAAGGGTGTCTAGTCTATATCCAGTTCTGTCAACAAAGCAAGCCAGCTTGTGGACATGACAGTGTAGACGCAAAGGACAGTGTAGATTCAATAACGCCTTCCATCGACAGAACTCTGTCGACAAAAGGCATTATTCCCCATAGAATGAGGTTTACAGCCGTCGACAAAACTGCCGAGTTCTGTCGACGTTATGTTGACAGATCTCAGCTGCAGTGTAGACGCAGGTATAGTTTTATTGACAAAAATCCACTTTTGTCGACAAAACCCTGTAGTCTAGACACACCCTCCGTCTTGTTTGTGTCACGTTCTGTGAGCAGGGGCCTGCCTCTTGCTCAGGCATAGCTTTACTTTATGTTAGCCATGTTTTGTCTGTTGTTAGCTGGGGCTAAGGCCTCAGACCAGGCCTGTGCTACATGAGCTTATGTTTTAGGTCTTCATCTTACTACAGCTCTGTAGCACCCTTGAATTCAATGCACATACTTCTCTGCAACCTGGTGCCATTCTCCCCTCCTACTATCTCCCCTGCACATACTTCCATCTTGGCTCAACTGTCTCTCCTCTGGCACATACTTACTTCACAACTTGATTCCTTGTTCATCTGCTCCATTGGACATGATCCCAGCCTTTTTCTGTTTAGGCACTTGCATATGTCACTACACTATCTAAGTGCCTCTCAACAATAACAATCTACCTTTCTCTCACTCTGCTTTCACAGTCTGCAGAGGAAATAACTCAGTGTCCATGAAGAGTGCTTCAGGAATGACTTGATCTTCTCTTCCCCAGGACTTGCTGCTCAGTGATCTTGTTCCATTCTCCCTGGGATGTTCCTCTCCAAAAGGCAGATTCAGCCTCACTCACTAGTGGATCCTCTTTCCTCTCCTCCTCTTATGGAGGAAGAACTCCCATGGAAAGCACTGAGGCTTTCTCTTTCTCCCTTTTTTTGCAACTACTTTTATAGGTTTCCAGAAAGAGCCTGGGTAGCCACAGAAGCAGTTAGCAGCAAAGAAAACCTGACGTACCACATGATACACCAGCCCTCCATAGGTCAGAGATAGCCAGCAGCCTTAGTCCAAAAACTGCTACAGTAAACTATTCCCCTGCGTTGTCTCCAAAATACGCCAGAGTGATTTGCACTGGACCCTTGATTCTTATGATCTGTTACCATCTTTGTTTGAATATCATCGTTCTCATGTCTGTTCTCTGCCTTTGTCCTGTGTTTACATTCTTTTTTTGGTTCTGCAACTTTTTCAGCTCTCAGACATTCATCTTCTTTGGATCCCAGAACCTTTTTGCACATCTTGTTCATTAACATTAGTTTTTATTGTTCAGGGCCTTTTATTTGTTTGTGGTTCCATGTCCCATATATCCCCTGGGAAAATATGTATTTTTTTAACAGTTCCCCTTTATCAGCTGTGTTTTTTCCAGTGCCGTTTGCTATTTGGATTCACCCAACATGACCTGCAGTCATGTAATATTTTCACCAGGTTTTATTCCATCTGCTCTCACTTCAGTCCTGTTTTCACTAACACATTTGTTCACCTCTGACTCTCCCGCCACGTCTGTTCTGTGACTTAAACACAAGTAAAAATTGCTCTTGGTGCTACTACTCTACAGCCGTATTTCCCATTAAAGCTGAAAATGTTTCTCAAGAGTCTTGGGGAATGAAATCAATGGGGATACTTTGTGTGTTTAAAATTATGCACATGGCTAAGTGCTTGGCTAGATTGGGGCCTTCATTTTTTGCAGCTATTCAGTATATTTAAGAAACTATTTCAAGAGGTTTATATTGGAGCAAATTCACAGCCATGAAAAATGTGTCATGGACCATGAAAACTAGTCTACCACCGTGAAATCTGGTCTTTTGTGTGCTTTTACTCTATATTGTACAGATTTCACTGAGCACATCAGTGTTTCTCATACTGGGGGTTCTGACCCAAAAGGGAGTTCCAGAGGGATCACAAGGTTATTTTAGGGGGTTATCACCTTGAGACAGGGTACAGTCACAGAAGACCCCATGGGGCTACTTCCCAGAGTACTGACAAAGCCACTGGCACTCACCTCCATGTTCTCTGGGGCCTTTCGCCAACCTCTCCTGCTGGGTGAACTCAGCTGGTCAACCCATGCCAAGGAACAGAGCTGAGATCACTGCCCCCAAGGAGCACTAAAGACCTTGAAACTCTTCAGGTCCAAGGAAAATGCAGTTTTGCCCAGCTTCCTGGGATACCACTCCACAAATGGGAATAGAACCCCAAATGAATTATTTAGGTAAGCCCCCTTTAACAATGAAAAGGGGGGAGTACACATTGATGGCTCCCCCAGGTAACAATTATTTACACTGGGCTTGATAGTAAATAAAAGTGATTTTATTAAGTACAGATAGAAGAAATAAGTGGTTGTAAGTGAGAACAAGCAAAACAAAGTAGATTACAAATTTAAAATAACAGAAAACGCTTAGCTAATTCGGTACAAACGTATTACAAAGTCAGTATCTCAGTACAAACTTTTTACAAATTCACCCTAAAACTGTTCTTATTCCAGCTAAGCCTTCAAACCAGGAAAGTCTTCTTTTCCCTGGGGTCTTTAGTTATCCTCTTCGGAGTGCCATCCCAGCCAAAGACCAAGAAACCACTAGCTTCCCATTGTTTTATGGATTCCACCTTTGGGTGGGAATTCTGTTTCTACATTCCACCCTTACATAGAAAATCACAGCTAGTCAGACCCTACCAGTTGTGGGGGTCACATGACTTCCTAAGACCAACCACTGCTAAGACTTAAAGGACAAAAGAGGCCGTCTACAGGTGACCAGACCTTGAGGAAAACACCCTTGATGGCTTGCTTTTATACTTTTAAAACCATAAACCATTCCATATTCCATGTATCTAACTTTGCACACAAGAATGATACATGCACCAAAATAAGATATACAAACCCAGTGGATTATGGCATAAAGATTGATATGTTACATGAGGCCATTTGTCCCAAAAATCTTTGAGTTATGCATATTGGTGTCCACTTCATAAAGCATGGGAGAGGGGGTGTCACATGTGACTTCAGAGGTGGGCACCCAGCCAACAGAGAGTGGTGGTTGTTGGCTGGGTGCCTACCTCTGAAGGCAATGCCTCACTGGCAGGAGCACAAAAGTAAGAGTAGCAGTATCATAACATGCCACCCTTCATAGGCATGCCCAGCACATTTTATTAGGGTGTGCACCTAAAGAATGTTTTTAAATGTACTTTGACCCTCCCCTCCCCCCCCTTTAGCCACACTCCTGGCCCCTATTAACCACATTAGCCACGCCTCTGGAGGTAACCCTCTCCAGGCAAGATGGGCACATGACCAAAAGTAAAAAGTGTTATGTGACCACCCCCCTCCCCAAGGATTTTTCCCACCATCCTCCTACCAATAGGGATTAGTTTGCCCATCCCATCCTTGCCCCCCACATGCAACTATCCTGCAATTAGATTAACCCAGTGTGTGTGACATTAATGCGGGGGTGGAGAGGCTGGGGGGGGGGGGAAGTGTTCCCTCTAAGAGTTTCCTCCCATGAGCAGAATGAATTTTGTTTTGTGCACCAGTACTGAGTTCATGTGGCTTGTTTGGATGTGCCACTGTGGCACCCAAATTATTAATAAATATCTCATAAACCTCTACCTTTCCCCTCTGCTGCCATGTCTCCTCCCCTTGCTCCATCAACTCCCCTGGTGCCTGCTGCCCCCAACTCCTCACCCTCGTCTGCTGTCCTGACTCCTGCCCTTCTCACTCCCCTCAGCCTTCCTGAGACCTGCCCCTCTCCACCAGCCCTTCTCTCCCCCCTGTGCTCACTCCTCCAGTAGCCCCACTCTGATCATGTGAGCTACCCCTCCTCATCCCCTTGTCCAACACCTCCCTCAACACACCTACCCTGCCTCTCTCCTCTGGTGCTGGTCCCTCCCCTACAGGTGTCTGCCCTTCTGCTTCACCCCCAGAATCCCCTGGCACCTGCACCTTCCCTTACCCCTGCACCCTCCTGGTGCCTCCCCCTTCCCTCACTGCCTCTGCCCCCTTTGCCCTTTTTCCCTGATGCCCAGCTGCCCCCATTCCCCTCATGCCCCTGTGCCCTCACACATGACTTGCTCCAACCCCACCTTCCTCATGCCTACCCCTTCTGTCAAGCCTTCTCCCAGCACCTCCCCCTCCAATCCCCAATGCCCTTACCCTCTCCTCTTCCAGCATCACCCTGTCACCCCCTCCCACTGACACCTCTGCTCCTGCCCTTTTCTTCATTGTCTCCACTTCACCTCCTAGCATTTGTGTCTCCTCTACCCTGTCCCTTTGGTGCCTTCCCCTTTCTTCCCCTCTCCCCTCCTCCTCTATACAAGCCCCTTCTACCCCTTCCCCTTTCTTCCTCCTCCACCCTCCCCCACCACAAAAGCCCCTTCCTCTTCCACCCCTTCCTCTTATTCCCCTCCTCCTTACCTTCAGCTTCTGCCTTACACCTTGCAGGGCTGGAGTCAGAGCCAGCCCAAGCTGCAGGGCTGGGGAAGGGCACCTCCGGGGTGCTGCACGGTGCTGCAGGGCCGGGGGGGATGCCCCCGGGGCACCGTGTGGTGCTACAGGACTGGGTGCTGCCGTGACGAGTAGGGGCACCCCCAGGGTGCCGCATGATGCTGCTCGGACAGGCGGGGGCGCCCCTGGAGTGCCACATGCTGCTGTAGGGCGGGGCCCAGGCCACAAAAATGGCTTGGGCCGCCATCTGTAGTCGAGCCCCAGCTGCTTTTGGAGCTGGGCCGCTGGGTTTTAAAGTTCCCGGCATTTCGTCTCTCACCTGTTGCTCAGTGTTTGAGGATGCCGCGCATGCGCTCTATCTGCCCCACAGTGCCCAGTAGCTGGCTGTGGGGAATTTAAAGTGAGGGTTGTGGCACTCCATCACAAATCCCCCTCTTCCTCTAGCAGCTGCTGGCTAGCCCCAGACATTAGGGTATGCCTGGGCACACCCGGCACACCCTGTGCGTACACTTATGTCTCCACCCTTGCTTCTTTGTTTCTGCCTTCAGAACAGGGTAGCTACAGAATGGCAGCTGCTGGCTCAGAGCCCATATCTGCAGACAGCAGTACAGAAGTAAGGATGGAAATACTATACCACACCATCTTTCTACTGTGCTGCTGCTGGCAGCAGCTCTGCCTTCAGAGCAGGGCTCATGACATTAGCTACTGCTCTCCAGTTGCCTGACTCTGAAGGCAGTGCTGCCGGCAGCAGCACAGAAATAAAGATAACAGTACGGTAACTCCCACCCCAATAACCTTGCGATCCCCCCCCACAATTCTGTTTTTGGTCAGGACCCCTACAATTACTACATCTTGAATGTTCAGATTTAAAGAGCCAAAATAATTACATTTAATATTTTTTAAAACCTGTGACTGTGAAATTAATCAAAATGGACCACGAATTTGGTAGGGCTATAACGATGAGATAGTGAGGTACAACTGTTCATATTTTGTGGACTTCCTGCAAAGTCATATGTATTTAAAAAATGTGGAGACCAAGTGTCTTCTCCAAGAAGAGAAGGAGGCATTAAGGTCAGTTATTTTATCTGCCTGGCATTCATTTATTCATGTATTACAGTCTCAATATTTTCTCCAGTAATAAATATCCATAACATTCAGAGTCTCAGTTATGAGTCAGAATTGGCCAGGGTAGAGAGAAGAAATACTCAGTGAAGAAAAACATGCCTGGGGTAAAATTAAAAGTCATAGTATCTTTGTAAAGCTGGTACAAATATAGAAAAAGGCATCTTTTGTCTCACCTGTACAAAACACTGCTTGTGAGTGGGTGGTGTGAGGTCATCCCAAGATTCTCATAGTGCTAGACAACCCCGTATGCACTCCCCAGTGCAGAAAGGCAGATTATACCTATGCCTGGGCAGGTGCATTATAAAGACAGAATCTTCTGTGCCCTCTCCCCAGTTCCAGATAATCCTTTGTGCAGAGTATTTCCTAGAAAATGTGATATCATTTTGAGTTGCAGCTTGTCAGAATATTTCCAGAATGTAACTGTGACAAGGCAGACAAGTCCCTGAACCCAGAAAGTGCCATCGAGAAGTTCTCCATGGCTTCCCCTCCGGAAGACAACTTCCTCAGTCTGCCTCATAGTCTGCTATTCTTGAGCTTTGCTCTGCATTGACTGCTGCTGTTTTACATCTCCCTTTGTAGGCCTTCCTGGCCTCTGCATGGCTGGTTCCTTTGTTGCCATTCTTGCTTGTGTATGGGGCCTCTCTATGGTTTCTCTGCAGCAGGGTCTGGCCAGACCACAGTGACACAGTCATATTTTAAAATTGCTCTCTTTCCAGATTTCTTTTTTCAGTCCCTGATGTTTGACTCTAGTCTTGTAAAATAGCCCCAGACACGGGGTTCAAATCTATGAGATAGAGGCAGCAAAGGAGGGACGGGGGAGAGAAGTACTTCAAAGTGGCAGCGGCCGCACAGTGGTGCTTCCACTTTGAAATCCCAAGGTGGCTTTTCAAAGGGGCAGCCGCTGCACAGCTGATCCATGGAGCCCGGGATCAGCTGGGAAGTCCTAGATGATCCTGGGCTCCCCCCAGCATTTCCCCAGAACTCGGGTTCAGCTGGAGAGACCCCATCTGGCGCCAGACTCCTTTGCTGAAGCTTTGAATTGTCACAGAGGCAGCATTTTAAAGGGACAGACCTCCGCATATTTCAAAGGGGCACCTGCTGTGGAGCCTGGGGTCAGGCCCAGGGAAGTGCCCAGGGAAAGGCCCAGGGAAGTGCCGTGTGAAACATGAGGTCAGCTGGGGAGTCTCCAGCTGATCCTGGGATCTGGGGAAATACTGTGGGGAGCTGATGTGAAGAGTCGCTGGAGTTGATAGGAGAGCAGCATCTGCTGACCTTGCTGCATAGAAGACACTGTGGTAAGTATGTTGACTTCAGCTATGCTTTTTGTGTAGCTGAAGCTGAGTAGGTTATATCAATGAGGGGAGAGGTGTAGTGTAGACAAGGCCCTCCCTGTACAGTAAGCAAAGTGGTTAACATATGCCCTCTAGGGTTTGTTCTCTCTCTTCTCCCTTTTCCTCCTCCAGGGAAATAGTTGTGTGTGCAGGGTACTGTTTTATGAAGCATCGTATACAAGGCATCTTTGACCTTACCAGCTCTCACATACACATAGAGCACACAGTCACTGAAAAACTAAACTCTTTTAAGATAAAACCCTCTGGGAGCAACTGAAGAAAGGTTCATCATTCTTTGTAAGATTTATGTCAATAAGAAGAGATGGTGACTAGCCAGTAGAGTAAACTGAGGAAGGGCTCTGGGCTCCATCTTTTTTACACATATGAAAAAGCCATTGCCAGCATTCTGTATATGCTAGCTTTCCAAATGCACTTGTTTCTTGTATTATACAACTGCCATCAAGTAGAATGTTCATGCAGTACCCTCCCTTAATTATTAAATGATGTTAAAATGTAGTGTCTTTTTTAACAATGTCATTCCCGCGTAGACACAGAGGGTATGTCTACACTGCCACCCTAGTTCGAACTAGGGTGGCTAACGTAGGCATTTGAAGTGCAAATGAAGCCCGGAATGAGATGTACCGATAGTTCGAATTAGAGAGCCTAATTCGAACTACCTACTCCGTGCCGCGTGTAGCTGCGGGCACGGAGTCTGCTCTAACGGGGATTTAAAAATGGCGGCGCCCAGCAAGATGCAAATGAAGCCTGGGATATTTAAATCCCAGGCTTCATTTGCAACTTCGAATGCCTACATTAGCCACCCTAGTTCGAACTAGGGTGGCAGTGTAGACATACCCAGATATACTTAAGAAAAAGGAATGCAACCTTTCCATGAACATACATAAGAAACCTCCTTTTGTTCTCCCTTTTTAAAAAAAAATACATGCATGCACACATACAAATAGGATTTTTTTTTTCTATGTAGCCTTTGCTGTGGATTGGATTTTTTTCTTCTGCAGAGCAGTAACACTGTTATGATGGAAAAGCTGAAGGGTCTAATTAACCACCCCTGTGATGTTTGTGAAGCAATTAGAAGAACCAACAGAGTGTGATTAAAAACAAGAAGTTATCACTTTTTTTTTCTTAAAGCAGGAGGACAACTGTTTACAGATGAATACCCATTGAATCTACAATGGGAATAATTTCTTTACCAGCTATGCAATCTCCTCCACTACATTGCTAGCTGAATGTATATAGCCCTATAGTTTTTGCGCATGAATTAACACTTGTAGCTAATAGCAGTCAACTCACAAATGGACTATTACTTTTTATAGCCTTTTAGCAGAGTCAGTCTAATGGAGCAAAACTGTTAACAAATTAAGATACATTTGACAGGGCCGCGGGCAGGAATAAGAACCCTAGAATCACCATCTGAGACTCAAACTCATAAATCTTTTTCTGTGAGTGATGGCAAGTATTTAACCACAATACAAAAAGTCTATCAAGACCATAGTTTTGTTTTGTTCACTGTCAGATTATCAGGGCAAGGAACCTACCGCCTTCTGTTTGAAAATTGTCTGGTACATCTGGGTAATTATTATTATTATTGTTGTTGTTATTGTTATTATTATTAAAAAATAAATAAATGAATAACTAAATAAGCACTGCCATTTTTGTCTGCTAAAAGTCCTGAATGGTACCATTCTCATCTGTGTATGAAAATCCTTTCAATCCATTCGAGCTACTCTCTAGCATCTATGCTGATTTATTGCCTGTCTAAGCATGAAATAAACTCCCAATTGTTATATTAATTGGCTTAAATGTTCAAAGTTATGCACTCCAAGTTATAGACCTAAATCTCTAATTAGGCACCTAAATAAAAATGCCCTGGTTTGCAGACAGGATGAACAGCCACCACTCTTATCCACTTCAAGGGGAGCTGTGAATGTTCATATGTAAATCTCTGTCTCTGGGGGTATGTCTACACTACGGTGTTAATTCGAGTTAACTTAATTCAAAACAGTTAATTCAAATTAAGCTAATTCGAAATAACGCATCTATACACAAAAACTATTTTGAAATAGCATTTTGCTCTTTCGAAATAGCGCGTGCACACTGAGTGGACCCTGAACCGAGGTTAAGGCTGACCAGAACCAGTGCCGGCAGGGCATCAGGTTAGGACTTCGTGTGTAGGGCTGCTGTCTGAGGCTAAC
Organism: Pelodiscus sinensis; assembly: GCF_052426305.1. Taxonomy (NCBI): domain Eukaryota; kingdom Metazoa; phylum Chordata; order Testudines; family Trionychidae; genus Pelodiscus; species Pelodiscus sinensis. Next base: position 14,356,311 of record NC_143085.1, read on the forward strand.
TGAGCTCTGTGCTTAAAGGGACCCTACCCTCACCCCAGACAGACAGTTCTAAGGGTTCCCCGCTTGACTGTCTACCTCAATGAGGGACAGCAAAGCAGTCCTGTCTTGGAGTGCCCTGAGTGCCCACACTTGGGACACCACACCACTCGGCCACATAGAGCCAGAGTTGCCCCAGGGCACGCCGGTGCATCTCATGGGGTCGTTGCCATCAGCCCGGCTGCACTTGCTGCAGGCTGCCATCCGGGGGTCCATCAGAGGGCTGTCAGGATCCAGGAAGCCCTGCAGGAGAGCGTCCTCCCTGAAGGGCCCTCAGAGCCTCCCTGGTCCTCCCCACCAGGGGCTCATGCCCCATTCCTCCCTCATGTCCTTTCACTTACCCCTCCTTAATCCCCCTTCCTGATATCAAATAAAATATGACATCAATAAAGAATGTTCAAAAATAGAAACTGGGTTTATTGAACAAAACTGGGGGGGGGGTGAACCTCTGGGGAGACTGGGAAAAGGAGGTGGGAGAGGGGAAGAGAGAGGGTGGGAGAGGGGAGGAGGAAACCTGGGAGGAGGGAGCTGGAAGGGAGAAGCCAGGGGAAGAAGTGGGAGGGGAAACTCAGGGCCCAGGGTTGGGGTCTCACCGGACCAACTTGATTTTCATGCAAACCTGCTCCTGGGTTCGCATGTGGCCTTTGGTGGCCAGGCTGGCAGCTATCCTGCCATAGCCGGCTGCATTCCTCCATCTAGTGCAGAGATCATGGACATTGGGGGCATCCCCCCCAAACCTGAATAATTTCCATAATCTCCACCCTGGACCAGGAAGTCCCCCACCTTTTCCAGGCCCTGTCAGGCTCCTGGGAGCTGGCAGACTGCTCCTGGGGAGCGGTGGAGGGCTGGCTGCCAGTGGCTTGCTGGTTCATGTTTTGGGGCCACTTGGTCAGAGGCCCCGGTGGCCACTGCTGGCTCTGGGCTGGCAGGCTTGGAGCTGGCACAGGCACTGTGGCCAAAGTCTACCTCTTTAATAGCTCCCAGGCTGGGGGAGAGGAGAGTAAGTTTTCCTGGTTGTGCCCAGAGTGGCCACCAAGGCTCCCTGGGAAGGGCTAGAGGACCTCTATTTCGAATTAAGTGTCTATACAGTAGCTATTTTGAATTTGGCGTTACTCCTCTTAGAATGAGGTCAGGGCCAGACTGAGGGGTGGGCGAGCCGGGCAGCTGCTCAAGGCACCAACTGATGGGGGGCACCTGATGGCAGCTGTAAGGGGTGTGCGGCGTCCCTTGTAGCTGCTATCAGGCGCTACACGCCTGGCTCCTGCAGCGCCGACCCCACAGCACTGGCCAGCAGCGCCCTTCCCCCCATAGCCGCGGAGCCCTGCACAGCCCAGCGCATGTGTCATCAGCAATGGCCAGGCCAGGCTAGGCAGCGCATATGCCGTGTGCCCTGGGGGCAGGCCCAGGGCTGCACGTCAGCAGCCAGGGCCAGCCCGCGCATGCATCGTGTGCCCCAGGGTGGACCTGCACATGCGCCAAGCGCCCCGATGGTGGGCCTGCACTCCCTGGGGGGCTTGGCCTACGACTCATGGGTGGGCCCGCGCATGCACTGTGCATCTGGGGGTGGCACCACACACCCAGAGTGGTGCCGCATGCCCGGGTCCAGGCCACCAAAATGGCTCGGGCCAGCTCTGAATGAGGTTTACCAAATTCAAATTAAGCGCTCCACTATTTCGAATTAATTTCAAAATAGCAGTTTGCATGTATAGACGCTATTAAAGCGAATTAGAAATAGCTGTTATTTCAAATTAACTTTGCAGTGTAGACATACCCTGATAGCTCAGTATGGACCATGATCATTGTTGTTGCATAGGCCTGCTGCAGAAAAGTCACCAGACATGAGCTGTATCTTACTGTTGTGACTCTGCGCCTTTCTCGTCAACTATTCTTTAGTTATTGAAGAATGAGTTTAGATACACTTTGCTGCTTTGTCCCCACCCCTCATCTCACCACCACTTTCTTCTTCAAATCATCAACTTCCAACTTTTCCATACCTTCATTCAGCTTAAGACCAGGGATCCTAAATGGATATCTGACTAATATCTCGTGGCATCCTATACTCGTCTGTCATTACATTTTGTCTGCAGATGCAAAATCTTTCTACATCAAGGGGCTCTTAAGAGGGCTTTAGTTATAATTCTAATGACCCCACCACTCTGCTACGATTGTAACTATCCAAAGCCAACAGAACTCCTCAATCCCTCTTAGGCATCTGTTGAAATGTAGTATGATACTGGGGCAGAACAATTTAGGCTCATTTAATCCCCTGCTTTATGCCCTCTAGCAATATGGCCTATTACAGTGTCATGCATCTAAAGCTCAATTTATACAATGGGAATAGTGTCAAAAAAACACTGTATAAAACCCTTGAAGAAACAAGTACTATATATATACAAAAGCACTTGTGGTTGGATCTACTATTTATTTGAGAGAGATTGTCTGTCTGTTCAATAACTCCTCCTAAACTATAAGAACTAGGACCACCAGATTTGGTATACAGCTTCCTCTTATCATAACCTAAAGCAGCATAAGGGTTTGTTTGTGTCAGGAAAATGGGATGTGCCTGGAATGGGATTGCTTCTCATAAAACAATATAGAAAAGAGACAGACTCACCAGGCAGGTGAAAAGGGCTGGTTGGGGGCATCCTCCCTCCACAATCCAGGACTGTTCCTGCCCTGAGCTTCCCATCCTTCAGGTGCCCTCTATGGAGGTGTGGAGGACGGAAGTTGCCCCCCGGATTTATACAGGAACATTGCTGGCTGTTCCCCTTCATCAGGGAGCAAGGGGAAAGTGCACAATTTGCTATATTCCACACTCTGACTGGGGAGCACAAGGAGCAGACAAGCTGTGTACTTTGCTCTCACTCCCTGAGAGGGTTAAGAAGGGGAAGAGCAAGAAGCCTTGCTACAAATTTTGAGGAGTGAGGGCCTCCCCTTTCACTCCCTACAACACACATACACACAATCCCCTGCCTAAAGCTCTTACTAATCCCCCAAGCCTGATTTCTGCACCCCCCCCCCCCCAACACACATGCTCAGCCCTCTGCACTGAGCTCCTCCTTCAGGACCTGAGCAATACTTGGTAAATGTGCTTATATTAAAAATAGTACCACACCGTGAAAAATATGTTCTTGGCCAAGGATATCACTAGATCAGTGGTTCCCCAACTTTTCGGCAGCACACCCCCTTTTTGATTTTTGAGAAACCCTCACACCTCCCCACCTCTTCTTTACCATCATCCAACCCTCCTTTTAACAAAAAATTCAATTAGCAATTTAAAATTTTAAAAAAACACAAAAACTTGGTATAAAATTTTTATTTAAAATTAAAAATAAGCACTAATAGTTTTTCTTGGCATAAAAATGTAATAAAAATGTAATTTAACATAAGAAATAGCAAAAACAAAATAAATTTAATGTGAAAGGTGGTGCTGCATTTTCTTCACGATTTGGGAAGTCCTAGGTTTGAAAGATGAAAGTGCGCAACACAAATCAGTTCGACATCCAGTCGATTTCTTTGTTTCGTTTTTAATATGATGAAACTTGAAAAGCTTCGGTGCAAACACTGGCACAGAATTTGGGTGCAGAAGGTGGTGGAGAAGGGGATGCTGGCTCGGGAGGGGATTCCAGGCTGGAAAGTGTTGGGGTCAAGTGGAGGGTTGGGCTGCTGAGCAAACCACAGTCTTGTGGCTGGGAAGGTGAAGGAGTTCAGGTTGGGGTGTATGAGGAGCTCAGGGCAGGAAGACTGGGAGTATGCTGGGCTCAGGACACAGATTTGCTGTGTGTGCTGGTGCAGGAGTGTTGTGGCAGAAGACTGGGTATTGAGAGGCTCAGGACAGGGGGTTCTGGTGAATGACAGACTCAGGGTTGGAGTGTGGGGGGGGGGGGGATGCAGGGGTGTTATGATGCTGAGGCCAGATGGGGGTTTGGCCCCAATTGGGGGCTTGTTGGCCAGGCTTCATTTTTAAATAAAATATGTCCAACACAAACTTTTCAGCATTGTCTTTCTTTATGGGAGGGGTAGGGAACCTGTTTTGGTCGGGGATCTCTGACCCACAGAAAAATCAGTCAGGGACCACACAAGTGAAATGCAAAAAAAAACCCCTCCGAGCCCCCCCCCCCCCAAGCCTCACCGATGTGGCCCCAACTGAGATACTTCCCTCCCCTGGCACTCCAGCCTCATGGGGGGAGGGTAGGTAGAAGTGAGGTTCAATGCCTCAGGCCAGATTAACTCTTCTGGGGTTCCAGGATTAGTGGAATTTGTGGACTCCTCTCTACTCTGAGTTGGAGCCAACAATGAGGGATCCAGTGTGTGAGGCAGGGGATCCAGTGTGCCAGTGAGTGGGATAGGGATGGGATGCAGAATCTGGGTGGAAAATAGGGTAAGGAGCATGCTGGAGGTAGGTGTCTGGCCAAGAGGGAGGGTGCAGGAGAAGGGTGCTGGTGGGTGTCTGGCTCTGAGGCAGAGGAAGGGTTCTGGTGGTGTCTGGGCAGGATGCTGGATGGGGTCTGGCCAGGGGGAAGGAGCAAGATGCAGGTGGGAGTCTGGCCAGGGGGCAGGGTGCTGGTGGGGGCCTAGGCAGGATGTAAGTGGGAGTCTGGCTGGGGGCAAGGTGCTGGTGGGGTCTGGAGCAGGTTGATGGTGGGGCCCTGGGCAGGGTACTCGTGGAGATCTGGGCAGGGAAGGCAGGGGGGTAGGTACTCTTGGGGGTTTTGGCAGGGTGGGCAGGGTACTTGTGTGGGGTCTGGGTGGGAGGAGGGGACAGGGATAGTTTGGTTGGTACCTGGGGGTCTCACAGCTGTATGCCTGGTCCAGGTCTCAGGAAGCACATGCACTGCTTTCCCCCTCCCCAACAGCCTGCGCATTTTCTGAAAAGCTAGGACTTCCATCCCCATGCTGACTTCCTGAGTGGGGGGAGAGGGAGAGTAGGAGTCCTGGGACCATGCCAGCTCAACTGCTCAGGAAGTACATGCCCTGCTCCTCCGCTTCCCACAGCAGCTGTGCACTGCCTGAGCAGTTGGAGCTGGCATGATCTTGGGACTCCTACTCCCCCCACCCTCCTCTCTTGCAGGCAGGAAGCGGGGGAAGGAAGTCCACGGTGGCATGACAGACCCAGCGTTGCAGGAAACATGCCGGCTGTCTGGGGGATGGGAGGCAGTGCATGTGCTTCCTAAGACGCCAGCTCTGGCGTGCAACTATGGGACCTCCCCCTCATGCCGCAGGAAGTTGGTGCTACCTACATTTTCACAGGAGGTAGCACCAGCACAGGCTCTTTCTTGGGATGGGGGGAAATGACAGGGGTCTGGGTTGTCTTGCGCCCAGACTTGGAATTTCTTCATATACCCCCAGGGGGGCACGCCCCCAGTTTGGGAACCCATGCACTAGAGAAACTACTGTGATGAATCAGTGAACAGGTCTGTGGCAAACAGACTATTCACTGACATGCTCTGAATCTCCCAGCAAGTAGTTTTTGAACAGAATAGGGACTTCACCCCATTTTGGGAACTCCCAGAGAACTTTGCACTCCAAAAACCCTCTACTGTTTATTGAGTTACCTCATGCTGGGGCTGAAGTTCACTGATCCAGTCCAATGTAAGGTTCCCATAAGAATGTATTCCATTCGACAATCCACATAAGAATCTGGCCAACACATACAAATGACAAATGCATAAAGAATTAGCCATTTCCAACACACAAAGCCAAATGGGTGTCTTGCTGCTCAGAATGTTTCAGGAAGCGAAGCATAAAACCAACTGTTCACATTAGCTAAACTGTTCACTTAAGCTGTATGATTAAACTTTCACCAGCAGCTGAAGTATCCTGCAGTCTTAACCAGCATACAGACACATTAGTGTTTCATTGGCTTCTCCCTTAATGAGCAATTTGCCTTATAGTCTTAAATTATTAACGTTTTTGGGAACTGAAAAGGTTCCCATCTCAGAGTGGCTAGCAAATTTCAAATTGTTTCTAGTCTTAAATAGCCCTCCCTCCATTAAAAAAAAAGTCAGGGAGACTAAAATTCTGACTTGTGCCAACGACTAAAAATGTATGTTTCAGATTTTGTGAATAGAGCTCACTTTTAATGAGAAGAACGATTGAGAGGAAGAATGGTCCAGGAGCTGGGCTGCCAGCCAGAAGGGTCAGGAAATTCAGGTTCAGTTCTCTGCATTGCAGTGGACTTTCTGTATGTGACCCCAGACTAAGCCTACACTGGCACAAGTGCTCTCTCTCTCCCAGCACTTGTGCCATGGCCACACTTTCAGTTTAAAGTGCAGCCACAACTATGCTTTAAACTTTTAAGAGTGGACAAAGCCTTAGTTTCTGTGACCTAGATCCTGAAAGGTGTTTATATGCCTAACTTCAATTGATTTCAATACTTAAATAGCCATGAGTATTTGAGCCAGATTCTCTCTGCACCTCCACTCCTTCTGTGTAAAATGGAAATAAAGGGACTGCCCCTTCCTCACTATGGGGCCATTGTGAAGATAAACATATAACAGTTGTGAGGGACTCAGATAATACAATCAAGAGGGTCATGTAAACTTAAATACTCAAAAGGGACTAAATGTACACAGGGTCACAGTCTGGCCCCAGCACATCCTAAGAGTGGCCAATGTGTATTAGCTGAAAGAGGATAGTGATGGCCCAAAAATTTCACAAGTTGGCCATTACTTTTAAAAACTCTTACGTGTGACTTGGTAGGTCATTATTAGCGTATGCTAATGTTTCACATCATGCTGGCCTGTTCCCAGCTACACGGCTTGTATGATTTATGTGGTATGCCATTCGTAAAGTTTTATTTTTAACCAGCTGATTTCCATTGTTGTCAGGCTGTGCAGATTGGCTGATGGGAAGGACTAAGCTGGCATGGGTGGGTTTTATTGGTTAATAGACAGAGGGAGGGTTTGGAATAGCAAGGTGTTATGATGATTCACTGCTGTGTTGGAGACATGAACCAGTCTTTATAGTTTTCAGTGGTGTTTTCTCACTTGCCGTTTGTGGTTGCCATTTCTATGCATTCCCTGTGGTACGGCAGTTTCTTCCTTTTTTATTTTGATACTAGTTATATCAGTCACTGTAGTTTGCTCTACAAAGCCTTGTTGTAGTTTGGACTATGACTTTTTTAGCAGTCACAGTCCCAGTTCTAATTCTGTGGTTACTCACACAGCTTAGGAGGTTCTTGCCCAGCTCTGCTCACATTGGATATGGTCCAAACTTGACAGTAGATTTGCCTTTATGGTTAGCTCATATGCCAACAAAACACAAGCCTCGGTGTTAAGTGACTCTAGTGACCATTGCTTCACAGACTACACAGCAGTTGAAATATCAGCATCCATCTGTACCCTGGGTATATTAGCACTTCCACTTCTGTCACTTGTGGAGTTGAACCAGTGGTAGAGAAACAGTGGGAAATTTTAAGATCAATGCTGGAGTAAACAAGGCCTCACGTGCCTAGATTTTAGCTAACTGAGCACTCCAGTCTTGGTTTGACAAAGCCCTGGCTGGGGTGATTTTATTGGGATTGGTCCTGCCTTGGGAAGGGACTGGACTTAATGGCCTTTTGAGGTCTCTTCCAGCTCTATGATTCTATCATCTGAGTTACATCACAGACAAAAACAAACACCTGCAGGATCTCTATCAAGCATTTTTAAAATTACAATACCCACCTGGGGAAGTGAAGAAACAGGGAAAGTGAAGAAATTTGACTACATAGAATTGATTTGAATAGGGACTGGGAATGGCTTTCTCTTTACAATTTTTCCACTTTAGGTATTCTCACCTACTTATCCACATCCACCCTCTTAGAATTAGCTGTTTCCCTACTATTTGTTTCTTTTTCTTTCATTGATGAAGTGAGTTTCAACTCACAAAAGCTTATGCCATAATACAATTGTTAGTCTTTAAGGTGCTACCAGACTTCTTGTTGTTTTTGCTGATGCAGTCTAACATGGCTACCTCTGAAAAAGATCTAAGCTCAGAACGACTTAGGATGACCTATCCTTTGATCAAGCCCCTGACAGAGTCGAAGAGCCCCACATTCCCATTTAAGAGCCTAGAATCTGTTACAAATAGTAACTCCACTAAAGTTAGTAGAATTGCATCAGCGTAAAACCATGATATGGGAAAGCCTAAGATGCACTAGCTAGCAAATCTCAGACTTGGAAAGCTGGTGGTTTGGACAAGGGTATTCTCCCTAGGTGGCCTTCATCTCTGCAATTCTCTTCTCATATTGGTCAAGATTGTTAACCTTCAGGGTTCACTGCAAGGCCTGTCTATTTTCTCAGGATTTTGTCCTAGGTGGTATGTGGGCTTTGGGGGGAAGCGAGGATTATATTGAGGAATTTCTTTCGAATGCCACAGTTACTACAACTATATTTCAGTCTTAAACTGACCACCTATGTTTCAAGGAAGTAAAAGACAACAATAATAAATTCAAGACAAAGTGTATTTGTTTGGGATCCTTAAACTGTTTTATTTGTAGTAGTGAAATATGGGCAAAGAGAATCCTTAAAGCAGGACCTGGGATTAGGCATCAACATGCCTCGATAGAAGGACTGGCTAGGCGTGAAAGACATGGAGATTTCCAAAATGCATGGCACAGGATTGTTTTGAGTTGTGGATAGAATACTTATGATTTGGATTACATGCATCTTGCAGTATATTGGGGATCAGGGCTTTGTGGGACTGACCTGGGTTTCAATTACAGAGCTTCTGCTGCCTGCTCAAAAATGGTCCATTTCAAAAAGTCCTGTTACTTTTCTAATTCCCCCACCCCCACCTCTCAAAAACATCATGTTACTCATTAGCTTGTATTTGTTATCACTTTATTTTTAGGATTTTTCTGTTTGTTGTCAGTGTGAGGGGGAGGGAAATTTATTGAAGGAGGAAAGCAAAAGAGACTGCTTGTCTAGAAGCGAGAAAAGACTCTGACATGGGATCAGGTTCTTTCTGTTGTCCATCTTGAACTAAATATCTTTAGGCTGTGTCTAGATTGCAGGATTTTTTTGAAAAAAGTAGCTTTTTTCGAAAAAACTTCACCTGCGTCTAGACTACAGCCATGTTCTTTCGAAATTAAATCAAAAGAACGCAGCTTTTCTTTCTATGGTGGTAATCCTCATTTCCTGAGGAATAACGCCTTTTTTCGAAAGTGCTCTTTCGAAAAAAGGCGTTCTTGAATGCAAACAGGGCTTTTTCGAAACAGAGCATCCAGACTGCCTAGGTACTCTCTTTCGAAAAAGCAGCTCACTTTTTCGAAAGAAGAGGTTGCAGTCTAGACGCTCTCTTTCGAAAGAGGCTTTTTTGAAAGATTCTTTCGAAAAAGCATCTTTCGAAAGAGGCTTGTAGTCTAGACGTACCCTTAGTGTGGCTAAGCCAGGGAACATAGTCAGGTATCTGAGGAATATAAACTTCAGGGAGGAAGAACAGTTCTCTAAGGGTATGTCTACACTACAAAGTTAATTTGAACTAACAGCCGTTAGTTTGAATTAACTTTAATAGCGGCTATACATGCAAACCGCTAGTTCGAATTTAAATTGAACTAGCGGAGCACTTAATTCGAACTAGGTAAACCTCATTCTATGAGTACTAACGCTTAGTTCAAATTAAGTAGTTCGAATTAAGGGCTGGGTAGCCACTTAATTTGAACTAGTTGGAGGCTAGCCCTTCCCAGGTTGCCCTGGTGGCTACTCTGGGCCAAACCAGGGAAACTTTTCTGCCCCCCTCCTGGCCCTGGAGCCCTTAAAGGGTCACGGTCTGGCTACAGTGCTCATGCCAGTGGCAAGCCTGCCACCACCCAGCCAGCAGACCCTGCACCTGGCACGACATGAGCCAGCCACCCGCTGCCACCCAGCCCTCCGCCTCTTCCCAGGACCAAGCTGGCGGCTCCCAGTCTGGTATTTTTGCCTCCTGTCCAGTAAAAAAATTCAGAAAATACCAGACACCTAAAATGACCAGTATTTTCTGATTTTTTCCCAGCCAGGAGGCCAAAATACCGGGCACCTGGCATCCCTATCACACACTCAGCAAGTGGGCCCAGTCTCTGGGCCTCCAAACCCGGGGTAGCTCCCTTCTGGCTTGACCAAGAAAACAAGATGGCCACCAGCAGAAAAACCTAAAGACCTGAGCAAGGGGAACAATGCCTTCCCTGGATCTTAGTGCTCAACCTCTCCTCTTCCTATCCCTATTCTGACTCTACATGCAATTAAATGGACCATGCTGTTTTATTTTATTTATTTATTTATTTTGCTTAATAACTCTTGGGGTCCTTTTTTTTTCTTTTTTGCTCAACAACTTTGGTCCCCCCCCTTTTTTTTCCCCTCAACAGAATCTTTTTCCCCCAGTGGTTTTTTTTTTTGAGGTTAGGGGGTGTTCGGTATTTTTGTTGAAACCTTCTGGCAACTCTATGAGTGTAACTCTTAGAATCAGGGTCCTGGTGCAAAGATTCACAAGCAATCTGATGTTTTCATTCTTTGTATATTCTGCATTATCCCCATAAAATATTTTAGTACATGGTCACCATTTAGTGACTAACAAATAATAATGAAACTGGTTGTCAGTTTTGCCCCAAATGGCCTCCACAAGGATTGAACTCACAACCTTGGATTTAACAAGCTAATGCTCAAACCACTGAGCTATCCCTCCCTCCTAATGATGATTAAGTTCAGATAAGTAAGAATTCAGCAAGTATTTATCAAAGCCCTCTAAGACAGTTCAAACTATAATGAGTTCAAAAGCAAAAGACTTTTAGTCTTCATACAACTGACAGGGTTATAATGTTTCAAGAATCTCAAGAATTCATGTGGCTGTTCCATTAAACACCCCTGATTAGTGAATGTGCTGATAAACTTCAAGAGTCAGAGGTCAACATTGTGAAGTCGAGGGTACCTCAGGTATCTGCAAGTGTCTTCAGAATTCATACTTCTCTTGTTAGTTAACCTTTCTTTCACTTTACAAACTACTGCTGAAAATGAAAATAAAAAGACAAAGAAAACATCTTCCAAATAATATTTTCAACAGCATTCTCTATTATTATAGATCTATTTTGAAAGCTATGAGAAAATGATCTAAGATCAGTGATTTGGGCTGCAATTTTTTTTTTAATGTCAGACTGTTAATGCTGCAGTTTGAAGAATGAATAAACATATTAAATACTGCATTTACCCTCCCAGCTCATCCAACCTCCTAATCACCCTCTTTCTGTCCCTCCCCTTGCATACCACATCACATACCTCAGATGACAAAATTGTGGCAACAGCCCATCCATTTAAATACCTTAATCTATCAAATGGCAAACTGAAATGGAATTTCAAAATACCTGACCAGGAGCAGACATGCAGCTATGCCAACAAAGTTTTCTGCTTTCTTAACTATTTCACTGCAGTAGCTTCTCCTGCTAAGTGACTGTAATAATTTTAAACAATCTACAAACGAGCTAGAAATGATTGGTAAAACCAGAGACTCACAGCAGCAACTGATGTTTGCTCCCATATAATAGACATGCTGACCAAAGGGCTAGCAGATGCCATGTACCAGTGTTAGGTTTCCTCTGCCCTAGTGTTAGATTCTATCTGTTCTTAGGCCATATCTGTATTAGAAAATTTTACAGGTAGTATTTGTGCCAACACATAACTGCTGAGGCTACATCTAGACTTCAGGCTTCTTTTGGAAGAAGCTTTTCCAGAAGAAATCTTCCAGAAAACCACACTGCCAAAACTCATTGAAAAAGTGATCTGCTTTTGCGAAAGAGAGCATCCATACTGACTTTACACTATCTTGCATATAAGGCCATCCAGAACCAGTTCAGCCAGGGCTTTAGGTCACCAGTTGCTTCTGAGTGCTGGTGCCAAAGCCTAGCTGAGACACATGCTTAAAAGGACCCCCCGGACAGCCATTTCTCTGCTTCTGCTGCATGCTTGCCTAACTGTTTGAGGACAGCAAAGCTTTCTCAGTGCCTGCTGAGGTTGCCCAGCTTTTTTGGACGCCACAGTTTTTTCCCTTGTGCCATGGAGCCAGAGCTGCCTCTGGGCTTGCGATGGCCCCACACGGCCATGCTGCAGTTTCTGCAGCTGTGTGTGTCAGCTGCCTTCCTGGTCCTACACGAGCTTGACTCCGAGTTCATTCTTAAAACTCTCTCCTTGTGTGTGGGAGCAAGACCCGTACAACCGCTCACCATGGAGGCGTTTTTGAAGGCTGGACACCAGTTCCAACTGGTGTGACTGGCAAGTCATAGAACAGTGGAATGACCAGCAGTGGCTCCAAAACTTCTGCATGTGGAAGGCCACATTTTTAGAGCTGTGTGACTGGCTCGCCCCTGCCCTCCAATGATGCGACATCCACCTGCAGCCCACCATCCCCCTGGAGAAGTGGGTCTCAATTACTATCTGGAAGTTGCCCACCCCCGACAGTTACTGGTCAGTGAGCAACCAGTTCAGCGTGGGGAAGTGCACTGTTGGGCCCTCCTCATGGAGGTAAGACATTCTCGGGTTGGAGTCCCTGAGGGGGGACGACTCCTGTAAAAGAGGGGCCCTCAGGAAAGGGGGAATTGAGGGGGCAGAGGCAGGGGCGGATGAGAATGCCGCAGGGCCCCGGGTAGCGAAATTTCATGGGGCCTCTCCTTTGACACGGCGCATGCACCGGGGCCTTGGGAAGCACGGGGCCCAGGGCAGCCTCCCCGCTCGCCCTGCCCTAAATCCGCTGCTGAGCAGAAGGCCTGGAGGTGGGAGTTAAGCCCCATCCCTGTGGGGTTGTGCCATCCCCGTGTCACACAGACCTGTTGCTGTGGGGTGGCTCATGGGGTGTTTGAGAGGGAGAGGAGATGGGAGGGGAGGGGTGTCTCCCAAGGGCTCAGGCACTCTCTCTCATTCTCTGTTTTGTGTGTTTTTTGGTCTCCTGTCAGAACCATCAACTCCATCCTGCTGCACAGGGTCATCTGCCTAGGAGAGTGACCCGATGATCATAGGATTTGCTGCCCTGCGGTTCCTGAACTGTGCTGGGGCCACAGATGGGACCCACATTCTGATCTGCACACCTCAGCATTGAGCGGTTCAGTATATCAACTGCAAGAGCTATTTTTCAATGGTGCTGGAGGCCCTGGTTGACCATCGTAAATATTTTAGTGACATTTATGTCAGATGGTTGGTCAGGGCTAGATGCCCGCATCTTTTGAAACTTGAGCCTCAACGGCAAGCTGGAGGCAGGTACATTCTTCCCCCACCATGACTTTGCAGTTTGGGATGTACAGATGCCGCTGTGTATCATGGGGAATGTGGCTTGCCCCTGATGCGGTGGCTGATGAAGCCATACACCAGCCACCAGGACCTTAACAGGGACCAATTTAACTCCCACCTCAGCCGGGCGAGGATTCAGGTGGAGTGTGCCTTTGGCCACCTCAAAGCCTGGTTCACGTGCCTCCTGGTCCGCCTCGACGTTGGGGAGCACAACATCCCCAAGGTGGCCTTGTCATGCTGTATCCTCCACAACATTGTGGAGAGGAAGGGGGAGGCCTTCCAACTGAGGTGAAGGGCAGAGGCTGGCCGTGAGGGGAGACCCTTTGAGCATCCGCGTACAGCTGCCATCTGCCAGGCCCAACAGGCTGAGGTGCACATCCAGGAGGCCCTAAGGGAGAGGTTCTCTCAAGGACCCCAGTAACTCTCCCCAGGGCCTCCCCCCTAAGTGCCTCTGGCTTGCTCCATTATCCCTTTCCTACCACAACCCCTTCCTTCCCCACTTCCCTGAACTCTGAATAAAGACACCTGTTTGAATTTGTACAGAACGAACTTTGTATTGATCTTTCATTAAAAAAATCTGGGGATAGGGAGGGGCTCATAACCTGGATGGGAAGGGGGACCCATAACCTGGAAGGGGAAGGGGGTTTATAACTTGGAGGGGGGCTCAGGGCTGGGAGTGGCATGGGAGGTAGCAGTCTCTGGTTCCCAAAGTTCCGGCAGTCTCCCCATCACTTGGTGCCTGCACTGGGTCCGACTTGCAGGGTTGCCAGGTGTCTGGTTTTCTACCGGACAGTCCGGTTTTTGGGCCTTCTTTCTGGTAAAAAAAAATCCAGAAAATACCGGACACGTGCAATGTCTGGTATTTCCTGGTTTTCCGGCTGAGCGCCAGACTGAACCCTGGCGGCAGCGGGGGAAATGACTGAAAGATGGGGTGCGATCGGCACTGGGAGCCCCTAGTTGAGTCTGATGTCTTGGGGAGCAGGAGAAGCCCTGTTTCTGAGCATGTTGTGGAGCTGGAGCCGATAGGGTTACCAGGTAGACCACCCCCAAAAAAACAGACACACTTGACTGGGGGGAGGGACTGTATGGGGGGGAATGGACAGGAGAAAGGGGGGGCGGGAAGCAGAGCTGGCGGGGGTCAGGGGCCTCAGAGCTGGCCGGGAGGAAGGGGGGCCCAGAGGAAGGAGGTGCAGGAAGCAAAGCTGGGAGGGGAGGGGGGATCGAGGAACGCCAGGTTGGCCGGGAGGAAGAGGGAGGATGGGAAGCAGTTCTGGGGAAGCAGGGGCCAGCCGCACTGCACCCGACCCCGGCATCCCCTTCCCTGGACCAGCCACGCTGCCCCCAGCCCCGCTGCCCCTGGGCGCCCCCGACCCCGGGCCCTCCCAAGCCCGGGCCAGCCACGCTGACCCCAGGCCTGGCCCCCCTCCCTTCCTGGACCAGCCGCGCTGCCCCTGGCCCCCCTCCGCCCCGGGCCAGCCACTCTGCCCCCACCCTGGGCTCTCATGACCCAGGCTGGGCCAGCCACGCTGCCCCCGGGGCCGGCCCCCTCCCTTCCCGGACCAGCAGTGCTGTCCCTGCCCCGGGCCAGCTGTGCTGCCCACGGGCTCCCCCGGCCCCAGGCCGGGCCAGCCGCTCTGCACTGGGGCCCCCTGACCCCAGGCCAGGCCGGGCCAGGCCAGCAATGCTGCCACCTACCCCGGGTCCCACCAACCCCAAGCCCAGCCATGCTACTCCTGACCCCCGCCCTCACCAGCTGCGCTGCTCCCGATCCCCTGCCCGGGACATAGGCCCCACCTTCCTGGCCAGGGTTTAAACTTACCCAAATCTGCACCGTCCTTTGTGGGTGATGAATCTGAGGAACTGTCCTAGATTGAAGTGTCATTAGAGGATGTTTTGGAACAAATAGAAAAACTTAATGTAAACAAATCTCCGGGACCAGATGGCATTCATCCAAGGGTTCTAAAAGAACTCAAATGGGAAATTGCTGAACTATTATCTGTGGTTTGTAACCTATCCTTTAAATCGGCTTCCGTACCTAACGACTGGAAGGTAGCTAACATGACACCAATATTTAAAAAGGGCTCTAGAGGTGATCCGGGCAATTACAGACCGGTAAGTCTAACTTCAGTACCGGGCAAATTAGTCGAAACAATAGTAAAGAATAAAATTGTGAAGCATGTAGAAGAACATAATTTGTTGGACAAAAGTCAACATGGTTTCTGTAAAGGGAAATCCTGTCTTACTAATCTATTAGAGTTCTTTGAAGGGATCAACAAACATGCAGACAAGGGGGATCCAGTAGATATAGTATACTTAGATTTTCAGAAAGCCTTTGACAAGGTCCCTCACCAAAGGCTCTTGTGTAAATTAAATTGCCATGGGATAAGAGGGAAGGTCCTTTCTTGGATTGAGAACTGGTTAAAAGACAGGAAACAAAGGGTAGGAATAAATGGTCAATTTTCAGAATGGAGAGGGGTAACTAGTGGTGTCCCCTAAGGGTCAGTCCTGGGACCAATCCTTTTCAACTTATTCATAAATGATCTAGAGAAAGGGGTAAGCAGTGAGGTGGTAAAGTTTGCGGATGATACCAAACTGTTTAAGATAGTCAAGACAGAGGCAGACTGTGAGGGACTCCAAGAATATCTCACCAAACTGAGTGATTGAGCAACAAAATGGCAAATGAAATTTAATGTGGATAAGTGTAAAGTAATGCACATTGGGAAAAATAACCCCAACTATACGTACAGTATGATGGGGGCTAATTTGGCTATGACAAATCAGGAAAGAGATCTTGGAGTTATTGTGGACAGTTCTCTGAAAACTTCCACACAGTGTGCAGCGGCAGTCAAAAAGGCAAATAGGATGCTAGGAATTATTAAGAGAGGGATAGAAAATAAGACCCAGAATATCTTACTGCACCTGTATAAAACTATGGTATGCCCGCATCTTGAATAATGTGTACAGATGTGGTCTTCTCACCTCAAAAAAACCAAGAGATAAAATGGTGACCTTGGCCTCTGTTTGTCCGAGGCTGGAGAGGGATGGCAGGAGACAAATCGCTTGATCATTGTCTTCAGTCCACCCTCTCTGGGGCACCTGGTGCTGGCCACTGTCGGCAGACAGGATACTGGGCTAGATGGATCTTTGGTCTGACCCAGTACGGCCATTCTCATGTTCTTATGTTCTTATGTGGTGATGATCCTGCTCCCTGCCTCCTGTTTCCGTGGGTTCCTAAGACCCGCTGGTTTTGGCCAGGCATGCGTGGCAAACCCGGCGCAGCGTCCGTTCCCCAGCTCACCAGGGCTGCCCTTTGAAACATTAGGGTGTGCCTGGGCACACCCGGCACATCCCGTGCGCACGCCTATGATGCTGGTGTGCTGAGTGTGGCACTCCTCAGTGTGTATGGAGTTGTGCCTGTGCCCTTGTGACTAGCCTGCTTTCAGCCATGGCAGGTGGTGGGAGGGTACCCTTCCCCCTTGGCCAGATGTGTATGTGGCCTCCCCAGTGCCTCGGAGCAGGAGCCTGGGTGTGCTCAGGGGCTGCCTGCTGAGTCTGTGTGGCACACAATAACGCTGCATGGGATTCCATGTCCATGAACTGCAGCACGATGTCCAGCCCAAGCAGGTCAAGTGACACTCACCACCCTCTGTGTGGCTACGTCTAGACTACATCCCTCTGTTGGCAAAGGGATGTAAATGAAGCACTTAGAAAGTGCAAATGAAGCTGGGATTTAAATATCCCGCGCTTCATTTGCATAATCATGTAAAGGTGCTTTCGAAAAAGCGCTATTTTGAAATTGAAACCTCATTTTTTGAGCTTTACAGGATCTTTCAAAAAAGTGCCCCATTTTTGACAGAACTGCGTCTAGACTGCGGTTTCAATTTTGAAATACCACTTTTTCGAAAGAGCGCCATTACGTGATTATGCAAATGAAGCATGGGATATTTAAATCCCGGTTTCATTTGCACTTTCGAAGTGCTTCATTTACATCCCTCTGCCAACAGAGGGATTTAGCAAAATAGGCATTGTGCCCTATGCCACCATCCAGTGCACTGCCCGTGGGACTTTCTTCAGTGCATTGTGGAATACCAGTTCTCCTCCCAAAGCATTATGGGAGTGAAGTTCCCACAATTCCCTCATTCCAACCCATAATCTTATCTTTCATGTCATTTTTTAAAAACTCCTACAGGTCCTTCTGCCCCATAATTTATTGTTTTTCACAAGAATTTTCAGTCTCAAAACATACAATGATTCAAACTACATGATGTTTTTGACTATCCAGCATGCACAAAAGTTCATTGTTTTTTCAGGTTAGGACCATAGCTTGGTTTACCAAGAAGTTTCTGTCCAATGAAATGTCCAAGACTGTGAGAAAACATAAACAGAGCAGGGAAAAATCATCTCGGAGACAAGCAATGTCCTGTAATGGCTACAATGATTTTGAAAAACACAAGGTCACAGACAATTAGGAATCTAATTCTCCTTTGAAAGAATCTGTCAAGCTGCTCCCTTACCACAAAAAAATCACTGATTGACATTATTGCTAAGCTAACAAATTCATTGAAGATAGTTATACTGCCCATGCAAAACAGATGAAGGTCAGTAATTACTGTCTTGCCTTCAGGTAAGACCAAATGAAGATTTCCATCATTTGAAATATTTATAACAGAGCCTGGGTTTTCAGAGGTGCTGATTGAGCACAACTTCCAGTGAAGTCAAGCTGAGGTGCAGGTACACAGCACCTCTTAAAATCAGGCCCGGGATTGTTTATGACGGATAAATCGATGCATCCAGGTACTTTGTAAGGCTGTATCAGAAAGACTGAGTTCATTTTCTTAGAAAGAGACAGAAATGATTGTCATGCAAATGTAATATTAAAAAATGAGGAAACAAGCAAAGAATAACATTAATTTTCACCAGTGTCTGGTCACAGCTGGCTGATTACTATGAAAGTATGTACTTTTCTTTAAAATTCTACCAAGAACTCAGGTAGGAGAGGGCTGGCAAAGGTTTTAGCAGAAGCTTTGCAGCAAGAGAGAGAGAAAGATGGCAGATCTGATTTTGAGAGCACTGCTTTGCTAGATAGCAATGTACCTTCCTTTCCTAAAGACTTCTGAGCACTTGATAAGCTATAGATAGTACCAGTCAGCTCTGGGGTAGAGTACACTAACATAACAGTACTGGAGATGGATTTTGATCAAAGAGGCAATGAAACACCTTACTCTTATGGAAAGTACCATGGAATATGTAATGTCTATGCAGAATCAACATAACAGCCATTTGGTGTAAACAATATAGATATCATTGTATCTACCTAAGAAAGATGCAAGGATAAGAAGATCATGCTCCAATTTAATACTGTGGTTATTAGCAATCTAACAATTTCATCTGAATGGGATCCCAGAGGATGTGAAGGGAGTAAGGGAGCAGTTTAGCTGCAGTACATTGGACCCTGTGAAGCTTAGAGTTGTATATAGGACGACCAAAGAAGGAGTTTGCAATATCAAGGGAAGAGATAATAAAAGCATGGCTAAAGAATATAGCAGAAGCAGGGTCACTATAAGGTTGACTTCAGAGGGGTAAGAAGTGGGTTGCTCCCACAAAAGCTCATGATACCATCTACATATTTTAATAGTCTTTAAGGTGCTACTAGTCTATTTGTTGTTACTTAAGTTTTATAACGATGACATCTGGCTATATCCTGGAGTGAGATGCAAGCTTAAAGCTAAGAGAAGGATAGGAGGCAAAAGCTGTGTGCAGGTTTTTCTATTTGTCAGAAGAAATACAGGGCCAAATCCTTAGTTGGTGCATAATGGCCTAGCTCCATTGAAATCACCAATTGACACTAACTGAGAATCTAACCTATTGATTCAAAGCAGACATTCTACATACATGGTTTGTTCCCAAACAATTAAACAAACAAAACTTTGTTTCCAAGACCAGCTGAGATTGCTAAGTGACAACTCAAAGTTATATGGCCCATAAATTACAGAATCTAAGCTGCTGGACTCCCCCCAGCAGACCAGGGACACCCGAGCAAAGCCGCCGTCTCTCTCTGGTATTTATCCCTCTGAGGGTACGTCTACACTACAGAGTTAGTTCGAACTAACTTAGTTCGAATTAGTTAATTCGAACTAAGCTAATTCGAACTAACGCGTCTAGAACTAAAAACTAGTTCGAATTAGCATTTTGCTAATTCGAACTAGCAAGTCCACATTGAGTGGACCCTGAACAGGGCTTAAGGATGGCCGGAAGCAGTGCCGGCAGGGCATCAGAGGAGGACTTAGAGCGTGGAGATGCTGTCTCAGGCTAGCCGAGGGCTGCGCTTAAAGGGACCCGACCCCCACCCTGGACAGACAGTTCTCAGGGGTGCCCCGCTTGAAAAGCAGTCCTGGCTTGGAGTGCCCGGAGTGCCCACACTGGGCACATCATAGCACTCGGCCATCAGACCGGCTGCACTTGCCGCAGGCTGCCATCTGGGGAGAGGGGGCAATTGGGGGGCTACAGGAGAGCTTCCACCCCCAGAAGCCCGCAGAGCCAGCCCAGTCCTCCCCATCGGGGGCTCGTACCCCATTCCTCCCTCCCCTCCTTCCACTTACCCCTCCCTAGCCCCTTTTCTTGATGTACAAAATAAAGGACAATTGTGGTCAAAAATGGAATCTGTCTTTATTGAACAAAACTGGGGGTGACTGGGAAAAGAAGGTGGGAGAGGGGAAGAGAGAGGCTGGGAGAGGGGAGGGCAACTACAATGATCAGGGGTTGGGAACAGGTCCCATATGAAGAGAGGCTAAAGAGACTGGGACTTCTGAGCTTAGAAAAGAGGAAATGGAGGGGTACAGGATAGAGGTCTCTAAAAGCAGGACTTGGGTGGAGAGGGTGCATACAGAAAAGTTCTTCATTAGTTCCCATAAAGAAGGACTAGAGGACACCAAAGGAAAGGAATGGGTAGCAGGCTTCAAACTAGTAAGAGAAAGTTGTTCTTCACAAAGCAAAGAGACAACCTGTGGAACTCCTTGCTGCAGGAGGCTGTGAAGGCTAGAACTGGAACAGAGTTTAAAGGGAACTGAGATCAAGTCATGGAGGTTGGGTCCATGGAGTGGTATTAGCCAGGGGGTAGGAGTGGTGTCCCTGCCCAAGGTTTGTAGAAGGCTGGAGAGGGATGGCACAAGACAAATGGCTTGGTCACTGTCTTCGGTCCATCCCCTTCAGGGTCCCTAGGGTTGGCCGCTGTCGGCAGACAGGCTACTGGGCTAGATGGACCTTTGGTCTGACCCAGTACGGCCATTGTAAGCTCAGGGCTCAAGGTCGGGGGTCTCAGTGGACCACCTTGATTTTCATGCACACCTGCTCCTGGGTGGCCAGGCTGGCAGCTCTCCTGCCCTAGACGGCCACTTTCCTGTGCCTAGTGCGGAGGTCGTGGACGAGGTCCACGATGTCCGCACTAGCCCAGGCGGGTGCCCGCCTCTTGCGGTCCCGGGCAAGCTCCCGGAAGCCGCCAGCCTGGTCCCGGGAAGACGGGGAGGGCTGGGGGGCATCGGGTGGATGGCTCGAGCCGTGCTAGGTGCAGGGTCTGCTGGCTGGGTGCTGGCAGGCTTGCACCTGGCACGGGCACCGTAGCCAGCCCGTGCCCCTTTAAGGGGTCCGGGGCCGGGAGGGGGGCAGTAGAGTTTCCCTGGTGTTGGCCAGAGTGGCCACCAGGGAAAGCTGGGGAGGGCTAGCCTCCCACTAGTTCGAATTAAGGATCTAAACACCCCTTAATTCAAACTAGTAAATTCGAACTAGGCTTAATCCTCGTGGAATGAGGATTACCTAGTTCGAACTAAGCGCTCCGTTAGTTCGAATTAAATTCAAACTAACGGAGCGCTGGTGTAGCGCCTATGAAAGTTAGTTCGAACTAATGTCCGTTAGTTCGAACTAACTTTGTAGTGTAGACATACCCTAATATATTTAAAAAGTGCAATCATGTCCCCCCTCAGCCTTCTTTTAGTTAAAGTAAACAAGCCAAGCTCCTTGAGTCTCCTCTCATATGACAGGTTTTCCATTCCTCGGATCATCCTAGTGGCCCTTCTTTGTACCTGTTCCAGTTTGAATTCATCCTTCTTAAACATGGGAGACCAGAACTGCACACAGTATTCCAAATGGGGTCTCACCAATGCCTTGTGTAATGGCACTAACTCCTCCTTATCCCTACTGGAAATACCTCGCCTAATACATCCCAAGATCGTATTAGCCTTTTTCACGGCCATGTCACAATGGCGGCTCATAGTCATTCTATAATCAACCAGGACTCCGAGGTCCTTCTCCTCCTCCGTTACTTCCAACTGATGTGTCCCCAGCTTATAACTAAAATTCTTGTTATTAATCCCTAAATGCATAACCTTACACTTCTCACTATTAAATTTCATCCTATTGCTATCACTCCAATTTACAAGATCATCCAGATCTTCCTGTATGATATCCCGATCCTTTTCTGAATTGGCAATAGCTCCCAACTTTGTGTCATCTGCAAATTTTATTAGGACACTTGCACTTTTGGTGCCAAGATCAGCAATAAAAAGATTAAATAAAATTGGCCCCAAAACTGATCCCTGAGGAACTCCGCTAGTAACCTTCCTCCAACCTGACAGTTCACCTTTCAGTATGACCCGCTGTAGTCTCCCCTTTAACCAGTTGCTTATCCACCTCTCAACTTTCATATTAATCCCTATCTTTTCCAATTTAACCAATAATTCCCCATGTGGTACTGTATCAAATGCCTTACTAAAGTCAAGGTAGATTAGATCCACAGCATTTCCTTTATCAAAAAAATCTGTTACTTTCTCAAAAAAGGAGATCAGGTTGGTTTGGCACGATCTACCTTTTGTAAAACCATGTTGTAATTTGTCCCAATTGCCATTAGCCTCAATGTCTCTAACTACTTTCTCCTTCAAAATTTTTTCCAGGATCTTACATACTACAGATGTCAAACTAGCGGCCTATAGTTACCCGGGTCGCTTTTTTTCCCTTTCTTAAAAATTGGAACTATATTAGCAATTCTCCAGTCAAATGGTACAACCCCTAAGTTTAGAGATTTATTAAAAATTTTTGCTAATGGACTTGCAAGTTCATGTGCCAGTTCCTTTAATATTCTTGGATGAAGACCATCTGGGCCCCCCGATTTACTCCCATTAAGCTGTTCAAGTTTGGCTTTCACCTCGGATATGGTAATATCTACCTCCTTATCCTCAGTCCCATTTGTTAACTTACCATTATCCCTAAGATCTTCATTATCCTCATTAAAGACTGAAGCAAAGTATTTGTTCAAATATTGGGCCATTCCTAGGTTATGCTTAACCTCCACTCCATCCGTAGTAATTAGTGGTCCTACTTCTTCTTTTTTTGTTTTTTTCCTATTTATATGGCTATAAAACCTTTTACTATTGGTTTTAATTCCCTTTGCAAGGTCCAACTCTACCTGACTTTTAGCCTTTCTCACTTTATCCCTACATGCTCTAACCTCAATAAGGTAGCTTTCTTTACTGATCCCTCCCATTTTCCACTCCTTATATGCTTTCTGCTTTTTCTTAATCACCTCTCTGAGATGCTTGCTCATCCAGCTTGGTCTAACACACCTGCCTATAAATTTTTTCCCTTTTCTAGGGATACAGGCTTCTGACAGCTTCTGCAACTTTAACTTAAAATAATTCCAGGCCTCCTCCATATTTTTTTTAATGAATACTGTTACAATGGAAATATCAGTTAATGTATTTATTGACAGTGGAAATATTTTCATTATGTATTTATATTGGCTATTTACAGTAGATGGAATTTAATAGGAAATGCATAACATTACTGATTTATAATAAAACTGCAGGTGAACTTACGTTTGAGACTACTTACTACAACATCATCATTCCTCATGCTTCTTGATTTTTCTCTCTACAGATGCTGTTATTTACTCTGTAATTGTATTATTTACTGTAACTCCTTTGGAAATAGATTTCATGGAAGATGCTAAACAAAGTTAAATTGTACTGTATATTGTCTTTTGAATATCCAAACAAACCAGATGGAGACATGTTTATTCAGTTTTTCTTCTATCCTTGTGGGCTTGTTTCTCCTTTATATTACAGCCACTTTACATCTCTCTAGCAATGTAAAGAGACTTGTAAGTAAAGGTAATTAATATGAGAATCAGACCCTTATGTCTCCAAGTTCTTGTCTTCCTCATATTCTTTCCCATTAACTTTATTTTAGCCTTACTGTCTTCAAACAGTATTGCTGGCTAGCACATGTATACAGAGAATTGGATGCAGGGGCAGATGACAGTTTTGCGGGGCCCTGGGCAGCGTAATTCCGGGGGGCCTCCCTTTGCCACGGCGCATGCGCAGTGATGCCATGCGCATGTGCAGTGGCGCCACCGCACATGCGTGGGGCTTTCTGAAGCGCGGGGCCCGGGGTGGCCGCCCCGTTCGCCCTGCCCTATATCCGCCCCTGATTGGATGTATAGAGGATTGTGGCCTGTATTTCTTCTGGCATAGAAGCTTGTTTACCTATTAACTTTTTTCTCTTCCCCTGGATAAAGAGTTAAAAAACTACAAGCAAGAGCCATCACATCTACTATCCTGTTTGGTTTGGGTTTTTAACCCTAGCAACTAACAATATACTGTCCAGCTATGTCTAGACTGGCATGATTTTTTGGAAATGTTTTTAACGGAAAAGTTTTCCATTAAAAGCATTTGCGGAAAAGAGTGTTTAGATTGGCACGGACGCTTTTCCGCAAAAAAGCCCCGATTGCCATTTTCGTGATCAGGGCTTTTTTGCGCAAAACAAATCTGAGCTGTCTACACTGGCCCTTTTGCGCAAAAACTTTGCCCGAACGGGAGCAGCATAGTATTTCCGCAAGAAGCACTGATTTCAGACAGTAGGAAGTCAGTGTTCTTGCGGAAATTCAAGCGGCCAGTGTAGACAGCTGGCAAGTTTTTTCTGCTTTTGCGGAAAATCATGCCAGTCTAGATGCAGCCTCCCTGTCTTTGTCTAAGCACGATCATTTCTATGCAAAGGATTGTTTTTAATATTGTAGAATGGAAGCTGATCATAATATTTATTGTGCCTATGGCCATCTGACAAGATCAATTTCAATTGATATTGTTTATGTCTACACAATGGAAATCTGTTTGTTCACACTGACAGCACAAATACCATGCACATAAATTTTGTACTCAGAGTTTCAAGCAGCTTTTTGTGGATGCACAGTTCTTACATAATTTTATAAAGTTTTATGTTAACAATTTGATCTGTCTTTTCCTTCTTTTAAATTTCTGAGGCTTCCTTCCAGATGTGTTTCTGCCTGCCTGACCCTGCTGTCAATATGTGTTAATTTCATGGCCATTTTTTCATGTGCATTTAGAAACAGGGAAAAATAAATTCAAAGTCAAGAATGAGCTTACTGCTTCTGACAGAGGGAACAAAGTTATTAATCATCATCACTATTATCACAATCCTTCTGTATCTTCCTTCATCTGATAGTATCAATATGCTTTACAGTCATTAATCCTCAAAACATTCTGGTGAGGCAGAGGAGCAATACACCCCATTTTAGGCTATATTTAGACTGCAGGCTTCTTTCGGAAGAAGTTTTCTGGAAGAGATCTTCCAAAAAAACTTTTTCCAAAAAAGAGCCTCTGCACAGAAAAAGTGCTTTTTTGAAAGCTAGCATCCACACTGAATGGACACTATCTCGCATGTAAGCTGTGATTACTATGGACAGAGTTGCCACCTGGGTGCCTGCGCTTTTTCCTCTTTCCTCTTCTTTTGAAAGAACTCCCTCTTCCCCATCCACACATGCCTTTTTCCAAAAGAACTCTTTTGGAAAAAGGCTTCTTCCTCATAGAAAGAGGTTTACCAATGTCGGAAAAACCCCTCTGTTCTTTCCATTTTTTTTTCAAAAAACACAATTGCAGTGTGAACGTAAGAGAAGTTTTTCTGAATAAACAGCTGTTTTTCCGAAAAAACTCTGCAGTGTAGACATACCCTTACAGATGAGAGCACGGGGTGCACAAAAAGACTGAATGACCAAAGTTAGACAGTGGTACCAATGGGACTGGAACACAGAAGTCCAGACTGCAGGTCCCACACTTTAACCAATCTACCTCTCAGTAACCAGCAGAGAGATGAGACAAACATTTTGCCCATCAAGAAGGCTTTAGTCTTTGAAATAATCAAGAATAGGAAAACTTAAAAACAATGAAGGTTCATCTAGACTACACTCATAGCTCGAAATAAGCTATGCAATTTGAGCTATGTAAATTGCGTAGCTTATTTTGCATTAATTTTAAAATAGCTTATTTCAAAATTTGATGCTGTCTACTCAGCACCAAAGTTCGAAATAGAACACTATTCTGAAACATCCCTTACTCCTTGTGGATCAAGGGAGATCTGAATGGCAAGCTCATTATATTTCTAAATAATGGTCTTGCTGAAAAGATGTAGAATAGCTATTTTGGATATTAGAAGTATCCTGAAATAGTTCTGCACTGTAGATGTAGCCTGAGTGGTCCTGTAGAGACTAACAAAAATGTATAGATAGTATCATGAGCTTTTGTGGACACAACCCACTTTTTCAGGGACTACAGAACCACTCATTGTTTTTTAAGTTTTTTTTTTAAGTTTTATGACTAACACAGCTACCCTCCAAGAATAGGAAGTTTGTTGTAGCTAGGAAGTGAGATTATTTAGTTCAGTTTAAGCATCTATCCAAAGGTCTAGCATTATTGATTACATAATTTTAAATAAGACAGATGAGTGTCTTATGAAACTCAGTCTTAAAAAAAATAATCTAAATATTTAAACTAGATGAAACGTGTCTTCCTTTACCAAGAAAGGTGGAAAGAGGCTGCTTGCTTTTTTATAGTGGCCCCTATCAGACAGCTAAAGATTTGCTGGCCAAGAGAAAATGAAGAGACAAGAACTAATTGAAAGGATGGAGAGGTGTCAATTTAGAATGGACTAAAAGTTGCACCTAATACTGCTGAATTCATTAATGCTTGTGAGAAGGCATGAACCTCATCTCTTTCTTAATGGCCTGAACTCACCCCCAGAACAATGATGGACATTAATGTTAGCACAGTAGCATACTGACCCCTTTCCTCCTGCACCAAACTCATTCAACAAAATTTTTAATATACTACCTATTAAATGCCTAGTACCTCTGGTGTAGCATTAATTCTGTGATGCAAAACCAAGTAGCCCTTGTAAAAGGACTAGGGCTATGGATCTCCAGCCTTTTCTCATGGTTCATTCTGACTGTCACGTCCAGACTACAGGCTTTTATCAACAGAGACTTTGTCAACAGATACTGTCGACAAAGCCTCTGTCTACAAAGAGCATCTAGACAACATCCAATTCTGTCCACAAAGCAAGCTGCTTTTTCGACAGGGAGTCTAGACGCTCTCTTTTGAAAAAGCACAGTGTGGATGCAATAGCACCTTTTGTTGACAGAACTCTGTTGACAAAAGGCGTTATTCCTCGTAGAATGAGGTTTACCACCGTCAACAAAACTTCTGCGTTCTGTCGAGTTACAGTTGACAGAACTCAGCGGTAGTGTAGACGCAGGTATAGTTTTGTCGACAAAAACCCACTTTTGTTGACAGAACCCTGTAGTCTAGACACACACTCAGACATTTGGCAAGAAAGAGTTTTGCCAGTCCTGGAGAATGCATGGCCGCAGTTCAGCTATCCGGTTGAGAGATGATGCTGTTGGGAAGAGAACACTGTAAGTCCGGACCACTGTTTCCTATCATTGCACTGACAAATGTAAGAAGAGTGCTGTAAAATGTGTGTCTCTGAGTCTATGAAGCGTTCTTCCCCATTCGTTCACTCCGGCCATTGACTTAACAGTTTTCAAGATCTTCATTTCAAGCTGTAACCAACTGGACCCCAGAACCTGGCTAACAAATATGTTGCAATGTCACTGCCCTCTAGTGGATAAAATATGCTAAACCTACTGTAGTACAGCAAAATATCTGAAGATGTTTATCTAGTTGGCTGCGTCTAGACTGGCATGATTCTGCGGAAATACTTTTAACGGAAAAGTTTTTCTATTAAAAGTATTTCTGCAAAACAGTGTCTCGATTGGCATGGATGCTTTTGCACAAAAGTGCTTTTGCGCAAAAGCATCCGTGCCCAGTATAGATGCGCTTTTGTGCAAGAAAGCTCCGATGGCTATTTTAGCCATCGGGCTTTCTTGGGCAAAAAATTAAGGTGCCTGTCTACACTGGCCCTCTTGTGCAAGTATTCTTGCGCAAGAGGGCTTATCCCTGAGTGGGAGCATCAAAGTATTTGCGCAAGCACTGAATTCTTACATTAGAACATCAGTGCTCTTGCGCAAATTCAAGCAGCCAGTGTAGACAGGTAGCGAGTTTTTGCGCAAAAGTGGACTCTTTTGCGCAAAATCTTGCCAGTCTAGACATACTCGTTCAGTCAGTGGTTTTCAACCTGTGGTCTATGGCTCCCTGGGGGTTAGAAGACTATGAACATGTCTGTTTCAAAATAACATGCACAGCCTCCACACTACCAATCCTATTATTTCAAAATAAGGGGCTGGTTATTTCAAATGGTGCACCTACACTACAGGGCTTATCTCAAAATAAGCTACACAAATTGAACTATGCCAATTGCAAAACTAATTTTGAAATAACTTATTTCAAAATAGAGAGTGTCTACACCACAATCATTTTGAAACAGAGCATTCTTCTTCTGACTTCCCTTATTCCTCATACCATGAGGGTTATAGGAGGCGGAGTAAGAAGTCCTCCAGATTGACAGTATTTTGACACTATTTTGAAATAATTGCCTGCTGTGTAAATAGAATCATAGAATACTAGGACTGGAAGGGACCTCGAGAGGTCATCAAGTCCAGTCTCCTGCCCTCATGGCAGAACCAAATACTGTCTAGACCATCCCTGATAGACATTTATCTAACCTACTCTTAAATATCTCTACAGATGGAGATTCCACAACCTCCCTGGGCAATTTATTCCAGCGTTTGACCACTCTGACAGTTAGGAACTTTTTCCTAATGTCCAGCCTAAACCTCCCTTGCTGCAGTTTAAGCCCATTGCTTCTTGTTCTATCCTCTGAGGCCAAGATGAACAAGTTTTTTCCCTCCTCCTTATGCCACTGTTTTAGATACCTGAAAACTGCTAGCATGTCCCCCCTCAATCTTCTGTTTTCTAAACTAAACAAACCCAGTTCTTTCAGCCTTCCCTCATAGGTCATGTCCTCTAGACCTTTAATCATTCTTGTTGCTCTTCTCTGGACCCTCTCCAATTTCTCCACATCTTTCTTGAAATGTGGTGCTCAGAACTGGACACAATGCTCCAACTGAGGCCTAACCAGCACAGAGTAGAGTGGAAGAATGACTTCTCATGTCTTGCTCACAACACACCTGTTAATGCATCCCAGAATCATGTTTGCTTTTTTTGCAACAGCATCACACTGCTGACTCATATTCAGCTTGTGGTCCACTAGAACCCTAAATCCCTTTCTGCCGTACTCCTTCCTAGATAGTCACTTCCCATTCTGTATGTGTGAAACTGATTGTTCCTTCCTAAGTGGAGCACTTTGCATTTGTCTTTTTTAAACTTCATCCTGTTTACCTCAGACCATTTCTCCAATTTGTCCAGATCATTTTGAATTATGACCCTGTCCTCCAGAGCAGTAGCAGCCCCTCCCAGCTTGGTATCATCTGCAAACTTAATAAGCGTATTTTCTATACCAATATCTACATCGTTGATGAAGATATTGAACAGAGCCAGTCCCAAAACAGACCCCTGCGGAACCCCACTTGTTATGCCTTTCCAGCAAGATTGTGAACCATTAATAACTACTCTCTGAGTACGGTTATCCAGTCAGTTATGCACCCACCTTATAGTAGTCCCATTTAAGTTGTATTTACCTAGTTTATTGATAAGAATATCATGCGAGACCGTATCAAACGCCTTACTAAAGTCTAGGTATACCACATCCACCGCTTCTCCCTTATCCACAAGACTCGTTATCCTATCAAAGAAAGCTATCATATTGGTTTGACATGATTTGTTCTTTACAAATCCATGCTGGCTGTTCCTTATCACCTTGCCACCTTCCAAGTGTTTACAGATGATTTCCTTAATTACTTGCTCCATTATCTTTCCTGGCACAGAAGTTAAACTAACTGGTCTGTAGTTTCCTGGGTTGTTCTTATTTCCCTTTTTATAAATGGGCACTATATTTGCCCTTTTCCAGTCTTCTGGAATCTCTCCTGTCTCCCATGATTTTCCAAAGATGATAGCTAGAGGCTCAGATACCTCCTCTATCAGCTTCTTGAGTGTTCTAGGATGCATTTCATCAGGCCCTGGTGACTTGCAGGCATCTAACTTTTCTAGGTGATTTTTAACTTGTTCTTTTTTTATTTTATCTTCTAAACCTACCCCCTTCCCACTAGCCTTCACTATATTAGGTATTCCTTCAAACTTCTCAGTGAAGACCGAAACAAAGAAGTCATCAAGCATCTCTGCCATTTCTAAGTTTCCTGTTACTGTTTCTCCCTCCTCACTGACCAGTGGGCCTAACCTGTCCTTGGTCTTCCTCTTGCTTCTAATGTATTTATAAAAAGTCTTCTTGTTTCCCTTTATTCCCTATACTCTATTCCAAAATTTTTAGGGGTCCACAAATGAATAAAGCTTGAAACCACCTGGCTTAGTGTATTGCATGGATCAGAGGCTCTCAATCTTTCCAGATTACTGTATGCCTTTCAGGAGTCTGATTTGTCTTGTGCACCTTCAAGTTACATCTCACTTAAAAACTACTTGTTTATAGAATCAGGCATAAAAATACAAGAAAGTTGCAGCACATTATTACTGAAAAATTGCTGACTTTCTCATTGTTACCATGTAAAAATAAAACAAATCAATTGGAATACAAATATTATACATATATTTTAGTGTATAGCAGGGGTAGGCAAAAGGGCCTCTGTGGGCTGGATCCAGCCCACCAAGGGGATGGATCCAGTCTGTGGAGGTCCTACGGTCCCCTGCACCCAGGCCAATCAGGGCATGGGGGTGGGGGAAGAGCACAGTTTCCTCTGCCCTGGCCCAGTCCTGTGAGGAGCACACAGCACTTAGAAATACCACATGCTCCAGGTGAGGGTGAGGAGACTTCATGCACTCCTGAGTAGAGGCTCACCAGACACAGCTGAGGGAGGAATTTACTACCCTATTTCAAGTTGCTGCCAGTGCCTCTCCGATTGCTACGTATGATGCAAAGACAATGCTTCACAGCTTATTTATTCAACTGATTTTTAAAGTGTCATCATGATATTTCAGATAATGTGTGCAAACCATCAAAGACAAGTCAGATCCTGAGGAATCTGCATGAAAATAGGGCTAAAAATTAAAAGCAGGAAGATGGAATGAAAACACTCCAGGCCAAATCGAGGCCATTAATTGATTCCTGAAAATATCCTCAGGGAAGGGCTTATATAGATAAGTTCATAAGAACATTAGAATGGCCATACTGGGTCAGACCAAAGGTTCATCTAGCCCAGTATCCTGTCTGCTGACAGTGGACAATACCAGATGCCCGAGAGGGAGAGAACACAACCGGTAATCCTCACATGATCCCTCCCCTGTCACCCATTTCCAGACAAACAAAGGCTAGGGACACCATTCCTACTCATCCTGGCTAATAGCTATTGATGGACCTAACCTCCATGAATCTATCTAGCTCTTTTTTGAACCCTAAAAGTCCCTGAACTGAGATGCCACTGGCCCTAGCCCAGTTCAGCTGGAAGGGGAGGAATGCTTGTCAAGGAATGCTTGTCAGCTCAAATTACTGGTTCAAGGCAGCGTTTCCTATTGACACAAAGCAACTAGTATGAATACAAGAAATTAAAAAGGAGGGAGGGGGGGTTGTTTAACTTGTCATCTGGGCCTGTTCAGTGTTGTCACAGGTGGGTTGTGACAGGTCAAGTAGGGCACATATCACAGTGACAGGAAACTAGATAAGTACCTAGATAGATAGAGTTTAGTGACTTGCCTGGGGGCACAGTTGCTTAGTACATTAGGCATTGGCTGTAGAATCAAGAGACCTGTATTGTGATCTTGGGTCTGACAATTTACTATTTGTTAGAACTTTTCACCAATATTTGTCTTGTATTCATAGACTCATAGACTTTAAGGTCAGAAGGGACCATTATGATCATCCAGTAGTTTGATCTCCTGCACACATATGCCTTCGATGCACAGTCATAGTGTGTGCCTTGTCAGTGTGCTTGAAATGAGACAGAACTAAGCTCGGGCCATTACCAACTAACTTAGCCAGTACTATTCAAGACTTTAATTGACATGTCAATGCTATTTATTTAAAATCTAGAACACCGTTCCCCAGAACCTAAGTTGCAGGTGAAGAGCACTCAGCACAATTCAGAGAGCATATCATGTGGGTTTATCTATTGCAAGTGCAACATAGAGCACCCCTAGGGCTGCTTAAGAATCCAACTGAGCATTCCAGCAACTAGGATAACAAGGAAGTAAGGTTATCCTGGCTCTGTCTACACGGCAAAGGTATCCCGGAAAAGCTCTGCCATGTCCAAGGAACATGTCTGCTTTTCCTAAAAAAAAAAATTAGGAAAAGCAAACGCATTTTTTAGGCATCCCTGTAAACCTTGTTCTACAAGAAAGAAGGGATGTTCTGAAAGAGGGGTTTTTCCTGACATTTGGCCCTGTGTAGACGGGCCAAGTGTCAGAAAAGCTTCTTTCGGAAGAAAAGCAGGAAAAGATACACAAATGTTTTACTTTTCCCTGCAGTGTAGACATAGCCCCTGGCTTTCCTCTTTGGCAGCTTGACATTTGTCAAGGATTCCCCCTATACTGGGAGTAGTCCTCTGTACCCTATGTAAGACTGTTTTACATCTTTGAGCTGGCAGACAAAGAGATGCTGCTCTTGAATATACAGAACATGTAGTAAAAGCATTAGTAAATATTCTTTAGTGCAAAGGGCCCATTTCTAAGGGTTATTTGGACATAGGTTAGTATAATACCTGAGGAAAGTGGGAAAGGCTGCTGCATGCCATTTTTGTGGCTCCCTGAATCTGGTATTTTGGCCCCCGCTGCAAATTATAGAAAACTCAAACTCAAAGCTGATCTTATTTGCACTCAGCAGCAAACAATACAAAGGGGAATTGCTAGAATCTCTGACACACTACACATGCTGGGATGCAAACGGTTGACATAGAGGTGGCTATGTCAGCTCTGTGCTAAGTTGAAATTCCTCCAGGCCTCACGTGGCTAGATAAGCCACTGTATAACCCCTTGCACCACCAGAGCTGCACACACAAAGGGACCAGAGCACAGTCAAAGAGCAGGCCCATGGTTTGCCAGCCACAAATTAGAAAGATGCAACTGCATTTCCATAGCTTAGTGTCACAACTCTTATGTCAAATTAGTCATTTAAAATATTGTTGTTTTACCACAGGAAATTGAAAATATGTATTTGACATATATGAAGACTGTTTTAACTTGCATTCTGATTATTCCAGATGCTCTCCAGATGTCTGAGGGATATACAGTTTGAAATTGCAGAATGTGTTGGCTTTAACAAGTCCCAACTTCAGAGCAATCAAAGAACTAAGAACTTTGTATTCATTTTGATTTTCCTTTTATAGGTAACTTCATTTATCAGGAAACAAAGCTTACTTACATATCAGTCAGATAAAATGATTTGTTCCTATTTATTTATTTCTACACAGAAAATGCTCTTGAAGAAGTCAGTTCCTTTCCCCATGGCTTCCCACTCTGTTCTGTTGAAGTTTGTATGCTGCACTCATCACTACACAATCTAAGCACTCCTGGCACTACCCAATAAGCAGTGGAAATTGTGTTGTCCCTTTGTGCAGCGGCTGGGGCCTACTGAGGTCCTGCACAAAAGGTGTGCAAAATCTGCATATTTGGGGGCTATACTTTTCATGCATTTCTTCCACTGCAACAAACATGGGCATACTGGAGCGTGGAAGTTGATATGCAAATACACTGATCCATTAATCAACACTCCAATTCCTGTTACTCTGGGGAGGGTAGGCGTGACATAATCCTTCTACAGCAGAGGTAGAATGATTCTACTGCCCTTCTCTGGTGTGGGAAGAATATTCCATTCCTACCTCCAATACAGAAGAAATCTAACCTAACCTGTCCAGGGGTCTGGCCCAGAATTTGCTGTCTCCTCTCTGCAGAGAAGAGTGCAGATGGAAACAAGGGCACCATTTATGGGAGTTGGGGGGCAGCAGTAGCCCCCTCCCATGTTTGAACCCCGGGATTTCAGAATTGAAGTTTTCTTAAAGTGCATGTTCTGACTCCAGAAGCAGCTCTTAATTGCAACAGAATTTGAGCTGCTTGCTGCTTTGCCTTTGGGGCAGGGAGCTTGTTATAAAGAGAGGGAAGCAGGGTGATAAAGAATAACAAAAGGCTGGGTATTCCAGTAACTGAAAGAGCATTAGATCATCACGAAAATATTGCTGAGTACTCCACTTAAAAGATAGGAGAAAAGAGTAGGAATGAGTGTTGTGCTGCAGGGATCTGCATTTATATCACTGCTCTTAAACATCTCATGTTCTTGAAAAATGGGTAAACAATGACTAATTCAAAGGTGACTGCAGAGTTACACAGGGATCTCACAAAACTGGGTGACTGGGCAACACAAGAGCAGATGGAATTCAGTGTTGATAAGTGCAAAGTAATACACATGGAAAATATAATCTCAGCTATAGATACTAGGAGGCTGTGCCCCCTGCTCGCTATGCTTGCCAGCCCCCCTCTTGCTCTCTGCTTTCATGGCCAGAGAGTTTGTTAATCTTGCAGAGTCCAGCTGTGCTTTCCATAGCCCCAAGTCACTCACAACCTTCTCCACTCCTGCCCCACCCCACCCCTGGACTGTCTATATCTGAACACTTTTAGCCCATCCCACCTACTCGTGCCCTTCAATTGCCAGTCAGTCTCCCCATCCAATGCCTTTCCTGCTGTTGCCCAATCTGCCAATAACTCCGTTCCCTATCCTTGGTGTAGGCCTGATGCAGTTCTTTAATTTTCATTTGCACCTGGTCCAGTGTGTGTGTGTGGCCATTCTGGGCCAGGCTGGCGGCCATCTGACCATAAACATCCACAGTCCTGAGTCTGATGTGGAGATCCTGGAAGTTGGACTGCTCACCCAACACCTCAATGAAATCCAGTATCTCTGCACCGGTCCAGAATAGGGCACTTTTTCACCCCTGGAGCTTCCAGGGTGGCTGCTGGCATGCGTGCAGCCATAGGAGGCTTGGAGGGAGCACTGGGGTCTGTCGTGACAGCAGCGTAAGCTGTGCAAGGTGCTGCAGTGTGGCATGGGGCTAGCAGGAATGATATGGTGCCACAAGCCCTTTCCCTTCTTCCTGCAACTTTAAACCCTGCAGAAGAAGGGAAACTATAGAGTTTTGAGGGGTGTGAACAGAGTGGCCACTAGAACAGCTGTGAGATGCCCTTGAGGCCAATTATTTCAAAATAAGCACAGCTGACCCGTCCACAGTCACCCTATTTTGAAATAGCAATTTTTAAATAGGCATTACACTTCGTAGAATGAGGGGATATTATTCTGAAATAACAAGCGCATTATTTTGAAATAATTTCAAAATAACAGGCTTGCTGTGTGGATGCTCACCTTGTTATTTCAAAATAACAGGAGTTATTTATAGCTCAAGCTGGCTTTACAGTTCAAGCTGTAGAAGTACCTACACTAAGCTCCAGAGGTCCCTGGTTCAAACCTGCTTGTCGGTGATTAAAACTAGAGCGGGTGGGCAGGCAGGCGGGCGGGGGGTTCATCCAAGATTGCACCTGAGTCTCTGGAGCTTAAGATGTGCTTCTTTAGCTATGGGAAGTATGTAATCCACAGACCAAGTGGGTGTGGTTCATTGTCTCATGTAGCAGCTCTTAGCCCACTTAGAGAAGGGAGTGTGCCAGCTGACTTTACAACTCAAGCTGTAGAGGATCCTACATTAAGGTGCCAGGTTCATATCTGCCTGATGGAAGTTACACATCTATGGCAAGAAACCAGTGAATGAAGGATGAAAAGCTTGTCTAAAAACTGAAGTTGTGCTGTTTTAGTTTAAATCAGTTGAATTAACCCAGTGCAACTTTTATGTGTGGACTGTTTTATATTGATTTAAAATGGATTCTATAAGTTTTGCTTGCACATTTTATATAAATAAAATTTAAAGTGATAGAAGTCTATATACAATTGCACTGGCTTAAATAAGTTGGTATAAAATAACACTGTTGTTATATTGGTAACAACTTTGCAGACTAGCTTAAGGGAAAATCTTAACTGTGAATTTCCCTGTTCTTGTAAGAACTACCAAGATATTTAAGGTTACTTCAATATCATTTTTGCATGTTTCTATTTTATGAAGAATCCTTGAATTAAGGAAATATTTATATGAGAGTCTGAGACTTTTAGAATTTATATTATTTTCAACTTACATTACTATAGTGTATTAGACAATAGTACTTACAAAATTAAATTATTGTAGGATAGGAAAAATCACCATTCTATTCAGAAACACTAAACAGGTTGAAACTCTGCAGTCTGGCCCCCTCAGGACCTGACTGAATGTAGATCAGAGAATTTGCTGAATCATGGGAGATCAATATTTGTCTATCAGCATGCCGACACTTTCACTGCTTATTGGGCTCTTAAAAAACGGTTGGAGTAAATTAGAGCTAAATAATAGCACAGGACACTGAGAGCCAGGACTGATGGCTGTAAACAAACTTTATTGGACTGTGGGAAGGTTGGCCACACCCCTGATAAGCGGACATCCAGATAACTGAAATCATTCTGGACCACAGATGTTTCTGGCCCAGAAAGTGCTGGACTAGAGAGATTTAACGGCTGCATCTAGACTGGCATGATTTTGCAGAAATACTTTTAATGGAAAAGTTTTTCCGTTAAAAGTATTTCTGCAAAGGAGCGTCTAGATTGGCACGGATGCTTTTGCACAAAAATGCTTTTGTGCAAAAGCATCCATGCCCAATATAGACACGCTTTTGTGCAAGAAAGTTCCGATGGCCATTTTAGCCATCGGGCTTTCTTGCACAAAAAATTAAGGTGCCTGTCTACACTGGCCCTCTCGCGCAAGGATTCTCGCACGAGAGGGCTTATCCGTGAGCGGGAGCATCAAAGTATTTGCGCAAGAAGCACTGAAATCTTACATTAGAATATCAGTGCTCTTGCGCAAATTCAAGCGGCCAGTGTAGACAGCTCGCAAGTTTTTGTGCAAAAGCAGCCACTTTTACGCAAAATCTTGCCAGTCTAGATGCACCCAACCTGTATTTAGTTCATTGTGCTGGTGGAACTTAGTTTACATGAGTTCAAATTGTGAATTGGTTTGTACATGTCTGCCACAGCCCTCTATTGGATTTAAACATAACTGTTCAGCTGCATAAAATCTAATGTAAGGTGGCCCCTACTGAAACCATGGTCTTTTCATTTATTTTAGTGTGGCAGAAACTAATGTTTTGAGGAGAAACAATAACTTTAGTTTTGCATTATTCATTCCACATAGGAGACAGGTGGCAACAGGAACTGCTACGGAAATCAACTTAACAGGGCAGCTTTTATTGCTTTAGTTAGTATGGAGAAAATTAGCAGCAGAGGGGATTAAGAATGAAATTCTCTCTCACCAAAGAGCAGCTATTGTCCATCCCATTTTAACATTTTTCTCCACTTAAGCTCAACCTGGAGTCAGACCAGGGGTGATGTTCAAAAAGCTCCATTTGTGTCAGCAACATTTGGGAGTCATAGTGCCTGATCTTCTGATGCCCTGATTCTCGTGTAGTCATTGTGGGTACAGGCTAAAGTTGAATTAAGCTGCGCTACTTCATCTACGTCAATTGTGTAGTTTAATTCTGAACAGCTTAACTCAGCTTTAGGCACAGTCTACACAGCAAGAAGTCGAAGGAAGAACACTCTTACTCCAACTTTCCTTACCCCTCATGAAATGAGGGTTACAGAGTCAGAGTAAGAAATCCTCCAGCATTATTATTTAGAAATATAGGCTTGTAGAGTAGATGTGCTCTGTGTTATTTCAGAATAACATAATTTATTCTGAAATAACACTGCTGTGTAGACGCACCCTGTGAGTGCAACATAAACCTCCTTTGGTCTTTGTGCTGGTGTAAACTGTTCAAGGTTCAGGGCAATGAAAAATCCAATCCATCTTGTAGAGAGGGCTTCTGTGGCTGCCCGTGTCATAAGCACTGTGTCCATAAGACCTACTCAGATGCATGTTAGATGATCTGGGCAATCCCCCTGGAGCAAGCCTCACTCTGCTTCACCCTACCCTACGCCTGCACCCCACCCTTTCCCCACCGCCTTGCCCATAGACTACTCCCCCAACAAGGCCAACTGGGTGATTACTAGGGAGCCTGGCTCAGGGTAGCAGCACGGGGTTGGTCTCCTGTCTCCCAGCAGCCTGTTCTGCTCCATTCTACCACCCTTTCCCGGTCCACTGTGCTCTGCTTCACTTCGGTGGTGAGAAGTGTTGCACCCTGAGGCCAAGGTGCTCTGCTTCCTGCTGCCACAGTGAAGTGGATCACAGCAGGTTGGGCAAGAGTGTGAGGGCAGGGTGGGTGGAGCAGAGTAGGTTGCCAGGTTGCTCCAGCTCCTTCCACCATAGTGAATGAGAGGGCACCTTGACTGCCACCCTGCACTAGGTCCTCCCTCCACAGGTAATCCCCGAGGCCACCCTGGACAGGACAGCTCTGTCTGAAAATATTTATCTCTACATCCGCAGCTGCAGATACCTGAGTATATTAAATAGATAATTGCAAATCTGCAGGATTTCTAGATACAACTTTTGTATCTGTATCCACAAAAATGAGCTGCAGATATCCACATTCACATCTACAGATGTAGAAACCTGTAGATATAAAGCAGATATCTGCTGACATAAAGGGTACTAACCGTCTCCCCACTGGGAGGGGCAGGACCTGGGCCAGTGAAGAAAAGCATTTCTCTGGGGGGCAAAGATCAGGACAAATGGAGGATAGCCTCTGACTGAGCACAGAGCCAATGAGTGGAAGCATCACCCTGAGGACAAAGGGTGGGCGCCAACTGGAGAAGAAACGGCTCTCTAAAGGCAGAGGGAAAGCCAGTGGGCATCTCCCTTAGGGCAAGAGCCAAGAGCAACAGGAGGACAGCATCTCTCAGAGGAAGGCGGCAGACCAGTGAGTGAACAGCATCTCCCTATGGGCATAGGACCAGTGGGCAGACAGCATGTCTCAGGGCAGGGGCAGGCAAAATAAAGCCCACAGGCCAGATCAGACCTACTAAATCTCTGCATCCAGCCCAAGGGAGTCTTTCCCGGGCACCCTGCCTGCCAGCCTGCTCCTGCGCACTGCTCAGCGCAGCTCTGAGCCCTGCACGCCCAGAGAAATGGGGAGAGACGCTGCACGCACAGCTCCTCCCACTGGCAGGGGGCGGGGCCAATGGGCAGCTCTCTCCTCCGAGCGCCTTTGCCCATCTCCCGGACGGGCTTCCGGCGCAGTGACCCGGAAGTGGAAGCGGGGCTCAATGGCGGCGCGCGGGGGCTGGTGAGCGGGCCGCTGCGGGGGGCGCTTTCTGGGCCCGGGGGCTAGCGGCGAGGCCCGGCTCTTCCCCGGCGGCACGCGGGCCCCGTTGCGGGGCCGGTGTCCCGGGTGGGCGCAGGGAACCTGCCCCCAGGCCGGGCAGCTGGGTCCTGACCGGGCTCGCGCCTGCGGTGAGAGCGGGCCGGGCACCGCGCTCCCTGGGCGGCGCCGGGTCTGCGGGATCGGGGCCTGGCAGCGGGCAGACCGGAAGCCGCCTGCGGGGCGCGCGAGGGCTGCAGTCGCTTTGCCATGAAGTGAACCGGCTTCCTGTGGACTTAGCGGGGTGGGGAAATCCGGAATCGCTCCGGGGTTTCAGGCTGAATCGGCGCAGGACGGCGGGAATCGTTCTGGGGTTTAGATAGCGGGGAAGAGGGGGCTGGGGATGGGAGAGCCGCTTAGTTGGCTTTGGACTTGGAAAAACAGCAAGAACGCTAGTTCCCATTCTGGATCAGCCATCCTGGAAAGCTGCATTTGATGGGCGGGTAAAATAAACCATTTTTTCCCAGTCACTGAAAAGAATTCTTCAAAGGAGTCACTGGCTGGTAAATTATAGTAGCTTTCATCCTGGAGTGAATTGTTATAGCCAAGCTATAAACCACTGCGTGTAATGGAAATGCTGATACAGCTTGTATCCATAGGACCACCTAAACACGATGACAGCAGAACGGAATAGTTGTTTGAAAATGATTAAGTGACAGGAAAATGTGTATTGTTGGCATACACATATAACATTTTGTATCCCATTTTTTTCTACACATGATTTCATTTAAACTCAAGCTGTTTTTCCCCCTCTTTTTAGGCAGAAAGATAATACAGTGAGAACAAAGTGAAGTTTATGC
The DNA here is from genome assembly GCF_052426305.1 of Pelodiscus sinensis. Taxonomy (NCBI): domain Eukaryota; kingdom Metazoa; phylum Chordata; order Testudines; family Trionychidae; genus Pelodiscus; species Pelodiscus sinensis. Next base: position 14,396,085 of record NC_143085.1, read on the forward strand.
TAGGCTAAAATCCCTTGATTAAGTCTTCCAGCCCTTTGAACTCCATAACTAAAAATGAAGACGGTGTTTATGGTTGCAGAGAAGCCTTCTCTGGCTCAGTCTATTGCCAAGATCCTCTCAAGAGGTAAGACAGAAAGCTTGCTAATCTCTTCAGTCTTTTTTGTTTCTCTTAGAAAGGGTATGTTTGTACTGTAAGAAATAAATTTATTAAAACACATATGTGTATCTCTTTGTTTGGAAGTAAAGCAATTTACTAATTGCTGCATATTACAAAGACTACTAGATTTCAAGGAAGGTGGAAGCTAAAAAAAAACCCTACTATTTGGATGCAGATGTTAATCTGAGCTGCCAGCTGCAGATGAAACTGGATGACATTCAGCATTTAAAAGGTTGTCAATAGAACTCTCCTCCATCTTTCCTTTTGCTGCTGCTTAGTTGACTGGGTTTTTCTTGCTTGGAAAACCAACAAGAATGCTACTTTCCTTTCTGAGTCATCCAACCTGTAAAGTTGCATTTATTGGTGGGAAATTTTTCAACAATTTGAAACAAAGTATAAACCTGTGTGCCAGGAGACTGATTTTGTTACTTAATATAATGTTTTTACTGTTCTATTGTACTGTTCAGAGATTCTAAGTAAGTAGTAGATCCCTTGCTCTGAGGTTTTTCTGGCTTAGAGGCATGAGCTGGTATAGTACAGCTCTCTATATATAATGCAGAGTGTGTTCATTATACTTTGTGTTGATCCACAGGATAAGTTTGGGACATGTTAAATGGAAGGTTGTTGCAAATATATAGTGAGATGTTAATAATGGCCCAAATGAGGGAGTTCGCAAGAGAGAAACTTGTGTAGAGAATAGAAGGGGGTTCAGGAAAATCTGGAGATACAGAGGAAAGACAGAGTTTCATGATGCAAGAAACAAGATTACTTTCAGTATTTTAATGTCTGTTCATATTTATTTTATTTTTTTGTACAGGAAACATGTCTTCTCATAAAGGGCTGAATGGGGCATGCTCTGTTCATGAGTACACTGGATCATTTATGGGGCAGAGTGTCCACTTCAAGATGACATCTGTGTGTGGCCATGTGATGACTCTGGATTTCATAGGTATTGTCTATTTGTTGTCTGTTTGATTTTGAGCAGTTTGCAACTTTTTTAAAAAAAAAAACAGCACTGATGCAAAATTAACTGTGATTAGTAAAATCAGAGTCACTGCTTCACTGTAAATTGGATAAGAGAAAGGAGTTAAGTCAAAGTATAGTCTTCAGATTAAGACATTGTCTAGATTAGGAAGCTCTAAGTTTCATTCCTGATATTGCAACAGACTGTGTGATCTAGGGCAGTGTTCTCATCCAGGTGTCTTGATCCTCGGTGTAGGGAGGGACAGGGGCGCAGCAGGTTCCAGAGACATCCAAGCTGGGCCAGCATTAGACTTTCTGGGGCTCAGGGCAGAAAGCTGAAACCCTACTACTGCATAGTGCTGAAGCCCAAGGCCTTGAACCCTGCCACCGATGCTGAAGCCAAAGCCTGAGCAACTTAGCTTCATGGAGCCCCATGCAATTGCCCTACTTGCCTAATGCCAGCCTTGGCATTTATATGCAGAAAACCAGTTGTTGTGGCACAGGAGGACTATGGAGTTTTTATAGCATGTTTGGGGAAGAGAAGGGGATCAGAAAGAAAAAAGTTTAGAACATCAGATTTTAGGGCAAATCACTTATCTTCTCTGTGCTTTCATTATTTTATCTGCAAATGGGGAGATGAGTCTAAATTTTCTAATGTTTTCAAATACTAAGATTCTTGGATGCAAAATATTATTAAAAGGGCCTGGTGTAAAAATGTGATGGAATATTCAAAGAGGTATGTAATGGCTTAAGTGCATGACTAGGAACTCCTTGGATTTTAATGTTGCCTCTCACTGACTGTGACATAGAGATTGTCATTTGACAACTGTTTTTCCATCTGTAAAATGAAGATAATACTTAACTACCTCACAGGTGTTATGAGGAGTAAATAGTATGCACAGTGCTTTGAAGATGTCCGACAGTATGTTAGTGCTAACAGTTACAATCAAGAATGACTGAGATATGGAAAACAAAAGAAACAATATAATGGAGCCCAACAGATTATACAGGAGAAACAATGAAACTGACTATTTATAAAGGACTGTAAAAATGCTCAAAGTGAGTAAGTTGCAGAAATAGAGGAACATAACTTTTTTTAACTCCTCCCTCTAATGTTTCAGTTATAGTTACTTGTCACAAAACAAATTTCCTTTAGAAATGTGTTTTTGTTGCTATCCCTTTAAAATATGACTGATCTCAATATAAATCAAAGTTAGAGGCCATTGCAGCACTTGGTGGAGAAGAATGAAGCACTGAACTTTCTAAAAGAATGCCATTTCTATAGTCAGCATACTATGATTAGCTTTGCAAGCTATGTCTTTGTACAATAAATGTTTTATTTAAGGTATTTAGAACTGTTTCCCATTTCAGGAAAATATAACAATTGGGACAAAGTGGATCCAGCAGAGCTTTTTAGCAAAGCCCCTACAGAAAAGAAAGAAGCTAACCCCAAATTGACTATGGTGAAATTTTTACAGGTATTCTTTGAGATGTATTTTAAACTGTTTTGGGATTTTTTTTCAAATGGTTAGTGTTCTCTTTAACTACAAGCCTGACTAAATGGACTCTTGTACATTTCAAAGGAGGTATGCGGAAGTGCCTATCGACCTGTCGTGTAGGCAATGGAAATTCCATCAACAACTTGACTAGTAAATTAGTCGTTCGTTAACATCCCTAGATCACGGTGCATAATCAGCTCCACATGAGCTCCCATGTGGTGCTGTGGCCACAAGGGCTAATGCAGTCTGTGGATGAATAATAAATGGAATCTCAAGCAGGAGTAGAAAAATCATCTTCCTTATTTGGCACTAATGCAATTACTGCTGGAATACTGTTTCCAGTTGCAGTGTGCACAGTTCAAGAGGGATGTAAAATCTCATTTAGTTGAGTAACCGGTTAAACATATTGTTTAACCAGTTAATCAATTAAAGGGGAACAAGCTCGGATGGGGGTCTCCAGCCCAGTTGGACCACTTTCCCACCATTCCTCCCACTAGTGTTGCCAGATGGTTGAACTAAAAATACTGAAAACACCTTCCCCCCTCTACCCTCCCCAAAAAAACTACTGAGGAAAAAATTCTGTTGGGGAAGGGGAGGAGACCAAAGTTGTTGAGCAAAAAAAATTAAATAATAAAACAGCATTAAACATCATGGCCCCTTTCAGAGTGAGTGCAGAATTAGAATAGAGATAGGAACAGGGGAGCGATTGAGCACTAAGACCCAGGGAAGGCGTTGCTTCCCCTTGGTCTTTAGGCTTTTTGCCGGCAACCATTTTGTGTTCTTGTTCAAGTCAGAACTTAACTTCCCTATGGAACCAGGTAAGCATGAGGTCTGGGGACAAGGGGCTGGGGCTGGGCCCAGGTGTTAGGGTTGCCAAGTGTCCGGTATTTTCACCTCCTGTCCAGGAAAAAAAATCAGAAAATACCGGACATTTTAGGTGTCTGGTATTTTCTGAATTTTTTTTACCGTACAGGAGGCGAAAATACTGGACTGTCAGGGTCAATACCGGACACCTGGCAACCCTACCTCCCACTGCGTGGGAACAGAGCTAGCTTTTAAGCCAGCTTCTCCCAAACACCGGCTCCCTCAGAGCTACCTCCCCTCCCATGCTGCTGCATCTGTATCAGAAGCAGCAGCAGAGGGGTTGAAGGCAGGATCCAGTGCTCGTGTTTAACCAGTTAACTAATGAAACAGGATTTTACATTCCTTAAGGGAGACTGTGGTATTGATACTCTTTAAATAACCTTGTACTGAAACTCCATTTTCCACCAGGAATCCCAATTTGAAAAACTCTCGTCTCCTTTGTGAAATTTATATCCTATAGGGTAAAAATACACAAAAGATGGATTTCGTGGTCTGTGATGCACTTTTCATGGCTGTGAATTTGGTAAAACCCTAATTATATCATGGATCAATGCTCTGACATCAGTAACCAGCCTACAAGTATAACCCCACCTTGGCTTCCCCTAGCAGTTTCTTTCTTTTAAATAATCTCAAGATTTATGTTTCTGTAATAGTTAAATTCTCTTTCCTAATCCAAGCAACCTGTTTCCTCCAAACAGTTTCCCAGTGTGCCTTCTATTTTAGAGGGGAGGGCATCCATTGCTCCACAGCATCTTTCTTGTGTGCTGCCCCTCAGTTTCCAGATAGCCTTCACTTCAGATCCTGTGCACTCTTTTTTCCGTTTTCTCAATCTATGGTAATTCATGGTTATGTGTGTGTCTATCAGTCAGACTGGGTGGGAGCGGATGTCTCTTTTCAGTTTCAAGTTGTTTTAGGGCTTTCCCATTAACTTTAATTGTCCACTGTTGTCTTTTCTTGACTGGACAATGCTATGTGTTTCCCTTGACAGGCTCCATCCCTGTCCCTCTCAGCGGTATGATGAGGCAATGATGCTATACTTGAACTATAGTTACAGTTACAACTTTCTCCACACGTGTTAGGGATGTTAAAAATTGTGTAATAGAGTAACCATGTAACTGCTGAAAATCTCATGCTGCAGGCTCTGCAGCATGAAGCTTAGCTTTATCCTGCAGAGCCGGCAGCAAAGTCACCCCAGAAGCGTGGCTACCAGCTCCTACCAGCCTGACTCCCAGATTAGAGGCTTCACTGTGGCAGTAAAGCCAGGAGTGGAGTGGGCAGCCCTCGTCTGTCTGGCTCTCCTTGCTGAAGCGAAGCCTCCTCACCATCGGTCAGCCTTTGCCCAGCCAGTTCCTAGGAAGGTGGCTTTGCTTCCCTGCCACAGTGAAGCCATCTTCCTGGGAGCTGGCAGAATGTAACCAATATTATTAACTGATAAGCATCAGCTTATTGGCTATGCGGTTAATTGGTTATACTCTGATATCTCTAATATGTATACAGGTTATAGTTATGAACAGGGCTCGCCAAGTGGCAGCGAGCTCTGCTCGCCAAGCGGCAGCAAGCCCTGCTCGCCAGCCGTGTGGTTTGGCACGCTGCGCATGTGCAGACCACGCTGCGCGGCTGCGCCAGCTTGTAATCTCGCCGCGGGCAAGTAGATTACACTAATTGTCGAGCCCTGGTTATGAATATACACCTATAGCTCATAGTGACCATCAGGTCTAGGATATTATAAGCTTTCATAAAAAAAAACCTTACTTGACATAGTTGTATACACAGTACCCAGTTGACTCAGTTCCTTATTCTTTGGGATTCTCCCTGTCTTCATCTTGAGGCATCTGACTCCTGACTAGGGATGTAAAATCGGTTAACCGGTTAAACATAATGATTAACCACTTAACTGATTAAAGGGAGGGGGTAAGGAGGCTTCTCCTGGTCAGCTGGGCTGGAGTGACACACCCCTTCCTGCTGTGGTCAGGGACTCCTCCAGCCAGCCAGAGCAGCCCCTCAACCCGTGGCAGGCAGGGAGCTGCTCCAGCACCCACTGGTTAACTAGAACCATTAAGCCTCACCGGTTAACCATACACATCCCTAATCCTGACTGTCACACAATGTTCTCTGCATCCCATATCTTGGGAGCATTGCCTTTCAGTGTGCTAGAATATCTTCTGGGAAGAGAGAGATGACTGTGCTTCCAAATCTGGGGCTATGGCTACTGTAACGAGCTTGCCCTGTACTGAATGGTAAATTGTTGGCTTGGGCTAAAGCAGCCCCCCATACAATGAAGAGGACGCACCGCAGGCATAGGGATTTGAACAGCTAGTTGACTACCCGATAAGCAAATGCTTATCAGGTAGTCAAGTAGTGACTTGACTAGTTGCTTCCCCCTCCCTTGCTACCTCCATCAGAGAGAGACAGTGTGGGGGTGGAGAGCCGGAGTCAGTACTCGGGGGAGCCTCCATGCTCTTAATACATTTAAAAGACAGTCACAGCAAGGGCTGGAGGGACCAGGCATGAGCAGGACCCCCACTGTGCCTCTGCCTTTTAAATATATTAAGAGCCTGGCAGCTCTTAATATATTTGAAAGGCAGGGTTAGCTCCTGGGGCCGGGTGCTAACCCTGCTGTGGCTCTGCAGTTTCCACCCTTATGGACTAATCAAGTAGTCAATGGAAATTCCATCAACTACTCTTTAGCTGATTAAATGCAATTTAACATTCCCTATGCAGGCAGAGGAGCTCCAGCCCACCTGCCCCATTTAAGTGGTTAACTGATTAAATGGGATTTTACATCCGGAACTGTGGCATAGCACTATTTGTGCAGATGCTTTAAGCTGAGGAGAGAGAGCTTTCCAGTCGACTTAATTACTCTAATCCAATTACTCTAATCCCTGCAAGCAGTGGTGGTTATGTCAAAGGGAGAATCTCTCTCACTGACAGCAGTGTCCACACTGGTATTTACATTGGTGCAACTTAAGTTGCTAAGGGAGGTGGCATATTCATAGCCCTAAACAACATCACTTACACTAACGTGAGCTGTAGTGTAGCTTTAGCCTCAGTCATTTTCACTACAGGAGGCAGCTCTTTGTTATCTACCAGGCCTTTTCTCTTTTATTGTTTTAAGTGGCTGTTTGGTTAGTGCTAAGTTTTTGACCCACTCGATTCAATTTTGCTGTTGCCTTCAGAATTTGACCTTTGATGTGTCACTAATTACAACAGGCACACAATTCACTCTATTTGTAGTATGCACATGCCCTGGAAAGTGAGATGTTTATTAAAGCTAGTTATGTCCTTTATCACTCCCCACAAATGCAATATCCAGAAGGCAGCTGTATTGCTATGTGGGCAGCAGTTCTTTTACAAAATAAATTGTAACAATTAACACTTCTGCCCTTCTGAGGGTTGAGTGCTTTTTCAAGTAATGAATTAAGGCAGTGGTCCCCAACCTTTTGCGGTGGCCAGGGGCGCTGCCGTGCATGTGCCACGCGGCCAGGGCCCGGGGCGCAAGAATGGCTTGGCCGACCCTGGTCACTCGGCAGGCATCATGTTGGGGACCACTGAATTAAGGACTGTGACTTCCTTGTGAGATAATGTAGTAGTATCCCAGTTTTTAAAATGTGAAAACTAAACACAGAAAGGTTAAAGCTCTAGCTCAGGAATGGGCAATAATTTTTGACCAGGGGTCACTTCAGAAATTTTTGAAGTAGCTCCTGGCTGCTCCAAAAGGGCTTGCACTTGCTCAGGTGCGAGTTGGTGGGGCCAGGACTCTTCCGAGTTTCCCCACCCACAGGCCCTGATTGGTCTGAGGATGGGGGAATATGATAAGTCTTTGTCTCCCACACAGAGAGAACTGCCAGCTGTTCAGAACAGCTGGCAGTTTCCTCTAGGTACCCATGCCCCTGGTGGTGGGAGGAGTCTTAGCTCCCAACCCCTGCCCCAGGTCAATCACAACCTAGAGGAGGGGGAGTACATGAAGTCTCTAGCTCCCTGCTCCCACAGCTGGAGGTTAACTTTAAGTGCCAAGTCCCTTGCAGAGCAGGAGAAGACTTAGTGTGTTTCCCCTGCCCCCAAACCCTGATTGGCCTGGGGGTAGGAGGGAGTACATGAAGTCTATTGCTCTCTGTCCTCTGGCGTCCAGGGTTGACACATGTGCTCTCCTGTACCTAGGCTCTGATTGGTCTGGGGGCGGGGGAGATCCAGCCTCTAGAGGCCCTTTTGCCCATCCCTGGTCTAGCCCAAGATTATACACCCTGTTGCAGAGCTAGGAATAGACTCCAGATGTAATGAAGCTGTTGAAGTGTGCAGTCATTGAGAAATGCCAAATAAATAATAGTGATAGAAATGTAGCCGTGTTAGTCTGGTGTAGCTGAAACAAAAGACAGGACTATGTAGCACTTGTTAGTCTTTAAAGTGCTACATAGTCCTGTATTTTGTTTCAAATAAATAATAGGTCTTTGCTCTGAAATTTTTCTGGTTTAAAGGCATGAGTAATCACAGTACAATCATACATCAGTGTGTGTTCATACTAGCAGTATTAATTCACAGAACAAGGTGGGGGTTTTTTAAGACCGATTTTTGAAAAAGGAGAGGAAGATGGGTGATCCCAGATTTCCTGGCTCCCGGTCCCATTCTTTCACTACTGTACTCCTTTTCCCCTCTCCTACACCGCTTCTGAACCTCAAAGTGTCTTTTTCATAACTCATTTGAAATTTGAGTTCACAAATGTGGAAGATAAATAAACACTGAAAGTTAAGAACAGAAGGTAGTTTCTTGTCTATTGTTGGAAAACTTTAATTTTTTTATAGGTGGAAGGAAGAGGCTGTGACCACGTTGTTTTGTGGTTGGATTGTGATAAGGAGGGGGAAAACATCTGTTTTGAGGTAAGATTTCCATTACTATTTTATTATAAAACTATAACACATGTAGTTTTACTATTCATTGTGTTACTGGCCCATTTCTAGTTGTGAATATGTACTAATGGCTACACAAATTGGACTGGTAGATTTTTAAGTCATGGAGTAACTTGGTGAATAACTGGGACTTTCAACCTCTAGGGCACTAGCTGAAAATCATAAATCTGTCTCGTAGCTTTTGTATATGTGGTGAAGGTCCTTGTACATCTCTCAGTTGAAAGAGTTGTATTATTGTCTTTGTAAAAACTTTGCCACCTCAATGCTCTGTTAATTGGGAAGGTAGACATTTTAGTAGAGGCCACCTTACAGTGCACAAGAGGATATCATTTTGCAGGCTTACATCTGTATCTATCCCACAGCTATAATTAACACTACATTAGGGGATTTTGTTATGTTTTATTTAATGGGTTAAATAAACTTAAGTGTTCATCTAGGGATGTCAACATGTCGACGACTATATGATTAACCAATAAGCTTGGGCTTATCAGTTAATCCTGTTGACTACATGTATTTCCCGCTCCCCCTCCTTCCCCCCCCCCCCCCCCCGCTTGCTGCCTGTGTATTAGAGATGGGAAGGGGGGCAGACAGTGCCTGTGCAGAGGGGGGGGAAATCCAGCTTTTAAGACGGCTCCCTACCTTTCCATCCCTGTGCTGCTGCCTCTGATAGAGAGGCAGCAGTGCAGAGGGTGACCAAAGCAGGCAGGAGCTGATATGTGTGGGGAGCCGTCTTTTGTGATAGCTCTGTGCGTGCGCTGGCTCCGCTGACCTGCTTGCTCCCTGGCTTGCTGCTGCCTCTCTAACAGGCTGCAGTGGGAGCAGGCAGGAATCAGTTCTGGGGGGAGCCAATTTAAAAGCCGGTTCCCACCAGTACCAGCTCGATGGTGCCACGTGCCCCCTCCCAAGTTGCTGCCTCAATGAGAGGCAGCAGCATGAGGGAGGAGGGGACAAGGAAGGCTACCACAAAGCAGCCTCTGTCCACAAGGAGTCTGAGCTCCCCATGTATGGGCTACTGCTGAAAAGCAGCCTCTGTCCATGGGGAGCTCAGACCCCCTGTGGTCAGGGGCTGCTGCCGCCACCCTGTGCTGTTGCTTTAGAGCAGGGGTCTCCAAACTTTTCAGCCCGAGGGCCGCATTAACTATCAAACAGCAGTTCGGGGGCCGACTACACACTTGAGGTCCAAATAAAAAACAATCAAAACATGGATGTTGTTTTTAATTATTTATTTAATATTATTTTATTCAGTTATTATTTAATAACACATTCATACACTACACATGAACACCTGTATTAGTGTGAATGGTGAAATTGTTTCCTGGATGCCAAAATAGCAGACATTTCTGGCTTTAGATTTGTTGTCCCTAACATCAACAGTGACCTGAGATTATCATCGGACAAGTTTGTTCTCAAATTGTTCTTCACGTATTTCATTCTTGAAAATGTTTGTTCACACAGGTATGTTGTTCCAAAGATTGAAAGGTACCTTGATGCAAAAGTTTTGACATTAGGAAAGTCTTCCTTGGGCAAAAACTGGTAAAAACCCACCAGTCCTATTTTGAACTTGTCCCTAAGGAGGTCATTTGCTTGCAACTCAATGACTTCCAGCTGCAGTTCATCTGGGCAACTGGCCACATCTGCTTCAAATGGGTTTTGAAACAATCTCACTTCTTCTGCCTTTGAATCCAAAAAGGTCTCCACGGGCCGGATGAGAGGGCCTCGCGGGCCGCATCCGGCCCCCGGGCCGTAGTTTGGAGACCCCTGCTTTAGAGGATCAGGCAAGAACCAGTCTACATGAAAAACTAGTTTTAAATTGTCTCCCCTCGCAGATCAGCTCCCACCTACTACCTGAAAGAGAGGCAGCATGGTGAGATGGTAGGGGTTCCCCAGAAGTGGGTTTGAGAATGCACTGGCTGCCAGGCTGCCTCCGGGGACTATTAAGTAGTCATGTAACCACTAACATTTAATATAACTACATGACTATTCAATTACTTGCTATTTAACATTCCTATGTTCATCTGCAGCTTTATTTAAACTGTCATAATGACTGAATTGTCTTTGAAGCCTTATGAGGTGTTTTCTGATTGAAGCTGGTAAATTGGTTGCAAGGTGGTGCTGTGAACTCTGCCAAGTAAAATCCCATGGGTGTGGGTTTTGGGGTTTTTTTTGCACTTGTCTAGTAATATTACTTCACTGTCATCATCAGTTGCCAGTTCTAGTAAATAGGTGCTTATGATCTGCTTGTTTCTAAAATGTATATGGGAAATATTGCTTTTGCCTGTCTATTAATGGAAAACTTAAACTTTCCTCCTACCCTCATTGGTAGGTGGAAAGTGGTAGTTTATTTGCTATTGTTCTGTGTAATCTTTACTCTAGAGATGCACAGACTCTAAAACCCTTGCCCTCCTATGACTATTAACACACGCTTCGGTTTCCATTAGGTTCTTGATGCTGTTCTTCCTGTTATGAATAAACCTCGTGGCACTGAAAGGACAATATACAGAGCAAAGTTCAGTTCCATTACTGACACAGACATCTGCAATGCCATGAACTCCTTGGGAGAACCCAATCACAATGAGGCTCTGTCAGTGGACGCCCGCCAGGAGCTGGATCTGAGAATTGGCTGTGCATTTACAAGGTAACAAAGAGAATTTTTCTTGTGCTGATATATGCATAAACTAGGTAAACAACTAATAGCTTTTTTAATTAAAACTGTAATCTGAATTTTCTTTTTATTTTAACTTTTTTTGTGAAATACGTTAATTGCATTTTTGGGAAAGAGTGCCACTGATTTGTCCATTGCAGTTCTGATATGTATCTTCTCCAGCTAAGATGTCTTCCTGAACCATGCTCAAAAATGTTGTATACTCTGTCTTCTATCTCAATTCTGCTTCCCAGTTTTTTGAAGAGGTAACAGGATCCTATGTGGAAGGATTGTTATTTATTACATGGACTGTTGATTATTTTGGTGACTCTTGAAAAAATATTTCAAGGTCTGAGTGATTAATTAGAGCATTGACATGTATGTAAGTTTATGAAAATGTTCCCTTTGAAGGGATTAGAATTAACATGTAAAAATTTTAAACAGTGTTGTCTGTATGTTGTCTATTAGGTTTCAGACTAAATACTTTCAGGGAAAATATGGCAATTTAGACAGCTCTCTCATCTCCTTTGGGCCATGTCAGACCCCGACACTTGGATTCTGTGTAGAAAGGCATGATAAAATCCAGTCTTTCAAACCTGAAACTTATTGGGTGCTGCAAGCCAAGGTAATTTTTTACGCCATTCATAGTTGTCTGATTTGTTTGTATATATGAAATATAGTGCACATTTTATCAGTAAAATTAATTTTATTTTGCCTCTCTGTATTAACTTATAAACTTGCAACAGCTCTCTAGAATTCAGATAGGCTGTTAATTACAGGCAAAAGAACTGATGGATTTTTATTCATTTTATATGTATATGATCACTCTTCATTAAACATACATGTCAGTTTTAAATAAACTGTGTATATAATCACTTCAATCAGCCTTCTTGAATCCTAGCAGTCTAAACTCAGATTCAGCCAAAATGATCACTCAAAATGGGTTACTTCAGAAAAGTGGAGCCCCTACACTGATTCTCTACTTAAAGTCAATATAAGATATAATTAGCCTGCCAAACACATAGTGCTGAGCCCAGGAGTTCTGAAGCAAAGTGTAACACTCAGGCCAAGTCTATACTAGACCCAGAAGGTTGGCTTAAAGTACGCAAGTCTAGCAACATAAATGCTGTACCATGAGTTGATGTACCTTAAGCTGAGCTTGGAGCCATCTTCACAACAGGAAGTCAGTAGGAGCAAACGCTCTCTCAGGCTTCCCTTACTCATGAATCAAGGGTACCAGCGCCAACCGGGCGCACCCTCAGCATTCAATTTAGCAGATCTTTATTAGACCTGCTAAATCTAACACTGGAAGATTGATCTCTGGCAGGCAAGTAGAAATGCGGCCTCAGTATGCTAATTTCTAGGTGAGTTCTGTGACTACTTTGGCAGCTCTCACCAGTTTCACTAGTCTTGTTGGTGTTGAAGCTCTGAGAAGTAACCAAAGTTGCAGTTGTATTTGTGTGTACACAGGCTTCTTTAAACAAATAGTGCAGGTTGGACATCCCTGGTCCAGCACCCTGGGGACCTGATTGGTCCCTAATGAGGGATTTATTGGACCAGAGGATGTCCCCTTGTCACTGGCCTCCCAGCCTGCTGCCTCTTCCTGCTGTCAGCCTAGCCAGGGAGGCCTGGCCTGGGGGATTCATGGCTACCTCATACTCCACTGCTGCCTAGCGCAGCTGAGAACCCCTGGGACTCCCCAGCTGCCACCAGCCTCACTTCAGCTAGGGATCCCCAGGGCCAATGCTCAGCGGCTACTTCTGTTGCCAGTGCAGCTGAGAATCCCCAGCCCTGGGGATTCCCAGTAGCTGCCAGCCCTGGTGCTTCTTGGGATCAGGGATCTCTGTCTGCCACCAGCCCTGGTGCTGCTGACATGTCTGAAGATCACTGCTGCTGACTCTGCTGCTGCCAACTGGCCAGGGATTCTTGGGGCAGAGCTCCCTGGCCAATGCTGGTCCCTCTGCTGCTGATATGTCTGGGGATCCCTGGACGGGGGCTCCCCAGTGGCTGCTTGTTGGATGTTGCTGGACCAAAGATCCCCAGCATGCAACAGAACCACACATGTTGCTGGATCAAAGAGACTCAGATTTGGGAGGTTGAACCTGTAGCAAGATAATGAAAAGGTGAAAGCTAATAGTCTATTGGCTTTTTATCAAAGTTCTAATATGTGTCAGTTCATGTTGCCTTTGCCAGGCCTCAGTCCTGCATGATCCACTTCTGAATATCAATATAAAATACTGATTTCTGTTCTCAGAGAGGCTAAGATTATTAGCATCTTTACCAGGATGGTAACTGATGCTTATTCTTAGGATCAGGATTTTAAACCTGAATTGTATTAGTCATACCCATCTAAAATAGTGACAAATGATATCAGGTTGCACCTCGTCGAGCACTCTAGCATTGGTGGCTCCTTCATCCATAGGCCCTGTGGCTCCACAGACTATGCAGCCCTGTGGGCTCTGCTGCCCCACCAGCCCATGAACTCTCTTGTCCCGCTGGCCAGCTCTACTGTCAGCCACCAGTAAACTGTCACTGGGGCTCTCTGGTCCAGCAACATCCATGGTCCTGCTAGACCATGGATATTGCTGGACTGGAGAGTCCCGGGCCACAGAGGTTCAACCTGTAGTTTTCTCTATTTAGAAACTATTCTGATTTATCAATTGCCTATCCCATGCCATTCTAAATATCCACAGTCATGAAGGAACTTTAAATCTGTAGTTCAGTATTTCAGTTATTTGACTACTCTGCAAGAGCAATAAAATCTATCAACCAGACCCTGAATCTCCAGCTAGGCCATCTGCAATCCTGGTCCTAATCCAAATCAGATGTCCATGCCAAAGGGACTGTGCCTGGCAGTTGTTAATGCTTGAGTGTCAGTCAGGACTTGAATCTAGGTTGCTTGTATTTATTTATTTTTTCCTCTAGGTGAACCATGAAAAAGAAAGTTCTCTCACATTGGAATGGGATAGAGTGAGGGTGTTTGACCGGGAGATTGCTCAAATGTTTCTAAACATAACAAAGATGGAAAGGGATACAAAGGTAAGTACAAGTAAAGGCATGTATCATATGGCTTAGGTACTAAATATTTTTTGTTGGTATACAGTAGTTTTAATTCTGAAATAGAAAAAAGGTAGTCAATAAAATGTTAACTTTGTCTTGATTTTTAGTTCCATTTACTGTGCATACTGAATGAAAGAGATCTCTGTAGTTCACGTTGTTTTAGTGTTATAGGCATATAGTCTTTTCAGTAAAATCCCTTTTCCAATAGCGCCTAGCACATGGGTAGGACTCTTAGGTGCTGCAATAATATAAATAATATAGACTTGGGGAGCTGACATCACTCATGGTACAAGGCTGCTTCCTTTAGACAAGAAGTCTGTATTACTAAACATGATGAGGAATACTGTGTAGGTGTTGCTGAATATTTCCCAGCAGACGGGTTCTAAATCTGAAATTAATTTATATGGCAGTATTCCTGCAGTGAAATTCTTGGTCAGGTGTACATTTAGGGATTCTAGTTTCTGGGGTTGGTTTTTAGGCTTTTTAAAATTTTACATAGATGTCCAAAAATTGGGAGGGTTTCCAGGTTCTCTTCGTAAACAGTAGTCTCTTTGTAAATGTTTCCTGCCATGCTTTAACATAGTACTGTTTCAAACAGCACTGTATTAAAGTGTATGGGAACCTTTTGTGTGCAGTAGCAGAGCCTACACGGACCACTTAATGTGCTTAAATTAGTGTGTTTTAGAAATCACACCCAGGAGTCTTTATTACTGCGTGGACAAGCTTTTACGTACAAATAGTAATTTCTGGTGGTTTTCTAGTGTTTATTGGATAAAGACCTGGGTTTTTTTGTTTGTTTGTTTGTTTTTGGTATAGTGGGTATTTCTTGTGAAAACTTAGAATCAGACTTATATACATAGTATGGTATAATCTGTATAGCCAATTAACTGCCAGTTCCATTTTATACAGGACTTGTTTGACTTAAGTACAGGCAGTCCCCGACTTACGCGGATCCGACTTATGTCGGATCCGCACTTACGAACGGGGCTTTCTCGCCCCGGAGGTCGAGGTGGCGGATTGCTGCCTGTGAGCTCCGGGGCGAGAGAGCCCCGTTCGTAAGCTGCTCCCAGTGCCCCTGGTCTGCTGGAGACGGTCTCCAGCAGACCAGGGGCACCGGGACTGAAGCCGCAGTGGACCCTGGGGCAGAGCAGCTGGGGCGCTGCCGATTGGTCCTGCAGCGCCGCTCTGGGCACTACTGGACCAACCCGGCAGCACCCCAGCTGCTCTGCCCCAGGTCCTGATTCAGCCGCTGCTGGTCAGTTTCAGCAGTGGCTGAATCAGGACGCCTGAGGCAGAGCAGCTGGGGTGCTGCTGGGTTGCTCCAGTAGCGCCGAGGAGCGGTGCTACTGGAACAACCCAGCAGCACCCCAGCTGCTCTGCCCCAGGCGTCCCCAAGTCAGCCGCTGCTGAAACTGACCAGCGCTGACTACAGGAAGCCCGAGGCAGAGTTGCTCTGCCCCAGGCTTCCTGGAATCAGCCGCTGATCAGTTTCAGCAGCAGCTGACTTGGGGACGCTTAGGGTTCTTAAGTTGAATCTGTATGTAAGTCAGAACTGGCGGTCAGTTTCAGCAGCGGCTGAATCTGGACGCCAGTTCCGACTTACATACAGATTCAACTTAAGAACAAACCTACAGTCCCTATCTTGTACGTAACCCGGGGATTGCCTGTACATCTAGATTGGTTGAAGCATTTAAACATGTGGATTATTATAGTTAAGACTGATACTTGGATTAAGGATTGAGTTGTCAACTGCACTGAAGTGTCATGCAGCTGTGGGGATGAGAGGTAAAGAAGACAGCAAGCTACTTCTCCCCATTCCCCAACCTTTGGGCTAAATTGGCTCAGAGGACCCTAGGAACAGGTTTTCACCTTTTACTAAAACTTCCCTAATCACATGTCCTTGAAATAAGAAATATTATGCAGCTATGGAACACAAAATGGATAATACAAGCCTGTGTAGTACTGCTAGATGTATTATGAAACTTATACTAGTATCATTCACCATACAGAATCAGGACTTACTGGAGAAATGCTGTTCTGGTTTTTTTGTTTGTTTGTTTGTTTGTTTTGGTTTTTTGTTTTTGTTTTTTAAGGTAGAATCTGTGAGTAAGAAGGAGAAAGCCAAACAGAGACCTCTGGCACTGAACACGGTGGAAATGTTAAAAGTTGCCAGTTCTGCTTTGGGTATGTAAATAATGTGGAGATATCAACATTTCAGTTTTCAAACTGTTCTCAACAGAAAATGTGTTGCATTCTGACGCATCTCATGAAACAAATGAAGGCTGTTTATCATTGCAGGCAAGTTATTACTGGCTACACTGTAAAATATAATTGTGCTAGCAAAGCAGAGAATTTGTCAGAAGTGAAGTGTCCAGTATAGTAATAGATTCTGATCATGAAATACTTTTGTAGAAAATACACACGCCTTAAGACTGCATTTAAGACCTGTCAGTGGGAAACCTTTGTGGCGACAGAGATTAAATCTTCTACATAGCTCCATGACTTTTTTTTTCCCCCAGGAATGGGTCCACAACATGCTATGCAAATAGCAGAACGACTTTATACTCAGGGTTATATTAGCTACCCTCGAACAGAAACAACCCACTATCCAGAAAACTTTGACTTGAAAGCATCTTTGAGACAACAGACTAATAATCCTTACTGGGCAGAAACAGTAAGTATATGAAGCAAAATTTAAAATGCTTTATAAGTTCTTTCTTGGCCGGTGTTCTAGAAAAAACAGTATCAAGAAATCCATGCTCTCAAATACCAGAAACATCTCTTAAGATCTGTTTGTATATTGATCTCCATAGTCAATATACAATTTTCTAACTATTCATTTTCTGTGGTTTGTGTTATGGATTTGATCTGAAAAGAAAAGCATATTAATCTGTAGAGAGATTTGATGTGGTGTTAATTTTTTTTGCTTTCTCTTTTTCATTTTGTGTAGGTAAAGGCATTGCTGTCAGAAGGAATTAATCGTCCAAGGAAAGGCCATGATGCAGGGGACCATCCTCCAATTACTCCAATGAGAGCTGCAACAGAAGCAGAACTAGGTATACCCAACTCTCGTCTTAAAAAATCTGCTGTATGCAAGAGGATTGGGTACCTGAGGGGTGTGTTAGAGCCCGTTTGGAAACCCCAACTGGTATTTTCATAAAAAACTGAGTTACTAACTGTTACTGGTGTAACCAATAAAATAAGCAAAAGCACCAGAACTCCTGAAAAGTTGAAGTAGAAGTATAAGGAACACTAGATTAATGTACAGAAAACTACATTACATTAATGTTGAAAATTGACTTAACCTTCTTGGCATTATGAGTTTCAGAGATAAAGATGAAATACAATTCTTGTGCCTGTGTATTATAATACATTGATTGCCCACTGATCTTAAAGGTATGCTGTAGAACCAAAGCTCAACAAAAGGAGTTTAGAATAGAATGTGGTGTTGAAGTTTGAATTTATTTTCTTTGGGACTGTAAGTGAATTATTTAGTAAAGTAACTGACATTTTTGCATTTTCTATCATTTGTCTTTTTTATTTAAATTAATATTTGCCTTCCTGTACACTCTGATCTCTCAGTTGTACTCATAACAAAATTAGCCCACAAGATAGCACAACTAACATTCTTTACTCGAGAGTTTTGACAACAGTTTTGCACAAGTTTCCCTTTGCTTGACCTATGCTTAATTTATTCCAGTGCTACTAATCTTTCTCTGTCATGAGAACAAAAGTTACTTATAATTTAAATAAATGAAAGGTACTATTGTGCAGAATTAGGGACTTCAAGAAAGACATTAAAGGGAAATAAGTTAATTTTTTAGATTAGTTTTCTATAACTCTGCAAGAAAAACTGTTTTTAACAAGTATTCTGTTGGGCAACCTGTGCTGATTTTATATGGGTAACAAGGTGTTGTGTATCTTCAGGTGGCGATGGATGGCGTTTATATGAATATATCACTAGACATTTCATTGCCACTGTTTGTGCTGATTGCAAATATCTCCAAACCACCATTTCTTTTATTATTGGTCCTGAACATTTTACCTGTGTAGGAAAGATGATTATTTCACCAGGTAAGGAAAACATGGGAACAGCTGTTCGGCTAATTATGACCTTTTCCCTCCGCCTTCAAATAAAAAGTTGAGGAATTGAATTAGAAGCCAGAGTTGTGATGAGGAGGAGGAGGAGGAACTTATGCCTTTGGAGCCATAGTAAAATTTCAGAATTCCTCCAGGACTGATAGTTTAAAAAAAAACAACCAACTTTTGCTTTCATCCCCACACTTGGATTTCTCAGTATGACCCATTTTAAAATTTCTGTCCTTGTGCTCACAATATGCTAAGAAGCATTGCCCCTGCATGCAGGAGGATACACAATCTGTTTTAGATTGCTTGCTTCTTAGTCTGTTTTTATTTGCTAGGCATTAGCATTCCAGAATCAGCCCACAGTGATTGGTGTTGGGTTGTTGGGGAACTCCTTTGAGGTTCAATGTATTATAGTTTTAATGCTCCCAGCTTCGTTTTAAGGAATAAGAGTCTGGCATCCATGATTTTTGTGGCAGTGCAAACTGTCATTGGCAGCCTCTCAGCTTTGACTTTGTGATAAAACTCCAGTTAGAATTAGGAAGTATCTTGCCTAATGAAAGTTGTTGAACTGTTTAGTTTCCATTTGTTTTTATTTACAGGATTCACCGAAATTATGCCCTGGCAAAGCATCCCATTAGAAGAAAACCTCCCCAAATGTGAGAAGGGAGATGTTTTCCCACTCAGTGAAGTAAAACTGCTAGAGAAACAAACCAATCCTCCTGATTACCTGACTGAAGCAGAACTCATCACTTTGATGGAAAAACATGGCATTGGTAGGAACTAGTCTCCCTTACATGATGATGTAGTACTCCTTTCAGAGGGCAAGGTGTTGCTCTAGTTCAGGAATGGGCTTTTAGTATCTGTGTTTGATGGCTCATGCTTCCTCTCAAATCACGCAGCCTTTGGCATCTTTTAGGTAGCCTTCAAGAATCTGACCATACATTTTTCCCTCCTTTTCTCCCATTCTTCTCATTTTCTATTCACTATTGTGACCAAGCAGCACCAAAGAGTATTCTTTGCATAAGCTGTTTGTGTTACTCCTCAGTCAGCAAGAGATTCTATTTGCTCTCTCCCTCCAGGGATTAACTTCTTACCTTTCTGTAGCATGCTTTGTTCATGTGGGATCTGGTATCTTAATATAGCTTATACATTTCAGCATTATATTTATTTAACTTAATTTGTTTCCTAAGTACAGTGACCTGCATAACTCCAGTCCTGCTGCATACCTCCCCTTATTCTAGTGGAGTTTGTCATATATATATTGGCCGACAACATCTGATATGAGGAAGCTGCTGCCATAGTAGTGGTCTCCCTGGAAGCAGTAAAACAGTTAATATGTATTGTGGAATTCTTGTAACTAAAAAGCCATTCCTGCACATTTGAAAAGAATATGACTTGTTGAGCAAGGAGAGAAGTAGCTGAGAAATGGAGAATGATGTAGAAAAATGGGGAGAACTGGATGTTAGCCTATACCATGTGAAAGAGCTAATGTCTGACTTATAAACCAAGGAAGGGGAAGAAAGACAATTATAAAGTTATAATTTAGAATTAATTAATTGTGTGACAGGAACTGATGCAAGTATCCCAGTACACATTAACAACATCTGCCAGCGGAACTACGTCACAGTGGAAAATGGTCGCAGATTAAAACCTACAAACCTTGGCATTGTTCTGGTTCATGGTTACTACAAAATAGGTCAGTTACTGATACTTTATCTTCTGTTATTGTCTTTTCAATTAACTATGTTCCTGGACAGTTCTGGACACCAAGGTATTTTAATTATCATTCACTACCTCAAACTGCAGAACTCATTCTTGTTGTGGAAGTATAGGATTTAGGCTGTGCACAGTTTGTACACCACCACATGTTCACCTCAGTGATATCTGGAGAAAGTCACTTTTCCACTTGGGAGAGAGGAAAAGCATGTCTGAATCTCTAAAGATAGGAGTGTTCATAGAGAAGAAACCAGATAGTGGACCTTGAAAGGCTATTGCCAACTTACATATCACATTTGTCTGAAAATAATGTACTTGTAACATTATTTAAAACTAAAAAATACTTTTTTCAATTGCTTTTTTGTTCATTTGATAGTTTCACTGTCCCTGCTCCATCTTCCCTGCTTGTATTCTTGGTCAATCTCCTTGTTTAATTGCTGCTCTCCGTTCTCTCTCTGGTTTTCTATTAGATGCAGAGCTGGTGCTTCCTACAATCCGCAGTGCAGTAGAGAAGCAACTCAACTTGATAGCTCAAGGCAAAGCCAATTATCATCAGGTTCTGGAGCACACCCTTGATATCTTCAAAAGGAAGTTTCATTATTTTGTTGATTCTATTGCAGGTAAGGCTCCTTTACACCTGAAGTTCTTCAACTCTGGCTACTTGTTGGTTAGGAGTTGAGAAAATCCATTATTCTTTAGGAGACTTTCTAGGGACTAGGCCTGTCTTTGGTACACAATGACCTTGAATGAGTAGCTGTAACAGGAGGCTCACCTAGGTGAGTGGCTTTGAGTGTCAGGATGCAGTATCACAATCTTTTTCCTTCCCTCATGCCCTGCAAGCCAACATGGTATGGCCCTTCCGTGGTTTGGACAGTCTCTGTCCTTGCCTAGGTCTTAAGCCCCAGAACTGGGCTCTTCAGATTCATCCCTTTATCAGGTTCTCTGAAGTATATGCTGTACCCTTCTTGGGATTTATGCCATGTTACCCGTGGCCATTTAGGAACCCAGAGCCACCCACTACCTTGGGTTCCAATGCAGGGACCCTATAAACAGTAACCCAGTACTTCTCAGTTCTATTAGTTGTTCTCTCCTAGACTCGGTACCTTCACCTTTCTCTCAGATTAAGGTTCTTACATCCTCTTTCTCCCTGCAAAACCAGCTATTCAGAAGGCAGCCAGAAATGAACTGTAGCCATCTCTCACATTCAGAGAGAGGCAACTTGCATTGTCCCTCTGGTCCTACTTCTAGTAGGAACTGAACAGCTGATGCCAAATATCTCCTTTTATCTGGGCCAGCACAGTCCTGATTGGCTGTTATTAGCCCATCAGGCCCTTTAAAAGCCAGGTATGTGGTTTTCAAAATGGCCATTTTGGAGAAGCCTCTATTGGCAAAATTGAAGGATACTCTTCACTGCTCTTTTCCTCTTAGTAAACTTGCTTCTTAGGTCAAGGTGTAGTAGGACTATGGGGACCCCTGCTGGCAGCTGCTAAGGCTGAATACATCGCATCACAGCAGCACACATGCAGTCAAACTTGAAATCTGTCAAGCAAAACACTATAACTGTCTAAAATACGTAGGTACAGTGTCTTTTGCGTTCTCATTATAGCTCTTTTAGTATACTTTTTAGTACATAAACTTGTGCAGAGTGTACAAATAAATAAGTTCTCTTCTGGGACAACAGAGTGCTTTCTCAGACTTTGTGCAGAGAGACAGGCAACTTACACTATGAAAAAAGTCACAGTAGGATTCAAAACCCGTGCAATTTCTTTTCTGCAGGTATGGATGAATTGATGGAAGTGTCTTTTTCACCATTAGCTGCCACAGGCAAACCTCTTTCTCGCTGTGGCAAATGCCATCGTTTTATGAAATACATCCAGGTAAAGTAATCTAGAGTTTGTTTGTACTTCAAAAGTTATTTGCAACAATCAGTGGTTAAAAATATCTTTTGCCTTAATACTTCGGATTTATCTGTATCATGTCTCAAATGCATCTCTGTAAAATATATTTAAGCTTATCAGAAGGCCCAAAGAGATTCTCTCATGGAGTAGCCTAGGTGGTAATACTAGAGATTTGAACCTTATAAGCTACAGCTCTGATTCACTGTATATTTGAAAATTCGTATTCTGTTTCCAGGCCAAGCCAAGCCGTCTGCACTGTTCTCACTGTGATGAAACATACAGCCTTCCCCAGAATGGTACCATCAAACTTTACAAAGAGCTGCGTTGCCCCTTGGATGATTTTGAACTGGTACTGTGGTCTTCTGGATCAAGAGGAAAGAGTTATCCTCTGTGTCCATACTGTTATAACCATCCACCATTCAGGGATATGAAAAAAGGTAGAAATTTCATTGGCATCTAAAATAATCAGCCACACTGCAACACTTTTAAAATCAGTTATTTATTTGGTGTTTTATGGTGTACTTTTAATAGATTCCCAGTCAATGCAAAAGTTGATATGCTGCTCTGTTCAATGAAATAATTTCAAAACCAAATCTTAAGTGTCTATAACTGTTGCCCCCTGGATGCTCCATATCTAATATACAGAATTCAGAACTGAAAAAGTGCTTTTTTCCAACCAAGTTTCTAAAAGTCTGTAACTTTTTAAAAACAGCAAGTAGTCAAGGACATCTTAAGAAGTTGGGTTTTGCCCACAAAAGATTGTGATACGAGTTTCTAAAAACAAGTTGTGATTCTCTCTGCCCCATAGTCAACACTCACAAAGTTTCTGCATTTAGATCTTAATTTGGTTAAAATAATGCATGAAGAATAGTAGGAAACTAATTTGTTCTTCTACAGCTTTATTGGCTCTTCTGTACTAAAAGTTTTTAAAAATTCTGTTTTTAAAAATTGTTCATCGGCAAAATAATTGTTTATGACTTACAGTTACACGGGAACTGAGTAAAAGGGTGCTTTTAATTACCGTAGTCATATTTCTGGCTGTTCCTACACTTAAGAATCTAACAGGATTTCCTTGATAAATCCCTGACTATAGGAATTTAGTCTTGATATTAAAATTATTTTTTTGAAATTTGCTGTGAATTTCTTTTAGTCTGAGAGAAGATAGTTGCTAGAGCTGGTGAGCAATAAGTTTAAAGCAAGGGGAAATGGGCAACTAACTAATTTTAAAATTATATTTATTCACTAACTTTTAAATTTTGGTCATTATTAACTTACCTCTAATTTTTAAATGTTATTTTTGCCCAATTTACTTAGAAAAAATTCACCAAGTTTGTCAGCAAAATATTTGCCAAAACACCACAACATGAACAATTTATTTGAAAACCATTGTGATATTATTTCAGTCAAGTTATCTGACCATTTTTATTAAACATAGAGCCTTTTCCTAAATTCCCATAATGTGGAGTGGATGTTTGTTAATATGAAAACCCTTGTACTGTCATTTGCAGTAATATATGTTAGGGATGTTGGATACTGATTCATTTAATAATCATGTAACCGCATCAAATCTTAGCAATTACACGATTATTCAGTAGTCCCTAGGGTGGGGGAGGGACTAGCAGAGCCTGTGTCTCCTGGCCTCATTCTTGGGGAGCCCCCTGCCATTCCACACTGCTACCTCTGCATCAGCGGCAGCAGTGATACAGGAATAGTAGGAAATAGTAGCCCATGGACAGAGGCTGCTCCAGCAACCCATGGAGCAGCCTCTATCCACAGCAAACTGAGGCCTAGGCTTATCGGGTAATTGTGTAGTTGACTACCCATTGACATCCCTAATGCATGTATTATTTTTCAGTTTATAAAATGGGCACCATGAACGTTCAATGGACAATTATAGCTGCTTTTATAAATAAAAATAAATTAGCTGCCCCCTGAACAAGCAGGATATCTTCAGAGTGCACCATGTGTGCAGTGTATCTTATTGAGCGATCTGGTGAGGATAACTTTGAAACTGATATATGAAGTTTCATTGATCTGATTGTGGCAAATGAGCTGCTGTGTAATAATTTTATTATTTTTGTGTGTGACATGATCAGTGAGATTAAACCCAATACAGCTTTGCAGTGATATCAGGCCATCCTGTAGGAATGTTTTGGCCTAGCTTAATATGAGGCTATTGTGAAAGCAGGCAAAAAGGAAACAGAATGGCTCTAGCTAAAAAGATCCTCTAGGAAGGGCGGGAGGAGTTGTCGATGTCCCTGGAGAACGCAGACTGACACAGACAAGTCTTGCTGGATTGTTTGAAATGACTTGGGCCTTCCCTGGCTTCAAAGAAATGGTAAATTTAAGGGAAAGACAGGTATGTGTATAGATTTGGTCAGTATCTTAAGATCTTTTTCTCTAAAATATTTTGGTTCTAAATAAACAATACTTTACTTTTAAGCAGGCTTTCTGGGCATGAGCTAGGTGTAGCTCCTGGAGGGAAGGGGACTGTAGGCACTGAACCTAAGTCAGTCTTGCAGAGGTATTCATGACTGGTACTGAAGGGACTGCAACCCACGGATTGGTCTGAGTGCGGGAATCGTGTAATTTAACATGGGCAAAGTGGCATCTTTAAAGCCTGATGATCGGAAAGAGGAATGAATTTGATGAGAGACAGGAAGGAGTCAGATGTGCATTTATCCTGGGAACTCAAGAGACTGACTTGCAGCTAAAACACTATTTTTTCATTATCCTGAATCTTGTTCATGATGATAAAGAGCTTAGAGGCCTTGATTGTGGACAGGAGCTCCATGTTATGAAACTCCCTCTTCCCCCCAAAAAAGATGGTTCTCTGCTCCAAAGAGCTTACAATCCCTGTATGAGACAACAGGTGGAAATAATAAATCTGTTTTCAGTGAGGCATAGTGTATTTTCAATATAAGCTTTTCCATTATACAGTGACAATGAGAACTCTGTCAGTGCAGAGCAAAAGTTTTCTGTGTCCCACTTCACTTCTGCCTTAGCTATGACAACTATAAGTTCCACTATTCACTTTCTTGGAGCAGATCCCCAGCAAACACCCCAATAGTAATGGATTGATTGGAAAAGGGTCTCACCTCCATAAGTCTTGGACCCAGTTTATATCATTGGATTTTTTTTTTAAAGATGGGGGTGGATCTGTTACTCTAGAACCACTAAATTTTCCTTCTTTCCACATGCAATCTTCTGAGCCAAGAGGATTGAATTTAGCCTGAAATTCCATCTTTAATCTTAGGTATTGTGCTTAGAATTGTTTGTGTAAATAGAAACAATGAAGGAATCCTGTGGCACCTAAAAGACTAACAGATTTCTTTTGGCATAAGCTTTTGTGGGCAACGACCTACTTTTGGGTTTAAGTCTGGATAGTATTTTCTGCAAAATGTAAAAATAGAACACAGGAAGTTTCTGATGTGGTTTTACTTCTTTCCCTAGGAATGGGCTGTAATGAGTGCACCCACCCAACGTGCCAGCACTCACTTAGCATGCTTGGAATCGGGCAGTGTGTCGAATGTGAGAACGGGGTTCTGGTGCTAGACCCAACATCAGGTCCTAAGTGGAAGATGGCCTGCAACAAATGCAATGTGATTGTGCACTTCTTTGAGAATGCTCACAAAGTGCGAGTGTCGCCAGAGACCTGCGAGTCATGTGATGCAGCCCTTGTGGATGTGGATTTTAATAAAGCTAAGTCTCCCCTCCCTGGTGACGAGACACAGCACTCAGGCTGTGTGTTCTGTGACCCTGTGTTCCAGGACCTGGTGGAGCTTAAGCATGCAGCCATGAGGCACCCTATGCACCGTGGAGGACAGGGAAAAAGGCAGGGTCGAGGAAGAGGAAAGGGCAGAAGACCTGGAGGGAGACCCAACCCCAAAAAACCCAAGGACAAAATGGCAGCGCTAGCTGCATACTTTGTATAATGCTCACATAACACCAATTACAAGATTTAATTTGTATAAAATTTGTTTTCTTCTCAGTACATTTTTAAAATACCACTCATCATTAAAACTTTTCCTTAAAGTAAAAACGCTTGGATCGTGTACAAAATTGTTATTTGCATAAATGCAAATACTAAAAAATCCCCCTGGGACCTTGACCAACTACATGTTTATAACTCCTTTAAGATTTTAACTGAAGTTAATTTATTTGGGCACAGAACATGGAGGGGAAGAAGGACATTTCAGGAAATTTACCTACAAGAATTATCTGTACATGGCAGACATAGAGACTTAACTCTCCCTATGTATCATTCTTGAGTAGCTTTTGTCAGAGGTGCAAGAATGGATTAACATCAGTGTCCCATTATTTTAACCTTAAGGTGAGTCTTTGAAAATGAGCTTCATTTGTATCTTTTAATGATGAGCCCTCAAAAATGGGGAATAATGGTGGTCTGTTAAATTGCCAAATCAGAACCTGCAATAGGAAAGGAGCAGCACTGATCACTTCAAATCTATAATTACATACTGTATGAGGAAGAAGTTGCCCACAGATTTATAAGAAGGTATGAAAATGAGGGTATGGCAGAGAGCATTATCAAATCATAGAAATAGAGCTAGGAGGGACCCTGAGTCATTTCATCCATCTCCTCCTATACTGGGGTAGGTTTAAATATACCTTAACCATCCCTGAGTGGTGTTTATCTAACATTCTTAAAAGTCCTTAATGGGGATTCCACTAGGGATGTTAAATATCAGTTAATTGAATAGTCAGTTAACCCAATTAATGTATTGTTTAGTTGACTATTCTATAGTCCCCAGGGATGAGGCTGGCAGCCAGTGCACTCCACCTCCACCCCCGAGGAAACCCTTGTCACTCCGTGCTGCTGCCTTTGTATCAAGAGGCAGCAGCATATGGGGTGCCAGGCGGAGCTGGTCCATGCAGGGAGCCAATTTAAAAATCAGTTCCACTTGTACTGCTCTACTGCATGGGGTGGTAGCAGCTGCCTCCTAATATGTTTTAAATGCAAACTCGAAGCAGGAATAGGTCCTGGACCTGGTGCAAGCCAGGACTGAGTCAGGTTGCTGGCTACGCTGCTAAAAAATTTACTGGCAAAGAGCAAGGGAGAATATCTGTGTAGTCTATAGCATTAACCTATAAGCTTTTCCTTATCAGTTAATTGATTACACTATTACATCCCTAAATTCCACTACCTCCCAAGTAACCTGTTCCAATGCATAAAATGTAGTGCCCAAAACTGGACACAGTATTCCAGCTGAGCCCTCACCAGTGCTGAGTAAAGTGAAACAATTACCTCTGTTTCTTACAAATGACAGTCCTGTTAATATTCTGAGCCCCTGTTCTTGCCTCTTTTACGTTGGTCTTGTAGCATGAAAGGGAGGAGCAAATACAAAGGAGCGTTCCCAAAGGGGAAAGAAATGTAATGGGCATATGAATCCCCCAGTTTATGGCAGGCCTAGATGCATCACAGGCGGAGGCTGTTCTGGCCCTTCTGTGGTTTGCGGTGGGTGGGGGGCACTTCAGTTTAGCCCACTGTTATTTTTAGCCAGTTAATCAATTAACTGGGATTTTACATCCCTATTGTGCACGTGGGAAGGAATGGTAAGAGTATTCTGGGCTCTACATTCTGGATTGCAGACCGGCTCATACCTAGCCAAGTAAAGCTGCTGTAAATTAGAGCAGGCCATAGGAGCTGAACTTACCTTCTGAAAGGCATACCATACAACCTGACACTCATCATACATCAAGTGCCATCACTGGTTTCTCAGATTTTTTTTTTTTAACTGTTGATCTGATGAACACTAAAGTCTTGTTTTATCACTAGTTAACTGAGTTCAAAACAGGATGCTATCATACTTTTATATGTAACAGATGCAGAAGTGACAGGTGTCAGATAAATCTCTATAAACATTTATTCATAAATATATTGGTGAGGTTTATACCACAGCTCAGAAATGAAGGTGTTTTCTCTTGTATCCTTTAAAGCAGAATTGTCACATTATTTGCTGTCAATAAAAATATGGTAAACCACTGCCAATACCACTGGAGTACCATGTTGTGTATATGCATTTTCTGAACCACTAAATTCAAAGAGACATGAGGTTATGTTCTTGAAACCTGCCTCTGGCATAAAGTATTTTGTTGTTCTATAAATACTGAATCTTTACTGAATAAGAATTTTAGAGCATTCACATGGGATAGCTTCTTTTCAGGTCTTAAAGTTCAGTTTGCAAGAGTTTTTTCTCAGGCCCATAAAAATTAAACATTTGTTGCTAGCCCTTGAGGGATCTTTCATTGACTCCATTCTATTTTAATCTTTTCTGCTTTTCTAAGCTTCTTCCTTGAGTGGCATTGTAGTTGGGCCAGAGTGAAAATATCTATCTGCTTTAATGGATTACACTGCAGTGTGCTAGTCTGGCAATTGGTGGTGACTTTGCTGTGAGATATATGTACAGTAAAACTCCATTAGTCCGGCATCTAATGCTCCGGGACTCCTGATGGTCCAGCACCATCAGGAACCCGGAAGTGCTGGGGCAGCTGGACAGGCTTCCCACATTCAGCTGCTGCTGAAACTGACCAGCAGCTGAATCGGGGAAGCCGGGAGCAGAGCAGCTGGGGTGCTGCCAAGTTGGTCCTGTAGCGCTGCCCCTCGGGGTTGCGGGACCAACCCGGCAGCACCCCAGCTGCTCTTGGGGATGCCTGGGGCAGAGCAGCTGGAGTGCTGCCGGGTTGGTCCCGCAGCCCCGAGGGGCAGCGCCACAGGACCAACCGGGCAGTACCCCAGCTGCTCTGTCCCAGGTTCCCCAAGAGCAGCTGGGGTGCTGCTGGGTTGGTGCCGTAGCGCTGCCCCTCGGCACTGCGGGACCAACCCGGCAGCACCCCAGCTGCTCTATTGCAGGCATCCCCGATTCAGCTGCTGCTGAAACTGACCAGCAGCAGCTGAATCAGGGACGCCTGGGGCAGAGCCGGACTATAGTATAGCTATGAGGGGTCTGGGGTGGCATCCCCTCCCACCCTACTCCAGACCCCTCATAGCCCCCCCTTCTGATAGTCCGGCATATCTGATAATCCGGCCCCACCTGGATCCTAAAGGTGCTGGATTATCGGAAGTTTACTGTACTATGAAGACACCCAAAGTGTGGGATTCATAAACCCTTGGCAATAAAACACTCATTGCTTTTGAACAATGCCTGAGAAAATTTTCCTTTCAAATTTCTGTCCAAATTGTTGAGGTAAAATGGAAGGTTCGAGAATGTGGCCAGCCCCAGAGAGGTGCAGAAACAGGCAGCCTTGTGTTGAATATCTTTTAACTTTTATTAAAATGCTTTTAACTATAACTTTCTATTTATCAGCTTTTTACATGCGTGGGCGCCAGATAATTATTAACAGTAACAATAAACAAACTGCAATACCATAGAGGAAAATGCCCTGGGGTTTCTCTAAGTCTAAGTAATTATCAATAATACCCCAGAGATTTTTATCAGTTATATTTACATTAATTTCACTCATGAGGTTTAACATCTATTTAAACTCCTAACTGTACTATTTAACAATTTCTAACTAACTTACTCTTAACACTATTATTTATCAAACCTTTAACTAACTTTACACAGCAATACTCACAATTATCAGACATACAAGAGACAACAGAGACAACAGCATATTCGTTATTCGTTACGCTCTGCAAAAGATTCGGTAGATTCAGTGAGCGGGAGGGGGTCCTCGGGTGATCAGCCCTCAGAACCTGGCTCATGTTCTGCCTTCCAAATGTTAGGGAACCCTCAACTGCATGCAGGAGGGGTAGCTGTTTTATAGAGAGAGCAAGAGCTTTC
Organism: Pelodiscus sinensis; assembly: GCF_052426305.1. NCBI lineage: Eukaryota > Metazoa > Chordata > Testudines > Trionychidae > Pelodiscus > Pelodiscus sinensis. The sequence continues at coordinate 14,425,675 of NC_143085.1, forward strand.
CCGCGCCTAGTTGTGATAGGCTTGACAGATTCAGTCTGCCTAGTGACAGGCTGAGGGGGAAGGGGAGGGGGTGAGATGGCCCTTGAGTGGCGCGAACTTTGTATGACCCTTACCTGCCTGGTGTCTTACTCCTGGTTTTTACTGATTTTAAGTCACATAGTGCAGGATTTTTGGTTTGAGGGGAAGGTAAACTTGGGCTAGGAAGGCTATGTGCACGAGGCCTGGCCAGAAAAGAGCCTCTTTTCACACAAATGTAGATAACCTTTCTCCTGCCTGTTTTTCTTAGGGCCTGACTGGGTTGCTACTTTGTAATTTGGTGAGTGGCCTTATTCCTTTCTGCTTTTAAAAATGTAGTAAGAGTAGATTGTTCAGGCCCCCAAGTGTAGCCGGGCAGCTGCCTGGAGTTCCAACCTGTGGGGGGCGCCTGATGGCAGCTATAAGGGGTGCCACTTGCCCGGTCATGCGGCGCCCCTTAGAGCTGCTATCAGGCACCGCGCACCGGTGGGCAAAGCCATGCATGCACCATGCACCTGGGGGCGGAGCTGCGCATGCGTTGTGCGCCCGCTGCCCAGGGCGCAGGAATGGCTCAAGCCGGCCCTGCTTTAGAAACACTTAATGCTGCAGCTCTGCTTTTGGTTCTATGAGCATATTGGCAGTGGCTGCTCCTGTATTGCTGCAGAATAGAAATGGCCCAGCAGAGGGCAGCAAAGAATAACTAAACTAGCCTTCGTGGGCCAGACCCACTTCCTCAGATCAAATAGTGGAAGAAAGTAGTCACAACCATATATACCAAAGGATACAATTAAAAACATGAACAAATATGAAAAGGACAAATCACATTGCAGAACAGAAGAGGGATGTGGGGGGGAGGGGGAGGAAGGAAGGTAAGTGTCTGTGAATTGATGATATTAAAGGTAGGGAGAGTGGGATGTTTGTGAGTTAATGGTATTACAGGTGATAATTGGGGAAACTGTCTTGGTAATACCATTAACTCACAAACATCCCACTCTCCCTACCTTTAATATCATCAATTCACAGACACTTACCTTCCTTCCTCCCCCCTCCCCCCCCCCCATCCCCCTTCTGTTCTGCAATGTGATTTGTCCTTTTCATATTTGTTCATTTTTTTAATTGTATCCTTTGGTATATATGGTTGTGACTACTTTCTTCCACTATTTGATCTGAGGAAGTGGGTCTGGCCCATGAAAGCTCATCATCTAATAAACCATCTTGTTAGTCTTTAAAGTGCTACATTGTCCTGCATTTTGCTTCAACTACCCCAGACTAACACGGCTACATTTCTATCACTAAACTAGCCTGTTTGCTGTGTTGCAGTACTGTTCCCAGGATATGAGACAACACAGATGTTGGAACTAAGGATTCAGGGAGGGAGTACTACTGGATCTCCTGATTTCAAGTGCTTTCCGTTGCATACAAGTTTTACAGTTTGGTTCAATGGCTCTCGGCACGCCCAGTATGAAAATTGTTCCAGCAGCTGTGGAGACATGATGGATGAAGCAATAGCTTATACTGGACCAGCCTCTGCTGGTGAAATGTACAAGGTTTCAAACTACACAGAGCTGTTCTTAAGGTCTGGGAAAGGAACCATGCCACCCAACACTTTGCTAATATTAGCTGTCCTCTTCTGAGTTGGGGAAGACACATCAAGCCATCACTGGCAATTGCCTCCCAGAAGAGGAGGTGACAAGAACAGTGAGGTGACTGAGGATTTTGAGTATAAATTTAAAACAGGATGAAGGGCATGTTCTAGGGTTTGATTAAAAAGCACAAGAAGGACAGAGAATTTCCAAATGGACAAGGGCCCTGGAGATGCATCTCTAATATTCAGGTGAGCTTTGGGTAGCTCATGCTTGTGGATCTTATTATGAAAATGTCAGCTCTATCAAGTTACAGAGGAACTGTAGCTTATAAACTTGATCTTTCAACTTTGCATTATTTTCTTAGGATAAAGCTCAAGGTGAGGATAACTTGCCTGTATTATTTAAAGCCTTTCTTTTAAAATGCTACTTTTATGTTTTGGAAAAGGAGGGATGCAGTGGGGAGGGGAACTGTGCCCAGAGTTAACTTGGCTCCTGTACAATGTACAAGACAACAATAATAAACAATGTAACATACACGGCTAAGCTACAATTTTATCTCTGTGGGAGGGGCACTAATGCACCCTGCAGTTACAGCTAGGGTAATACTTAGGCTTCTTAAGAGCATAGATGCTATATAAAGTGGACAAATGATGAAATGTAGTCTTGGGAGTAGTCAGAGTACCAGAATCTCGGAAACTAGGGATGGTAGATGATTTTATCTGAAGGGAGAAAAGACTTGATCTCTGAATGGGAAAGCAAGATACAATGCAGAAAACAAAAATATAATTGAATTGATGATGGACAAGGTAATGTTAAGGCTTATGAGCACTGAAGAGAGGACTAACTTATCCCAAGTTTGAGCTCACTCATGTAAATTGTTCACATATGGGAAAATGTGTAACATTACTCTTGGAGGGTAGTTCTAGTGTGCCCTATCACCTAGAGAGTATTAATTTGCTTGAAGTTGCCCACCAGAAAGCCTCTTTGATCTAAGAAGTAAATTCCAAACCCCTTTCTTTCCAAAATACTTGTAGGACTCTTAAATGAAATGAAAAGCAAATAATCGCTGCCATGTTTGAAAGATGCAAAAAATGTACATATACTAACACACATGAATATTGGTGTAGGAGGGTAAATCTTACTCAAAAGGATAGGTAGGAAAAGGGAGGACATGTGTTGCCTTATATATTAAAAATGTACACACTTGGACTGAGGTTGAGATGGACATAGGAGACAGACTTATTGAGAATCTCTGAGTTAAGATAAAAGGGGTAAAAAACAAGTATGATGTCATGCTAGGGGTTTAAGTTTAGAGATGATACCAAGCTCGGAGGGATTGCAAGTGCTTTGGAGGAGAGAGTCATAATTCAGAATGATCTGGACAAACTAGAAAAATAGTCTGAGGTAAACAGGATGAAGTTTAATAAGAATAAATGCAAAGTACTCCACTTAGGAAGGAACGATCAGTTTCACACAGAATGGGAAGTGACTGTCTAGGAAGGAGTAGTGCAGAAAGGGATCATGGGGTCATAGTTAAACATGAGTCAACAGTGTGGGTACGTCTAGACTACATGCCTCTGTCGCCAGAGGCATGTAGATTAGGCTACCAGACATAGTAAAATGAAGCGGCGATTTAAATACAGGCAGTCCCCGACTTATGCGGATCCGACTTATGTCGGATCCGCACTTACGAACGGGGCTTCTCTCGCCCCGGAGCTCATGGGCGGCGGGTCGCCGCCCGTGTCCTCCGGGGCGAGAAAAGCTTCTCCCGGTCTCCCTGGTCTGCTGGGGGGGGGGTCCAGCAAAATTGCTGGACCCCCCCAGCAGACCAGGGACATCCAAGCAAAGCCACCGCTTGGGCGGCTTTGCTCGTTTGCCCGGGAGCAAAGCCGCCCAGGCAGCGGGACTCCCTCCGCCTGTGCGGCTTTGCTCGGGTCTCCCTGGTCTGCTGGGGGGGACTCCCCCCAGCACCCCAGGGAGACAGGAGCAAAGCCGCACGGGCAGCGGGGTCCCTCCGCCTGTGCGGCTTTGCTCGGGTCTCCCTGGTCTGCTGGGGGGGGAAGGGGCACAGCTATTGCGCCCCCCCCCCAGCAGACCAGGCTTCTGTTGCGGGACGCCTCGGGTAGAGCAGCTGGGGTGCTGCCGTGTTGGTCCTGTGGGAACCTACCGGGCAGCACCCCAGCTGTTCTGTCCCAGGCTCCAGATTCAGCAGCTGTTGAAACTGATCGGGCTGATTCCAGGAAGCTGGGGGCAGAGCAACTCTGCCTCCGGCTTCCTGTAGTCAGCCCCTGGTCAGTTTCAGTGGCAGCAGCTGAATCTGGAGCCAGTTCCGACTTACATACAAATTCAACTTAAGAACAAACCTATAGTCCCTATCTTGAACGTAACCCGGGGACTGCCTGTAATCGCCGCTTCATTTAAATTTACATAGCTGCCGCGCTGAGCCGACAAACAGCTGATCAGCTGTTTGTTGGCTCAGCGCGATAGTCTGGACGCGTGGGTGGCGACATCAAAGGTATTTGTTGACCACCCAGGTAAACCTCATCCCAGGAGGCTTACCTGGGTGGTCGACAAATACCTTTGATGTCGACACCCGCGTGTCCAGACTACGGCGCTGAGCCGACAAACAGCTGATCAGCTGTTTGTTGGCTCAGCGCGGCAGCCATTTAAATTTAAATGAAGCGGCGATTATTTAAATCGCCGCTTCATTTTACTATGTCTGGTAGCCTAATCTACATGCCTCTGGCGACAGAGGCATGTAGTCTAGACGTACCCTGTGACACTGTTGCCAAAAAATCAAACACGATTCTGGGATGCATTAACAGAGGTGCTGTGAGCAAGACACGAGAAGTGAGTCTTCCACTCTACTCTGCACTGATCCAGTTCTGGGCACCACTTTTCAAGGAAGATGTGGAGAAACTGGAGAAGATCTAGATAAGAGCAACAAAAATAAATAAAGATCTAGAAAACATGACCTATGAGGGAAGGCTGAAAGAAATTGTGTCTGCTTAGTTTAGAAAACAGAAGACTGACGGGGGACATGATAGCAGTTTTCAAATATCCAAAAGAGTGTTAGAAGGAAGAAAGAAAAATTATTCTCTTTGACTTCTGATGATAGGAGAAGTAGTAATGGACTTAAATTGCAGCAAGGGAGGTTTAGGGTGGACATTAGGAAAAACTTCCTAACTGTCAGGGTGGTTAAACACTGGAATAAATTGCCTAGGGGTGCTGTGGAATCTCCATCATTGGAGATATTTAAGAGCAGGTTAGGTAGACATCTATCAAGGATGATCTAGATGGTGCTTAGTCCTTCTGTGAGGGCAGGGGACTGTACTTGATGACCTCTCTAGGTCTCTTCCAGTTCTAGTATTCTATGATTCTATATAGAAACAGAACTTGTTCTCTCAGCCTCTCACCTTCATGCTTGATCCAGAGTAACTAGAAATGGGGCCAAACTAGGACTTAAAATGCAAATTCTGTGCCTTCCCCTGCATTTTGGGAGATTGAATATGAAATCACTGGATTCAAACCTTATAACTTTGGGATTCGATCCAGATCTGTGAAAAGCCTTTTTCCAAATCCAGTTCAGCTTAGGCTCAAGATGACAGAAAATTGCCAAGAACCCATTTTCACTTTCTTGGGCCCAATACGTGAGAAGAACATGAGCTCAGTGCAGGTTCTGCCCATGTGGAATAGTTTGCAGGAATGTGGTATTAGTTGCTAATGGTCTTCTCTTTTCAGTTTGTGTTTAAAAGCTGAGGGGATAGGATTAGCATGAACTTGGCCTTGCTCACTAAAAACATAACTAGGGAGCAGAAAAGCCTTCCATGCTTAACTAATGGCTAATTTCAGGGCTCCATGCTGCATTGTGTTGAGAAGAGCCCTAAACTCCCATTAACAGGAGCTTCCAGAGCTCAGACTCTTGAACTGAGCTCTGAACCATATAATTTAAAGCCTGTATTAATAATTACAATTATTAATTATTACAATGGTATGTAGCTCCTTAAAATTTCAAAGTACTTTACAAACTCACTTGTGAGTTACCCACATGTAACCAGGCACAGGATTTTATCACAAAGACCCCTTACTACATGCAGCAATACTGAAGTCCCTGAGTTCTAGTTATTGCTGAACTTGCTTAATCTATAATTAGTTAGAAATGCTACCCCAGCAGAGTTCCATAATGGAGTCAACAGCTAGCATAATGGGCAGATAAACTATTAACAATGAGACTATTTTCTAAAGCTGGTCTACTAGGACACAATCCTTCATTTTTATTTTACTCTGGTGGAAAATGTGGCCCAATACTATTGTTCTAAATGGCGTGGGGGTGTTATCTGTAATTTAGCAGCTGCCATGTTCCAGCCCAGATGTGACTGTATTTTAGTGGTGGATGAAATAATTGCTATGTAGGCTTGACAAATTCTGGAAAACCCTACTCGACAGAAAAAAAAGGGACTCACCACCCTCCCCTCCCCAAAAAGTGTTTTTTTAATAGCATAAATTCCTAATAAGAATAAGAACAGTAATTACTAATAAGTTATTAATAAATATCTCATAAACCTCTACCTTTTCCCTCTGCTGCCACATCTCCTCCCCTTGCTCCATCATCTCCCTTGGTGCCTGCTGCCCCCCAACCCCTCACCCTCCTCTGCTGTCCTGACTCCTGCCCTTCTCACTGCCCTCAGCCCTCCTGGAACCTGTCCCCCTCTACCAGCCCTTCTCTCCCCCCCCCCCCCCCCGTGTCTACTCCTCCAGTAGCCCCACTCTGATCATGTGAGCTACCCCTCTTAATCCCTTCTCCTAACACCTCCTTTTACACACCTGCCCTGCCTCTCTCCACTGGTGCTGGTCCCTCCCCTGCAGGTGTCTGCCCTTCTGCTTCACCCCCTGAACCCTCTGGCACCTGCACCCTCCTGGTGCCTTCACTCACTGCCCCTGTCCCCTTTGCCCTCTTTTTCCCTGATGCCCACTCCCTCACCTCCCTCTGCCCCCGTCCCCTCATATCCCTGTGCCCTCACACATGACTTGCTCCATGCCTGCCTTCCTCATGCCCACCCCTTCTTTCAAGCCTTCTCCCAGCACCTTGCCCTCCCTCCTCTAGGCCCCAGTGCCCTTACTCTCTCCTCTCCCAGGATCACCCTGTCTCCCCTCCCACTGACACCTCCCCTCCTGCCTTTTACCTCATTGTCTGCACTTGGCCCTCTGGCATTTGTCTCTCCTGCACCCCTGTCCCTTGGTGCCTTCCCTTTTCTTCTTCTTTCTTCTCCTCCTGACCCCTGTCCCTCCCCTCCCCTCTACTCAGCACAAGCCCCTTCCCCATATTTTCCCTCTCCCCTCCCCACAATCCAGCCCAGCCCAGCCCAGCCCAGCCCCTTCCCCTTCCACAGGGACAGCTCTAGGTTTTTTGCTGCCCCAAGCAAAACATTTTTGGCCACCTCCTCCCCTTTTGTTGTTGTTGTCTTTTACACGTTTGCATTTTACAATGGGGCTTTTTTGTTTGTTTTCATTTTCGGCCCAGCATTTTAGCCCTATAAATAGCAAATAGCATTTTCATTTGTTTTTTTTTTCATAAAGGCAAAAGCGCTTCAAGTGAACTGCCCCTTTCATTCACTGCTGGGTCACAGCAGCCTTTTCCCTGCCCTGTACAGCCCCTCCCTATGGACAAGCACTCCATCACTCCCGACCCACAGGGGAAATAGGGTGCAGAGACAGCACAGAGCCAGAGGGGTGCAGAGAACGGGGAGGATACAGGAGAGGTGTGGGGAATGGGAGGCACAGAACCAGAGGGATGCAGGGCGTGGGGTGCGGTGGAGGCACGGGGAATGGGACGCGGGGAACGGCAGGGGAAGAGGGATCAGGGTCTAGGGGCAGTGCAGGGAATGGGCAGCACAGAGCTGGGGGCAGGGATTGGAGGGGAGCAGGGTGCAAGAGCGGCGCAGAGCCAGAGAGTCGCAGGGAAGAGGGAGAGCAGGGGATCCGGGGAGCAGGGGCGGCGAGGGGAATGGGCGGCGTGGAGATAAAGGGGCGCGGGGCAGGTGTACTGAGCCGGGTGGTCAGCCGAGAGCGATCTCTCACCGGCGAGGGGGTTGGGGCCATGGCAGGAGCCGCCGGGATGGGGCCTGGCTGCACTGCAGCCAGCTCCCAGGGCCACGCAGCCAGAGCCGAGCTGCCGCAACCCTTTAAAATCAGCGGGTCCAGATCACGCCAGCGTCCTGGCGTTCCGCGCTCTGACTTGTGCCCCGCCTCCTCGTGCTGGAGCTGCAAACAGGCAGCCCAGCGCTGAGAATCACTGCGCTTCCCCCTTCCTGGCGGCGCTCTGCTCCTCCACCCGGCTGGCGGATCGGATAGGGCCGCGCCACCCGTAGTGCGGGCTTTGGCCAGCCTGTCACAACCGCCCACCAGGCCAGTCCGCCCTTGCACTCACCAAGGGTACGTCTACACTACAACGTTAATTCGAACTAACTTAGTTCAAATTAGTTAATTCGAACTAAGCTAATTCGAACTAACGCGTCTAGAACTAAAAACTAGTTTGAATTAGCGTTTTGCTAATTCGAACTAGCAAGTCCACATTGAGTGGACCCTGAACAGGGCTTAAGGATGGCCGGAAGCAGTGCCAGCAGGGCATCAGAGGAGGACTTAGAGCGTGGAGCTGCTGTCTCAGGCTAGCCGAGGGCTGTGCTTAAAGGGTCCCAACCCCCACCCCGGACAGACAGTTCTCAGGGGTGCCCCGCTTGCAAAGCAGTCCTGGCTTGGATTGCCCGGAGTACCCACACTGGGCACATCACACCACTCGGCCATCAGCCCGGCTGCACTTGCCGCAGGCTGCCATCTGGGGAGAGGGGGCAATCGGGGGGCTGCAGGAGAGCTTCCACCCCGAGAAGCCCGCAGAGCCAGCCCAGTCCTCCCCATCGGGGGCTCGTGCCCCATTCCTCCCTCACCTCCTTCCACTTACTCTTCCCTAGCCCCTTTTCTTATTGATGTACAAAATAAAGATAACGTTTCTTCCAACATTGACTCTGTCTTTATTGAACAAAACTGAGGGAGACTGGGAAAAGGAAGTGGGAGAGGGGAAGAGAAAGGCTGGGAGAGGGGAGGGCAACTAACATGATCAGGGGTTGGGAACAGGTCCCAGATGAAGAGAGGCTACAGAGACTGGGACTGTTTAGCTTAGAAAAGAGGAGATGGAGCGGGGACAGGATAGAGGTCTCTAAAAGCAGGGGTTGGGTGGAGAGGGTGCATACAGAAAAGTTCTTCATTAGTTCCCATAAAGAAGGACTAGAGGACACCAAAGGAAAGGAATGGGTAGCAGTCTTCAAACTAGTAAGAGAAAGTTGTTCTTCACAAAGCAAATAGTTAACCTGCAGAACTCCTTGCTGCAGGAGGCTGTGAAGGCTACAACTAGAACAGAGTTTAAAGGGAAGTGAGATCAAGTCATGGAGGTTGAGTCCATGGAGTGGTATTAGCCAGGGGGGAGGAGTGGTGTCCCTGCCCAAAGTTTGTGGAAGTCTGGAGAGGGATGGCACGAGACAAATGGCTTGGTCACTGTCTTCGGTCCATCCCCTCCAGGGTCCCTAGGGTTGGCCGCTGTCAGCAGACAGGCTACTGGGCTAGATGGACCTTTGGTCTGACCCAGGATGGCCATTGTAAGCTCAGGGCTCAGGGTCGGGGGTCTCAGTGGACCCCCTTGATTTTCATGCACACCTGCTCCTGGGTGTCCAGGCTGGCAGCTCTCCTGCCCTAGATGGCCACTTTCCTGTGCCTAGTGCGGAGATCATGGACGAGGTCCACGATGTCCGCACTAGCCCAGGAAGGTGCCCGCCTCTTGCGGTCCAGGACAAGCTCCCGGGAGCCGCCAGCCTGGTCCTGGGAAGAGGGGGTGGGCTGGGGGACATCAGGTGGGTGGCTCTGTGCCGTGCCAGGTGCAGGGTCTGCTGGCTGGGTGCTGGCAGGCTTGCACCTGGCACGGGCACCGTAGCCAGCCCGTGCCCCTTTAAGGGGTCCGGGGCCGGGAGGGGGGCATAGAGTTTCCCTGGTGTTGGCCAGAGTGGCCACCAGCGAAACCTGGGGAGGGCTAGCCTCCCACTAGTTCGAATTAAGGGGCTACACACCCCTTAATTCGAACTAGTAAGTTCGAACTAGGCTTAATCCTCGTAAAATGAGGTTTTCCTAGTTCGAACTAAGCGCTCCGCTAGTTCGATTCAAATTCGAACTAGCGGAGTGCTAGTGTAGCGCCTATGAAAGTTAGTTCGAACTAACGTCCGTTAGTTCGAACTAACATTGTAGTGTAGACATACCCCAACTGATAAAATCTACTAGCTGTGGGTGAATGGGCGAGTGCATTTGTCGAGCCCTGATTATAAAGCCAGTTAGATTCCTATTGGATGATGGTTGCTATATAAATAGAACACTGAATTTGGTGGTCATCTTTACGAAACCGTACTACATTTTTTTTTAGTCATAGAATCCCTTTTAAGTATCTTTGAAATAATTGTTATGAATAAGGCCATGGGGAGAATTGCCCTTATTGCAGAAAAATCATAGCAATAAGAGCACAAATTAGGAATTCTTGTAAGTTAACAGTCATACGGAGCCAATTTATTTCCTTTCCTTATTCTCTCACTTTTCCAGTTGGGACTTTGCAAAACCCCAATCAGTATAAGCCAATAGAGCACAGGCTGTATTTGCTATAGCTAGTTTTGCTCTGATTTAGCTTCTTGTGGTTCTGCTTCAGCTAAATTTTAAATTACACTTATCAAGGCCATTTCTTCTGTTTTGTTGGAAGCTCCCCAATATGGCTGGCTTCACACTTTGCAAATTGTTGGTGTAAAGAAACTCACCTTTTCCATGACTAAGAACTGCTAGCTCTTGGGTACTGCACTTTCTATCCTGGCTTTCCAACAGCTGGCTTCTTGTTCCTTCATCCTTCAAAATACTAATTCTATTTATAAATGGCTTAGGTCACTTCATTATTTTGGACTACAGTTTAAAGCTACTATAATATTTGATTTACATAGTGGATTAACTAGTTATTGCATAGTTAGGGTGCATCTACACAGCAGCATTATTTCTGAAAAAAATCCATTATTCTGAAATAACTATGCAAGCATCCACACAGCTAGCTTGTTATTTCAAAATAATTTTGAAATAACGGGTGGTTTATTTCAGTATTTGTAAACATCATTCCACAAGGAATAATGTCTCTTCCAAAACAGCTATTTCAGAATAGCAGTAGTGTGGATGCTCCACTGCTGCTATTTCAAAATAGCTCCTCCTCTAGGCCATTCAAAGTAATTACTCCCCAGTGCTTCCTGGGGCTCTAAATTGAGGTGGTGCATCCACATTAGGGGAGCCTGCTTTGGACTAATGTCCAGGCTTCCCTGTCACGTAGACATGCTATTTCAAAATAAGCTATTTTGGAGTATTTCTTCCAGAATACTTTATTCCGAAATAATCATGCAGTGTAGACATAGCCTTAGAAAGTGATAAACATAGAATCTATGGAATCCACAAGTTCTGTTACCATCAGAGAGTATGAAGAAAAAGAAGGAAAACAAACTGCAATCTTAGACACCCATACACAAACCTCCTGTTACCTTCCAGGACACAAGAATCAAATCATTGCCTTTAAAAAGGTGATTTTATTAAGAAAATAAAGAGATGTACTTGATAAAGCATACTGCATTGCTAGGTGTTGCAGAGCAACTGAGAAAAGAACAGATTAACACAGAGAGAAAAATGGTATCTCTGGGTGCAGCTTAGATACAGTGAATGAGGAAGGCATATGAACTTAACACAGAGAAGTTTAAGTAAACATCAAAGAAAATAATCTGATTGCAACTAAATACACATTTTTCCTATCTACTTACGATCCATGCTTCAAGTTCTAGTCCATTTCCATGCTCAGTACTCTTTGTAAGCATGGTAGTTCTGCCTGGTTCTATTCATCTTGTTTCCCCAACTCCTAGCTTAAAAAATTCACACACAGAAAACAGCAGGCAGGTATATCTTTCCATTTAAATGTCAACACCCTCTGCCATTGGCTGTCCTGACTCCCTGGCAACTCCCCTAGCAATCTAAATGTAACTCTTTAGTCAGCAATGCTGGCCAGCACTCCTATCCATAACATGACTGTTGGATTTTAGTGTGTCTGATTTTGGAGTGGGAAGTGGTTGTGCTCTGGATACAGCACAACTTTCAAGGTGATTATGGCTAAGAGGCATGGGTGCCATTTATGGGGGACTAGATGGCAGTAGTCCCTCCTCCTGAGTTTGAATCCCTAGATATCATACTTGAGGTCTGCTTAAAGCTGAATGCCCTGGCTCCGAAGGCAGCTCTTAACTGCAATAGAGTTTGAGCTGCTTGCAGCTTTGCCTTTGGGGCAGGGAGTTTGTTGTTAAAAGAGGAAGGCGGGTGATTAAAAATAACAAAAGACTGGTATTACATTCAGGTAATTAAGGGACCTATTAGATCATCATGAAAACATTGCAAGATACTTAAAAGGTAGGGTTGGGAAAGAGTAGCAATGAGTGTTATGCTGCTGGGATTTGAATGTGGACCAGTATTGTTAAACTTTGAAATGTTCTTGAAAGAGGTAAATAGTGAGGTGGCAAAATTTGGAGATACTACAAAATTACTCAAAATAGTTAAGTCCAAACTGACTGCAAAGAGTTACAAAGGGATGTCACAAAACAGTGATTAGACAACACAAAGGCAGATGGAATTCACTGTTGAGAAATGCAAATTATTGCACATGGAAAAATATAATCCTAACTCTACACGTAAAATGATGGGATCTAAAATAGCTGTTACCAGTGAAGAAAGAGATCCTGGAATCATTGTGGATAGTTCCCTGAAAACATCTGTGCAGTGGCAGTCTAAAAACTACAGAATATTGGGAATCATTAGCAAAGGAGTAGATAAAACAGAAAATATCCTATTGCCTCTATATAAAGTCATTGTATGCCCACATCTTGAAAACTATATGCAGATTTGGTCACCCCATCTGAAAAAGACATATTGGATATATCTTAAATGTACAGAAAGGGTAACAGAAATGATTAGGGGCAAGGAACAGCTTCCATATAAGAAAAGATTAACAGGACTGGGACTTTTCATCTTGGAAAAGATATGACTGAAGGGTGGGGGGGATATGGTAGGGGTCTAGAAAATCATGAAGGGTGTGGAAAAATAGAACAAGGAAACATTACTCATTCCGTCACTGACATAACACATGAATTAAATTTATAGACAGCAGATTTAAAACAAATTATTTCTTCACGGTCAACCTGTAGAACTCTTTGCCAGGAGATGATGGAAAGGCCCAAACGTTAACGGGGCTCTTACAAGATCAAAATAAGTTCAAGGAGGATAGGTCCATCAATGCCTACTAGCCAGAATGGGCAAGAATTGTATCCCTAGCTTCTGTTTGCCAGAAGATGGGAATGGGCAACAGGGGATGAATCATTTGGGGTATGTCTACACTACCCCGCTAGTTCGAACTAGCGGGGTAATGTATGCATACCGCACTTGCTAATGAAGCCCGGGATTTGAATTTCCCGGGCTTCATTAGCATAAGCGGGGAGCCGCCATTTTTAAATCCCCGCTGCTTCGAACCCCGTGTAGTGCGGCTACATGGGGCTCGAACTAGGTAGTTCGGACTAGGGTCCTATTCCGAACTACCGTTACTCCTCGTGAAACGAGGTGTACCGGTAGTTCGGAATAGGCACCCTAGTCCGAACTACCTAGTTCGAGCCCCGTGTAGCCGCGCTACACGGGGTTCGAAGCAGCGGGGATTTAAAAATGGCGGCTCCCCGCTTATGCTAATGAAGCCCAGGAAATTCAAATCCCGGGCTTCATTAGCAAGTGCGGTATGCATACATTACCCTCCTAGTTCGAACTAGGAGGGTAGTGTAGACATACCCTTGATGATTGCCTCTTTTGTTGATGCCTTCTGAAGCACCTGGCATTGGCCACTGTTGGAAGACAGGATACTGAGCTAGATGGACCATTGGTCTGATCCAGTAAGGCCATTCTGATCTTATACAGAGCCCAAATGTATCTTTCCCCTAACTAGACCCCACTCCACCTTCAGAGTTGAGACAGAGTCCAGGAATCCTGTCTCTCTTACACTGGGTAGTTAGTAAGAAAGTAAGACTATATATTAAAATTTTAAGGCTAACCAGTGTCCCTTAAATGACTTGCCATAAGATGTCAGAACATGTTAACATTAGAGCTGAGTGGGTAGTTTTTCTTTCTCTTATATAGGAATTAGATACAAGGCTCCTGTCAGCTAATTGCTAAATTATCTGCCAAAAACCCTAGAATTTTCCAGTGCCTTAATAGCCCTAAGAAAAGGTGTGTGTGGCTATGTTTACACTAGTTATTTTTCAGAAAAAGGTATGCAAATTGTGAACCGCAATTTGCATACCATTTTCTGATCATTTTTTTGGAAGAGGCTTTTCCTACATTTGGCCCATCTACATGGGGCCAAACGTGGGGAAAACCTCCTCTTTCAGAAGAGCCCTTATTCCTCATAGAATGAGGAATACAGGGCTTCCGAAAGAGCACGCCCACTTTTTTGGAAACTGACCTGAAAAAGTGGATGTGTTCCCTGAACGCATACGTCCAGTATCCTGGAAAAACTCTGCAGTGTAGACATAGCCTGTGTGTGTCTGTGTGTATAAATGGAATTGGTCCTGCTCCCCTCACCCACTTGCTGCTTTGCTTGTCCTAACCATGCTCAGTAACACTGCTGAAGCCACTGTTGACTGTCTTCATCTGCCCCCTGCCCCATGCTCTGAGACTCTTCCCCTGGACTCTCTCAGAGCATGCACAGGTCAGCCCCCATCACCAAAATCTGAAATGGAGCTCCTGCTAAGAGGTAGATAAGTATAGTGTTCTGATTTTTGAAAAGTATAGCAGAAGTGTCTGTTCTCATTTTTAGAAGTTAGATGCCAAGAATCTGTAGGTGGTATTGATCCCTCTGTTAAATAGCACCCTAATACAGAGCAGTTTACTTGAAATGCACTAATCCATGGCAAATGTCATCTAAAAGCGAAGTTGTAAATTATAATCGAGATTTCACCTGCTGTAAACCAATAATTTGAATGCTCTGGATGGCTGAAATATTTGGCTTATTACAGATCGGATACAGGAACTTGGTATTCATGGCTCCATAGAGCATAGTCAATATTTCATTTTGCAAACTGTGTGGTATGCTATGCTATGTTCTTCTTGCAGCTCTGCTGTGCTCCTACGCAAGTTTTGCTTCTGCTTTTGTGAGTGCCTGTCACTCAGGCTTACTGGGGGGGGGTTTGTGTTGCTTTAAATGTAGTATTACGGAAGGCAGTTTTGCAAGCCGTTGCTTGTCCCAGAAAGTAAAACTATTACTAGCACCACCTCAAAGTGCATACTGGAGACTATTGTTAGCTATGAAGTCAGAAGATGCCTAAGGTGTGCATAGGTGACATGTTGCTGTACCTGGGGTTGAGAAGAAGAGAAGAAATAACAAGGACTAAGATTTTAAATTATAAAGAGAAAGAGATTTAGTCAATTAGGCTGCATATCAGTGTAGATTTTCTGAAATAACTGCTAGATTGTGCAATAGTCTACAGAGGAAGGAGCTGAAAGGCCCATCTGTTGGGGCACTGAAAATTAGGTTCTATTGGAGAGAAAATTAGAAGACTAAAGCAATAGATTACGTCCTGCATTTGCTAAAATATATTTTTTCTATCTCTAGACTGTATGGATCAAATAGTTTATATAGTAAACGAATAGTCATATTTCCTATCTAATAAAGTAGGCTAAGGGTTGAACTGCTGCAGCTGGGGGAAAGGGACAGCTTGCTGTCCTGAGCATGGAGCCACCTTGAAGAGCCTGAGCCCCAACCCCTTACCTACGTTGAGCCCTCCCCAACCCTGAGCATCCTTCTGCACTCCAACCCCCTCATTCCTGGCACACCCAAAGCCCAGGCCCCCAGCCCAGAGTCTGTACCGCCTCCCCCCCCAGAGGCATAGTGAAGAGGGGGCAGAGGGGAAGGCAGTTGTCCTCAGGTGCCACAGTAGGGGGCGCCGGGATGGGATGGGGGTGAAGCACACGCTGCTGTGGCCCATGTGACGCTTTTGAACAGAGACCCAGGAGGGCTAAGTGCTCCCGGCTCTCTACACACTGTGAGCTGAGGCAGTAGGGCTGGGCGGCAGCAGCAGCCACTTTAGAGGTTAGATTTCCTTACCTGGCCATTCTGTTCCTCCGGTGCCTGGCTCTGCGGGGGTAAGGGGGAGGATTTGATGGGAGGCTGCTCCTGGTGCTGCGGGGGGCCTGATTCAAGGGGAGGGATGAGTGCATTGGGATGGGAGGCCCTGGTTGGGGTGGCTGGCTCAGGGGGAGGGATAAGTACATTGGGATAGGGACAGCTGGGGGGGCCTGGCTCTGGGGGAGGAGTGAGTGCATTGGGATGGGGGGGCACTGCATTTGGATGGGAGGGCTACGCTGATTATTTTCAGGAATAACAGCATTGCGCAAGAGGGTTTTTCTTGCGCAAGAAGGGGCAGTGTAGGCAGCTCCTTCTGGCGCAAGAGCCTCTTCCACAAAAATGGCAGCTCATTAGGTATGCAAATGAGGCTCGGCGATATTCCACACATAGCCTCATTTGCATACTTCTGGCGCAACAACCCGCCAGTGTAGCCATAGCCCTGGAGAGGTAGTCTGCTCAAGGCAAAGTTGGCCTTGAATCTTGATATCTATGGCTTCAGTTGGATGGCTTGTGTGAAATTTGGAAGAGCAGGTCAGAGAGACCTCTCTTCTTTACTAAGGATAGAATCTCATGGCAGCCTGAAGGAAAAAGTCCTCATGGCAGACAAAAAGCCATGCTTGCAGGGTATCCTCAGCTACTTACTGCTTCAAGTGCCTTCAAGAAAGTGAGGGCAATTCTTGTGTTGTGTGTGAGTTTTATTTAAAAGTTTTTCGAAGTATTATTTTAACAGGTAAGTTAATCTCTTACATTCATAACTTTCATATAGTTATTCGCTGTGTGATAATGTGAAAAAAAATTAGGTTAACTATGTAAGTAAATAGGCAGTTAGGAAGCATTACAGTTGCTTACAATAAATTTGTTAGGTAGCTTGTTAGTCTTTAAAGTGCTACATAACTTTTTTTTCTTTTTGTTTTACCAAGATCAGACTAACATGGCTACCTCTCTATTGCAATAAATGTGATATGCTCACAATCTTTTTTACTTTGTATTCATTAAAGCAATGTGTTACTCATTTGCTGTAACAGTGGTTTTACATGCTTGAACGAAATATAGTGATGAAATTCATATTTAGGTTGTATAACTTTAATTTCTCTTACGTTTTATAAAACTTAATATATTTAAGAATTTTACATTTTTTATGAAAAAGACATGAACCTAATGAGAATGGGATATGAACAAATTAAAGAGAAAAAAATATTTACCAGAATGTAAACCACAAAACTTTATAATTTATATGTGTGTAGTTACTAAAATAAGTAATTCATTAAACAATAAATACCCTAAGTGGGGGATTATTTACAGTGGTGTAGTGAGGAGAAGTGGCCCCTGGGTGCCACACTACTGAAGTGCCAGTATATTCCCCTTACACTTCCCCTGTCCTCTCTGCTCACCTGCTCCTCCTCTACCCCCCCCCCCCCCTCCGCTGGAGCTACCCCTTCAGCTCTGCCAGAGGGTTAGTGCGTGTGGGACCCAGCCCCAAACTGGAGGGGGTTGGGTAAGATGTGGTACAAGCTCCTCCCTGGGTTGGGCTCAGCTGTGCGCCAGGTTTGGGGCCCCACTATTTGGTGGGGGGGGCACCAATTTTGCCTTCGCCCCCCCTCCCCCCCCCCCCCCCCCGGGCACGTAACACCCTCTGCCCCCCAGTCCCTCCTGCATCCCAGTCCCTAGCTCAGAGCCTATATCCTCTCCCAAACCCCTCACCTCAGCCAACACCCTTGTACCCCAAACCCCTGTCCCAGCTCTGAGCCTCTCAATCCCAGCACCCCCAGCTGGAGCCTTCAGATGTCTGCACCCCAACTTTCTGCTCCAGCCTGGAACCCCTTTCTACTCTCAGAAAACCCTTGGCTGAAGCAAAATGCAGGACAATGTAGCACTTGAAAGACTAACAAGATGGTTTATTAGGTGCTGAGCTTTCCTGGGCCAGACCCACTTCCTCAGATCATGAATTGCATGTACACACAGGCAGGGCCGGACCGAGCCAGTCCCGCCCTGGGCAGACAGGTTCATTGCGCCCCGGAGCTGGCGGCGGCAGGATGCACGTGCCCGGCTACCGCCGCTGGGCCCCGCGGCCAGGGGGGAAGGGCGACAGGGGTTCCCGGCCCGGCGAGCCAGCCCCCTGCGCGTGACCGCCCCTTCCCCGCGCAGCTCCCGCCTCCCGCACCTGGTCCCGCCCCGCAGGCGCTGGCTGCGCTCGCTCCGCTCTCCCCTGGCGGCGCGTGGCGCCCCCGCTCCAGGCCAGGCGCCGGCCGCGCCCTACCCAGCGCGGCCATGGCCTTGCCCGCGGCGGCCCGGGATGTCCTGGCCTCCCTCCCGCGGGACTTCCCGTCCCCCCTGGGCCCGGAGGATCCGCTGCCCTGGGCCGTGCGGGGCAGCGCCGCCCTCACCAGGGCGGAGGCGCCGGGCGAGCTGGCCGAGCTGGCCAGGAGCTTCCTGGGCGGCAGGTGAGAGCGGGCGGCCGGGGGGGGGCTGAGCCTGTCAGCCGGGGGGGGGCAGCCCGTCAGTCAGCGCTGGGGGGCAGTCGGAGTGGGGGGCCTGTGCCCGTCGCCTGGGAGGAAGCGATCTGAGAAGGGGGGGGGGGCTATGCCATCAGCCGTAGCTTGGGGGGGGAGCCAGAGTGGGGGCTGTGCTGTCAGCCGTAGTTGGGGTCAGCTGTAGCTGGGGGGGGCAGTATGGGGGGAGCTGTGCCTGTCAACCATAGCTGGGGGGCAGTCAGATTGGGGGGCTGTGCTGTCAGCTGTAGCTGGGGGAGGCAGTACAGAGGGGGCTGTGCTGTCAGCTGTAGCTGGGGGGGGCAGTATAGAGGGGAGTTATGCTGGAGGAAGCAGGAGAAGTGAAAAGAGGGGAGTGGTGCTTGTCATTTGGGGCTTGGGGACCAGAAGTGGCTGTGCCGATGAGCCAGGGCTGGGGGGAGAGGGAAGTGGTAGAGCTGGAGGAGGGTAGGTGAGGCTGTGCCAGCCTGCCAGGAAGGGTTTTGTGGGAACTAGAGGAGCTGTGCCTTTCAGCTGGCAATTGGGAGGCTGTGCCTGTTGGCCAGGGTTTGGGGGTAGGGATACAAGATCTGGAAAGGGGCGGTAAGGCTACGGAAATTGTGCCTGCCAGCCAGGAGGCGATTGGGAGGAAGAAGAAGGCCTCTGCTAGTCAGTTGTGGCTGACGGGACTATGCAGACTGGGAAGGGAATGGGAGTGAGTGTCCACTACACAAGAAGAAGAAAGGAAGGTGTTGTGTCCTCTGAGGGGGAAGACTGTTAGTGGGATGGAGGGTAGTTAAACCATGTGGGTGAGTTGGAGCAAAGTAGTGAAGGGCTGTACCATGTCTTTTCCTGTGATGTGGGTTGGGGAACATGCTAAGCTTTCAATTAACTGGCTGTCAGAGTTGACATGAGTGATCACTGATTGATTTAGTGGGTCTTTACTAGACTTGGTAAATCCACCCCCAGTAGATCAATCTTGCAGCTTGGATCTACCCCATAGTAGAGACAGTCCCTTAGCTTAAAGAAGCAAAATGCAGGACAATGTAGCACTTTAAAGACTAACAAGATGGTTTATTAGATGATGAGCTTTCGTGGGCCAGACCCACTTGCTCAGATCAAATAGTGGAAGAAAATAGTCACAACCATATATACCAAAGGATACAATTAAAAAAAATGAACACATATGAAAAGGACAAATGATATCATCTATTCACAGACACTTACCTTCCTTCCTCCCCCCCTGCCCCCGTATCCCCCTCCTGTTCTGAAATGTGATTTGTCCTTTTCATATGTGTTCATTTTTTTTAATTGTATCCTTTGGTATATATGGTTGTGACTATTTTCTTCCACTATTTGATCTGAGGAAGTGGGTCTGGCCCACGAAAGCTCATCATCTAATAAACCATCTTGTTAGTCTTTAAAGTGATACATTGTCCTGCATTTTGCTTCAGCTACCCCAGACTAACACGGCTACATTTCTATCACTTAGCTTAAAGAGATACTGTCTTGAAATCTAATTAATATTTTAAAAAACAGAACAAATGTAAACACTGGATTTTTTACTACATATTTCAACCCCTGCCAACTTTTGTAGTTTTACATTTTTTTAATTTTCTTTAAAAATATTTTCTTTCCTTTTGCTTTATGATAGATGCACATAAATGGGGGAAACTTAAGGTTCCAATCCTCTACCTGGGTTTATAGAGGTGAGCCTGGAATTGCAGAGTGGGTTTCAGAATATGCTGTATTCTACTCATGCAGATTAATTTAGCCCTTGATCCTGCAACTTATTGATTCTGCATGGAACACAGTTTACTATGTATAAAAGGCTGTCAAATGCACAAGATAAACTGAAAAAAACACAATTTTTCAAACTTACTTCAATTGCACTCAGCTTGGGCATAATACCTGTAACTATTATAGGTATAAATATTTAGACAAAGTTGACATTGTCATTTTCTGCTTCCAGGATTGCAGTTCTTAACACCATGCCATCATAAACTTATGCTGCTTTGATGTTCCTACATCATAATTTCAATGAAAATATTGTTTTCTCCTTGATCCTAATTGATGGAGGCTTCTTCTCATAGACTCATAGATTTTAAGGCCTGAAGAGCCTACCTATCATGATCTTCTGGTCTGACCTGCACATTGCAGAACACCGAATCTCACCTGCTAACTCATGTAATAAGCCCATAAACTTTGGCTTTGTTGTTACTTTAGTCAGTAACTGATTTGCACAATTCTTGGTGGGCTGCCTAGCCAGAACAACAGTATTATCTTATTGGTGTAACCCTTTCATCTCTGTAAAATCTCCTCCTGCCCCCGCCTTTGTGTCTGTTACATTTTGTCTCTGCTACACATTTCAGAGTAGAGATCATATCTTTTACATGGTCTGAAAAGCGCCTCTTATGGTCTATGTCTTATAAAAGGTAATAATTACAGAGGACTTGCAGAAGAATATTGTGGATGTATGTAGGTCTTTACAGCTAAATAAACCATCTAAATACAAAGATGATTTTGTGCAGTCAAAGTAGCTAGGGATTAATAAAGTGAAGAGTGGGAGAAATTAAACTTGCTTCCATTTAGGTACTCACACCTTGCTCACATGTTGCATGCTGTTGTTTATAGGAAATGGTATCCAACCTTCTGCTGTGTCTGTGTGAGGTGGAACATTGAGTGTGGTTTTCAAACGCATCCAGGTCATTTAAGAATACCAGTCCCATTGACTTTCTTAGCAATTTGTGCTCCCAAATCACCTAGGTGACTTTGAAATTCATATCATTTTTTAGATGCCCAAAGGCATTACAGGAATCTGAGTTGGGACTAGAACTGGGCTCACTATGGTTGTCTAACTTCTAGACCTCACTTCTCTCTTTGCATCACTTTTCCTTAAATGCATCAATTTTATTTTCAACATTTGAATGCATAAAATTCTTGAAGGGATGTAAGTTTTCTCTGTAGAAGTCAAATATTTTAACATAGTCCTTTAACTGTTTCTTTTTAAAAAAAAAATGCAACTGCAGTATATTCCTCTAATATCAATGGCCTAAAAACTGCAATTGTCAGGCTAAGAGAGCTGGTGTATTAGATTAATACACTAGAACATGGGTTCCCAAACTGAGGAGATTGGTTGGGGGGTGTGTGTGTGAAGAAATTCCAGGAGGGGTGCCAGGCGACTCAGCCACCCCCCCTCCCCATCAATCCCACCCCAAGTTTTGCTGCTATTTTTTTGGGAGGGAGGGGGGATGAGGGTTTCTCAAAAATCAGAAAGGGGGGGCGTGATGCTGAAAAGTTTGGGAACCACTGCACTAGAACTTTTCAACCCTAGAAATGCTGAAGTCTATGATTAAAGTTACAAATGAAAAGTAATAGAGTGATCTCAATGTATAAACTTGTAACTTAGTTGTGTTTGATCAGAGCACTGCTTAATGAAAGAGTAATTTAAGTTAAGTCTGAACTACATTGTGTGCGCTCTGATTTCTATACTGCTAGAGCTGTGATCCCCAACCAGTAGTTCGGGATCTACTGGTAGATCTTGGAACCTTTGACAGGTGATCCTGAGAGGTTTGGCAGGGAGGCTATCAAGTTCTGGCACTTCATCTGCCCCTCGCAGCACTACTGTGCTGCTCCTGCCCTCTGCCTTGGAGATGCCCCTCATCCCTAGGAGTCTCATGCTTGCTGTGCAGGGCATGGAAATAAGAGGAAGTGGGCTGCTGATGTTAGGATGCCCCTCCATTCACCCTGTATCCCATCTCCTCAGAACAGAGGGGGGAAGGATGGAGAGAGTTTGCTGGCTGCTTTTGGAAGTGGTGCAGGGCCAGGGTAGGGATGTGAGCCTGCCTTAGACCCCTGCACGACCACCCAGAACCCACGTGTGATAAGTGGTGCCCAGCTGGAGCCCACATTCTGACCCCTGGCTCCAGTCCTGAACTCCTTCTGCACCTTTGCCCGCAGCCTGATAAAAGTGAGGGAGGATAGAGGGAGCAGGGGTGGGAAGGAGGTGGGGCAAGGGAATTTTGGGTTTGAGTGGATCCTGGATTGCACTTAAAATCAAAAAGTGATCTCATGATTAAGAAGGTTCGAGACCACTGTGCTAGAGGATTAGAGTGGTTCTGGGTGTGCACTTTATTGATCCCACCAATGCACGGTGCTGCATGTCTGAAATGCCAAATGAACCAGGATGGCATTCCTAAAAGGAACTCTGCAGGAAAAAAAGTTTGTGTGTTTGATCACCTGAAAAAGTACTAACTTTTAGGAAATTGAAGTTGGGGTTGCTGCTAGTTACAGCTGCATATTCAGTGCTTTCTTGTGCATATTAGTGAAAGTGGAGAGTCCATGCAGATTTTACAATGCTTTCATCCTGTTAACTCATGCTGTTTACACAGAAAGAAGCTTGTTCTGTCAGTAGCAGCATTCTTCACATACCTGCCCTCCAGCCAGTTATGATTACACAGCCTGCATTTGAGAGTTCCTAGAGTCCCAAGACTCCAGAATCTCACTCTAATATCTTCTTTTCTCCAGGCTTATGAATTCCGGGTTTACTACTAGAAAAATTAGAGGAAGGGAGGAACAGGGCAGCTGGATACCAAAGTTGTGAACTTGGGGACGAGGGGGGCATTTTTTGTGTCAGGGATACACTGACCATATGTCCTGATTTTTCGGGGATAGTCCAGAATTTAAATACTCTCTTCTGGTGTCTCCATCAAGCAGTGAAATGTGCTGGAAAGCCCCTCTGGGCATTTCACTACTTGATAGGGTCACTGGCTTGCAGGAAGAAGCAATCAAGAAATGGCTCCATGCACTGCCATTGTTCCTCGTGCAGCACAGCAGCCTCTCCCTCACACCCCCCACCCTTCCAACAGAGTGCGTAGGCTGCCAGTTCAGCTTCTGGTGGCGTGAGGCCCCTCCCTTGCCCGTGGGACCCCTCCACCATGGGGGCTCCTGGTCTGGCACTGCCTCCTTCTCCAGGCTGCTTGTTAGTACAGTAGCTGCCACTGCTGGGGGGCCAGGTGGGTCCAAGGCAAAATGCAGTAGAGCTGCTCCTTGATCTCCATGCCTTGGAGCCCTGGTAGAAGCTGTGTAGAGCCTGGCTGGGACAGTGCAGGCAGGGTGTACCCAGACTTGGTAGGTGCCAGAACTGCAGCAGAGGCCACCCACAGTGTTATTTTTAGTACCGCAGTCCCAGTCCCTGAGGGTATCCTGTCTCCAGCTGGAGTCAAGAGGCAGCTGCACGAGGCATTTTCCAGCCAGGGAAACCTCACCAGAATGGGCCTCGTGTAGCTGCTGCTTGACTCCAGCTGGAGCTGGGTAGCCCATGGGGACCAGGGCCCTGATAATAAAAATAGCACTGTGGGTGGCCTCTGTTCCAGTCCTGGCATGCAGTCTCGCCCAGGCAGCAGCTGGGGCCAGTGCTGCTGGGGTTTATGGGGCCGGGACACACTACGAAAAATAGTGCTGTGGCTTTGGCACCTGCAAATTGCTTTCCACATCAAAGGCAGAAGGTGAAGGAAAGGGCAAGGGGAGGACTAAGTGGGGATGAGGAAAGAAAGGTCTTGTGCTGAGGAGAGAGAGGGCAGGGCAATAGAAGAAAGGGGCAAGAGCCCAGGGGCAGGGTGTAGGAGAGACAAATGCCAGGAGGCCAAGAGGAGACAATGAGGAAAAGAGCAGGAGAGGGAAGATGTCAGTGTGGGTGGGAGAAGGTAGAGGATGGTGATGCTGGGAGAGGAGAAGGGAGGGGTAATGGTGGCAAGAGGGAGGAAAAGAGGGGAGGAATGGGTACCAGGAGAAGAGGGGTTGAAAGGAAGGATAGGCATGAGGAAGGCAGGGGATGGAGCAAGTCGCCTGAGGGCACAGAGGGGCATGAGGGAAAATGGGGCAGAGGGTGGTGAGGGGGTAGGCACCAGGGAGGAGGAGGACAGGGGCAGCGAGGGAAGGGGGAAGTGTCAGGAAGGTGCAGGTGCCAGGGATTGTGAGGGTGAAACAGAAGGGCAGACATGGAGGGGAGGAACAGGCGCCAGAGGAGAGAGGCATGGCAACTGGGTAGAGGGAGGTGTTAGGAGAGAGGATGGAGAGAGGCAGCTAACAGATGATTAGAGTGGGGCTAGAGGAGGAGTGCACAGGGTTAGAGGAGGGCTGGTGCAGGGGTCAGGGAGGATGGGGAGAGAGGCAGGTCCCCAAAGGGCTGAGGGGAATGAGAAGGGCAGGAACCAGGGCAGGAACCAGGACAGGAAAGGAGGGTGAGGGGTTGGGGGGGGGGGCAGCAGCAAGCACCAGAGGAGCAGATGGGCTGAGGGAAGGGTGGGAGACATGGCAGCAGAGGGAAAGGGAAAGGTTTATAAGATATTTATTAATAACTTGGGTGCCACTGTGGCACACATTCAAACAAGTGCACATGAACTTAATACTGGTGCACGAGACAAAATTCACTCCGTTCATGGGAGGAAAATCTTAGAGTGAACAATTCCCCTAGCAATACAAGTTGGGTTAATGCAATTGCAGGATAGTTGCATGGGAGGTTCTGTGGAGGCCAAACCCATCTCTATTGGTAGGAGGACGGTAGGAGGAGTTCTGAAAGGGGTCACATTTCACTCTTTTCTTCTGGTCATGTGTCCATCTTGACCTGGAGAGTACTACCTCCAGGAGTGGGAGGTCCCTAACTTTAGTTCAGAAAATATGGTCATCATAGTCCGGGGCCACTGATCACAGAAAAATCAGTCAGGGGCTGCAGAAAAGTGAAGCAAAAACAAACAAAAACCCTTATTGAGAAGCAGAAAGACATTCCCATGACATGTCAGAGCCTAGGAGGGCCCAGGCTAGTAGATTTTATTGGCTCCTCTGTACTCTGGGGGTGGCACCAAAAATGAGGAGTTAAGTGTATGGGAAGGGGCTGCTGGGAGAGGTGTATTGTCTAGATGGCAGGAAGAGTGCAGGAAAGTGCTGGAGGTGGGAGGGCTGAGCAGGAGGTAGGATGCAGGAGTGGAGGGGAGGTTTGGGGTCTTGGTGGGAGAAGGCCACAGGACTGGAGCACTAGCACCGGCCCCCTAATGCTGGGGGTTGGGGGAAGCCTCAGGCCTTGGGGACCAGATATGTGTTATGGGATACCAGACCTGTGGTCTACCAAAGACATAGGGAACCATAACACATTTTTTCCTTGTGGAACACTCTAAAAAATACAAAATAAAAAAACTCTTTATTAAAGGAAATAGTAATTTCATATTATCCCCTGCCTTTGCATCGAAGGCCAAAAATTGAAATATAGAGTCTTAGGCAATGTTGCTTAAGCGCAGTACGGATAAATCTGAAATGCCAAATGTTCAGGTTCCACTACAAGAAAAAGTTTTGCCATTCAGTTTGTGCTCCTAGGAGGAATGCAACTCTGGAACCAAAGGTGAAAAGTGATGGAGGTCATAGTCCGAATGCTTGCACACAAGGTCTGAGAGATGATTTTTGGGAAAGATAGAAGTTTGTGGACATAGGGCTCTATTAGTGGAAGACTGGTATTCTGGCAGCATGCAGCCTCATTTTTCATAATCCAACCAAAGACCATAACTAAACTCTCTTAGACTGATGGTTTCATACTGTCTCTCTCACTCCTCACCATATACAGACTTTGCACAATAAATCATAATATATTTTTAAAGAATAAAGAATCACAATACAGTTTTCAAACTGAAAACCAGAAGATCAAATGAGAAGATAAGAAAAGGGCATGTAAAGGAGAGGGAAAGGAAAGTGCTCTAAAAACCATAATTTAAAAGAGAAAAAAAGCGAACAGATGCATTATTTTAAAATGGTAACAGTTGTCTATGATCAAGGATGGGAGCAAGTTCCGAAACTTTAAGGTCATCACAGAATAGATCCAATCACTTGCTGCTGTAAGATAATTGTGTCAGTAAAGACATTTATTAGGAATAGGCTCTACTGTAGTCAAACCTACCATTGTTAAACTTTAACAGCAGGGTCAATTTAAAGTTTGGTGTTCATTCTTCTCTAATTTGAGCTGAAGTTGTACAAGAAAGTTTTTGTATAGTGTCAATTTTGGCACTAGAGTATCCATCATCTTTGGTAAGAGGGGTGTTCTAAATGATCAGATGGAATTTATTTCCATTGTAGCTAGCATTCTTGGGCAGGCCAACTATTGATGAGTCTGAGGGCTTGTCTACCTGGCACAGGCAGACACACCAGAAGTGTATGATCTGTAACTACCCTTTGTAGACTTTGCTAGTGCATTCTAAAATATGTAGATTGTGTTAATATAAGAGTATATTAGCACAAACAAGATACCTGTTTGAGTGTACCAACTGGGTCTGCATATAGCAGAGCATAGCACATTAGAACACTTTACAGATATCACCATTCTGGAGTGCCTTGCACTACATAGACAAGTCCAAAATTAATAGATTGGCAGCATCCTTGGTTTTTGAGATTGCATCTACTTTTGCTGTATAGTAGGGATGCTAGAGTTTTACTGATTAACCATTTAACCAATAAGTATCAGTTAATTAATGGTATCAGTTATACTCAGCCAGTTCCTGGGGAGGCAGCTTCACTGCAGTATAAAGCTAAGCTTTATTAATGTATCCATACTAGAAAGTAAAGTGAAATGTGTCCTTTCTTAATGTAGAAATGTTTCAGATTACTCTTTGAAAGGAGCTGAAATTTGCTAGATTATAGTTCTTTGGTTATGTGCAATGTAAAATACAAGCAGATTTCCTGTTTGAAGAGACTCCACTACAGTAATTGTTCTGAGTCTCCTCTTGACTTCCTGTTTTGATTCTCCCTCTAACCGCCAATGTCTTTGTCTTTTTGTGTTTGTTTTTAATCTTTTGCGGACCAATACACATTCACCATCCTGTTGATCGTTTTCAATAAATGGCAGTGTTTATTTATCCTACTTTTTTTTCTTTTTGGTTAATGTTATATTTCTTGTATAGGCATTCTGGTTTCATAAAAACACTTTAAAAAAGGATAATCTAAATTATTTTAATTTTTCCTTCTTTGAGATTGAGACACCAGTTTCACTATATTTCAGTAACTCTGATTCAAATTCCCATTTTTCAAATGTGAAAAATGTGCTTATCTATTATTTAACCTTTTTTCCCCCTTTCCATCCCAATATATTTTCCCTGACACCGAGCCAAATATTATTCAGAGATATACAGTCAGTAACCTATAGAAAGTATCTGAGAGGAAAGACTGCAGTAGTGCTGTTATATATCTGGTATGGAAGACAGTTGCATTGGGGAGAGAGAATAACTGGGCATGCCTAGAATTATCTCATAACTGGATGCAAGTCTTTTAGTGGGAGTGGAAGGAAAATTGTGCTTCTGACATGTGAAATCTTCAGTCCTTGTTGAATGTGAATAAAATTTTCAAAAGCCCTAAGATATACTGGGACTTACGCTACAAAATCATTTTAGGTGCCTTTGAAAATTTTACGCTCTGAAAGACAATACATAGTCTACATTAGACTTTAAATGCATGTTGAATCTCAATTATTCTCATGGTTTCTTCTTAATAGAAGACTTACCCAGTGTTGCCCAGGTCCTTTAGGGCAGGGGTTAGTGGTGTGTGGGGTGCAGGAGTCATGAGAGGTCCTTGGTGTTGGGGGGGGCAGGGTAGGAGGCTGGATGTATAGGAGAGTGAGAGAATGAAGGCTGGGGAGCGAGGAGGAGGTCAGGATGGGAGGTCCCGTCTGGTGGGACCTTCTCTCTCCTCCCTTCCTCCAGCTGTCAGAGGCCTTCTCTCTCCTCCCAGGGGTCAAGCAGGGGAAAGGGTTTGGTGCAGGAGGATTACTTCCTCAGTCTGGTAGCAGGCAGGATGGCAGACCTCTAGCCTTGCTGGCCATTTTCTTGGTGGTGTGGCTGCCCTCAGTGATCTCTCTGTTATTACAGCTCTTCCCTGTGGTCTTGCTGTCCCTGGTGGCCACGTTCAATATTGTGTCCCTTCTGTCTGTGCCACTTCCTTTCCATGTTATGGAAAACAGTCCCATTCCCAGCACTTCTGTTTTCTTGGCACAGCCAAACCCTGGCTTTGCTTTAAGTTAGGGTAAGAGGAAGCTGCATATGAAATTTGATGGCCCTGGCTCTTAACATTTAGGAGGAGTTCTTGAAGGAACAGAGAGACAGAACACAAATCTCTAATATATATATACAGAGAGACAGATTAGTTTGTGATATCCACAGTTTCCTAGAATGTATTACAGTTACTTTATTTTTAAAACTAATTGTATTTTAAATCTATAATACAGGTTGTACTTCCCTGATTCAGTACCCTTCTTAGGGATGACTTAAATTTTAGCAGTTAAATTCCCAACAGAGCTTATGCACATGGGGTATGCTCTAACACAGGGCCAAGGAGACCTTTTTCCTGCAGATGTAGCTCTGGGCTACTCAAAGCCATGTTGTGCACCAGCACTGACTGCAAAGATACTGTCTTTTTCTTGAGTTCCCAGGGTCATATCCCATCACCATTCTGCGATGGGTCCAGGCAATGTAAAGGAGGAAGCTGCCTGATCTGAATGCAAAGAAGACAAGAGTCAGACCTATATAAGGGAATAAGATTTGGACAAGGAGCTTGAAAGAGAAGGGGGGTATGGGTGGTCAGGTGGGTTTGGAGAATGACTGACTGGCTGGAAAAGGAAATGGAGTTGGAACCAGGGAGAGAAGTAGGATCATAGTGGTACTGGGAGCCAGTAGAAAAGGGAAGACTGAGCTATACAGGCTGGGCAAGGACATTGGAACTGAGAAGCATTAGGGCAAAGGGAAGGAGGTGATAGATCTGATGAGTTAGAGTGCAAAAAGGAAAGATTGTGATAAAGAGCTGGAAAGTTGGGAGGAGAAGTTGGGATGCTGGGATAAGGAGAAGGGGGCAGGAATTCTGACTAAATGAGACTAGGAAATGCTATAGTAAAAATAGTATGTTAACATTAATTAAGGTTGTAAGACAAGCTCTAACCTATCAGAAATGTCTTAAGGTTATGAGTAGGGATGTAAAATCCTGTTTAATTGATTAACTGGTTAAATATATTGTTTAACCAGTTAAAGGATTTCAGAAGAGTGCAGGTGTGTGGAGTGTTGCTCTAGCATGGCTGGAGCAGCTCCCTTTCTACCCCTGCCACAGGCAGGGGCTGCTCAAGGTTGGCTGGAACAGCCCTTTCCAGCAGTAGACCCGCTTGCAGGATACAATTAAAAAAATGAACACATATGAAAAGGACAAATCACATTTCAGAACAGGAGGGGAATGCGGGGGGGGGGAGGAGAAGGAAGGAAGGTAAGTGTCTGTGAATTGATAATATTAGAGGTGGGGAGAGTGGGATGTCTGTGAGCTAATGGTATTAGAGGTGATAATTGGGGAAGCTATCTTGGTAATGGGTAAGATAGTTTGAGTGTTTGTTCATTCCTTCTCGGAGAGTGTCGAATTTTAACATGAATGACAGTTCAGAGGATTCCCTTTCAAGTGCAGATGTAAAAGGTCTTTGTAGCAGAATGCAGGTGGTTAAGTCATTGAGAGAGTGTCCTTTCTGCTTAAAATGGCAAGAAACTGTTTTTTCTTTGTGATCTTGTCTGATATCTGTTTTGTGGGCATTAATCCTTTGGCGAAGTGTCTGAGACGTTTGTCCAATGTACATAGCAGACGGACACTTTCGGCACATAATAGCATAAATTATATTTCTGGATGTGCAGGAATATGTGTTCTTGATCTTATAACTCACTTGGTTAGGTCCAATAATGGTATCAGCAGAATGAATATGTGGACAAAGCTGGCAACAGGGTTTGTTGCAAGGGAAGGTACTAGGGTTGGTATTAGTGTGGTATGTCCTGTGGTTGTTGGTAAGAATCATCTTGAGGTTAGGTGGTTGTCTATAGGAGACTATGGGTCTGTCTCCCAGAGCCTCTTGGAGTATGGTATCCTGTTCCAGTATAGGTTGTAATTTATTGATAATGTGTTGAACAGGTTTAAGTTGGGGGTTGTAGGTGATGACAAGTGGTGTTCTATTGTTGGTTTTCTTGGGTCTGTCTTGAAGTAGATGGTTTCTAGGTATTCGTCTGGCTCTTTCAATTTGCTTTTTTATTTCTCCGGGTGGGTAGTTGAGGTTTATAAATGCTTGGTAGAGATCCTGAAGCTTCTGGTCTCTGTCAGTGGGATTAGAGCAGATGCGGTTGTATCGAAGGGCTTGGCTATAGACGATGGATCGTGTGGTGTGTTCTGGATGGGAGCTAGAAGCATGTAGGTAACTGTATGAGTCGGTGGGTTTTCCATTGTTGATTTCTACTGTTCTGAAATGTGATTTGTCCTTTTCATATGTGTTCATTTTTTTTTTAATTGTATCCTTTGGTATATATGGTTGTGACTATTTTCTTCCACTATTTGATCTGAGGAAGTGGGTCTGGCCCACGAAAGCTCATCATCTAATAAACCATCTTGTTAGTCTTTAAAGTGCTACATTGTCCTGCATTTTGCTTCAGCTACCCCAGACTAACACGGCTACATTTCTATCACTATTCAATAGTACTGTGATCCAGTAGTTTGGTTCACGTGATCTGGTTATATCTATTGTATAGTAGTGCAAAGTATTATTTAGAGACATTAAAAATATCTTATAGTGGGCACACCAACATTGTTTTCACAGCAAGCCTTAGAATAACAGTGACTCATTTAGGAGTTAGATTGCTGGTGATCTCTCACGTGAAACATAACTTTACAAACCACTCTTTCTGCATTTTGTGGGAACAGCTGTACTCTGTAGTAGCATGATTGAAGGAAATCATGGGATTAACAGAAATGATTGCCTCTCAGAAATTCCATTGTTCACACTAATCCATGGTATTGTTGAAATCAGCATATTTTTTAAAATCCTCCAGACAAGAGGAAAATAACACAAATGTTAATATGCTTTCATTCATTAATATAGCTTGCTAAACTAATCAGTATATTTGCTCTAATAGTTGTTTGTGGCCAATGAAGCAGACTTTTGCCTTAGCCGTTTCCACTTGGACTGGCAGAGTTAACTTTTTATTGCACGTAGTTCATCCATAATTAGCACGTTCTGAAATTCATGTACCGCCAGAGTAGAGCTGAGCTTAATACAGTTATAGTGAGTAGATTCATATAAGCAATTGTTCCATCATCTTTTCAACTGATATCTTTTGTCATGGTGAGATGAAAAAGTTCAGCATCAGAACAGCTGTGAGGTTATCAGTACAGCCAAATCAAATTTTCAAAAGTCATTTCAGCCACTTTCCCCTCCAAAAATTATGATTGATTCATTTGATAATTACATTTTAAAACACTTTAGCGTTCTTTCCTTCTGGATTTTGAGTCCTCAGGATATACTTGTTATGTTTTCCAGCTTTTCTCTGCAAACATCAGGGCTAGAAAATTATTTAATTTTTTTAAACAGAAGTGTAGATCTCTGCTAATCACATGCCTCTGGGAATTTTAGTATAACATCAAATATATGAGACTTACAGTAAGATCATTATGGTTGGCAACATAGATAATGCTGGTTTAGAATCTCTTGCTCAGATTGAATCTGCACATGTATTTGCACGATATCAGGAGACCAGCATCTAAATTGGAGAGGTTGTGCTGTTTTCTGATGGGTTAAAAAAAAAACTTAAACTGTTGGAGTGCAATTTTAGATCAGTGGCTTTATCATTCTCCTAAGAAATGGTAGAAGAAAGCTAGACTAAGTTCAGCTGCTATTTGCACCTGAGTTCTTTATGTTCATTTGATGGCTGAGAGCAGCTAGACAGAGCCATATAATATTTTCATTCTTGCCTTCACTCAGGGTTAGCTTGTTGAAGTTGAATAAGATTTTTGCCTCTGCTAAAGCTGTGCCTGTGCTCATGCATTAAATAGAAATGCAACATAATTTACGATTTTCTCCAGAGAAGATCAGATTGGTAAAAGGTTGTGGGGTTTTAGCAGACACAGTGTAATACAGGTTGAACCTCTCTAACCCAGCACTCTCCTGGTCCAGCAACATCTGTGGTACAGCATGATTTTAGTTAGCTGGATGTCCACTTATCATAGGTGTGGCTAACTTTCCCATGGTACCATAAAGTTTGTTTGCACCATGAGTACTAGCTCCCAGTGTTCTGTTCTGTTTTTTAGCTCCAGTTTAGTAATCCAGTTCAGTGATCCAGTTCAGCCAACCAGTAGATCTTGGGAGTCTCTGATAAATGACCCTGACTGGTTTGGCTGCTAGGCTCTCAAGTGCCTGCACTTCAGCTGTCCCTCCCCCCACTGCCCTGCTGCTCCTGCCCAGACCCTCAGAGCTGCCCCCCTAGGAGCCTCCTCCGTGTTGTGCAGAATGGGGGAGTCAGAGGCAGGGAAGTATTGATGTCACTCTGTCCCCCTCTCCTATACCCCATCTTCACAGGATGAGGAGGGTGAGGCCTTGTCAAAGGTGTGGAGCAGGGGTGTTTGGGTTTGAGGTAGAGCCTGGACTGACAAATTCAAAAAGTGATCTTGTGCTTAAAAAGGTTGGAGACCACTGCTGTAGTTTAACCCTAAATGTCCAGTAAGCAGTGGAAGTGTTGGTAATGCTGCTAGACAATATTGACCTTCCAAGGTCCAGCATGTTCTGTGATTCGGCCTAGTCAGGTCCCAAGGGAGCCAGCCTAGAAAGGTTCAACCTGTATAAATGAAGCCAAGTAGCTACATTCAATTATATTTTCTATGTTTGTTTGATTTCCTTTCTATTTTAAACACCAAATATAGACCATTAGTCCAATTCTTTACATTGACATGGTCCCAGCGGTTGCTGTGCTTCTTGACATGCTGACTGCTTCTTCCCTAATTAGGAACAGCTTTCCAGGCTGGCTGATACCATGCTCAACAGCTGTGGTTGTGGGATAATGCAGACTTCAGTTGAAGCTGTAATTTCTTGTCCCGTTAGACCCAAATGTTTGCCTCTGCCATCTTCTGAAACATGCTTACTGCTGAAGGAGCTGATGGCAGGACCATTGTGAGAAACTTGATGCTATCAAAATAATGCATAACTGAGTGTTCCGCACAGAGTAAAGCTCATCAGTACAGGTTAGTGGCTTCTTGCAAACTTGACCTGTGGTGAGTAGAAAACAAAAAATAAACCGGGTATAACTAACCTGTGAATTGACCAATGGATTGGGAGATTTTTTGAACTGTTAGAAGTTGTGTAAAATCTATTCATTATTTTGATCCTTGGGAAAACTGTCAGTTTTACTTCTGTAGAATTTGTAAATTCTGCTCCAACAGTTTGTGTGAAATATCTTTTTCTGCTTTTATTTAATTTTTATCTTTATGTTATATTAAACTTCTAAAATGCATTTTGTTCATAGCCATGGATAGGTAGTTGTCTTAGTGCAGGTCTTCTACTGTAGAGAAGTCTCTTAATAAATTACAACTTTGAATGCTCCCAACGGGGGGAAAGGATGCTTCAGAGTTAAGAGCCAACCACCACTCTTTAAAATGTTAATAGATACGTGGCAATTTCTGTACACCACACCATCAGCCTCAGATGAGTTAAATATGTTGTTAGGGGGTTTTCAAGGCAGTTTTATAATCTCTCCTTCCTTCCTTTGATCAATAACCTATCCTGATGTAGTACCAGACTTCTTTAGTGAGAGTTATACTCACAAGATGGATTTGACTCTGCAGAGAATGGAATTGGGGAGGGTGGGGATTGATTGCTCTTACCTTTACCATGTTATATATGTTTGGAATGTGTTGTTTTTGCTCTTGGGAATAAAGAGGGAGTGTCGCGTAAAGGCTGTTATCAAAATAAATATTTGGGCCTTGCAGTTATAGAGATTCTGAAGACCAGAATGTGAATCTACACTTTGACAGTTTTCTCAGAAACAAATTTAACTTTTCCAGTTGAGTGAAAACCATCCTGAGAGAAGATGAAAATTCTATCTTTAAAACCCTCATTCTCCTCCTTTCCCTGTGTGTTTTAAAGACCACGAGAACATTCACCACAAAAAAAGTCAATAATTGGGCTGCTGAAATTGTACTGTGATAATTTTCTCATCTATGAACTTTCGGGTGTTCTTTTTTACTGATGTTTTTATCTTACCTGGCACATTGGAGCGCCAACCTTGATTAGGGCATTTAGAGGTTATCACGATATAAATAAGCTAATGACCATTAGATTAACTTGACTGAAAATGTTCTGCAGTTAATTACAGGGTAGGAGGGGGAAGACTAATTCATTAAAGGTAGCTTTTGTTACCTAGAAGATTTGTGATCTAGAAATGCTATCACTTCCCTTCCAAGGAGATGATCCATCTATGTTTCTTTAGACTACTCTTCTGGTCTCTTAACAAAAATTACTAGTATGTATAAATTCTTACACCATGTTCATCACAACAATATTAATACAACTCCATATGCTTGAGTATCTAGAACAGCCCTATATGACTTTTAGAATATGGCAAGTGGTGAGCCATTTCATCTCTGATAAATTCCATTAAACTTCAAAAGTACAATCAGCAGCCTCTTGTCTGTCTGGTTGTATAATAGTGATGAACTGAAAGTATAACGTGAGGAAAAATCTAAACTAGAGCTTTGCTGAGTTTAAAGTGCTGCTGCAGCGGTGCTTTAATGCAGCAGTGTGGTCATAGCACCAGCCCTGGTTGAGAGCTCTTCTACTGCTCTAGATCAGCGTCCCTCAATCTTTTTTTTTTTTTTTTTTTTTTTTTTTAAATAAAGTACCCCTTTTTCAAAAAAAAGTATCCCCGGTACCTACAGTTTTCAGACACACCTATATTTTTTCTACTATTGCAACACATTTGTTTAAACAGCTTAATTGTAGCTGGGTGGGTGATGACACTTCTGGGTGTAAAGAGTACAAAAATAATAAAGTGCTGTAAAACTTAAAACAAAAATTCAGTTTTCTCCAAATTTCAGTTGT
Source organism: Pelodiscus sinensis (assembly GCF_052426305.1). Classification (NCBI taxonomy): domain Eukaryota; kingdom Metazoa; phylum Chordata; order Testudines; family Trionychidae; genus Pelodiscus; species Pelodiscus sinensis. Next base: position 14,460,904 of record NC_143085.1, read on the forward strand.
GTTGACGTACCCCCCCAGACTTCTCTTGAGTATACCCCTAAAGGTACTTGTACCACTGGTTGAGAAACACTGCTCTAGGTAAACCTACATGAGGGGGGTAGTTAATAGTGCTGGGAGTGCATCTCCCAGAACTGAGAGCCTGTTTATACTGGCACTTTATAGTGCTATGACTTGCTGGGCTTGGGAGGGTGGTGTATGTTTTTTCACACTTCTGAGTGAGGAAGTTACAGTTCAGTAAAGAGGCAGTGTAAACAGCCTTTAATTCTTCTCTGAGTGGTCCCTGTGGGTGCTCCACTCATGGTGTTGGGCTCCTCCGGGCGGCGCAGCTCGGAGGCTTTGCATAGCTGTATTCAGCCAGGTCGCGCATGCATGGTGTGCAGCACAAGCCATTCGTGTCTTTGATCTGCATGCGCACCTGGCTTACCTGTCAATTCCTCTCAACCGTCCCTGGCACAGAGAGAGCTTCGATTCTCTCATCCCTTCAGCAATTCTCCTCCCCGCCAGGGGATCTGTAATTAGTTAATTGTAAATTAGTTAATTGTAAATTAACTTTTCTTCACTGTACTTCTCATCTACAAAAAAAAAAAAAAAAAAAAAAGAAGAAAAGAGACTTGTTAGCACTTCCTTGAGGCTCCCCTCTGTCACTGACTGACAGCTTAGCCTTGGGAAATTTAACAGAAAACCTTTAACCCAGTCATGCCTGGATCTCCAGGTTTTAAAAAGTGTGCCCTATGCAGTGAGCCCATGCCAGTTTCTGATGGGTATTCAGCGTGTATACGCTTTTCAGGGGAAAACCACATTCCCCAAAAATGCGGGCACTGATCAAAAATGAGAGCACACACTTGTTGAGACAGGGAAATGCACCTCAAGATGCTCCTTCTGGATAAGGCACTGGACCCCAATACTTTGAATGCTGGACAACTTGGGGGGACCCAGATGAGAAGGGTCTCTTCCCCTGAACTGCTGGCAGATAAAAGAAAAAAGATCTCCCCTGCCAGATCGCTCCCGCCTGAGAGGATGGCGAGTGATAAGCCAGGGCCTTCTGGCTCTGTCCCATGACCCTCGGTACCTGGGTCGGGGACAAAAATGAAGAAGGCTGTGGCATCTGAAAGAGCCTCTTTGGTGCTGAAAGCAGCCTCAGTGCTGTCAGGTGGCGCCCGTACTACAAGGGTGCCGGCACCTCTCCGTTTAGCTCCACAAGCAGTGCTGGAGCAGCAGCTACCTGCACGGGCTGCAGAAGCACCAGTGGGAACTCTCCCAGCACCGGCAACACAGTAAGCACTGTTGCCAGCGCTGCGTGGTACTCCCTAGTTACAAACAGCCCTGGCACCGGCAAATACAGCTGTGCTGCAACTTACTCAAATGCAGGAGCCAGAGCCGGCACTGATACAAGCAGAGCCTCCGGCAAAGGCATCTGTTACAACACGGACACAGGGGACCCCTGCCCCCACTTCCCTTCTCCACAATTTTCACGAGGTTCTTCCCCTTCTTCTCCAATGTATGTGTCACCTCTGCACCATACCTACCGGTACCACAGCCCAAGACAGCAGTCCTATCACAGACTCTATTCCCCATATGGTCACTTGCTCTACAGCGACTACTACAGGCACCGATCCTACTTTCCACCATGTAGATAGTCACCACGCTATCACTATTCTCCGCGTGCCAGCTACAAGAGGCAACATACCAGTTGTAGGTCATCCAGGTGTTTGTCGCCTCACCCATCGGTTCTATATTATGATCATCGCTGTGGTTCTCCGTATTTGTCGCGTTCACACTCCCATCACAGTGTGCACCAACAACCCTCACACGACAGCCCATTGATAGTAGGGTACTCTGTCACAGCAGCACCATAGTCGTCACCTCACACTTCTCCAGCACGCAGCCCGGGCGTCACAATACAGCAGTCGGACTTGAAAGACGGACAGTTGTCAGAAGCGGAGGACCAGCAGACTGAAAATCCAATTCCTGACCGTTCATCCTCTTTGCTGGATGAGGCGATTTTCCCGGCAGACACGTGTGGCCAGACAGACTAACCCCATATCATCCATTTTATTTGCCTCTGAAGCACAGGGCAGAGAAGGAGCAATAATATCAGCATAGTCTATGCTGGCTCATCTGATCCTGAGAAGCTGAAACACAGATATGTGGATAGAGAGCAGTTAAGTCAATAAGCTGGCTTCGAGGCTGCGGCTGGCACCTATGTTGATTCGAACACACACAGTCCCTGGGAGGGGAATTTCCCACTGAGAAAACAATGTCCCGTACTTCCAATTTAATCATCTCAAATCTCTCTTACAAGTGTAAATTAAGTTCACAACTCCCTTGTAAGAACTGGTCTCACAGCAGACAGACCAGCATCAATTGGCATTACAGATAAGAAAGAGAAATACGTGACCCCATGGGTATATAAGATGGGCCCAGCATACACTCACTTTGAGTGTCATTCTACCCTCTACCTGCTGGTCGGGTTAGGTGTTTGACCTCCCGAGGTTCTATGGGGACGCCCACCTCGTATTTTCGTCTTTCCTAGGAATTGAGGGACCGGCCCTGGCCTGACATGCTGGAGTCGAGAGGCACAGAAGGGGGTAAAAATGGTACCTGGATGTGGTCCTCTGTCTTAAGTGTACACATAGAAAGAGTAAGCTGTTACTTGGTACCATTATTTCTATTTTTCTATCTTTATCTTCTTTGTAACCATTTTTAAGACCTATATTTTGCTAATAGTTAAGAAATAGAACAATAGCCATTGCAACCATATGATTTATAAGCTTCCTCAATAAACCTGTAACTGTTTAAGCTTTAACCTGACTCCTTCAGTTGCTGTAATAGAACCAAGCACAATTTAAAAGAACTTCAGCCGGTCATAAAGGGACAGACATAGGGAGAGCTTGGGCGTTTGGATCTGTGTCACTCCCAGGTGACAAGATCCGTTGGGGCACCTTTTCAGCCTTTCCTAGGCTGCCCTCTGTGAAGGAACCCCTGTGTTCTAGCAGCTAAAATCTAAGGTGTAATAAGCTCTTCCTATATAACGGGGCGTCTGTTGGCCTGCTGGCCACCCTCTGCGATGGGACCCCGGACGTTAAACCTTTTCTCGGAAACATACACACACACACTGCCCTGACCGTCGGCTGACAACACGTCTCTGCCAGATGACTTCAAACAGTTCCAGGAACTCTTCAGATGTGTGGCCCAGTCCCAGGAAATCCAGCTAACAGAAGCACAAACGAAACAGCATCGACTGCTGAAAAATTTGTACCCAAAGCAGAGCACGAAAGTTGCCATCCCTATTGATGAAGCCATTATGGAAGCAGCAGTCATCATCTGGCAGACACCAGCTTCAGTGCCACCAACCTGCAGGAGAGCAGACAAGAAATATTTTGTCCCTTCCAAGAATCTAGAATTCCTCTTTAATCACCCACAACCAAATTCACTGGTGGTAGATGCAGCACAACAGCAGGCCAAAACACCGCAGTATACGACAACACCAGATGTCAAAAAGCTAGACATATTCGGCAGGAAAGTATACTCCTCGGCAACTCTGCTCCTACGTATTTCTAATTATGCCGCCTTGTTATCGAATCACAACTTTGACAGTTATGAAAAGATAGCACAGCTTCTTCAATACCTGCCAGAAAGCAAGCGTCCCCTCTTAAAGTCCCTTGTGCAGGAGGGTTCTGTGGCGGCAAAAACAAGTTTGCAGATCTTGCTGGATGTGGTGGACACAGCAGCCCGCACAACTGCAACTGTAATAGCCATGAGGTGCTCATCTTGGCTTACTTCCGCAACAGTTCCAAAGGAGATTCACATAAAAGTGGAAGACCTTCCCTTTGACAAAAACAAGTTGTTCGCAGAAAAGACGGATGAGGTCCTCCACTCTGGAAAAGATTCCCAGTCTATGCAAGACAACCATGGTATCCATTCCTTCACAGGATGTCCCTGGTACCACCACGTCCTGTGCCACTTCTCCCAGACGTTCTCTCTCAAAACCTAGGGTCCCTGCTACATCCCAGACCAAAGACCCTCCACCTGACAGTGTCTCTCCTTGCTGGTTCGGACTAGAAGAGGAACTTTGTTCAGAAGCAGTGACGACAGTACTGTTGAACAGTAGAAGACAAACTACAAGAAGGACTTACCTGGCAAAATAGAGAAGATTCGTGGCTTGGTGTGAGAAAAGTGACATCGAATCACACTTGGCACCGATGCATAAAATTCTTGATTATATCCTTTCCCTACACCAGGCAGATCTTTCCATCTCTACTCTGAGAGTTCACCTATCAGCAATCACCGCCTTCCATGCCGCCATCGAAGGTCATTCCATCTTTGCTCATCCCATGACTAAGAGACTGCTCAAGGGAATAGCAAACCTCAAACCACCACAAAGACCCGTGCCCCCCGCTTCGAGCTTGGATTTGGTCCTCAACACGTTAATGTACCCACCCTTCGAGCCACCAGCCAACACATCATTATCTATGCTCAACATGAAAGTGGTATTCTTATTGGCAATTGCATCTGCCTGTAGGATTAGCGAACTGGTGGCATTAATGGCAATGCCACCCTTTATGGTTTTCAACAAGGACTCAGTCACGTTGCGTATCCATCCAGTCACGACACAGTTTCATGTCAACGAATCCTTCATTTTACCCATCATTTACCCGAAGCCACATGCCTCTATTTGAGACTCGCTACTCCATACCCTCTATGTATGTCACGCTATAGCATTTTATATAGACAGAACATGGACCTGGCGCAAGATCGACCGCCTAATAGTATCTATAGCAGACCACTCCAAGGGCAATCCATTGTCTTCCCAGCGTCTGTACAACATCATAGTCTCTTGCATCACCACGTGTCACTTGATCCTCAAAAAGCCCCTTCAGACTCTACCTAAGGCGCACTCCAGGGCAGTGGCAACATCCACGGCATTTGTCAGAGGAGTCTCACTGCCAGAAATCTGCAGGGCATTCACATGGTCCTCAAGCTTCACCTCTATGCAGTACAGGCTGTCCCCGGGTTATGTGGGTCCGACTTAAGTCAGACCCCTAGTTACGAACTGGGGGGCCCCGCTAGTGTGGGGTGCCTCCCCCACTGTCGCTGCCTCTGGAGGTGCGGGGGGCACTTCCCCCCAGCAGACCAGGGAGATGCGGAGCGGCTTTTCTCGCCACGGAGGACGCGAGCGGCGGGACCGCCGAGACGTGCCGCGGTCCCGCCACCTGCGTCCTCCGCGGCGAGAAAAGCCTCTCCACGTCTCCCTGGTCTGCTGGGGGGGGGGGACGCACCTAGTGCGTCCCGCCCCCCCAGCAGACCAGGCTTTTCTCGCCAACGCCTGGGGTAGAGCAGCTGGGGGGTTGCTGGGTTGGTCCCACAGCGCTGAGGTCAGCCACTGTTCAGTTTCAGCAGCTGGGTCAACTGCTGTTCAGTTTCAGCAGCTGGGTCAGCCGCTGTTCCGTTTTCAGCTGCTGTGTCCCGGGCTTCCTGGAATTAGCTGCTGATCAGTTTCAACAGCGGCTGACTTGGTGGCAGCAGGGGGAGAGCAGCTGGGGTGCTGCCGGATTGGTCCCACAGCGCCGAGGTGCGGCGCTAATGGACCGACCCAGCAGCACCCCAGCTGCTCTGCCCCAGGCGTCCCCAAATCAGCCGCTGCTGAAACTGATCAGTGGCTGACTACAGGAAGCCCGAGGCAGAGCTGCTCTGCCCCGGGCTTCCTGGAATCAGCCGCTGATCAGTTTCAACAGCGGCTGAATCTGGACGCCTGGGACAGAGCAGCTGGGGCGCTGCCGAGTAGGTCCCCGCAGCGCCGCACCTCGGCGCTGCGGGGACCAACCCGGCAGCACCCCAGCTGCTCTACCGCAGGTGTCCCCAAGTCAGCCACTGTTGAAACTGATCAGCGGCTGATTCCAGGAAGTCCGGGAAAGACCAGCTCTGCCTCGGGCTTCCTGTAGTCAGCCGCTGGTCAGTTTCAGCAGCGACTGACTTGGGAACACCTGGGGCAGAGAAAATTACATGCTGAGGTGCTGCCGGGTTGGTCCAGTAGCGCCGAGGAGCGGCGCTGCGGGACCAACCCAGCAGCACCCCAGCTGCTCTGCCCCAGGCGTGTCTGATTCAACCACTGCTGGTCAGTTTCAACAGCGGCTGAATCTGGACGCCAGTTCCGACTTACATACAAATTCAACTTAAGAACAAACCTACAGTCCCTATCTTGTACGTAACCCGGGGACTGCCTGTAGGTCGGCGGTGGATGCCCGAGTCCTTGGCAGGACTTTCGGTTATTGATAAGCCTGAACTCCAGGAACGCAACACAAGTACTGCTACAAAGTCATCATGAGTGGAGCACCCGTGAGGACCACTTGAAGAAGAAGAAGTTACTCACCTCCTGCAGTAACAATAGTTCTTCGAGATGGATCCCGGGGGTGCTCCAGGTCCCACCCTTCCTCCCTGTTTCAGAGTTGTTTCTTTTTGTATCCTTACAGACACCGAATGGTGAGAGGAAATGACAGGTAAGCCAGGTGTGCGTGAAGATCAAAGGCGCGAATGGCACATGCTGCACACCGCGCATGCACAATCCGGCTGAATATAGCTATGCAAAGCCTCCAAGCTGCGGCTCCGGGACGAGCCCGACACCATGAGTAGAGCACCCACAGGGACCCCTCGAAGAACCATCCTTACTGCACAAAAGTGAGTAACTTCTTCATTTTTAAAAGTGCCTAAAGGACTTGAATAGGGCTTTAGGTATTGATCAGTCCTGGCAAGGTCTCATGCTACCGACTACCAGGTTGTATAGAGCTTGCTTTTCCTTGTGTAGCATACTAGAAGATCTGCCATCTTTCGTACAATTCTCAGTTTTTAAGCAGCTGTAATCTGGGCATTTTCAGGCTTGTGTATGGTGTAGCAGTAATCTTTAGTGCAGAAATTTGTGGGTATTCATTGGGTTTGCATGTGAGCTGGTTTTATATTTCCTATTTCCAAAAAAAATTGTAAGATTTTGATATGTGTTTGCTTTGTGGAGGAAGATATAATGTAACAGAAATCTGTGAGAGTTTTATGATAGAATCCTGAAATTAGGGATGTTAAAATGTGTGTAATTTGCTAACCCGGTCACTGCTTCAGTTGTAACGTGGTTACTTGTGGGACAGTAGCCAACTCCCTGGGAGTCAGTGCATGCCAGAAGCCAGCTTTTCAGCGGTTCTGTATGAGCTTTCAAAATGCTTTGGAATGTTTGAAGGAGAGGAGCTATATGCATATTGAATGCTGTAATTGTCTTCTCTGATAAAGATGTCTTTGTTTTTTACAATGAGAACTTAAATGTTAAAATGTGAGTTTCTTGCTGTAAAATCCTATGCAGAGACAAGACATGTATGGTCTTCACTGTGAGATAGGTAGGTGAATTCAGCACTATAACCTTTGCCTCCAGTTGACCTTTCATTGTGGTAAAATTGCCTTCACTAAGGGATATTAGTTATCCTGTGATAAAGCTCTTGAGTCTTAAGAGCTAGTCAAACAAATTCAGAACTGTTTACTACTAGACCGTGGATCAGAGGTTAGGCAATTGTAATCGAACAGTGTTTTTCATGGGAATGGAGCTGACAAATAGTGCTCTCAGGACTTCTGTGAGAGGAAGCAGACTCCTTCCCCTCCCTTTGTTTTATCGGTTGGAAAATGTCTGTGCTGTCTTAGCACCCTTCCAGGGAAGACACATGTACATTTACTCTCTCCAACCAGCAGGGTGACCTTGATTAGCTTGACAGGCAAAGATTTCATGTCCAATAATAGGTTAAATTTTTTATATTTTGGTCTAAGCTGGGTTTATGGAGGAAAGATTTTTCTCTGTTCAGTCAGCTCTAAAGAAAGACTATATAAGTAACTGCAGTGAAATTGCCCTGAAAAACAGTACTGATGTGATGAACTGGGAAATATTTTGACTCACTTTCCCTGTTCAATTGCATGTTACTTCCTTACTCAATAAATGGAGTTAAAATCAAAGGGTGCTATAAAGGGGACCAAGCAGGAAAGGTAAAATAACAGATAAAATAGCACCTATACTCAAAGGATCTTTTGTTTCATGGAAAGATTTTCGTATCTGACTCTATTCAAGTTAGGATGTTCTTACTAACCCCAAAGTTTGGTTTGGGATCTAAAGGAGACCTACCACTCAAAGATCTTAGAGAAGAGATTTTTATTTGAAAGAGAGAAGCTGACTAGGCTAGGACGTGTGTCTGAAAAGAGTGACAGTCTGACTGAGAGACTCAAAATGTCTACAGTGTAACTGGGAGGTGTAATTTCTGGCACCAGTAAATATATAGGTACTAGAGACGTTAGCATGTACTCAAATTCATGGTTACACACAGCCTTATTCTCTCCACCCCCGCCTCTCTATTAGAGATGGGAGCTAGTGTGTGTGGGGAGCTGGCTCCCAGGGAGTCAGATACCTCCCTGCCTCTGATACAGAGGCAGCAGCATCAGGGTACGGGGACAGGCAGGAGCTGATAAAGCTGGTATACTGGCTTCCGCCGAGCTGAGTGCCCTCTCTGACCACCCCTTTGCTGCTTCTGTATCAGAGGCAGCAGTGTGGGGAGCAGGAAGGAGCCCATACGTGTGGGGGGCCAGCTTTTAAACTGGCTTAAAAGTTGGCTCACCGCGAGCACCAGCTCCTGCTTTCTGCCCCTGATATGTAAATATGTAACCACTAAAAAATTCAGCGGTTACACGTTCACACAAATACACACATTTTAACATCCCGAATAAGTACTACCATTCAGATTGAACTAGCACTCTAAAAATAGCGGTATTGTTGTGGTGGTCTAGGTTAGCCACCAGAGTACATACCTAGGGTCCCAAGTTGTACTCTGACCATTAGCCTTAGCTACAATGGCCACATTGTCATTTTTAGCTCAATCAGAGGCAGTATCCACTGTATTAGGAGTGTTAAAATGTTAAGCTTGACCAGAGTAGGATGTGCCTATCTACTTAAGCTGGGAATTACACCTTTCCCCGACAGTGCAAACATACTCTCACAGACTGGGACATGAGCTATGGAATGATAGTGGAAGCTTATGTAAGAAAATAAGTATACGGTTCTTTGTGCTTATAGACGTAGATTTAAAACAACAATGTACTGTGTGGGAAAAATAAGTTGTATTTTGTTGGAGAAGCTGTTCCTGTATAATTGCAGACATATACTGTCACAGGTTCCCAAAGAGAAGCTTAGAAGGATACTGTTCTAGAAATTTCAATGGAAGGAATACTCCCATAGATTCAAAGATGTTCACAAGATTCTGAAACTGTCCAACTTTAAATAGTTTAAAAGAAGGTTTGTGGTTTCATGGACAGGGCCCATTGAGTACCATGTCGCAAGCAGTTTTAAACTAAGGATTAAAATCCCATTTAATCAGTTAACTTAAAGAGGGCTGAGGGGGAGTGACTGCCCTCTGCACCAGAGATGGCTGAACCAGACTGAATGCTGGAGCAGCTCCTGCTTGGGGCAGGCCAGGGCACACTGCAGGCACGGGCTGCTCCCATGTCAGAGCAGTCCCTGTCCATGGGGTTTTGGAGCTGCTCCCAGCCTGCTGTGGCCTCCCTGCAGTCTGCTGGCTATTGAGGCGGAGGCAAGGCTCTGGGGGCTGTCCCCTTCCAGCAGTCCTGCCTGTGGCCTGCAAGCAGTTGGAGACAGGGGTGAGAATCCAGGGACTGTCTCCGCCAGTGGTTTCCTCTAGGGTTGCCAGGTGTTTGGTATTTACCCAGACAGTCTGGTATTTTCGCCTCCTGTCTGGTTAAAAAAAATTCAGAAAATAATGGACACCTAAGATGTCCGGTATTTTCTGATTTTTTCCCCCCGGACAGGAGGTGAAAATGCTGGGCACCTGGCAACCCTACAGACACTCAGCACCTGGCCTACCCTCCACACTCCCCCTGAACCTCCCTTGGCCCCCAACACCCCCAGCAACTGACCCCAGACCCCATGCTTACTTGGTTCCACAAGGCTGCTGGCACAAAATGGCTGCTGGCAAAAAGACCAAGGGGAAGCAATGACTCTCCTGGGTCTTAGTGCTCAACTTCTTCCCTGTTCCTATGTGTCAACTGCTTCCCTGTTCCTATCCCTGTACTCACTCTTAAAGGGGACATTCTGTTTTAATGCTGTTTTATTTTCCTTTTTTTTTTTGCTCAACAGCTTTGGCCTCCCCACCTTTTTTTTCTTCAACAGAATTTTTTCCTGGTGTTTTTTTTGGGGGGGGGGGAAGGGGAGGGCAATGTTCGGTATTTTTGTTTCAACCATCTGGCAACCCTAGTTCCCCCCTCAGCCCACAGGCTATCTGAGGAGAGACCAGGCTCTGGGGGCTACCTCCGTCCAGCTGACAACCCTGCAGGCTGTCTGAGGGTTTGCCCCCTCTCTAGCTGTCTCCCTCACAGCCTGTAGGCTCTTGGCAGGGGGCAAGGCTCTCTCCTCCATCGGGTCCTCCCTGCTTCCTTCAGAGTATCTGGGGGAGAACCAGGCTCCAGGGGCTGCTCACCTCTCCAGATGCCTCCCTCCACAGCCTACAGGCTGTGGGGGTTGGAGCGAGGCTCTGGGGAGGCTGCCCCTAGCCTCCAGTGCCTCTTCCTCCCTTGGCCTGTAAGCTATCTGGGATGGGGGCGAGGCTCTGGGGCTGCCTCCAGACACCAGAGGGTCTCCCTCCACATCCTGCAGGCTCTCTGGGGTGGGGCAAGGCTCTGGGGGGCCAGGCTCTGTGTTTGGGGTAGGGGAACTTTTTACCCAGTCTGCTGGCTGGCAAGATGGCAGAGCCCCAGCCCTGCTGGTCGCTTTTTTTTTTTTTTTTTTTTTTTTGCTGCAGCTGCCCCCAGTGGCCACTCTCAGTATCATGTTCCTCTGCTGTGCCCCTCCTTTTTGCCTTCTGTGGTCCCATTCCTGGCACTTCCCATTTTCCAGGCACAACTAAACCCCGATTGTGCTTTAAGTTAGGATAAGAGGAAGCTGCATACCAAATTTGGTGATCCTAGCTCTTTTAGGAGGCATTTTTGAACAAACGGACTCACAATGTGCAGACACACTTGAATGGACAAACAGACTGACAGGCAGATAGATAGGAAAAAGGACAAATAAAGTAATCAAAACATTGATTATAAAATAAGGTTTTCATTTTAACATACCTTAACCTCCATTCCGTGTAGTGTCTTTTCCGGGGGAGAGGGAGGAACTTGTTTGACAGGTCGTATCAATGGTTAATTGAAATAAGCTGAGGATGTTATTGGGTTTGTCTTTAAAAGACAAAACAAGAGAGAAGATAAAGGAACAGCAAAGATTAAAAAATGCAGCTTCTGCCCCTGGTTTTGTCACTTGCAACTTCACTGCTGGAAAACACTGGCACACAAATGGTCTTCTCAGCTACTTTGGAGGCTTGGTCAACATGTGCCAGTATTTGGATGTTTGGAACTTAAATTTTAGGTCCCTGTTTCTGGTCACAGACTTCCAGCAGAATTGCAAAATATATAAGCTTGCTGGCTAAAGCAGACTTTAATTCAAGGATAGAGAATCTATGGTCTACAGGCCAGCTCCAGCTCCTGGCTTGCCTTGATCTGGCCCAGGAGTCTTGGAGCTCCCTCACCTGTCCCCTGTAGCAGGGTGAGCTGGGATGCCAGCATTGCAGCAAGTCTCTAAGTCTTAGCACCTCACTACATAGCTAGAGTATGAATGCTGGCTCCTTGCTGCAGTGGGAAGCCAGTGCTAAAGCCCCTGCATAGCCATCTCTGCATGGTGGGGGGCAGGAGGGGTGTGTGCTGTGTGTGCTGCTGTTCTTCCTTCCTTCTCACTGGGAAAATGGCAGCAAAGGAAAAGCTCTATCCCTGTGCTCACCTGCAGGCACCACTCCCATCACTCCCAATGGCCAGGCATTGTGACCAACTGGAGTGGTAGGGGACAGTGCCTGCAAGCATAGGGTGATATAGAGCCACCTGTGCCCCCTGGGAGTTGCGCCAGGTAACTGCCCCAGCCTCTGCCCCCTCTAGCTCTCTTCTTCCCCTAGCCTGCTTGTGCACCCTACATCCCAGACCCTGCACCGCCAACCTCAGCCCACACTGCCCAGAGCCTGCACCCCACCCCATTTGTCAACAGCCCCCTCCCATCCCCTGTACATTGAACTTCTCATTTTTTGGCCCTACCTCAGAGCTCAGGGTGCCCTACAAAATCTTCTAGTCCTGGGCCCCCAGAAGAGTTATTAGCTCTGAGGGAAGACCTGAGCATTTGTGGTCCCACCCCAACCAGAGTTAGAGCACAAGGGGAACCTTGGCATCCCTCTCCCTCTCATTGCTGAAATTAGACAGAAAGAAAAGGGAGGTGGAGAAAAAAAGGACACATTTGGGAGGGAAGGAAAGAGACAGTCTCACATCCCAGATTGTGTTCATAATTTAGCCAGAGCTGATGGATGAGGCAGTATCATCTGCATCTTTCTGTTCTACCTAGTATGGTCAGGATGTGTCTCCTGGTTAGGATAAGAAAATCTACTGTCCCAAGAGATGGTGGGGGAGCTGTCTTGTTGGTAAAATCTGCTCCTTCTCCTTTCCTCTTTTTGTCAGCCCGCATTGCGTTTTCCTCTTTGCTAATTTTCAACCCCCAAAGTATCTTTGTTTAAAAAAAAAATACCTCAAAAGGAGGTGTGGAATAGCCAATTCTCTCATTACCTTGTCCACAATAGGTCTAGTTTCTGACACACTAATTTTGATTAATTGATCTCCAGTCTTCTATTCCACTTGTTTTCTAGTCACACTACTCAAGAAGTGTTAAGATCATCAATAAAACCATTATAGTTTAAATTAATTCGGGCTTTCTATCTTGTTGCATCTTTTATTAAACAATTTTCTATAATAGGTCATTATGACAAGTAATGAATTTTCATTCCATTTTTACAGTTGAGCTTACCGTTAAGGTAAATTGTAGGCCCAGTTATCACAATAGTCCACTCTCTGTTGGACCTGCTGAATTAGTCATGATTGATACCCAGGGATCTGTAACCCAGTTCTTACTGATCTGAAAATAAATAAATTCCAGTGTTAGCGACAAAAGGATTAGAGCCTGTTCCCTAGGGGGGTGCATCCTTAGAGAACACTCCTGCAATAAAGATCATGAACACAGGCACCCTCTGCTCCAAACTTCATATTAGCTCCTGTTCCTCTATACAGTCTCTCTGCCACAAGAAGAGAAAACTGTAACTGTCCATTTTTCCCTTTGTCATTTATCAAAGACAAACAAAATGATGTAAACCTTCTGCTTAAGAGCATTTAGGGCTGGAGCTTGTTAATATCTATTTTGAATCTCAAACACCATTGCCATGGAAATAACTTCATATGAGTTAGAGTAAATAGGAGACATGGTAGATATCTTATCTTCTAGTGATCTTATTGATGATCTTATCTACTAGTAAAACCCTAACTTAGCTCAAAACATCTAGGTCTCTTGCAGATCTAAAAAAGATACTGCAAAGTCTTTTATCACATCTCACTTGGCAGTGTCCTGCTCTGCTTCCTGAAAATGCTAAGGAATCTTCAGTGAATTTCCTTTTGGGGGCTGAGTGGTAATGGGCAAGAATGGAAGGAAATGATGCGCTATTTTGTAATTGTTTTTCTTCACTGAAAGGGCAAAACATGTATTAGGAATGTTGCATACTTCCTGTGATTAGAGGTTGCAGTGTGACATGTGCATTACAGCATTTCCGGTGCTGTAAGGATTTGTCTAGGGCTTGGTCCATACTGAGTCAAGGCTTTTTAGGTACAATCTTGCCTACCCTGGAACCAAGTATTGAACATCAGCTGGAAACCTGGTTTAGTTTTCAAATTCCATTCACAGGGCACCATAGTTAAGTCTGGAAAAAATCCTTAATGGCCAGTAAGAGACACAGTTAAAATATACTGTGATTTCTCTTCTTGTTCCACCCATTTTCTTTCCTGCTATTTTCCTCTTATTATATTGTGTTTCCATTTCTGAAGATAAAACTTACATTGCATTTAATCATGATACAAACACTAGCACCTTTTTTAGAGTATGATGCTAGTTTGGGTAATTAACATGTTTGAAACATCTGTTGACAAGCTATTTTACTGAATTAAAGTTCATATGGGAATATAGGCTTTAAATTGACAGCCTAGCACATGTTAATGTATATGCTACTTCATCTATACTATAATGTTAGCTAGAACATGTTAATGCCTTTTCATCGTAGACCTTATTTACACTACCACCTAAGTCAGGGGTTAGTGAGAGGTTAGTGAGAGGGGCTGGCGGCGGCAGATGCCTCCATCTGACCATGGCAGTCCAGCTCCAGCTCCCTTCTGACAGCTGCAGTCTGTGTCTAACTGCTGTGCGACTTCCGAGCCTTGACTGCTGCAACAGCTTGGTCCAGCTCAGGCTGTAGCCACAGCAGCCTGGCGAACAAGCCCTAATCAGGGTCCAGTCCCAGTCCTGGCGTAGGCCCTGCAGACTGGCCCCCATCTGGCCACAGGAAGGGCTGTGGCATGGGTAGGAGGGGAGGCCACAGTCCATCTGCAGTGATCTTGGTTCAGCCCCTTGTCCAGCCACTTCTGCCCAGCTATAGCAGCCCAGCCCCAGCCAGGTAAGGTAATCTGTCCGTAGGCCCCCTACATACTCTATTTCTACAAACCCCAACCTCCTGCCCTGAGCCCCCATACACCTAACTTTGACTCCTTCACCCAACATCCACAAACAGCACCCCCAGCAACACCAGATGCCCCATTAGGGGTACATCTATATTACATCTCTCTGTCGACAGAGATGTAGATTAGGCACATCGAAAGTGCTAATGAAGTCAGGATTTAAATATCCCATGCTTCATTAGCATAAAGTTGGCTGCTGCTTTTTTTCAAAACGGGGCTTTTTCGAAAAACAGACTGTGAAGAACTTCAAAAAGATCTCACCGAACTAAGTGACTGGGCAACAAAATGGCAAATGAAATTTGATGTGGATAAGTGTAAAGTAATGCACACTGGAAAAAATAACCCCAACTATACTTATAATATGATGGGGGCTAATTTAGCTACAACTAATCAGGAAAGAGATCTTGGAGTCATCATGGATAGTTCTCTGAAGACGTCCACGCAGTGTGCATTGGCAGTCAAAAAATCAACCAGGATGTTAGGAATCATTAAAAAGGGATAGAGAATAAGACGGAAAATAACTTATTGCCCTTATATAAATCCATGGTACACCCACATCTTGAATGCTGTGTACTGATGTAGTGTCCTCATCTCAAAAAAATATATACTGGCATTAGAAAAGGTTCAGAAAAGGGCAACTAAAATGACTAGGGGTTTGGAACGGGTCCCATATGAGGAGAGATTAAAGAGACTGGGACTTTCAGCTTGGAAAAGAGGAGACTAAGGGGGGATATGATAGAGGAATATAGAATCATGAGTGGTGTGGAAAAAGTGAATAAGGAAAAGTTATTTACTTGCTCCCATAATATAAGAACTAGAGACCACCAAATGAAACTAATGGGCAGCAGGTCCAGAAATGGCTATTAGCCAGGGGGTAAGGAATGGTGTCCCTAGCCTCTGTTTGTCAGAGCGTGGAGATGGATGGCAGGGGAGAGATCGCTTGATCATTACCTGTTGGATTCACTCCCTCTGGGACACCTGGCATTGGCCATTGTTGGCAGACAGGGTACTGGGCTGGATGGACCTTTGGTCTGACCCAGTATGTTCTTCTGTTCTTATGTTCTTTTGCTCTCTTAACACCACTAAGACCTATACTTTTTTTTTAATTTTTGAAAACGGGGGTTGAATTTTTGAAAATTAGGGTTGAATTTTTATAAATATGGACACCCTTTAGTATTAAAGACCACCAATTTATGCAGGCCTACCCCAAGTATTTCCAGGAAACTCAGCTCCCATCCCCAACCTGTCTCTGGCCTGATCCTGTTTTATTTCATTGCCTCTCCTCCCAGACATCCTCAGCAGTGAATTTTTTATGCCTGCTGAGGCATATTACATATGAAAGAATTTTAAAGTGTCTGAATCTGCAATTTCATTATTTAAAGCCTTATCATGAGTCTCTTTTGTGTTTAAAACTCACGTAGTGCATATGAAGAAGTACAAGTTATATCTATACAAAGCCTGGTCCACATTGGATAGTCTTTTCACTTCCACTGTGCACTGGCTTTGTGGAATCTTGGCTTAGTTGAAACTGGGGACTGAAAAGCTAGAGGCAAAACATTCCAGCCTCTCTGACTTATGATGTTCTAAGATGGTACCTTTTCTCTTTGCTTTGAAATTCAGTCACCTTTCCTTCCACCCC
Organism: Pelodiscus sinensis; assembly: GCF_052426305.1. Lineage (NCBI taxonomy): Eukaryota > Metazoa > Chordata > Testudines > Trionychidae > Pelodiscus > Pelodiscus sinensis. Next base: position 14,477,198 of record NC_143085.1, read on the forward strand.
TCCAAAGTGTATTCAAGCTCTGGATGCTATATGTTTAGTCATGTGTACCATGCACTGGGTTCTAATATGCTTTGTAATAATACAACAGATAATTATCCACATTTCAAGCAAGAAATCCATAAAAAAGTGTGTGGTGGTGGAAAGAGGAATAATCCCTATCATATCTGTTTAAAAAGTAATGAATTAATTAACATGGCACACACTGAGAGAAGCGAAGTGCCTGAGTTCAGAGCTTTGTTAGGACTCAGAGATTTATTAGGACATCAGAGAATATCAGAGCACAAAATGCACTCTGCCTGAAAAAGTAAAAACGAAGCAGTAGTTTGAAATCACACTTTATGCACCTTTGTTCTCAAGGGAATTGCTGTCTCTGAATGTAAACTGAGTTTAGAGACTTGTACCTTTGAACAAATATTGGTTTTACTACTGTCTGACAGTTGTTTTCAGTGGTCTCTAGAGATGTAATAAAGTTACATCCCTGACCAGGAGTAAGAATTAGTGATAGCTGCTGGAGCTTTCCAAATTGTTTGAGCCCTGACGTTGCTGACTTCAGGAAGGCCACAGTTTATTTTAAGTTTTATTCTCTTTTTTTCCTTTACAATAGGGATGCACCACCAATTCTTGCAGCATCTTTGATCCATGCAGCAATTGATGAAGTGCTACAGACTGATCTTTCTGCTTTTAAGAAACAGAGTGTGGAAGAGGAAGAGGAGGGAGACCAAGGAAAGTTCATCTGTAAGTATAATATCAGTCTGGATTTCCACAGGTTGTCTGCTGGAACACTTGCAATTAGAAATACTTCCTGGAATACCGGGTGGGATATTTTGGCAAGCAAATAGGCAGAGCTTTCATCATTTTTACAGTATGTGGGATGATGGATGACTTTGTGGTCAAGATGCAAACAAGGACCAGCAGTTTAAAAACTGTTTATGGGGTGCATAATAAAAAGAGATGATTTTCAGAAAATGCTAATCTGCCTACTTCCTGGTAATCAGAATTGAGCCACAATGGAAAGAGTAACTGCATTCCACCTCTTTTATTGCTAAATGGAGAGACTTCTGTGAAGAGTTGATTTAATCAGTTTTTCTTGAGTCATTAACCTTTTGTAATTTTGAAGTGCATCTCTTTCTTAAAATGAGTAATCTTTTAAGTGATTAGCTAATGGTAGTCTCTTAATGTGCCTTTTCAATCCATATTTGGAATCAGTGGGGTCTCTACTATCCAGCTGCATTAAACATCATAAGTGCAACCCATTTAAATTTTTGAGCATCTCTGCCCACACTCAAGGTCAAGATGCCAGTACCTATGGTTATACTAGAATCTGCAAGGCTCAAAATTCTAGCCCTTTTATTTGGTGAAATAAGATCATCAGTACTGTACGCACCACGTAATGATGGGTGGAGAACTGTACTTGGTGCCTCCATTCCCTCACAACCAGCTGATATTGGGGAAAGGGGCACACAGTTGTGTACTATTGGAGTACCATGTTACAGCCAATTCCATTGCATTTATTCATTAGGATTTTTGACCTTAAGCTTTACCAGACCTTCTTTTACCATTTGCTTTGGCGCTAGAATGAGAGTTGAATGCTTCAGGAATTAAAAGTTACAAACAGAAATAGTCTCTTGGGCAATCTAATCCATCCCAGACAATGAAATGTTATTTTCTGTTACTTTCTCCAATCTGGCTTTTAAAACCCTACAGGACAGGGGCTTCCACTTCATATCTTTCAAGACTAATATAGTGGCTACTATGTGTCATTGTTCAGAAATCTTTTCCACTATTTAGTTTAAATTTTCTCTCCTAATTTCATCCCATAACTCTTGGCTGTGTCCTTTACAACAGCCGGAGCCAGATGGAACCCTCCCTCCCCCTTCCTAGGAGACTGGGAAATGGGCACCTTCCCTCTTGTGGCAGGGGGGAGGGAGGCAGGCAGGCCTGGAGTCGTGTGGCCTTTCCCCCTTATGGGGTAGGGGGGCTGGAGCCACATGGCCTTCCCCCCTTGCAGAGGGGAGCTGTGAGCTGTGTGCCCTTCTCCCTCGTGGGAGGGGGAGGGGGGCAGCCTTGGCCACGCCCAACCCTCTAGTGGCTGGAGGGAAAGAGACAGGTCAGCTATGGCCTTGGCGTGCGCTCGCGCTCTCTCTCTCTTTTTCCCCCTTCCCTTCCCTACCCCCCTCTCCCCCCTGTGGCTGGAGGGAGAGAGCCTTGCCAGCTGTGGACACAGTCCAGCCCTCTCTTCTCCGGGCAGCTGGAGAGAGAGAGCCAGGCTAGCTGCAGCCTTGGCCCAGGCCAGCCCCCTGGTAGTTGAGGGGAGAGCCAGGGCTAGCCTAGCCTTAGGGGACCCCTGGCAGCTGGTGGGAAGATCCAGGGCAGGCTATGGCTGCTACACCTAAGCCTGGTCCTCTGCGGCTGCCTGGGGGAGAGCCGGGCTGCATACCTCCAGAGAGGAGGTTTGGTGAGCGTAGCAAGCGGGGGCACTGCCCCCTAGTTGTTTTTAAACAATCTTTTCAAGACTCTGGCAGTTCTTTAGTCCCACAGACTCAGGAAACCTTTTTCATTCATATGCCAACTCAGTTTGCTTTCTCAGAATTGAGCTGAAAGAAAATTGGTTCCATCTGCTGGGATAGGTGAAAACTGCAGGCTGTGATGGAAAACTGAGTTCTTTAGCATTGTGATCATTCTCAAGAGCTTCAAGTACAGGTTGGATCTCCCTGGTCCAGCACCCTGGGGACCTGACTCTTCCAACGGGGGAGTTTACCAAGTCAGGGATGAGCAATTCTCACCGTCTGCTGCTGTCCTCTGACCTTTCTCTGAGGGCCGCCAGGCTTCCCTCACAGTCATCATTCCTGCTGCTGTGCCTGGCCACCCTCTTTCCAACTGTGGGACAGTCTCCATTCCCAGACTCTGGAGCTAGGCTCTGGGCCAAGTCAGAGGAGTCAGAGCTGGGGGCTACCTGCTTGCCTGGGCCACTCCAGCACAGCTTGGGCAGGATTCTGCCAGCCCAATGCAGATGTGGCCCTGCTTGCCATCCCCACATCGCTGGGGTCCCATTGGCCTAATGCAGTCAGGATCGCTCCAGCCTAGCATGGTTGCCTGTCCAACTGGTTACCTGCTAAGCATTCCAGTAAAATTAATGCTTACCAGGTAATGGGTTAACCTTTCTAATCCCTAGAGGGAGTCTGGGGTGCAGGAAGATGGGCAGGGACTGGGAGGAGGGTATGAGTAGGGCTCGACAAATAATGCAATCTCTCTTTGCCTGTGGCGAGTAGATTGCAACCCGGAAGACCCGGGTTCGGGCAATCTGCTCATGCGCAGATCGCTGGACAGCGTGGCTGGCAAGCAGGGCTCGCCGCAGTTCGGTGAACCCTAGGTATGAGTATGAATTCAGGAGAGTATTCTAACCTGGAGGAGAGGCATGCGGATCAGGATCTTTGAGGGGTTGTGGCCTGTAGCAGAGGTGCAGGAGAAGGGGCAGGGTAGGAATGTTAAAAATCATGTATTTGTGTAAATTTTGAGCAGCTACACATTTACATGCGGGGGGGGGGGGGGGGGACAGGCAGAAGCTGTTGCTCACAGGGAGCTAAAAAGTATGCCCCTACGAGCACCGCCCTCCCTGCCCCTTACACTGCCTTGATAGAGAGGCAGCAGCACAGGAGACTGCAGGAAGCCAGTGCTTGTGGGGAGCCAGCTTTTAAGCTGGCTCCCCCGTGTACCACTTCTGCCTGTCCCCTACTCCTACACTGCTGCCTGTGTGGGACAGGACTTGATGACCTCCAGTTTCCTTCCAGTCCTATGATTCTGTTAATTACAACTTGTGCTTGCATATTGTACAGGTTACACAAGACACAATGCTCAAATGTTGACTAAAAGAAAGATAATAAATAAGTCATGTTGGTACTGTCTTCCATCCTGTCAGTGGTTACCCAGTTAAATGGTATAATTTTAATTGTTTAACTGGGTTAACTATTTAAATGGTTATTTACATCCCTTACTCTCTCAGACCCCATACCCCTACCAGTACCCCAGTCTCCAATTCAGAGCTCCCTTCTGCTCCCAACCTCTATCTCAGACCCAGTACTTCCTCTGTTAATATCAAGAATACGGCCCTTGGCCATTTACCAAATTCTTGGAATGGCCCCCATATAAAAAATTATTGCCCATCCTTGATCTAGATCATCCCTAATGATTGTTTGTCTGGCCTGTTTTTAAAAATCTAGGCAGTTTATTTTAGTACAGTACTTAATGACTAGGGATGTGAACAAATAACTAGTTACCCAGGAGCAGCCTGCAGCCCCCTGGAAGGGCTGGTGGCTCTGAGCCCACGCAAGCTGGGACTCAGCAGTCTAGTGTGGGGCCAGAAGTAGAACTGGTGTGGGGAGGGAGGCTGCCAGCTCCCAGCCCATGCAGGCTGGGAGCGAGCAGCCCAGCACAGAGTCAGAAGCAGCCAAGCTGAAGCAGCCCCTGCTTGCAGCGCAGGGGCTCCCCATCCCCGCTTAATCACTTAACCAGTTAAACTTAAAGTTTAACCAGTTAACTAATTAAATGGGATTTTATATCCCTATTAATGACCTGACAGCTAGGAAGTTTTTCTTGATGTCCAGTCTAAACCTCCTCTGCTGCAATTTAAGCCAATTGCTGCTTGTCCTGTCACCAGAGGTTAAGAACATTTTTCTTCCTGCTCCATGTAACAACCTTTTAGCTACTTGAAAGTTATGTCCTCTCTCAGTCTTCTCTTTTTCAAACTAAACAAACTCAGTTCTTTCAGTCTTCCCTCATAGGACATGTTTTCTAGATATTTAGTGATTTTTGTTGATCTTCTCTGGACTTTTTCCAGTATGTCCACATCTTTCCTGAAATGTGGTGCCCAGAACTGGACACAGAACTCCTGCTGAGGCCTAACCAGCGTATGCTAGAAAGGAGAAATGAATTCTCATGTGTTGCTTACAATACTCCTGCTAATACAGGTTGGACCTCCCTGGTCTGGCACCCTTGGGACCCAAATAAGGGAATTTGCCAGATCAGGGGAGGTCCCCTGCTACTAGCCCCCCAGGATACTGACACTCACTCTGGCTGGCTCCGCTCCAGCCCCATTGCCCCAGGGCTTCAGCCTGATGCTACAGGGCTTGGGCTCAGCACACTGCCACCAGTCAATTGGGGCTCTCTGGGGATGGAGCTCCCCAGCTGCAGTGGCCCCTCTTCTGCCCCACCCAGGGCTTCCCAGGAACTAGGCTCTGAAGCTGCCCCACTTCTGCCCTGCCATGCCGAGGCTTCTTGTAAACAGGGCTTTGTGGCTGCCCAGCTTCTGTCCTGCACATCCAGGGCTTCTCAGGGACAGGTCTTTGCAGCTGCCCTCCTTTTGTCCCACCCAGGGCTTCTCAGGGATTGGGCTCCACAGCTGCCATGCTGCTGCTGTGCTAGGATGGGGCTCCACATAGACAGGGCTCACTGGTCCCACTGCTGCCCTGCCCAGCTGTGGCTCCCCAGGGACAGGGTTCCGCAGGGATGGGCTTGCTGGTCCTGCTGCAGTCCTGGCACAGGGCTCACTTGTCTGATGGCGGGGCTCCCCTCTGCTGTACTCCCTGACTCACTCACATTCCTGGGCACTGGGGTTTTCTGGTCCTGCAACATCTCTGATCCTGCTGGACCACAGATGTTGCTGGACTAGAGAGTTCTGGATTTAAGAGACTCAACCTGTATATCCCATACTGTTTGCTTTTTTTTCCTCCTAGTGTCACACTGTTGACTCATATTTACCTTGTGGTACACCATGACCCCCAGGTCCCTTTCTGCAGTACTCATCCCTAGACAGTTGCTTCCCATTCTGTATGTGTGCAACTGATTATTCCTTCCAAGTCAGGTACTTTGTATTTGTCCTTATTTGAATTTCATCCTAACAACTTTTGATGTCTACACTATTTTTGTGTTATGTCTCCACTAGTTTTTCCACAATACAGGGATTTTTTTTTAGCATTAATAGGTGGTGCCCTCTGCTCATTACACTCGCCAACCCCCATGTCTCTGGGAGTAGGCAGGTTGCCAGCCTCTTGGCCCGACCTCCAGCTGCTAGGGAAGGGAGGGCTGGCGGCTGCGCCATCCCTGGCCTCTCAGCGCTCCCCCAGCCTCTCACCTTTGGCCCCTCCATCTCTCTCCCCCAGGTCACAACCCCAGTCTCTTGGCACCCCTCTGGCCATTAGAGGAGGGCCAGAGCCAAGTCAAGGGACAGCAGGGGTGGCAGTAGTGGCTTCTCGGTGTGCTCTGGGGCTCTGATGCTCTGGAACCCTGCAGCAAACTGCTGCCTCCACCTGGCCTGCTTTTGGGCTGCTGCCGACCTGGTACTCTAGCCTTGAACACCCTCCCACCCGCAAGATTACAGTGCCAGCACTGGATTCCTGAGGGGGAGAGGAGGGAACCCCAAGCTTCTGCACTGGATTCAGCTTGCAGGGAAGCGCATGCTGCTGTGGGGAAGGTAATCTCACATGCTCCACTGGGTGCAATAAACTGGATATCCTCCATTCTGCTGCTGGCCTTCTGCCAGCATTTTCTTTTTACTCCAAGAGCTAATTAGTTTCTTGATAGTTTTTTTTTTTTAATCAGGTGGTTTTGGTTTTAGTTTAAAGAAGTTTAAAGAATGCCAAGTGGATCTAGGCCTTTGGAACTGTGGCACAGAGTTCACAAACCACTTAAAAATTACAGGATAAAAATAAAAATGGACAAATAGTAAGCAGAACCAGAACAAAAATCACAGAAAAAAGAGAGATGAAACACAATATAAAAGGGACATAAAAAAAATGATCTGATGAACTCCCTCTCTAAACTCCCTGTTAGCACTCACCAAGAATGACTCAAGGTCATTCTTGGCCATATCGTTAGTTCTCCACGTGGGAACTAACGATATGGCCAAGAATGACCTTGATTGGGTTACTGCGGATTATGTAGTGCTGGGAAGAAGGATCCAAGAATTCAGAGCGCAAGTGGTGTTCTCGTCCATCCTCCCTGTTGAAAGGACTGGGCGAATTGAGGACGTAAATGCGCGGTTGTGCAGGTGGTGTCACAGAGAGGGCTTTGGTTTCTTCGACCATGGGACTCTGTTATGGGCATAAGGATTGTTAGGAAGAGATGGGATCCACCTAATGAAGAGAGGAAAGAGCATCTTCGTTGGCACGCTTGCAAACCTAGTGAGGAGGGCTTTAAAATAGGTTCGCCGGGGGACGGTGACCAAAGCCCTGAGGGGAGTAGGAAAGTCGGATAACGGGAAGAAATGCAGAGAAGAACGAGCAAGAAAGGAGGACCCCTGATTCGAATGGAGAAGATAGGGTGGTCAACTGGTTACTTGAGGTGTTATTCAAATGGAGAAGATAGGGTGGTCAACTGGTTACCTGAAGTGTTTGTACACTAATGCAAGAAGCCTGGGCAACAAACAGGAAGAACTGGAGGCCCTGGCCCAGTCCAAGAAATATGATTTAATTGGGATAACAGAGACTTGGTGGGATGACTCGCATGACTGGAGCGCTGTCATGGAAGGGTATAGATTGTTCAGGAACAACAGGCAGGGGAGAAAAGGAGGAGGAGTTGCACTATATGTAAGAGAGCACTATGATTGTGCTGAACTCCAGTATAAAGAGGGAGAAAAACCTGTTGAGAGTCTATGGGTTAAGTTTAAAGGAGCAAACAACAGCATTGATGTTGTGGTTCGTGTCTGCTACCAGCCGCCAAATCAAGTGGATGAGGTAGATGAGGCTTTCTTCAGACAACTGAGAGAACCTTCAGATTGCAGGGCTTGGTTCTTGTGGGGGACTTTAATCACCCTGACATCTGTTGGGAAATCAATACGGCAGTACACAGGCAATCCAGGAAGTTTTTGGAGAATGTTGGGGATAACTTTTTGACACAAGTGCTGAAGGATCCGACCAGGGGCTGTGCACAGCTTGACCTTCTGCTCACAAACAGGGAGGAACTAGTAGGGGAAGTAGAGGTGGGTGACAACCTGGGAAGCAGTGATCATGAGATGGTAGATTTCAGGATCCTGACCAAAGGAAGAAAAGAGAGTAGTAAAATACACACTTTGGACTTCAAAAAAGCAGATTTTGACTCCCTCAGAGATCTGATGGGCAGAATCCTCTGGGATGCTAACATGAAGGGGAAAGGAGTCCAGGACAGCTGGTAGTATTTTAAAGAAGCCTTACTGAAGGCACAGAAAGAAACCATCCCGACGCATAGCAAGAGAAGCAAACATGGTAGGAGACTGGATTGGCTTACAGGGGAAATCCTTGGTGAACTTAAGCACAAAAAGGAAGCTTACAAAAAGTGGAAACTTGGACAAATTACCAGGGAGGGGTTTAAATGTATAGTTCAAGAATGCCAGGGGGTTATCAGGAAAGCGAAAGCGCAAATGGAATTGCGACTGGCTAAGGATGTGAAGGATAACAAGAAAGGTTTCTATAGGCATCTTAACAAGAAGAAGGTGATCAGAGAGGGTGTGCGACCCCTACTGGATGAAGGAGGTAACCTAGTGACAGATGATGTGGGGAAAGCTGAAGTACTCAATGCTTTCATTGCCTCTGTATTCACAGACAAGGTGGGCTCACGGACTAATGCGCTAAGTGATGCAAGATGGGATGAAGATGGACAGCCCTTGGTGGGTAAAGAACAGGTTAGGAACTATTTAGAAAAGCTAAACGTACACAAATCCATGGGTCCGGACTTAATGCATCTGAGGGAGTTGGCAAATGTCATTGAGGAGCCTTTGGCCATTATATTTGAAAAGTCATGGAGATCGAGAGAAATCCCGGATGATTGGAAAAAGGCAAATGTAGTGCCCATCTTCAAAAAAGGGAAGGACAATCCAGGGAACTATTGGCCGGTCAGTCCTACCTTGGTTCCTGGAAAAATCATGGAAGGGATCCTTAAGGAATCCATTTTGAGGCACTTGGAAGAGAGGAAAGTGATTAGGAATAGTCAGCATGGACTCACAAAGGGCAAGTCGTGCCTGACCAATCTGATTAGTTTCTATGATGAGGTAACTGGCTCTGTGGACATAGGAAAGTCAGTGGATGTTATATACCTTGACTTTAGCAAGGCTTTTGATACGGTCTCCCACAATATTCTTGCCAGAAAGTTAAGGGAATGTGGATTGGATAAATGGACGGTAAGATGGATAGAAAGATGGCTAGAAAGTTGGGCCCAGCGGGTAGTGATCAATGGCTCGATGTCAGGATGGCGGTCGGTTTCTAGCGGAGTGCCCCAAGGTTCGGTTCTAGGACAGGTTTTGTTCAATATCTTTATTAATGACCTGGATGAGGGGATGGATTGCACCCTCAGCAAGTTTGCGGATGACACTAAGCTAGGGGGAGAGGTAGATACGCTTGAGGGCAGAGATAGGGTCCAGAGTGACTTAGACAAATTGGAAGATTGGGCCACAAGAAATCTGATGAGGTTCAACAAAGACAAGTGCAGAGTCCTGCACTTGGGACAGAAGAATCCCAAGCATAGTTACAAGCTGGGGACCAACCAGTTAAGTAGTAGTTCTGCAGAAAAGGACCTTGGGGTTACAGTGGATGAGAAGCTGGATATGAGTCAGCAGTGTGCTCTTGTAGCCAAGAAGGCTAATGGCTTATTAGGTTGCATTAAGAGGAGCATTGCCAGCAGATCCAGAGATGTCATTATTCCCCTTTATTCGGCTTTGGTGAGGCCACATCTGGAGTATTGTGTCCAGTTCTGGGGCCCCCACTACAAAAAGGATGTGGACGCTTTGGAGAGGGTCCAGCAGAGGGCAGCCAAAATGATTAGGGGGCAGGAGCATATGACTTATGAGGAAAGGCTGAAGGAGTTGGGTCTGTTTAGTCTGCAGAAGTGAAGAGTGAGGGGGGATTTGATAGTACCCTTCAACTTCCTGAAGGGAGGTTCCAAAGAGGATGGAGAGAGGCTGTTCTCAGTAGTGACAGATGTCAGAACAAGGAGCAATGGTCTCAAGTTGTGGTGGGAGAGGTCCAGGTTGGATATTAGGAAAAACTATTTCACTAAGAGAGTGGTGAAGCACTGGAATGGGTTACCTAAGGAAGTAGTGGAGTCTCCATCCCTAGGGGTGTTTAAGAATTGGCTTGACAAAGCCCTGGCTGAGTTGATTTAGTTGGGATTGATCCTGCCTAGAGCAGGGGGCTGGACTTGATGACCTTCTGAGATATCTTTCAGCTCTATGGTTCTATGATTCTATTAAATGGAGTTCAGAAAAAAATATGGACAGAAAGCAAGATGGATGCAAGGAACTATGTTAGAACATATGTGGGGTGGGAGGAGACAGGCCTGGTGATGGGAAGAGGGAAGGAGATCTGTGCTGATCCTTCTCCAGGGAGAAATTCTGTAACCAAAACTGTTCATATTACTGAATTTGAGCAGGTCATGGTTAAGAGGAGCTTAATTCTTAGAATAAGTGATTAAAGCAAAGTCTCTTGAAAGCCATAAAATAAGCATCTCATATCTCTACATCTTCTCTTTCAGCTCTAGTAAATTATCTTCCCAGCTACCATCTGCTCTTTAAAGTAAAGCAACATCAAAATCATGCATCTTAAGTATTTCTGATTATCTTGATGGCCTTGCATTTATGTAGCACCCTTCAGCTAGAAAGATCCCAAAGGGCCCAACAGACCTGTCAGCAGAGCATTTGACTTTCTCGGAGATCTCTTCAGCCATTGCAGTCACCTTCAAAGTGAAATGCACCCCAGTGTTTTCTGTAAGACAATTCTGCAAACCTGTTTGTGCTCATTGAGTTGGTTTCCTGCTGCTCTATAACTGCTCAAAAATAATGAGTAGTGAAGTACTTCGTAGGATAGACGGTTTTTCTTCATAAGTCAAACTAAAAAATGTCTCTCTGGAGTGGTGGAGTTATATTCCCTCTGTGGTGCTTTTGAAACTCATGCTGCAATGAATAGCACTATTGTCAGTCATTGCTAAGGTTAAATACCGTGAAGATGTGACTATTAAATAGACTCCAAATTCTATGCTATGCATGAATCTGTACTTTTTCCTCTATATAGCCAAATACAATGATCTTTTAAGTATTCAAGTTGTTACATGATCCAGTAAAATGAAAGAAATTCCATGTCTGAGCAGGAATGATCTTTAAACTATTTCAGTGTGTTAGATAACTTATCTGAAATTATCCACTCTTCAGAGACTCTCTTACTATTCTCAGGAAGAAATACAGCTCTTGAAATCATTCAGCTATGCACATATCTGGACTACATGTATTTGTGTTCTTATTATGATTTCCCTTGCCCTCCTTGCTTATTACACCCAGTTGTCTAACTGTAGGTTAGAAACCATCTTTCACTCTATTTTACAGTGCTGACCACAATATGACCTTGTCCTCCACAGAAGCTCATAAGTACTATTATAAAGCGAATAATAACTGCTTTGATTTTAAAAAGATTAAAATATATCCTAGCAAAAGAGAAATTTGTCTTGAGAAAAGACTTGCCGTGATAGACCAGAATCTCATCAATCTTTCATGAAAATGTACTTGAGAATAATTTTAAAAACTTGGCTTAGAGACATATCACCATAATGGCTACATGCCTGGCTAAAGAAACGTATCACTCAGGCATTAGGATGTGTAATGGTTTGCATATTTAAGCTAAGTTAACTAGCAAGTCTACTGATAAACAGCTAATATGTTGAGAACCTTAAATCTTGCCTATTTAAAAATTTCTAAAAATGAGTAAATCAAAAGTGATTAGATTATATCACAGACTGACCACTTGTCAAAACTGGATGTATTAAATCCAAGTTCTTTTCATTCTCAGAACGCAAGAAAATATCTGAAACTGGACATCTAGTTCCATAAATGAGAGAACGAACACTTTAAAACAACTTGCTTAAGCATTGGATGATAGTTTTTTACTTAGACAGAAAACTTAAAAATTGAAGTCTGTTTGAGAGACCTTGAACTGCTAAGATAGAAATAACCACAAATATCTCAGCTTGTTGCTCAACAGACTGAGTGCTGGGATTAATGCAATTTGAGATGGGTCCAGGAAACAATTTGAGTATCTAGCTAGTGCTTTTTATATTGCTTTTTATAGTGTTGTGATTCTGCTCTGTAGTGGCAAAGCAGTAATGTGGCAGAGATGGTATTATGTCCTAGTGCTTTTAACATCCAATAATTCACTCTGTGTGAAAATTATTGAAGAAGACAACAGTTTAAACCAGGAGTGGGGAACCTTTTTGGGGTTGGGAGCCATTGACCCACAGAAAAATCAGTGAGGGGCTGCACACAAGTGAGAAGCAAAAACAAACAAAACCCCCTCACTGACATGGCCCCTAAACAAGAAGGAGAAAGACACTGCCCATATTCTCCTCCCATACCAGAGCCTATGGGGGCCCAGATTAGTAGATTTTGTGTGCTCCAGCCCCACAATAGGGCAGCAGTGGGGCTGGAGTGCCAGTGTGGGCTCCCCAATGCTGGGGGGAGAGGCCCTGAGCCTCGGGGGCCAGATTTAGGCATGCCAGAGGCCACATGTGGCCCCTGAGCCTGAGGCATCCCACTCCTGGTTTAAACACTACTGTTAGCTGATTTGCACTGGGCTATTAACCCAATTAAATCCTCACGATACATTCTGTGGGTATCCATTGTTTTCAGTGAATATCATTCAAATGCATATAGCCAGGTCTAACGCAGACTAATATTTGTGACCTGTGTGTCAAGACAACAGCAGCCCTGTGCACAGTCTTAGAATTTTCATCTGCATCTAATTTTCTTTACAAGTGGCTACACTTCCATCAATATGCATAATAAATTGTACTCGCAATAGTGGATGATTTCTGTCTAATACACTAAACTGTGTTTGGATCCTCATTGTGACCTTAAGTAGTGTGTTGCCCTGCAAAACTGTCAAACATTTAACTACATGATGAACTTCAGAGGTAATAACTATTTAATAAATTGGACTGAAAGATCCTCTTGTCCATAATAGCATATTGTTGGGTCAGAATTTTTTGGCTGTGTTCTCAAGAGGGGGTTTGACTCAGATGTGTTTGGACCAAATATCATAATATATACTTTTTGCTACTTTTTTCATAATCCCAGTTGGAGGAAATGTACTGGGTATCCATAGGCACTCATATGTCTAAAACCAGTGGTTTAATGGGAGGGACTGAACTCTGGCTCCCAGTCAGAGGCTAATAGAGGCAGAATATTTTCAGCAGGCATGTAGTCCTAAGGAAAGAAACTTGTAGGGAAAGACATAAGGCAAATGAGAGGGTAAGTAGGAGAGAGGAGATTGGGTTTTTGAATATCATCATTTGTTTTCCTTCTTCTTTTCCCAAACACACAACTACGTCATCTTCTGTTTTTCTGCTATCAGTGCTGGATGGAGGCTCTTTGCAGCGCTGTTTCTTTAATAAGCTCCGAGACATCTGCTGTGAATGGCAGAAGCCGCTGCCATCCCTGAAGCCATTAAAACGCTTCCTGCTTATTTCGAGCCATGCCATTCGCAACATCCGCCGGAAAATGGAGGACAGACATGTTTTACTCCCAGAATTCAATCAACTCTTTGGCTTATCGGTAAGTCTCCTGAAGTCAGGAGAGATCAATTCTAGCATTCAAATGCTCTTTGAAATACACTCATGTCCAAGTATCACAAAGTGAGCACTGTTTGGATTTGCTACTAAGGATTTGTTCATAGCAGTCCTATTATCAGGTATGTATTAGAGCAGAGACCTATTGGATCACTGTATTTGGCTAGTTATATCACAGTTTCTTGACACTGATTTGCTCCCACCAAAAGGGAAAGAGAGGAAAAATTGTTCACTTGGCGGGAGAGTTGCTATATTTTGGGAGAACTGATGATAATAAAAGTGAAAAATAGCATTTTGGTTGAGAATCCAGAGATGCTTACTACAGATATAATGAAACCACAGAGCCCTCCAATCTGTCTTTTCAATTCCCATTCCTTTTCAAGAATCTGGTTAGTGATCAGTAAGAAGTAAAGAAAAATAATACATACCACTGTGAGATTCATATTCTATTTTACACCATACTATCTTACACAATACTATTTTCATTGTATTGTATCTATGCACATGCTTGTGCTTTCACATATAGAAGTGCACACATTTTCATTGAATTGCTTGCATAAAATCTGGAAATTGACATTTATTTCTGAGCTCTTTGTATGTTCCTCCTGCCAAAAGGATGACATTGATCGAGCATACTTTGCCGTATTTGATGGTCACGGTGGAGTGGATGCCGCCAATTATGCAGCAACTCATTTGCACGTCAATGTGGCACTACACAAGGAGTTTCTTAAGAACCCAACTGAAGCCTTGAAAGATGCTTTCCAGCAAACTGATGAAATGTTTCTTTTTAAAGCCAAAAGAGAGGTGAGTGTTCCATTGTGATTAAGCAATTGGGAGAATACTTTGGGTAGCAGTAAGAAAGACAGGCGTTTTCAGAGAACTTTGATTTCATACAGTTAAACTTTGAATTCATTCTGATTTGTTTGTCAAGTATCCTAAGTGGAAGATATTTCATAGCTCAAATTATATTCTCCTTCTCATAAGAACCAATGCCTACAAGTTCAGGAAGATAAAAATTTGGAAATGAGCAATTAGTGCTATTTCACAATTGTCAATCTCACGGAATATACAGGCAACAAATGGTTGTTGGTGGAGGATGGGAGGGGGAAGGAGGAGTAGACTATACTAAATTGTATCAAATAATTTTATACAGGACAGGCAAATAAAATCTTTGTATTTTCTTAAGGCTTGTTCCACTAGCACCATCATTGAATTTTTACCTTTCTTTTCCTCCTTTCCCTATATTAGAGGTAGAGTGAAATTGGTGCATGGCAAGAACTGGAGGATGAGAAATTTTTAAAAATCAGTTAAACTAGGTTTATGTATTATAAGGGAACTGAAGGTGGTAATGGGCAAAAGGAGAACACTCTAATCTTTATAGTGGCAGCTGTGAAACAGGAACATTCAAAGTGTTGTAATAAGGATGTCCGGAAATAAGAATATTACACTGCCAGAGGAAGACAAACAGGGTGACGTATACGGAAGAAAAGTCCGGCTCAGTACTGAAAAAGGTTCTTGCTGCTGAAGGTCAAAGCAAACTGCTTCCTCTGCTTTTCAGAAAACCCAAGTAAAGAAATGGCTATTTTGAAACTAATATTAGCATTAGTGAAGACAAGTAGAAGAGAACAACTATAGCAGTGTCTGATACTTGAAAGCTAGAATAGGTTTTCTTCTAAATTTGTGTTTTCTTATATTTGTACCTTTTTATTCAATGGATATCAATCAGTTCACAAAGGTCTAACTTGCTGCATAATTAATAAGTTGTAATTAAACTTAATTTATAATGTTGTGTTATGAAACTGTAGTTTAACTTGCACAGCTGTTTTTCTTTGTAGAGGCTTCGGAGTGGTACAACAGGTGTATCTGCCTTAATCGTAGGGAACAGATTACACATAGCCTGGGTTGGAGACTCCCAGGTAATGTTGGTGCAGCAGGGAAAAGCAGTGACCCTGATGGAACCTCACAAACCTGAAAGAGAAGTAAGCCTGTTTTTTTGGCTCCAGGGATGTCATTTCAGATTTTGGTGGGGAGGAGGATGCTACAGGTGTAAACAAGCTCTGCCCCAGCTCCAACCATCACTGCATGGCCACAGCTCCTGCTGTCATCCCAGCTCCTGCCACCACCATGCAGCCCCCATCTCTACATTATATAAACTGGGTGATATTATAAACAAGGAATACATTTATGAACTATACAAAGGTGTATTTTAAGTGTTCAAAGAGGTAGCAAACAGAACAAAGAAAATTACTAAGAAAATAATGCAAAGCATGCAAACTAAGCTAGATTCACTGAAGAAACTGGTTACAAATAATAATTCCTCACCCTAAATGTTATTTCAGGTAGAATCCTTCATAGGCCAGGTATCTTTTTAGCCTGAGTCCAGTTCTCTGCCACCCTCTCGCCCCCAGTGCAAGTCTTTACATTTCTAGTTTTTTTCAAGTGTATCTTGGGGTGCGAAGCTGGAGGAGAAACAATCTAAAGGCCATGATTTCTTTCCTCCCCACCTTATATTGAATTTCCATAAGGCGGGAATCCTTTGTTTTATGTCTCCACCATCCTATGGAACAGTTCAAGATGCAGGTTAGTATCAGGTGACCAGGTTTTGACTCTGTAGCATCCCAGTGGCCATAAATCAGTAACAATATGGAAGTCCACGAGAAGGTCAGGCCTTTTCACAGTCCACTGTCTTTGCTGACGGGCCATCAGCCCTGTCTACCTTTTCTATCATAGTACCTGAAGTATTGTCAGTAGGCATCATCTAAAGAATCATAGTTGGAAATGCAGATACATATTAGTCATTATTCCTAACTGCAGATACAAAAATAATTCATGCATATAAGTAGATAATCATATTCAATAAATCATAACCTTTTCAATGATACCCTACATGAATTATCTTGCATAAAGTATGTCTCAATTATGGCACATTCATATCACAAGCATCTTTTCATAAACTATGTCTCAAAAATCTCTAGCCACTTTTAATTCCTTTTAAGATAGAAGGTTATGGAGCATAGTTAGGCAAGATTGACACATCATTTCTCCCATCTAGTTGTGAGTTCTGAATGCATGTTTTTCCAAAGAAAGAGATTGTGCTGAAGACCAGATCTGAACTGTACACTGTTGGGTATGTCCCTTGAAAAAATTAAAAGAACCTTGTAAAAACTGTAGTACTATAGAATTTTGCATACATAGCAACCATGAACAATCTACAACTGCAAGCCTTTTATTAACACAATTAACTAAGTATTTTAAAAAGTTACCATTGCATTACTAAACTAATGTTGTCTTAATTTCAGACCTGGCTTACATAATAGCATCATCCAAAAGGCAATAATAATTTAGTATTATAACTGGCTTAATCAATTTTATATTTCTTTTTATTATCAAATGTAACTATAACTGATTTAGGCATGGCAAGTATTTAGGCATGGCATTGCATGAACTATCTCCTTTATAGTATGAACAAAATAAATTGGGGGGGGCTTGAGAAATATAGGTTATATATTATTTAATATATGTATTATATATGTCTCTAAATGCACTTTTTATTTGTACATATAATAAACTTTACAATAAACCTTTAATTATCTCTTTCTTTCCACTTTCATTCACAATCTTAAATATTTGCATGATGATGGAGGTATTGCCAGCTTGTTCCTATGGACATTATTGTAATGACATAGACAAAGATTCTCAGTTCTTGTTTCACAAACAAGCAATGATACAGTCCATAGGGAAGATTCCTTTTTCACATATACTCAACTGAACACTGCAATAAGACTATCACTTTTTTTATTAAGCACATTTTTCTGAACACTATTGATGCTCGTTTATTTAAAAAAAGCTATTTTCATCTTATTATAAGTCTACAAGTTGAAGGGGTTTAAGATTTTTCTCTGCAACATTGGCTGCCAATGAATTTAGTAAGATGTGTAGGATATGTTCTTACTTTAAAGAGTTGTTCTTTTAGGATGAGAGAATGCGTATAGAAGCCCTGGGTGGTTGTGTGACCTACATGGACTGTTGGCGGGTCAATGGAACCCTTGCTGTTTCCAGGGCAATTGGTAAGTAAGGCCATTAGTCAAAACTAAATGATCTTTGAACACATAATACAAAAAATCCTGGGGCTGAATAATTAGATAATCATTTATTAATAAAGAGATAATAATGTTTGCCCATCTTGGGCTGAAGAATAAATTGCTTCTTTTATTGTAAGTGCTGGAATAATGGAATATTAAATTTCTTGGGTTCATCACAACCCTTAGCAGTTTTTGAAGAAAAAAAATAAAACTAGTTTAGTTCTTTTGTTAAAACATCTCTAACATATCATGATTTAACTGAAAGCCTAGTAGGACTGCAAAGTGTGTTTTACAGGATACTAGTGCAAATATTGGCTTCTGATCTGAAAGATATCTGAATATCTCCATAGGAGGTGGGTGAATTCATATCTTACTGGATCAACTTCTGTAAATGGAAGATACAGCTTTCTGTCCTTTTTTAATGATACACCTTAATATATACATGTTATTCTCTTTGCTATGTTTCAAAAGTCATATTTGCAGTCTGAATGCAAATATGACTTTTGAAACACAGCAAAGAGAATAACATGTATATATTAAGGTGTATAATTAAAAAAGGGCAAAAATCTAACATAAACCTTGGCAGTGTACAATTTGCATCCTAATATTCCCAAATGCCATGCAAAGAACTGTTTGGATGCTTACCATTTAAAGGAAAATGAGAAAAGACCCTAGGTAATAACAGTGAATGAAGAATTGTAATGGCTGAACTGAAGCAAGTTATTATTTTGTATAGTACTTAAGGTAGTGGTAAGCCTGTATCACTTGTGTTAAAATGAATGTGTACAGATAGTGCTGTTGAACTGAAAAATGTGGACATTGTACAGTATGCAAGGAGATGTTCTTATTCCTGTCATGTCGTTATTGCTAATGAACATAAAGTTCCTCCATGGTGTCCCAAAGATTCCACAAGATTCACTCTTAGTATGCAGGGGGAAGAAGGGAGCATACCCTTCCACAAATATATCTGAGGGAGGAAAATTTTAGGATTTTCTTGGGAAGTTCCTCGTGTATCATTCTGTTCTAAAGGAGTGGTAAAATGAGCTTTAACACCATCCCCAAAACATAGTAGATGCCCTTAAATCCATATAAATCCCACAGGATTGCTAAGAGTTGAAGGCCTTTCTCCATTAGCTGTGAAGCCCTCATCCCTGAGGTGTAGAGAGAGCTGTTCATGGATCTCGGGAATATGATCTGGGCCTAAGAAAGCGAAAATTTCAAATTCTGAGGAATCATAGAAACAGTTGGCTGACAAGGATGCATCGTTCATATTAAAGCAGTCAGATTTGTATCTTTTCTTGTTTAGGTGATATATATCAGAAGCCCTATATTTCTGGAAGTGCAGATGGCAATTCATTTGAGCTGACAGGTTCTGAAGATTACTTGCTCCTGGCCTGCGATGGATTCTTTGATGCCATCAGACCAGATGAAGTAGTGGACCTGGTCCTAGGTCACTTAATGCAAAACAAAGGAGATGGTTTCAAGGCAGCAGAGAGACTGGTGGCCTCAGCAAAGGAAAATGGATCCAATGACAACATCACTGTCTTACTGGTATTCTTAAGGGACCCCCAAGACATCTTGGCTGACTGCCTGGGAGACCCTAAAAACCTCAGTGCTGATGAGGGTGCAGAGGATTCATCCTTTAATTTTTTCAGCTCTGAGGTGAACATTCAGAGTGATAGCCACCCAATGACAAAATCTTAACTTGGATATGTTCCACTAAAAACAATTCTTTCCATTGAAGAAGCCTCTAGTAGAGGGAGGGGAATGGTAAAATGTCAGGAATAAGATGACCAAAATTCCACAAAGAAAAATGTCAGAGGTCATCTTACTATATCTGTTTCCCCCTCTTCCCTAAAGACTGGAAGACATGTGCAGCTACTTCTTCCCTGGAAATAATTTGAAAGTGTTTGCCAGGTTGCCAGTTCGCGTCCCTCTGTCCTTGGGGTATTAAGGAACATATAAGCTAATTGAGGAGAATAACCGTTGGGTTATGCTTTAATTTAAAATAGTGCTTAAAAAAGTAAAGCAACATGCAGATAGTTATTTATAATATGTTACCTGTTTAGGGTGGAGGAGAGGGAAGCTATTATCAAAGAGAAGCTTGTTACTGCATACTATCTCTATGAAATGTTCAGTATTCTAGAGGATCAAGTGCCCAGGAGTGGGATCCTATGCTCTTCATTTTATACCTTGAGACCTCCCAACTTCTTCATTTCTTACCAAAGAAAACATTGTGAAAGAGGGTGATGTAATATAAACCTCATCCTTTTAAAGAGCTATTTGACTTTTCTTATTCCTGGGGAAAATAAAATGGAACACTTAAGAGGAGAGGAACTAAGAATATCTGAAACAGAAGAAGCAATTTGTAGTTACTTTCTGGCATGGTCTGGTAATTTAACTGACTGATATGGAAAAAATAACTTTAGTGCAGGGATGAATTATTTCCATGACACAGACATACTTTATTAGCTACTTGGTAACCTGACTGTGTTTGAAAGGGGACCATAGAAATTGTGTGTCTGTGCTCTGCCAGTTCAATAAGCTCGGAACTTGCCACATTGTTTATAGCAAACCATAAGAAACTAAGTGAAGTATTTTATTTTATTCTAAAGTATAAAGTTTTTTAGTATTTACTGAATGTTATGGTTGTGGGAGCTTTTTTGCAATGTTTTTGTACTTTGTTGGATTTTATTTAATTTAAATGATTAGGATTTTTAAAATGTAGACTTTGTCTGCCTGTAAAAACTGGCCAGCCTCAAGTGCCTTAAATGTTTCAGAAAAGGATGGGGAAGGTTAGTTTTCTATCAAATTCTGGTGACCATGTTCTAGTTACGTTTTTTAAAATTTGGTTTATTTCATTAGTATAAAATATTGTAATGCACTTATAGCTCTTTCTGTTTGTGTGAATGAGCTGGAACTGTGTTCCAAGAACATCTTACTTTCCAGTGTTGCCAAACTTTGTGTTGATCATGAGACTCATGTCATTTTTGGTGTTTTCTTAAAGACTTGCAGTAAGCATGCCTCAGGTTATTTACCTAAGAAATTTCACTTTCATTAAAAAAAAATCTAATCCTCAGTGTTGTAGACTAAAACAAACCCAACTGTGTTCCAATTCCAGCATGCAGATGTTCAATAAAAAGAACTCCAATTATAATATTAAAAAAATGTGCTTGCCTCATGATTTAATGCTAAATGTTGGCAATATTGCATATATGAGAACTTTTTTGATACAATAGCTTTTTGAGGAAGTAAGAAGTTACAGTTTTACTAGAGAACCATGTAATATGTATATAACGTGTTGATGCAAGCATGCAGAATGCATGCATAATAATTACATTGCTTTGAAGGTGGTAGAACCATGACAATCACAATATGTGCTGCTGGAGCCTTTAGTTTGATTCTGTCATGGCTCCCACCACCAGAATACTTTGTATATTCAGGAACTGAAAGCTGTATTGCAAATTTATTATTTTATAACTCTTATATCTGAATAGGAAAAGCAGCTCACGAGGTGCCGTGATTGTAACATCACTTTTGATTTTTGGCATACTGTCATACAGCATTCCTGTTGGTTAAAATATCCCAAATGTTTTAAATCAGAAGTATTTTAAGAGTAGTAAACTTCGGTAGAAAATGGAGATTTATCTCTGCTTGATGAGACAGTAGCCTTAAAATAATGAGGTGGGGGCAAAAAGGCAAAGCAGCACTGATTGGACTCATGCTAGGATATACTGTCATAGGATAATACAATAATCCAAGTGATTTGTCAGATTACTACCAACAGATCTTATAGTTAGTTCAACATGGTAACTCCCTGATGGGGGAGAAATATTCTACCTGTTAGTAATTTTGACAGTGGCTCCATTACTGAATTATCATGGAGTGGAAGAGGCCTCAGGAGATCATCAAGTCCAATCCCAATTCCCTGCTAAAAATAGGACCAGTCCCAACTAAATTTTCCCAGGCAGGATCTCAAATCCGTCAGCTTATTGTAAATCATGTGGTCCAGCCCCCTAATCATTTTTTCTGCTCTCCTCTGACCTTTCTGCAATGCGTCCACATCCTTTCTGTAATGGGGGGCCAAGAATTGGACACAGTACTCCAGATATGACTTCTCCAATGCCAAATAAAGTGCAATAATCACTTCCCTAAATTTCCTGGAAATGTTCCTACTAATGCACCCCACTATGCAGTTAGCTTTCTTGCCTACCAGGGCACAGTGTTGACTCATAACCAGTTTCTCATCCACTGTAATCACCAGGTCTTTTTCTGCTCAACTGCTGCTTAGCCAGTTCCATCCCAAGTGCAGGACTCTGCACTTCTCCATGTTCAACCTCATCAGATTTCTTTTAGCCCAATCCTCCAATTTGTCTAGGTCACTCTTGACCCTGTCCTACCCTCCCGGGTATCTACCTCTCCCCCTAGCTTAGTATCATCTGCAAACTTGCTAAAGGCACAACCTCTCCCCTCAGCCAGGTCATTAGTAAAGTTGTTGAACAAAACCAGTCCCAGAACCAACCCTTGGGGCACACCGCTTGATACTGATTGCCAACCAGACATCGAACTGTTGAATACTACCCATTGAGCCTACCCTAATCATCTATTCACCTTTCCACTTCTAGTAAGCTTCCTTTATGTGTTTAAGCTCGCCAAGGATTTCATTGTTAAGCCAATCTGGTCACCTACCATATTTGCTTTCCTTATGGCTCATCAGGATGATTTGTTCCTGTGCATTCAATAAGGCTTCTTTAAAATACTGCCAGCTCTCCTCGATTCCTTTCTCTTTTGTGTTAGCATCCCAGGGGATCCTGCCTGTCAGTTTCCGGAGGGAGTCAAAGTCATCTTTTCTGAAGTCCAGGGTCTGTATTTTCCTGCTCTCCTTTCATCAGGATGCTGAACTCAGCCATCTCATGATCATTTCTGCCCAGGTTGCAACTCACATCTACTCACACTACTAATTCCTCTCTCTGAGTGACAGGTCACGCTGCGCATGGCCTCTGGTTGGTTCTTTGGGTATTCGTACCAGGAAGTTGGCCCCAATATTCTCAAAAATCGTCCTGGATTGTCTGTGCATTGTATATTGGTCTCCCAACAGATATCAACAGATATCAGGGTGAGAACCAGAGCCTGTGATCTGGAAGCTTTTGTTAGTATTCTGAAGAAAGCCTTATCTACCTCATCCACCTGATTTGGTAGTCTAAAGCAGATAACCACCGCAACATCACCCTTGTTGCTTCTGCCTCTAAACTTGACTCAAAGACTCTCAACAGACTTTTCTCCCACTTTATACTAGAGCTCTGAGCAATCATACTATTTTCTTACATTCAGTGCAACTCCTCCACCCTGTCCCTCCCGCATGTCCTTCCTCAACAGTTTATACCCTTCGATGACAGTGCTTCAATCATGTGAGTCGTCTCACCAAGTCTTCCTTATTCCAATGAAATCATAGTTATTTCACTGTGCCAGGACTTCCAATTCTTCCTGCTTGTATCCCAGATGTCTTGTGTTCATGTACGGACACATTAGATGTGGCCCCTGACTGAGCAGAAAGACCCTCTCCACATTCCCCCTTGTATACTAGAGCCTGAGCTTGGAGGGAGCGGGGGCCAGTTTGGAAGATTTTACATGCTCCAGCCCCGCAGGAGGGTGGTAGGGACTGGAGCGCCAGTGTGGGTTCTCCAATGCTGGGGGGGGGGGAGCCCTGAGCCCTAATCGAGACAAGCTGGGGGGCCACATTCAGCCTGCGGGCCATAGGTTCCCCACCCCGCCCTAGAAATTTTAAATCTATTTGGTCTCTCTGTGTAAATGGCAAATTTTGTCTTGATGTAGGAGGCGTTGCATAGGTGCATATACTAGTGCTATATATGGCACTTTTACATGAATGATGACATATGTACCCTTTGTGGATAGTGAAGATTAAGTTCCTTTGCTTATTCATCTACATTTTTTAAGTTCTGCTTTTCCTGAGCCTGTCTATGACCATCAAGAAGACACAAATCTTTATTCACTATAAGTTGCTGTCATTTTGATCCTGTGTATTATCAACTGATTACAGTTATCATGTTCTGATTGCTCTCTGGGCAATGAGATTGGGAATTAAGATAATTTGATTTAACCTTATTTCCATGCATTCCAATGTTTAATCTTTTTACAAGCTTTCTCTTTAAAAATTCCTGGATTTCTAATATTTAGTTATCTTTGCACTTACTATTCCCTTTAAATTATTAATATAGTGGAGCTTAACAAAATTTAGCTAATATCTGGGAATAGTCTCAAGTGTGTGAGTGCTTTTAAAAATGCATTTTTTGGCAATCTGAGTCATTCTTTACTAAATGTAGCGAAAATAAGGTCATGTCCTGGGAATTTCTCAGTTTTAGACTCTTAGGTCTCTGTTATAGGGAGGACCCTCTGAATTCAAAAGTGTGGCATTCCTTATTTGTCCAGCTGGGTTGGTAATTCTGAAACCTAATGTTAGGCATTAAAATGTCAACATAAAATGATCAGTTATAAAATAGTTAAACAATTTAGCTAGAAGTTTTGATTATCTCACAATCCCAAACTATCCAGTCATCAAAACTTGCATCTTCACCCTTGACAATGTCCAACATACAATTGTGCATTATCAATGTAAAATAAATTGGCAAGTTGAACACGTGAGGGAACATCAAATTTAAGTGTGTGTAGTTACTATTCCCATAATTTTCATATTTAAACTCCTTTTAATTGAAACTATTGCAGAATTTCTAGTCTGCCTCAACAAATGGCAGCAGAATCCAGGAATTATTAGAACTTAAAGGACTAAACAGGCACTTGAAATACAAATGGATTTGTCATCCATGAGTACACTGGAAACTAGTTTAACTGTTCAAAAGTAGAACTGGAGATGCCATACTTTAGATACTGGCAGCAGAGTTCAAAAGGACACCATCAACTTAAAAATCACACTTTTATCTGTAATTTATTCTTTAAAACTTTAAAATGACTATAATCTGAGCAAGAATGAGGTCAGGTCAAACCACAAAAATTGGCTGAGGGACTCAGGGCAGACGTGGTATCTAAAACTACTTTTTAGTTGACTATGTAGGATGCTGTCCCTTTTAAGAATTATCTTAGGATAACCAAGTACTAAAATGCAGTAGTCTTAAAAAAACAGTGCAACACACAAAAGCCTCATCTTCTGTTTGATGAAAACCTGCTTTTTTCATTCTACTTGGATATGGTGCAATTACCCCTTGTGCGTAAACAGCTCCATTCTAACCCATTTTACTTTTATTTCTTTAGTCTTTGAAAGAAATGTAAAAGAAAGTAATAAATAATATGTTCTGGGTCTAACCTAAACCCAACAACTAGAAATTCATAACTCATGGCTGTAAACAAGGAGAGATATTCGAGGAAAAAGGACTCCTGTCATAGCCTGTTCATGTGTATTTGTAGAACCTTTGAGAGCTGGGGGGGACAGTTTTTAGAACTGTTGGAGAGGGGAATTAAGTGAAATCCACCCTCTAATAGTGACAAAGGAATGAAAGAGCATGCAAGACAGGAACACGTTTAAGTGTTATTAGTGCCTATTTTAAAAAGGAAGTGGGCTGGAAAATAGAGCTACAAATGTCAGATACTTATGGAGAAATAACAAGAGCTGGAAGAAATTAAAAACACTTTTAAAATGGCAGAAATGGAGTGATAACATTGTTTTATAATAGTGAAGGGCGGGGTTGGAAATGGGGTCAAAGTAAAAGCAACCTAGAAGATTTCTGTGAACTCACTCAGTGTTGTTGTTTTCTTGAAGGTTCATGCTGATAAGACGGAATTATTTTAAGTACACGGCATGCAAAGGAACTAGACTCAAATATGTAGTTCTGTGTACACAGATTATCGATTACCACACAGTTGCTGCTGTAAGTAAATACCACAAACTGTGTTAATGAATTGATGCTGCTTGTTGGATCTGTTAAGATGAGTAACTGGCATGGAATTGTTTCAGCAGAGTTGGCAGTTGAATAGTGTTAATCACAACAGTGACTTTAATAGCAGTTAGTAGATACTTACCTAAATTCAGATCAGATGATATATTACTTGAAGGGGGGGGGGGGGAGATTTCCAATGCTATTAGCATTATATGGAAAACAGCCATTAATATTTCCAGGATAAAGTTGGGGGGTTGGGTTTTTTTTCCTTCCCCTGCTTTGAGAAGTGCTTGCTTTCTGGGTTCTGGATATAGGTCTTCTGTGTTTTCCATTAGAAACCTGATCTTTCATTTGATGTTTTGGTAAAAGAATAGTTGTGAGCTGAAACTTTATAGACACCTCCTACAGATCCTAAAAAGAGCTTTCCAAAACAGAAGTTATTTAAAAATATAATGGAAATACAGAGGTTTTTTTTTTTATGTGTTGGACAATAGGTCTTGGTTCTTAAGGTATTACTAGAGAATTGCTTAAATGACATACAAATCTATGAAGGACATATATTGAAAGGTTATTTCAGTAGAACTTCCTAAGATTAAAAAAGCTAAGTTAGACCTTGAATTTTCTTTTAATTTGACAGACAGAAGCTAAGGAAATTAGAGTCAAGATTGTTACTCCCATTTTTAGAACTTAGATGCCACAGTGATGGTGTTCTACAAATTCTGAAAGATTAATGGATCACTGTACGTAGTTTGAGGTTGTGTTGGCACGTGTTGTATTTTAGTGTAGCAAATGTTTTAGGGGACGTGTAGGTGGAAATGTCAGCTGTAACTGAATTTTTCTTATCCCTGTTAGTCTAACACTTAAGCACTGTAGATGATTTATAGATATAAGTAGTTGTTAGTTAAATTTGGATTAAAATGTCTGTTCTTCCTTATATGCGCCTCTAGGCACTAATGTTCTAGGCAGTATACTAAGACAAAAGAACAGCCTCTTTGCTCTATTCAGTTCATAACTTTGGACTACTGTCTTCTGGGTTAAAATTCCCCAGGCTTTATCTCTACCCAAAAGTTAGTAATTTTAACTGTTTTGAGCATTTGATGGTCACTTCCCCTCCCCCATTCATTTTGAATATATCTTTGTAGGTTTGGGTTGTGAACATGGGTGAGAGGTCAGAACCATCTATCTTTCTTTCTAGTTAAATGGAAGAAATAGTTCCTAGAGTTTCTGTTGTAACACTGTGCTGGTCTGGCAAAGGGTGAAAACTACTGCTCGGAAGCAACTGTTTGGTTGGTAGAATGCTACCACTGGAAGGTCTGTGCTACAAAACCCAGAGCCCGATCTCTACTAAAAGAGTTATAACTTGTGATATGGACAAGACTAGGTTAGCCCCGCCATGCTATAAGCTTGAATTCTTGTTCAGTGCATCATTTTAAAGTAATTATTTTCAAGAGACCCTCTGAAAAGAGAAAATGCATGTGAGCACCAAGTTGCTCTGCAGTTCTAGTTTCATGTGGGTTTTCCAAGCTGTGCACATTCCTGCTGAGATTGTTTGACAAACATTGAGTTTTACTAAATTTCTTACATTGCCAACACAGCTGTCTTTTGTTGCTGGTGAGCAGGAAAGTAAACAAAGGACAAAATCGAGAGAAAAATGTTTTCAAGCTTCTTGGAACACAAACAATGGAATACACAAAAATTCCAAACTAAAAGAAAGTTGGCAGTGCATCATCTGAACATATCTTAATGTTTTAAGCTAATGCATTTTGTCTGTTTTATTTTATTAGCAAACTTCCTATACCCAGAGGTTCATCTTTTGTTGCTGATACATACTTTTTAGCATGCAGAGATGAGACAAATGTTTAACTTGCTGAGAATTGGGAGTCTATTTCTACATTTGTCCTCGTTAAAGCATGATTTACCAGAGCTTTGTGCTTTCACATGTAATGAGCCATATTACACCATATCACAACAAAACTTGAATATGAGTAGTAGTGGCTTTTTGTAATAACTCATCCATTTGGCCAGTCTGGTGACAGCAATCTGTTATACTAAAGAGCCTAGATTTATCTCCTCTGCTAATGGATTGCTGTCCAAAGCTTAACAAGATATGGGAGGTAATGCACTCAGCTCCTAAAGATTTGTGTTATTCATCTGTGACCTAGTTAAGGTGTGACTTTTGCCAATTGTGAAAGGATTGTTATCCATTTCTTGGTCATAAGGATGATGTCCTTTAGGACTTCAGGGATAAGGGAAACATAACTAGAAAACAAGAAGCATCTTAAGGACTTCCAAGGAAGATCCCCAATGTAATCAGTTTCTCTAGTTGCCTCTACATATTAGCCTTTTTCTAGCTTTCTAATGGGACTTTAGTTCATGCTAAATTAATAATGCTTCTGCTTGCTTTATAGTTTGAGCAATATCGCATATAAAATGTCCTTTTATTTCTAGAGATTCTCTGAGATGATAGGAAATGTTATACTAGTATAAACAATGCATCTGTTTTTACGATTAGTTCTAGAGAGCTGCCTCTTATCCCCTTCTCATTTTTCCTTTTCCTTCCACTTCTCCCTTTCAACTCCTCATCTAGAAAGAAAAAATGATCTTCCTTTGGGCCCAGCAGTTTTTGTGCGACTTACACAATAAATTCCAGTTGAATTGTTGGATCAGTGCAGATGCCCTGTATAATTTTGTCATCTGATTAAATTTCACTGGTAAAATACAGATGTATGATCTGATTAAGAATTGAGAACATAGGAAATGCCATACAGAATTTATAACACTAGATAAACTACTGGTTTCCTGTCTTGGACACTACCCAGTGTCATTTGCTTCAGTGGAAGAATCAAAGAATACTAGAACTGTAAGGGATTCTGAGAACTCATCAAGTCCAGTTCCCTGTACTCCAAGCAGGACCAAGCAACATATGGATCATCCTTAATAGATATTCATCTAACTTGCTCTTAAATATCTCCAGTGATGGGAGATTCCACAGCCTCCCTAAGCAATTTATTCCAGGGTTTAACCACCCTGACAGGAAGTTTTTCCTAATGTCCAACCTAAACCTCCCCTGCTGCAATTTAAGCCCATTGCTTCTTGTCATATCCTCAGATGTTAAGGAGAATAATTATTCTATCCCCTCCTTATAACACCCTTTTAGGTACATGAAAACTGTTATGTTCCCTACCAATCTTCTCTTTTCCAAACTAAATAAACCCAGTTCTTTCAGTCTTCCCTCATAGGTCATGTTTTCTAGACCTTTGATCATTTTTGTTGCTGTTCTCTGGACCTTGTCCAATGTCTCTGCATCTTTTTTGAAGTGTGGTGTCCAGAAATGGACACAGTATTCCAATTGAGGTCTAATCAGCATGGCATAGAGTAGAAGAATTACTTTTCATGTCTTGCTCAAAATGTTCTTGTAAAAGTATCCCTGAATTATGTTTGTTTTTTTCCCCTAGCAGTGTCATCCTGTTGACTCTTATTTCACTTGTGGTCCACTATGACCCCTCCATCCCTATCTGCAGTGCTCCTTCCTAGATAGTCACTTCCCATTCTGTATGTGTGAAACTGATTGTTCCTCTCTAAATTGAGTACTTTGCATTTGTCCTGATTAAATTTCATTCTGTTTACCTCAGACCATCCCTCTAGTTTGTCCAGATTATTTTGAATATAACCTTATCCTCCAAAATACTCACAACCCCTCCCAACTTGGTATCATCAGCCAACTTTCTAAGCATACTTATTATGCCATTATTTAAATTGTTGATGAACATATTGATCAGAACCAGTCCCAAAATTGATCCCTTCTGAACCCCACTTGTTATGTCCTTCCAACGTGATCATAAACCATTGATAACTACTCTGAGAATGGCTATTCAACCAGTTATACACCCATCTTATAGTAGCCCCATCTACATTGTATTTCCCTAGTTTATAGATGAAAAGGTTATGAGACTGTATCAGATGTTTTACTAAAGTCTAGGTTTATCACATCTGCCACTTCTCTCTTATCCACAAGGCTTGTATCCTGTCAAAGAAAGTTACCAGGTTTGTTTGACATCATTTGTAATTTACAAATCTTTATAAGACTTTTATTTTCTATTATGCAGTTAAAGCTTCTTGTGCGAGTAGTTTGGGGATTTACATTGCTTAACTTCTGTCCTGGTCTGGAATACACCTTGTTATCACCCAGATTGCAGAATCATATTTGTTTCTGACCATTTTACTCTGGTTTGAAAAGAGAATTATTTGCCTCTTCAGTTTACCCTTTGCTGCACATACTAAGTGAACAAAAAAGAAAGTATAATATCTATACTTTCAACTTTAATCCAACTTCTCATCCACCACATTTCTCCAGTGTTAGGTATATAACATAATGTAGGCACTGTATCAGACATCTAGCAGTAAAGTTAGACTTTTGTAACGGTTTGTATTGATAAAAAATACACATAATTATGATCAGTATTAAAATTTGAGAGTATACAACTATTGCTTTATTCTAGCAATGACCTCTCAGTATGCTGGCTAATGAACCTTGGATGAAAACAAGAAGAGCCAGTTATAAGAAATCAGGGGTCTTTTAATTATTTCAATTAAACATAGTCCTCATTTACTTATTTTGACTGTTACTCTTGCAATTGTGTACAGAGAGGCTGCAATACAGCAGGATTTGTAAGCTGTGGCTTAAGCAGTTATGCAGTATTTTAAAACTCTTTCTTTTCTATTTAGGCTGACTGTTTACTTGTGCATAAATCGCAGATCTGTTAAACAAGCTATGCATATTATATACAGTATTCACTTTTGTGAATTGTTCTAAGTGCTTGAGTGTATGTTACGTTTACTTATATATTTAAGTGTATTGCATGAGGTTTAATTGTTTTTATATTGTCACTTTTATATTGTATTCACATAGTGCCTCAAGTATCTATTTGCATATTGCAAGCAATTTAAATTGTTTCAAAATAATAAGTGGAAAAGGGAGTAAGGGCAAGAGATCCCCTGGCTGTAGGAAATGTTTTGAAGTGTTAATAAATTCAAGGATCCAAAGACTGACTTTGTTTTGTTTTGTTCATTTTAATTACATAAATGGCCTAAAAACATGTGGGCCATACATATGACTAACTTCCAAGGATTGTGTTTTTCCATTTTAAGATGTCAAACACAGCTAAGTCTTGTCAGAATTTTTTAGAAGGCCTTCTACTGGAGAACATTGCTAGAGCTCTAAAAGGAAAGAACCTTTTCAGCACTGAACAACAAGTTTGAACGCGGAAGTGGAAAGGGGATAGAAACTCCATTTTGATGGGAGGGACTAAGATAGGAGGGGCAGTGAGGGGGAAATAATGAGATGAAGTGGAGGTGTGCACAGCTGGCTCCATACTGGGAGGACTCATCCCAATAATTGTGTCTGCAATTGTTCTTATGGTAGTGTTATTTGGTACCCAGGAAGCTCCAGCCTCCCCTCAGCTACTTGTGCCCATGCATGGACGCCCCCCCAACTAGGTACCAGCACTCTGTCCTCCCCCCAACCCTTTAGCTGACACACGTATTCCTGGGACTCATGGTAGCTGAAAGACTGGTCTGGACTGGACCAAAGAATCCTATGTGGTCTCTGGGGCAACCAGCTTCTGTCCTTGGATCCTTCTCTCATTGCCACAAACTCCTCCCTCCCCCTCATCTCTGGTAGGTATGGAAATACATACAAGTTCCACATACAATGGAAATACAAGTTCCACTCTTCTGACCCTTGCAGAGGTGAAACATGCATCTGTCTCCAGTATTTCCATTGTAGGGGTGCTAACTCAGTTCCAGCACCTGTGAATGAAAGGACACTATTGTGAAAACCACCATAGAAGTTGCGTTCAAAAATACAAGGACCAATCCTTTTACTTGAGAGAACAATAGTTTTGAAAATCTCTCTTACAATGAACATTACTAATTAACAATATCCTAGAATTTAATGTGGAGGGTTTCTAAAATATTTAATCACCGGAGAGGGGATCCTAAAACCCAAGAGTCAAACTTCGTCCTCAGATATATATCCTTCTATTCTTATTAACTGGTTCATTATTTGTTTCCTTTACTTATCTATATCCTGGAGTTAGCAACACGCACTACACTCTGAAATGAATTTGGCCTAATGGGTAATGATCTCTAATGCCAGAGAAATGGGTAACTATTTGAAAACGCCTCCCACTTTGTACAGCTTGGCACATTCTAAAAGCAAAGTAATTGCTCTTCAGAAGTGAGACAGCCCAGGCAGGGGATAACTTGGTGGTATGGTATACAAAGAGAGGGAGAAAACTTTTTTTACATTAACCCTTAAGAAATAGGTACAGTAAAACTCCGATGGTCTGGCACCATCAGGAACCTGGAAGTGCTCCGGGCAGCCGGACCATTGGAGCTGCTCTGCCCCCGGCTTCCCCGATTCACCCGCTGCTAAAACTGACCAGCGGCTGAATCGGGAAGCCGGGGGCAGAGCAGCTGGAGTGTCGCCGGGTAGGTCCCGTAGCGCTGCCCCTCGGGGCTGCGGGACCAACCCGGCAGCACCCCAGCTGTCCCCGATTCAGCCGCTGCTGAAATTGACCAGCGGCTGACTCCAGGAAGCCCGAGGCAGAGCTGCTCTGCCTCGGGCTTCCTGGAGTTAGCTGCTGGTCAGTATCAGCAGCAGCTGACTTGGGGACACCTGGGACAGAGCAGCTGGGGTGCTGCGGGGTTGGTCCAGTAGCACCAAAGAGCGGCGCTGCGGGACCAACCCAGCAGCACCCCAGATGCTCTGCCCCAGGCATCCCCAAGAGCAGCTGGGGTGCTGCCGGATTGGTCTCGCTGCGCCAAGGATCGGTGCTACCGGACCAACCAGGCAGCACTCCAGCTGCTCTGCTGCAGGCGTCCCAGATTCAGCCGCTACTGAAACTGACCAGAAGCGACTGAATCAGGGATGCCTGGGGCAGAAGACTATTGGAAGGGGGGGCTATGAGGGGTTTGGGGTGGCATCCTCCCCACCCCAGACAGCTCATAGCCCCCCCTTCTGATAATCCGGCATATCTGATAATCCGGCACCCCCTCGGTCCTAAAGGTGCTGGATTATCGGAAGCTTACTGTAAATCCTCAGACCAATTGCCTGAGGACTGGCTAACTTCCTAAGGCAGAGATTTTCCAGTTTGTGATACATCGAGCCTTTACCTGTGGTTCTAGGGAACTGACTGTTCTTGCTTTTAAAAGATCCAAGTAAATCCATAATCTAAAGCAGAGTCCAAGAAGCAATGGGGATGTACAGGACAAAGTGAATGCATGTTGTACATGGGTTCTTAATTAATAGCAACCCCTTCTGCATAAGTTCATTAACAGCTTTGGCAGTGGATGTCCTAAGGGCCTATCTCCTCCCTAAGGCTTTGATCTCATGCCACTGAAATCAGATATTGACTTCAAGGAGCAAGATTGCTTCTTGGTACTGAAGCTCCATCCTGTTATTGTACTTGTACCTGGCTTCTGCTGTCCCAGAGTTTCTTATTTTGCAGCTCGGCAGAGTAAATTAGTATCTACCAGAGCAGGCCTCGACAATACGGCCTGCGGGCCAAATGCGGCCTGCCAAGCCACCAGATCCGACCCCGGCAGCAGGGAGCCCCAAAATTTCATGGAGGCTACGTAGTATTTTCCATGCAAAACAAAGGCTGAAACTCTTTAACCTAAGCCTGTGTTTGGAAGGGATGGGATAACTAGCCCCAGGGAAAGTTTCTTCCTAATTTCCATTAATTAAAGGTTGGTTTGAGCCCTGAAGCACAAGTATTACACCTCTCTGAATATTCTATTGGTGGTGTTTTTTGTTTTAAATACCTGTAAACATGTATGTCCAGCATTAATAGTACTCTCTCGTCTATTTTTGGGTCCTCCAGAGACACTTGTGTGAGCCAAGTGCTATAGATGCTTTATTACTGAGGTACTGACTGAGGTTAAAGAGTTTCAGCCTTTGTTTTGTATGGAAAATTCTACGTAGCCTCCATGAAATTTTCCATTGGTACTCTTTGAGTAAAAAATATATTTTTTGAACATTCCTCATTTATTACTTTATCAATTGAGAAGTGGGCTTTGTAGGAAACTTAGCATCCAGTGTTAGGGTTTGTTTTTTTCTTTTCCCCAATTGGTATTGGAGCACCTGGTATTGGCCACTGTTGGCAACAAGTCACTGAACTGGCTTGCCCTTGGGGTTTAAGACCCTACAGAACTTTAAAGGTAGGGTCCAAACTACCAGCCTTTTTCATTTTAATTACATCAAAGTGTCAGTTATTTCAGTGGTAAGGTATTTGGGGAAAAGAAAAAAATAAAATCCTATGTTCCTGCAACTGACTAAATTAGATTGTAATTAAGCTAAATTAGTTATTGTATTTAATTGTTCTGACTATACAGGTTTATGCGACCAGGTCCAGGTAACTTATGTGGCACCATTGTGACAGAGGAAATTCAAGCAATCACCACTCTTTTACTACAGATATTTTGTAAGCAATTCTGTTAGTTGTAATGACTCAGTGATACAAAGGAGACAGGACACCTGTCAAGGGGTTTTATATGTAGATTATGAGGCCCAACTGTGTCTGCTATTTTAAAAGTTCACCGGTTGTATATGAGTTCTGGCATCAGTGTTTAGAAAAATTCCTGGGGCATTGCAGCTTCATCTTTACTGACCATTGGAAAGAATTAATGGACACAAATCAGATAGCTGGAAAGCCAACAGACAGAAACTTGTTGGAGAACACTTTACCCTGCCCAGGCACTCATTCATGGATCTCAAAGTCACCGTGTTGTTTCAGGCCAATTACACATAAGCCAAATACACAGGGAAGCGCTGGAACTTAACTTCATTTACAGGTTTGGGACCCATCGCAAAGGTATGAATAAAGACTTTATCCGGCTAGCTATTTCTATGCCACATCTTAATGACTTAACCATTTCTATTTCTATGCCACATCTTAATGACTTAACCAACCAAACAATGGGTACTTAAGAACAATTTGCACCTTCTCTATCAGCTTCATGGAACATGAACACTCTAATTCACTATTTTTCCCCTTCCTCCCCTCCCCCATTCCCTTATTTATTTTGGAACTGAACTGTTAAACTCCATTCATCTGAAGAAGTGGGTTGAACCCATGAAAGCTCATGATACCACGTTTTGTTAGTCTTTAAGGAGTTGCTAGACTATTCATTGTTTAAGTTTTTCTAGTTACAGACTAACTCAGCTACTCCTCTGAAGCTTTTAAAAACTAAGGAAGTTCCAAGACACCAAGTTATTAAAATGGAATTAATGTTGAGGCACAGTGGTCTACAGTCTCCTGCAGATGCTTTCATAACAAATATGTGGTGTTATCACAGGGCAGAATATACATTCTTTGGCTGCGTCTAGACTGGTATGATTTTGCGGAAATACTTTTAATGGAAAAGTTTTTTCCGTTAAAAGTATTTCTGCAAAAGCGCGTCTAGATTGGCATGGATGCTTTTGCGCAAAAAGTGCTTTTGCGTAAAAGCATCCGTGGCCAGTCTAGACGCGATTTTGCGGAAGAAAGCCCCGATCGCCATTTTAGCCATTGGGGCTTTTTTGCGCAAAACAGTTCTTCCCTGTCTACACTGGCCCTCTTGTGCAAGTATTCTTGCGCAAGAGGGCTTTTTCCTGAGTGGGAGCGTGAAAGTATTTGCGCAAGAAGCACTGATTTTGTACATTACAAAGTCAGTGCTCTTGCGCAAATTCAAGTGGCCAGTGTAGACAGCTGGCAAGTTTTTGCGCAAAAGCAGTTGCTTTTGTGCAAAATCTTGCCAGTCTAGACACACCCTTTGAGTTCCTAAATTCTGTATTTTAATGTGTTTTTGATTTCTTGTAATGCCAACTTTTGGGATAGTTACAACATCCTTGTAATGGCTTTTATTGAAATTAATGACAAGTATTCCCAGTCATAATGCCATCTTAACATAGTTTTTTATTGTTTTGTTTTTTTTGTTTTTTTTTTTGTTCCCTTTCCGTTATTTCCAGATAAATATGGCTTTTAGCTCAGAGGGTGGTTCTGAAAAAGCAGCTGGCTTCTGAGGAGAGGACAGCAGGGGGAGAGAGAAGGCATTCTAGCAGCAACATTGCAATCTTTATTTAAGTCATCTAAGAAAAAGTTTAAAAATAAATATTCAATATATTAGTGAAAAATTGTTTATACGTTTCCCTTCCAATACTCCCAAAAGCTACCTCTTTATAGTACAGGCTAAGTATGTTGCTTTCCTTGTCTCTTTCCTCCCCCAACTCTTACCCTCCTCCTTGTAACTTTCACCCTCTCACTCTAGGAAAAATATCAATGGATGAATGTGGCAAAAATCCCACAGAAGAATTCTGTGTCCTACACAAACACTGTTTTTCCATGGAATCCCTTCAAAGATGGAATCTTTACTAGCTCATTTTATTGTTCTACACTACTGGGCTGCATCTAGACTGCATGATTTTCCGCAAATGCTCATGATACCATCTACATGTTTCGTTAGTCTATAAAGTGCTACTAGACCATTTATTGTTTTTAATTGCCCATTGTTTACTTAAGATTTTAAATCAGAAAGAGTGGAGCACAGGAAATTTAGAGAGATAAAACCACAGGTAGAATGCCTGTGAAAGCTTCACTTTTAATTATAAAAACAGTGAGATATGTTCAGATCATTTATACAGGATCTGTATTTATTTTATGTAACTGTTGCATAAAAACTGGGATGACGGGCACCCTTATAAGAAATTAAATCTATAGATTAATATAAACACAGCATGTGTATGTACATATACACAAATATATGCCACAGATAGAGAGGTGAAGCTGTGTGATGAATTGCAGTCATGCAATAGATGTATCCCTCTTTGAATATCTCATCTATTTTCTATCCATTACCTTATCTCCCTATTTTAACATCCTCTTCAAATAGCTACCCTTAGGGCTCCTTTTCAACAAGTGCAAGGGCCAGAGCAGTGTAATGGGGTATGAAAGCATGTATCTGACTAGTGGAAAAAGTTTCTGGTGCAGACATAGCCATAAAGCTGTCTTGCACTCATAGACTCATAGACTTTAAGGTCAGAAGGGACCATTATGATCATCTAGTCCAGTGGTCCCCAACCTTTCGAGGTTGTTGGGCGCCAGGGGGTGTGGCCGTTCACCCGCTGGGGGCCAGGGGGCGGGGACACTTGCGCCCCGGGGGCGGCCCCCCCATGGCCGCATGCCCGGGGGCGGCCCCCCCCCCCATAGCTGCATGCCCGGGACCAGCGCTCCCCCCGCCAAGCACCGCGCGCCCGGGGCCGGCGCTCCCCCCGCCATGCGCCCGGTGCCAGGCCAGCCCCGAGCACCTGGCGGGCGCATGGAAATGCCCCTGTGGGCGCCATGGCGCCCGCCGGCACCATGTTGGGGATCACAGATCTAGTCTGACCCCCTGCACAGTGCAGGCCACAAAATCTCACCCACCCCTCCTAGAATAATCCTCTCACCTATATCTCAGATACTGAAGCCTTCAAATACTTTGAAGACCCCAAGATGCAGAGAATCCTCTGGCTGTGATCTGTACCCCATGCTACAGAGGAAGGCGAAAAACCTCCAGGGCCTCTGCCAATCTACCCTGGAGGAAAATTCCTTCCCGACCCCAAATATGGCGATCAGCTAAACCCTGAGCACGTGGGCAAGACTCGCCAGCCAGACACCCAGAAAGTTCTCTATAGTAACTCCTATCATCCTTCCATTGACCTATTTCCCACTGATAATGAATGGTCAATTAGATACCAAGATCTTGTTATCTCATCAAACATCCCCTTCATAAACCCATCTAGTTTAATCTTGAAACCAGATAGATCTTTTGCCCCCACTACTTCCCTTGGAAGGCCGTTCCAGAACCTCACTCCTCTAATGGGGCCTGTCTCCAGGCTACACTATGGAGATCCCCAGCAGGCATAGGCGACTTGTGCACCACTCCTCTGTGTCCCAACTAAAATCTTAATCACTAACTGGAGTGCCTCCTCATACCCCCGCTCTGGTCCTCTAGGTGGCCCTCCTTGCACCACCTCCCTCTGCGGGCACAAGATGCCTATTTTGGCAGGCCTGCAGTCTACTGGGCAGCCCCAAGAGGCTGCCCTAACTTAGGCCCCCAGAATTGTCTTCTAAGTTACATCAGGGTACTCACCAGCCCTGAGAGCAGCTCGGGATCAGACAGCACTAATGTGGCTTAACACCACCCTAGTTCCCCCTTCCTGTACTCTTTGTGTGTAAAAATGTAATGACTTTAAAGTCATATGTCCATTGGATTAAGAAGAGGAGCTTTATCCTATTGGGAAGGATTCTTAGCTTCCTAGGAGATCCAGTAGTTGCTTCTAGCACTGCAAAGATTTAGGGATACTGAAGCACTGATGGGAGGATCCTTGCTGCTCTGACATGGCTGTAGAGCAGCCTTGAACAAGGGGGGGGGGGAAGAAATCATGGTATAGGCAGTCTGTTTTGTCCCTTGTAACAAGTGCTCATGCCAACCACGTTCAAACTAAACAAAAACCCTGTTAGAGCAGAAACCAACTTGCTTTAATTAACATCTTACTTACACTAAGCCTTTGCCATCTGGTCCACCCCCTCAATGCGAATGCCACTCTCATTATCTTGATTTAATAATTAAAATTAAAATATATTTTGATAGAATGCAGCATAGGCTTCTGTGGTGATTTTTCTCATATATCTGACCCATCCATCCCTTAAAAAAAATCAAAATGGAATCTACTTCAGCTTCACTAGAACTCTATACTGAAGCTGTTGTAGCAGTGTCTCACATTGGGTTTTCTTGGGATGTTACTATTTTCTACGTTGACATTGTTTTTAATCAGAACAATAAAAGTTTTTATTCTTGTCTAATTGCTGTCAGATTGGTTAATGTCTAAGATTTGTTTTTAATTGTTGCAGTAACAAAAGGGAAAGGGAGGAAGACATTTGAATTCTGTTTTGTTAGAATGAGAGCTCTATGTGAGAGAATTTGAAACATCTCCACTCTTACGCTAATCAGTAATCTGTTGGTGGCCAGAAGCTGCTCCTAAACTCAAGCCTCCTTAAATTTCCAAGGAGGGGTTAACTTGAATACACAACAAGAAAGTTTAGTGAATAGAAGAGGAATGATATAATTATTGCTAAGATCAGATGGGCTGCTCATGTTACAAACGAGGGCCTAAGTTTTTCTGAGGGTGGAAGCCAGGGGAGGGGAAAGAAGGGGGAGTGCAGCTTTCCTGTAACTGGGCTAGAACAGTTACTCAGGTCTCTTATAACAAATGAAGTCACCAGTGTGAGTCACATTCCCTTTAGCTTCTCTCTGCCAAGTTCTGGCCCAGGGGACTGGGAAGGGAGAAAAGCAAAGCCAATGAACACCAAACGGAGAAGGAAAGTTGAACTGAGACAACCCTCCACTCAAGGTATTCTCTGATGTTTTAGGATTGAGGGTGAGCAAAGAAAAAAGATCTATAAATATCCTGTCTGAATTTCCCACCAATATCACATGTAAGCCTTCAGCTGAACAAATTTGTAGTGGATTATTGGAAGAATTTACCCTGATTACAGACTACGTTCCTGTATCATACAGAATGAAGGACTGATCACTGCAAAAGTCCTTTTCTGTTTAACTGAAAGATGCCCTAGCCTTGGGATGGTAGATGGCATATAGGGATGTTAGCTATCGGGTAACTGAATGGTAATGTAACTGCATGAAATATTTGTGGCATACAACTATTCGATAGTCCCCAGGGCTGGGGCCAGCAGCCAGTGTGCAGAGGCAGAGACAGCAGTGTGAGGTGGCAGGGGAACTGGTCCACAAGGGGAGCCAATTGAAAAAAAACAGCTCCCCTTGTAGACCTGCAGCCCCTGCTAGAAGCAACAGCAGGGGGAGAGGCAGTACCACAGAGCCAGTGCTTAGGGAACTGGCTTTTAAGCTGGCTCCCCCCAGCACCAACTCCTGTTTTCCCCTACTGCTGCCTCTGTTATAGAGGCAGCAAGGGGGGCGGAAATGTGAGTAGTCAACAAGATTAGTCGATAAGCCTAGGTTTATCGGTTAATTATCTAGTCGTCTACTTGTTGACATCCCTAACGGCACATGCAGTTGTTCCAAGACAGAACTGAGCAACACATCAAGATGGTTATCTGATGCTAACCTGACCAGACAGCAATGTCTTTCAACATTTTTTTGAAACTTTGTGAGTATTAAGTTCTCTTTTATTAATGACCAAGAAGCTTTTATCCTTTGCTCCAGGGCTCATAATGAAGTTCTAAGATTCTCATTATTTCAAATAGCTGGCATCATTTTTATTTATTTATTACAAATAAGAGCATCAGTTTACAGAGTGTTTTTAGAATGTTTGGAAGTTGGAGGAGAACATGTCTCTGGAATAGTTTTGTTTGTATTGCATCAGACTTTTTAGCAGATATACTATCTGCTCTGTCTCTCTCATTTTTGTCTGTGCAAATCAGCCCAAACTGGAATAATGTATTACTTTGTTTTTCTTAATTTTTTTTCCTGACTCAGATCAATGGGACAAACTGTGATTTTTTTTTGGTAAGGAAAAAATGCTAGATGAACATGACTATTTGTACAATTACCGTACTATATAAGGGATTGGTATGTTTGATTCTGGTGGGCTTTCTATTTAATTATAGAAGTATATTGATTTGATCTACTGAGATGAGAAGAAGGCACCAAAGTGATCATCTAGTCTGACTATCCAGATTAAAAAGACCATAGAACTTCTCTCTCTCTCTCTCTCTCTCTCTCACACTCACACACACACACACACACACACACACAGTAATTCCTGTTCTAACAATACCAAATATATTTTTAGGAAAAAAGCCAATAATGCTTTAAAAATTGCCCAGGATAGAGAATCCCCCATCACCTTTGATAAATTCCAATGGATAATTAATTAATCTCACTGTTAGAAATAATTTACACTTTATTTCCAGTTCAAATCTATTTAACTCAACTTTTAATCACTAAATCTTTATGTTTTATGTATCAAGCATTTTAAGACAATACCATGCTTCATCAGTAAGAAAAAGCAAAGAATTGCAGTTAGCAATGGATTCCACTGACAGGTTTAAATATGACAAATATTATTTATATAACACTCTAAATATTCATGATGTTTTAAAAGAAACTAAAAGACAATATCCATCTTCAAAAGCTTATGGTAAATGGACTGGATTCTGATCACTGTTACAAATATACATGAAATCAGTCACTCCACTCAGCGACTTTGAATTTGTACATGTCACAGTCATCAGAATCTGTCTCTAATCCATTGATATGATGGAGGGAAACTAGGGCTATGTCTAGACTGCAAAGAAAAGTCAGAAAAAGATACGCAAATTGCGTTTTGCAATTTGCGTATCTTTTTCTGGGTTTGTTTGGAAGAGTCTTTTCCACAATTTGGCCCATCTACGCTGAGCCAAATTTCAGAAAAATGTCCTCTTTCAGAACACCTCTTCTTCTTCGTACAATGAGGAATACAGGGACGCATCTGCTTTTTAAAAAACTGCAGTGGGGGGAGTGGCTCTGTGGGAGCTGCCTGCACCCTCACACTGATGCAGAGAGGGATAGGGCAAGTGACTCTGCAGGAGCCAGATTCAGAGGCAGTAGTGCAGGAGGAGAGGGGTAGGTGGCTCCCTGTAAGTCAGTGCTTGTGGGGAACCAGTTTAAAAGCTGGCTCCTCACGAGCACTGGCTCCCACATGCTCCACCCACCACTGCCTTGCGTGTGACTGTGAATGTTAGCTGTTAACCATTTAAATGTATATACTGTCACATCCCTAGTATAAAATAGCCTGAGATTCAAAGGTGTATTTTTAACATTTTGTGATATGCTCTGCCATTGGGGTTCTTATAAGATCCATCAAAATACAGGACTATGTAGCACTTTAAAGACTAACAAGATGGTTTATTAAATGATGAGCTTTCGTGGGCCAGACCCACTTCCTCAGATCAAATAGTGGAAGAAAATAGTCACAACCATATATACCAAAGGTTACAATTAAAAACAAGTGAACACATATGAAAAGGACAAATCACATTTCAGAACAGAAGGGGGATGCAGGGGGGGGGGGGAAGGAAGGAAGGAAAGTGTCTGTGAATTAATGATATTAGAGGTGGGGAAAGTTAGATGTCTGTGAACTAATGGTATTAGAGGTGATAATTGGGGAAGCTATCTTGGTAATGGGTAATGACAGGTTTCAGAAGCAAAAAACAGGACTATGTAGTACTTAAAAGAAGACTAACAAGATTGTTTATTAGGTGATGAGCTTTCGTGGGCCAGACCCACTTCCTCAGATCAAATAGTGGAAGAAAATGGGCACAACCATACATACCAAAGGATACAATCAAAAAAATGAACACATATGAAAAGGACAAATCAAATTTCTATCACTATTCTAGGTTTCAGAAGGGTAGCCCTGATAGTCTTTAAAGTCCTCCCGGATTCCTTGTTGTTTTTGCTGAAACAGACTAACACATTTATTAGGGCATATGCTCTTGTGAGATACAATTCACTTCCTTTCACAAAGTACTCCTAATATATCCATCATGGTGATATCTAGCAGTATGTCTATACTTGCACCTGAGTTCGAACTAGGGATGCAAATGTAGGCATTTGAAATAGTTAATGAAGCAGGGATTTAAATATCCTGTGCTTCATTAGCATGATCTCACTGGCGCATTACTCTGATCAACAGCTGTTTTGAAAGTGAAAGTGTGTGCCAGGACACGGTAGTTCGAACCAAACCCCTTGCTTCAAACTAACATGTCCCGACGCACACTTTCACTTTCGAAACAGCTGTTGATCGCAGTAACGTACCGGTGAGATTATGTTAATGAAGCACGGGATATTTAAATCCCCACTTCATTGACTATTTCGAATGCCTACATTTGCATCCCTAGTTCGAACTAGGGTGCAAGTCTAGACATACCCTAGGAGAAGTATGTCTGTGAGAGGACTTCCCTAAATTTGGGATTTCAGGACTTCTGGTTTTTTATTATCTGAGATAAGCTACAGAAAAATTGTTTGGAGT
This sequence comes from Pelodiscus sinensis, assembly GCF_052426305.1. Classification (NCBI taxonomy): domain Eukaryota; kingdom Metazoa; phylum Chordata; order Testudines; family Trionychidae; genus Pelodiscus; species Pelodiscus sinensis. The sequence goes on from NC_143085.1 coordinate 14,519,830, forward strand.
CTGTTGGAAATATATTGACATGTACCTAGTGGTACTTGATAAAGGTAATAGAAATGGTGGTGGTACAATGCTACTGTATACATGTATTTAATACAGAAATACATTGGAAATCGATAGAAATGCTCAGTGTCCTCAATTTACAAATACTAATTTCTCATGGTATTCTTTCCAGAAACATCAATCCAAACATTTATAGTTGATTAACTATTTGTCTGTTTACATAGTGTAGTCCAGGTCTGTTTACATAGTGTAGTCCAGTGGTCTTCAACCTTTTTACACCCAAGATCACTTTTTAAATGACAGAACAAGCCAAGATCTACCGCCCCGCCTCTTCCTTGAAGCCCTGCCCCTTCTTTGAAGCCCCGCCCTCCCTATTCTCCTCCTCTCCATCACTTGCTATCCCCAACCCTTATACTGCTGCTTTTTTCCCCCAATTCTTCTGTAGGAAGAAGTTTCCCCAACATTTGGCCTGTCTAGACTGGACCAAATGTCAGAAAAACCCCTTATTTTGGAAGCCCCCTTATTCCTCGTGGAAAGAGGAATATAGGGGTGACCAAAAGATCATGTTTGCTCTTCCACTAAAAAAAGTGGAAGAACAAATGCATCCCTGGATGCAGAAGAGTTTTTCTGGGATATCTCCGGAATCCTGAAAAACTCCTGCAGTCTAGCCGTACCCTCGCTGGGTTGAGACAGGATGTGTAGGCTCCGGGGTGGGAATGAGGGATTTGGGTGTGGGAAGAGGAGAGAGGTGCAAGCTCTGGGAGGAAATCTGGATGCAGGAGGAGGTAGATAAGGGAATGCTGGCTTGGGGAGGGGACAGTGTTGGGTTCAGATGTAGGGTTAGGGTACTAAGCAAGCCATAGACTTCTGGATGTGAGGGTTCAGGAATTTGGGTTGGGGTATGTGAGGGGCTCAGGGCAGGGAGTTCCAGTGTACGATAGGCTCAGATCTAGGGTCTGGGGGAAGGGGGAGTTCAGGAGTATTATGATGCTGAGGCCAGATGGGGGCTTGGCCCCAATTGGGGGTTTGTTGGCCAGGCTTCATTTTTAAATAAAATACTATGTCAAACACAAAAGAGTTCTGCGTTGTCTTTATTTCTGAGAAGGGCAGGGAACCTGTTTTGAGTCAGGGGTCACTGAGCCACAGAAAAGTCAGTTGGGGCCACACAAGTGAGATGCAAAAACACCCCTCTTCCAACCCCCCTAATGCTTCACTAATGTGGCCCCAACTGTGTTGGTGGGAGCAGGGGACATAGTACTAGGGAAGGGTGCTAGTGGGTGCTTCGGCAGAGGACAGGGTGCCGGTGAGGACAGGTTTCTGAGGCTGGGGAGAGGGGACAGGGTGTCTGGAGGGCTGGGACAGGGTGCCAGCAGGGACAGGTTTCTGTGGCTGGGGACAGGGTGCCGGGAGGGCAGGGGACAGGGTGCTGCTGGGGTCAGGTTTCTGAGGCTGGGGAGTGGGAACAGAGGAGTGGGGAGAGAGAACAGGGGGGCAGTGAGGACAGAGAATCCCCTGCACCCGCTTCCTCCCAGGATTCTCCCTCCCTCCCACTCCCGAGGGAAGCCTACTGTGGCACAGCTAAATCCCCGCACGCACCTGCCCCAGGGCCAAACCCCCGACTGCTCCTGCCCCGGGGCCAAACCCTTCTCCTGCGGTGCAGCCAGATTCCCGCGCATGCCTGCCCCAGGGCCAAAGCCCCACACATTCCTGCGCTGGGGCCAAACCCCGCTCCTGCAGCACAGCCAAACTCCCGCACATGCCTGCCCCGGGGCCAACCCCTGCTCCCGTGGCGCAGCCAAACTCCTGTGCACACCTGCCCCGGGACCAAACCCCCTTCCCGTGGTGCAGGGAAACCCTTGCACTTGACTCACCCCTCCTGCGGTACAGGGAAGCCGCCACACTCCTCCTCTAGGACACAGCACACCACAGAGCTGTGGGAGAGGAGCAGCCAGTGCACTTCCGGAAACCCCGGAAGTGGCGCAAAGCTGCAGGCAGGACTTCCGTCCACCCCACGGGAAGCCGGCACTATGCTGGAGGTAGGTAGTGGGGCTTCTCAGGGGTGGAGGGAAAATGGGGGGTGGAGGGGCCCAAACGCCTTGTGATGGACCGGTTGGTGACCACGGGTGTAATCTGATAGCTAAGACACAAGCCTGAGCATCAGACCACCTGCCTCCTACTCTCTCATACTTGCTATGAGACTCAAGACAAGACACTTGACTTCTATGTGTGTGTTTCCCTATTTGTAAAATGGTAGTGATAATTTCTACCCGATAGGTGGTTTGCATTCTCCTCAAAGAAGGGCTGCCTTTATCATAATAATTGAAAATGCTTCTTGCTGCTCTAGTTCAAGGATTTCAAAAGCTTTTTATAAATAATCAGTAAGTTGCATAGCACCCTTATACGGCAATGACTAGATTTATTCTCCCCCCTTACCGCCCATTTGACTGACTAGGAAACTGATGCACAGAGAGGCTACCTTGTTTGCACAAAGTTGCACAAGTACAATGACAGTATCAATTTGAACCTTGTCCACTATCCTAATTGCTAGACTATGATCCATTCCATGGGAAGAAGGGGGAAGAGGGAGATGTGGTGTATATTAATACATTTATATTAAATATAATATAGTTATATTTTCCTTTTGTCACATGCACATATGATCCTCTGCATACATCTGAAATAAAAACAATACCAATGCAACCAGAGGAGCTCTCCCATTTCTAGGTCTTCCAAAATCAAACAAGTCATATATATGCCTTTTTAATTAACAAATAATGATTTTAACTACATCAAGAAAAGTAGAGTACTAACAAAAATGAATGGAGTTGGCAGAATTGGTGGATCTTTATAGACAAGATACAGCAGTTCATTCCATTCTGGAATTCAGACTCCAAACCATTCCAGCTGGCAAGATTTTAAATTATAGTATACAGCATGTTAGTTCCTAAAAAAGCAGTAATTATACAGGGTCATCCTCAGGTCTTAAAGTTCCACAAAAGCCCCTCAACCCAGTTCAAATGCTCCCATAAATTAAATCTGGAGAAACAGTTAAGTCTTGTAGTCTGAACTGAGATCAACAAACCTACTTAGATGGGACGATCTATGAGCAGGGACCATCTCTTTTTCATTGTATTTTATAGTATCTAGACCAATGCTAATTAGCTTCCTCTGTGGTAATTATGACTTGACCACAAGCATATAAACCATCTTGGATCAGCATCAAGATTTCAGTCTCGTTTAATTCCCTGCCAAATATTTTTATCTTCCAGCTGGGTAAGTTGCAGTGTAAGATCAGTTTGTACAGCTGTAGAATTTGCACCCCTTTTTCTTACAAATTCACTGGTGTGGGCTAGTGTTAATTTAGTAAGAATAATTAACTGAGAAAACAAAGCTGTTGAAGTGAGCCATGCCACATAGCAAGTATGCATAATTCTGTATGTCTGTACTTCCTGTACGTTTGATTAACTATTTTGACTGTTAAGGATTGTTGTTGGAAACAAATCTTAATTAAACCTAAATGTTACTTGTGCCATTTCTAAACACTTTATCCTGTAAGACTGCTGATTTTCATTCTCTGCATACAAATTATGTAAAAACCCACAAATGTTAATTTAAAAAAAAATCACTGGGATGTCCCACAACTCACATATAGAAACAAAGGCACAAGCCAGGGTTCAGTTCTGCTCCCACTGAAATCAATGGGAGTTTTGACATTGATTTCAGTGGGACGGGGATTGGCTGCCATTCCAGGCTGAAATGCTCCAGGGTTTGCCAGGGCTGAACCCCCACACCATTAGTCTTGGCAGTTCATAGCTCTGGTACCAATGGGCTCCTGGCCAGCAGTTGCTATTCTCTGGCCATCATGCCACTCTTCGTTTGGTGCTGCTGCTGGCACCAGGGCTACCTGAAGACTTGGCTGCCTAGTTAGTGCATAATTTGAACAGGGACTCAATTATTGTACAAATTAAGTCCAGCTCCCATTTCATTTTTGTCTATCTTGTGCAAATAGCCCCTTTGACATGTAGGGTTGCCAGGTGTCCGGTATTCACCTGGACAGGCTGGTATTTTCGCCTCCTGTCTGGTAAAAAAATTCAGAGAATACCAAACACCTAAGATGTCTGGTATTTTCTGAATTTTTCCCTGGCCAGGAGGTGAAAATACCAGGCACCTGGCAACCCTACAAACACTCAGTGTCCAGCCCCCCCCGAACCCTTCCTGGCTCCCAACACCCCCAACCCCAGTCCCCATGCTTACCTGGTTCCACAAGGCTGCCAGCACAAAATGGCTACAGACCAAGGCTTCCCCTAGGTCTTAGTGCACAACTGCTACCCTGTCCTATCCCTGCACCCACTATTAAAGGGGACTTGCTGTTTTATTTTATTTTATTTTATTTTTGGCTTAATAAGTCCTTGGAGTCCTTTTTTTTTTCTCAACAACTTTGGTCTCCCCAACCTTCAACAGAATATTTTCCTGGTTTTTTTGGGGGGTGGGAGAAGAGGTGTTCAGTATTTTTGTTTCAACCATCTGGCTACCCGATTGACATGTGGCAGGAAAAATCTCACTTTGTTGATTAAATATCATGGACATCACAGGACATTTTGGCTGCGTGTAGACTGGCATGATTTTGCGGAAATACTTTTAACGGAAAAGTTTTTCTGTTAAAAGTATTTCCGCAAAAGAGCGTCTAGATTGGCACGGATGCTTTTGCGCAAAAAGTGCTTTTGCACAAAAGCATCCGTGTCCAGTATAGACGCGCTTTTGCGCAAGAAAGCTCCGATGGCCATCTTAGCCACCGGGCTTTCTTGTGCAAAAAATTAAGGTGTCTGTCTACACTGGCCCTCTTGCACGAGTATTCTTGCACAAGAAGGCTTATTCCTGAGCGGGAGCATCAAGGTATTCGCGCAAGAAGCACTGAATTCTTACATTAGAATGTCCGTGCTCTTGCGCAAATTCTCACAGCCAGTGTAGACAGGCAGCAAGTTTTTGCGCAAAATCTTGCCAGTCTAGATACAGCCTTTGTGTTTGGATGACATATTTCTTCTGAAGCATTTACTAACAAACCATTGAAGCTTTTATAGTGTAGGCAACATTATATCTCCTCACAATAAACAGGAGATTGAGAATATACTTCATTGCCAATATAACACCACACAGATTCCAAGAGACAGTGGCTGATTTATTCATATTTCTTCAGAACAGTGTTACCACTTCCTTCTGCTTTGCCCCTCTCTGTTAAGACTAAACAAAATTGCAAGTTGTTAGTTTTGAAATGAACAGTGAGTCATCAGCTTTGGAATGGAGAAACTTGACATCTGTAATGTATGCAATATTTATATATAATGCTCTTACACACACTGTGAGGTATCAGCATAGTGGGTGTGAATTTAGTGCTGGTGCAAAGTGCTGGTTTGCCAGTAGACGAAACTGATATTTTCATATTTATCCACAGAAAATGTGCAGTATGGACAGCAGCAATGTGCATCCCTGTACAGGACTTGCCAATATATGTCTTATATTGCACACACATACACAAAAGTTAGATAAAAACATAAATGCTCATGCTGGAAGGTTGCAACATATCACAGTTTTATTTCTTAGAATTCAGAATTATAACTGGATTATCCCTACAGCAGAGTGACAACTCACCTCACTTTGTTTTAAGCTGACTCCAAATGCACCATTTGCTACTCAGCTCTTTAGCCTGCAAGAAGAATGAGGAAAAGTGATAATTTGCAACTCCAACACAATCTTCAGGATACCATGCTGTCTCCAGTGCTTTAAAAAAAAAAAAGGTACTCCAGGGAAAAGTTATTGAGCTCTGACTGGAGATACCGATACTGCGTCTGGAGGTGCCGGTACTGTGTACTGGGCAGTACCGTCAAAAAAAAAAAAGTACTGACTGTCTGCATCTTGACTTAAAGGGACTTCAGCTAGAGTTCAAACCATTGCCTTTAATGGAATTTGGAGCAGGTCTATTTGGAGGAGTTCTATTTCCTGTCAAGCCATGGTTTTGTCTGAACCTGCCAAGAAGGAAACAAGTTGTAGTGGTGGCTGTGATGTGGAAGCTTATCTTCAGAGAGCTGGCCTCACCCTACCTACTTATTTCATGTAGGTTGCCAACCAGCTGTCAAGTGGCAGCTTTTGTCACTGTATCACCATAAGCTGAATGTGAATATCAACTTTTAGTATGGGAAAAGCTATGAATGCCATTACTGCATATGTGTTATCTCATCCTACTGTATGTTGTTTCAGAACATAGAATGCCTATCACTTTGGCCAGACATAACTGTGATAGACAAGCATCATGCACATCTCTGGCATGTAGATACAATAAAGTAACATTATTGATTTATGAGAAGGTCAGTTAATGGGGATAGTACCTTCTTTCTTTTCTTGAAATAAAATTCAAGCAGGTTTTTAAAAAGTTTGGCATTGAGACACTTACCTTGCACTTTTTTCCATATAGATGAACTTGTGTGTCCAGGCAAAGTGCTGCTGACTTCAGAAGGGCTTCACGCATGCAGAGCCACATGCAGGATTGAGGCCTTAGATACCCTAGTAAGTGATGCCCATTAGTAATCAGCTGGCAGCAGCCATGAAGGAACTAGTCCGTAAATGGCACCACCAGCAACACAAGCAGCCCCCTTAACAAGTGCTGAAAATTCATCAAACCAGCAGCTTTCTAAAGCAATTAGATTCAACACTTAACTTCTTTCTTTCAGTATTATATTTGCTAATCTGTCTTTAAGGCTATGACCCTGATGCTGCCCCAATCACCAAATCCCTGCTACTGCCCTACCTCACTCTCATCTGTCCCCCATTCAGTTTATCTCCACTAGGGATGTTAACATAAAGACATTTAAACAATGAACCCATAAGCCTGTGTTTACAGGTTAATCCAAACAACTCCACACAACACACACACACACACACACACACACCCCTTGCTGTCTCTGTATGGGTATGTCTAGACTACATGGCTCCGTCAACGGAGCCATGTAGATTAGTTTACTAGACATAGGAAAATGAAGCGGCGATTTAAATAATCACCACTTCATTTACATCAAAATGGCTGCAGCGTTGTGCCGATTGCCCCAGTAAACCTCATTCCACGAGGCATAATGGGGCGGTTGACTACCACGCTGTGCTGTCAAATAGCTGATTGGCACAGCACGGCAGCCATTTTGATGTAAATGAAGTGGCAATTATTTAAATCGCCACTTCATTTCCCTATGTCTAGAAACCTAATCTACATGGCTCTGTCGACGGAGCCATGTAGTCTAGACATACCCTATCAGAGGCTGCAAGGAGGGCAGAGGGACGGTGTCCATGGGGAGACAGCATTTAAGCTGGTTCCCATGGAGCTGCCTCTCCTCTCCCCCCTCCCTTCCCCTGCTGCCTCCCACAGAGGCAGCAGCATGGGGGGCAGGCAGGCAGGAGCTCACTTGTAGGCAGCTCTCCACGTCCTGGTTCCGCAGAACTGTCTGCTCTCCTTCCCCACACTGTTGCCTCTGTCTCAGAAACAGCAGCACATGGTGGCAGGGGCTTCCCAGGAGTGGGTCTGAAAGCTGAGAGTGCACTGGTTGCAGGCATCGTCCTCAGGGGCCATTGTAGTAGCCATGTAACCGTTCAAAATTATTGCAGCTACACAATTACTAAAAACCACAAAATCTAAAATCCTTAATCCCCACCACAGCCTCTTCTACTTCCAACCTCCTTTTTATTAATTTAGTCTCTGATTTTGTCCTCCTTATGCCCAACAGCTATAAACAAGAAATATTTTCAAATGGAATCATTACAATACATAGGCAACCTGAAAACCCCAACATTCTTGTTGTAATCTTTACCCTGTAGTCCCCCCTCTTTGGCAAGTGAACATTTCTTGCCATATCTACATTTTGACTGACAACTGTTCAGGGGATGGACTCCATCATTTACTGTATGTCTATAAAGCTCCAGACCCTCAGCAGCACTGAGAACATGACTAATAATAAGGCAAATCTACAGTTTTTTCTACTTCCTTGCATTGTATCATGTTTGCCTAACAATGTTACACAAATAAACAGGTCAAAAGGTTGATTTTTATACATAGTTTAATTGAAGGCTTTTTTATTTTTAAAATCTTCCTGTCCTTCGGACTTGTTATTCCAGTACACACACACATCAGGTTTTTAGTTACATCAACAGCTCCTATAACATTCTATATACATACCGTTGTGTGGGTTTTCTTAAGTTTGGCCCTGTTATTATTTTGATGTAGATGTTTTAATTCCTCTAACTTCAACTTGTTTACTGAATGTTCATTCTTAAGATGAGGAAGACTCATGATAAGGAGTAAGTTTCCAGAAATTAGAAGATCTAGATAACATTAAAGACAAGCAAAACCTTCAACAATATTGAAATTACTCAGATGATTATTGCAGCTGACTGAGACAGAGTGTGCTTTGATGATGGGAAATTTCCATTACTGAAATACAGGACAATGCCTGAGTACTGTAGCTGCTACTGTTGTAAAATAAAAGCATCTTAATTTCATTCAGATGGCAGTAAAAATTTCAGTATATTAATTACAATTGTGAAACTTATGCCATAAGCTTTTAGGACTCCATTAAAATAGACCTTTTTAATATTTAACATATAATTGTAAACCACTCACACAAAATTAAGAAATGTATCATTGACTTGCTAATGCAACCAAGCTTCCAAGCTGCAGTTTGAAAGTTTGTGAGCAGTGAGTCTGACAAAAATATGATTGTGCAAGCTAGTTCCTAGAACAAGGAATGAAAGAACTATAGAATTCTGTATATTAGGTAAATTAGGTAAATTTGCTATTGACATTATAGTCCTATGTTTGGTAATCTTATGTTTTCCAAATTGTTTAGTCGAGTGAAAATAAAAATAAATGCATAGTATTAATACACACCTATGATGAATTTAAATATTTACCAGAATAGGTCCTGATCCTGCCTTTCTTGTACAACCTAAACTTCTAATCAAGTCTGTGGGCATTTTGGGTAGGAAAGGATGACAAAGAAAGGTATAATTAAATGTTGGGAAAACTGTAAGATAGATGTTAGTTATCCATTGGTCAGAGTAAGGTTGCATACTGTTTTTAACTGAATTGCTATATGGGTATGTCTACACAGGAAAGTTATTTCAAAATAACAGCTGTTATTTTGAAATAACTTTCCTAATATTTACACAGCCAAACCACTATTTTGAAATAAATTCAAAATAGCAGAGCACTTATTACGAATTTGGTAAACCTCATTCTGCGAGGAATAATACCAAATTCAAAATAGCTAATTCAAAATAAGCGCTGTGTAGACGCTTATTCGAAATAGGGGGCCTCCAGCCCTTCCCAGTGTTCCCTGGAGGCCACTCTGGGTCAAAACAGGAAAACTCCTCCCGTCTCCCCCAGCCCCAGAGCCCTTAAAGCAGTGGTCTCCAACCTTTTTATACCGAAGATCACTTTTTAAATCTCAGACCAGGCGAAGATCTACCGCCCCGCCCCGTCCTTGAAGCCCCGCCCCTTCCTTGAAGCCCCGCCCTCTCTATTCTCCTCCTGTCCATCACTTGCTATCCCCAGCGCTTACTTACACACTCTGATAAACAGTTTATTTTTAAATTATGTGATATATAAAATTAAAATCACGTGTTTATAGTTATGAAATAAATGGTCTGTTTTTTATTCATGCTATTTAAATCTAAAATGAAGCATTTATAATTATACATTTTGTGGGGACAGAGTTCTACGGCTGGGGGCAGGGGAGAGGGAACAGGGTGCTGGGAGGGCAGAGGACAGGGTTCTGCAGCAGGGGACAGGGTGCCAGTGGGGACAGAGTTCGGGGAGTGGGGACGGAAATGGGGAGAGGGGAATGGGGACAGAGTTCGGGGAGTGGGGACGGTACTGGGGACAGAGTTCTGTAGCTGGGGACAGGGGAGTGGAGTCTGGGGAGCGGGGACAGGGTGCCAGTGGCAGCAGAGTCACCTGCATCTGCTTCCTCCCAGGATTCTCTCTCCCGCCTCCCCCCCCCCCCCCACGGGAAGCCAGCACATGCCTCCTCTGGGCCCCCCGCAGCGCAGGGAAACCCCGAGCGTGCCTGCCCCGGGGCTAACCCCTGCCTCCTGCAGCGGAGCCAAACCCTCGCAGGAGCCTGCCTTGGAGGCACCCCCCCCCATTCTGCGGCGGGGCCAAACCCCCACGGGAGCCTGCCCCTCCCCTCCCGCAGCACAGCCAACCCCCGCGAGCACCTGCCCCAGGGCCAAACCCCCCTCCCATGGCGCGGCCCGGCCTGGCCCGGCCAACTTCCTCCCCTCCCGCAGCACGGCCAAACCCCAGGGCCGACTCCCGCTCCTGTGGCACAGGGAAACCCCTGCGCCCAACTCACTCCTCCAGCACCGGCGGCGCAGGGAAGCCTCCGCACTCCTCCTCTAGGGCCAACGCCCCCTCCCCAAGCACACAACAGAGCTGTGGGAGGGGGAGCACCCCGCGCACTTCTGGAACCCCCGGAAGTGACGCAGGCTTCAGAAAGGACTTCCATCAACCCCGCGGGAAGCCGGCACTACACTAGAGGTAGGTAGTGGCGCTTCTCGGGGGTGGGGAGAAAATGGGAGGTGGGGTTGCCCGAACACTTCATGATCGACTGGTCGATCGTGATCAACTGGTTGGTGGCCACGGCCTTAAAGGTACAGACTTTGGCCACAGTGCCAAAGTCTGCCAGCAGTCACTGCCCCTGACCCAGTGGCCCCACCATGAGCCAGGCAGCCAGTGCCAGCTAGCCCTCCACTGCTCCCTGGGACTAGTTCCCCAGCTCCCAGGAGCCCTCCACCTCCTCCACACTCTTCCCATCCCCCCAGGGACGCTGAGGCACCCGCATCTGCAGTGCTGGGAGACAGCCCGGCGAGACCCCCACCCCTGAGCTTCCCCTCCAAATTCTTCCCCTTGCTTCCCCCTTCCAACTCTCTCCTCCCAGGTTTCCCCCTTTCCTCTCCCAGTCTTTCTCCTCCCTTCTCCCATCCTGCCTCCTTTCCCCAGTCGCACCAGAGTTTCATTCCCTCCTCCCCCCCCAGTTTTGTTAAATAGACAATTCGTATGAAAAAAACATGGTTTTTTTGTACATCAGTGAGGGAGGATGGGGGAGTGGTAAGTGGAAGGACATGAGGGAGGAATGAGGCACAAGCCCCCAGTGGGCCAGACTAGGGAGGCTCTTAGTGCTCCTCAGGGTGGAAACTCTCCTGCAAGGCCTCCTGGATACTGACAGCCCCCCAATAGACCTTCCGGATGGCAGCCTGCAGCAAGTGCAGCCAGGCTCTCAGCAACGTGTCCAAGAGAAGCACCAGAGCACCCAGGGACAGCTCTGGCTCCATGATGCAGAGTGCTGTGATGTCCCGAAAAAGGGCAATCAGAGCACTCTGAGACAAAAATGCTTTGCTGTCCCTCATCGAGGTAGACAAGCAAGCAGGCAAACCTGAGAACCGGCTGTCAGGGCGGGAGGGAGGGGCTTTAAGCACAGACCTCAGTTAGCCTCAGGCAGCAGCCCCACATAGTAAGTCCTGACCTGGTACCCTGCCGGAACTGGTTCTGGCCAGCCTTAAGTTGGATTCACAGTCCACTCAGTGTGGATGCGCTATTTCAAAATAGCAAAATGCTACAGGCAGTCCCCGAGTCACGCGGATCCGACTTATGTCGGATCCGCACTTACAAACGGGGCTTTCTCGCCCCGGAGCTCTCAGGCAGCGGGACCGCCCAGAGCGCAGTGGTTCCGCCACCTCGACCTCCGGGGCAAGAAAAGCTGCTCTGGGTGCCCCTGGTCTGCTGGGGACTGTCTCCAGCAAACCAGGGACACCGGGAGCAAAGCCAGAGAGGCGGAGGGATCCCGCGCCTCTGAGGCTTTGCTCTGGCAAAGCCTCAGAGGCGCGGGACTCCGCCGCCGCTGCGGCTTTGCTCCTGGTGTCCCTGGTCTGCTGGAGACAGTCCCCAGCAGACCAGAGGCACCGGGAGCAAAGCGGCAGCGGCGGTGCAGCTAGTGCCCCCCCCCCCCTCAGCAGACCAGGGAGACGTGGAGCAAAGCCCCGGGCCTGTGGTAGAGCAGATGGGGCGCTGCTGGTTGGTCCTGCAGCACTGCTCCTTGGCGCTACTGGACCAACCCGGCAGCACCCCAGCTGCTCTGCCCCAGGAGTCCTGATTCAGCCGCTGCTGATCAGTTTCAGCAGGACACCTGGGGCAGAGCATCTGCGGTGCTGCTGGGTTGGTCCAGTAGCGCCGAGGAGCGGCGGCGCTACTGGAGCAACCCAGCAGCACCCCAGCTGCTCTGCCCCAGGCGTCCCCACGTCAGCCGCTGCTGAAACTGACCAGTGGCTAACTACAGGAAGCCCCTGCCCCGGGCTTCCTGGAATCAGCCGCTGATCAGTTTCAGCAGCAGCTGACTTGGGGACCCCAGGGGTTCTTAAGTTGAATCTGTATGTAAGTCGGAACTGGCGTCCAGATTCAGCCGCTGTTGAAACTGATCAGTTTCAGCAGCGGCTGAATCTGGACACCAGTTCCAACTTACATACAGATTCAACTTAAGAACAAACCTACAGTCCCTATCTTGTACGTAACCCAGGGACTGCCTGTATTTTGAAATGCAGTTTGTGTGTAGACGTGTTATTTCAAAATAAGATATTCTGAAATAACACTGTAGTGTAGACATACCCATATGAGAGGAGAGGATGGCTATGGGGATTAGCTATAAAGAGAGCCCAAGTCTCATTTGCACGTAAGCCACTTTACACTGTCATAGTGGGGTAAAATGGCCTTAGTCAGGCCCAATAGTTTTTCAGCTCTTGATTTACCAATTTAACGCAAGCCTAGTTTAGTAGCCTCTAGAAGCTGTGGATATCTTACGCTTCTTTGAGAGTCTAAGGATAGTTCCCAGTGGACCAGTATTCACATCTACTCTATTTAAGATTTAGCTCACATTCATCACCATGGTATCTGAGTGCCTTGCAAGTTAAAATATATCTTTTAAAAGTACCTCACATTTCTCTCCCTCCACGCCCACATACAGATTTGGGGCTTTTTAAAATAACCTGGGGAAGGCTATGTTAAATGTGAGCTATTGTATTTTGTTCTGAGATGTGGTGGTTCCTGGTCATTCTGATGTCCTCTAGGAGCAGCACCACACTCTTAGACAAGTGCTGTCCTATTGGCTCACATAGAACTAAAACCTCTATAACAGTGATGTAAATTTTAGAAGAGATGGCTACAATTCTGAATGAGCACAGAGATTACATTATCTTTCCACCCTTCCAAGCACACAAGTGAGAAGATGCATGTTGTTCAAACTGCATCTGTTGTACGGATAGGCAGACAATTTCAAAATCCAGGGTTCATGAGGATTTTCAATAGGGTATTACACTTAACACAGAGTGAGCTCTTAAAATGGACATTCCACACAGGACAAAGCTAGGGCTTTCTAGACCTAGCTCCTAGGACAAATCCACCCATGTGAGCTGTGAAATGGCAATGGGGACAAAAAGTCAGTCCAAAGCATAGCGTGTTTAACTTAATCATTATAATTATTAACCTTCTCCTAGTGACATTTTAAAAAAACGTAAGTATCTTTTTATGATTTAACTGTTCCTTATGGTGCTTTTACAGAATATTATGGCATCTGCTCAGGGAGGTATTTTTCCTACTTCTAAGCACTAACAAGCATTATATCATAAGTAACCTCTTTAAGTCCCAAACCCATAAATATTTAGTCATATACTTAATTTAAAGCACATAAGTAGGCCCACTGGCTTCATAGGATTATTCATGCACATATGTAAGTCTTTGTGCAGGGTCATGGCCTTTATGAAAGGAAAGACCCAGTATGAACTACTAGATAATGAAACTAAAAATACAACAATACATGCTGATTATCCTATTTATATATATTGGCTTAGACATTTATGTGGACACATATCCAGACTAAGCATAGTTGCACCCAATCAGAGAGTGGGGATATCTTTCCACAATTCACTGGTCTGTTTTATTGCCATCTTTTTTGATCTGATATAGCCTAGTGAAGGGGAAAATATATTAGAAATCAAATTTTGCATTAAGACTGCAGTGACAGGTTGTGTTTAAGTTAGATTTTTCCATAAGCATTTGTTTTACATTGCTGATGACAGGTTTATTTATGTATATATTCTGAACTGTAAGCATAATTTTTATTAAAGACATTGAGGGAACATTTTACATCATATTTTTTATTTACCGAAACATTTATTCACATTTACTGCTGTCTAACATTTCTGAGAAAAATAATGCTGGGTTTCTGGAGTGAAAAAAAGAGTGTGAAAAACAAGATACGAGGGGAAAAAATAGCCCATTTAAGTACACATACAATAAACCACATGGCTGAATAGGTATTAAAAACAGGCTTTTCATCATTAGATTATTCTAGTCACACAGCACAGTTCTCACTGTACTAAACTGACTGGAGGATTGTATTGCATCTGAAACCATGGACACCTGCTGTGAGCTCTGGCATGGAAGGTGATCCACTAGATTGCTGCTAGGCTAGCAGAGTATGTACTGTACAATTGCAAAAGAGATATTATTTTCCAGATGTTGGCCACTATTCAAATAGAGAACTGAATGTTTTACTTTAAGATGAGGCATGGTATGATGGAATCCCAAGGATCCATAGCATTTGAGAGAGGGTATATTCGCTGAGACTAATAGTTGGTTTGGGAGAGCTGATACTGGCTGGTCAGAATGAAAGTTGGTTTTGGCAGTTGGTGACAGGAGAAGGGCTGGACTTGGTATATTCAATTGCTGGTAGGACTGGCAAGATGATTTAGGCAGTGGTGGGAGAGACATTGAGAATTATTAAATAAGTGCAGTGGCAGAAGCAGGAAATCCTCTGAGGGGGGAGAGACAAGGCAAAGCATTTCAGAAGCACTGTCTCAAAGATTATGTAACCAGCTGAACCTGTGGTAAAGTGGAGACTCGGACTCATCCACATGCTGGCAAGCTCTGGCTGAAGGGACATGGGGGTGGAGAGTGGGTTTGGGCATAAATGATTTGTTTTAGTGTATGTATTAAAGGATAAAATAAAATAGAGGAAATGTATCATGATTAGTGGAACCAAGTCATACAGGTCATGCTCCTTAGAGGGGCTCTTAATAATAGGACACCAGGGAACATGGTAAATCAATAGGGTTGAGCTGGAAGCAACTCAGATTCAGGAATAGAACAGCACACAAGGTTTAATAAAATTCCATGTGTTCAGCTTATGCTGAATACAGCTTCACTCTTTGCAAATGAAACACAGTGGCAGCACTGGAGCTGCTGTGAGGTCTCTGAAGAGCTGCAGTTGGCAGCATAAACCATGGAACTCAATCTGAAATTCCCCAGAAACCTAGATTTTGCAGATTCACAGGTAGCCCAGTGATAAGACAGTTGTGGGCAGAGATAACCATGCAGGAGAATGACAACAGCAGGCAACTAAAACTATTATCATGCCTTTTACTAGGAAATAATGCAGACAGGTATGTATGCACCACTCTGAAGCACACCACTGCCTCAAATATCACAGCAGTCTGAGGAGCTCTGGAGAGTTATTGCTCCCTAAAGCAGAGTGAAACAGTAGGGCTGGACCAGACCCCTCTACCACTGCCTTATGCCCATTAGGAATGTAAGTGAGTAGTCAACTACTCAACTATTCACCTTCCCTTCGCCTTGCTGCCTCTGTATCAGGCCAGTTAAAAGCCGGATCCTCCCAGCACCGTCTCTGCCCCCCTTCCCATGCTTCTTCCTCTATCTGGTGGCAGCCCCTGTTTTTGTGGGTCCCAGTTCCCTGCCAGTACCCCCATGGACAGGGATGCTGGACATGGCATGATCCAGGACTGAGCAAGCCCAGCTCAGTCCTGGCTTGAACTGGGTCCGGCACCTACCTTCATTTTAAATGTAGCAAGAGCCAGGCCAGCTGCAGCAGTCCCGGACTCAGTGCTGGCTTGCGCTGGGTCCAGAACCTACCCTCACTGTGGCTCTGCATTTTAAATGTAGTAAGAGCCAGGCGGGCTCTTACTACATTTAAGATTCAGAGCCTCAGCACGGGTAGCTTCTACATCCAGTGGGCTTATCAGGTAGTTGAGTCCAACTACTCGCTCCTTTTCCTTGCTGCCTCTTTATCAGAAGCAGCAAGGAGGGGAGAAGCAGGAGCTGATGCTGGATACAGCCAGCTTAAAAGCTGGTTCTTCCCAGCACCATCTCCACAGTACAGGGGGAGGGGGAGGGGCAGGGGAAGCAGAGGCATAGTGGTCAGGGACCAGCGTGAACTAGGACTGCTGAGTCCTGGCTTGTGTGGGTCCTAAACCTACACTGCTGTGGCTATGCCTTTTAAACATAGTAAGAGCTGCCTAGCTCTTACCACATTTATAAGGCAGAGGCACAGCAATCATGGACCCCTGCAGCAGTCAGGGACTCAGCAGCCCTGGTGGCAGGCTGCAGTAGGTCTGGGACCTGTCACAAGCTGGGACTCAGCAGACTCAGCTCGTGCCAAGTCCCTGACCTCCAGGCTCTTACTACAGGCAGTCCCCGGGTTACGTACAAGATAGGGACTGTAGGTTTGTTCTTAAGTTGAATCTGTATGTAAGTCGGAACTGGTGTCCAGATTCAGCCGCTGCTGAAACTGACCAGCAGCTGACTACAGGAAGCCCGAGGCAGAGTTGCTCTGCCCCGGGCTTCCTGGAATCAGCCTCTGATCAGTTTCAACAGGCTGAATCTGGACACCAGTTCCGACTTACATACAGATTCAACTTAAGAACTCCAGGCGTCCCCAAGTCAGCTGCTGCTGAAACTGATCAGCGGCTGATTCCAGGAAGCCCAGGGCAGAGCAACTCGGCCTCGGGCTTCCTGTAGTCAGCGCTGGTCAGTTTCAGCAGCGGCTGACTCGGGGACGCCTGGGGCAGAGCAGCTGGGGTGCTGCTGGGTTGCTCCAGTAGCGCCGCTCCTCGGCGTTACTGGACCAACCCAGCAGCACCCCAGCTGCTCTGCCCCAGGCGTCCTGATTCAGCTGCTGCTGAAACTGACCAGCAGCGGCTGAATCAGGACGCCTGGGGCAGAGCAGCTGGGGTGCTGCTGGGTTGGTCCAGTAGCGCCCAGAGCGGCGCTGCGGGACCAACCGGCAGCACCCCAGCTGCTCTACCACAGGCGTACGGAGAAAAGCCTGCTCTGCTGGGGGGAGGCATACTAGCTGCACCCCCCCCCCCCCAGCAGACCAGGGAGATGGGGAGCAAAGCCGGGGAGCACGCGGGCAGCAGACAGCCCAGATGTGCCGTGGCTGTCCCGCTGCCGGCGTCCTCAGAGGCTTTGCTCCCCGTCTCAGGAGACCAGGGAAACGGGCAGCAAACCCCGTTCGTAACTGCGGATCGGATCCGCGTAACTCGGGGACTGCCTGTACATTTAAAAAGCAGAGCTGTAGTGGGGAAGGTCCAGGACCCAGCACAAGCTGGGACTCAGCAGTTTCTACCACATTTAAACTGCAGAGCCACAGCAGGGGGCAGCTCCTGGACCCAGAGACAGGAGAGAATACCTCCCATTATCAACTAATCATGTAGGTGACACAAATTGTATTGACTACACAGTTAGCCAATTACCTACTTCTTAACATCCTTATAGAAAACTATAAACTTTTCTATAGCAATACAGGGACAAGACGATAGAATTAAACCAAAATAAAATGTAATTTAAATAACATGAGATGACATACTTTGTACATCAGCTCACAGCAGGGGGACTGAGAGCTGATCACAACATGCTTAAAGCAGCTACATGACAGTTCCAGTTGTTGTGAGAGAGGTGTAGCACTTCTTAAGCATGATAAATGTCCATCCAAGTTTTGTCCACATCTGGCTGCACTAGCAGAATCTATAAATCATCTCACAAGGCACGATATTGAGTGGGACTACATGGGATCCCAAGAGCAAGCATTTGATTTAAGTACTACCACCGTGGTGAGCTACTGACACTCCAATGTGATGCATCAGAGAGGACTGGGTGTAGCTCTTTTGCAAAAGCAATCAGTCACATATGCTAATAGAGTGCTGTCAGAGGCAATACAGGGGTATGTTTAAACAGAAAAAGAGCTTCTGGCTGTGGTATTTGGAGTGAAACAATTGCATCTGTACTCCTAATAGTGCAATGAGGACACAAACCCCTAGACACAATTATGACAAAGCCCCTTTTTAAAAAGTGCTCCAAAGAAATGGCAACGCATGCTGATATGCCTTTAATAACACTAGAAAGCAAAGATCAGATATTGTTTGAATGATGACTGGCATTAGTTGATACCATTAGCTGGGCCCATATATCCAGCATCAGTGGAAAGGGAATCAGGACACTGAATTTATGAACATATTGTGATATCTTCAATTTCAAAAGTGAAGTAGATGGAGACCCAGAGGCTAAGAAAAAGAACACCCACCTACAAGCAATCAAGAGAGCAATACTAGCAGGATGGCCAGAAAACAAGACAAGCAGCACTAGTTTCAGAACCCTATTTTCAAGTTAAAGATGAGCTGAGTATGCAGTATGGAATCCTATTTCAAGGGTAGAGAGCTACTGTTCCCACTGCATTATGTAAGGATGTGGCACACAAGACATACCACTCCCTAGGCTCCAATGTTTGCTCGAATCTGTTCAATGCAGGTGCAGATTTTTCCCATCCGTGTGCAAAATACAATTTCATGCGCACCCAGGCATGTGCAAATGTGCACCACCAACAGGCACTCTGCTGGGCAGCCACACAGGCAGGGCTTACGGGGAGCACTGCTGGGCACTGACCACTGGCTCAAGCGTGTTTAATGTCCACTAGCGGATTAATACTCACGCAGCTCGGCTCCCTGAGACAAGGGCAGGACGCCCAGCAGTCATGCAGTAACCCCTCCTCCCGCCAAGAAAGCCAGTTACCACACGAGTCCCCCTCCCCCCATGGGCCAAGGGCGGGGCAGAGCAGTACCTGAGTACAGTGGATTCCTACTCAGCTTATGGGGCGGGGCCTAGCCCCTGACTGACACGAGAGCCATGTCAGGGATTGACCAACGGCCGGCCCCAACGCCAGGGGCGGCATCCCGGGCTGCCTCAGCAGAACACAACCCCAAGGCGCGGGGACGCCCCCGTCTGGCGACGCAGCCCAAGGGCCCTGACAAGCGCAGGCCTCAGCCCATTGGCAGGCGGGCATCCGTCACCTGACGTTAAATGGCTCCCTGCAGCAGCGCAGCTGGCACACCGACCACGTGCCCTTCTTGGCTCCGCCCCCCTCTTTTCTGCGGCGGTTCTGAAGTTACCGCAGTCCCCGCTTGCCCCGCCCCTCCCATGCTTATAACGCCTGGTTCCCTCACCACTCCTCCTCCTGCCGTGTGCGCGCGAGCGAGACCACCCTCCGTTCCGGGCGCGCGCCCCTCAGCCTCCTCACAGCGGCGGCGAGCGGGCCTTGGGCCGGACGGCTGCGGGTTCCTGGGAGCGCAGCCGCCGCGCGGGCACCCGAGGCGACCGCGTTCCCCTCTTCCCTAGCGGTTCCCAGCACCGAGAACATGGCGGCGGTATCGGGTGCCGGGGCTGCGGGCGGCTCGGCCAACCCCGGGACTCCGGAGATGGTGCGGGGCCAGGCGTTCGATGTGGGGCCCCGCTACACCAACCTCTCCTACATCGGGGAGGGCGCCTACGGCATGGTCTGGTGAGTGCCGGCCGGGGGGCAGAGCCCTGCCTGGCCCACAGCCTCTCCCGGGCTAGGCAGCAGCCCGCGGCCCCAGCCTCCTTGCTCTCCTGCGGGCAGGGGACCGGGACTAAAGTGTCTCTTCCTTTCCCAGTCTCCTGTAGCTGCGTCTTACCTCCGCTTGCTGCCAAATCTCCTGCCCTCTTCTCTGCCTCCTCGCTCCAGGGGCTGCCCCTTCCTCTTCCAGTCCTGGCTCGAGTTCTGCTTAACTATTCTTGTCCGTTTACACTGTCTCTTGGGTTGGTTTTGTCTTTTTTTTTTAATTCTTGGCAGTATGATATACATTATAATGGAAAAGGAAGCCAAAATAATGGCCATGACTGACGGAGTACAAAGCTCACCTTATGTGCCAGGACCACACTGGGTAAAACTAAAAAGAGACTTTATTATTCTTATTACCTCCATTATCTATCTTGTTTGGCTGTGATTTGGCATCTTTCCCCCCAGTAAGGACAAGAAACCTCATATATTGGTGAAAATACTTTTCAAGGTTGAAACGCTTGTGTATCAGTTTCAGAGGTGTAGCTGTGTTAGTCTGTAACTAAATAAACTTAAAACAGTTTTGCAGCACCTTAAAGACTAACAGAAATTTAGAGGTATCATGAGCTTTCGTGGGCATCAGCTTGTGCCCACGAAAGCTCATGATACCATGTACATTTTTGTTAGTCTCTAAGGTGCTGCAAGATTATTTGTATTTATGTTGTATCCCAGAGACATTTCAGTGAAACACCGCCATTTATGCAGAGTGAATGTGTGTGTGCAACTATTTTGACATAACTGTTTGAATCAGGCTATCAGAATGATGGAGAAATGCACATATGTATTTGAGCAAGTTAAGATGTTTATTACCAGCTAATAGTATGCTGAGATTGAGTTGAGCTGGTGTATATGTTGTAGGTGGGTAGAAGCATGCGCGAATGTCACTGACATGCTCTCGTGTTTTTCCTTAAATTATTTATCCCATTTGTCTGTCTTTCTGTGAAATGGATTAAAGAATTAATCTCCTAAATTCATCTGCACTCTTGAGAGCAAACAAATAACTTTTCTCCAAAACCTTTGCTGTTTTCCCTTCAAAATGCACAGTGTCTTTCTATAATGTATGCTTTTAAAAACTATGTATGCTTTTTCAAATAGGTTTGATTTGTTACTTGTTTCTTTACAGCATAAACTTTCATTCAGAGGTTGTATTATGATGACTTCTTGATGACTGAATGAGAGGCTTGTATTCCGGAATGTAAACTGTCATTTAGGCCTGGATTCACCAAGGAACTAAATGTGTGTTTACATGCTTTTACTTGATGATGACGTTAGCCCTTTTAGTTATTGTGATAACTTTCAGTATGTTTTGATGACCTGTTTATATTTGTCTGTATAGTTTACACCAGTGAAGCTGCAGTGAATACAACATGTATTAAGTGAACAGATTTGAATGTAAGACATGTTAGTGCAGTTTACTTTAGAAACCAAGATAAGCCTCACCAGTGCAAGTTTGTTTTATACCTGTTCAACACATCTACATGGAGAGGTTAGCACCTGTATACTGTACAGTACAAATACCCTTGCTGTAGATAGATTCTAATTGTGCATTTCTCTGAAGCTAGAGAGCCTCAAATCGTACTTCTCTGAAGTATAATCTGCTCCACTTACCTCAGTGGAATGCTAACAATGATATTGGTTTGGACTCCAGCAGGGAGAGGAGGAAGCAGCTCTGTGTGCTGCCATTCTCCCCTCCCTCACATCTAAGGAAACAGCAACATAGCAAAGTGCTGGTCTGGAGGTGAGGCAGCAGAGATTGGTATTGAGGATGCAAACATGTACATGGTTATCAATGACCTTGGACTAATCTGTTGTGCATGGTTACACGCAGTTCTCCCACCATCTGAGGCAACAGCAAGGGGGTGAGATGGGAACAAGGGGTGGGGTCAGATGGCTCTGCTCCTATGTGTAAGCCCTGAATTTCAACAATTACATGTTTATGTAAACCCACTTTAACATCCCCAGTTAGTATTTTGGGGCATGGAGCCGCATATGCTCCCATAGCAGGGTGCCAGAAATACCCCACTCCCATCAACCTCATGTCCAGACCCTGCATCCCTATTCCCTTCGTGCATGCTCCCTTCTTCCCAGAATCCACTGCAGCACCCTCTGTGGTTTGAAAACTTTACCCTATTTCCCAGGGTTGCTGGATTAAAGAGGCTTAAATGGAATTCACTACTGAGCAAAGGCTGCAATAAATGTTATGAAGGATACATAGTTTATTGTCAATAACATTCTATTTTGGCTTCACAGGTGAATGGAGCATGGTTTGTGGGCAGGATGAGAACATATCATCTCCCCTCCCTCACACACACACCTGATCTCTTGTGGCTTGAGATAAAACATTACGTTTTCAATTTTTTCTCAAAGTCTATGTGTTAGCCTCTTATCTTAAACTAAACACATGAATATATTTTATATAAATTAATGACAGGAGTTTTTGGTCTAAAGTAAGTTTCATGTCCTTTCACATCAAAGGTTATATTGAACAGCAATCACTAAGGAATTAATACCCAATATAGTGAATGCTTAAACTTAACTCCATTAGAGGACTACAGCAGCTCAAGAAACCTTGGAGCATTTGAATTAGCAGGATTTAACAAACATTACACATTTGTATTGCATATTAGATAAGGAAAGTATTAGATTGCATGTGTAATAACTAATATTGGTTAGCATGTAGTCTACCTATTACTATGATTACATAAGATTACTTATAAGCTACTAGAAGAAAGTATATTCATTATGCAGATTGACACTAGATATTTCATGCCTTGCTTTGCTTGCTGGATATGCATTTTTTACAGTGTGGAGTCATTTTCAGTTTTGTGGAGATGTCGTGGTGTGTGGGTCTTTTTTTACAAGCTTCAGAAGTAGATATCCAATTGAAAAATTAGCAAAGATCTCATGTTCGATTTCAGAGAGGTAGTCATGTTGGCCTTCTCAGCAAAAGCCATAGGAGTCTGGTGGTACTTTGAAGACTAACACATTTATTAGGGTATTAGAGCATAAGTTTTCATGAGCTACAATTAACTTCCTCAGATGGAGAGAGAAAAAGAGGTAGGGAAAGAATTTAGAGATCAGTGTGTGATATCTGTGCTTATTAAATCAGAGTAGATGTTGATCATTTCCAACAGTGTTGAAAAGGTGAGTTCTTGAGTGAGACATTTTCTATTGTAATAAAAGAACCAGTCCATGTGTCCATTTAGACCGGGGTGGGCAACCTAAAGCCCTTGGGCCGGCTGCAGCTCCCGATTTACCTGGATCTGGCCTCTGAGGCTCAGGAACAACCTTCCCCCCCCTCCCCTCCCAGCATTGAAGAGCTGTGCTGGTGTTCCAGCTCCCCCTGCTGCCCCACCGCAGGGCTGGCACACACAATTACTAGGCTGCCTTGCCCGCTCCATCCCCCCCATTCTTGTGTGCAAGTGTCTTTCTCCTCCTCAGTAAGGGGGCAAGTCAATGAGGGCTTTGTTTTTTCTCACTTGTGTGGCCCCCAACTGATTTCCTTTGAGTCCGTGGTCCCAATCAAAAGTTCCCCACATGTGATATAAACCTCTCTTCAGGATGTCAAATTTGCATATGATTTCCAGCTCAGCAGTTTCTGGTTGCAGTCCGGTTTTGACGGTTTTTTGCCAGAGAATGGCAACTTTAACCTCTCTGGACAGTTTTATACTTGTAAAGTGCTCCCCCACTGGCTTATTTTTATGGTCATAGAATCGACTACTAGAAATGGAAGGGACCTTGAGAGATCAAGTCAGTCCCCTGCCCCCATGGTGGGACTGAGCACCTTCTAGATCAGTGTTTCTTAAACTGTGTTCCTTGGCACGCTGGTGTGCCGTGGAGAACAGAATTCAAAATGGCCACTCTTAGAGGCAAGTGACCTTTTTCTCTAACTTTCTCCAACCCTTTTTTCCCCAATAACTTCCCTGACCCTTTTTCCCCTCTGACTTTTTTTCTCAGTAAAGAATCCTACATGTCCCTCATCTAAAAAAGAAAGGTGTTCCTCGGTCTTAAAGTTTAAGAAACACTGTTCTAGATCATCCCTGATGTCTGTTCAACCTGTTCTTAAATATTTCCAATGATGAAGATTTCACAATCTCCTAGGCAATCTATTCCAGTGTTTTCCCCACCCTGACAGTTAGGAAGTTTTTACTAATGTCCAACCTAAACCTCCCTTGCTTCAGTTTAAGCCCATTGCTTCTTGTCCTATCAGAGGCCAAGGAGAACATTTTTTTCTTCCTCCTTGTAACACCCTTCTAGGTACTTAAACTATCATGTCACCTCTCTGTCTTCTTTTCTAAACTAAACAAACCAAGTTCTTTCAGCCTTCCCTCATAGGAACGTTTTCTAGATCTTCAATCATTTTGTTGCTCTTCTCTAGACCTTCTCCAATTTCTCTACATCTTCCTTAAATGTGGTGCCCAGAACTGGACACACTATTCCAACTGAGGCCTAATCACAATTACTTCTCATGTGGTGGTCACCACTCCTGTTCATATATGCCAAAATCATATTTGGTGTGTTGCAACAGTATCATACTGACTCACATTTAGCTAGTGGTCTGCTATGACCCCTAGATCCCTTTCTG
The DNA here is from genome assembly GCF_052426305.1 of Pelodiscus sinensis. Taxonomy (NCBI): domain Eukaryota; kingdom Metazoa; phylum Chordata; order Testudines; family Trionychidae; genus Pelodiscus; species Pelodiscus sinensis. The sequence continues at coordinate 14,544,208 of NC_143085.1, forward strand.
CAGTACTCCTTCCTAGAGAGGTGCTACCCATTCTGTATGTATGAAACTGATTGTTTACTCCTAAGCAGAGTACTTTGCATTTGTCTTTATTAAACGTCATCCTATTAATCTCAGACCACTTGTCCAGTTTATCCAGAACAGATCATTTTGAATTTTGACCTCCAAAGCATTTGCAACCCTTTCCTGCTCGGTATCATCTGCAAACTTAAGCGTATTTTCTATGCAAATTCCTAAATCCTCAATGAAGATATTGAACAGAACTGGTCCCAAAACAGCCCCCTGAACTCCATTCATTGTGCCCTTGACTGTGAACCATCAATAACTACTCTGAGAATGTTTATCCAGCCAGTTATGCGATCAACTGGTTGGTGACCACGGCTCTACTTTGTCTCCAGTTGTGGGGAGAGGCATTCTGTAAGCAAGGACTGTTATGCCTCCCAAGATCTGAGGGGGATTTTTCATCCATGATAAGGTATAAATTCTTGGTGATGTGTTGGGGAGGCGTTAGCTGGCGGGGAGGGGCTGTTGGTAATAGCTAGTGGCATTCTGGTTTTTTGTTGAGTCTGTCTTGTAGTAAGTGACTTCTAGGTATCTGCCTGACTTTCAGTCTGTATCGTTACTTTTCCAAGTGGGGTATTACAGTTCTAATAATGCTTGATAGACAAATGTTTGTAGGATCTGAGGGATTGGCACAAATGCAGTTGCATCTTAAGGGTTGGCTATACACAGTGGGTTGTATGTTTTGGATGAAAGCTTGGAGACACGTAAGCATAGCAGTCAGTAGGCTTCCATGATAGAGGTATTTTTGTGAGCATGAGTTATTTATACTGTAACATCCAGGAAGTGGATCTCCTATGTGGACTTGCCTAGGCTGAGATTGATGATGGGGTAGAAATTGCTGAAATCCAGATGGAATTCTCTAAGTCCCACCTTCCTATGGGTCCAAATGATGTGCTACATTGATGACATCAAGTAGAGCCATGGTCACCAACCAGTCGATTGTGATCAACTGATCGATCGTGAGGCCTCGACCAGTCCATCGTGAGGCGTTCGGGCCTCCCATTTCTCCCCCACCCCTGAGAAGTCCCACTATCTACCTCCAGCATACTGCTGGCTTCTGTGGGGTGGATGGAAGTCCTGCCTGCAACTTCATGCTCCTTCTGGGGGTTCCAGAACTGTGCTGACTGCTTCCGTCCTTCAGCTCTGTAGCATGCTGTATGCACTGCAGGAGTGGGAATTGGCCCTGGAGGAGGAGTGTGGTGGCTTCCCTGCACCGCAGGAGGGGTGAGTCGAGCGCAAGGGTTTCCCTGCACCATGGGAGGAGGAGGAGTCACGTGCCGGCTTCCCTCTGAGGGAGAATCCTGGGAGGAGGCAGGTGCAGGGACTCTCTGCCCCCATGTTCCCACTCCCTAGCCTCAGAACCCTGTCCTCAGCCTCAGAAACCTGTCCCCACTGGCACCCTGTCCCCTGCTGAAGCACACACTAGCACCCAGTACTATGTCCCCTGCTCCCACCAACACAGTTGGGGCCACATTAGTTAACTCCTGCCCCGAGCCCCTCACATACCCCAACCCAAATTCCTGAACCCTCACATCCAGAAGTCTATGGCTTGCTTAGTACCCTAACCCTACATCTGACCCCAACACTACCTGGCCTAGAGTCCCCTCCCCGAGCCGGCGTCCCCTTATCCACCTCCTCCTGCATCCAGATTTCCTCCCAGAGCTTGCACCTCTCACCCCTTCCCACACCCAAATCCCTCATTTCCACCCTGGAGCCTACACATCCTGTCTCAACCCAGCAAGGGTACGGCTAGACTGCAGGAGTTTTTCAGGATTCTGGAGATATCCCAGAAAAATTCTTCTGCATCCAGGGATGCATTTGTTCTTCCACTTTTTTAGTGGAAGAGCAAACATGATCTTTTGGTCACCCCTATATTCCTCTTTCCACGAGGAATAAGGGGGCTTCCAAAATAAGGGGTTTTTCTAACATTTGGTCCAGTCTAGACAGGCCAAATGTTGGAAACTTCTTCCTACAGAAGAATAGGGAAGAGGGGAAGCAGCAGTATAAGGACTGGGGATGGCAATTGATGGAGAGGAGGAGAATAGGGAGGGCAGGGCTTCAAGGAAGGTGGCGGGGCGGTAGGTCTTGGCTTGTTCTTTCATTTAGAAAGTGATCTTGGGTGTAAAAAGGTTGACAACCACTGAAGTAGAAGATGGGCACTTGAGGAAAGGATCTCAGGAAGCATTCTAAGTTGGCCTTTAAATGTTGGTGTACTTTTGGGCCATTTATTGCCCTCTCTGACATGAAGGTATAAATCATCCCCAAACCTGAAATGGTTGAGTGAGAAAAAAGGCACAAAATTCAGTAACCAATTGTGCCCTGGCATCAGGGATATAGTTCCCAATGGTCTGTAGTACATCCTTGTGTGGAAAGCTGATTTTTGTTTTTGTTTTTAGACTGAGTTAATATAGAATGCTTGAGAGGTCATATTTATCAGTGTATATAGTACTGTGACTTCATAATGTGGAAATGGAAAAGATTAGAGTTGACAGCTACCTGGTGTGTGTTTATAATCTTACTATATTTGTAAATTAACCAAGTTAGGAATTAAATTGAAAAAAGCACACTCATGTCCTATAGACTTTTATTTGACTCTGTAGCAAGAGTAAATTGAGACAAGTAACCTTTACAATATCATTGTAAACAGAAGACAATAACTTCACTGAGATCAAGCAGACAGCGTTGAATATGTTCAGGAGAGATGTTAATACAAATATAAAACAGTAGTTCAGTATTTTTCTTTCTTTCTTTATCAAGTAAGCTGCTAGTATAAATGTTCTCGCATTCACATTCTCTAGTATGAAAAACTCAAAAGGTAATAGTGAAATGCTTACCATTAATTGTCATCTATTACCAGATCAGGATTTTGAATAAAAGCAGAGTTGACATACTGCTCTAACATTTTATAGGTATGCTCTGTCAATATGGCATAAAGGAAGAGAAGTGATGCATTGATTTGAGGGGTAAGTTTACAGGTACCTGTGTCTTGACTGGATGTGCCTAAATTAAACTCTGTAATTTTTAAAGGTAATATTTTTGCTAATATAACACATTATCTGTCCTTGTAGCTAGATTCTGTCCTTGTGCACGTTTGCTTCCTGTTCAGACTGTGCTATCAGAAAACTAGATCAGAGCTTGATTGGCTCAGCCTGAGTCAAGGGGAAATCTTTACCAAAAGAGTTTTCCTCTCCAACAGTCAACCAGGGAAAGATTGACTAGTCAGCTATCCAATAAGCAAAAGCTTATTGGATAGTCTAAAAACTAGTCACTTCCTCCTTCCCTTTTGCTGACTGTCAGAGGCAGTAAGGGGGGAGGGGCAGAAGAGGAGAGTGTTGGGGGAGCTGGCTTAAAAGCTGGTTTTCCCCCAACTCGGGGGGGGGGGGGGGAGAGGGGGGTAGGGGCACTGTGGCAGTGTTCCAGCTTTGACATGTGCAAGAGTCCCTGCTGGGGCACTTGTACATTTCAAAGCAGAAGTGCTGCATGGAACCTGTGGCCAGCGGGGGACTCTGTTCCTGTCCCCAGGCTCCATGTGGCATTTCAGTCTTGGAAATGCACAAGAGCCCCTGCTGTACACTTCAAAAGCAGAGCGCCACTTTAGTCCTTACAGACTAGTCAATGAAAATCCCATTGACTGTTCAATTACTTAATTAGTCAAAATTTAACATCCCTACACCAGTTACAGCTTCCTGATTCTGTCCTGATCCTGGTACAGGTTAAAGGAGACCAGGGGCTGCCTCACTTTTGCTTACTGACTGTGGTCCCTACAGGGCTAACTCTAAACTATTTGGAGATAACTAGAAACACTTTAGTTGCCCCTATTAAGGTCCCCTGGGCTTAGCTCTCCCCCTTTGGGTATTCTTTTGATTTTTGGGTCTTTCAGATAAGAAAACTGAAGTGGATACTGTGTTCTTACAGCCCAGTACAAGACCAGAATGTTTACAAATATGTGCTGTTCGAGAATTGAGTACAAATTCTGTTGTCCCTGGCGGTCCCACAGTCTGGCAGGGTAGTAGGCAATGTTACTAAAACTAGTTTCCTCCCCCATGTAGCAGCAGATGGACATTGGGGCACTGCAGTGTAGCAGGGAAGAGACAGTACCTATCTTTCTCCACAGCAGCACTCTTTATCCATATTCACAGTGCCCCCTTATACTGCAGGAGAGGCTGTAAAAAGAAGCACCCCTTTTCCACCTATCCACAAAGCCGTTAAAGCTCTTTGGTTTAAAAGTCAGGAGGTGCAGCTTGGGGAATGTTCTGTTTCATAATCAATTATACCTTTTTAATACACTTGCTCATGAGGGCTGCAGGCAACCCTGCTGCTGTAGACCACTGTGCCTTTTTTCAAGGTGAGGAAGTGAACCTCGTATAAAAAAATTCATAGCTCCTGTTCATTTGAGTAGAAATGTAACGTTAATGTAAATTGGAGAATAGTGTCCTATCAATATAGCATATAATGACAGTTGTACACAGGTAGTCCCCAACTTACAAATGAATTATGTACCAAGTACTTGATCATAACTCTATCTGTTCGTAACTCTATCTGACCCCATTCATTTAAATGCGACTGCGCTGTTCGTAAGTGCGGATTGCATTCGTAACTCGGGGATGCGTTTAATGAAAGGTTGGCCATAAGGACAAACAGTCGTAAATAGATGTGTTCATAACTCGGACTACCTGTATTGGTGTGTGGTCAGATTCATGAACTGCTTTGTTGGACCTGAGTTCATTGTTTTCATAAAATTCATTGTCACTACATCTCTTATGTTTAGTGCCAAACTGCATGTTGCTGTATTTAATTTATTGAAATACACTTAAATATCAAGCAGATATCTGGATAGAGATTTAAAAAAAAAATCTAAATTGTGCTAGTAAGAGGTTATAGTGGTGTTTATAGCAGCATGGTTCCTTCTGTGCTGCTCAGCTAAAGAGAATGAAGAAACAGGCTTTTCCTGGAGTGTAAAATGCCAGGTTGTTTGGAGAGGTGTACACAACTTGACCTACACTTGAAATGTATGTGGATGATTTAGTCCCGGGCAATCTCAACTTAGAATTCATAGGAAAACCACCAGTACATAATACTATTTTTTAAATAGTGGCTTATTTGATTTATTGGAGTGACTAGAGGCCTCTATTGGTATTGGTACTTCATTGTTCTTACTGCTGTATAAATGCAGAGTGAAAAGTACACCCTCTTGCCATCTAAATAGATCAGCCTCTTCTCCCATCTGTCCCCCAAGAATGACTGATAGATTTTGTTTTCCCACATAACAGGGAACCCATTGGTTTCAAACACCCTCTTCTATTGCTTATTTTGTATGAGAAATAGAGCTTCTTACTATGAATTCCATTTTTACCCTTCCACTTTGGTGCTTGCTCTGTTTGTCCTGTATCTTTGTTACTTCTGTCTTCCTTTTATAGCTGGTAGTGCATTAAATAACTTTGAACAAGTGGGCCATGTGCAGTTTTTGTCTGAGTTGCCTCACTAGTCAGCAAAAGTACTTTGCAGGATGTACCCTTGCTCCCAATTCCTGCCTTTTCCTAAGCAAAGACATGCTGTCATTTTTTTTCCTCTGGTATTAAAGCTGTTGAATTAAATGCTTTTGGGTTTCTTCAATTTTTACTAGAATATCTTCTGGTTATTTTGGAAATCCATTTCAATGCAAGTTTTGTTAATTTATTATGTTGACAGGTAACTTTCTCATATCCTTAATCTTTTTTACATTTAATGGTCCAGTTCACAAATGCTTTTCTTTTTGCTTAAGCCATACTGCAGTTTTAACGTATCTACTTAGTGGATATTGTTGGTGTTAGCTAAAACTGGAAGATATTTAAAAAAAATCCAAAAAGACTATGTAATACTGTAAATTATATGGGAATATAAGGTAAGCCCTTGTCTATCCATCATGGTATATGGACACTGCAGTGATCCATGGCTGCTGATTGATCACATCTGCTGTAGACCCATTTATCTGAGAGCCCTGCTGTCTACACTGATATTCTATCTAGGCAAGAAGAGTAGCCAGCCTTGACAGGAGAGCAGCACCTTACCATGTGCAAGATGCCACCATGAGTACATCTACTTCAGCTCTGCTATTTGGATAGCTGAATTAGATTGACAGTGCAGGTAAATGTAGACAAGGCCTGAAGTATTCCTGCAGGCACCAAACAAATTGATAAAATGGGAGGAGAGTGCAGAAATTTAATGTGGTAGAAAAATTAGATGTATGTATCTTTCATCTTGTTTTAGATGAGGTCAAGTTCAGGCTCAGGTGTATTTTTGCTGGCCTGAATCAAAGGGTCAAGGGACTTCTGCTGAGAACTACCTGTTTCCAGATCTTCTTTGATTCAAGTGAACCTCCTAACTACAGTGGAGTAGTCTAGATTGTGGCTAGCTAGATACAGGAAAGGTTAAAGTTTGCAGGTAGTAATGTGCTATATTTGCTAAAGCTGCTTAATGATAGTCAAGATTATCCCAGGGTAAAGTTCATAGCAGTGTTCTGGATTTGAGATAACAGGTGTGAAAATGTGTGAATACAGCATTGGATAGTAAAGAGCATGTTTTAATAAAATGTAATGTGTTTAGTTAGTACATCTGTTTACAGAACAACAGCCTGGAATCTCTAAGGGTGTGTCTAGACTACATCCCTGTCGGCAGAGGGATGTAAATGAGGCACTATAAATGATAGTTTACACTTAAACTATCTTTCAAAAGCACTACTTTGAAACAGCAGTCTAGACACAGTTCTTTCAAAAAAGGCTTCTATCTTAGAAAGATCCTGTACTCCCTGTAAACCTCATTTTGAGAGGCGTACAGGATCTTTCAAAAAAGGCTTCTATTTTCGAAAACTGCCTCTAGACTGCAGTTTCAACTTAGAAATAGCGCTTTTTTGAAGGAGCGCCATTACGTGATTATGCAGATGAAGCATGGGATATTTAAAAATGCAAATGAAGCAAGGATTTAAAGTGCCTCATTTACATCAATCTGCCAACAGAGAAATGTAGTATAGACACACCCTAAGATACAAACTATTCTCAGAGGTAGGTAGGGCTGCATTTAAAACAATAGTTGTGAACCTCAGGTTCTCAAAATGCTTCATCTTCTGTTCAGCCTCATTTATTTTGACCAATGTGAGCATAAACCAGCTCTCTTCCAGTCAATCTGACATCTAAAGAGCAAAGGAACCGCATAGTAAGTGAGAAGAAGATGGCTCAGCTCTGTAGCTCCATCATATTGATCCTCTTGCATCTCTCAATTTCTAGTTACATATAAGCATTGAAGAAAGGAGGTGTTATGATGTACCTCAAAAGTTAGTCTTAACATACAGAATTCAGGCCTGAAGGCCAGTTTTCTGGTTAGTAGCCATTGGGATTTTTTAGTAAAATGAATGGAACAACTTTTCAAAGCTCCTTGTCTTATTGTCGCCTCCTCCTTCCCTTCTCATCCAAAGGTCTAATAGTAGTCAGTAATTCTAATATTTAATAGAGGTAGGCTTGGCAGAATGTGTTAGGGTTTTTATTTTTATAATTGTAAAATCTTTTTGTCAGACAGGCAAACCCATTCACAGACTTAGGGGACTGGTAACATTTTATTTGCATATTTATTATGCAAATGTTGCCAGCCTTCTAAGCCCCAGCCCGTTGCTCCCCAGTGCCTTACAGCCTGTGCCAACACCCGTTTGCCCCATGTTCCCATCATATCTTCACCCATACCCTCTTGCCCCCATCCTACCTCAGCACTCCCCAGAGCAAGGCTGCCCCCTAGGGAACATGGCCATTACTGCCACATAGGCAGGGGAAGCAACCCTCCTCTTTCATACCTTCTCCTTCCCCAAGTGCATCTTGCACCCCCATGGGTGGGGGCATAGTGTGGCACCATGCTGGCTGCCATTACTGTGGGAGGAAGGTGCCTCCTGCTGCTGCCTGCAGCCCCAGTACCACCACTGGCAAAAGGGGTTATGCAGGCAGGGGGGAGCATGGCACCTGCTGCTGCCTCAGCCTCCATGCTGCCACCAGCAAAAGCAGCTATGTGGGCAGAGGAGCAGCCATTGGCTGTGCATGCTCCCTCCTCCTTTGCACCCCCTCCCTCTCCAATCGCGTTTTCGCAGGCACAGAAGGGGGAGGCACCTTTTGCTCTGCCGCCTCCTGCTGCTGCCTTAGCCACCTTAACTGCTGGAGTTGAGCTGCTGCAAACAGCCTGCTCAAGCTCTGACAGCCGCTGTGGCCTGGCAGCCAGCAGTTTGTGGACCGGCACTGGCCTGCAGACTGGCAGTTGGGAACTGCTTGTCTAAGTGATGTAAGCAGACAAGCTTCATTGTAAGTCAGTATGACTTCCGGTTCTTGTATTGCATAGGCTTTTTGTAAATCCCATTCCTAAAAAGCAGCTGAAAGATGTAGTAGTATATGTAAAGAAGCCTGTTAATTTCCACTAACACTGATGCTATTTCTCTGCTGTGGTCAGATCTAAAGCTTGTCTAAGATCCAAAAGCTTGGAAGATTAAGATCTGTTGGATTTGGTCTGCCAGTACTTTCTCAGTGACCACTTCCAGAAAGGTCAGATCTTGTGTGATTGGCAAGAACACTATTATCAAAAAATAATTCTTTGAATACAGGCCAGATGAAAGCCTGTTTATTCACTGGACACTATCTCCCCTAGGGAGGCCATAATTATCCTTCTCAGTAAGAAGTTAAACTTTCTTCACTGGCTTTCTCTGGCCTAGCAGGTGATTGCTCTGAGATATCTAGGTTTATTTTAGTGCCTCAGTTTCAGAATAGGGTTATATGGATGGAAAGTAGCTTTTTTGTATCCTGTTCCTTTAACATTAGTCTCCCCACACCTGAGAAGCATTCTTAAACAAATTGTTCTTGTTTGAGATATATATGCAAAGTCTCTTACTATTGGAAGACAATTGGAGTTAATCAGACAGGCAATTTCCATATTAATCTCCTAGAACTGGAAGGGACCTTGAAAGGTCATGGAGTCCAGTCCCCTGCCTTCACAGCAAGACCAAGTACCATCCCTGACAATTTTTGCCCCAAATCCCTAAATGGCTTCCACAAGGATTGAACTCACAACCCTGGGTTTAGCAGGCCAATGCTCAAACCACTGAGCTATCCCTTACCCCAGTCTGGTGGTGGGGTTTTTTTGTGTGTGGATGCTGTAATGGAGAATCAAGATAACATTCTTGTGCCAGAGCAGCAAAGAAAAAGATATCTTGCAGTTATTTGTATTCCAGGTTTGTACATCTGTCTGCAACATTCAAATGTTTTCCCATCTTATTTCTGTCTCAAATTGCTGATGAATAATGATGGCCTGTTAGCTGTTGTGGAGGGAGGAGGCTCCTAAGATACGCATATACGTGGTTTTGAGCAGTAGCTGATTGTAGTGCTCTATAATGCTAATTGTACTGGTCCAGAGGCAGCACCATCAACTGCTGGATTTCTCCTCATCTTGCTGCACTTTACTGTTAGATGCAATTATTTGTGTGTGTAGGTTTGGGATGTGAACAACTAGTTGGCTATCTAATAAGCATTTTCTTATCAGTCAACAGGCTAGTCCATTAGTCGCTTCCCCCTCCTTCGCACTGCTTCTATCAGAGGCAGCAAGGACGGGGGGAGAAGGGGGTGTTTTAAAGCAACGGCGCTATATGGAGTCTAGGGCCAGACCCTGGGCTGTAAGCAGTGCTGCTGCTTTGAAATGCCGCATGCGGCTCAGGGTCCCCAGCCAACCCCAGGCTTCACACTGCATTTCAAAGCAGCAGTACCGCATGGAGCCCAGGGTCAGCTGGGGACTCCATGCAGTACTACTACTTTGAAATGCTGCAGGGAGCATGGGGCCAGCAGGGGATTGCTTGAGTCTGCTGCTGGCTCTGCTTCCCATATCACTTTCACTTCTGCATTGACTATTCAGTTGGCCAAATCGAAATTTTATATCCCTAGTGTAAGTATACCTTGTAAAAGGACATTAATATAACTTTCTTTTAGCAGATTTCATATAAAAGCAAAAATATGATTGATAGACTAGTCGACTATCCGACAAACATTTGCTTATCAGATAGTAATGCTGACTAATCAATTCCACCTCCCCCTTGCTGCCTCTATGAAATAGAAGGGAGCCTGGATTCAGCTGGGGAGTCCCTTTTGAATCGTGGGCAGGTGGCAGTTTCAAAGGGGCAGGAGATCCCATAGCATGGAGCCCATGGTCAACAAGGGACCGCTGGGGATTCTTGTGGATTTCAAAGCAAGCACACCTTCAGCTTGAGTCAGTAGGACTTCCTACTGGCCTTTGGGGCTGTATGCAGAGTTCTTCATTCTTCCTCGAAATGTACAAGTGCCCCTGCTGCGGCTCTTGTACATTTCAAAGGAGGAATGCGAAAGTGCCTATGGACTAGTTGACTAGTCAATTAACTGCATTTTAACATCCTTACTTAAAACTAGCTTTTTGTTCCTTTGGAAATAAATACAAAAATATTCAGGCTTCTAGATGAAGCTGTACTAAAAATGCTTTTTCTGGAATTTGTCATATTTGGTCTACTTATTTTTTAAATATTTTTTTGAAAATGTCAATACTTTGTTGCTGGTAAAGCAGTAATGTGAGTTGGAATCTGTTGCATGGTAAAAGTAATTCATCCTTTTTTGTGGGTAGATTTTAAGTACTGGCAACTTGCAATTAGACTTGCAGTATATAATATATAATTAGTTCATCTCCCACTTTCCCCTTTCCTCTAAATTAGCAGCTGTCAGTGTAGCATCTTGCCTCCTGCTTAGTTGGAGGTCAAGTAACTCCCTTTATGGCAGATGTTGATGTAGTATCCTGAATTAAAGTACCACGAAGTAGATGGAGTACTGCAAATAAACAATTCCATATACTTGCTTCAGTGAATTAGCCCAGCAGCCTGCTCAATCTTCTCTGGAATTTGACAGCACTGAAGGTACCATGTGACATCATAAAACTTATTAAAAATTGTATTTTAAATGTCTCTTTATAGCTGACTGCTTTCAAACAGTGAAATACCTTTTCTGTGTTAGTCTGACCAGCCTGTTTTAATGTGTGGACTGAGGATGTACCGTGACCAATCAAGTGACCGGGTTGTTTCTGAATAAGCACAGATACATTTTATATACATAGCAGTGTTTTTTTTCCCAATTGCTATTACCTGTCTTCAGTAAAGAATGAAAGTTTTCTGCCAAAGACTAATGGTGAGATACATTTTTAAATACTGTATGACCATTATTTCACAGCTAATTCAAGAATACAGAGTTTTCTTTCTTTGTTAGTGTGGCTATGTTAGATGCATTCTTAGGGTGCACTCACAAGGGATATAGGTTTAATTGGTTAGCGTTAGCTTATCAGTTAAACTCCGGGTCATCACTGGGAGCCTGTAGAGCTGGCACTGCCAGCAGCTCCTGAGAGTTCTCAGGACTGGCAGCTTTTGATGAGCTAAGCACTCAACCAGGGGCTAATTTTTTTCCACATAATGCTGGGAGTAGGGATGTAAACGACTAATCAACTAGTTGATTATCCAATATGCAAACGCTTATTGAATAGTCTACACACTAATCAACTAGTTGCTCCCCCCCCCTTGTTGCCTCTTGCAAAGGCAAGGCACAAAGGGTGCTTTAGGAGCCAACTTAAAACCCCATCCCTTCTCTTCCCCCTCCCCCCCACCCGTTCCAGCTCTGTTGGAGGTGGCAGGGGCACAGTGGCAGCCAACTTTGAAATGAACAAGAGCTCTTGCACACTTCAAAGGTGGAACATGGAAGTTCTTATTGAGTAATCAAATATTTAATGGGAATCCCATCATCTATTTGATTAAACTTTGATTAATCAACTAACATCCCTAGCTGGGAGTGGGATATGCCCAACCAGGAGGAGCGGTAGGACTGAAAGGAGAAGAAGCAAAGCAGGGAAAACATGAGCGAGAGCACACAAATAGCTGATGAATGGGCAGTAGAGATGATACTGAACTGGCTGGTGCCTAATACGTGCCCACATTGACCAGTTGCTACAAAGTGCAGCCAGTGTTGCCCAGGACAACGGAGAAGGCTCTGCTAGCTGAGCTTGGCATAGCCCCTGCTGTCTAACACACCAGCAGCGGGAGTGGCTGATATCATAGCTGCAACATTGCCCTGCCTTCAGTCTTGCACACCTATAGGCTACGTCTAGACTGGCATGATTTTCCACAAATGCTTTTAACAGAAAAGTTTTCTGTTAAAAGCATTTGCAGAAAAGAGCATCTAGATTGGCAGAGACGCTTTTCCACAAAAGCACTTTTTGCGGAAAAGCGTCCATGGCCAATCTAGACGTGCTTTTGCACGAAAAAGCCCTGATCGTCATTTTCGCGATCGGGGCTTTTTTGCCCAAAACAAATCTGAGCTGTCTACACTGGCCCTTTTGTGCAAAAGCTTTTGCGCAAAAGGACTTTTGCCTGAACAGGAGCAACATAGTATTTCTGCAAGAAGCACTGATTTCTTACATGAGATTGTCAGTGTTCTTGCGGAAATTCAAGTGGCCAGTGTAGACAGCTGGCAAGTTTTTCTGCAAAAGCACCTGCCAGTCTAGACACAGCCATAGTGTAATATGGTTTAAGGATATAAGAGTGTAGTCAATTAACAGATAAGCAAAAGGGATTTATGCTATAGACTACACAGGTTTTCTTCTCCCCCCGCAAACAGTACATTTTTTAGCAGGCTGGCCAGCAGCCTGGCTCAGTTCTGGCTCACGCTGAGTTCAGGACCAATCCCTGCTGTGGCTCTGCATTTAAAGTGTTAGGAGCTGGGCAGGTGGGCAGGCAGCATGGCTCAGTTCCAGTTCATGCCATGAGCTCAAACCCCTATTCTTGGGCTGCTGCCACCCTACATTGCCACCTCTTTTTTTCAGAGGCAGTAGCACAGGGTGACAAGCAGTCAGTCCGCAAGAGGGGCTGATTTTTAAACTGGCTCCCCTGACAGACTAACTCCTGCCCAGCACCCAGTGCTGTTGCTGGCCTCTCCTCCCCCACCAAGGGACTATAGAATAGTCCACTGACAGATAAGAATTCATGAGATTATTCAACTATTCAGTTAACCATACTGGAGATGTGAAATATTGGTTATGCTTGCCAGCCGCGCTGTCTGGCGATCTTCCGGGTTGCAATCTACTCACCTTCAGCGTTGAATTTATTAGACATGTCTATCTTACAGCATTGGATTTAACTCCGCAACAGTCAATCTTGAGTTTAGATGTGGTGTAAAAAAAGACAAAGGTTTTGTAGAGAAGCTGACAATGTTGAATGTCTACTTTTTCTGTTTAGTACTGGAAAAAAACTCTGAGATGTCAAGAGGACTTTCTGGAACAAATAGACTAAAGTGATTCACCTCTCCCAGATACCCAAAATTATGAAGGGATTTAACTACTTGAGCTACTATGTGAATTTTCTTTCAAATGAGCTATCTTGGATGATAGCCAGTATTGCACTTCTATTTTTAAAAAGTGCTAAATGCAATCTGAGGAATTAGACGAGTAAGATTTTCTTCTGTCCTTGGTAAATTGGTTAGAATCATAGATAGAATTAACAGCTAGTAGAGCCAGATCTGTATCTTAAGCACAGCATCTGTAAAGGAAAACCTTGCCTCTCTAATCTAGAATTCATAGACTTCTTTGAATAGGTCAATGAAATAGTAGATAATAATACTGATCCAACTTGTATGGAAGGGTTTTAATAAAAATCCATCCGAGGGCAAAGTAAGTAGACATGGGATTGGTTTTTCAATCTGAAACTGCCTAACAGATGGAAAACAGGGTGTAAGATAACTGGTCAGTTTTAGCAGAACGGAGTCAAATTTCAGTACTAGAATTGGTGTGAAATCAGAAAAAGGATTAAACGGGGGAAGACACAAGTGCAGAAACCACTTGAACTGCTTATATACCTTATGAATTATTTGTATCAACTAAAACTGGGAAATAGGAATAATCAATATTCCATAAAATGAACAATGTTAATGTATAAGGAATGGGACTACAAATATAATGCTGTTGGAACACTTAAGTTCAGAGCATCACATCTCAAAGGATACATCAGACATTGGAGTGAGTTAGAGATAAGCAACAAGAAGAATTAAAGGTATGAACTTACATGAACAGAATAAAATATTGGTACTGTCCTTAGAGGAGACAAAGGACATGATAGAATACTAAATAATGAATGGTATAAAGAAGGTATACCTGGGAACTTCTGTTTATCATCTAAACTCCAGGCCAGAATTCAGGAGGGAACCAAGTCAGGGATAAGCCAGAAGCAAATGCTTGTTTATCCCTCCCCAGATCCGAAGATATTCACTCTCTTCTTGCTCAGTTTTGTGAGCCTCTGCTACTTGTTTATGGAAAAGGCTGCCTTTCTGGAGTGAATGGCTTTTCTTCTGGGAATTACTTTCAGCCATAAGTCAAGAATACAGTATGGGACAAGTGGGACCATGTTAGGACTGCCATAGATGGGACCCTATCTGTTTTGCAGTTATTTTGAAGCTGTTATGCTATAGATTTAATTTGCTGACATAGTTGCAGCCAAAGTGTTTCATACTGAGGCTATGTCTACAAGTCAGACTAGTACAAGTCACTGTTAAGTGACTCTGGAAGGCCGACACAGTTGAGAAGGAATTCTTTGTTGCTTTTTCCATGACACAAACTTTTTCTAGGTCAGGGTTGTTAGCTCTGAGCAATTACAATCTGATGTATGTATTCAGATGTGCTGAATTCTAATTTATTTTGTTTTCTCTGGGGGAAATGTAAAATTGTGATGTGTATTCCTAATGGCAGGTGTGTACATAATTTGAATAAGAAATGGATCATAGAGATCGAGATTTTGTAGAAGCTAGTACTCATGAACAGTTTTGTTTTCGGTATTGATACACCTATGAAGTTATTTCCATGTGGTATGCATAGATACCAATTTCAAAGAGGAAGAAGCAGAACTTGATTCAAATAACCAGTGCTCTAGTTCTAGCACACTTTTTGTTTTATAGTTTCATATTTCCAATAATGTATCCAGCTCTGGGGCACTTTTGCACAGGAGAAGTGACTGGTGCTAATAATAAAAATATTATACTAAAAGTTGCTATTTAATACTAGAATGCTACTGTTTATCTTTAGTCATTTTTATTTTGCTATATAGTTACACACTTAGGTGCCTTCAGCACCTCTGAAAGGATCTGTTGCTCTTCTTGAAGCTAATGAACTGTAAGTGCATGGCATCTTCAAAAATTGTCCCACATTTATGAAATAGTATTAAAGTTTTATATTCTGGAAACAAATGTAAATATCTAAAGGTAAACTTTAAATATTTAAACTTTCTTCAGGAAATATGAATTTGTCAACTTTTTTGTGCTGCTATCTGTTCTCTTCCTTGTCCCTTCCCAGTAGTTTTATATAAAGGATGGGAAATAATTTTAATGAATATACTTAAAATATCTCACAGCAAAAATTCTTTTTTTGGGGGGGAGGGGAGAGGGTTGACTGCTTTTAAAAATGTGTGCTGTTAATTTTGAAATTAGATAATTTTTAAATATTAAAATTCCATATACTTTTCCAAACAGGAGAGACTAACGTTAACTGTTACCTTAGCATCCAGTCAATCTTTCTGAATGCAAAGCAAGATTATTTAATTTCAAAGTTCACAAACAAGCTTATAGGACCATTTAATAGTTCTCTAAAATAGCATTTTTAAAGACTTTGTGGCTATCTTATACCCTGAAGTCCAGTGAAATAAGACAAATGCATCTTAAATACAAATATTTTCACACATTCCTTTCTTGTGAAGCAATGCTTATGAAATGGTTTTCGTAGTATAATCCTTCAAATTGAAGGATTAATCTTCAAAACTAAATGTGAGATTAACATTAATTAGTATTAGACATTTAGGGTATGTCTAGACTACATGCCTCTGGTGACAGAGGCATGTAGATTAGGCTACCAGACATACCGTATTTTCCGGTGTATAAGGCGACTGGGCGTATAAGATGACCCCCTAATTTTCTCGTTAAAACGTAGGTTTTGCCTATACTTGCCGTATAAGACTACCCCCCCCCCTTAAGAGGCCAACCGGCAGCGCCCCAGCTGCTCTGCCCCAGGATCCACAACAAAAGCCTAGTCTGCTGGGGGGGGGGGGGAGGGCACTAGCTGCACCTCCCCTCCCCCCAGCAGACCAGGGACACCGGGAGCACAGCGGCAGCATGGTGCCGCGCATCTGAGGCTTTGCTCAGTTTCTAACTTAAGAATCCCAAAAGCACTTTGAATGCTGATTATTTCATTCAAAATCCTTGAGGATAGGTATGCCATGAATTGCCCCCATTTTGCAGGCAGGCATCCTAGCTTTTCCTGAAAAGAAAGCTGGTAGTGGTCTACAAGTTCTCTTCTTCAGAAGGCAGTCACATTAATTTTGTTTGAAGGAAATGCAAGCAGTTGATCACTTTTTACAGAATTGTCAATTTAGTGCTTATAGACTCTCATTTCTGGAATTGAAGACCTTTATCCACTGAAATGGACAGCATGGGC
This sequence comes from Pelodiscus sinensis, assembly GCF_052426305.1. NCBI lineage: Eukaryota > Metazoa > Chordata > Testudines > Trionychidae > Pelodiscus > Pelodiscus sinensis. The sequence goes on from NC_143085.1 coordinate 14,560,792, forward strand.
ACCAGCAGCATAATATTCACCTATTTGTGCTACAGGAATGAGGTAATTGTGGTGAAGGGTAGAAATCCTCTTAAGGAATGAGATTTCATTCCCTGACCTATTTTTTTGAGACTTTCAACTAGAATAATATTTATGCTAGACCACTGTGCAGTGGACTGATCTTTTTTCACAATAAACCATTTCTGCTTGAGCCAACCCAGACAGTCTGAATCAATTTAGAGATGAAAGTTGCCGCCTGTTTACTCTAATGCCCTAAGATAGATATTTATGTATACTAATATTAACTTAAATTTCAAGACATTGGGGAGATTCCCAAATCTGCACCGTCATTTGTGGGTGATGAATCTGAGGAACTGTCCCGGATTGAAGTGTCATTAGAGGAGGTTTTGGAACAAATAGAAAAACTTAATGTTAACAAATCTCCGGACCGGATGGCATTCATCCAAGGGTTCTAAAAGAACTTAAATGGGAAATTGCTGAGCTATTATCTGTGGTTTGTAACCTAGCCTTTAAATAGGCTTCCGTACCTAATGACTGGAAGGTAGCCAACGTGACACCAATATTTAAAAAGGGCTCTAGAGGTGATCCTGGCAATTAGACCAGTAAGTCTAACTTCAGTACCGGGTAAATTAGTCGAAACAATAGCAAAGAATAAAATTGTGAAGCATGTAGAAGAACATAATTTGTTGGACAAAAGTCAACATGGTTTCTGTAAAGGGAAATCCTGGCTTACTAATCTATTAGAGTTCTTTGAAGGGGTTAACAAACATGCAGACAAGGGGGATCCACTAGATATAGTATACTTGGATTTTCAGAAAGCCTTTGACAAGGTCCCTCACCAAAGACTCTTATGTAAATTACATGACCATGGGATAAGAGGGAAGGTCCTTTCTTGGATTGAGAACTGGTTAAAAGACAGGAAACAAAGGGTAGGAATAAATGGTCAATTTTCAGAATGGAGAGGGGTAACTAGTGGTGTACTCCAAGGGTCAGTCCTGGGACCAATCCTTTTCAACTTATTCATAAATGATCTGGAGAAAGGGGTAAGCAGTGAGGTAGTAAAGTTTGCGGATGATACCAAACTGTTTAGGATAGTCAAGACAGAAGCAGACTGAGGGACTCCAAGAAGATCTCACCAAACTCAGTGATTGGGTAGCAAAATGGCAAATGAAATTTAATGTGGATAAGTGTGGATAAGTGTAAGCTAATCCACATTAGGGAAAAATAACCCCAACTATATGTACAGTATGATGGGGGCTAATTTGGCTACGACAAATCAGGAAAGGGATCTTGGAGTTATCGTGGACATTTCTCTGAAAACTTCCATGCAGTGTGCAGCGGCGGTCAAAAAGGCAAATAGGTTGCTAGGAATTATTTTCTATCCCTTTCCTAATAAGACCCAGAATATCTTACTGCCCCTGTATAAAACTATGGTATGCCTACATCTTGAATACTGTGTACAGATGTGGTCTCCTCACCTCATAGAGATTTTGGCCTTGGAAAGGGTTCAGAAAAGGGCAACTAAAATGATTAGGGGTTTGGAGCAGGTCCCATATGAGGAGAGAGATTAAAGCGACTGGGACTTTTCAGTTTAGAAAAGAGGAGATTGAGGGGGGATATGATAGAGGTATATAAAATCATGAGTGGTGTGGAGAGGGCTGATAAAGAAAAGTTACTTATTAGTTCCCTAAATAGAAGAACTAGAGGACACCAAATGAAATGAATGGGTAGCAGGTTTAAAAGGAATAAAAGAGTTCTTCTTCACACAGCATGTAGTCAACCTGTGGAACTCCTTGCAAGAGGAGGATGTGAAGGCTAGGACTATAATAGAGTTTAAAGAGAAGCTAGATAATTTCATGGAAGTTAGGTCCATAAAAGACTATTAGCCAGGGGATAAAATGGTGTCCTTGGCTTCTGTTTTTCAGAGGCTGGAGAGAGATGGCAGGAGACAAATCGCTTGATCATGGTCTTTGGTCCACCCTCTCTGGGGCACCTGGTGCTGGCTACTGTTGGTAGACAGGATACTGGGCTAGAAGGACCTTTGGTCTGACCCAGTACGGCCGTTCTTATGTAAGATTCTAAAGGCAGGGACACCGTCTTCTGTTTCTACTGACAAATAGGCTGTTGAGTGAAAACATTAAGGGACTGGAAAATTCCTCTACCTCTTCCAACAATTTTAATACTGGACACTTTTTGCAATAATCACTAGAAGAGGCCACATTTCTGTGAGATGAAATTTGGTATTCAACAAATTCCGTATAGCTACGTTATTCGTATATGCATTACTATCAATATGCTGCAGAAACAAACGTGTACCCACTCATACAACTAGAGTAGGCTTATCACTCAGGTTGCCAATGTAGGGGGGGGGGAAAATTTTCTATTACACTGAGTTGCATAGGGATGGAGCAAAGTTTGAGAACTGATCACAAGTCAGTTTCTTTATTGCTAGCATTCACTTCATTTGTGCTTGTGTGCTTACACAGACTTTATAGCAATAACAGAAATGCATACTCAGTAACTACCATATATCATGATACTTTGATACAAAAAGGGTAAAGTAACTTTGCAAGATGCACATTAAAGAGGAAACTGATTTAATCTTTACCACAAGTACCCTATTTTCTCCACCCTGACTTCATACAGTACATGCTAGAACTCTCTGAAGGCAGAATTGTGTTTTTACTGTTTTTTGTCTTTAATATTAATCTAAAATTCTTGTCCAACTTGGTAGGAAAATGTTTTAGGGCATGTAAGTGAAATTGAACTAAGCATATAAAAACATAATATTTTGACTTAAATGAGTGATTCTGAAAAAGGAAAGAAGGAATTTCAGCTGTCTGGGAGAAATTAATGTTTCATGAATAATTGTGTTGATTTGAAAAAGCAAAAACATCAGTACAGGCAGTCCCCGGGTTACATGGATCCAACTTACATCAGATCCCTACTTACAAACGGGATGAGGCAACCCCGCACTAGCTGCTTCCCCCAGCAGACCAGGGAGACGCGAAGCTAGCAGCCTCCCTCCTACCCCCCCCCCCCCCCAGCAGACCAGGGAGACGCGGAGTGGCTTTTCTCAGCAGACACCTCAGCTTGAGAATAAAGGACCGAGGGAAGTGAGGTGTGGGAGAATAAAACTGAGCTCTGGAGAAATGCTTGGCTAGAGTTTCCTCTAAAATATGTACCAGTTCTGACTTACATACAAATTCCACTTAAGAACAAACCTACAGTCCCTATCTTGTACATAACCCGGGGACTGCCTGTACTGTTAAAGAATGGTATGAACTGTGTGTACTTTATAATTGGAAAATGTTATATTTAAGCAACTTCAGTTGCCTAACACTGGTAATCAAGTATTTTAAAACAGTTTGATTTGTTTGAGAGGAAGCAAAGTGTCTGAAATGGATAGGTGGGAGGCACAAGTTCTCTTGTGGGGTAGGAGAATGGTTCAAATAGCTGACCATTTTTAAGAATTCCTTTTTTGAGGATCTTTCTCCTCAGCATCTCTTCCATGTAGCTCTACTCTGAATCTAATCAAGAGATTCAGGCTTTTCCGCAGAGTGGGCCTACTGATGAGAACCTCAAGCAATTTTTTAATTAAACTTTTTTGGGCCTATTGATTTGAGTAGCCTAAAATTTTAGACTCTCTGATTTAATACACAATTTTTATCCCTTGTTTAATTGGAATAAACAAACCTACTGTGAAACTATTTATATTTGTCTCAAGGGTTTTCAGACTTTTGCAAAATTAATTTTTTGACCAAATTGAGTGAATGTCCCCTTAATCACACTTTCTTCACAAAAATGACTAACAAGATACTTCTATTCTGTCATTTTTAGTTATGGGAGCTTAGAAAGCCTCCTGAAGTACATTAATATATATCTTTGAGTTAGAAAATAAAGTTTACACTGAGGCTACTTTTTTGTCATCTCAATATATAAAGCGTGATTTGTAGATATTGGATATTTCAAAAAAGAATAGGGGTGTAGATACTCTTGCAGCTCAGGCTGTTGTATTTATATAACTTTATCTGCTTAGCAACACTGAACATATTACTTGGGTTATTTGCTTCATGGTCTGGCTTTCCATTGGATGAAGTACAATTCAAGTTTTTTTTCTTCTACCCAGAGCCTTGTTTGGGATTGTACTTTCCTGCATGTAAAAACATCTCTCTCCTATAACCAAGACCTTAAATGATAGCTGTATTTCTCTGGAAAACTGAACATTTTGATCAATGAAAGAGGCTTGTGGGCGTGAGAACATGGGTGTCACAGCATAGATTCAACTTCTTGACTGCTTCAAGAGAATTGCCATCGGTCTTTTCATGATCAGAACTACATGCAAAGTTCCCTCTTGACTGACTGTTTTTCAATAAGGTCTTTATGCTCACAAATAAAATAAACACTAAATTAGATACTTCCTGGTCTTTTAAATACTTGAGAATAATGCATATATTCTGGTGAGAGAACCCAAATTTAACTCAAATTTAACTAACAGTTGCTGCAATACAGGCAGTCCCCGGGTTACGTACAAGATAGGGACTTTAGGTTTGTTCTTAGGTTGAATTTGTATGCAAGTCGGAACTAATATATATTGTAGGAGAAACTCTAGCCAAACATTTCTCCAGAGCTCAGTTTTATTCTTCCACACTTCATTTCCGTCAGTCCTTTATTCTCAAGCTGAGATCTGCTGAGAAGCCGCTCCATCTCCCTGGTCTGCTGTGGGGGGCACTAGCTTCGCATCTCCCTGGTCTGCTGGGGGGAAGCAGCTAGTGCGGGGTTGCCTCACCCCGTTTGTAAGTAGGGATCTGATGTAAGTCGGATCCATGTAACCCGGGGACTGCCTGTATAGCTAAGTGATGGTTGAAAAATTACAATGCATGTCATCTTGACATCCTGTGCTCATGAACATTAAAAGGGATTTGCAGTCCATAGAGTCTGCAGAGTTCTTACTATTGCTTTATGGACTAAGTGGATTTAATATTCTATACAACTTAATACTATGAATTCTTCTTCCAGTTCTGCCTATGATAACATCAACAAAGTTCGAGTAGCTATAAAGAAAATCAGCCCTTTTGAGCATCAGACATATTGTCAGAGAACTCTGCGAGAGATCAAAATCCTCCTGCGCTTCAGACATGAGAATATTATTGGAATCAATGACATTATCAGAGCTCCAACTATTGAACAAATGAAAGATGTGTATCCTTTTAAGGTGTAAAATAGTATACTTAATGATTGCATTATTTTTGATAGTTCTAGTTCTCTGCGTTTACATGTTGAGTTACATTATTTTTCATTCATCTTATGAAATTGTTAGAATTTATTTGCTGTGCTCTGGGGAAACTGAAAGGAAAACTTGACACATTGCCAACAACTCAAGCTTTACTAATTTGTAATGACACAAGGTGACCTATTTATTCCAATCTGTAATGTTTAGTGTACCACTACGAGTTTGTTTCAGAAAATGTCATAATATCCAGTATTGTATTTTATATTTGATATACTACACAGTAATCAAGGCAGAGATTTGCAGATTTCTACCTACAGTGAACACAAGCTTTTATATGAACAGATCCAGACATAGCATTTCTCTTTTTTTTTTTTTTTTTTTTCTCTAAATCCTAGATCATGAAATTCACTGCCCAGGTGTCTTCAGTTTATCTAGCCACTTTCTTCTGAACTAGATTAAATGGTTCAGCCCTTACTGATCCTAAAATAAAGCATAGCACGTCTAGAACAATAGAGTGGCTGTCCACATGGAGTGGGGGAGAACTGGGTCACCTGGCTTAATCTAAACTATTTCAAAGGTGAGTTAAAAAGGATAAATCACCAAAGCTCCAAATGTATAGTACTTGCTGTATATGGAAGAGTCTAAGTCTGCACAGGCAGTTAAACCATACCTGATATTTGCAACTAGATTTTGTTGTTCATACAGTGTGAATCCCCCTGGGAAATTTGGCTTAATGCGTTCTGCTGGAGGGTGAAGCCTCTGTTGGAAAGCATACACATCAGTACAAAGTGTCTTTGCATCTTCTCTAAACAGTACAGAATGACAGTACTTTGAGTGCAGGTAGTGTTCCATCTGGGACTGATAGTTCAGAACTTATTGATTCATGGAGGGAAAACTAATTATAAAGGGTCATTAATATTTGATTTCTACCTTTAACCCCAGTATAAGAAACTGGACTTTATAATTCAACAATGTAAGTTGTATTCCATGATGTAAGATGTAAAAATCCAGATATTTCTGAGTTACCTTAAGGGGGACAGGGGCGGACTGGCCTGGTGGGATATCAGGAATTTCCCGGTGAGCTGTCATGTCTGCACGCCGTTGCCCCTCACTCAAGCACCTCTGCATCTGCACTGTATGTGGCACACAGAGCCCAACCCACTGCCTGTGCTGTGTGCCAGACATGATACAGGGAAAGGAAGCGGGGCTTGAGGGGCATGCATGGGTGGCATCATGGGGAGGGCTATTTTCAACCCATTTCCCGGGCCAATTTGATTGCCATTACACTCCTGAAGGGAGATGAACTGGAACAAGGATATGTGATTCATGTTGGGGTGGAAGAATTTGCCTTGAAAATGCAAGCACAGGTTTGTTTGGTATTAGGTGTAAAAATGTAGTATTTGACCCAGCATGACACATACAGTAGAACTTGGCTTCTGGCTATGAGAAGCCTGCATCGAAATGATACCCATTGTGTTGTTTTCTTACATTTGTATTCAGTACTAAATATGAAAATTCAAGGAAAAAATTCATAACCTAATAAATTTGAGAATTCATTTTTTGTCAGAAGAATCCTCTTAGAGCCAAATATATGCTGCATCTTGCATAACTTTTCAGCTAATAATCTAGGTACCAGTGTCTCCATTATGTAGCAACTGAATCACTGAACAGAGTTATCTGAACCACATTTTAATAAATCCAGATTGTTTTGTGATTGTTTCCTTTGTCTCATGGTTGAAGTGAAAATACAATTTTTGGCTTGGCAGTAATTTTAAATTCAAAAACGAATATTGGGTAGTTCATGTAGGACAGTATATAGATACCTAAAATGGTTTTGGATTTGTTTGCTGCCTTACATCCAGTGGTTTGCAGATACATTGTGCAAGATCTCATGGAAACAGATCTTTACAAGCTCTTAAAGACACAACACCTCAGCAACGACCACATATGTTATTTCCTTTACCAGATCCTGAGAGGGTTAAAATATATTCATTCCGCCAATGTGCTGCATCGTGACCTCAAACCCTCCAACTTGCTGCTTAACACCACTTGTGATCTCAAGGTTAGTTGGAGCCTTCCTGCAAAGTAGTCATTTTTCAGCTAAATTAAACTCCATTGTGCAATGCCTTAAACTAGCTGCTGTAATCATGAAACCAATTTGAGTAATGTGGGCTTTTTCCTATTAACATTGTTAAGATATCTTTTTTAATCAACAGTCTGTATAAACTAGTGCTAGATTTGATTTCTGCATAATAGGTTTTAACTTTCTTACCTGTGAATCCTTTCCATAAACATTAATTTTACTTTTAAGTAGCTCCATCAGTGTAATCTTGAATGTTTTCTGTAGTATATAAACAGATGCACTCATCTTTTAACTTCCCCTTAAAATTCACAAGTGACAATTGTGACAGCTGCTTTCAGTGAACCAGCACATAGGATAATATAGAACCACAAGTAAATATATAATTAAGGTCAAACTCTCTTTTTTTTCCCCTGAGGCTGATTTTTTTTATCCTTCCCACTAATTTCTGAAGAGACTCTTTTCCCTTAATTTTTGGGGGTGCCTGAAATGCCTCATGAGTAGTCTCTGCCTAGAAAATAACTTTTTGGAAAGAGTTGAATTTAAAAAGCCCTTTCCACCAAGAGTTATGGGAATAAAAGAGAAATTAAGCCTAGATGTTGCTGCATAAAACTAAATATTGTTATAAGCTCTACTCCATCTCATTGAAGTTTATTTTAAAATGTCTCTAGATGTGTTATGACAATATTCAAAATGTAATCCCTATAGCTAGGTTGTGAGTTTCAGACTAGTTTTAAGAATTAATTCCACCAATCAGTTGTGTACTTGCTCATCCCAAACACTGATTGCTTACCTTGAGTGCTTGCTTTTTGTCAGCTAGCTTCTCAGTCCTGTAACAAATGAGACCAATGATGGTGGAATATTTGTCCAATGCCAGTCTACTGACACCAGTGCTCAGGGGCTTTAGCAGCCCTTGGAGACACCTTCAAGGAAGGAAACATGCATTGGTATAAATCTTCAGTCTCTTAAAAGGAGAAGCAGGCAGCAGCAGAAGTTCAAAAGAATATTGTGTGTCCTGGAAGGGTAATAGGTGTCATTTTGACCTAGGTAGAAAGTCATGAGAAAAGGTCAAGCAGCACAAGGCAATACATGGAATGTTACTTGGGAGCATCTAGTTGTTTATTTCCAGTGTTACTATAGGACTACTTAACAGTGTTGCATGCTCTCCACACACAGGCTATGTCTACACTTGCGGCTTCTTGTGTCAGAAGTATGCAAATGAGGCAAGCATGGAATATTGCTGAGTCTCATTTGCATACCTAATGAACCACCACTTTTGCAGAAGAGGTTCTTAAACAAAAAGTCTCTTGTGCAATGCTGTTATTCCTGAATATAATTGGTGTAACGGCATTGCGCAAGAGGGCTTTTCTTGCGCAAGAAGGGGCATTGTAGACCGCTCTTTCTGGTGCAAGAGCCTCTTTTGCTTGTCCTACTGACCATATTGGCAGCTCCTGGCATACTTTACGATTTTCTTCCAAATGTCACCATCCTATTACAATCATTTCATATAAAAATTCCCTTTTAGGATTATAGGTGGTTAGATTAAGAATTACACTTAAAAATTATCAGAAAATGGAAAGACAGAATAAAGGCTAGAAATACTATTGGGATTGTTGATATTTTGCATCTGGCAGACATTACTCCATGAGGCCTTCTGAGTTTCTATGTGATACTTGTAATTATTTTTGGCAACATGGTATGAAATAAGAAATTGCCATTTACTCTTCTTAAATTCACAAGTCTTCAGCATTTCTTTATTTCAGGGGTTCCAAAACTCTTTTGATAGAGGGACCAATAAATCCATTCATGAGCTTTTGGAGGACTGGTAACATTTGTGTGCATATTTGCATATTCATTAAACAAATGATGACTATTCAAATAAGTTGTTTCTGGTCCTCCCAAAGCCCCCAGCAGAAACTTTAGCAAAGCTTTTGATAGTCACCCACAATATTCTTGCCAGCAAGTTAAGGGAATAGGGATTGGATAAATGGACTGTAAGATGGATAGAAAGCTGGCTACACCAGGGTTTCCCAAACTTTTTACTTTAGTTGGAACCCATCTTCTCTAGTACTGCTTTTTGGAGCCCAAAAATACTTATTAAAAATGAATAAATTTTCAGTGTTTCACCTGGCTGCATCCTCTGCCCAGCCTGGGCCAGGGTTTGAGGGACCCAGTGCTGCATGGGCACTCCAGGAGGCGGAAGCAGGAGCAGATTGGGGGTAGGATATCTGGCTAGGAGGGAGGGTGCAAGGAGGGGTAGGGTTGCCAGGTGTCCCATTTTGTACCAGACAGTCCAGTATTTGAGGGTTCTGTCCAGGAAACAAATTCTCTCATTAGGTAAGCTTTATTATTATTGTATCAGTCCATAGCTGCGAACTACCTGGCTGATAGATGTGCTCACACTTCGTGAGTGTGTCTACCAGCCAGGCAGTTTGCAACTACTCAAGGGAGGTTATGGGCGGAGGGCAAAATGGAATCCCCCGGGGCTGGACTCACTCATGTGTCCTGGTCTGCATGTGCCCAGATCAGTCCTGCTTTTTTCCGGCCAATTTTCCCCCCTTCCCTCCCCTCCCCCAGCCCACTCCACTCCCCTCCCGGCAACCATGCTGAGGCCTGGTATTTTTTTTCCCCGAGGCCTGGTACTGGGACACAGCCCAAAGTTTGGGAAACGCCGCTTTATTTCATTATCCTATGTGTTCTATAAATTCGTAATTTCTCTGGGGGGAAATATTTTACAATACACTCTTTTCCTGATGGAAAGAGTACCCAAACTTGTATAGATTGCTCCATTCTGTGAAGTGTTCTTCATGAAGGAAGAATTTACTCATGTAGTTGTCTCAATCCAGGCACTTGCCAACCGAGTTAATAAACATTAACAGTTGGCTGGCTTCCCAGAGAACACTTCCTATTTTCTTCCAGTCTGCCTTACAAAAACAAAACCTGGCCCTTTCACCACCCTACTGCCCTCCTTCACTGCTTTGGAAAAGGGCAAAAGTCTGTAGCAAGCAACATTCTTTAAAAAGTTATCTGAAATGACCTCCCTGATTCTTAAGGCTTGCTAGGTCCCTGCCCCCTATCAGTTAGAGCTCAACTTTCCACATTTGCCTAATCTCCGTTGAAGCTAAAGGGATCTCCCACTTTCTGTTGAATTTATCAATCTGAATAAGAGCTGCTTCTTATGTTCTAGATGTGTTTAGTGCTCAATATTTCTTGAACGGTGCTAGGGCTTGAGCAATCTTTAACTGCCATGCCGAACCCTGTGATGCCAGAGCTATGAAATACCAAGCCTAGAGGTAACAGGGTTTAGCTGTGGCAAACCCTGGCACAAATTAGGCAGTCTGCCTAACAAGTTAAGGGGGAAGGTGTGCACTGCACAGTAGATAGTTCCTGCTCAGTAATGATTTTATATGATCTATTTTTGGTCTTCCTACCAAGCCATAAGAATAGCCTTGCAACTAAAATTTTGGAATTAGTCCATTCTGTACTCCTTATGAGTTTTTCCACAGACTTATTGTGTTACTTCAGCAAATAATATTGACCTTTTGCACCTTTGTCTTATCAGCAATGGCCCTTTGCAGATGAAATTTCATACAAAAGTTATGAAGCTTAACTCATTGTTTTAAGCACTTTATGATCTTTAAATGCAGGTTCTAATGCAAAAATATTCATAATGTTTTTTAGTTAAATTAGTGTAAATTTCAGTGTGTAAATTTATTCTTTCATATTCTTTACAGCCTTAAAAGAACATTGAAATAGATAGTTTGGGCAGTAACTAAGGTGAACTAGAACACAAACTTATGTTGATTTCTTTATGTAAAACCAGATTTGTGACTTTGGACTGGCTCGTGTCGCAGATCCAGATCATGATCACACAGGATTCCTGACAGAATATGTAGCCACACGTTGGTACAGAGCGCCTGAAATAATGTTGAATTCAAAGGTAAGGACTATACGTGGGCCAACAAGAAAAGTATGCTATAAAGATATCCTAGGTTTGTATAAAAGTAGAATTCACTTTAAATCACATCTTTCTTGTCATTGCTGGCTATTGAGCAGCTTAAATAATGGCTGAGATGTCTTCACTGAGAAGGATGAGGAGAAATCTTAAGTTTAAGGGGTTTGACTTAGTGGATTGTGCAGGTTAGCAAATGCGTTTATTGTCTACATTAATGCATACTGTAGTAATATATGAAATGCTTAATACTATATGGTCTAGTACCTTTTTTCTCGTTTTACGGGAAAAGAGGTGGTGGTTCATTAGAATTTTAATATCAGCATCAAGGCTGTAAGATATCAGTATTTTTGTTTGAAAACCACACATTTCAAATGATCACTTAGTATTTTTACTTTCTTTACTGGTAATCAAGGTTTCCTAGAATTGTTAGCATATGTCTGAGAACACTAATTTAAAAGCAGGAGAATTACTGATTCTGGTTTAAATCCATGAATTTTGACAGTTACAGCTAACATGATTGAGTGTCTGTACAGGTGGACTTTTCCAGGCACAACTACGTATCAACCATGCTATACGGCCCACACCTTGATTCCTGCACAATCATGTCTGTAACGTTGCAATCTGGGTAAATTTGGGCAACCTCTTGTTGTGCCAGCGGTAGGGGGCAGTGGGTGTTCTTTCACACTTTGTGGTACCATCCTAAGCAGACACCTGGGTTGTCTGTCTTACCTGGTTACCTTTATACAACAATGCAGAAAAAATATAACAAGCTGGCTAGAGCCTAGAAATCGGACAGGATCACTAGCAAAGTGATATACTTGGTATACTTCCCTTCTGACTCACAGCAGAAGTCAGATATGTTGGTGAAATCTATTCAGTGTCTTTTCCTCCTTGAGCTGGAGATGATCCTATACTAGCAGCTATCAAGAGCAGGTGTTTCAAAACTCAACATTCCTAGTGACTCATAGAAGCAAATAGTTCAACTGCAGAGTAACTTCAGTGCACCTGGACACTTGCCCTCCTGGTATCAGCATCTCAGAGTACAACAGCTGTCTGATCCTGTTTCCATATCCTCCCAAATTCCTCTTGCCACTCATTCATCACACTCCCTAAACCAAATTAGTTAACTTTCAAATTGTGTAAATATCACGTGGTTTCTTACAAACATGTATACCTTTTTTTATGTAAATATACTATGGAGTTTATCCAGATATACACTCTAAAATAACCAGGTAACCTTATTTTTATAGCTTCTTGTTTACGAACTTGTGTTTCAAAGGGTTTGTTCTATTTTGTGGCCTAATTTATATTTTATGGTTCTTACATTGTGATATGTAATAGCTTGCTTCCAATTTTGGTAAAATCAAACTTGATAGTATTTACTGACACAAAGTATTCTATAACAGTTAATGTTAAAATCTATTATGTAGTTAGGTCCCGAAATCAAAGAATTACTAAGTATGTTCAGTTGTTGATCTGGATTGGCAACGGATTAAATTTAGAGGGAATCCCTTTTTTGTTTAGAAATATTTGCATTTCCTCTTCAAGTAAAGCGTTACTTCCATTCATATCTTTGACACACAATTCTTGATTCCTTGCTGCGCAAGAATGTGTAAATAATGCTATATCATAAGCATGATTTAGCACAATTTAGTGCTTTAGATAGTGTCCTATCTAAGTGCATAACCTATTAATGTGTGAATTATACAATGAAAATATCAATTTTTTTTCTCCTTTCTCCCTTCAGGGTTATACCAAGTCTATTGATATCTGGTCTGTAGGCTGTATTCTGGCAGAAATGCTCTCCAACAGACCCATCTTTCCAGGCAAACATTACCTTGATCAGCTGAACCATATCCTTGGTAAGCTTGCTTTTTATTTTAAAAATTATTTTATCATTGTCTCTTGCCTCATTGACAGTTCCATACCAAGCTTTGTCACCCATTATCCATCTCCAACAGTTGTCTCCAGGCTTTCTTTCGGTTTATTTGTACGGAATACCTTTCCTGTGGTGTTCTGCAAGACCACTACTCTCTCCATCTACATTCTTCTGTTGTGATGCCTGCTGGAAATGAAAAGCCTAGTTTAAGGGGCAGTTGAAGATCTCTTAATCCTTGTATAAAAGTACTTTTATTTTGGAACCATCAAGTTCTGCGTGTTATACGCCTATCTGAATGTGGGATATTTTTGTTCTGTCTCCTTCCAGTATTCATTAGGGACCTCTTCCTTGATAGAATCTAGAGGATTCAGTACATATATAACTTGATAATAAAGGGTTCATAATAAAGGATTCATACAGTATTGCTGTACTAGGAGAACAATTCAAACAACTTTAAGTCAAGTAACTTTCCTGGAGAATGAATAGATGCTCTCTTTGTTGTATTGATTACTAATTTCAGTGATACAAAATTGAGATGATTTTTAGTTATTGAGACTCAGATGTAGCTCTCAGTATTTGTAGTACCTATCTTTCTATAAGCTGATCAAAAATCATTCTACCTCAGACTGATATAAAGAATACAAAAATATCTCTGGGGACAACATTGTTTGCCAAAGCTATTTATATCCAGTTATCTGCCACCTTTAAAAAAAAAAAAAAAAAAAAAAAAAAGAGCAGCAATAGTAATAGAGTAAAAGCAGAAATCAGAGTTGTTTGTAATTTTGTTTATTCGAAGTGTTTTCCACATGAAAACAATTCTTTTATATTTTTAGGTATACTTGGATCTCCTTCTCAAGAAGACTTGAGTTGCATAATCAATTTAAAGGCCAGAAACTACCTGCTTTCTCTGCCACACAAAAATAAGGTACCATGGAACCGGCTGTTTCCAAATGCTGACCCCAAAGGTATTTTATCTTTGCACCATTACACTTGTCTTGATCTTTAAAGAAGGAAAACTACAGAAATTTATCAATGGTGGGATTTTCAGAACTGCTTAAGGATTTGTACACCAGTTCCTAGTAGCATTCTTCTTTTAGTGTCCTTATGAGTCCTCTAGTAGAGGTATTTGCATGCATCTATGCACTTCTAATTAGATTTTTTTTTTGGTAGCAGTGTCCATTGAGCACCTGCATGTGTGCTCTCTCCCTCAGACCCGCTTCAAGACTGTCCGACAGTGTGCTGAAAACCCCTCCCTCCCTCCTTAACTGCCTCTGGCTTCACTGGGAGGGTGAATTGTCCCTTCCTTATCTGCATCATTAGCCTAAGTAGTAAGTTTTTTTCCTTTCTTTTTATTCTCCCTAATAGTGTTTCCATTTATTTATTCCCTTTTAATTTAAAAAATAAAGCCAGAGAAGGAAGAAACGAAAGAACTTCAGTTGAGTTTCCTGTCCTGTCTGAAGGCATTCTTCCCCCTCCTCCACACCCTGCCATGTTTGGAAAGCTAAGGCTTTTTTCAGTTAAATGCAGACTTTTTTTTTTAGTAATCAAGCTGGTATTACACCCCATACCCCAAGGGCATGCTCAGATCTCTCAGCTTCAAGGGCTGCATCTCCTGTTTGCAGTTCCTGGAACAACCAGATACTGTATCTGATGCTTGGGGGACTCAGTTGTGCCAGATGAAGCACATTTGTGAAACAGCAGTCTACTAACTCCTCCTTATGGGGAAGGCACTTCAGCTTCCAAGAAACTCCAGTGCTGGTGAATCAACCCTGGAGCCTTTATCTTCAAAGGGAGTAGAGTTAGTTTACAAAGACTCCCTATAAAGGCTGATAAAATGGCACCCAGTCATTGGTTAGCCAGAAGGGGGTTCCTCAATGTGGTCACCTCAATACCCATGGTACTGTCTGCTCTGAAGCATGGTACAGGGTAGGGATGTCAATGAGCTATCGACTAGTCACCTAGTCGACTACTCACAATTCCCCTCCCCCTGCTGCCTTGTTCTTGTATTAGAAGCAGCAATGGTGGGGGGAAGCAGGAGCCAGTACTGGGGGAAGTATGCTTAAAAGCTGGGTTCCCCCAGTACCAACTCCATGGTTCCACCTTCTCCCTCCTGAGTACTGCATGGTGTGGAAGAGGGGGCTGCTGTAAAGCAGCCTCTGTCCATGGTGAGCTCAGGCCCACTGTGGGCAGAGGCTGGTCTGACAGCAGATCCCTGCGGACAGGGGCTGCTGAGCTTCCCTGGAAACAGAGGCTGGAGCAGCCTCTGTCCACAGGGAGCTCAGACCACCCACAGACAGCAGCTGCTGCAAGAGGAGCCTCTGTCTGCATCCAGCCTAGGCCACCGCAGACAGAGGCTATTTTGGGTTAGCCTCCCCTCAGGCCTAGCAGCCTCTGTCCACAGGGAGCTCGGACCTCCATGAATAGGGGCTGCTGCCTCTGTATCAAAGGCAGCAGGCAGCCGGACCACAAGGAGAGCTGGTTTTTAAACTGGCTCCCCTCACAGGCTGGCTCGCACCTGGCATGAGAGGCAACAGCATGAGGTAGCAGTGGGCTCCTAGAGAGTGGAGCCAGGAGTGCACAAGCTGCTGGCTTGGCCCCCGGGACTACAGAATAGTCAACTAACTAAGAATTCATGCATTTAGTCGACTATTCTGTTACTTGCTATCTAACGTTCCTTGTACAGGGACTCCCCAAGCTACAAAAGTGACTAATGAACATGCACGCATAAGAACAGAAGCTTCTCTGCATCCTCATGGGAGCAGGCAAGAAGCATAGGTGTAGCAAGCAATGCAAATAGAGGCCTGAGGACTCTGGGGGAGGAGCAGGGAGTGGGGAAAACACCACCTTTCCAGACACCACTTGCGCAACTGAAATCTTCTCTAGGGTACGTTTGTATAGCTGGGCTTAAATCAAAATAAGCTATGCAAATTGAGTTATGTCAATTTCATAGCTTATTTCGAAATAGGGAACATCTACACAGCACTTATTTCGAAATAGACCACTCTTCCTCCAACTATCCTTACTCTTCGTACAATGAGGGTTACAGAAGTTGGAGTAAGAAGTCCTCCAACTTAACAGTACTTTGACGTTGTTTTGAAATGTCAACTGCCTGTATAGATGCAGACTTTCAAAATAACATTGCTATGTAGACATGCTCCTGGAGTCCATTCTGTGCTCACGCTGCTTGCCACTTTCTGGTGAGGGGGAAGCTGGGTGCAGCCCATTGTAGGAGGGGAGTAGCAAAAGGATGGGGTTGAGGCTAGAGCTGATCCCTAAAAGAGGGTAACCAGGGAGCAAAGCCTACTTGTGGAGTGGTGGCAGCTGGAGGATGCCCAGAAGTTCCTTTCAGAATCTCCACCTTCCTCCTCCTCCTCCTCCTCCTCCTCCTTTAATTAAACCTGTCTTTCCTCAAGCACAAGCATTCAAGGTTAAATTTAAAAAAACTGTTCCATTTGTATTGCAGGTGTACAATTTTTTTCAGCTAATATATGAGCTAAATAGATTTTTATGGGCTAGCATGGGAACCTACATTATAGCATTGTTTCTATGGGAAAATACATTCCACGTTCTAAACCAACTTAAACTTTCGGAACACAACCCATTTGTAAGTTAGCCTTTCTCCCCAACCCTCCTACTGTAAGCTCTGTTGCAGCGGCAACCGACCCATCTGAGAAACCAGAGGCTCAGGCAGTCAGGCTTTGAGGCAATGAAGAGACAATTACTGTAGTGTCTCAAAGTAGTGTAGAGACCTTTTGGTATCGGGTGTGACAGGACTTCCATGTCGGAGCGTTCTTCGCCTTCCCAACCATTGGTACTGACAACATACCACAAAGGCTCCTTGGCAGTACTATGGGCATCTTAAAATGCCTTAAATATTGCATTGTCTTCTATTGCAAGACAAATGCATTGACAGAATTAAGTGTTATGGATTCTAATCAAGAGAGTGTTCCTATGTATAGAACAGTATCCCTGGGCATTTCTTCACTTGAGAACTGCATTTGTTCATTTACGATCTCTTTTCAGAGCATCCAGAAAAAATAGCTGCTTCACTTCTAGTCGATGCTTCTTCAGAGAAACAGAATGTAACTTCCACTCACAAATCTCAGTAAAAGAAATGAGCACAAGGTGCAAACCTTGCATTTAGGGGAAGCTATCTAGGAATATATTCAGTTCAAGAGATGTGAAGCAATCACCAGAATAGTAGAATTAGTCTTATGCTATATAGCTCCATACTGTTTGTCATGAGACTCAGTTGTCATGCCTGACAACTTCAAGGTTCTGTTGCCGTGAACAAGTCTCTGCTTCCTGTATTAAACTAGTTGAGTCCCTAAAGGCAGATGAAACTATAGTGCAGGTAATCCATGAATCAAAGGGACTAGGACTTGAATGAGATATTAAGGATAATATCCATTTTAGAGGATCTTAGAATATACTTATTTTGCATTACCCCATAACAGTTAAAGCAAATGAATGTTTACCTTAAATGAGAACACAGGCTTCTGGCAGATATGGGGAAAGCACTACTATCCAAGTCTCCACTAGTTTAAGTTTAAGATGAAGAGAAATGAAAAGTCAAGATCTTTATTTAATGCAGATAACTGACATGCTTCTAAAACTTGGAGAGGAAGGTTGGCAATCATCAATTGCGTACTTGTAGATATAGCATAAATTCATAGAATACAGAGTGAATTACCAAACTCTCTAGATCACAGGTCCAGATTCTATAGGCAGATGGGAAACTGAGTTACTATCATTTATGCTTAACAGCTCTGAATACAGTAATTAGATGGTACAGGAATGCGCTTTTCCCAGACATCAGTATAGGATTAGGTCCCTAAAATGGGACATGGTGTAATAATTATTAGAGTGTCTGTTTTAGAATGTCTTGTTTTGTTTTTTTCAAATATGCGCTAATCCTCTACTTTAACTGGAGGTAGTAGAATCTAGTTCTCCTAACTTCTGCAGAAGGAGTCTGAGTTGTCTATCCTCAATAGAGGAATTAGTATATGGCACAAGGAAAGCTATGTACTCAGGTACACACACATTCTAGCACAGTTCAAGAAGCTATATCTTGGTCCAGTTAATCACATCTCCAAAAGTGTAGGTAATCTGGATGTTAGTATGGGTATCTGAACTTCAATTTATCCAATTCACTCAGTATAATGGAAAGAAAATATCTAATGAAAGTGACAAGATGAACTACAAGTTGCATGGGTACGATACATTCGAGCAATAAGGAGCAATCCTTCACTAGAATTCAAAACATGCTTCATAAGAATGCTGACCTTGACTAATGGAAATAAGTGAAACTCTTCCAGGTTGAGCCTTTCTGGTCCAGCAGCATCCAAGGTCAGCAAGATTTTAGTTAACTGGATGTCCACTTATCATGGATATGGCCAAGTCATGAAGTTGGTTTTCAGCCACCTGTCCTGGCTCTCAATGTTCTGTGCTGTTTAGCTCTAATTTACCCCTTAATGTCTTAAGAGCCCAGTAAACAATGGAAATGTTAAGGGTGGCAGACAATATTGATGTCCTATGGTTTGGCAGATTCAACCTATCCATGTTTCAGTCCATATGTCTACCAAATGTTAAGTTTGACTTATCTGACTTGTTTGGTAAAAGTCCTAAAATGGGTTTGGTAGAAAAAATACTTAATGCTTTCTCTCCCTGTTGTTGAATCCTGCTAGTTATATCCCACGTTTACATAACTGACATGGCCAAATTTATCTCATAATTGCTATTTTTACTTTTTTCATTGAACCAATGTTGGCCAATTCTTGGCCACCCTTGATTCAGGACCACAGTTTTGAAACCATACTTATTGAGTGGAAAGTACACGGAGTCTGTTGCCAGAGGACTAGTATTGAGGTTAACAAATTTGTATAGTTTCATTAGATATTTAAGTTTGAAATACAGTTTATGGGAATTTCTACTGTTTCCTGATATTCAGTTTCAATTGCCTCATCATTCCTTCAGGGATGGGACCCACTTGCATCTAGAATTCAGATATACTGTTTTACAGAATAAATATGTAGCTAAAACAAAGGGCTAAAACCCTGGGTTTTGTATGTCCTGATGGAAATACTGTATATTTTGGGGGGTAAGTTTATATGCACTCTGAGTTGTACAGAATGTGCTGGTTTAAAGTTCATAACTATCGAACTGCACTTGTAAGAAATTGGTGGATGGAGAAATAACAGCTAAACAATGTCTTACTGAATCCTTAGACACACGTTCTTTATTCTAGTACTGATCTATGGTATTATGAATATTGCAAACCTAATGCATTCTGAAACCTCTGAGTGAACAGGAAATAGAGATCAGAGAACAGGAACTTTCTATGGAAAGATAGTAATATTGAGATTCCTGCTAACTACTGTTCTTCTGCTCCTACCTGAAACATCTTCACACTACAATAAGCATTTAAAACACAGGGCAGTATTTGTTAGACCTCAAATACCAGTGACAGAACTTGTAGCATATGTTGACCTTTTGTTTAAAATTTATTTCTTTTCTTAGCACTTGATTTGTTGGATAAAATGTTGACCTTTAATCCTCACAAGAGAATTGAAGTAGAACAAGCTTTGGCCCATCCATACCTGGAGCAGTACTATGATCCAACTGATGAGGTAAATGATTTAACACATACTGTAGATTGTACAAGAAATCAGAGAAGCCTTTTAAGGATACAGTTAGTATAGCTCAATCTTGAACAATTGCCAGCAGTTATATAAATAAGTCCTATATTAAAATTTTTTAGTAATTGTGTATGTGCAGTTTGCTTCAATGTGGGTTCAGGGACATAATAGGTCCATTGCATGTCATAAGTAACTAAAAGGGGGCTGCCAAAAGAGGGATGGGCTCCACCATGTTAGAAAGTTGCCCAGGAAATAACAGGTAATCAAGTCAACCGTGTCCATACCGTGCTGGTCAAGCCCAGGTTAATAATGATCATGCTACCCGTTTCCCACCAAGGTGGATGCAACAAGTATACTATTGGTGTAACCCCAGCAAAGAGGATGCATGGAAAGGCTAACCTCACCATAGCCTCATGGAGTGTAAGGACATTAAGACAAATAGGCAGGTTGAAGAACTCAGGTATGAAATAGAATAATACACCTGCACCTCCTAGGAATTTCTGAGGTCAGAACTTTGGAGAGGTATTAATGGAAGAAGGCTATGTATTCTTTCAGTGAAGAGCACAAACATGTCAACAGCATAGGCTTTCTTGTGCATAAAGATATCAAGAATTCAATATTAGGATGCCACCCAATATCCTTCAGGCTTATTTCCATCCATCTAAAGGCAATATCATTCAATATCACAGTGGTACAATCTTTGAATCTACAACAGACTATCATGGTGAGCGAATAGATTTTTACAATCAGCTTCAAGACCTCAAGGTACACAGATATCCTGATATCCAGTTTCCCTGTACATGCTAACGTGGGTACTGCAGCACAGCAGATTGACGAGATTATTGTGGCCCTTTCTTTAATATGGTAACCAACAAAAGAGGACTGAGACTTTTGGAGTTTGCCAACTATAATCTAGATCTTGCAAACACAATAGGTGCACACAAAGCACCTGGACAACCAACGTGGCATGCATCTGATACACTAACCACAGCCAAATTGACTAAGTCATATTGCCAAACTAGCTTTTGTTTTGGGATCAACCGAGCTAACGCTATGAGCATCCCCAGTGCTGATATTAGAAGTGATCACTACCTTCTCATGTTAAGGTTTGCCAGAATCAACTTTAACATAGACACGGAGACCAAAGCATTGCAGTAATTCTACTGATCATTGTGTGGAGGAATTTGCCCTGCTGCTTACTTTAGAGCAGGGTGGGCAAACTTTTTGGCCTGAAGGCCACACATCCGTATGGAAATTGTATGGTGGTCTGTGGTAATGAAATTGGGGGGTATGGGTCTGGTATGAGGTGTGGGAGGGAGGGCTCTGGCTGGAGAAAAGAAGTTTGGAGATTAGGAGGGTGCTTCGTGCAGGGATTAGGAGATTTGGAGGGCTGAAAGTAAATCATAGCTGGGGAGATGCAGGTTCTGTGCAGTGCTTACCTTAAGCAGCTCCCAGAAACGAGAGCTGAAGGGGGGCAGATCCTACTACAGAGTCATGGCCAGGCAGCTCTGGGTACACTGCCCTGTCCTTAGTTTCCACCTACCTACCTCCTAATGGCTTGATTTAACAGTTAATGGGAGCTGCTGGGTAGGCAGTGGGGGCAGGGCAGTGTGTGGAGCCCTCTGGCTGCCCCTACATATAGGAATCAGTGGGGGACATACCCCTGCTTCCAGGAGCCACACAGAGCCATGGCACATGCAGAGCAGGGCATGTCCTTGAGCCTTCTCCCCAGCTGGAGGGCCAAAGCAGGGTAAGCCCCAGACCCTGCTCTCCAGAGGGAGCTTAAGATCTAGAATAAAAGGTCTGATGGGATGGATATAGCCTGCTTTAGAGGCAGGCGTAGAAACAGTAACCAGTAATTTCAACATTGTAATGTAAGAGGCAACAATGGATAGCTTGGGAAATACTGTAACGGGTCTGCAGCCTATGTTTGTAGAGCCAAAACACAACTCTTTAAACTTAAAATGAGAAACTGAGTGTCTTAATTTTGAATTACTCATGTCAGATTGGTTTTTTGTTTTTTTTGTTTTCCATTTCACTTTAACCATCCATCCTCTTCACTCATTGGGGATTGTGCATATTTTCTTATTTGATTGGTCAAATCTTTCCATTGATGGTGAACTCTGTATCCCCCCTCCCCCAGTAAAAAGGCAAAGGGGAAAGATAAGTATCAATTTTCAAAAGCAGTGGACAGACTTATATGCATTTGTGGATATGTTTGGATCTCCAATCTCATTTGCAATGACTGTTCTCAAACTGTATTTCATGACCACTTGCTATAGAATACCTCAAGGTGAGGCACAAAAAAGCCTGCAAGCAGCTGCAGTGAAAAATTAATATTGGACAAAATAGCCTGCTGGCATGATCCAAAAAAGTGAGATCTTAAACTCTGCTGTTTTGCAGGCTCATACAGCATTATTTGAGGGGAAACCTTCCACTGAGGGGGATTATATGTAGAGACATGCTAAAAATTGGTCATGAACTATTTGACAAGTTTCACAACGACAAAATCTTACAGAAAATTTAAGACATGCCATTATCAGCAAAAACAGTCCATGGCATATATGAAAATGGTCCATCAAAATGGCCAGGAACAAATGCAAAATTTGAGTACAGCTACTTATTTAGTTGCTTTGGACAAGACAATCTGTGTCATTAATCAGTTGTGTATTCTGGAATGAAATATTTGTGGAAATGCTATGAACAAAGAAATGATTAAGATTACCCCTTGTTTGGTTTTTTATTGGTAAACATGTCATCCTTAAAACTGAACTTTGTAAATGACAAATACAGCTGGATAATCTTGTCTGTCTCTGGATGGTACACCTAGCACAATCAGTAAATATAGGGGTTTCCTTACTCTGATTAGAACAGCTGAATTGCTTACTTTTTAACTTTTCATTGCATTGCGCATCAGGAGGCAGTTTGTGCTCATTCTTGTGGAACTGAACTTGGAAATGCAATGGGGCTGGTCATTCACGTTGTCAATTGGATTCTTGCCGAAGCCCTTAATCACTGTCATTTCAGTCACTGCTCGAGGAATTAGATTCTGAATATCTCAATTTACTAATGCACAATGTTTGCTGATTCTCTTGTAGCAAAGTTTATCTTGTTTTGCTGCCTGCATTAATGAGATTGAAAGCTTGGTGTTTGCCACCATTCATTAGACTATGACTTGTTCAAGTTTTATTATCTCATCAACATTACCAGTCATTTGAATGTGACGCTTAGCTACAAGAGCAAGGAAATAGTCCCAACTCTGCAGCAGGCTGCACTTGGATTTGAGTAAAAATTGACTCTATCAAATATCAAGATGGGCAGACTGGCACATTTTGAAAGATTATGAATATTTTGTGATTCATAGAGAATCCAACTAACAGTCTTGTTTTGCAGCAGCTTACCCAAATTTGAGCTGCTGATTGCAAAAGTTGTCAAAACAAGACTTGAATGCCAATGTGCTTTAAGTTTATATGTCCACATATCATCTGAACTAGATTTGACAGTTATTCCAAACATCTCAATCAAATTTGGAAATGGAAACAGTGGATGTCAAGGAGTCCGATTTCTGAGTGGAAAAATTTGTCAAGCTGAATTCTGATTTAGAACACCTTGCTCTACAACAGAGTTGGGCAAAAGGGCCTCAGTGGGCCAGATCCAGCATGCTAAATGGGTGAATCTGGCTCATGGAGGCCCTGCTGCTCCCCTACCCCGAGGCCAGTTAAGGTGTGGGGACGGGGGGAATGCGCGAAGTTTCCTCTGCCATGCCAGGAGCGCATAGTGCTTGGAAGTGCCAGCGCTCCTGACAGCCTGGAAGAGGCTTTACGTGCTCCCTGCCCCCAGGCCAATCAGAACCTGGGGTAAGGGGAGTGGGTGAAGCCACCTTCCATCCTGCCAGGAGCATGTGGTGCTTACGCACCACGGAGGAAACTTTGCATGCTCCTCCGTCTCCAGGCCCTGATTGGCTTGGGAGGAGGGGAATGTGGGAAGGTTTCTCTCAGCCAAGGGCATGGGCAGGGAGGCAAAGGCATCCCTCATAGCCAGACCAATCATGGTCTTGGAGTGGAGAACCCGGAAGTATCCTGGCCCCCACGCCGTCTGGTGCAGCCCAAGGCCACAAATTTTTGAAGTGGTCCCCGGTGCACAAATATTGCCTACTCCTGCTCTACAATTTGCAGAATTGGCAAAACTGCAGAAATGGGCTGACATGGAGAAATTAGAGCATGATAATCTGATTCTGCACAATTGGAAAACTTCTTTCACAGCACCATGCAGAATGTCAGCTTGGCCTTACTTAGAGTTTGGCTCCACCTATGTGTGAACAGGCTTCCTCCTCTCACTAAACATCTCTAATTTGTCCTCAAGTAGCTGCTCAGCTATAAACTTTCGCTTCAGATATTTCAGTATGGTTAAAAATCTGTTCACTAAGAAATTATTTAAATCTTGATAGACTCTGACAAAAATTAAGGGACTGTCCTACCAAGTTGCAGGCTGTTTCCTGCCTTAACATTAACTTGACAATTTTGTTTGTTTTTAAATGCTGTCTGTTTTTTTTAAGCCTGTAGCTGAAGCACCCTTCAAGTTTGACATGGAATTGGATGATTTGCCAAAGGAAAAACTGAAAGAACTAATTTTTGAGGAAACTGCTAGATTCCAGCCAGGATATCGACCTTAAATTACACATAGGTACATAAAGGCACAAATATAAACCATGTAAAAGATACAGGAATGATAGAACTCTATTATTGCTATCATTAATTCAAAACTCATTGCTTGTCACTTCATTACTATTGTAAAGCAACCCTTTAAGATGTAATCCTTGCTTTTAGAGTACTGAATTTACCTCATCCATACAGTTTTAAAGACATGGATTTAATTTTCTCTGCAATTTTAAAAGGCCTACTGGGAATCCAAGCAATTTCTGACATGCTTTTTTTTTTACTTGCAGATTCCATTAGTGACAGGAGAAATTGAAATGGTACTTATCTGAACAAAAGCTACAGCAACACTAATTTCAATTCTTGTTCAAAAGATCTCTTAACATTGATACTATCATTTAAATATTACAAAACTTTGTTTTTAGTTTTTAAAAAAAACATTTAATCTTTCCCTTTTTGTAATATTAAGTGGAGAAAATCTGACTTAAATATATCAAGAACTTTTTATTGGTAGTCACCACAGTTTGAATTATATATTCAAATATTTTGGAGGTATTTTCAAAGGCATCTAAATTATATTTTTATGATGATAGTACATATCCATTAAGATTAACTTAACAGTACTTTTGTGCTGATTGGAGAGAGAGTGTGAACAACATTGACAGGTTTTAATAAGACACAAACCCCCATAAAGCACCAAAACTGAAATTTGCACGAACAATCTACTTCATATGTAACTTGCTTATGAAGTCTTGCCCGCTTATCTACATCTTTCCAACCTTGGATTTCACTTATAATGATCCACTCTTTCTAAATAGTTTACATTATATATTTTAAACCTTTCTTTACATCCTCTGAAATTTGCAGTTCTCAACTTTCTCAAAGTAAATCTGAATTTTGGAGGATCTTTGACTACAACTTTTCTGTAATACTAGTAATTTAAATACTTTTAAATAAGCTATTGAATTAAACTTCAGATGGCTTCATGGAAGTGGAAATGATACAGATACTTACTGCTGCAGAGGGATTCCCTACTGGTCAGGATTCAGTCAGTGTAGCAGGGAAGACTGGATCACTGGCTGCTCTGCCACAATCAGTGCTTTATTTGCACTGAAAATAGGATTTCCGTTCCCAATGTGGCTGATCAGTACACTTTTTTTAACGCCAGCTTAGTATTTTTTAATTTAGTAAAGACTTCTGGGAATGTAGAATGTCCTACTCAAACCAAGCTAACTTCTATAAGTCACTAGCTTGGATGGGCAACTATTTGTGTATAGTCACAGAACAATTTATTTTGAAACTTTGTTCTTTTACCAGCTTCTGGGTTTGGCTTATTCTAACATAGCTAGCATTATTCTTAATGGTTAAAATGGCTTTATTTAAGCCTAGGTTTGTCTTCAAATTAGTGAATTCTTAGTGTTGCAGCTCTCACAATAAATCAGGCAGCAGTATGTTTCCTGTGGGTAATAAATGAGTTAGTATTAATTATGAAAATGTTCTTAGACTGTCTGTCTGAATACCATAAAGCTTCGAAAGAATATGGGCAAAGGAGTATTTGAAAATATTATATATTTGTATTGCTGCCTTTGACTTTTGTGACTATCTGCCGCTTTTCAGTCTGAATTCATATATGTGAGATATAGAAACACTGATAATTATTTCTTGTGTTTAATTTACAATTTCTGTTCAGATCTTTCATTAAAACGTGTTTTTTGTTTTTATAGGACAGACTTAAAGGACTGGACAGGCTCAAACGTTGCTGTTCCTCTTCCCAGTTCTTGTATCTTTGGTCATGTCTTATGGCCTATCTCAGCTTATCCACTAACTCCTTTGAACCATTCAGGAGGGCAGTTACTGGTAGTTTTGGCTTTTTATGCTTTCAATTAATTCTTTAAGTCTGAAGAATTGTTATTGGCGCTCCTATCCGTAATGCTCATTGTCGACCTATTGCAGTACTGTACTATATAAGTGCACCCACTGCTGACCATACTTTAACTATTTGCTTTCTGGTTTGAAAGATGCAGTAGTTCCTTTCACTCCTGTATCATTAACCAAGCAGATAACTCATTAATGCATAGAAGTTTGCACCATGAACTGTGTTTTTCTTATTTTACTGAAGTCACTGGCAATTTTTAGGGAAAGCTACTATTCAGGGCACTTTAAGTCAGTGACATCCCAATTTTTTTGCACTTTGCCTTTATACGGTAACGGTTTACTCATAATGGGGAATTTATTCATATATATATGCCATTATGCTACAGATTATGACATAGGCCACATTTGCATTAATTTTGTTTATTCATTTGTTTGAGTTTCTTCTTCTGTACATAAAATTCTACACAGCATATCTAGGAACACAGCTTAGTCTACAGAATTCATCTATCCATCTAGAACTTTTCTTTGTGGTAAAAAGGCCTAGCTTTTCCCTGCCTTTTCTAAAAAGATGATGGCTATTTGTACTTTTATGGGGGTACAGTACTTCCAAAGTTCATGCTCTGTTGTTTTTAGGAAATTTATGCAAAAATAACGAAAGTGGCAGCTCAACCTATTTATTCACTGTGGTGAAAGATTAAAGAATACAATGGCATATTTACCTATTATGAATGTTTTCCTTAGAAGGCATCCATATGCATTAGTAAGCAGAGAAACCAAAATGTGCTGTTATTAAACTCAGTCTACTTTTACTATATATACCAATGAAACACTTCAAATGAAGGTGATTAGTTTATATAATATTTGAAATAACATTCAGCACTCTTGCTGAGAGAAACACTGCATCTTTAAATGAGAGAGTTTGAATTTACTTTTGCTACTACTGCATGTCAGCATCTCAAGTTAATTTCTTGCAGCCTACATTATAATTTGTAATCAAGCCTCTGTGATCTTGTGATGTGAGGTACTGTTCTCTTGTCAAGTACTATCACATTTTTCTGGTAATGCTGAGTTAGGACAGTCAAACAGAGCTAGCACTAAATCATTAAACTGTATACCTTTTAATGGTATTTTGAAGTATTTGTTACTGGAAATTGTATAATGTGGAGTTTCCTAGATGTTTCGTTCCAGTGCAGTGCCTCCTTATCTTTCCCCACTGCTCTCTGTGGTGAGAAACTTGCCTTGTTTAAAATGACTGTGCCCTCGCATGACTGTTAAAGCTTTCTGTGCAAAGATGATTGTCTAAGTGCCACATGCCTATTTGGGAGGGAGGAGGAGAATCTCTTGTTACCTCTGGGTTGTGTTCAACTGAAATGCTATTCAACAAAACTTGGAAAAACTAATTCTATTTTTAGCTTTTTGTTTTTCTGCTGTCTTTTTTTCTCACTTTATTTTGGCAGCAGAGAAGAATGGATTGTATAAAGACTGCCTGCTACTATGAACAAAATGCACTTGTAATTCTTGGAAATAAATTTAAATTTTATCTTGACATTAATATTAAGAATTAGTTTTTGGCTTCATTTTGGATAATGTGTTTGAATTGAAATAAGGTTCCATTTATTACTGACATACCAGCAAGCATCCTTATATATTATCCCAGGCTTCCTCATAGCACTACTTTATCTGCTGGTCAAGATAATTTAGAAAGCCAGTAACTTAGATTTTCAGTTTATAAGGCTGCTTACAGATAAAAAATTCTGAATTTACATTTGTTGGAGGTGGTGGTCTAATAAAACAAATTTTGAATAAACAAGGATTAATTTTCAAAGGGCATTTCCTGTGAGAAACCTATGCACCATGAATATTTTTGTTGCCTAAAATACATATTAGGAGCATTATCAGAACATTGCAGAGTTGATCTTTGAATTGCTGGTATGGAGCTTATGCTGACTACTTTTCTACAATACTGCACTTGACTGTTGACAGTAGTGTAACTCTCTTGATGTTTCTATGCATTATCTTTACCAAAATACTTTTGTCATTAAACTGCTAAATACTTAACTATATCTAAATTGTTGGACACTTGCATGATCATGGTCATGGCAGGAGCTGATTTGGAAAAATATAGACTGTTATTGAAACATCTGCTTTCAAAAACACCTCAACTTTAATTTATTAAGGAAGAGCTTTGGCAGTTTATTTCATACATCTTTTTCCCATTCATCTTTTGAATGTTTTTTTAATACAGAATTTGCTTGGATTTATGAATTTACTGTCAAGTGGCATTGCTAAGAGAAACAGTGGCTTTGATTTACTAACATCTGGTTCTTTGGCACTTTCTTTGTTAGCCATTATTGCTGAATGAGATTGATGAATGCAGTTAGTGGTTTCATGCCAAAGTGTCATTGGACAATGTTAGTTGAACTTATTCTCTCTACTGTGGTGGAAGCATGATTGCTATCCTTAGTGACTAAGGGGGGAAAACCTGTTGCTATCCACCGCAATGTGCTACACTACATTTATACCATGTACAAATAATCTGACCAGCTATTCCATAAATATAAACTTATTAATATATTTGCTTATGCTAGTGTAACTTATGTTGCCCCCTGATTGTTAAACTTTTTGATTATTTGGTAGCCAGTGAAATGATATAAGTGTGTCCCTGCACACACATGATTTGGGTCCCTTGCATAGTGCTTTTATATTTATACAGCAATGTTTTAAAGCAATCCCAAATTTTGGGGGGAATATTTTTGTAAATGCAGAAGCTTAAAGGCACTGAACAATCCTTTTGCATAAGTTTTGAACACATTGGCCTTTCAAATAGCTTATTTTAGTGTCTTGATTGAAATACAATTGCGTGTACATTAGTAAAATGAAGCTTACAATGATTCTTGTAGCATGTGCTGCAATCAAAACTGTGGTGCATTGGAAGAGATTTAAAACTTGGAATACCTTTGTATATCCAGAGCAAACTTTTAAAGGTTCCAAGAGATTTACTTTGTTGCCTTTTCTTGTGTTGTATCAGTGTAGAACACTCTTTGCAAAAAATACTCAATGCTTTATATTTGCTTTTAACTGTTAGTGCCTTCTTAGTCATGTACCCCAAAAATCCTGCATAGCTAACTTGGTAACATTGGTAAGTTTAAAAGGCAAAACAAAGGAAAATTTTATAAAAATAATTTTCTGTATGTTCATTATATTGTAACGATTAAACATTTATATTGTGACAGATTTGTGATTTGGTTAATCTGTATAAACAGTTGTAAGTAGCAAAGGTTTATATTCTTTTCTTTTGATGTTGTAAACTTAATTTTTTCAAATAGTTTAACTGAATTTTTGTTTGGCATCTGACACTTGTAAAATCAAATGCAAAGAATCATTAAATTGCTTCCCTGTATTACTAATAGAGCATAGTATTGTGCATATCTAGAATGACTGGAATTTCACTCTTAATGCTAATTGCTGCCTTTTACAAACCTTCGATACATGTTAGCTTATTACAATTTTATTCTAAAATTACTGTTAAACCTTTTAATTGTTTACTATAATCAAACCCTTTAATGGATTACTATAATCAAATGAATACACTAATCAAATGTTCTTTCAAATTATATTGATAGCTGATGTATGGTGCTCTCCCTCATGCACACACTAGTACACTATAAGAATTAAAAAGCATGTGGGGCTTTGAGGTAAATATTGGATACATGGTAATTGCAAATAAATTCCATGTATGAAGATTCTGGAGTTCTTGATTTACACTTGCATAAGAAAATTGAGTAGGGTTGCCAGGTGTCCAGTTTTCACCTGGGTAGTTAATATTTTGGCTTTCTGTCTAATAAATAGAATACCGGATATGTAAAATACCTGGTATTTTCTGTCCTCCTTTGGACGGAAGGCCGGCATTGTCTGCAAGGGTGGGGGGAGCGAGGAGCATAGTAACTTAAAGGTGCAGCGACCTCTTTAAGCAATTTTGTTAACCTCTTTTGCACAACCAATTTTTCCCTACCTGTTTGGAATTTTTTGTGAAGGTATCTGGCAACACTAACACTGAGAAATTCATTGAATACACTAGCAGCCCAGAATGCTAGCTGTTGAATGATCAAACTACCTTTAGTTACAAGAAAAACAGGTCCAAGTTATTTGTGTCCTCCTATTTGGCTCCCACGTAGGATGAGAGCCAGGCATGTTTTGTCTTAGTCCTGCTCATAGTAGATTGGAGTCCATACAATAGCCAAGGCTATGGTTTGAAATATATTGGTGAGGGCAGTGTGAACTTAGTTGCCTTATGTCGATCTAACTCAGAAGTGTAGACCAGGTCCTTACTCACATTGTAGTATGGCATAGTGTATCTTGTGACTTCATAGCAAAGCATCAGCATGGAAATAGCTCCTGAATCCTAACTTTCACCATAACAGTTGCTTGTTTTCCAGTTTGTGCAGATTGCTGTGCAGGCACACCCTAAGTTAAGTTATTTTGGAATAATGGCCGTTATTCTGAAAACTAAGCGGTTTTGCTGTGTAGATCCTTGCAATTTTGAAATAGCAGATGGCTTATTCTGGTTTCTGTAAGCCTCATTCTGTAAGGAATAGTCTATTCCAAAAACATCTATTTTGGAAGAGGGTCTGCATAGACAGGGAATAGCTGCTACTTTGATATAGGGAGCCTCCTGCCTTCCCAGGGTTTCCTGCTGGCTGCTCTGTCCACATTCAGCAAAACTGTCTCCTCTCTTTCTCCCCCCTTCCCTCCCCCCCTCACTTTCCCTCGAGTCCTTAAAGCTGCAGCCTCTGTAAACAGGGTTTGTGTCTTGCAGCAAGCCTGACAGCTCTGAGCCACCCTGCAGCTGCACCTGACCCAATTGTGCCTAGAAATGAGCCAGTCTGATGCTGCCATGCAGCCCTCCACTGTTCCGAGGGAGCAGTTTGACAGCTCCCAGGCACCTTCCAGGGGCTGCAAAAGACATGTGCCTTCCTGGCCCCAAGTGGAGATCCTGGATCTTATTGAGGTTTGGGGGGATGAGAACAACTTGGAGGATCTCTGCATCAGCTATAGGAACGTGGGCGTGTCTGGCCACATGGCCAACAGTCTGGTTACTAGAGGCCATGGCCATAGCCAATAACAGGTATGGATGAAGGTGAAAGCACACTGCCAGGCTTATGCCGGGCCGTGGAGGACACTGCCCAACCTGTGGCAGAACCCCAAAGCTGCCCTTATTTTAAGGAGCTTGACCACATCCTGGGGGCTGGGCATTCCCTCCCCCATCCCCTGGTTATAGACTCTGGCCTTGAGATGCCTGTCATTGTCCTCATGGTGTGCGGGCGTGTGTGTGTGTGGAGACAAGCAGGAGTAGGATCTGGAGGAGTCCAGCGTCAGCACACAGCTGACCCAGGAGACCCAAAGCCACCTTGTGGACATGACCGAGGCTGGGGAAGGTACATCACTTTCCCTGCATACAGAGGGTGGAGGGGCTGGCTGGGGTATGAGGAGAGCTGGATGCTCCACACTAGGCCCTTTCTGGATGAGGATTGTGCAGCAGCTTGTGCATGTAGGAGCATGTGCTATGCTGTTCCTGGGCATATGGCCCCAAGAGGTTGCCACAAAGGACCCTATTGTCACTATTGGCCACAGAGTGGCTGGAGAGGCCTGCAATGCTCCTATCCCCGGGTGGGACACCCTCCTTCCACAAGCACCTCCGAGACAGGGGACATTCATACACATGCTCAGCAGTCCTGCACATGGGCATGCCCACAGTCTATGGGGCAGCATGCACTCCTGGACACGTGGGCCCACTGGCCATAGCACACATGGCCTTGCTCCAAACACAGAGTCTGTGACAGCTGAGAACTGTTGCTCTTAGCTTGCAGATAGGGGCTAGGCTTCAGGCCCTATCCCTTGGAATGACTGACTATGTCTCTCTTCTCCACAGCCGGATCAGCCGCAAGGGGGGAGGCAGTCACCACCTGGAACAGCCTCCTGGACCTAAGGCACTTGCAGGCACTACCTTCCCATGGATGAGTACCAGATGCAGAACCTGGCACCACTCCGAGCCCTGCCCTGCACTATCCATGGCTTAGGACCTGCACCTGTGTTGGGAGAGCTGGCAGGAGCTGATTGTGCAGGTCCGCTCCCTGTGCTGATGTCTGTTTCCTTGTGCAGAGCATAATGTCTCCCTGTGCTCCTGCTCCAGCTTCTCCCCATCTGCTTCTCCCTCAACATCCTCTTCACCACCACCCCCAGAGACAGAGGCCCCCTGCACTCATGACAGTGCAAGCTGCAGAGCCTAGTACTACTCCCAGCCCCAAACCATGAACTTCTCTTCCCCCTTCTAGCTCCTTCCTGCAAGGTTCTCAATACCCCCTTTTTCCCCTCTCCTCCTCTCTCCCAGGTTCTTTCCTCACTGTCTTTCTGGTTTTTGACCTCACAGTAAAAATACAGAGCATTAAGTTCTTCCGAAAGTCTTTTTTTATCAGCAGTGGGGAGGAAAGGAAGGATAAGTAGAGGGACAGCAATGAGGGGAGAAGCAGAAGCCCCCAGTGGGGCAACCTAGGAGATAGTTTCACTGGTTTCCCTAGGGAGAAGCTCTCCCTCAGGGCCTGCCACATGGCAACTGAGCGTGGCTGCTAATAGAGGTTGACCACATAGGTAGGGCCTGTCTCCCCCAACCCCCTTCACACACTGGCAGGAAGGCCTCCCCTTCCAGTCACTCACATGCAGAACACAGCACACTCCTCCTGCAGATGGGATGCTGTGCTCCCTGAGGCCCAGACAGGTGAGGAGGCATCTAAACCAGTGTTTCTCAACTTTATAATGTCCCCTTTTTTAAAAATATACACAAGTACCTACAGTTTTCAGACACTTTTTTCTATCATTGCAATGTATTTGTTTAATCAACTTAATTGTGAATGGGCAATGACATTTTTGGGTGTGTAAAGCACAAAAATAAAGTGCTGTAAAACTTAAAACAAAAATTGTTTTCTCAATTTCAGTTGTTGATGTACCACCTGACTTCTCTTGAGAACCCCACCAAGCTACCTCTACCACTGGTTGATAAACCACTGTTTTAAACCATGCCTTTAAGCAGCTGAAGGCACCCTCAACAACCATGCAGGCCATGCTCAGCTGGCTAGTGTGTGGCTTCATAAGCCACAGCTGCAGGTTCTAGGCCACATCCCCCACCTTCTTGACCCTCATGTTGTGGCTGGGGAAGAAATTCTGGCATGCAGCTTCTAGAACATACTCGAGTTCCGAAACACGTGGAAGGTGCTTTTCCTAACCACCTGACATGTCTGTGAACTGGCCCCAGTGGTCAGTTGCAGCCTTGCAGGACCACCAAAAAATATCCCTTGTGGTTAATGTACATTGATGCCTGGTGGTCTGGAGGCCTGGATAGGGACGTGTACCCTGTTGATGGTTCAATCGGGGAAGCCCAAGCACCAAATCCGGCAGTGAGGGCGTCCACATCTGCAAAGTGGATGACTGCGCAGCAGGATGCTGTTGATTGCCCTGACCACCTGCAGAAGGAGACAAACCGAGAATCACAGGGGTGCCAAGGTGCCTGTGAGTCCCCCCTCCTGCCCCTCACCAGAAGCAACCCCTTTCAATTATCCCAATATGTGGTAGGGATTTGTGAAGATAGGACTGAACAAACCCTCCCAGGGTGGGTGCTTGCACTACCCCACTCCACTCTTCCCTAGAAAAGCCCATTATATCCTTCCACCCACCTCCTGGGGCGATAGCCCAAGAATGCACTACTTGCATGATCAGGGCCCCGATGGTTTATCTCCCCATGCCAAACTGGTTCCCCATGGATCAGTAGCTATCTGGTATGGAGGGCTTCCAGAGGGCGAGGGCAGGCCTCATGCATGTCCTGTTGCCTCAGGGCAGGGGCGAGCCATTTTCAGAGCTCCAGGAAGGTGTCCTGTCATTCAAAGTTCTGGAGCCATTGTTGGTCTCCCCAGCACTCTAGAACAATGTGGTCTCACCAGTCTACACTGGTGTCCAGAGCTAGATGTGGCAGGGGATGGCACCCAGACCATAGCAGGCAGCCTCCAGCTGCTGGCGCCATGCCCCCACCTACTTGAGGCTCTGCCACAAGGGCTGAGGGTTAGGTTCATGCAGAACCTGGGTGGCTACATGCAGAAACTGCTGCATGACTTGCAGCAAAAGCTGAAGACTACCCAGAGGCACTCCTGCTCCATAGCAGAGAGTGTTGTGGTGTCCTGACGCAGTGCAACCAGATCAAAAAGAGAAAATGCTTTGCTGTCCCTCAGGCTATGACTACACTGCACCTCTCTTGTGTAAAATCTTATGCAAATGAAGTGTGGATTAGCATATTGCCACACTTCATTTGCATAATTAATTAGGGGCTATTTTTGCACAAGAGGCTTTTGTTCAAAAAGTAGCTGTGTAGATGGCTCCTTTTTGCACAAAAACCTTCCTCATTTTTTTTTTCAGGAAGAACTGCTTGTGTGCAAGAGGGGGGTTTTGTGGGAAAAGGAGCTGTCTACACAGCTCCTTTTTTTTTTTTTGCAAAAGCATCTTGTGCAAAAACAGCCCTTAATTAATTATGCAAATGAAGTGTGGCAATATGCTAATCCACACTTCATTTGCATAGGCTTTTGCGCAAGAGAAGTGCAGTATAGATGTAGCCTCAGAGAGGTAGGCAAGCAAGCAAGGAAACCTGAGAAACAGCTATCCAGGGCTCCCTTTAAGCAGGAGCCTCAGATAGCCTCAAGCAGCAACCACACGAAGTAACTACTGACCTGATGCTCTGTCTGAACTGGTTCCAGGTGGCCTTAAATGCGATTCAGCATCCAATCAGTATGGATGCACTATTTCAAAATAGCTAAGTGCTATTTCGAAATGCATTCTGTGTGTAGATGTGCTATTTTGAAATAAGCTATTTCAGAAAATCTCTTCTGGACTAGTTTCTTCCAAAATAACTGCGTGGTGTAGATGTAGCCTTAGAAAACACGAGTGTTAATATTCAGTGCCTGACTCAGCAGAGAGCCTGAAACAAGACAATTGCATCAGCAGTAGTTAGCTGAATGACTGTGGCTGCTCCCTGTGCTGTTCTATGGAGCCAAGCATCAGATGAAGGAGAGAAAGACAAAGTCCCCCTTGGAGCCAGGCAGTGGGAAGAGTTAGACATGTAGGCCGGTGAAATAGGCAGTCCAGAGAATAGAAGGCAGGCAAAGTTGGTGGAGCTGAACTGCATAAACCAGTCACAATTGCCCTACTTTCCTTGCATGGATTATCTGGGGGACTAGTTGGGAAGAGTTTCCGAGCTGGGCCAGCTGAACATCATGAAAACTGAACGGTGTAGACAGCACAGTAAAAAACAATGTCATACAGACCTTGACAAACTGCAGCGAGAGCTACTTGCCAGCCCTTCACCACGCATGCGCCAGATTGATACTGCGCATGCGCGCAGCGCCGGTGAAGAGGGCGCACGGAGCCACTGGCTGAAATCTACTTGCCCGTGGCGAGTAGAAACAGTGGTTTGTCAAGCCCTGGTCATGTATATGATAAAATTTGTCAGAGTATTTTGAATGCCTGTTTTCAAAGGAGCCATACATTTTTTTGAATGGAGTAGGAGCATGGAAGAATTACAGTAATTCCTCATTTAACACGTAGATACATTTTAGAAAATGATCGTGCTAAGTGAAAACATGTTATGCGGGGTCAATTTTCCCATGGAAAAGGTGGGGGTTGCGTTTCAAGCGCACGTGCGCTCACAGCTCCAGCCTGCACTTGTTAGCAGCTGGGACCGGGACATAAGTTTGGGGGATAAAGGGTTATAGCAGGGAGGGGAGGTGTGTTTGGCTCTGGGGAAGGGAAGGACAGGGGAGGGGGCTTGCAGCCGGCGGCTGGGTTTCCCCCAACTGGCCGGTCACCAGACGCTGCGCGAGGCTTCCTCTGCCTCCTTACAAAGTGGCGGAGGTTTGCCACTCGCCGTGCAGTTCCCCACTGACCCCCTTTGGCCGAACGCAAGGAATCTGGTCAGGGAACTGTGCAGCGAGCGGCAAACCTCCGCCACTTTGTAAGGAGGCAGAGAAAGCCCCACGCAGCTGCACGAGGCTTCCCTGCAAAGCAGCAGAGGTTTGCAGCTCGCCGCACTGTTCTCTGGTGACCCCTTCTGGCCAAATGCCTTGCGTCCGGCCAGAGGGGTCACCGGGGAATGGCACGGCAAGTGGCAAACCTCTGCCACTTTGCAGGAAGGCAGGGGAAGCCTCGAGCAGCTGCCAGCCAGCGGCTGGCCCTAGGAGAAATTGTGTTATTGCAGGAACAGGGTCGTGTTGTTTGAAAAATGTTCCCTGTAACTTTTCTGTAAATCTCATGTCCACGATCAGCACTTCGGATGGTTTAAATACCTATTAGGGATTTCCTTCAGGATTGTTCAGCTTGCACAAGTTTTACTCATCAGACAGGCAGTAAGTGAGAGAACAAGTTGTTATCCTCCAAAGAAGCTTTATTAATTGCTGTGCAGTATCATAGGAACAGTGATTTCAGATCAGGATCCCACTGTATGGAAGAAAGTAGTTGGATTTTTCCATTAAATCTCAAATCTTCTCACTGTTCTCTCCTTTTTTAATATTTGACAAAGTATTCATTATTCTGATACATACATGCAGAATGTCTTCATTTTATGAAAAGGATTATAGACAAACTCCTCAACAGGAAACTTTGGTGCAAAAAGCCTCCTGAGTTCCAAGCAATCCAGAGCCTATGGTCAATATTGGCATACAGTTGACCCATAGGTTCAGGTAGGACACTTAGCCCTGGTCTACATTAGAGTTTTGAAACTCCCCTTATTTCAAAATAATAAGTAAGCACATCCATACAACCAAGCCCATTATTTTGAAATAACTCCTTCTTTCCACGAGGAATAATGCTTATTTCGAAATAATTTTGAAATAGCAATGGAGTGTCCACACTATTGCTGCTATTTTGAAATAACTACTCCCCAGAGTCATTCAAAGTAATTATTCCCCATTACTTACTGGAGCTCTAAGTTAAGGTAGCACTTCCACACTAAGGGAGCCTGCCTCCGACTAATTTTGAGACTTTCCTGCAGTATAGGCACACTTTTGAAATTAGTTATTTTGAAATGTCTTAGTGTAGACATGCCATTAGATCCAAAAATAATCTCTGTTCTGACAGAGGAATAAATAGATGGTGTTTTGTAGGAATATCTTGGAACTTCACTCTTCTTGAATTCTTGAAGCATTCCTTGTACTCAGTACTCCTACCCTCTGGGAGATTCTCCATTCCTGGAAACTTTAGCGTCTTAGGAAGTAGTTTCTGGATCAGATTCTGAAAAGGCCTTCTACTTCAGATATTCCTCTTTTTAAGTCTTTGATTACCTTATGTGTAATGGACAACTTTTATCATATATAAGTGCCTAAGGCTGCTCACTTCCTAACCATCTTCCCCTCATTTTCCTCTATTTTTAAGACCCATCTTCTCCCCTTGCTTTTCCCCCTATCATGTGAGGTACTGGTATGACAAGTCAATTTATATGCAGACCTTGTAGCTTTACAAACACTTCTTATAGCTTCACATGCTAAAATGTGCAAAATTAGTTCTTGGTCACAGTAAAGTTCTACTTCCCTTTTGGGGAAGGGTATTCAACCCCCCCCCCCCCAAATAAGTTGCCAGTATCATCTAGCAATCGTGATGACTAGTATTACATGCATGCCTTCATAGTGAGAGCTCTCCTAATGTATTTATTAGGGAATTTTTATAGCTGCCACCTTGCCTGAAAAAAGTAGGACTTTTAGATCTTTCCAGAATAGAATGACCTTTCCCATTTGCATACAGTCATAGCAAGAGCTTCACTACTGTCATGAGAGAGGACAAAACCTACTAAGGATTTGTGAACCTGGTCTTTGATAATTCACCTTGAATTAAAGAGGTGAGAACATTTAACGAGATATCTGGGAAGTCTTAGCATCTTCAGAACGAAAAGACAATGAAGACCATGTGTAAAATACTTATTTGCTTATAAGCTTCAGAAAGGTAGCCAAGTCAGTCTGTAATAGAAAAAACTTAAACAACAAATAGTCTGGTAGAACTTTAAAGACTAATAACATATGTAGATGGTATCATGAGTTTTTGTGGGCAAGACCACTTCTTCAGATGACTGGAGTGTTGGATGGTTCTGCATGGTTCTCCAGCTCCCTAATCATTTTGGCTGCACTCTACTGGACCCTCTCCACATCCTTTCTGTAGTGGAGGGCCCAGAACTATATTGCGTCCACATACTTTCTATAGTGGGGGAGGGCCAGAATTGGACACAGTACTCCAGATGTGGCCTCACCAGTGCTGAATAAAGGGAAATAATAACTTATCTAGATCTGCTAGCAATGCTCCTAATGCACACTAATATGCCATTAGCCTTCTTGGCTACGAGGGCATACTGTTGACTCATACTCAGCTTCTCATCCACAATTAACCCCAGGTCCTTTTTTACCAAACTGCTGCTTAGCCACTCTGTCCCCAGCCTATAACAGTGCTTGGGATTCTTCCATCCCACGTGCAGGACTTTGCACTTGTCCTTGTTGAACCTCATCATATTTCTTTTGGCCTAAACCTCCAATTTGTCTAGGTCACTCTGGACCCTATCCCTACCCTCCAACATGTCTACCTCTCTCCCTAGCTTAGTGTCATCTGTTATCCATTCCCTCAACCAGGTCATTAATAAACATGTTGAACAAAACTAGCCCTAGAACCAATCCTTGGGGCACTCCACTTGAAACTGACTGCCAACTAGACATTGAGCTATTGATCACTTCCCATTGGTCCTGACAATATATTCAGTTTTCGGTCCATCTTACAGTCCATTTTCCAATTCATACTTTCATTTAATTAGGGAACAATCCATACTTAGATGGTTTAGGATTCATCTTAGTAAAGATGGTGGCTAAAGATTTTATAAAATAGCTTTAAGATTCCTCCTAGGTCAAACATATAGCTGAAGAGCCTAGTTGAAAACAGAATAACATTCTTCACAGTGTCATAAAGCTCTGAAATGGAGTCTTTGGGATACAAAGAATGCTTGGTGATCCATCAGTGTTAAGAGACACAGCAGCACACATGCTGAGTGATATTTGGGAACTTTCTATCTTTGAAATTCTTAATGTGGTTAAAATTCAAACTCTTAACCGTGACCCCACATGCAAAAAGATGTAATTGACCCCAAGATAACAATTGTGTGTTTAAAAAAATGTATATACAAACATCTTTTCTATACTTATAAGAATGATCAGGACAGAGTAATCACAATGCTAGCTAGCATGGTCCAGACTGTCTCAGATGCACAATGTAATTTTTTTCTTGTTTGTATCCATGGTCGATCCTTTCACCACCACACTGGGTGGGCCTCACCCTGGCACATGTCAACTGGAGGCAGAGCTGTCATAGGACAGCTTTTAGTAGATATGACTCCACTGCAGACCATGAAAGCACAGATGCTTTAATGGCCCTGTTGTAAAATTAGTATTTTACTGTGTAGATGAAAGTGAATAGCAATAGAAACTTAAAAAACAACAAATAGTCTAGTAGCACCTTAAAGACTAACAAAACATTGTACCAATGGAGGTGCTAATTATCAGCCTCTTGTAACTATTTGAACCATCTACTCACTCTCTCGGTCTTTTTTCTTTCCCCCTCCTTTTTTCTTTATTTTCTCTGCCCCCCTTCCCTTATTTATTCTTGGATCTGGACTTCTAATATTCCTGTTGTCTGAACAAGTAGGTTGCACCCATGAAAGCTCATGATACCATCTACATGTTTTGTTAGATTTTAAGGTGTTTCTAGACTATTTGTTGTTGTTTAAGTTTTTCCTGTTACAGACTAACTCGGCTGAAGAATTGATCTAGTGGACAGACCATAGGGCTGGAAACGAAGAATTTTGATTTTATCTCTGCACTGCTCATGTGTGGGCTTGAGCAACTCACCTTCCTCACCCTCTGTTCCTCATTTCTAATTTGGGATTTATCTCCATTTACTACTGCCAGTTATTTCCCCAGTATATCTGGTAGGATTGCCCTTTCTTATGCTGGTAGTTAACTTAGTCTAGCTCACATAGCAGAGGTTTCTTTAGTATAGACATCTACTTGTACCTTGTTTACTTTGGTGGGGAATATGAGCTGCAGCTATAAATAATTTTATTAGAGCTAATGCTGGACTTAAATATACTGACTTCTCTTCTCTCAGAATTGTATTTCCTATGTAGTCACAACGCTTGTTTTAGGACCTTTTGAAAACCATGACAACAGTAAAAAGGGAATATAAAAATATTAATTTCATCTCATTTTAAAGATTTGGCATACATCTCTTTTGGTTCACTGTGATGCCTGAAAGACCCTTTTTGCTGCTTTTCGATTTTTTAAAAAAAGTCAGAATCTCTAAGCTGGAATATGATGACTTTAGAACTAGTGAAATAGACATCACAAAAATGAGTTGAGGAATCAGCAGGTGAAGGACACTTAGTCACTTTTACTTTTTTTAATTACCCTTTTTTCACTTCAGCAACTAACATTTCTGGTAAAAGAAATGTTTAAAATTCAAACTCATTTCTTCAATTGAAGATGTTAAAACTCTCCAACATCTCTGAGACCTCTGAGAATACATTAGCAAAACAAAGGAAAGCCAAACTTAACACTCTTGACGGTTCTACAGTTTTTAAGCAACAATTTCAGCCTTTAAATTAAAACTTAAAATCCTTTCAGGCCTTCATTAAAAAAATAAAATACGTGATAAACAAATAAAAACTTTTACAGGTCACTTTTTAAGCTTAAATGTTTGGATGAATTTTGCTAAATTCTGTTTTTTTGTTTTGACTTCAAGTTATAGAAAATATTAGGAAGCTAAATGACATCACAAACTGCTCCATATGGGAAAACAGTAACTAACCAAATGTGGGGGTATTGTAGGAAAACAGTTAGATCATAAATTTAAGTTCACCTGTAAAAGCTTTTTTCCCCCATCATTGAAAATAGTAGCTTGGAAAGTGGTATTTAAGGAGAACTGTAGTAGACTCTTTACAGTTGAATTGCTGACATGTTTCACTGCACATTCCTTCAGGCATAATATGGTGTTCTGTTGTTCCAAAGATCTGTATGATTCAAGTGTGATAAACTTAATCACTGGTTTTCTCCTTATAACAATAAGTGGTACAGTACTAAACACAACAGCAGACAGATATATATCTGAATATATTCTGTATGAAGTTAGTAGTAGAAATAATAATTACTGTGCAAATTCATTTTAAAAGTTGCCTTTCAGTTGTTTTGTTGGTTGTCACCAGTGCAGACTATGCTGGTTTGACAGTATCACCAAGCTATTATAGCTGTGGGAGAGTTTCCTGTCTTTTTTTGTTTGGTTTTAGGGAGGTACTACTATCATTTAATAGAGTTTAATAGCACAAAATAGTGGCTTTTGGTGCTTTCTTAAATTTGTTTCTCCTAGTATAACTGTCTTAAGTTAGCTACGAACTTTAATTGGTCTGTAGAGTTTCTCCATCTTGCTTCCCACCCTCCCTCCCTTGCCTTCTGTTTATTTCGAGTTTCCTTATCCTCTAATCATAACTCCTGTCATCAGAAGAAGTGGGCTGTGCCCACTAAAGCTCATGATAGCATCTACATGTTTTGTTAATCTATAAAGTGCTACCGGACCATTTGCTTGCTGTTTTTTTTGTTTTGGAAGAAGGCCTGGCCCAGCACTGGTGGGCCTTG
The DNA here is from genome assembly GCF_052426305.1 of Pelodiscus sinensis. Taxonomy (NCBI): domain Eukaryota; kingdom Metazoa; phylum Chordata; order Testudines; family Trionychidae; genus Pelodiscus; species Pelodiscus sinensis. The sequence goes on from NC_143085.1 coordinate 14,602,850, forward strand.
GATTTACCTTAAGATGGGGAATCTGCTCCTCTTTGGTTAGGTTTAATGCAAATGGAATCCCAAGACTTATAGGTAGTGGGGCTGTAAAAAGTCATGGAACATTGTAAAAAGCTGGCAAACCAGCTCAGGTGGATTGATACTGAAGGACAGGCAATATGGAGTTGCCTAGGAATGGTCTCAAGTTCTGAAAGCCTAGAATTACCCAAAAGGGATAATTGTACATACTAGTTGTGAATATTTGTCAGTGATTAATATCTGTACTTTGTTTAAAACAATAAATAACCCCTCACCTAAACTGCTTGAGCATCTCATTGCCTGCTAAAGTGGAACATAATTTTTCTTCACAGGGGTAATGGTTTTTCAGCCATGTAGCTGGTGTTTGAATTCTCGTTGCTCTATAATTACATCCCTTTGTTTCTAGTTGTTCATGACTTGATTCTAGCTGTGTAGAAAGACAGTCCTGTGTAATTTTGTTACCAGATGGTTATTTTTGTTTCCACTTGATGCCCTGCTATGAAGGGAGAAGGAAAGAGATTGTATCCTCTGTCATCCTACATCTTGTAGTTCTGCCATTGAATCAAAAGGTCAGTTCATGATCACTTATTTGCTGTAGCAGCTCCTTGGGTGTTGAAATTGCTCCCCCCTAGACATGTCCTTCCATACATTCTTCCTCATACTTGTAAATGCATCTGAAAAATATTTTCTAAAGAAATTTCTATTTTAACCTGTTAGTGCTCATAGAATCCATCCTTTCCCTCCTTTCCACTCTCCTTCCAGCACCACTCTTTTTTTTTCATATTTGCTGCTTGTAGTATTTTAAAAGGTGTAACATTCCAAATGCCTTAAAGTACATTTTCAAACCAAAGTGCCATGTACCTATTTGGCTAAGTTATTGCTGGTGTCAAGGAGAGAGGTTTTTGGGGGACCCTGTTTATATCTGTCATTGCTGGGACATGCGCTGTACTACACCACAGTGGACCCCCTTGTTTAGGATATGTACCTTATTCTAAAAGATTCATATGAAGAATGGGGACTGTGCTCTTAAAAAAAAAAAAAAAAATCTTTCTATGGCTGCTGCTTGTACAGCAATCCAATTCCAGTAACAGATTCCAGGCAGGCATCAGGTTGAACACAGTCGCTTCTATAACCAATAATTTTGTCACGTAATTTGCTAGATGACAATGAAACACATCAATGCTTATGTCAAACTGGCTGTCACTGTAGCAATAGCACTTTTTTATTTATCTCCAGCTTTCTGTATAGAAAGAGAATATACTTCAATGTAATTTATGGATGGAGGCTATGATTAAAAATTCATTGCTGTGATAGCATATTGTCCTTGGAACCTGGCAGCAACAGCAAGGTATTGTTAGCTTTCCACACAGTTGATGGCTCAACTGAAAAAAGGATGACCTGTGTAAAGAATTCAGAAAAATAAAACACTTCATTTTAATTCAAATACAACAGTATTTTCCTTGTTTCCTCTTTAGAGCTACTATTGTGTATTCACAAGGGGACCCAGCCAGTGAAAGGTCTGGCTGCTGCTGGAGATGTGATAGAGGGTCTACAGGGGATAAAAATCTGCATTAAGAACTAGCATTAGCCCAAATAAGATTTTAAGCTCTCTGTGTGTTTGTATTAAGCTTGTTATAATAGCAGCTTTTGAGAACTATTATAGTACTAATTAAAATTTCTAGGGCCACGTCACCACTTACCAGAGGATTGGTGCTCTAGCGATTGATCTTCTGGGGTTTGATTTGGCAGGTCTAGTAAAGAGCTGCTAAATCAAATGCTGAGGGTGCCCCAATCAGCACTGGTACTCCTTACTGTCATGAGGAATAAGGGAAGTCAACAGGAGCATTTCTCCCATCCACCTCCTAGTGTGGAGACAGCTCCAAGCTTGACTTAAGTTACATTAACTCCAGCTATGTTATTTGCAGCTGGAGTTGCATATCTTAAACCAACCTTCCCTCAACAGCCGTGGTCCCCAACCCGGTGCCCGCGGGTGCCATGGTGCCCGCCGGTCCCTTTACATGCGCCCGCGGAGCAATCTGGGCTGGCCCCGCCCCCGGGCGTGCGGCAGGTGCCAGCCCTGGGCGCATGGCCCCGGCCTTGGCCCTGCCCCCGGGGGCGCTGCGCCAGCCCTGGCTCTGGCCCTGGCCCCAGCCCCAGCCCCACCCCCGGGGGCACCGCGCCAGCCCTGGCCCTGGCCCCGGGGGTGCCATGCCAGCCCCGCCCCACCCCCGGGGGCACCGCGCCAGCCCCGGGGGCGACGCGCGGAACCTGGGCAGCCCCTGCCCGGGATTGCTGCACATGCTGGTGCTGACCTCGGGCGTGCGGCGCATGCTTGGCCCAGCCCCCAGTCACGTGGCCTGTGCGCGGCGCCACCCCCATACGCACAGCGCGTGAGCGGCCCCGCCCCCAGGCGCCCGGCAGCCCCAAAACGTTGGGGACCACTGCTCTACAGTGTAGACCTGGCCTAGGTTTTTTAGATTGGTGCTTTGATTTAGCAGAATTATCTGTGAGAAGCTATTGAATAGCTTAAATATGGTGTTAGGTTCTGCTGCATTATCTGTAGATTATCCACAGTGATGGGGGAACAACAAACTGCATCCTACCCAGAGCTACCTGGAACTGGGATCTTCCTGTGTGCCATGTATAGGGAACACACTGATTGATTCTCAGAATGGAAGCAGGTTCCCTTTGCCATGGATGCTTGAGACCTGTGGGGGAGAAGTGCTATATTATTCAAAATATGCAGTCCTTAAAACCCAACATAGTCACTTGCTAAGGGAGGCTTGACAGTCTTCACTTCAGTGCCTATTCAGCTGCCTCCCACTGGTTTTTGTTTTGATGGGGAAAGTTATACTATTTGACCAGAAACAATCCCAATCAAAGTGGGATTTTCTTAAATCGTGACCCACTACCCATAAAATCTCTTGAACACAGCCTGTTCACACATTATCATTTTCAGATTACATATGACCACTTATGTGTTTATCCTACCTTTCATGGAAATAGCTCTGAAGGGGTTTTGCTAAATGTTCTACAAATGAGGATCATTGAAAAGTCACCACAACAATTTAGTGCAGGAAGCGATGGATTCGATATTGAAACTTCAGGGGAAAGATTTGTTTACATTATCATACTGAGTTTATGAAGCAGGCAGAGTACACTGTGTATGTATGAAGTAGGAGTGCACAAGCTAGCCAAAAATTAGAATGATCATGAATTTAAATCTTAGTGAAACAAATTCAAACCTAACTGTGCCCCTCCCCCCATCCTTATCCTTATCTTTTTTCATTAGTTCTACCACATACTGTATTCGTTTGGGAGAGCATGGGGAATTGCAGTTAGGGGAACTTAGGTCTATTACCCGCTCTTCCTAACTGTGCCCCTCCCCCTATCCTTATCCTTATCATCTTTTTTCTGAGTTCTTAAATGGTCCTTGCAATTCTAATAGAAGTACATACAGCACCCCATGCTTTTTTAAAATCTTGCAAATTCTGAGGCTATTGTATGCCAAAGCATGAGATTTGGCACATAACCAAAATTTAACAGCAGAACTAAATCATCCTAGTTTGATCCCCACCACACCCCTAAACATGTGGATCAAAGATACTAAATTCAGGACCGAGGAAGGCTATTTGAACTAAAGAGAAGGAATGAAAAGTTTCTGGGAGTGGGAAGAGAGAGTTGGAGATTGGAGAGAAGAAACATTACTATAACTGCAATCTGAAAGCTGGGACAGATATTTAAAGAACTCATAAAAGGTGGATACAAATGCAGAACTAATTTTGTCAATAAACTAATCTGGACTATGGAAGATTCCCAAAGTGAGGCACTGAAGAAAATATGACTAGAGGGGTGAGAGAAGTTATATATTAGTTCTACCACATACTGTATTCGTTTGGGAGAGAGGATGGGGAATTGCAGTTAGCGGAACTTAGGTCTATTCCTGGCTCTACCATTGACTGGGGTGGTTGAACCAGTTCAGGGCATCAGCATCCCCAGTTGTAAGATAATGTGAATAATAATGCCAGTTCTTTGTGAAGTGTTTTGAGATTCTTGGGTAGAAGTAGTATCTAAGTATAAAGTGTGATTGTGTTCTATACATTCAAGCATTTTTGCTTTAGCAATAGTTAATCACAAAACTGCATTCACTTTTAAAAATGGAAAAACTGTATATGCACCATGGTTTTGTTTTTCTCCATACACATATATGGGGAAAAATGTATGGGCCTGCCTATGCCAGGCTGTCGTCTATAATATCTGCAAATTTGAAGTGATTTCTTCCTTTCCAGGATGAAATCACGTTTTGGTTTGTGAACCTTTGGAACAGGATGGCAGATTACGGCACTTCTGTCTGTCTGGCAGGGGGAGTTCTACAACTGAGGCTATGTCTAGACTGCAAGCCTCTTTCGAAAAAGAGCGTCTAGACTGCAAGCAGTACTTTCGAAAAAAAGCAAACCGCTTTTTCGAAAGAAAGCAGCGAGTGAGTCTGGATGCTCTCTTTCTAAAAAGCCCTGTTGGCATTCAAGAACGCCTTTTTTCGAAAGAGCACTTCCTTGTGAAATGAGGTTTATCGCCGTCAAAAGAAAAGTTGCATTCTTTCGATTTAATTTCGAAAACGCGGCTGCAGTCTAGACGCAGGTGAAGTTTTTTCAAAAAAAGGCTACTTTTTTCGAAAAAACCCCTGAGTCTGGACACAGCCTGAAAGAGCACGTTGTGTGGGATGTGGGTTTTTTTTAATTTGGTGAATCTTGATACTTTTCAACATGATTTATACCTATTTTGAACTTCCAAGAATTTTGTTTTAGAAAAATGGGTATTACCAAAATCAACCCTATGTCATTATTCAGGTTTTGGCAGTGAGTGACAGTTGTCTTAATGTAACAGCATATACCTTAGGCTGAATTCATTGGGTATATGAAGCCTCAAATTTGAACACTAGAGTTACCACAGGTTGTGATTTAAATATGTCAGCAGATCTACCTTTAACTGTTCCCTACACTATGCTCATCTTAGCTTGCATAGCAATGGTAGGGATATGATGAGACAGAGATATGATGTGAGCAATAGGGTTGACAGATGGTTTCAGAAAAAATACCGAACAACAACAAAAAAAGACCCCGAGAGTTGTTAAGCAAAACAAACAACGTGGCCCCTTTAAAAATCACATGGTGAGGCTTTTTCGCCCTAAGAGGCTGCCAGCAGCCGCCCGCCATCTTGCCTCCCTGCTCTGGTCCAGACAGCTCCCCTGTGAAACCCGGTAAGCACTAGGGTTGCCAAGCTGCCTCCGTATTGAGCCAGACAGCCTGGGATTTTTGCCTCCTGAGTGGAAAAAAATCAGAACGTACCGGACATTTTAGGTATCTGGTATTTTCTGAATTTTACCAGACAGGAGGCAAAAATACTGGACTGTCTGGTTCAATACCGGACACCTGGCAACCCTAGGGTGATTTTACACTAGGTTTTTCTTTAGCCAGTGTCATCATCCCTTCATTACCAATCAATATTCATGCTATTTGTTTAAAAAGCAAGGATTTTTCTTATATTTAAAATAAAATTTCCTGCAGGATGACTGTGATGCCATCTGCATCCTCGTGCTGCCTCCCGCTTCCACTTCTGCTTCCATCCTCAGCCGCTTGCTGTGGCCATCCTTGGTGCCAACCCCTCCAGGCAGGGTCGGATTAAGGCATGGGCACCTGCCCAGGGCACCAACCCGGGGCGCAATTAAACTGTCTACCCAGGGCGCCGGAATGGCTCGGTCCAGCCCTGCCTCCAGGCATGGGCTGTTCCAGCTCCTACTTTCTGCCCCAGGAGGCTACGCCGCCAGGAAGGAGCTGCTGGGGCTGGATCCCCTCTGGCATCTGTACCCCCCCATGCCTTTTGGGCTGTGCCAAGTCCCCTCCACCATCTACACCTAACCCCCCCCCCAAAAAACTCGCTTATCCCTTCTGCCGCTACCCTGCACCCCCAGCCCATTTCTTCCCCCTTCCTCCCCTCTCTCCTCCACTTCTTTTCCCCCCTCCCCGCCCCTTCCCCCCGGCCAGACATCTACCTCCAGCTTGCTCTTGCCCCCTCCCTCTGGCCAGACACCTGCCCCCAGCCCGTTCTGCCCCCTTCCCCTGGCCAGACACCTATCCCTGGGTGGAAGGGGGTTGGCGAGCATAGTGAGCAGGGGGCACAGCCACCTAGTATTCATTTAATATTACTAATGTCTACTAGGGACTATAACAAGAATTTAAGGATCAAACTTAGTGCTGAAAATAAATTACAGACTAAAACCACAAGATGGAGCAAGAATAATGCTGTATATATCTTTCTAGAGGAAACATTTTACTAATGTCTTTTTCTCTTGCACCCTTAAAAGGGACAAAGGTTTTGTGCTGATCACCTGTTTCTCCCTATTTATTAGGTCACACTCCCAAAGTACAGGCTTACAGCAGCATCAACAATGAAAAGAAGAGGAAATATCATCTTACATTGGGAAAATCCACCTGTATATAAATCTCAGAATCCCATAAATGAAAACCTCTCAGGTAATCAGATCACCAAGCTACTATCCAGTGATGCTTCTTCCATAGTCTAGTATGTTTCACTGGGCTCAAATCTGCTGCCATGTTAAAAGCAGGCTGGGTGGTCAAACTAGGAAGCAAAAGGGGAACAGGAGGAGAAAAGAGAAGATCTGATCACTAGGAAGGTTTAGTTAGTCTATGAGAATCAGGTTGATCAGTATAAATGAGAGAATAGTAAAGAATTTGGTAACAGTCTCAGAGAACAAGAGTCAACAGAAAGTATTGCCAGTATAAAAGAGGAAAATTTCTACCCTGGAACAGAGAGTTGCTATGGCCCTTCAGATAAAAGTGTAATTGAAAACACCTGCCACTTGTGGACTGCCTGGGTATCAAATCACATTTCTACCAGTGTCTAGACTGCTACAGAGTGCTTATGTGTATGTTCCTGTTGTGCTTTTCCACCTAGCTGTTGGCTTAAGTTATACTTAGAGTACTTGCACAAATATGTATTTCTGCCTGTTTCTGCTAAAAGGAGGACCAAGAACAGGGAACTGACAAAGCATTCCACATCTTGCTAGTACCTTCCCTGGCTTGTCACACCTGGCGAAGGAGAGGAGGATATTCATTACTATTATTATTTTAACAAGATTGTTATGACAAAATCCTAGCATAGACAGGCCCATGTTTTATCTTGATGGGTTTACCTTGACCAGCTGCATCAAATTAAAAATACAATGTGCCTTGTCTGCACTAGGTAATACATTGTAAAATCCTATCTAGTGTTCACTATCTCTGCAAAAATTCTTTTTCCTAGTATGGAAGTTATTTACAACTTTACTAAGGAAACTCTTGCATAAGCTAACTGCATGAAGTAAATAAACTACCTTCCTGGTAAGAAATCCACATGGCCTCTTGGTCATTCACAGCGGGTCATCACCCATCGATTGATTTTAAAAAGTCAAGTTGCTTTTTGATGCCTAAAGACAGTGGATGATCTTTTGACTGGCATAGGCTTGTCTATATCAGTTCAGTAAGACAGTCATTTTTTCATGGCCAGCCAAATAGTAGCTAGAGGTGCAGTTTTTATTTTCCCATTATCGAATTCTCAGAAGCAGTCGCCAGCATAAAAGTATTGGTGAATTTAGGAACAGACTACTTCTTGTACACTTCAGGAATGTTAATGTGTACTTGTGTACATGGTTAACAGATAAGCCTTGGCCTATTGCTTATCCGCATAGTTATATGTAGCAACTCTCCCTCTGCTGTCTCTGTATTGGAGGCAGCAGGTGGGGGGGGAGGGGGGAGAAAGCAGGAGCCAGTGCTCATGGGGAGGTGGCTTAAAAGCCAACTGCACACAAGCACTGACTCCCACAGAGCTTCCCCCCCATAGGAATGAGTGCAGGCAGAAGCCAGTAAACACTGGGAACCAGCTTTCAAGCCAGCTCCCTTCATGTACCAGCTCTTGTGGAGCTGCCTGCCCCCTACTCTGCTGCCTCTATATTGGAGGCAGCAGTTAAGGGGTGAGGGAAGCAGGCAGAAGTTGGTGCTGGTGGGCAGCATCTCCCAGCTGCCCTCCTGCATAAAAAAACATAACCACTGAAGTTTTCAGTGTTACACATTTACAAAAATAAACATCTGTTAACATCCCTAGTACTTTCTTTGCTCAGTTGGGAATGTATTCATTCCCTTTTAGCATGTATTCTTATTGCATAACTGATACCACTCCTAGGGAAAAAACTACCTACACAGCTTCTCTAAGGGTTGCTTTATCTTTCCAACACTATTTGTTCCTAATATTATTCAAGTAGAAACTATGGAAATAACATTTTATTTAAAATAATTGCCCATGGGGTAGGGAGACTAAAGGAAAATTAATGTATTTAAACGCTAGTGTCGTTCCCAATCTAACTTTTAATTTTTATGCAGCTGAAGAGAGCCTCAGTAGAAACACGATGTCAGTAGAGACAGTATCACAATTCTTTACAAAACTAGCCTGGCTTCTCTGACTTATGAGAAGTGCTTGACCCAGGGAGAGGCAACTTAGTCCCTCCAAGATTTAATTTTCATCTCTATGAACTTCTCCTACATCTTTCTTTCTCATCTCTAGTCCTTTAACTCTTTCTCATGTCTCCAGTCCTTTATCTTTGAAGGTCTATGTGCTGACACATGAAGGCAGGGAGATGAAGATATTCAACTCTTAAGACTATGAGTCTCACATAAAGCACCTCCCCTCCTTCCTCCTGGTAGCACAAAGTTCGTGGAAAGGGTACAAGTTTTTTGTTCAAGGATTTAAAATGACCAAGAAACATCCCCCTCCTTCCTGAATAACTATTGTATGTACAAAGCTTGACTCCCCTGCCTTATCCTATTATTATATATACCAGATACCTACTTGTGTACATGTCCTTAAAGCATGTTTATACAAGAAACATGTAAATAGAAAATTAATGCCAGTTTTGTTCATGTCTCTCAAGCTACAGGCCTAAGTCTTTTAGCAAGCAGTGGCAGGCTAAAAATAGCCAGAGTCTACCTATAGCTAGAGAAAGAGAAGTCCCTATATAGTAGTAATATTGATTTATATACCATGTATGTGTCTATTGCATGTGGGGGGGGGGGGAGTTCTATTCATTGATTTTTTTCCTTTTGAATAAAGTGCTTGGGTTTTGCTTTATTATTACTAATTACACCATTACTTTTAATGGAGTGCATGCTATAATCTGCTAATGTGCCTCAAATATCAAGGTCCTGTTAAGGCCCAATTAGTGTGCATATATTGGTTGTTTTAGTTAATTGCATGTTGTCACTTATTTGATCACTACATTGAGGTTCAAATAGTCTTCTGAAATCACTCTTTCAGGGAATAATTGGAAAACTTGTGAGATTTTTGTCCATTCTTGACATGATGTAGCTAGTTTTGATCCTGGCAGTCTGGATACAAAGGCTGGGTTTACCTTATAGGGTTATCTTGCAGAGAAAATCTCCTTCTACATTCTGAAGCTACATAGCCCTGGGCTCCAGAACAGCTCTGTGCTACCAACCCATAAATCTGGTTTGGACTCTTAAAGCAGCACTTCAGCTGGGAACAACATCCTCAGGTTCTGCATGAAGTCAGCTATTCCACCAGGAATGAGGGCACACAAAAGGGAAGTTACTCAACTTGTGCAATATCGATGGTTCTTCAAGTTGTTTGTCCTCATAGGTGCTCCACTGTTGGTGTTAGGCTTATCCCAGTGCCATAGACCAGAGATTTTTCAAGCAGTATCTGGTCAGGCCACACATGCACAGCAGGGGGCATGCCATTCCTGCTTTGGAGTTAATTCACGTGTCCTGACTCCCCTCGGTTTCTTTGGGTACAACCTATTACGTGGATTGGATCTGAAGGGGGAAGGGTGGGTCATGGAGCATTCACAGGGACACACATCTGGAAGAACCGTCATTGCTGCACAAGGTAAGTAACTTCCTTTTCTTCTTCAATGATATCCCCATGGGTGCTCCACTGGTGGTGACTGCATAGCAGTACCCACAGTGTGATAGGTGGGCTTCAGATTATGTGTTATGCACAGATGAAAGGACTGCCTCAGCTACAGTGGAACTTGTCTCCATTTGTGAGGCGATTGCATAATGTCTCATGAAGGTGTGGTTGGATGACCACATAGCTGCAGCATGGATGTCCTTAAGAGGGACTCCCGTTAGGAAAGCAGTTGAGGTAGCCACAGCCTGTGTGGAGTGAGCCCTGGGGGGCACAGGACTTTACAGCGAGTAACATTGGGTGATTCATGATGTTATTACTTTAGAAATATGTTGCAAATATGTTTCCTGAAAGCATTCCACAAGGGAGAGAAATAATGTCTGTGATTTGTGGAAAGGCCATGTACGGTCTATATAGAATGATAATGCCCTCTGGATGTCCAGGGTATGTAACACTGCCTCCTTATGAGAAACATGAGGCCTCAGAGGTAGAAGGTAGGAAGGACAACGGGCTCAATGTGGAATTCTAAGCAGATTTTAGATAGAAAGGAAGGATGGGGTTGAAGAACCACTCTCTCCTTATGAAACACGGTGTGAGGTGGTGATGCCAGGAGAGCAGCAATTTCATTAACTCGCCTTGTCAGTGTGATTGCTATTAAAAACACTATCTTTATTGTTAATAGGAAGAGTGAGCATGTGGCCAAGGGCTCAAGCGGTGGTCTAGTTAGGGTGTTGAGCACCAGTTCCAGATCCAGTGTGGGAGCTAACGGTCTACGCAGAGGGTTATGGTTATGCATCCCTCTAAGAAACCTCTTAGAATTAGGATGCAAAAATATTGTAAAGACAACAATAGGAGAGTGGAAAGCTTCCAGTGCGGAAAGATATACTCTGAGGGAGGAAACTGATAGACTTTGTCCTTTCAGATGCCTGATGTAATCCAGGAGCACATGAAGGAGAGTGGCAGTTGGTTGAATGCTGATGTTGATGCACCATGCTTTAAAATAGTTCTACTTCTGAAGGCAAGTATTGCAAGTACTCTGTGTTCTACTCTGCAGCAAAATGTTTCTCACATGTTGTGAAGATATCTTCTTCTTTGGGTAGTGTCCTCGTGGGTGCTCCACTCAGTGTCGGGCTCGTCCCAGTGCTGCAGGTCGGAGATTAATTAGCCGTGTTTTAGCTGGACTGCGCATGTGCAGCGGCAGCACGTGCCCTTCGCACTGTTTCTGAGGATGTGCGCGCGGTCCTGCTCCTGCCAGTTCCTCCTAACCATTCACGGTCGCAAGCGGAGTGAACTGCTTCTCTTGCTTTTCTGACTGAAAAAAATCCACATTTCCTAATTTTGATCTTCATTTTGTTCTTAATTACTCTAGTTACATTTATTACTTCGTTACCTTCAAAAAAAACCCAAAAAAACCCAGTTAATTAGTTAAGTTAGTTATACATAGTTCTCTGTTACACTAGTTGTACATAGTTTAAAAAAAAAAAGAATTCAAAATGCGGGGGTCTCCTGGTTTTAAAAAGTGCTCATCATGTCGAGACGCCATTCCAGCATCGGACGGCCATGCGAGCTGTATTAAGTGCCTTGGAGAGGGTCACATTCCACAAAAATGCCCTCATTGCCTCCAAGCTCACGGCCTGTGCAAGGAGGAACCATGAGATGCGCCTGAAGATGTTATTATTCAACAAGGCACTCCAACCAGCCGAAGAAGACTCTGCCACGAACCCCATGACCGCAGGTAAGGCTCCTTACAAGATCAGTGCAGCAGACAGAACGGGCATATCTGACTTAGCCTCGGGCAGCCAGGCCCACAGGCACAGGACAGGAAGCACGGTTTCGGAGCTGAGTCCAGTCATGCACAGGGAAGCAGCCCAGATGCTTCCAGCACTGCCTAGGGCCAATTCAGTACTGGCGCCAATTAAACAAAAACAGGCGGCGCCAACAAAATCGGCACCAACAGCAAGACCGGCACCGAGCGACACGGAACTGGCGCCATGCCTGGCACTGAGATCGACATCTTTATCTCGTTGCCTTAACCCATCACTATCTTTGGGCTCCACGGTCAGCTCTCCGTGAAATACCCTGACGGCACCAATGGCAGCGTCGGATAGTCATGCGGCACTGATACCGCACCCGCCGGCACTGATCGCACCAGAGTCATCAGCACCGATCACGCCGGTGCCGACAACAGTGGCACCGTCTTCTCCAGTGTCTTCCACAACACAGGTGCCGTTCTACGCTCCATCGCAGCTGGCACCAACCTCCAGCCACAAGGCAACTCACAAATCCAGGAGAATAACAACTCCATCTCCCAGCCCAGAACCGGCAGCATTTTCTCCACAGCTTTCTGCAGTGCAGTTGCTACCTTCAGTGCACATGGAACAAAGAGACCCATTGGCTACACACTAGTGGGACCTCCCCACGTTTCTTGCTGTCTCCACAGCGATTCCATGGCCAGCGACACTCACCTTCTTACCAGAGGCGGAGATCTCGATCTCCAAGATCACCGACAAGATCCCCTCACAGGGGATATAGACATTCCTCTCACAGGAATTCACCATACTACACTTCTTCTTCACACCATGGATACGACAGATATCATCGATGCAGACACTATTGCTCTCCCAGATACTCATATAGTCGTTCTCCCTCTCCATATTACCATCCAAGGCATTCAACTAGCACCACCAGAATCCTGTTTCCACAAACATCCATCAGACCCCTTACCCCCTCGGGAGATTCACTGCCTACACCTCACCAACCGGTACAACCATAACCCATCACAGATCAGCCAGAGGCACAATCACAATCCCCAGCTGACCAATCCTCCTCATCACCAGATGATGTGGTTTTCTCTGGGGATTCTTCTCCAGTGGATGATGTAAAACAGTTCAACAATCTGTTCAAGAGGATTGCAGAATCCCAGCAAATACAAATAGGGGAAGTACAACAAAAACAACATAACCTTTTAAGGAACCTTCAACCCTCTAAGAAAACCAAACTAGCATTACCACTGGATGAAGCAATACTAGAAATCGCAGATGATATCTAGTAAAATCCAACATCCATGCAAGGTACGCACAAAAGGTCTGATAAAAAGTACTTCGTCCCCTCTAAAGGGATGGAATTCTTATACACACATCCCCAGCCTAATTCCCTCGTAGTGGATGTGGCACAACAAAGATCAAAGACGCCAGACAAAGAGGCAAAACACTTGGACCTTTTTGGAAGGAAGGTGTACTCCTCCGCAACGTTGACCCTGCGGATGGCAAATTACTCAGCACACCTTTCCAATCACAATTTTGATAATTATACCAAACTCACCACTCTACTAGAACATCTACCAGAAAACAAGTGTCAACTTTTAAAATCGGTAGTACATGAGGGATATACCGCTTCAAGAACAGCACTGCAGATTTCCCTAGATATCGCAGATGCAGCAGCTCGTACTACCACCACATCAGTAGCTATGCGTAGGTCCTCACAGCTCCAGATGGCTTCTGTGCCCAAGGTCCTTCAAACAAAGGTGGAGGACCTACCATTCGACATGCAGAGCCTTTTTGCGTCCAACACCGAGCAGGTGCTACATTCTGGAAAGGACTCAAGAACAATGTTAAAGACGCTCGGCATGTACACACCACCATATCACCAAAAGCGGTATACGCCATACTACAGACAACTCAGTATACCAATCCGAGGTTTAGACAGTACAAGCCCCAATAAAGGGGCAGACCTCGGCAACAAAGATGTCGTCCACAGTCAAACAGGACATTCAACCAACAAAACAAGCAGCAGGTTTGACGGTCTAATCGAGGGACTTCAAACCATTCCCCTGTCATATCAACCAACAGCTCAGCAGCTATTCCACCATCGGCTCCGACCCTTCCACAAAAGGTGGTTTGCCATCACCACCGACCACTGGGTCTGGGAGATAGTAATGCCCGGTTACACCATACCTCTTCTATCATTACCACCCACCTCTTCCCCTCCCCCATCCCTTTTCAGGGACCCCTCTCACAAGACTCTTCTTATGGAGGAAGCCCTTTGACTCCTCATTATAGGAGCAGTAGAGAGAGTGCCGGATCACTTCCATGGCAGAGGTTTTTATTCCCGTTATTTTCTTATGGAGAAAAAATCAAGAGGGTGGAGACCCATTTTAGATCTACGACATCTCAACAGGTACCTCAGAAAACAAACATTCAAGATGGAGACGCTAGCTGCTATAATTCCAGTATTGAACCCAGGAGATTGGTTTACATCCCTCAATTTGCAGGATGCATATTTTCACATCACAATTCATCCTGCACACAGACGCTTCCTCAGATTCGCGATAGATGACCAACGTTTTCAATACAAAGTCCTCCCCTTTGGCCTGTCGTCCACTCCGAGGGTTTTCTCGAAGACCCTCTCCATAGTCTCAGCCTACCTCCATCGACAAGGCATAATGATATTTCCATATCTGGACAACTGTTTGCTTAAAGCACCCACATACGACCAAGCCCTGTGGGCGACCCACATTACAGAAAACCTATTTACTGCACTAGGTCTAGTCGTCAATATCCAGAAGTCCTCTCTAACACCTCGAACTTTCCTAGAGTTCATTGGGGCACTGTTAGAGTCTAACACAGCAAGGGCCTACCTTCCAAGGATGAGATTCCAGAAGATTCAAGATCTTATCCACACTATCTTGATAAGTCCAAGAATCAACATACTATCTTGTCTAAGGCTATTAGGACACATGGCAGCAAACACTTACGTGGTGCAGCACGCAAGACTGCACCTGAGATGCCTACTGGAGTTCTCTTCTCCATGAAAAAATAATTTGAGTAAAATCCCCCGTCCCAGTATTGCTCGGGCACCCTCTCTATGGCACCTATGTATAGAAGATGATCCTCTTCTTGATGTAGAAGTCATTCATGAGAGGGGTCCTTGAAGAGGATTGGGGAGGTTGGGGGAACTGATATAAAGGGAACCGAGTATCTGTATTTGACGCTGTCTAGGACCCAACAGTCTGTAGTTATTGCTGCCCATTGGTTGTAAAAAGGGTGCAGATAATGATGGAAAGTCATGTGATCATGAGGCACTGGTGGAATGGAGAGGTCATTCAAACTCTCTACCAAAACCTCAAACCTGCTGCTGGAGGCCTGCTGGTTGGACGAGGGGATCATTGATGCTGGTTTCTTGCTCTGGAACTATTTTGTTCACAGGTTCTCTGCTGTTGTCTGGCATACGAGAAGTCTCTCTGCCTTTAGTCTCGAATGATACGGTGGTGTGTAAATTCCTAGAGTATGTAATATAGGGTAGGAATCCTTACTAGAGTGAAGGACTTCATCAGTCCTTGCTGCAAAAAGTTTTTTTTGTTGAATGGTTAAGTCTTCAACTTTGGTTTGCAACTCCTTGGGAACACCTGCTGCCTGTAACTAGAAGGTGCATCTCATGATTACTGATGTGGCTGTTACTCT
The DNA here is from genome assembly GCF_052426305.1 of Pelodiscus sinensis. Lineage (NCBI taxonomy): Eukaryota > Metazoa > Chordata > Testudines > Trionychidae > Pelodiscus > Pelodiscus sinensis. Next base: position 14,618,299 of record NC_143085.1, read on the forward strand.
TGCTGCTGTATCAGCTATGTCCAGTGCCATCTGCAATGCAGTACTAGATGTAGTGTACCCTTCCTGGACTATGGACATCAGGAAAGATCTCTTATCGCCAGGGAGATGCTGCATTAGCTCTGTCAGTTTGACATAATTATCAAAGTCATTACTGGCAAATAGCGTGGTGACATTTGCTATCTGAGTATGTAAATGTAGATGATGAATACATTTTTCTGCCAAATAAATGCAAGTGCTTGTTGTGGTTGGATGACTTATACTGTGGGTCCTTGGATCTCTGATTTGCAGCATTGACGGCTAGAGAATTTGGTAGTGGGAGGAGGAATAAAAAGTTCATGCCCTTTAAGGGTACAAAATATTTTCTATCAGCACGTTTATTGGTAGTGGAGCTGAGGCTTGTGCCGGACAAACCTCATCCACTGCCTCCATGATAGCTTCATCAATTGGAAGTACAATTTCTGTTTTTGTGGATGACTGTAGATTTTTTTTTTTTAAGAGCGTGTGTTGCTTTTTCTTGCACCTAGAATAGGGTGATCTTGACTTGTGGCAACCTTCTTAAAAAGCTCTTAAAATTGTTTCAGGTCATCATTGGGAGATGCATCACCTGGGATGACTGCCTCATCAGGTAAAGAAGATGACTTATCTGTGGTGAGGTACCCAGTTGGTCAGGGTCAACGTCATCAATATTCTTTCCCTCTTCAGTCTCCAAATCTTCCATTGGAGGAGGGGGACTATGGAAACAAGAGGCAGGCACCAATCTGTGGGCAGGTGTTGATGGTGCCATCGATCATTGCTTGGATGGTGCCACCATGATGGGTAATGAGGGCGGTAAGACTAGTCTGGATACCACGGAGGGTGCTGAGAATATCGTAGTTGGTGCCTCTCATACAGAGTGGTTGGTCTGATTGGGGAGGAGTGTTGGGAGGAGAACACACTCCTGCAATGGTTGTCATAGTCACTGTAGTGGAAAAGGACTGGTGTTCTTGGTGAATGGGAGGAACCCCTGACATGTGATGGAAACTGAGAAGGTTGTCTAAGGGAGACATCACATGGTGATCTCAAATGCAGTCTTGACATTGGCATTGGTGTGCTGTTTGCATGAGGAACAATGGCGAGTAGAGGAAGGCTCCTATGGTGCAATGAGTGCAGTACCGATGAAAGAGGCATCAGTGTTGGTGGTGAGGGCACTAGTTCCAGGCTTGGAGAGTGAGGTAGGGGTCTGGTCAATTTCACGTTTGCAAGTGCCAGTATTTTGCTCGGCACCTGCGGTGCAGGCAGTGCTGGGGTCTTGTCCGGTTCCCAGGTGTCTGCTGCCTTTGGTGCCGCTGGCATGGATGCCGAGGGCTGTCAAGTTCTTAGTTTCGGTTTCACGACCAATGCAGCACGGAGGCATCCAATGCTGGAGGTGCTGAGCTAATCTCTTGTGCTGATTCTGAGAGGTCCTCTTTTTTTCGCATGTGGTTTAGATGAAGGGGAATCTGTCCATTTCTTTCACTTACTGGGAGTGTCTTGCTGTGTACTCCCCTCCTTGGTTGTTTGAGGCTCCAGAGCCTCATGAAACAGTAACATCTTCTGTCTGAGCTTCCTGGGTTTTTTTGCACCCTGGCCAGGAGGCTACAACAGTGCACACATTTCTGAGGAATGTGCGCTTCATCCAAGCTCTGAAGACCCATGGTCATCAAGGTGGGCACTGGGTTGCAACACTTGTTGCATTTTTTAAAACCAGGAGAGCCAGGCATTTGATTTGACTCTTCCCTTCTTTTCCTTTCCTTTCCTTTTTTTTATTAAACTGTTCCACTTGTGTGGGTTTTTTTTTAAACAGACTCTGCCTCAGTGTTGTTTTCCCAGTCTCAAATCCCTCATGTCATGTATCAGACTTTTGAATTCTCTGTTTTATGTTGTAGGTTTCTCTTTATTTCTCTCTTTTTGTTCTTTCCAAAGGGATCGTCAGGCCCTCCACGTTCCCTCTCAGCACCATTGACAATCTATTTACATGAAGAATAAGTCTTATTTTCTCTCTCTCCTTCTTTCTCTCTTTCTTTCTTTAAACTAACAAGTAGAAGTAAAGAACAATAGCAACAACAACTTTGAACTGAGAACTCATTTCTTATCTACAGGTATGTAAAGAGGAGAGGAATTGGACTCCGTCTACAACTGAGTGCGGTACGAAGGAACTGACGAGAATCGGACCACATACGTGAACTCCAAAGGCACAAATGGCACGCACTCCCCACTGTGCATGTGCAGCCCGACCAGATACTGCTAGAAAAATCTCCAATCTTCGGTGCCGGGAAGAGCCCAACACCAACAGTGGAGCACCCACAGGGACATCACTTGAAGAACTATTGCCAGGGAGTTCCCGGAACTGCAAGATTTGGGCTCCAGCTCTGACAGATGAACTGAATCTGTAGCATGTCTGACACTTTTCTTTAGGAGAGAGGACCTCTACTTTAAACACAAATGTGCTGGAATCCCAATTTTGTACTAACGCACTTTTGTAATTACAATATTTACCTCCAAATGCTGAATACCGAAATTAAAGCCACAAAAAATGCTTTTTCACTTACATCATGCTGTTAATCTTTAATGTGATTTAAAAAATAAATAATCTTCACAACACTCCTGCATTTGGTAAATAAATATTATTTTATAGAAAGAGAAAAGCAGGGAGAGAACATGAGTGATTTGGCTGAGGATAAGTCAGGAGTAAACTCAAGAGTCTCTGGCCCCCAGTGCTCTGTTCTATTAGATATTTTGCTAAACCTATAATGTCAAATAAGATTGAAAAGTTTGTCAGCTCTTAATGATTGCTTTGATAATGACTCTTTTAGTTCCTGTATCTTATTGCCTAGCAGTCTGAAATATTAGAACATTTTAAACTTATTGTGCTATTATTTCTGTGGCCTTTACCTTTATTATGTTTTACATTTTTATCCTAGTTTTTTGTCTTCTACGAAAGCGAATCCTACAGTACATGAGAGTTTTAATCATACAAGACTATGGCATGCACATGCTGAATCCCTTCATTGTTTGCCTTCTAGGAAAACAATTGCTGTTAGCTTTCTTTGGGAAGTAATGTCTAAATTATTCTTGTCCCTTAAAAGAATATCTGGAGTGCCAATGTTAACTGACAGAAAAATAATCAGGTATCGGGTTTCCTCTCTTCTACTCAGCCAGCTAGCTGTTTGTGGCTTTTGCAGCTGTCCCTGGTTTTGAGGTCAATTTGATTTTTATGGATCCATTTAACTCCTTCTTGCCAAAGATCATATACTCAGAGGCAAGTGCCTACACCTCTCAAATGAACTCCAGGAAATTAAGACTGTCATCTTTCCTAATGATAGTACTCCTCAGATCAAAGAGACACAGGGAGACAATTAGTGCTCATAAAAGGATTCAAGGGTAACTGCACCTGGATTGCTTCTCTGCAATTCTTCAAGGGCAGCCATTCCTGGTTCCTGGTTCTTCAGCGCTTTTGGGCAGAGACTACTCTCTTTTCTCCAGATCAGGCTGCACAGTTCCTTGCCTAAACTGTGATAACCTCACCATACCAAACCATCTAAAAGCAAGCCCCTGTACTTTACTTTCTTTCCAGAAGCTATGAGTAACACATGGTCCCTAGTTGCAAGCATTTTCATTCTTAAGAATTATAGATATAACATATTAAAACATTTAAATAACCTGCATGTGTAATAAAAATCGTACCAGAGGTCGCTCCATCTTCAACCATGGGTTCTGGTAGATGTCAGTCCTTCAAAACCTACAAATGGATTTTTACCAAGTTCACAGCCATCTCATTCAGAACCAGAACCATTAATAGTTCAGTCTTTCCTTTATACAGCTTGTATCTTTCATTTTAGTCTTGTGATTGGCAGACAAAGACCCCTTCCTTAGGGTGTAGCTTCAAAAGACTAGGTTTTCATTCAGCACCTCCTAGATACTTCTCAGGAAAGCCACTTAAAACTTTGTTCCAAAAGTCCACTTGTGGGTGGAACATTAAATATAGTACTGTACTTTGAACCCTCTAGACCAAATCTCCCCCTTCTGAGATTACATACAATGCCAGACCACAATAATATATAAACCATTCATTTAATACAATGGACTCCAAAGATATTGCTGAAAATTGTCTCATCTCATTGTGTATATAAAAAACACTCAGCTTTAATAAGTTGCTACCATTATCAGACTGTGCAATGTCTAGTTTTTTCTAATTTGAAAAGTTCAGTTTAAAATAGTTTCTTGGTAATTTTTTAGCCTCAGAAAGAGATAAAAGTAAAGTTACCAAAGAGTCGCTTCAATGCAATGAAAAACAAACTATTCAGTCAATTTTCAGCAGCACTTTAGTATAGTGTGTGTATAGGTACAAATGTGTATGCGTGCCCATTTAAAAGTCACCTTAAAATGTTTGTTTTCTAGGTTTTTGGCCAGTAACTGAATTTCTCTGCAAGTATCTCAGTACTCCATTTCAAGGTAGATGTGAGACTCCATCCTTTGCTTCCTTCCCTACATGACCACTATCACTGTGAAGAAGCAGAGAATTCTCCTCCCCTTTGTTATGCATACTCACTTTAGAAACAAACATATGCTTTTGGATTTGTGCTCATTAACTCCCTTTCGTATTGCTTCTCAAGGGAAAATGTATTCTCTGTGTTTAAGTACTCCATGAACAACATGAAGTAATGAGATTATGGTATCATAAATCTGAGCAAGAGCGCATGGGATATTTTAGGAAAATGCTTTGGTTTTGTTAACACTTGTTAAATTTAAATTGATAAACATTTGGAGAAAATTATATTTCAATGGTAGGCGGAGAGAGCTCTTACTCCAATTCTTTGGTACCTGACGTTATTCCTGTAACCCTCATTTCACGAGGAGTAAGGGAAGTCAGAGGAAAAGTGCTCTCTCTTGGACTTCCTGCTGTGTAGACAGCACCAAAAACTGAAATAAACTATTTAAACTTAAACTTCACAATTGACGTAGCTCAAGTTAGGGATGTTAAATATCAGTTAATTGAATGGTTGATTAACCTCATGAATTCTTATCGGTTACTTGACTGTTCTGTAGTCCCTGGGGGTGAGGCTGACAGTCAGTGTGCTCTGGCCCAAGTCCAAAGGAGTCCCCTGCCACTCCATGCTGCTGCCTTTGTTTCAGAGGCAGCAGCATGGGCTGCCAGGTGGGAGCTGGTCTACAAGAGAAGCTAGTTTAAAACCCAGCTCTCCTCACAGACTGGTTGCCTGTCCCCCTACGCTGCTGCCTCTGAGCCTGAGCTCCCGGACCAGGTGTGACCTGGAAATGAGCCAAGCTACCTGCCTGCCTAGTTCCTGATACACTTTAAATATAGAGCTGCAGCAGGCATAGATCGTGGACCTACCGCAAGCTGGGACTGAGCCAGCCTGCTGGTCAGCCAGCTAAAAAAATTTACTGATGGGGGGGATGCATGTAGTCTATAACATTAACGTATAAGTATTTTCTTATTGGTTAATCGACTACACTATTACACCCTAGCTCAAGTTGCGTAGCTTATTTCAGTTTTAGCCCCGCTGTGTAGATGAATCCTCTGAGTCCTCAACCCAAAACAGGGTAGACCTAATTATATATTTGTAAAGTTTTAAAAGGGTATTTTTTGAAACTCCCAAAATTTCAGCCTTTTCATATATTATAAACAAAGGAGTACAAGTCCAATTCTCTTGCCTTTGTAGCCACCTTCAAAGTTCCTTTGCAGCCCTTCCTCTCACCACACTCTATTTATGATTCTTGTTCATAGAAGGGCTTTTTATGCTTTTGGCTATAAATCACAAACTAGTGCTATTTCTAAAGCATTATCAGTACTGCAGTGTAATGACTACATGGCATCTCTCCAAGTCCTGCACCCACTGAGTTCTAAGACTTCAAACCACACGCAGCTCTGCTGATTAGATTCATGTAAAAATAAGAGACCCTCCTTCTCTCTAATTATCTTCAACAGGTTCTCTCACAATACAGAGTCCATAATAAATATAGAGGCAGTAACTACCACACTCTAGTAAATAATGTCATTAAAACACTCTTATAGTAACAATGATAATAGCTAGCTGTGATATAAGCAGAGCATTATTAACATAGGAATTTATTATTTTTGGTTTTTAACAGTAACACCTACTGTACCCTCTCAAAATCAGAGTCCCACTGTGCTAGGCATTGTACAAAATTATGTTGAGAGACAAACCTTGCCATAAACCACTCTGTCTAACTATATAGAAATGAATACTTGGTAGAGTTTGGTTTGTCTGTTTTCCATTTATTTCCTGTCCAGCACCAAAGTCTCAGAAAATCCACCATTATTTTCACCCCAGTAATGTATCAATATATAAATGGACTAACACGGCTACATTTCTATCACATTTCTATGACTAAACAGACCTGCATTTCTTTAAGTCTTAACCTATCACTGAAGGGAAAAATTGAATGTATCCTTCACATGTCTGCATCTGAAAACAAAGGGAATGGATGGCTATTCACCAGGGAAGCATGTCCATGTTTTACCAGGGAAATAAATAGCAAAAAGAAAGGAACCTTCAGATCTTTTCAGCTGGAAACAAGGCCTGCATTGAAATAATGGAGACATTGTTCTATCAACACCATGTGCTGTTCTCACTGGATGTCAGACATTTCTTTCTCCCCATCATGTTGTCACTCATAAGGAGAGCCACCCAGTTATTTATTCAGAGAAGAACATTGATATTTTCTAATCCATGAGCAGTGTGCAACATGCACATCTTCTAATGAGCTCCAAGAACCTCAAGCTGCAATCATGGCAAATTTGTCATGTTAAGCATAGTCAAGACTATTAAGTACTTATGGACACCTGTAGAAAGGAATTAGACTTAAACTGAGAGCGTGGTGGATGCAAAGGTGACCTGCAAAAGGAAGAAATTGGGCTTGTGTTCTCTTTGCTACTTTATGCTATATAAAAAGGATCAGGAGATGGTGGGAATTCTGTACGTGCTATTCTTTCCTGCACCCTGTGAGTCATGCATGCTTGGATGTTAGGAAGGGAGGAGCTGTAATGCTGGAAATGCCATATTTCAAATGAGAGGCAAAACTGGGACATTATAGCCAATGAAAGGCACTATGTAAGTGCAGGATTATTATCATTACCATTCTAACTCAAATTGGTGTGAAATATTGTCTCCTTGACACTACGTAGATGGCGCCAAATTTCAAAATAGATTTTCTCAATATACTATTTCGAACCACGTGGAGCTGTATAGACATACTAGTAGAGATTTTTTTTTCACTCAACAGGGTATTTTGGGCAAATGTTGGATTCTAAACTTTTCATGATACTTGGTTTTGGGTAATTCAGGGTAGCAGTTGGGTTTGTGTCTGTCACATGGACCACAGCAATGGTCCATTTCATCGATTATCATGGGGTTGTTAGAACAATCGGAAAATCAAAGAAGTCCTGTTGATAGTGACCAGTATTAGATCCATTAGAGTCAAGTGCAAGAAACACCACATGGGCAATTTACAATAATCATCCCGTGAGAGGAAATTTCTTTCTACTGTTTTAGTTGGACCTGAAGAATGAGGATTTATACCTTAATGAATGTTATTCTCATGAATATAACTGTGAATGTTCTCATATATATTCATATATATGTTCCCTGGGTTAATTATGAATTGCATAAAAAGTATTTCCTTTAGCCTCTTAAATTTGCTTCAAGTTAATCAACTACTGTCTTGTTCTTGTTAAATAGCCACACAGAAATTACCTTCTTGGTCACATTCCTTATTTTATATACCACTATTTTATCTCCTTTTTGTCACCGTTCTCTTATTTGATTCCTCTGACAACTAAATTAGAAGTGCTTGGTTTGGGGTACTATTACAGGGGATGCTTAAATAGATGCTTAAATAGAAAGTAGTTATCTGTGCTTTTGTCATGTGGTTTGATTTATTTTAGATCCAAGGGAAACCAGAACACACCAGGGCTACTTAACTACATTCTTATTTAATGGAAACTTTAAGCAGTTAATACAGTTGTTTAAGTTTTACAAGCCTTAAGAACAATTACTATATGATTTAAGCCTTAAATATTATAAATTCTAAAGTAATACAGCGCAAAGCAATACAAAAGCAATTACTAAAAGATCTGCTATATATAATAATAAAGCCTAATTCACTTACACTTCACCCATATGCTCCCTACAGTGCCAGGCAGCAGGTTGTGGTTTCATTTCTTCCCACGCATTGGAATGCCATGCAGTGGGCCGCTGGTGTGAAGGGCCTAATTACTTCTAGTTGCATCGAGCAGGACGCATGGGTCAACCCTTCCCATTCCCTCCCATTGATTGTTCTTACTAAGCCCAATTTATAGAAAAGCGAGACTTGGTCATTCTAATAATATTTACTAATTGATTACGTATTGTGCAGGATATGTAAAAAGCCCAATACCCCTCTTTGGGGTACATTCTGCTACCCAGGATGTTACCTAAACTATGTGCGTCGTTGACAGTTTCATGGCTGCATCTGTACTTTTTGCTTATCAGAAACAGAAGTACGAGGTTGCTTTTTTCCTGTGTTCTTGACGTGGTCTCCCGTACCATGGTTAATCTGAAGTTATGCAAAACAATTCCTGACTCTCAGGCCTTGCCTGAATGGCTTGGCACACCAGATTTGAAACAGGCCAGAAATCCACACTTTGGACAAGACAGACATCACCAGGTATTGAGTAGTCCAGGCACCCCCAAAGCCTTTCAGGGAGGTAGCCATGTTAGTCTGTTTCAGCAAAAACAAGGAGTCCGGTGGCACTTTAAAGACTAACAAATGTATTCGGGTATTAGATCATAAAGCTTAACCATTAGCACTTGTACCATTGCTACCAATAATGGAGCTGAAATTCCTGTATCAAGACTGAGAAATGTTTGGCAAAAAATGTACACTGTAGTTGTCTGGATATTGAAATGTAGAAATGATTAACCATAAATCCCATGTGATTTATTGGTTGCAAGCTATCATCTCTAAAAATAAATTCTGTTCCTCTAATTAGTAAACCCTCACCTCCCACTGTGGACAATAAGAGTTAAAGATGTCCAGTATAGAGTCCTAAGATTCATGAGTCAGTACTGGTTAGGAATACACAAGGAGGGGGAAATACTATTGTAAAGTATTTATGTAACATAAGTTGGGAATCGGCGTTAAAGCAAAATGACCAGAATCTTCTGTTCTGCCAATCATAACTTGTTCCATGTAGCATTCCTCTTAGTCTGAGTATGCTCCTCCCAGCTCCTGTTAGCCTGAGGAGTTAAAGTTCAGGATCAATACAAGCCCGTATTTATTTTGTTTCTTGAAAAAGAGCAAGGGCAAAATTAAATAATGATGAAAATCATATCTACCATTTTCCAGATACAGATCTCAAAGCAATTTACAAAAAGGAAAATCAGCACCATTCCGTGTTCCACAGATAAAGATACTAATGCAAAATGATCTGTCCTTGGTCAGGTAGCAGGTCTGTGGCAGAGCCAGAAAATAGAACTTGGGTCTCCTGAAGGTCCAGTCCATTGCCCTGTCCACTAGACTTCACTCCTCTAGAAGTTAATTATGCCAAACACTTCAGATTTATGCAATCTTCATTTTTAACTGGGTAATGAATGCTTTTCAAAAATAAAATCATTGTGTCACTGACACAAGTCAACCACAGTCACTCATTCACTACAATGAACTACAGCTAAAAATCATTTTCCAGAAATTATCATCATGGCCCATTCTACTTTTCTTGGATCTTTTGCAAGAAATTTCCTAAGGAAGAATTTCTCTACAATTATAAACAGCTATATCCTCTCCCAGTAATTTACCTCTTCTCTTCATAAAAAATGGATGAAAGAAATGAGAACCCACAAAGAGCAAAGCAATAAGAAAAAGACTATAGCTACTTCATATACCTTATTAAACAACCAGAATGGTCAAACTGTGGCTTGTGAGACACATGAGGCTTTTTTACTGTTAAAGTGTGGCTTGCAAATCCCCTGCTATCCCTCTTAACAAACCCAATGGGGAGACAAGCTCACAATCTCTGCTTTGCAATGGGGTGATAAGGTAGGGGTTTTTTCTAAGTGAAGCAGGCGGTCTCGGCCCTTTAAGTCCAGCAGGACACATGTGCTAGGGCTCAAGGCTTCAGCAGGAGTGGCGCTGAAGCCCTGAGCCCTCAGGTGCCTCCTATGAGACTGAAGTCCCAAGCCGTGGCAGATGCACCCTGGCTCTCAAATTTCTAAAGATTGTTGTATGCTGCTCCAAGGGTCAGTAAGTTTGGCTATCCTGATATACAGCGATAGGTTTAATCTTTCAAAATAATATAGGGAATCATAGATAAACATTCCATTAAAATGAATGGAAGCTGTATATCTAAACCCCTCAGACTGTTCTGAAAAAAAATTAATCTTAAGTCATTGCTGCTGCTTCTCTCCTATGTCACATCTGCTGTATTCAAATTCTGTCTTCTCACCCATTTTTCTCTATATAAAATATTTTATTAGCATTATAGTGACTGTGACAATTTTAGAATTAGAGTTTGTACTTCTTATCTTGCCTTTTTTAATCTCTATGGGCACATCAACGCTACAAGGAAGATTGAAACTGCCGTAGTCGATTTTCTGGGGTTTGATTTAGCAGGTGAAGTATAGACCCACTAAATCAAACTCAAAGGGCCCCTGCTCCTCACAAGGAGTAAAGGAAGCCAATGGGAGCATTTGCTTTCACTGAGAGGATGATGCGAAAACATTATGTAAGATGTGCTAACTCTAGCTTCGTAATTTACGTAGCTGGAGTTGCATATCTTACTTTGACCTTCCCATGTAGTGTAGACCATTCCTAACTATTTATTGAAAAGATGCTCAAGAACAAATTTACAGTAACACCCCTCCTAATCCCCAACCAGGAGCTTTCTATCTGCAACCCAAGATACACAAACCTAGAAAACACAGGCAACCCATCATTTCAAGCATTGGCATGCTTACAACAGGATTATCTGGCTATATCGACTCCCTCCTCAGACCCTATGCTACCAGCATTGCTAGTTACTGCCGACTGACTTCCTGAGGAAACTTCAAAATATCAGTAATCTACCTGGAAATACCATCCTGGCCATTATGGATGTAGAAGCCCTTTACACCAACATTCCACATGAAGACGGATTACAGGCCACCAGGAACACCATCCCCGATGACACCAATGCACCCTCACACACACACCCCAAAAAATAGTAGCAAAACTCGTTGAGCCAATAAATAAATAAATAAATAAGGAACTGAGCGGGGCAGCAAAACTTGATGGGAGGGGAGGCTGGGTCGCCTCATGCCCCCCTGGAATTTCTTCATGCCCCCCCCAACCTATGGTCTAGTTTTTAGGTGCTTATAGATTATCAGTTTGCCTGTTACATACCAGCTCGGTTTTCCCTTTGATAGTATATACCCACTGCTTCCTTTTGTTCCTCCCCTCCTATTCCCCCCCTTCATCCCTATTTATTTTGGTTCAGGACATACAACACTCTGGTTATTTGAAAAAGTGGGCTGTGCCCATGAAAGCTCATGATACCATCCATCTGTTTAGTTCATCTTTAAAGTGCTACTATACTATTTGTTGTTTTTAAAGTTTATTGAAATGTAATTGTTTTCCTTTGTCCCTTTAAACAAGTGTGTGTACCATGAAATCAGAAACAAAAACAAACAGGAAAAGGAAAGATTAAAAAAAAATCCTTCTGTGAAAAACAGAAGTTGTGATGAGGTTGAAATGACCCCAGGAAACATGATTCATGGCTCAGGCCCTGGCAGGAAGAGAGGGTCATAAGAAATGAATGAATGAAGGTGAAGATCCCTTTTTCTTGGCAGTAGTGGTGGCTCATGAGACCCCAATTTAGTCTTCCCTCTCCCCCCAATCTAGGAACATAAGAATGGCTATTCTGAGTCAGACCAAAGGTTTATCCTATCTCCTGACAGTGGCCAATGCCAGATGCCCCAGAGGGAGTGAACAGAAACAGGTAATCATCAAACAGGGACCTCTCCTGTCAGTTTCTGGTCCCTGACAATTAGAGGCTAGGAACACCATTCCTACCCATTCTGGCTGATAAATACTGATGCATTTAGCCTCATGAATCCATCTAGTTCTTTTTTAAAACCTGTTAAAGTCCTGGTCTTCACAACATCCTCTGGCAAGAGTTCCACAAGTTGACTGTGCTGCTGAAGAAAAACTTCCTTACAGACTCCTTCTAGATCTTATTGAAGCTGGAGGTTTTAAGGAAGTGTTGGCATTGCAGAATTTTTTTTTGTTTGTGCAAATAACAATTTAGTGCAGGGTGTTTCAAAAGGCCCCCAATGAGGGAGTCTCTGCAGCGTTTGTGATTTCCTTCTTCCATGGACCCCATTTTTTCGCTTGCACTCCGAAGACAGCAGATTTCCTTGCCAGCTCTCCCACCAGCTCAGCTGCTGGGCGGCGCCTCCTGCGGACATTGACCCTGGCCGCTGTCATGCTTCTGCCCAGGTGTGCTCCGACCCTGGCCCTCGGCGAGCTCCCTTTGCGCAGACGGGTCCAAGCCCGCCCTCATTGGCAATGCCCGGCGGACTAGGCTGTGTGCTCGGCGCTCCTGCGGAAGGGCTCGGACGGCCGCTCAGCAGACTCGGTTGGGGGGGTGCAGCTTGGCACTGTGCGCCCCTCTCCCCTCGCCGCCGCCTGGCGAAAGAAGCTGCTCAGGCCGCAGAAGACGGGCAGGGCTGCCAGCCGCACAGCGAGGCAAGCTGGAGTGGAAACAATGTAGCGAGGCGGGGTCACGCTGGAGGACTCGCGATCGCCGGAGACCACCGCACGCGCCACCTATTACTTATAATCCCCGCCTCCGGAGCCAGGCGGCGCGCACTAGCTGCGCTTTGGCGCGAGGCCGTAATTCTCATTGGACACCCCCCCCCCCCCCCAGCGTTCCATTCCCTCGCAACTCTAGGGAACCAGAGCACGTGCTCTTTCGTGTGCTGCTCTCTCGCTCAACAAAAGAGAGGGGGCGGCGGAGGTTTAGTCGTCGCGCACCGGAGTCTCGCGGTTTTCCGGGGAGGGGAGGGTCGGTTGGCTGGCTGGCGGAGCGTGCGCGCGTTCTGATTGGTCGCTGCCAACGTTCTTCGGAGACGGTTTAACTGTAGCAGCCCGCTAGCGCTCAGTGGGAGGAAAACAAAACAAAGGAGCGTAGCGGCGCGAGCTCCGAGATGCCTCAGCCGCCTCTCAGTCCCGAGGGGAGCAGACGCGGGCCCGGACCCCAGTTCCCCTTATGACCCTGGGCCTTGCAGCCGCCGCGGGGAAGACGCCTGGGGAGAGGGAAGAACCCCCTCCTGGCGCACGCGGAGTCGGCCCCCGAGCAAAGCATGAGGGGCCGGTGCAACTAGACCCCAGCTAGCAACGACGGAAGCTACTTCTTGCCCGCGCCAAGCCAGCGCACTCCGGAGGGAGGGAAGGGGGCCACTGCTGCGCGGGGGTCCGGCCTGGGCAGCGGAGCCGGCGGTGAGTACCCAGCCCAGGCGCTCCCCCGCCTCAGTCCGTAGCTATCCGTTGGGTTTCCCCGCCGCATCTCGGCTTTCCGTATAGTCGAGGGGAGAGGAGGAACAGAGGCAACTTTCCGGGCGGGCCCGGACTCGACATGTAGCGCCTGGCGGTGACGGCGGAGCTGCCCCCAGTGGGTATAGTGTGAGGCTTTGCCTCGCTGCGGAGCCACAGGGCGGCTGTAGCCCCCGGCCAGCGCGGTGCCCAGCTGGAGCAGGCTGACTCGGGCGAGCCCTGCTGCGTTGTTTGTGCACCGCGGGGGCGCCGCTGTGGTGCGCTCCGAGGCGGGCAGCTGCGCACACAGGCTGTAGGCTTCGCTGCTGGGGCCGTAGGTCGCTTGGTCGGACTGCAGAGCCCGGCTTGGGGATTCGAACCGTTTTACCCCGCCTCCAATTGCTGCTGCTGCTGCATAACAGCACCGAAAAGCGGGCAGGCTCCTGCGGCTTTTGTGAAAAGTTACACTCTCCTGTACGCCTCTCAGATACTGTTGCAGACGAAAAGCAGCGCTGTGGACACAGGCAGCTTTGCGCGCTGATACCGAGAAATAAAACACATTTGTAAAACGAGCTTGAAGAGGGGCCAGAAGAATAATCGCTTGTTATTTTAAAACTTTCCCCGTAGGGAAATCAAAATCGATCTGTGGAGTTAACTTTCGGCTCGATGGTATTGCAGTTTATCTAGCCACTGGGTACTAAAAATCAAGAATGCGATTTAATAATTGTGATGAATTGGCCATGTGATTTTGCTTAAGCTGAACACGTGTAACAGGGTATCCGATTAAATTGTTTTTCTCTCGCGTTTCTTTAAGAAAGAAAAAAATTAATTTAATCGCAGTGAACGATATATGTACATTTTTTTTAAAAAAAATAACAAACCTGTCCTGGTTATTGGTGTCAGACAAACGCTCATCTCTCCCCTCCCTCTTTGTACGGAATGAATTAATAGGAAGGCCTCTTAAATAGTCAGGAGCTTTGAGTTAACGTTTCTAATTTATTTTATTCTTTACAATTTCTGGTGTGAACTTTGAGTTGATCTTATTAGTATTGGTGAGAGAACTGTCTAAACAGTTATTCAGCTGAATTAAGTACTAAGTTGTCAAGAAACCAATCTTGATTCACTAATATCTAAAGCTTCAGAGGAGTAGCCAAGTTAGTCTGTAACTAACTTATACTATATCCAATTTAGCTATGAATTTCTTTAAGTACTGAGATGTTGCTGATGTAACAGCCAAACTTAAACACATTTCAGAACAAGAATAGATTTGATCTTTGAAAACATGAAAGAGGAGTCAGTAGTTTACCCACAATTCTTTAGAGAAATGTCTGCAAAAATAAACTGTTAACATTTCTCATTGCTATTTTTATGCAAATGGCATATTTATGTAGTTGGTAAAAGTTTTAAATAGTTATGTCAGCTACTAACTTTTGTGTTAAGAAAGATTAAGATGTTCTGTTACATCTGAAATTTCAGTGCTAATGGTGGTTAGCCTGGTGGTGTATAATAGTACTGTCCTTAGACTGTATCTGTTTTAACATGCTTCCTTTCATTGTTTGTTTACACATCCGGGACCAAAGTAGGGATGTGGATTAGGATTGGTTGATAGTTGGCTACCAAATTTGGACATCCCATTCAGTGATGTCATGCTGCTAGATGGCGGCAGAACTGAAATTACATGATGAAATGTAGGAATTGTACATTCAGATTTAAATGCTAAGTTTCTTTAAGTAGTTAATGTGCTGTTTGTTTTAAGAACTGTAAACACTGCCAGCCTGCAAAAATGGATGGAAAAGCAGTATCAGTAGATAGTAAATACAAGGTGAAACAGAATTATCTTTAGAATTGCCCTCCCTCATGTATTTTTAAACTTACATTTAATGATTTTTGAATAATAAGAACCATTCTTTACTCTGAACATTTTTGCAGCTGGCCCTCATTTCTGTTGCCAGATAATTGTGTGGAGATGAAATATTAACCCATAAGCAGACATTTAAAGTATGTATGGATTCTCTTGAGATGGTTTGACTCCTAGATCTTGCCATGGTATCTGTATATGCTCAAATGTAAGCATAGTTTATGCATGGTTTCTAAGAGTTATAACTTTTTACATTACTAGGAGGAGGGCAAAATGAAGATTTTTGGTCCTGATTATAAATATAATTATCAGTAACCTAGGAAAAATAGCTAATGTTTGAAGTATTCTAAAGGCTTGTCCTTCCTGATTCAAATATGCAATAGTTTAAAAGATGGCTAGACTGTAATAAGAACGGCCATAGTGGGTCAGACCAATGGTCCATCCCAGTATCCTATCTTGGCCAATCCCAGGTGCCCTAGAGCAGTGGTCCCCAACGTCGTGCCCGTGGGCGCCATGGCGCCCACTGGGGCATTTATGTGCGCCCGCCGAAACATCTGGGCTGCCCCGGCGCACGGCACATGCATGGTGCCGGCCCCGGGTGCGTGCCGCATGGGCGGCCCCTGCCCCAGGCGCATGGTGCATGTACGGTGCCAGCCCAGGGCACATGGGCAGCGCCAGCCCACGACACATGGTGCATGCACGGTGCCAGCCCAGGGCTCATGGGCAGCGCCAGCACAGGGCACATGGGCAGCACCTGCCCTGGGCACGCAGCACATGCACGGTGCTGGCCCTGGGCTCAGGGCGTGTGGGCGGCCCCACCCCCGGAACCGTCGCGTGTGAGCGGCCCCGTCCCCGGACGCCTGGCACGTGAGTGGCCCCGCCCCTGGGCGCTTGGCAGCCACGGAAGGTTGGGGACCACTGCCCTAGAGGGAGGAAACACAACAGGTAATCCTCACGTGATCTCTCCCTAGGCACCCATCTCCAAAAAAACAGAGGCTAGGGACACCATTCCTACCCATCCTGGCTAATAGCCATTGATGGACCTAACTTCCATGAATTTATCTAGCTCTTTTGGAACCCTGTTAAAGTCCTAGCTTTCACCACATCCTCTGGCAGACTTTTATTTGCAGACTTATGTTCATATATTATGCTTGTATGTTTATTCTATAATCTCTTGCTTGCTAATCAAGAAAAGAGATTAAGTATCCCAATGTGTTTTAGGATTGTATGATTTTTTTTTTTTATTTTTTTATTTTTTTTTTTGAGGAGCGCTTGGGGCCATGTTTTCTAACTTTCATAAGGAGTAATAGATACAATTTTATATTTTCTCCTTAATATTTAGTGGCTTTTTTTCTTTTTACAGCTGTGAAGTAGAGTGCTTTTCAACAGGGAAAAATACATTGAAGTCATGTGGTTTGTGCATCTTTGCCCCAGAGAAACAATTTCTATTTTAACTAGGAAGTAAAAGTCTTTGCTCAGAGGGTTTTTATTTAACTCTCCATGTTTTCCCAGTGTGATTCATATTTTGAAAACAAATTACAGTAAAATTCAGAACTTTCTTAAAATCAGTCTAGCTAATACCTCGAGGTCAGTGGTCCCCAACCTTTTGTGGCTGCTGGGCTTCCGGGGGAAGAGCTGCTCACGCACCGGGCTTCCAGGGGAGGGGCCACTCACGTGCCCTAAGCCCAGGGCCGGTACTGCGCATGTGCTGCACGCCTGGGGCAGGGGCCACCACGCATGTGCTACGCGCCAGGGAGGGGCCAGCCCAGATGTTTCGGTGGGTGCACATAAATGTCCCAGCGGGCGCCATGGCACCCGTGGGCACCGCATTGGGGACCACTGCTCTAGGTGCCTGTAACTGTTGTCAAATCAAGAATGAAATATTAGGTTAAAGGAGTGTGAGCTGGTAAAGTGCTTTTATGACAATCTTATAGACAGAATCTGTATTCCACCTAACATTGAGGTTCTGCGCTGCATAAATTTTTTTAATGGGGAAAACCAAAATGAACAGAAGCAAATGGCATTCTTCACTAATCGCATACTGAATGAGTGCCCCCAAACAGAATGGGAGGAACACTGTCTTGTACTAATTCATAAGAAAATAGTTCCTGCCTGGAAGGGCATAGCACCTAAAGGCTAAATTATTGGTTGAGAGGGGAAATTTCAGGCTATATCATCATAGTTTACATGCTTTTTTTACTTTGTGTTTGAATGAGGGAGAATGGATGGGGAAAATAGATCAACCACACTCTAGAGCAGTGTTTCCCAATTGATTCTCTGTAGAACCCTGGGATTCCGCGAAGCGAAAGCAAGGGTTCTGCGAAGAGCCAGCACTCCAGTGCCCCCTCTTAAAGAGATTCAACACTTTGGTCATCTGAAGAAGTGGGCTGTGCCCACGAAAGCTCATGATTCCATCTACATGTTTTGTTAGTCTGTACAGGATGAACTTAAAAAACAACAAATAGTCTGGTAGCACTTTAAAGACTAACTCGACTACCCCCCTGAAACTTTCTAGAGCAGTGTTTCCCAATTTTATTTGGCCACGGAACCACTAGGGCTGCCTTAAAAAACAAAACCAAAATACCCCGCCGTGGTTCTGTCTTTTTGAGAAGAGGTGGGAGAGTGCTGTCTCTTTGCAGAACCCTTGCTTTCACTTCATGGAACCACAGGGTTCCACAGAGCAGCAATTGGGAAACATTGGTTTAGGGTGATGCTTACCTGATAACCTTTCACGTCCCTATTACCAATGAGATCCTTTCCATTCTACAATCCTCATCTTTTGCCATTCTTGTCCATCTTTAAAAACTCTTTTGAGAAACGGGCCTTATGTTCTTTTTATTCTCACTTTTCATAAAGCTCCTAAAAAGAACCAGAAAAATGAGCTCTTGCATTGGCTCTTTTATTTCAATACTTGTGTTATTCATCCACTGTACCAACCACCTAATGATTGGTGGCATAATAGGTAATCTTTTGTACAACATCACTGAATTAGTAGTTTCCTTGCTTGGATTGTTCAGTTGCTTTGAGCCACATAATATATTGTTATATTTTTGTTAACACATCTGTAACTTCGCTTTCCAAGGCAGAAGATAATTGAGAAGAGTAGCCTTCATTCTTTGTAGATTTATATAAAATGTTGTAGTGTATGAAGTATGGTATTTCCTTTAAGGAGATCTTAAGATCAAGAATATGTACAGCATTTTGATCATAAGAATTTTAGATATTAAGATTATTTTGGTAGAGGCAGGGAAAAATCTAATAGTTGAAAAGACTGACTAATCTTGGTGGACAAGAGATAATTTTATAGCTGGGGAATAATCTGATTTCAAAATTATACAAATTCTTGGTCAGGATTTAATTGCATGTATATATCACATTTGATTTAAGTCCAGTGCTTGTGAAATGCATAGGAAATTGAACACATAATGCCTGGGTCCTGAAGTTTATCTTGGATAGTATCAAGTGCAGGTTTCTTTCACTACTTTCATTTATTTTAGGGCAGGGGTCAGCAACCTTTTCAAACCAAAGAGCCAAACTACATCATAATTCAGAACCAGAATGCCCATTTACATGACTGAAAATATACATTATTATTAAGTGACAAAATTATTAAAAATAGCATAAATGAAACCGTGTACTCACAGACTTTATTAATGGGACTTCTGCTGCTGCATCTTTTTGCACTTTTCTTTGAAGTTTACATCATAACTGGTCAAATCCAGCTTCATGCATGCATTCAGGCGGTCTTCTGTCAGTGTTATGGTAGGGCCCTGGGAATGTGGGAGGTACAGGAGTCAGCGTTGTTGGTGTATGAGGGGCTCAGGGCATGGGTTTGGGGTGTGTGGGAGGTGCAGGAGGTAGAGCAGGGTGCCACAAGTGGGAAATGGAGTAAGTGGGGAGACCCCTGAGACCCGATAACCTTACTTGGCCAGGGTTGGACTGCTGCACCCGTACAGCAGAGGCTGGACAAGGGACTGGGCCAGAATCACCACCGCTGGATCATGGCCTCCTTTCCTACCTGGGCCAGAGAAGAAGGGGTGGGCCCTCCATTGCCTGCCCTTCCTGCAGCCAGATGAGGGCTGGACCACACAATCCACCTCATGGTTGAAGCTGGTCAAGCTACTGCAGGAAAAGTCACACTGCAGCCTTGGCCCTAGGTCTGGGAGCAGCCAGGCAGCCTCACGTGGCCCACCCTGGCCACAGCTCCAGGCCTGGGGAAGAGCTGAAGGTGGAACCAGGGCTGCATGGTAATTGGCTGGCTGGCTGCTCCTGAGGCAGGGTTGTGTAGAGGAGCCAGGGCTGTGCTGCAGTTGCTCCTGGGGCTGCATTCTGACCCTGGCCCCAGGAAAAGCCACGCAGCAGCCCAGCTCCGGCACCTGAGGCAGCCAAATATGCCAAAAGGGCCATATTTGGTGCCCTACTGAGCCATATTTTGCTTCTGAAGCATATGTTGCTTATACCTGTTCTAGTGACTACCAGAGCTGTTGAAAACCTAGTTCAGTCTTCATTTGAGTAATTTGCCTTCTAAGTTTTGAAATGCAAGAAACTAGATGAATGTACTTATAAGCTATTCCTGTCATCTAAAAAGTTGTCTTTTCTGTTTACCTGCAGATTGTGACTGTTTCTCTTGTGGCATCTGTGTGGAAAGTGCCACACACGCTCCAGAACAACAACGGCTTTTGCTTGCATTTTCCAGTGTTTTCTTTGTCAGCAAGTTCAGCAACATTGTAATTCAAGTGCCAGCCCTGAGCTGAGTGAGGAGCCACCGGCTGAGATGGTAAAAATGACAAAATCAAAAACATTCCAAGCTTACCTTCCAAACTGCCACCGAACCTACAGCTGTATCCACTGCAGAGCCCATCTAGCCAATCATGATGAATTGATTTCCAAGGCAAGTGATTTATTTAGAGACATCATATGGGTTTTTTTAACCAAAATTATTGCCACTGGGTCAGCACTTCAAATAAATGATATAAATCTGATGCATACTTCAAAGTATCTTCTCAACAGCTCTGTTTGTGGGGCATAAAAGCAGTGTATTGAGGAATGGATGTTTTCTGGAATCTTTATGTAAAGCTGTACCTTGGCAAAAAAACCCCACCCCACCTCACCCTAATAACAGGTAGGTGCTACTTTTTGAGATATGACTGATCTTTACTAGAGATATCAAAATGCATTTAAACATGTAACCATTGAAAACTTCAGCAATTACACTTGGGCTGCAGTTAGCTCCCCATGAGCTAGTGTGCATGGGAAGCTGGCTTCCCTGTGTGTACTGAGAGCCTGCCTGTAACTGTGAAGGTTAACCAATGAACTCAGGCTCATCAGTTGACCATGTACCTTGGTTCACTTTCACATCTCTAGCCTTTACCAATCAAGACTAGATGTGATAAGTTTGCTTAGAAAGGAAACTGTCTGATGGAAATATAGGGCTCAGGATTAGGAAATTATTCTTAATTAAATATATTCAAAAGATTCTCTAGTGTAGAGAGGTCATCAAATTAGCTGGTATTACACAATTCAGTGGATCAACATGGAATCCATCACTACATTTTCTAAGCCTTTCCTTCTCTCTCATTAGTACTGTGATCACCAACAGGTCGATCGCGATCAACTGGTTGATTGCGAGGCCTCAACCAGTCGATTGCGAGGCGTCCTGTCCACCCTGCCCCCATTTCTCTCCCACCCCGGAGAAGCCCCACTACCTACCTCAAGTGAAAATGGAGGTAGTGTAGGCTTCCCAGGGATGGACAGAAGTCCTGCAGCTTAGCGCCACTTCCGGCGATTCTGGAAGTAGCACTAGCTGCTCTGCCAGGTGTACTGTGGGAGGGAGCATCAGCTCCCTGCACCGCACAGGAGGGGTGAGTCAGCCCCGGGAGAGGCGCGCGTGGGGCTTCCCTGTGCTGGGTGGGTCGGCCTCGGGGCAGGCGCGCGGGGCTTCCCTGCACCGGGGGGGGTCGGCCCCGGGGCAGGCGTGTGCGCGCGGGAGGCTTTCCTGCCCTGGGGGGGTTGGCCCCAGGGCAGGCGCATGCTGATTTCCCTCGGGGGGAATCCTGGGAGGAGGCAGATGCAGGGGACTCTGTGCTTCCGCTCACACCCCACTCCCTAGCCACAAAACGCTGTCCCCCCTCCCCTTCCCGAACGTTGTCCCCAGCCACAAAAATCTGTCCCCACTCCCCAATCCCCACTCCCCTAACGCTGTCCCCACTCCCCTGTCCCTAGCCACAAAACTCTGTCCCCACTCCTCTGTCCCCACTCCCACTCCTCTGTTCCCAGCTACAGAGCTCTGTCCCTATTCCTGTCCCCACCGGCAGAAACCTGTCCCCACTGGCACTCTGTCCTATGCTGCAGAACCCTGTCCTCTGCCCTCCCAGTACCCTGTTCCCTCTTCCCTGCCCCCCCACCACAGAACTGTCCCCACAAAATGTATAATTATAAATGCTTCATTTTAGATTTAAATAGCATGAATAAAAAACATTTATTTCATAACTATAAACACGTGATTTTAATTTTATACATAATTTAAAAAAACTGTTTATCAGTGTGTAAGTAAGGGCTGGGGATAGCAAGTGATGGACAGGAGGAGAATAGAGAGGGCGGGGCTTCAAGGAAGAGGCAGGGCTTGAAGGAAGGGGCGGGGCAGTAGATCTTCGCCTGTTCTGAGATTTAAAAAGTGATCTTGGGTGTTAAAAGGTTGGAGACCACTGCATTAGTATATATCCTATATATACTTCAGACAGTTTTATGGCTGTTTATTGGGGGAAAGGATGGAACTTTCTTCACTAATAGTGTCTCTTCAAAGGTAGAGGGGTGGAACCTGAGAACATCCTTCCTGGGGCCATCTTTTATTTCTTTTCATTTTTCTCTTTCCTGCACGATCATCACCCTCTGTTGCTCATGCCTGCTGGTATCTATAGCAGCATTGAAGCAAATCTGCTTCCTTGAGCAATCTCAGGTAGTAAAGAAGCCATTCTTAAGGACTTTCATTGTTCTCTAGTCCTGTGCAGAGGTCTGGGGTGGGAAGGTGGTCCTTGAGCAACATACACCTAAATCTTTTGTGCTCCTCAGCTCCCTCCAGATCTCCTGGGAGCAGACGACAATTTGGGCTCCAAATACAAATGCTAGCAGTTTTTGCTGGATTATTGATTTTAGATATCCTCTTGCAGGCTTGTTCGTCTCCTCTTTTCCTTCTCCTGTTCTTCTTCTCTCCCTCCCCCACCCCCCCCCACCCCAAAAAAGAAAGCATGAGTGATGTTCTGTGCTAATGCCCACAACAGGAGATGTGCATGATCAAATGCAAAACATTGAAACTGACTATATACAAAGAGCTGTCAAAAGCATAAGTTTATTAAACTCAGAAGAGATTCAAAGCCTATATTTTTAAAAGCTCTTTATTTCAGTAACTTTTAGTTTTAGTAATTGTAAATATTGCTTTTTAAAAAATTGTAGTAAAATACAGACAGCCATGTGACTCAAATTGACTGTGTAATGGGTTATTTGCTCACTACTCCAGTGTTTCTTGCAAGCCATGTTAAGAATTAGCTCTCTGCTGGCTCCCTGAATCTGGGACTCGCATCGCTCTCCTTCTTCCAGGAGACTGACAGTCCTCAGGCCTTCCATTTGACTTAGCAACAAACTACTTCCTCAGGTCTAGCCACTTTTTGCAGAGGCAAACAGTAGTCCATAGGAGCCACTCCTCATTGGCACAACTCCAGCTCACATCGACACCCAGGGACACTCTAGGGCAGCAGCCTCACATTGAGTCTCCTTCAACCCCCGCCATCCGTTTCCCTGGGCTGCTTCCCATAGCCCTCGTACCTTCTCTGCCACTGTATTAGGCTTTGAGCCAGTCAAGCTGGAGTTCCCTCTGACTTTCCTGACCCTACCCAGCATGGATGTATCCAAAGTACTTCTCTTGGTAGGCAGTCTTTCTTGCTTGACATCTAGGGAGACACTCCCGTTTGCTGTTCTGAGCAGCCTTTCTTATGTGGCTCTCTCTAGTCCTCATTGACTGCTTTAACAAGTCTTCCCTCATTGGCTATCTTAGTAAGACTTCTTCCCATTGGTGAGCATTCCTTGCAACCACTCTGAGGGTTGCTTTAATCTCCCCCTCTCCCAAATACCTGTGTGGGGTAGTCATTTTTCAACACACATTGGATGGGAGGGGGATAATAAGAACTGCCTTTTCTTCAACGCTATTATAAATTTCAGAGACATGACTTCATTATTCAGCACACTGTAAGTGGAAAGGTAGATCTGAATAACAAGGAGAAGGAATGTTATCCATATCTATGGAGTTACTGGTAATTATATTTCATACTAAACAGAGGAGGAACATGATAAGCTTTACCAGCAAAAAAGAAAATGGAGTACTGAACTTTCAAGAAAAAATAAGATCCACCACAATCGAACACATCCAGTAATCTAAATGGGATGTAACAAGCTTTTCATTTTGACAGTATTAAGGTTTACCACAATTTCCAGATGGGCAAATTGGGTTTTGAAAGAGGTCTTGATAATCAGGGCTTGACAATTAATGTAATTGTCATCTGCATGCGCAGCGTGAGGTTTCATACAGCTGGCGATCAGGGCTCGCTGCTGCTTGTCGAGCCCTGTTGATGATAATATCCTTTGAAAATATGATCCTGTTGGATAAGAGAAACATACTACAACTTTCAGTTGTCTAGAAAAGATTAAAAACCTGACACCTTAAAACTTTGAAGCGGGGTTTTTGAGTGTATGGAGATTTAAAAAAAATAATTCTAAGTCCTGTGTGTTCAAATATATTTGTCCTAAGCAATGTACTGTAGCCAGGAATAATTCAGATAAAAGGCATTGTTTAATAAAGATTTTGTATTCTCCAGTGAAGATTTCTTATTAAAAAAAAAAAAAAAAAAAGATACCAATCTACCAATATTTTAAAATTTAGTGAGTTCTCAAAATCAGAATTATGGCCAGCATTCTCTGAAATCTGTTTCTCCTGCCTTTTTTATTATTATTATTATTTTATGGTACAGACTGTTGATGTATGTTGTGTCTCAGATCTAGCAATGCATTAAATGTGAGGTGTATTTTTGCTTGTAAATAAAAATGTACTTGACTTTTTTACTGCTTTCTGACATACTGTACAGTTATAGTAAGTAAGTGAAAGGGAAAATGTTCAATTATTTAAATGTGTGTGCGAGAGAGATACTTGGCACAGATAAACATATTGTGTGAACACTTCTACTTTGTGGGCCGGGAGGGGGAGAGCTTTCAGCCCATTCATTCCCAGTATTGAATGTTGTGACCTGTTAGCATCTATGGCTCAGTCCACCCACAGGTAAAATGAAGAGTACACTTCTAACTTAAAAAAATACTGTATCTGTACTCTTAGCATGGAAGGTTAAAACTCCATTTTAAAACAGACCATTCACATGCTTGAATCGTATGTTTAGGCACTGAATTTAGATTTCTAAACAAGCATTATTGATAATTGTAACTTCTCATTCATGCAAACTGTCCCTCCTGGATCTGCCCTCCAATGGAGTGCCCTCTTAAAATGTATATTAATTGAAATAATGGCAACATATATATCTGGTATGTCTGGCAAAAATGGAGATATTTAAAACAAAACAGTTATTTGAAATAATAAAAGGCAACAGGGTAACACTACACTCCAGAGGCAGTTGGTATGCATTTGCAATCTGAAGCTAAAATATTTTACTTTGAATAGAATTGCAATAAATAAATATGCTGTTTCCAGTTAGGAGAGCACAACTAAAATGATGTATCCCTTCATTTTACTGTCAGCAGTTCTGCCAGTCATCTCTGGGCAGTATTTTCCTGCCTGTTGGGGTAGAACTTTCTGTATATTCCTCCGTCCTCCCTGCATCCCTGGGCAACATTTCAATAGAATAATACTTTAAAAAAATCAGCAAGGCATTAGTAACTACTTATAGAAACAATTTGAGCATGACCTTTTTGTGCATTTTGACAGGGAGGAGTTTGTAAGCTGTTTTGGTAATGAGTCCTTTTACTATACTCTGGCTCTTGGAAACACACAAACAAGGACAACTGCAGAGTCAAAGAAGTCTAAGATGGCTAGCATGTGGGTTTCAGTTGGCCTCTTCACAGGTTATGCAAACCTCTTCCATTTAGAAAGAAGAATACCTATCTTCAGCGAAACCACAAAACTGTCTTTACTCCAAATCTGATGGATATGTGAAGACCCGATAGATAAGCTCTCTTGACAGGCAACCCCCAGTACCTCACAACACAGAGGACTCGAATTACAAGAGAGTTTGCTAACCATATTATTAGTAATCTAGAAACCAGAAGGCTTTAGCTGTTTGCTTAACTAAGTACTTACATAAATTGAGACCATCTTTAATAAAATTAAGTAGTCTTCCTCCCTACAGTCTATGAATTAGCTACATTTTACTTTAAAATCCAAATGAAATTAGATATTAATGAATAGTAGAGCAGACTTGCTGCTGGTTTCTTCATTCTAATCTTTCTTTTGTATTATCCTCCCTGCCCCTATTCTCTTAGGTGCATAGGAACATGGGGAATCCAGAATTCTAAAAGTGGTGAGAAATCTTAATCTGTCTTTTCCTCTGTAAAGAAGATGGGTGGTAATTTTTACTGATTTTTGGGTCCAAGTGTAGTCTCAGAATGGTCTGTTTTGAGGAGAAGATAGGTGGCTTTTTTTTAAGTGTGCTTGTGCGCATGATAATAGTTAATCCTGGCCTTTCAGAATAGAACGTATGTTTTTCCATTGTTATGGCCTAGAACATTTTTCTTGCCCCATTTTTCTTTATTTTTTTAAAGCAGTACATACAACACTTTTTATCTTTAAAGACTGGTGGCTGGAGAAATAGTGAAATGGTGATGTCCCAAGAATTAAGAGCGAAAGTTCTTTAAAAGATGGGAAGAGATTTCTTTTTTTAGTGTAATTTAAATTTTGAAATGTGTTAATTCCCATTAAAATTCAGTTTCTAGTGTGAGCTAATTTTATAGCATGCAAAACTTTGGTGAAAACCTAAATGAGCCTTTTGGTAAACATGTCTCACTATTAAATGGAGATCGTACACATAGCTCAGATTTTCCTTTCAGCCATTATGACAAACAAATTACACAATCTACCTGGAAAACAAGTTGCTAAAGGTTTTCAAGCAGTTTTCCAGTCACTTCAGTAGGAAGACAAGTGACTAATTGGAAGCCAAAGACAGCCCAGTCTGTATCTGTAAGAACTGGGCTACCTAATTAAACCTGCCTGGTGAGTTGAATTGCATTAGACCAGGAGTGGCCAACCAGTCAGAGACGAAGAGCCAAAATAACTGTGGATAGAGTGCAAAGAGCCACGTATTTTTATATTTATTTTTATATATCTATATATAGATAGATATAGTACACAAAAATGTAGTGATAAAAATAACATTACAGGACATTTTGGACAAAAACCAATAGAAAAGTCTCTAGTCACTTAAAAATTCATGGCTAGTCCATAGATCTTCAGAGAACTTGACAAGGAACAAACATCAAATAAAAAAAAACACTCTTTAAAAATACAGTAATATTCTCACACTAAAAATAAGCATTGCCACCAAGTATTTTAAATTTAACACTACTGCCCTATTATGTCATGTAAGGTTTTTTTTAATTAAACTGAACTGAGATGTAAATTAGCATAATTTGAAGTGCCTGTTTCACTCCAGCTTTTGACTCTTTTGTATGGTTTCCTCTTTTTTCCCCCTCTCCCGCCTGGAATTTAAATATGACGTCTGTGTTGGCTGCCTTATTCTGCATCCAAGAAGTCTTTGAATTTAAGGTGCTTCAGCCCCCTCCCCTGCTCTAACTCAATGCCCTCTCCCTCCCGCAGAGCCAGGCATCCCAGCCCCACTACTCTAACCCAATATGCCTCCTCTCCCCCAGAATCAGGCACCCCCCAGTCCCTCCTCACTCTAACCTAATGCCTGGGTCTCACCGGAGCCACCACTGCTGCCATAGCCATTCCCTTCTCCCTCCAGGCGCTGGGGCAGATGAATAGAGCGGCCAGCCATGAGCAGTCCAGGCGCATGGCTCCAAACTAGCAAGAGCTGCATTTCTTTGAGCAAAGAACTGCATGCAGCTCGAGAGTCGCAGGTTGGCCAACTCTGTATTAGACTAACATTGGATGTGAAAGCTTTTGTTAATGTTTTGAACTGATTAATGCTCCAAGAATTAAGTTTCTCAAATCTCCAATTTCCTCTTTTGCCTTTGTAAAACACGTTGATCTTTGAGTATAAAAATAAGAAATTTTGTGGGGTCATACTCTTTGGAACTTCACACATTCACAAACAAAAATAAGAAGGCTCAACAGAAGCATGAAGAGGTACAAATTCCTGGTGAAAATTTGAGACAAGATAGGTGAGGAAATATGTTTTACTGGACCAACTTTGGGGGAAAAAAAGCATTCAAGCTTAAACAAAGCTATTCTAGTCTTGGAAACATACTAAGACTGTTACACCTCAGTGCAAGGTAAGACATTGTTTATTGTAAGTAGCACATATTCCAAGGGACTGTTCAAGGTGAAGTGGCCTGTTAATATTCCTCTTGTTGTTCTATAGTCTGTTTCCCTTATCTGCATTCGTTCATAATACTAGCAGACACTCACTGTTCCCTTGAGCAAAAATCGCAGAAAACATCTCTGATATCTTTTCTTTTAGCTGGGATTATTGATACATTTCCTGGAGGAACCTTCTTATTGATGGAAAGAACAGGGACTGAAGGGATCTACAAGACCATATCTTAGAGCATCAATTTAGTCTTTTATAATGCATCTGAGAGGGATCACTATGAAGCTATAGATAATTTCTTGAACTTTTGATAAACTCTTGCTATTATAGAACAGGTCATCTATTTACTCTCTTGGAAATATGTAAGAGGAAATATTCTGAAAAGGTCTGTTGCAAGGATCATTAGTTCAACTATAGCATTCCTAAAGGGTGAGGAAGCTCATTGAAAGAGATATCCAGAAGATAATTGCCTATGTCCTTGAAATCAATAATTCCTGGTTGTTTTTATGAGCAATCATTATGATAAAACCCTATATTGATAATATCCATTCACGTAGAAAAATGGATATGTTTATCCTGTAAGGAACATTTGTCCCGAACTCTTTAAGATATTTAGACTCCTAACTTATGTTGCAATAAATGGGAGTTAATACCCTAAATACCTTATAGCATTTAAGTTTTCTAATTAAATAGGGAGAAATGGGCTATGTCTAGACTAGCATGATTTTCCACAAATGCTTTTAACGGAAAAGTTTTCCATTAAAAGCATTTGCGGAAAAGCGCGTCTAGATTGGCACGGAGGCTTTTCTGCAAAAAAGCTCCAATCGCCATTTTCACTATCGGGGCTTTTTTGCGCAAAACAAATCTGAGCTGTCTACACTGGCCCTTTTGCATAAAAGCTTTGCGCAAAAGGACTTTTGCCCGAACGGGAGCAGCATAGTATTTCCGCCAGAAGCACTGATTTCAGACGGTAGGAAGTCAGTGTTCTTGCGGAAATTCAAACGGCCAGTGTAGACAGCTGGGAAGTTTTTCTGCAAAAGCAGCTGCTATTTATTGCACAGCCATAGAGTCCTGCAAATCCATGGCTATCTGCATCTGTGGTCTATAATGGCAGTACATATGGAAGGGAAGACCAACATAGTAGCAGACTAATTAAGAAGGAGGACTATAATGTAACGTAAGTATCTCAGCACACCACTGATAAATCTGGTAGTAATGCAGTAGGAGAAATCTTAGGTGGACTTATTTGAATCAAAAGAAATGTCACATTTTCATAAGGACAAGTTATCACCTGAAAAGGTCATGACAACTTAGTACTTCATCAGAACCTGATCTTTCTCAAGATGACTGCATGGTTGTTGAAACAGAGTGGAGAAAAAGCAAGATTATTTTGATTTGCATAATAGTTTTCTATAAACAAAGCCATTGTCTGTCTACTATGCCAGAATATAGTAGAATTTGGAAGTTTTGTTTTTCTGCAATGAAAACAAGCCTGGTTGCTGTCAGATCAGTTATCAAGCTGAT
The DNA here is from genome assembly GCF_052426305.1 of Pelodiscus sinensis. Taxonomy (NCBI): domain Eukaryota; kingdom Metazoa; phylum Chordata; order Testudines; family Trionychidae; genus Pelodiscus; species Pelodiscus sinensis. Next base: position 14,647,768 of record NC_143085.1, read on the forward strand.
AATTTTATATGAAGAATTCAAAGGGGGCCTCGGTACTGGTTCTGTTAAAAGTTCACTGGTTGAATGTTGGTCTTGAACGTACAAGGAAAACAAAGTTGAGCAAAGATCCCCATGTGAAGCATTTCTGAAAGACAAACAATAAAAGACTTCAAAAGATTTTTAAGTGATCTTCTTGGATGCTTAATTTTTGTTCTTAATCCTCATGGTATAATTTGAGCTAATCAGCTCAGTTTTTACTTCTTACTATCCAACCTGCCCTTTGTAATGCTCTTTGCTTGGGTATGCTTTGCTCTTGAAGTTGGTTGAACACCACTATTGTTTAAGAAAAAATTACAAGACAGTGATATGTATTTTCCCAGGAATCAGTACACATTTAAATTACTTCGGTGGAAGTTATTTGCATCTTGTGTGAGGAAAATAGGATCCCTGCTTTTTATCCCAGTGTGAATACAGAATTCAGTGCTTCCCAGGAATTAGTACTTCTTCGTCGAGTAGTGTCCCCGAGGGTGCTCCACTCGAGGTTCTGGGCTCGTCCCGGCACCACAAACCGGAGGAATTTTCACTAGCAGTAGCCCCCTACCGGACCGCGCATGCGCGAGTGCCCCTTCGCGCCTTTCATCTATGCGCGGTCCGGTCTTGTCAGTTTCTCTCCAACCGTCCACAGCCACAGACGGAGTTAGTTTAGGCTCCCTTCCCCTCTGAGGAGAAAGGGAAATTTTCCTAGTTATAGTTAGTTACTTAGGTAGTTATCTATTTTACTGTTTCTAGTTGTAGTTCCCTTCTTTTAAAAAAAAAAAAAAAAAGAAAAAAAAGCTGTTTTTTCTTCAGCGGCTGGTCAGTGCCTTCCTGACTGAAATTGACTAACAGACTAAATAACAAAAGACTCAAGGATGCCAGGATCACCTGGCTTCAAGAAGTGCCTCCAGTGCCAGGAGGCTATCCCCATCTCAGATGGACACTCCTGGTGTCTCAGATGTCTCGGGGACACTCATGTCCCAGCAAAGTGTAGCCACTGCGCGAAGATGACAGCTCGCACCAGAAAGGATCGGGAGCTGAGGTTGAGAGTCCTTTTGTTTATGTGGGAGAAAAAATCAAATCACTCCAATTGTGTCTAAGGGGGGACTGTGCAGGAAATCAAAACTCTCTAAAAGAAAACTGCTGTAAGGGTTAAAAGTTTTTCAGGCCTCTCTCCCTGTAACAGAGAGAAATGAAATTAACTCTAATCAAGACCCTTACAATGCCTCCTATCTCAAGTTCATGGATACTCCTAGTCTGTCACAATTTGTCATGTAAGCCCTTATCTTTGTCACAGTTTGCCTTGTAGACTTCTCCACTCAAGTTCTAATGTGGCTTTGTACTGTAAAACTTACTTCTAGCATTCCTGGTGTGAACAGAAACATCTCAGAGTACTTCTGCTGAGACTTTGATATGTTAAAGAAAACAATCAACTGAACTGTCTAAGCATTCTGTATAAAGGATCCCTAAACCTGTATCTCAGGGCTGCTTTCACTCTTGCAAGTGACAGCCTGCATGCATGCATCATAAAGTTTTTCCTTCTAGGTTTCTCTCCTGCCTCACTGATTTGACCTCCGGTCTCGGACCCTTCTGGGGGCTCTGTACCCCAGGGGAACGAGATTTCCCCCACATTTAACAAGGCTCTCCAAGCTCTGGAGGTCTCCAAGCCGCACTCTGCATCTACTGAGCACGCTGGGCAAGCCTGCAAGATCCACGGAACGCCGGGCGGCACCGCGGACAAGCCGGGGAGCTCTGGCTATGCGCCGAGACTCCCCGCGGGCAAGGGCTGTAGCTCTTCTGTCCCAACTGCAGCCTGCCCCAAAAGCTCCGCTCCGACACCCAAGAAGGGGTCGTGAGTGGAGTCGGTGCCGGCAACGGCTTTAACGGCCGTTGCGGAGCCGGCAAGAGAAGCACCAGGAGTTCCGGCACATGCGCGCCTGCAGCCAGCTGTGTCAGCACCCACAGCACCTTCCCTAGGTGCCGCTCCGGGCTCCTCGGTGCCGGGCATATCGGCACCAGATGCACCTCCGCTGCAGGAGTCTCTGCCAGCCCAGCCTCCTGCTTTCACATTCCCGGATGATCAAGCTGCACCGAGCCTTTACTCTGTCGACGTTCAAGTGGCAGAGGCTTCTTCACTGTCTGCTGTTATGCCACAAACACCTCCTCAGCCTGCCTGCAATGCCTTGGTGCCAACCAAAGCACAGCAAAAGTCTACAATAACGCTGGACAGTGTCATCTTCTCACCTGGACCTGATTCACCTACCTCGGCCCATGCTGATTGCCGTCGTCGTATTCACCGTTACACGACCTCCAGGGAACCCCTCTATAGGTCACCTCGTCATTCACTGCAATGTCGGTACTATCGGGATCACTACTCGTGGTCTCCTTCACGCTACTATAGGAGATCCCTTTCACCAAGATACCCAAGACGTACAGAGTGCCCTCGTCGGTATGACACAGAGAAGATACAGCCGTTCTCCCTGCCACAGCCGGAGGGATGACCGACGTTATCACGAGTGCTCTTCTCATTCATCTCACCGCAGAAGCTATTCGCAATCGCGGTCACCGCAATCTTCTCGGCATGAATCTCCGCACGGTCTAGACGAGTCTACTCCTTATGTTGCCCCATCATCCTCGGCTGGGGATTTGGATTCGCAATATCAGGAGCATAAGCAGGACCACACTCCTCTTCAGGGACAGCAGAGCCCTGATTCCCCAGCGCAGCGTTCCTCATCCTCGCCGGATGACGCAGTGATCCCTGCGGAGTTGTCTCCTACGGAGGACCACAAGTAGTTCCAGGAGCTCTTCAAGAGGGTTGCACAATCCCAGGACGTTCAGACCGTGGATGTGCAACAGAAACAACATCGGTTGCTTAAGAATCTACAACCTTCCCAAAAGTCAAAGCTCGCTTTTCCCTTTGACGCTATACTGGAGGTCACCAACGACATCTGGCAGACGCCGGCCACATCGCTACCAACTAATAAGTGGTCGGACAAGAAGTACTTCATCCCTCAGAAAGATACGGAGTTTCTGTTTACACATCCTCGGCCTAACTCCCTTGTTGTGGACGCGGCACAGCAAAGAACAAGATCGTCTCAGACCAAGAATCCCTCAAACAACAAGGAGGCCAAACGACTGGATATCTTGGGCAGGAAAGTATATTCCTCTGAGGATGTGTAACTTTGCGGCACAGCTAGCAAACCACGATTTCGATAACTATTCGAAACTGGTCCCTCTATTTGAGCACTTGTCGGATTCCAAACGTCAGATGCTCAAGGCAGTGATACAAGAGGGCTATACGGTCGCCCGAACAGCCTTGCAGATCACCCTTGACACTGCTGACGCAGCTGCTAGATCCACAGCTTCGGCCATAGTCATGCGTTGGGCGTTTTGGCTACACCAGGCCGCTGTCCCGAAGGAGTTGCAGGCCAAGGTGGAGGATTTGCCCTTCGATCGCAAGTCGCTATTTGCTCAGTCAACAGATCAGGTCTTCCACTCGGGCAAGGATACACGTACAACTTGGAGAAAGCTAGGGATGTACACCCACCCCCTACAAACATAGGAAATACATACCCTACAATAGGCAAAGACCATTCTCCTATGCGACGCCACGCGCCAGGCCATATGAGCAACAGAGGCCAAGACAACGGCCCCAGAAGCATCACCAGCAACCTAACAAGACGTCTGTCCAGCAGCAGGGCCGACAGCAGGTTTGATGGGTTGATCGAGGGACTTCGGACCACCCCGTTAACAGAGACTCGGGACATCACAAAAGGCGTATTCCATCATCGTCTCAGGCCTTATCAGCATCGTTGGGCTCTCATATCCACCGACCGGTGGGTTCACGATGTAATCACTTCAGGATATGTCATCCCCTTCACCTCTCTTCCCCCTCCCTCCACTCCTGCCCCGTCCCTTTTCAGAGACCCCTCTCACGAGACTCTTCTACATCAAGAGGTGTCGCGCCTTCTCATATTAGGGGCAGTGGAAAGGGTGCCGACACCCTTTTTGGGGAGAGGGTTCTACTCTTGCTATTTCCTCACCCAGAAGAAATCAGGGGGTTGGAGGCCTATCCTGGACCTACATCGGCTCAACCGTCATATGAGAAGGCAAAAATTCAAGATGGTCACGTTATCTTCGATCATCCCGGCTCTCAACAAAGGGGATTGGTTCGCGTCCCTCGATCTTCAGGACGCCTACTTCCATATAACGATACACCCGGCACACAGAAGATTCGTTCGGTTCACAGTGGGGTCCGACCACTATCAATATCGCGTGCTGCCTTTCGGACTATCGGCGGCCCCACGGGTTTTCTCCAAGACCCTGGCGGTAGTGGCGGCCTACCTGCGACGCCTCGATATTACAATCTTTCCATACCTGGACGATTGCCTGCTAAAGGCTTCCACACTCGACGAGGCTACGAGGGCAGTGTCTATAACTATCACTTTGTTCACAGCCCTCGGGCTCATAATCAATATCGAGAAGTCCTTCCTAACACCGACTCGCGACCTGGAGTTTATCGGAGCAAGACTCGACTCTAACCACGAGAGCATACTTGCCGGTAAAGAGGTTTCAACTCATACAGGACCTGGTACAATCAATATCAATTTCTCCAAAGTCCCGAATACTTACCTGTCTGCAGCTATTGGGACACATGGCAGCCACCACATATGTGGTTCCGCATGCCAGACTCCATACGCGAAGTCTTCAACATTGGCTGTTCACCGTGTACACGCCCCAGGTGCGCAGTACGAACAGGGTGGTTTCTCTGCCCAGTCAGGTGCAGACTTCCCTGACATGGTGGGACAACCCCAGCAACATGCTAACAGGGCTCCCCTTTCATGCCCGAAAACCATCTCTACAAATCACTATAGATGCCTTTCTGCTAGGCTGGGGCACCCACCTTCGGGAGCTCCGTGCGCAGGGTCTCTGGATGCCCCAGGAATCGCTACAGCATATAAATTTTCTCGAGCTAAGAGCAGTCTTCAAGGCCTGCAAGCACTTTCTGCCCATCATCCAAGGACACTCCATACAGATTCTCACCGACAACATATGCACGGTGTATTACATCAACAAGCGGGGGGGGGGGGTTCACGTTCCAGCTCCCTGTGTGCGGAGGCTGTGTGCCTGTGGAATTGGGCTATTCAACAAGGTATCACCATAACTGCAGCATACCTTCCTGGCAAGGACAATGTAATTGCTGATACTCTGAGCAGGCATTTCCTCTCACAGCACGAGTGGGAATTGCATCACAAAGTGCTCCGTGACATCTTCTTGCAATGGGGCTTTCCCAAGGTGGACTTGTGTCAAGTGGCGAAAAACAGGAAATGTCCTCAGTATTGCTCACGAGCAGACATTGGCACGGACTCTCTCGGGGATGCCTTCCTCCTGGACTGGGATCGCCACCAATTGCCATACGCCTTTCCTCCTCTTCCACTCATTCCAAGGGTTTTGGAGAAGATAGCACTGGGCGGCGCAACAGTGATTCTGATAACCAGATCTGCCTGGGCAAGAAAGGTGCTAACACAGCTGTCGAGAATGTCAGCGGCCTATCCACGACAACTACTGCAGCTGTCCAACTTGCTATCTCAGAAACACGGCACGATTCTTCACCCAGCCATCGACCGCATGCGCCTCACGGCATGGCTCCTAGTTGGCTCCAAGCTTCTGAACTCTCATGTTCCCAAGAAGTGAGACGCGTGTTGATTAACAGTAGGCGCAGTACAATGCGTAAATCCTATCTCTATAAATGGCGTCGTTTCCATTTGTGGTGCTTGGCAAGGGATCTTGACCCTCACTCATCGTCTATACAATAGATACTGGATTATGTGATGCATCTAAAGACGACGGGACTAACTATTTCTTCCCTAAGGGTGCATCTAGCGGCAATTTCAGCCTTCCGTCTTCCCATTGATGGTTATTCAGTGTTCGCCCACCCTATCACCAAAAGATTTCTGAAGGGGTTAGGCAACTTGTATCCGACCCACAGGATCCCACCAGAGCCTTGGGACTTGCCTCTAGTATTGAACACTCTGACTCGCACGCCCTTTGAGCCGCTTGCAACGTGTGGTCTACGGATGCTCACGATGAAAACTGTGTTTCTACTTGCCATCACATCGGTGCGTCGAGTAAGCGAATTAGCAGCTCTTTCCGCCGATCCGCCGTATACGCAATTCTTCAGTCATGCGGCAGTGCTGCGTGTCCAACCAGCGTTTTTGCCAAAGGTCAACTCTGCTTTCCATATAAATGAGCCCATAATTCTACCGACTTTCCACCCAAAGCCTCACTCCTCACTGGAAGAAGCACATCTACACACCCTAGATGTCAGGCGAGCACTGGCTTTTTACCTTGACAGAACTCGGGTCTTTAGGAAATCTCAGCGGCTTTTCCTTTCTACAGCCGAACGCTCCAAGGGCAAACTACTTTCTGCACACCGTATTTCCCGTTTGGTCGTTGCTTGCATCACACAATGTTACGCCTTGCACAACAAATCTCTTCCGAGTGGTCTTCGTGCTCATTCCACCCAGGGCATAGCAACATCCATTGCCTATCTTCACAGAGTACCATCGCAAGACATATGCCGTGCAGCAATCTGGTCGTACACCCTCACATTCGCTAAACACTATGCCCTTGCAAACATACTTACCTCTGATTCGAGGGTAGCTCAGGCTGTCTTGTCTACAGCCTGAAGGCGATAGGTCCAAAGCACTCATGTCACGTTGGACCACTGCTGTGTACTCACCTCGAGTGGAGCACCCTCGGGGACACTACTCAAAGAAAAGAGAGTTACTCACCCGGTGCAGTAACATCTGTTCTTCGAGATGTGTGTCCCCGTGGGTGCTCCACATCCCACCCTCCTCCCTGCTTCAGAGCTTCTATTTATGTCTTTCAGATGCTTCCGGTTGGGAGGAAACTGACAAGACCAGACTGCGCTCAGATGAAAGGCGCGAAGGGGCACTCGCGCATGCGTGGTCCGGTAGGGGGCTACTGCTAGTGAAAATTCCTCCGGTTTGCGGCGCCGGGACGAGCCCAGCACATCGAGTGGAGCACCCACGGGGACACACATCTCAAAGAACAGATGTTACTGCACTGGGTGAGTAACTCTCTTTTATCCACTACTATGGTTCATAAAAAAGAAAAATCTTGGCATAAAGTGAATGTCAAAAAACAGAAAAATTTTATCCTAAGTTGTTTGAAAAGCTGCTTTCTTTATTCTTAAAATCCTGGCTGGTGGGAGTAGGAGGAGAATTTTCCCAAATCTGCTATTACAAGAGTAAATATGCTGGATGGTAGGGATAGGGTCCAGAGTGACCTAGACAAATTGGAGGATTGGGCCAAAAGAAATCTGTCAAGGTTCAACAAGGACAAGTGCTAAGTCCTGCATTTTGCAGGCTGGAAACCAACTGGCAACAGTTTGGCAGAAATGGACCTGGAGGTTACAGTGGATGAGAAGTTGGATATGAGTTATCAGTGCACCCTTGTAACTAAAATGGCTAATGCCATATCGGAGTGCATAAGTAGGAGCATTGCCAACAGATCTAGAAAAGTGATTATTCTTCTTTATTTGGCACTAGTGAGGCCACATTTGGAGTATTGCGTCCAATTCTGGGCCTCCCATTACAGAAGGGATGTGGACACATTGGAGAGAGTCTAGCAGGCAGCAACAAAAATGATTAGAGGGCTGCAGAACATGACTTATGAAGAGAGGCTGATGGATTTATTCTACAAAAGAGGAGAGAAAGGAAGGATTTGATAGCAGCCTTCAACTACCCAAAGGGGGGTTCCAAAGAGGATGGAGAGAGAGTATTTCTCCTTGGTGAATATTAATAGAGAGGTAGCTGTGTTAGTCTGATCTTTCTAAAACTAAAGGAAAAACTAACAAGATGGTTTAATAGGTGATGAGCTTTTGTGGGCCAGACCCACTTACTCAGATCATATTCTGGAAGATTATTGGCAGGACTCGCCAAACCGTGGCGAGCCCTGCTCGCCAGCTGTGCTGTCCGGCGATCTGCACATGCCGGACTTCCGGGCTACAATCTACAATTTTATAACTTGTCAAGCCCTGATTATTGGCATGACCATATACAATGAAAAAAGTGAACACGTTATTAAACTGACAAATCAGATTTAGTACAGAACGTGGGGGGAGGGAGGGAAAGAGGGAATAGGTATTTGAGTAAATGAATGGCTAATCAGAGGTGTTAAGTGGGGAAGCTATCTTTGTAATGGTTACGGTAATTAGCATCTTTGTTAAGGCCCATTTGTAAAGTGTCAAATTTAAGCATGAAAGAAAGTTCTGAAGTTTCCCTCTGTAATCTGGTGTTAAAGTCTCTTTGAAGTAAGATGCATGTAGTAAGGTCGTTAAGACTATGTCCAGGTAGGTTAAAATGAAGAGCAACTGGTTTTTCCTTGTGAAGATGTCTGATTTGTGGGCATTAATTCTTTGGTGAAGTGTCTGAAGTCTGTCCAATATACATAGCAGAAGGACAATGTTGGCACATGATGGCATAAATTATATTTCTGGATGAACATGTGTTCTTGATCATATAACTGACATGGTTAGGTCCAGTGATAGTGTCACCAGGGTAAATATGTGGATAAAGCTGGCAACGGGGTTTGTTGCAAGGGAAAGTTCCAGAGTTAGTATGTCCTGTGGTTGTTGGTAAGAATCTTCCTGAGATTAGGTGGTTGTCTATAGGAGACTACTATGGGACTGTTCCCCAGAGCCTCGCAGAGTGTAGTATCCTGTTCCAGTATAGGTTGTAGGTTATTGATGATGCATTGGAGGGGTTTAAGTTGGAGGCTATAGGTGATGACAAGTGGTGTTGTATTGTTGGTTTTCTTGGGCCTATCTTGAAGTAGATGGTTTCTGGGTATTAGTCTGGCTGTTTCAATTTGTTTTTTATTTCCCCGGTGGGTAATTTAGATTTACAAATGCTCAGTGACAGATGGCAGAAAGAGGAGCAGTGGTCTTAAGTTGCAGTGGAGGAGGTCTAGGTTGGACATAAGGAAAAACAATTTCACTAGGACAGTGGGGAAGCACTGGAATGAGTTACCTAGGGTAGGGATGTAAGCAACTAGCTGACTATTCGATAAGCCAAAGCTAATTGAATAGTCAGCTAGTTACTTGACTAATCACTTGCTTCCCCTCTCACTTGGCGGTTAGCTGCCAGGTCCGGGAGCCAGTCCTGCTGCGCCCCCTGCTTATCGACTAGTTGATGGAAAATCTGTCAGCTAGCCGATTAGTTGATTCAACTATATTTAACACCATTAACCTAGGAAGGTGGTGGAATCTCCATCACTTGAGCTTTTTAAGTGCCAGCTTGACAAAACCCCAGTTGAGATGATTTAGTTGGGACTGGTCCTACTTTTAGCAGGGGGTTGGACTTGATGCCCTCCTGAGATCTCTTGCAATTCTATTATTCTAAATTGTATGTGACATTTTAGAATGTGCCAAGACAGGACAGTTTCTCTCACCTTTCCTTTATGGTGTAAGGAACATTCTAAAAGATAATTGATCAACCTGTAGGCTGAAAAGACCTCCTCTGTACTCCTGAAAATTCATAAAGGGCTCGTTCACATCATTCTAAACTGGAGTCTTCCTACCTCAGCTACGCTTCTATGTGGGAGAACAGAGACCTCCGTTTTATGTCAGAACCATAACTTTAAATCCCCAAATCAATCTTTGGTTGATTTCTTCAAAGATATTCTGAGGATCGGGGAGAGTTCTTATAGTTAATTCTGAAGATCCCAACATATTTTAGCTTACAATGATAATTTGTTTTGCCTATCAATTTCCTTGGTTCTAGAAATAATACCTGCTGCACCTGCATACATTGATTAACGTAACTCTATCTACTGGTCTATAAAGCAATCTTTGGAGTATATCCTTTTGGTGGGAAGTCCTTTGGTGATTCTATCCTAGTAAGCAGCTAGAACAGAGCTATCTCCTGTTGCCTGCATATAGTATGAAGAAAGTGTTCTCTAGGGAATACTAACATCTAATCTTTACAAGAGGAAAGAATTAACCAGTATGACACATTTTTCTTTTCCCTCGTAACTCAAACAGCTTGATTTTGGATGTTACTACTCTTAAGCCTCTGTGAAGTGCCAAGAAATCTTTAATATTCACAAGTGATAAAAAGGGGTAGCTGCCCATAAAAGCTCATGATTCATTCTCTCTCGCTCTCGCTCTCTCTTTTTTATATATATAATTTTTTTGCTGGTCTCTAAAGTGCTACAGGACCACACTTCTGTTGCCTGCTCATCTGCCTTGACATGGGGGAGCACAACAGTGGTGGCCCATCAATACAGGCGACCTAGGTGGTTGCCTAGGGTGCCAAGATAAATGGCTGTTGAGGTCTTTGGGGGCGGTGACGCTGATTACGCGTTTCACCTAGGGCGCCAGTTGCCGGCAGCTCGTCTAGGGCTGCTCCTGGAGCAGAACATCCCTTAGGTGGTCACAGCATGTTGTATCCTCCACAACACTGTGGAGAGGGAGGAGGAGGCCTTCCTCTCAGGGTAGGGGGCAGATGCTGGTCACAAGGTCCATGCATTTGAGCAGCTTCAGACAGCTGCCATCCAGCAGGCTGAGGTGCACATCTGGGAGGCCCTGAGGAAGAGGTTCTCACAAGCACCCCAATAACTGTCCCCATGGCCTCCTACCAAGGGGCCCCTGTCTTGAGGCCACATCTCTTCCCCACCACAACCCCTCCCTTCCCTGACTTCCCAATAAACAAACCTCTTTGTTTTGCAACCAAAAATAAACTGTTTTTACTGACCATCAACAAAAGGTGGGCAGGGGGAGGGGGCTGTAAACACACGGGCAGCTGGCAGCGCTTTCTATGGATGCAGCTACTGTCTCGCACGGGCAGGTATGGCTGTGTACTGTGTGCAGCATTCCTCGGTGTTTGGGGGGTTGGTCCTGCACCCTTGTGGCTAGCCTGCTTCCAGCCGGTCTGTGTCCTCTCTCCCTCATGGTAGGATGGGTGTGGCCAGCAGGATCCCAGGCATTCTCAGGGGCTGCCTGCTGCATCCACGTGCAACACAGTAATGCTGCTTGAGGTTGCACGTGCATGGACTGCAGCACAGTGTCCAGCTGGAGCAGCCCGAGCAACACTTGCCCCAGTCCCCCATGCACCATCTCCCCTGCCCTCTGAAGTGAGTGACAAAGAGACCACTCACCTGAGGATCCCTCCCAGGTGTCTGAGGAGGCCTGAGAGAGATCCTGGCTGCCGGGCACCAGCTCCAAAGAGGATCAGAATGCCCCTCTACTTCTCCGGCGGCTTCTCTGCTTCCACTGCTAGCTGTCCGTCTCCTTCCTGCTCTGGCTGGCTCACAATGGGGGTTTGCAGCCCAGAGTCCACTGGGATGGATGGGGATTCATTCCCCGGAACCCTCAGGATGGCATGGAGCTCCCTGAAGTAGGGCCAGGTGCAATTTTTTAACCTTACTCCAGACCTGTTCAAAGGTGTCTGCTCTTAGCCAAGGCCTGTGCCATCTGGCCAAAGATGTCAGCATTTCTCCTCCGGGTTTGGAGATCCTGCAAGGCCACCTCCTATCCCCACAGCTCCAGGAGGGCCTTGACCTCCGGACTAGACCAGGAGGGTGTGCTCCTGGGTGGGTCCTGTGATCTCTGGGACTGCTCCTGATGAAATCCAGGAGGGCCTTGTCCTGGCTGTGGCAGGGAGAGTTGCATGGTGAGGAGCTGCTCTCTGGGGTCGGCTTCCTGCCACAAGGCTTGCCCAGGGGGCCTGCACCCAGGAGCAGCCCTAGACGAGCTGCTGGCAACTGGAGCCCTATGCAAAATGTGTGATCAGCACCCCCGCCTCCAAAGCCCTCAACGGCTGTTTATCTTGGCGCCCTAGGCGACTGCCTAGTTTGCCTGTACTGTCGGGCTGCCACTGCCTGCACCTTTACTGAGGGGTGAACAGACAGGAACTATGGAGTTCTGATGAGTTGTATGGAGTGTCCACCAGAGTATGTGTGCTTTTTCCTGAAGGCCCGTTCTTGTACAAAACCCCCTTCTGCCTGTCTATACATGCCTTTTTTTGCAAGAGCTCTTGCTCAAAAAGGCTTATTCCTCTTTCTACAAGGAATAACTCTTGTGCAAAAAGCCCTGTCTTCTAATGTACTGTACTTTTTCTTGCACAAAAACACGTTTGTAGTGTGGATGCTCTGTGAGTTTTTGCACAAAAACAAATGTTTTTGTGCAAAAACTCTGCAGTGTAGACGTAGCCTTAGAGAGCTATAGCCCTAACTTAATTTTTTTTAGGTGTTAGTTCTGATGTTATGGTTAGTGTGTTTCTTGTCTCACTTTTCACAAAGGCATGAGTTTCAACAAAAGGAACTACCTCCTTCAGAGCCACAAAAATATTGTAAATCCTGAATGAAACGGAAGGAACTTTTGAGATTAATATTCAGGACTAAATGTCAGCCCTCAAGTTTGAGTTTGGGGAGCTTCAGCTAACTCTTGTTTTGATGTTCACTGCTTTGTCATCACTTGGAGTTGCAGCATGAGACACACAAATTCTAGTGCTAATAATAAGATGGGTAGGTCATTCAATTCCCTTCTTTCACCTGACCTTCCTCCTCTTCTTTCTCACAAAACCTTCTTAAGATTGGAGGTTCACTGCCTTTTGGAAGCAGGAGGCATAAAGAAAGTGCCATTAATTTTCAGATTGAATAAGACCATTTCCAGTACAAAATCTTGCCTTTTGACATTTGTGCTGCTCCCCACCCCCGGCACCTAGAGATAAATGGTCAGCTGTTTTAAACCAGCTGGTGGTTCCCTCTGGTGCCATACATCCCTGGTGGGGGGAAAAAGACTTCACGTGAGCCCAGGTCTCAATTGGTCTGGTAGCAGGAGAGAGAGCAACTGGTTTTGTGGACCAGATTTGGCCTGAGGAGGCTGTCTTGCCCACCCCTAACTTCTAGGGAACACTGCTCCTGATGTCCTCATGTTGCTGGTTCTTAGCCCCTTGCTTTGCTTTTGTCATCTCTCTTGGCCTTTCTTCCACTAACCCTATCTTGATTAACTAATTTGGCTCCAGTACGATGCAGCTCCTTGATATTTTCCATACACAGCATAGGCAGCTTCATAGGGCATCCAAAAATTTGGGGCATTACTTGGTCCTAATGTCTACCCTAATGTCCCCCTCTTCTTATCCCTGTTCTGTGGTTCTGCTTCCTCTGGATTGGATCTCGTTCAGTGGCTCCCAACTTTTTGAGCATATGGACCTCTTTTCAACTTATTACAATTTTATGGACCCCTCCCCTTCCCCAAACAACATAGCTGTTTCCAAACATTCCATTACTTGATAATTATTTAATGTAGTCACGTAAAATGATCATGGAACTAAATATTTTATATATATAAAATTATGCAATATACAAATATGTACTGATGGAGCAGTCTTGTAAAGTGGGCAAATGATAAATGTATATATTCACCATTTATAGCAGTTCAATCTATTCTTGAACACTTACTTCAAATAAAGTTATTAGAAATGTCTATGTTAGTGTTTCTCAAAGTGGTCTGTGAAACCACTCTGAGAAACCTTCTAACTGGCCACTCCAGTGTGTTTGTTTACCAGCTCCACAGCCACAGAGCCTGATGGCTACCATTGGCTCCAGTTCACCATTTGTAGCTGAGGGAAACAGCAGCCTGGTCCATGCCACTTCCACGGCTCCCCATGGCTGCAAACGGCGAACCAGAGCCAATGGGAGCCACAAGTCTCCATGTCTGCAGAGCTGGTGAATAAACGCATCAGAGCAGCCAGCAGGTTTCTCAGAGTAGTTTCGCAGACCACTTTGAGAGACACTGGCCTATATCCTCTCTGAAAATCTACCTGTCTACCAATGCATGGTGGGCAGCAATAATTGCTAAGTCTTCGTGGATGGTACAATAAAGGAATTTTATGAAAGACTTGTCAATATGTAGCTAACGAAAAAGGATCCAATAGCATCATAGGATCTCAACTTAGTCCTTTATGCAGCTCCTGAAATCTGTTTAAGACTTGTCTTTGGTTCATCTGTCTTAAAATCACTTTCATCATAGCCATAATACGGGCTAGATGGATGACTGAACTACACATTTTGTGGCTAATCTGTCATTCTGTGTTTTTCACAAACATAAAGTTCTGCTTCATCCTAATCCTAAATTTCTCCCCAATATCGTACTGGACTTCTGAAACAGAGACAGAAAGGTGGGAGGGAGAGAGTAGTTGAGTACTACATCCCTATAGGGCAGTGATTCCCAACCTTTTTTATACTGGAGACTGGCAAACCAATTCACAAACTTTTGGTAGACCTGCAACATTTTATTTGCATATTCATTATGCAAATAATGGATATGCAAATAAAATGTTACTTGTCCGCCAGAAGCCCTGGCCCCCAGAGCCTCCTAGTGCCAGCCCTAACTCCCTAGAATTCCCCACCCCTGCACTACCCCCAGCACCAGCCACTGACCTGAATCCCCTGCATTCAAGCCCCGCTTGCTAGATCCCCCTCACAAATGCCTCAGTGCCAGCCTCCTGTTTCCAGAGCCCCACTGAACCCATCCCCCGCAGTGTCCTTCCCAGTGCCATTTCTCCACTCCCCAAAATTAGCAATGTTGCCATAGTCCCCCAGTGCCAGCTCCCCATTGCAGACATCCCAGTATCCCCCAGCGTCAGCCCCCTGCCTCTTGGAGTCCCCCTGGCCAGAGCTCCCCAGCATTAGCCCTGCCCCCTCACCTAACCCTGCGTTGCTGATCATTGTTGCCTGGATCACAGCTGCACTAAGGCTGTGGTGTTGGGCTCTGCGCAGCCTTCCCACTGCTCAGCAAAGCACTCTTCTGCATATGGGAAGAGACCCAGTCCCTGACCCTGCCCAGAGCTGGTTGGCTGAGAGATGGGGCAGGACACACCTCTCCCAATAGCCACAGAATGAGGAGAAGTGCTGGGTAGTATATCCCAGTCTTGGTGCCCAGAGTCATCATGGCCTGGCAGCCAGAGGCCCATGGCCCAATGGTTGGGAATTGCTGCTTTAGGGAATATTAAAACTGCATGAATGCTGCTGAGAAGACAAGTAGGAATGGAAGAAGTAGTTAAAATAACTCAAATCACATAACCTATTTTAGTCAATTTAATAGTGAAGCTAGTATGGAGGTAAAGCATCTCCATACCAGAGGTGCGTCAGTGAGGCTAAATAATTCCAGTGTCTTTTGTCAGTAGTAGAAGAGGTGGTACATATATCAAACTATAGTGGCTACTATAGACAAGCAGGGGAAATAACTAATTTAAGAGACAAACCACTAGTTTTTTAATGAATTATTATGTGTCATGCATTTCTTGTCAAACTTCTACACAAATAAAAATCACAAAATTGTAAACACAACTGCAATTTTTAAAATGAAAGAAAATGCATATTAGTCTTTTCCTTTTCAATATGTGAATTTTAAAAGAGATGTGTTTAGCTCTTAAATACATGTAGTCTGTCAATGGAGGTACCTTGGTACTGTAGAGTTCAATTGGTATAAAAGAAGGAGAGTTCTGTTAGTCTCCCAGACCTTTTTGGAACACTCCTCTCCATGAATTATAAATGCTTGAGTTTGCTAATCTTAAGTGTGTGCTCCAAGGCCCCTGTTGTTTTAAACTGTCTTGATGGACGGTGAGATTTGAGATGCTGGCTAGCGGGAGAGCATTCTTGTGGTGTTTTTATTGTTGAAAAGCTCGTATTTCTTTCCATGTCTTTGCTATAGATGGAGTATTTGTGTTGTACAGGTTGGACTTCTGGAGTATTTGTGTTGTACAGGTTGGACCTCTGTGATTCGGCACCCTCAGGACCTGACTAGCCCTAGACAAGGGATTTGCCAGACCAGACAAGGTCCCTCCCCTAATGGCCCATGCTAAACCACTGCCCTTTCACCCTGCTGTTGCTTGGCCAATCATTGCTCCCTGGGCCAGAGCTCTTCAGCTCCTGCTGGCCTCGCTGCTGCCAGAGTTGGAGTTGCACAGCTAGTCCAGAGCTTCCTGGCCGCTACCAAGGTCAGAGCTGCGTGGCCCAGATTGGAGCTCCCTGGCTGCAGCCGGGGTCGGAGCTGTGCGGCCGGAACTGGAGCTTTGCAGTCGCTTCTAGCCCCCTGCTACTGCCCAGTTGCTGGGGCCAGATCTTTCTGCTATGGTGTGCCCCTCCCATAGGGATGCTGGGCAAGTCTTCTGTCCTGTCCCTCCCACTTCCACCATGCTACTGTGTTATGTTCAGACATCTCTATACCTGGACTCTGTGGTCCAGGAACATCTATGGTCCTGCTGGACCCGAGAGTCCCGGTTAAGGGCAGTACAACCTGTAGAATGAATTGAAACTGTTTATTCCTTGTATGTAGTATATGTTTTTAAAAGGAATTGCTTTGGGTGCTCTTTTTGATTGCCAGTGTATAATAAATATATAAATGGCAACAAGTTGCTAAGGGGCAGATTTTTGTTTTGTAAACAAATCTTAGTTACCAAAATCACCTTATGTTATAAAACAGTATTTTAAAAATACAGTTTCCTTTCAGTATTTTATGATGATTAGTTTTACATCTACTTCTGTTTGGATTGTTTTCTTACATGGCTTCTTCTCATCCTTGTCTCACTAATGCAGTGGTGTGTGTCTTAGACTGGGTGTTTGCAGGAGGAGTAACAGTTAATCCGAACTAAGGACTTAGTTCAGATTAACTTCTGACTGCTGCATGTAGCCGTGGGCAGTCAGTTCGAACTAAGGGGATTTAAAAATGGCACCCTCCCTGGAATATACAAATGAAGCCCGGGATATTTAAATCCCGGGCTTCATTTGCAAGTTTGAATGCCTACATTAGCCACCCTTGTTCGAACTAGGGGGCTAGTGTAGACATACCCTACGAGACATAGTAGTCCTGCCTGGGTTTTAATCATTCTCAACTCCTAGTTTATCTCCTCCACACAAAGAAAGCAGGCAAGGAATCTATATCCAATTCAAATTTCAACACTCTATTTCGATTGGTTCTCCCATCCCCCTGGCCAACACCTTTGCTAGCTATCTGAGTTTAACCCCTTAGTAACTGGGTACTGTTCAGCACTCCTCTTGTCCATTACAATAGCAGACACTAAACACAACATTACCTCTGTTGCTTCTGCCTCTAAACTTTCTCCCTCCATATACTGGAACTCTGAATAATCAGACAGTTCTCTTACATACAGTGCAACTCCTCCTCCTTTTCTCCCACACCTGTCCTTCATGAACAGTTTATAACTTCCATGACAGTGCTCTAGTCATATGAGTCCTCCCATCAAATCTCCATTATTCCAGGCAAATCCTAGTTCTTTGACTGTGCCAGGACTTGTAATTGTTCCTGCTTGTTTCTCAGGTTTCTTGCATTCATGTATGGACACTAGGGATGTAAAAGTGTAGTTGATTAACCAATAAGTGAAAGCTTGCCAGTAAATTTTTACAGCAAGCAGGCCAATAGCCCAGCTCAGTCCTTTCTTGCAATGGGTCCGGGACCTACCCCTGCTTCATATAAATGCTTTGCATTTAAAGTGTATTAGGAGCTAGGTAGGCAGGCAGCCCAGCTCAGTTCTGGCTCACGCCAGGTCTGGGAGCTCAGACCACCCCCTAGACAGAGGCTGCTGCCACCCCACACAGCTGCCTCTTTGTCAACATGACAAAAGCAGCCGGTACACAAAGGGAGCTGGTTTTTAAACTGGCTCCCCTCACGGACCAGCTCGCACTTGGCATCCCATGCTGCTGTCTCTGATGCAGTGGCAGCAGCGTGGAGTGGCAGAGCTCTTCTTGGGAGTGAGGCCAGAATGTACTGGCTGCCAGCCCCACCCACAGGAACTATAAAATAGTCAGCTAACTGATAAGAATTCATGAAGTTACTCAGATATTCAATTAACTGATCTATAACATCCCTAATGGACACCTTAGACAACTATCTGATTGCCCTACCTTCTCCGTACGAATCAGGGGTCTACCTCTGTTGCACCTTCCTCCTTGTGTTTCTTCCCAGTATCCCTCTTCCCCATTCATCCCTAAGCCCTGAGATCTGAGCACTATCCCAACGAGCAGTAAGTGATCTGAATAGCATCTGTTCTTTTTTTCTTTCTTGTAGGAATTATGTATGGAATTTTGTTGAAGTTAGTGGGTGGGGTCAATTTGGTGAGTTATGACATGATACAGGTATATAATAGGGATGTAAGTCAAGTAGTCACTCCACTCCATCTACTTGCTGCGTCTGTAGCAGATGCAGCAAGGGGGGGGGAGAGCAGGAGTGAGTGATGAGGGAGCCGGCTTTGGTTCCCCCCAGCACTGTAGCGGGAAGGCAGAGGTGCACCAAGGGATCCAGTGTGAGCCAGGACTGCTGTGTCCCAGCTTGTACCATCTCCAGGAGTTAAAATTGCTGTGGCCCTGCAGTTTAAATGTAGTAGGAGCTGGGCTGCCCACATGACTGGCTCCTACTGCATTTAAACTGCAGAGCCGAAGTAGGGTTAGCACGCACTCCCCCTTATCGATTAATCGAGTAGTCAATTGAAATTCCATTGACTACTCTATTAACTAATTAGACACTGCTTAACATCCATAGTACATAAGAGCAAAGGTGAGGTCAAAGAATTACATCTTGTATTTGAAATGGAAAATTGTAAGTTGAGTTGGTGGGGTGGTTTGTTTGTTTGTTTTTGGCTAGACCTCTGTAACCCCCCCTTTTTCCTCCCCGGGTTACTGGGGAGCAGGTCACACTCATAGGTGTGCCTGGGCATCTGGTGTTTTAACCCAAAAGAGATCCTGAGTACCCCAGTGGTGATGGTGTTTAGCTGGGGAAAGCCCTATCCACCCCCTTGCTGCAGTCCCTTGCTGGCAATGAATGTAAAGTGGCGGTGCCTCCACCTGGCTGGCCTTGTACACACACTGGTGTGCCTTGAGAGCCTCCAGGAATATACTCATTCCAACATAAAGCTGGATCTAATTCCAGAACAACTACAAATCATATACATCTAGTAGAATACTTTAAAATAAACAATCTTTACTTAACTAAACAGGGATTAACAGATTAGCAAGGAATAGCCTTAACAAAATACATAACAATAACTGAAGCTTATATAGCAAGACAACAGTGACCCCACCCCAGAGTGTGCACACCCCTAGACTCAGTCCCAGACACTTGCTTGTGTTGGCACGCTGATGTTGCAGCTGTAGTGAGGATTTGGTTCAGGCTAAACAGCAGTTCTGTCCCAGCTGCACTCTTCCAGCAAGGCCCAAACTTACTGCCTCATGCTATGCCTGTAGGAAGCAGCCTGCTAACTCCCAGTTCCAACAGGCATGTAGTAGCTGCACTCCAACAGCCCCTGCACTGGGTCAATGTCCTTGGCAGCAGCCTGGCTCCCCCTTTGGTTCCAAACTGCAAGGCAGAATCCCAGACTGCTAGGCCTCTTCTTCAAGCACATGGAGAGAGCCTCTTCTCTCTCACAAGAGTCCCTCCTACCTCTTTTGTTCCAAGGGCTCATGGGAATTGTAGTCTGGATTGCAGCACAGGGTCTTTTTAGAATAAAACAGAGGTGCCTTTAGTAAGGGGACTACACCTCCAAGAAAACACAAGGCACTCCAGAAAGTTGTGCTTTTGACACAAAATGAAGCTGAGCAGGTGCCCTACAACAGTATAAGAGGAGTGTGCGTATTGTGTTTTGTATTTGTTAATTAAAAGCAAGCTCCTAAATATAGTAGTCATTGTGGCCCTTTACTCAAGAAAAGGGAATTTAGTCAGGATATTGGGGATAACTAAATTCCCCCTCTGCTTTCATTTGGATATAATATTTTTCAGTTCCTTATCTAAACAGAGCAGTAGTACAGCCGGTCCCTGAGTTGCGAACAGTCGACATATGACCGTTCGCATTTACGACTGAAGCTGTCGTTAATGGCGGATCCCAAGTTACGAATGCAATCCACGCTTACGAACATGCGGGACCCTGGCCATTGCTGTGCTGCAATGGGTAGGCAGAACACAGCCCTAGCTTCACCGGGAAGTCCAAAGTCCTGACTGCACCACAGAGGCTTCAATGGAGGCAGATGGGAGAGCAGCCCCAGTCTCGTACCCTGACCCCACGTACATTGTAGTGGCCCTGACGTACCTGCCTGCAACCCCAGTAAGATCACCGCTATTGGTTAACCACTTAAACAATATAATTTTAATCATTTGGCCTGCTCTATGAAACTTAAATGCATGTTAAGAGCATTTTAAGGGATTTTCTAGTCAATACATTATGCAACACTTTCCATTTTTTTTTTTTTAAATGTAAACTGGAAAATGTGAATTTGGAGGAAAAAGTGTTTTCATATTGAGGGCTTTTTGCATGCTATAGGGTTTTTTTTTTATTCTTGTTCTTTGCTGGTACAAAATCTTCCATTATTTTCCTACTACAAAATGCCAGTGCTGCCTCATGTCTAGTTCCCTTCACTAGTATTTAGTAATATAATGTCATCTGAAATCAACTATCTCATTTTGGAGAAAGAGAGGTGTTGGAAATAAATCCTTTAATTATAATTAATCTTATTTTCTAATATCCTGAGTGTTTGGAATGGTGTGTTTTTGTCATAACAGAAAATGGAAACACATGATAACTTAAATTTGAGAAAGTTCTCTTCTTTTTTCTCTTACAGTATTCTGCTCCATTCTCTTACTGCCCTGCCTGACCTGTTACTCTTCTTGAATTGGTCTTAAGCACTAGAAAATAATGTTTTGGGACTCTGAAGAAGATATTTCTGCATTCATTTTAGGATTATTCTTTTTTGTTTGAACAGTAATATGCTAAATACAGTGGTTTCATATTTCACTCATGAAGCCCTCTGTAATTTGTTAAACTACTTTTCTGGCAGCCTTATGTGCTTCATCTGTCCATACTACAAATATAATTGTGTTTTTTGTAAACAGATCATGACATGCTCATCTGAATCATTTACAGCAAAAACAGTTTGAGATGCATCCACTCTGCAGCCTTTGATATGGACATTATAGTGAAATGGGAAAAGGTGCATGGAATTTGGTGTTAAGCCACAACTGTTATTACATTTTAGGTGCTATACAAGGATCTTTCTAATCTTTTCCATCCATGTGCAGAATAAATGTTGTAATGTGCACTGAGGCTAATGTGAATATTTCTCCTGGTGGTACACATAACTTAGCTGTGGGTGCTTTGGTAATCAGCAGGGTGACATTGGAATCTCTCCTGAATGGCCACACAAGCACACAGGTTACAAGGAACACTGGTGCTGTCCACTCGTCACCCATACTCTAGGCATTTAATTGATTTTGGTGAGTATGTTACAGGCTATCTAGTGTTTGAACATAAATTTAAGGGCCAGCACTTGTCCAGAACAATAAAAGTAATTTCTTTATAAATAATTTATTTCTTTAAAGGCAATGCTGTATTATTTTATATGCTTTGTAGCAGATTCAGGAGTGATGTGTTTTATGTTTAAAATTATATTTCTTTTTCTTACAGTCTTTTCAGGGAAGCCAGGGAAGAGCCTACCTCTTTAATTCTGTGTAAGTATGACTACAATTATATACTTTCTGTGAAATATCAACCTTTGGTTTATTCCTCAAATGGGAAAAATATTCTAGTAACTAGGGATTTAAAGGGTTAACCAGCAGTCTACCTACTACGGGCTAGGAGGCTGCTCCAGCCGGGCTAGGCTCACCATGTTACGGGTGGGGTGGGTACCCACCAGTGGCATGGAAGTCCCATCCCAGGTGGTTAAAGCTGCCCACATTTAGCCACTTGACATTTTAAATGGACTTTGACATCCCTAACAGTAACACCATTCACTCTATCAATTTTTTTTTAATGGACATAGTCATTATACTGGGAGTCCCTGTTGATACGTATGACTAGCATAACTGTGGCCTTTTTCAAGAGAATGTTTCTATGGTGCAATTTGTCATCTGAGTCATCTTCTTCGAGTGGTCCCCGTGGGTGCTCCACTGATGGCATCAGGCTCGTCCCAGCGCCGCAGCTCGGAGATTTCCAATAGCTGTGTTCAGCCTGGTTGCGAACGCACAAGCAACAGCTCTTGCCGTTTGTGCCCTTTGATCATCGCGCGCACCTGGCTCCCCGCTCAGTTCCTCCCAACTGTCCTCAGCATTACTTCAGTCTCCTCAGGAGAACTGTAAAAAAAAAAAAAAAAAAATTACTTTGTACATAGGTTTTCCCCCTTGTTTACTCAACGTTCTTTGTTATTCAAAAAAAAAATGGATCGCTAACAAGTTATTTAAACCGCAGCTTTCCTAGTCAGCCAGTAGCTGCTTTAGCCGCAGTCTGAAATTGACAGAAACCTTCACAAATCAATAACCCAAGGATGCCTGGATTCCCAGGTTTTAAAAAATGTTCCCTGTGTAAAGAGCCCATGCCAGCTTCGGATGGGCATTCACTCAGATCCCCCAAAAATGCGGGCATTGCTTAAAACTGACAGCCAGGACAGAGAAATGTGCCTGAAAATGCTGATGTTCGATAAGGCGCTTGATCCCGACTCTGCAGCTGTAAAACAATCAGAGGAGAAGCAGAAAAGAAGAGTCTTCTCCACCAAACCAGCCCCACAAAAAAAAGAGAAGGCTGTCCCCTGCTCGCTCATTGCCACCTGATCCTACAGATAAGATCAGCGCAGGACATAAGCCAGGGACCTCCGGCTCTGCCCCACTACCTTCGGCACCAGGTTCAGGGGCAAAGACAATGAGGATGCTAGCCCCAGAGAGATCTTTCTTGGTGCCGAAGACGGCTGCAGTGCCGGCAAGCAGCGCCCACGCTTTAAAGCCACTGGCACTGCATCATTCAACTCCACCCGTGGTGCCGGAGCAACGGCCACCCTCCACAGCGGGATGAACACCAAAGTGGACTCCGCAAGCATTGACAAGCGAGCCACCACTGAGGCTGGCACCACAGGACAACCCCATCGTGCAAACAGAGGCAGCACTGCCAGAGGAAGTAGCAGAGCCACTGACCAGGCAGGAGCCAGCACTGGTGCAAACAACAGCAACAGCTAAAGCAATTGGCAAAACCCAGAGACAGAGGAGTCCCCGTTCCCCATCTCACCGGGCACCTCTACTATACCGGCACCATGATCACGGAAGCCAGACAAACTTTTCAATCGCTTGGACTCATAATCAACGAGCAAAAATCGATTGCAGATCCTAAATTTTATAGGAGCACGACTAGATTCCACCACTGCTCGTGCATACTTACCTCAAGAGTGTTTTCAGATAATACAGGAATTAGCCGTGGTCATCATCCATGCCCCTACAGTGACTGTGCTCATGTGCCTCTGCCTCATGGGGCATATGGCTGCCACCACATTTGTGGTTCACCATTTGAGACTCCATTTCTGCTGCCTGCAGCATTGATTGGTGTCAGTCTATACCCCAACAAAACACAGCACTCACAAAATGATCAATCCAACTGCTGTGGTTTGCAGATTCCTACGTTGGTGGTTGAACCCCCAAAATCTTCTACCGGGAGTTCCATTCCAACATCAGCAGCCATCAAACCAGTTGACGACAGATGCCTCCCTTCTTGGACGGGGCGCACACAACAACAGTATGTCCGTGTAGGGGAGATGGTCTTCAGCAGAGGCCATTCTACATATCAATCTCCTGGAACTAAAAGCCGTATTTCTTGCTTGCAGATATTTCTGGACAAACATTACCGGTACGACCATCTGGGTTCTGATGGACAATATAGCCACTATGTATTATATCAACCATCAAGGAGGTGTGCATACCCAATTGTTCTGTGCACAAGCAGTCTGCTTATGGAATTAGTGCGTGCAGAACCGCATCACCCTGATAGCATCTTACTTACCAGGCATGAGCAATGTCATGGCAGATGCACTCAGCAGGCATTTCCCTCATGACCACGAGTGAGAAATCCATCCCGATATCCTGAACCACATCTTCCATGCTTGCGGATCGCCTCAGAGAGACCTTTTCGCCACCTATGAAAACAGAAAATTTCACCTATGCTGTTCGAGAGGGGGCATAGACAAAAGTCCCATGGGGATGCACTACTAGTCCACTGGGATGGACCTCTTCTGTATGCATTTCCACCGACGGTGCTTATACTGAGGGTGATACAGAAGATCAGAGACAACTCTGCTCGAGTTATTCTCCTAGTACTGGCATAGGCAAGACAGCCTTGGTACCCGTTTCTCCACAAGATGTCCCTGCAACCACCGCACCCTCTGCCCCCCCTCCCAGACCACCTTTCTCAGAGTCACGGCTCCCTATTACATCTGAGACCGGAGACCCTCCATCTGACAGCGTGGCTCCTAGCTGGTTCAACATAAAGGAACAGCTTTGCTCTGATAGGGTGAAAGCGGTTCTTTTGCACAGTAGAAGGGAATCTATAAGGAAGACTTACCTAGCAAAATGGAATAGATTTGTGGCTTGGTGCAAGAACAGCAACATCTGTCTATACTCTTCACCGATACATAAGATCCTTGATTACGTACTAGCTCTCGATCAAACAGGTCTTTCCATCTCTACCCTAAGAGTGCACTTATCCTCAATCAGCATCTTCCATGGTACCATTGACAGGCATTCTATCTTTGCTCATCTACTGACTAAGAGATTGCTTAAGGGAATAGCAAACCTCCAACCTCCCTGAAGACACCAGCCCCCCTCTTGGAACTTGGACTTGGTACTGGACACCTTGATATACCCGCCTTTTGAGCCTTTAGTTTCAACATCCCTATCCATGCTCATGATGAAGGTGGTATTTCTACTAGCAATTATATCTGCCCGTAGGGTCAGTGAACTGTCAGCACTAATGGCAATGACACCCTTCATGGTTTTCAACAAAGACTCGATTATGTTGCACACTCATCCTGCTTTCATCCCTAATTTCATGTTAACGAACCTATCGTACTGCAGGTCTTTTATCCGAAACCACGTCTCCACCCGAGAATCACTACCACACACACTATATGTACGTCGAGATATAGCTTTTTACATCGACAGTATGTGGACCTTGTGCAAAAAAGATCACCTACTAGTATCCATAGTGGACCCCTCCAAGGGAAATCCATTATCCTCCCAGCATGTTTCCAAGATCATAGTTTCTTGCATTACTACCTACTACTCAATCTGCAACCAGCCCCTTCAGACTCTTCCTAGAACACATTCCACCAGGTCAGTGGCAACATCCACTACCTTTGTGCATGGAGTCTCGCTGCCGGACATTTGCAGAGCATCCACATGGTCCTCAGACTTGATATTTATGAACTATTATTCAATAGTTCAGTGGTGGGCAGCAGATTCCTCGGTGGCTTCAGCAGTACTTTCAGTCATTGACAAATCCTAACTCTGGAAACTCAACATGGGGTACTGCTATACAGTCACCATCAGTGGAGTACCCACGGGGACCACTCGAAGAAGTAGTTGTTACTCACCTTCGTGCAGTAATGGTTATTCTTAGAGATGGGTCCTGGTGGGTGCTCCACATCCCTCCCTTTCTCCCCGTTCCGGAGTTCTTTTTCTCTCTTTCCAGACATCGAACAATGAGAGGAACTGAGTAGCCAGCCAGGTGCGAGCAATGATCAAATGGCACGAATGGAACAAGCTGTTGATTGCATATGCGCAACCTGGCTGAACACAGCTATTAGAAATCTCCGAGCTGTGGCACCGGAACAAGCCTGACACCATCAGTGGAGCACCCACGGGGACCAATCTTTAAGAACCATCATTACTGAACGAAGGTGAGTAACTTCTTCTTTACACTTATCTAGAAAATCCTATCATTAGTTACATTTAAATCTTAATTAGAAATAAAGCTTTCAGCTGCATCTGATGCTAACTGAACTGTTCTATTCCACTAAATTGTTTTATTCCAGAAAATTGCTGTAACTTTTTTCTGATGGACATCATCACTAATGTGAGAATTGAGCATTGCTTTTTCAGGTTAATCTTTAGAATGCTTTAATATTGGCCTTGAAAATTATAGATTTGTCAGAAGCAAGAAGCCAGACTTCTCTCAAGAGGGTTTACAGTTGCAACTTAACCTTCTAGTCCGGGGTGGCCAACCCATTAGGGACAAAGAGCCAATATAGCGGTGGATTGAGTACGAAGAGCCACGTATTGTATAGTTATTTTTATATATCAATCTATATAAGTAGATACAGTGGGGTTTTTTTTTTTTTGTAAGAAAAAGGATGCTGGTACTCTGGGGGGAAAGTTGTTGAGCAAAAAAAAAAAGTATTTAAGTTATGTAGGGAAATTTGGTGCTGGTATGCTGGCCCAGGGCATACCATCACAAAAGCAATGAGTGTGTGGGTGTGTGTGTATGAGTGTGTGGGTGTGTGTGTGTGTGTAGATATAGATATAGATAAAAATAACATTACAGGACATTTCTGACAAGAGCCACTCTCACTGGGTTGAAACAGTAGGTGTGGATGTGTGGTGGGAATGAAGGATTTGGGTGTGGGAAGTGGTGAGAGGTGCAAGCTCTGGGAGGGAATTTGGGTGCAGGGAAAGTAGAGAAGGAGATGTTGGCTCATGGAGGGGCTCTAGGCTGGAGAGTGTTGGGGTCAGATGGAGGGTTGGGGTGCTGAGCAAGCTGCAGGCTTGCGGATGTGAGGGTGCAGGAGTTTGGGTTGGGGTGTGTGAGGGGCACAGGGCAGGGAGGCTGGGAGTATGATGGGTTCAGGACACAGATTTGCAGTGTGTAAATGGTGCAGGAATATTGTGGCAGGAGACTGGGAATTTGGGGGTGCAGGAGTTTGGGGATGTGAGAGGCTCAGGACAGGGGGTTCCAGTGTGTGATAAGCTCAGGTTTGGAGCTTGGGGGGTGCAGGAGTGTTATGATGCGGCCAGATGGTGGCTTGGCCCCAATTGGGAGCTTGTTGGCCAGGCTTCATTTTTAAATAAAATATATTAAACACAATGTTTCAGCGTTGTCTTTATTTATGAGAGGGGCGGGGAACCTGTTTTGAGTCATGGGTCACTGACCCACAGAAAAGTTAGTCGGGGCCACACCCCTCCAAACGCCCCCTATCGCCAACTGTGCTGGTGGGGGCAGGGTGCTGAAGTATGGGATTGGGTGCTGGGGCAGGGTGCTGGTGATGGGGGGTCTGGCCACAGAGAGGGGACAGGGAGAGCTTGGCTGGTACCTGGGGATCCTGGGTCTCAGGAAGCGAGAGAGCTGCTCTTCCCCCTCCCTCTACTCTCCTAAACAACTGGCGCGCTTCCTGGAATGCTGGGTCTGTCGCTCAGCCGGGGACTTCCTTCCCCCTGCTGCCTGCCTGTGCGTGTGGGGGGGGAGGAGTCCCAGGACTGAATGCCAGCTCCAACTTCTCAGGAAGTGCGTCCTCTTCCTCTGCTCCAGACAACAGCTGCATGCTTCCTGAGAAGTTGGAGCTGGTATGCAGTCCCAGGATTTCTACTCCCTCTTCCCCACCCCCAGCCCCGCTCTAACCCAATCCCTCTCCCCTTCCCCAGAGCCAGGCACATCCCTGTTCTAAGCCAATCCCCCTCTCCTTCCCCAGAGCACACCCTCCTTGCTCTAACCCAGTCTCTCCCCCCGCAACCTAACTCCTGGATCCTGGAGCCGCTGCTGCTACCACCATGCACATCTTCCTCCAGGTGTTGGGGTGTGTACGCTGAGTGGCCAGCCTTGAGCATGTGCTGGCTGGGATGCCATGCGCACACGCTCCCCCCCCCCCAACGCAGTCCCCCTTCTCTCCTCTTCCCCAGAGCCAGGCACCATCACCCCACACTCTAACTCAATCCTCCTCCCTCCAGCCTTATGCCTGGGTCCTTGAATCACTGCATGCGTCTCCCTTCAGGCACTGGGCGCGTACTCTGAGTGGCCAGCCTTGAGCATGTGCTGGCTGGGATTCCATGATCACCTCCCCAACCCAATCTTCCTCCCCTTCCCCAGAGCCAGGAAACTCCTCCTGTGCCCCCCAACCTTATGCCTGGGTCCCAGAGCTGCTGCCACCACTGCTACCACCACATGCGTCTCCCTCCAGGCGCTGGGCATGTGTGCTGAGCAGCCAGCCTTGAGCATGTGCTGTCTGGGGCACGTGAGCAAAGCGGCCCGGCCATGAGCTTGCACTGGAATGCGGCACAGAGTGGCCCGGCCATAAGTAGGTGCTGGGGCGTCTTGCACAGAGTGGCCGGGCTGAGCGGTACTGGCAGGAGCCACTTTTTTGTAATCAAAGAGCCAAATGCGGCTCGTGAGCCACAGGTTGGCAGCCCCTGCTCTAGTCCTACGTGTATCCTTGATTCCTTGCTTTTATAAAGCTTGAGCTAATTTTGATTTTGTAATACGCTGTCATTAGTTTGCATTTCCATTTTTAACCAGCTTAATTGCAGTGGCTTGCATCTCCATTTTTAACCAGTTAAATTGCTCAGAGCAATTCATAAATAGAACTCAAGTCAGATGTATCTGTTTTATGTTTATAGACCAGGTAATTATAGAAAAGATTAAAATATGTGACTATCTTTTACAGATACCTTTATTCTTTTATCTATAGTTTCTTCATATAGAATTGGGGTTCCAGGCATATTCAAGAACACTACAGATCTGGATAGTGCTACAGCAGAAATGGTTTCACCAATTGTTGCCTGATTTTCCTAGAATGACTGTTTGACCAATCTTTAAAAACATATGCCTAAATTAGGAAAACTTTCTTTTGGAGCAGCAAGGTGTACAGGAGACATTCCATTGGCTTTTAAATATTCATTGTCTGTTACTGTTGGTCTGTAGCATGACAATATCTGTAAAGCCTTTCCTACCTTGGGAAGTGCTTTGATTTTAGTGTAGTTGCATTAGTGTAAATGCCTAGCATAAAAAAGGAAAGCCATGACTGGCACTAGTGGAGCTTACCCATTTTGAAAGCCCAGCAAAGACATGGCCTGAGTTAAAAGGCCTTATAACTTATAAAGTGGTCATTTATTATTTTGAGTTTCATTAAATAGTTTTCAATTCATCATGCTTTGTTTTATGTTACTTTGATGGTATAGATGATGATAGTTAACTCATGCTACAAATAAACACTGTTCCATGATAGAAAATGGGGAAAAAACGGTTAAACATTTTCCTTGTGTCCTCCAAGTATAATCCTAGAATTTAATTTCACAAAAGTTGGACTAAAAATACTGGCACATATATCTTGGAGACTTAGATTTTACCTGAATTGTTTCATCTTCAGGAGAAAAGTAGAGTGTTGTTGTCCCATTAAAAAAACCAAGATTTGTCTCGTTGTTTAAGATACTACTATTTCTTTTCTCTGTTACAGTGTAAATGTGGGCTGTGGTCCAGCAGAAGAGAGAGTTCTTTTGACCGGTTTACATGCTGTTGCAGATATCTATTGTGAAAACTGTAAAACTACTCTTGGATGGAAATATGTAAGTTAATCATATAATAATATATTCCTTCATCAAAGCTATATCTAGCAATACACAGAAGTTGTCTTTATGCTACGGAGACACCATTTTTTATTGCTATATTGAGTGACTCTTAATCTATTGCATCCATATCCATTAGAAAAAATACTCCATTTATAACTAATGAGTGTAATATTAGGAAAACTATATTAATTTAATGTTTTAACAGTGTTAACATCTCACATATTGAAAATAATAAAGCCGAAGTACACTGTAGTTCCAATATAATATGGGGATTTTTTTTTTTTTTTTGCTATAGTCCCTATTACATTGGAATTTAAGTTCCACTCACATTTTGGTATTAAAACTTTGGATGTCAGGTTTTCAGAATTATTTATTTTCTTTAATTATTTGTCATTTAAGAACACACATTGATATAGTCAAAATAGAGATGTAAGAGATTAACCAGTTACCTTCTTGTTGGCCTGCTTACCGGGTCACCAGTTAACTGGCCTGGCTGGCTGGATCTTGTCCAGTGCCATGCTGAACAAGGGGCAGGACTGGGGTGGGGCTGAGGTCAGAGCATCTCCAATAGTTGCAGCTGTGGTGGGGGCAGGGCTGAAGCAGCCTCCACTGCCAGAGCAGCCCCCGTGCTGGGGAAGGGGCGGGAGCAGCTCCTCCAAGCCAGAGCAGGGCTGGTGACAGAGCATTCTCTCGTCTAGCCACAGGCCATTGCACTGCAGAGTGGGGAAGGACTGCTCCAGGTTCAACTGATTAACCCTAGCATTTAACATTTTAAACATTAGCTAACATTCTTAGTCAAAACACGAGCTATGGTTTTAAATGGTTAGTATGTTGTCAATGTACTACAATTAATCACCATAATTAACTTAATTTTGTGGCTGAAAAGTTATCCAGAGTGCTAATTTGTTCCAGTTCTGGCACTATCAAAATGTCAAACTCTTCTTTTCAGTGACTCTTGGAAGTTTCCACTTGTAGGATGTTTTCAGTTCAGCTGGATTTCAGAATCTTCTGGAAAACAGCTGCATGTGTTCCTTCTCTTTGTAATAATGAGCATCTAGAGCTGATGTTGTAAAAGGATTGTTGTCTGATTAAGGAATGAAGGAAACTGAACAGCTGCATTAGAAGGTTCCATTTCCATACTACTAACTTTGGCTTCTGTCATCCCTTTTACCATGCAAGACCGATTTAGAGCTCACAACCTATGATTTTCTGATCTATGCATTCCACACTCTTTCAAGTGATGAAAAACAATGCCTGTCCAAATTCGTAGGTTGCTGCTCAGGAAAACTGAAAGCCTTGCCACTCCTGGAAAGGGTGGAGCCTTGGGCAGAAGGGGTGGGGCTGAGGCAGCCAACCTTCAGCATCACTCAGATGGTTTCCTCCCCCTGCCACGTCCAGCCCTGCTTTAGCAATGATTTAAAGGGCCTGCAGATGTTGCAACAGTGGTGGGGAACCAACCTAGGCCCATTTGAATCACTGGGCCCTTGGCGCAGTCCCTCCCTTCCATCAGTGGGCCCTGGTACTGCTAGGAAATCACCTACAGGTGAGATCTCCTAGGTCTGGCACCCTTAGAACCGCCTAAACAGACCTGAACCGAATGTGTTAAACCAGGTGAAGTCAAGGCTGCATTCCTGGGTGCCAGTTGCACTGCCTTTCATCAAGGTGGAACTGTGCTCCCACCTGTGCCCATCCATCTAGGACTGTGCTCCCGACCCACTCTGGCTGTGCTGCACTCCCAGCCACCAGCTGTAATGCCTTTGGCTGCACTTCCTGTGCTACCCACCACTTTGGCCCTGCTGCCAAAGGGGCTGTGCTCCCCACTGCCAGCCCAGGCCCTGAATCTGGCCAGGTAGGGCTTTTTGATCCAGTAATATCCATGCTCCTCCCAGACCAGAAAGTCCCAGATTTTAGAGGTTTAATCTGTAGAATTAAGCAGAATTTGTGGCTTGACAAAATATGGAAAAAACAGTATGAATCCAGCAATCCCAGGGTTAATTTGAAGAAGGATTAGTTTTATCAGGCCTGTAGTTAACAATACATAAAAGAACAGAACAAGCACAATCTTGGCTCTGAAATAAAGTACCAAGCATGATAATCCTGGCATTTTATAGAAATGACAGTCACATTAAATATCTAACATGCTTGAGAGGTGCTTAAAATTTTACACTAATGGGCATCATAGAAATATATAGGTAGATGGATATATGTATGTACTATAAATGTTTAATTATAGTTTGCATAGACACATGCAATTTTATATTAAAATTTTCGCGTGGCTTTTATGTAAAGAACACCATATGTGCTAAAATTAGATATTTCAAGCAAGAGAGAGAAAACAGAATCATAGTAAACTGGAGGGACCTAAAAAGGTAATTGAATCCAGTCCCCTGCCCTCATGGCAGGACCAAGCACTGTCTAGACCATCCCTGATAGATGTTTATCTAGCCATCTCTTAAATATCTCCAGAGATGGAGGTTCCACAACTTCCCTAGGCAATTTATTCCAGTGTTTAACCACCTTGACAATTAGGAAGTTTTCCCTGATTTCCAATCTAAACCTGTCTTGTTGCAGTTTAAGCCCATTGCTTCTTGTCCTCACCTCAGAGGCCAAGGAGAACAATTTTTCTCCCTCCTCTTTGTGACACCTTTTTAGATACCTGAAAACCGTTATCATGTCCCCTCTCAGTCTTCTCCTTTCCAACCTAAAAAAGCCCAGTTCTTTCAGTCTTCCTTCATAGCTCATGTTCTAAGAACATAAAGAACATAAGAACGTTCTCTAAACGTTTAATCATTCTTGTTTCTCTTCTCTGGACCTAACATCTATACTACAGGTTGAACCTCTCTAGCTCAGCACTCGCTGGTCTGGCATGACTTTAGTTAGCCATATGTCCACTTATCATGAGTGTGGCCAAGTTTCTGGTCCCATACAGTTTGTTTACAGCCATCAGTCACAGCTCTGTGTTCTGTGCTGTTATTTAGCTCTAATTTACTCCTAAATGTCTTCTAAGAGCCTAGTAAACAGTAGGGCTGTGTGTACACTGGCATGAATTTCCGGAAATGCTTAAAACAGAATAGTTTTCGTTATAAGTATTTCTGGAAAAAGAGCATCTACATTGGCAGGCTGCTTTTCCGGAAAAGCCCTTTTTCCGGAAAAGCATCTGTGGCCAATGTAGACGCGCTTTTCCGGAAAAGAGCCCCGATCGTCATTTTCGCCATCGGGGCTTTTTTCCAGAAAAGACTACTGGGCTGTCTACACTGGCTCTTTTCCGGAACAGTGTTCCGGAATAAGGACTTATGCCCGAGCGGGAGCAGCATAGCATTTCCGGAATAGCGGCTGATTTTGTACAGTAGAGCGTCGTTGCTTTTCCGGAAATTCAAGGGCCAATGTAGACAGCTCGCAGCTTATTCCGGAAAAGCTGATTTTCGGGAATAAGTGGCCCAGTGTAGACACAGCCTAGAAGTATTGGTAATGCTGCTGGACAATATTGACCTTTCATGCTTTAGCAAATTCTCTGGTTCAGCACCAGTCAGGTCCCAAGGGTATCAGACTAGAGAGATTCTACCTGTAATAAAATATCACCAAAAAACCTTAATAGATGACAAATGATAATTATCTATTCATTTTTATTTATATGTAAAATTTATTAATGAAATAACATAAAAAACCTCAGTATTTTCATTTTATTTTATTTATTTATTTATTTTTGTTTTTAGGAACATGCATTTGAGAGCAGTCAGAAATACAAAGAAGGAAAATTTATCATTGAACTTGCGCATATGATCAAAGACAATGGCTGGGAGTAAATTAAAAGCATTTTTTTCCACTCTTTTTGGACAATATTCTGAGGAACATGCTTTATAAAGACTAATACAAGTGAAAAGATTTTGACTGAGATGGCTCTGAGAATATCACTGAACTTTAAAACCTCACAAATGTATGGTTTGTGTATCTTTCAGGCCATATTTGCCTTTTTTCTCCTTGTGTAAATTTCCTCTTTTTGTATATGTGTTCTTGTGTGAACAGTTGTTTTGGAACATTTTGGATGACTTTTTTCAAAAATCTCAAATTCTAGAGAGACAGTTCACTAACTGCAAATGAATTTTACTGGTTAGCATCTTTATTTGACCTATGCCTTTAATGCTACCTTCTGCTGTGCATGCTTTTTGCCTAAACACCTACACCAAATCTGATGAGTAATCCTGAAGAATGTATGGGCTGGGGTATCTTTTTATATGTAGCAATTTCTGGTATCTCTGGGTGTGAAGGGATGCAGTATTTGAGTATTCATTAATTGCTTTTTAAAATTTGTGAGTACCATAATTTGTGTATATCTTGCAGGCAAGTAAGTTAAAGGTACAGTTCACATTTGGAATTCTTTTGGTTATACTGAGTCAATTTAGTACATCTTAAGTTTTGCAAAGAATACATTAATAGTTCGGTATTTTTAGTGCAACTAATTTTCAAGGGATACTAAGGTAGTGACACTAGAGAATATATTTAACACAATTGCATTCCTTATCCAGCAAACTTGTATCTTGAAGGGAGAAGTTGACAACATTACAACCTGCAAATTCAAAGGGCCCAAAAATATCTGCATCTTGTATTTATAAAAAATTAGTGTAAAAAAGTTTTGGTAATGTACCTTTTAACAGTAACAGGGACTTGTGCATCAGTGAAGTTTTATGGCTGGTTCCATGTAGCTATGTAGTCTAATGCACTGGACAAAGAGGTTGTTATAAAGAAAATTCACTGAAACATTCTGCTTTTGCTACACTTTAACAAAAATAGTTATTTTTATGTAACAAGAGGCCAGAACTTACGAGATTGAAATTTATAACCGTACCTGCAGAAGAGTGAGTGTTGATGGGTGGGCAGGAAATTGTGACAACTCAATTTCTTCATAAAATAGAATAACAAGATAATTAAAAAAAGAAAAGGGGGCTTGTTGGTTTGCTGGATAAATCATCCCCAAAGACATTTTCATAACAAAATTTATATAAAGCTCACATTCTTTCTGGTTTTTTTGGGGGGACGGACCTTGCAGCTTCTTCTTACTTGAAATAACTTAGTAAGAAAAGCTTCTGTGGATGTGTAGCTACAAAATTTACTATTGAGTTCCCTGCATGCACTTTCAGAGAGGTTTTAAAAAAAAAAACCCTTCTCTTATATTATTTGCTAACTCTGTTATCAAATGAAAAATATTTGTGGAGGGCCTTTTGTATTTGGCTCCCTTAATGCTTGAGGACAGAGCAGTTGGGAATGCCTTTTACATTAACTAACACTACATAAGTACTGAGATGAAATTAACAGTATGAAAGTCTTATTATAGAACAGAAGTTAGTTTTCTTTTAATAACCATTTTAACATGGCATTTGTGAAATTTGCATTATGTGCCATTGCTGCTGCTATTACATTTTGGATAAATCTGTGACAGGCTTTCAAAATTCTACTGCACTTTATTACCACACATAATTCATTTACAAACATGCAATAGTTAGGAGCAAATCAGAAGTTGTACATCAGGAACTGTGATGATAAACCTATAGATCCTATATTTTAAAAAGTACTAGGTCTTAAATTCAAGGAACTGGTCCAGTATAGTTGTGTCCAAGGTGGATTTTTGTGGATTGGCTAATATTGCTCTTCCATAATCAAAAATTAGATTGGACTCAGGTGTTCCCTTTATCTGAATGTCACGGGCACAAGATGGTCATCTGGTGCTGCCCATCTGTTCAATCTGAAAGAACCCGAAATTCTATTTTGTTTGGATTATTTTTCAGTCTTCCTCTACTGTAATGTCCATTGCCAACAATGAAAGCACTGAAATAGCCATGAGTAAGGAGTTTGTGTTGGCTTCAAAGCCTAAAAGTAACACACACAGAGGTATTTATAGGAAATTCATACTTTTCTTGTTGGATATTTATGGACTCAAAGAGAATTACATGTACGTTGAAGAGAAAACTACCCCCCCATCCTTCGCTATAAAAATGATAGTACAAATTTAGAGTTAATGTTTTCTTTTTAACAGAGGGAGAACAATCTAGAATAATATTTTAAATAGTGGATTTGGATGTTTCATACCAATGAGATTTAAAAAAAAAAAAAAAACTAGAAGAAATCTTATTTAGAGTCTCAACCTCTTTTTTCAGTGCATTATTTCTTTGTATTTCATACTGGACATTTTCACCAAAATCTTAATTACCCTCAGTGCCAAAGGTTGGGATTTCATTAAGTGTTTAGCACCTAAACTTCAATTACTGGCATAAGGAATTATTGTGAATTTCATATGATGTTATGGCTTTTAAGAGAACCAAATAAAGAAATACTCTTATTGGTCTTTTGAGGGTAAAGGGAGGCTAAAAGGTAGTGGAGACACAGAGCTATAACAAATAAAAATTCCAACACACTGCTATGCTCAGTATGATATCTGGGAGTATGTGAACCTTTTTTTCTTATTGCTTGACATTATCAGTTATTCTTTGAAATAATTCTCCCAGTGTATAGACGTGGAGAGTTATGCCTAATGGTTTTGGTGGAAGTTGGTTCCAGATACCAGTGGCTGCTGGTTGACGTGAAGAGGTCAGTCTGGTCACTGAACCTTCCAGCAGAATATATTAAAAAGAAAAAACTTACTTGAAGATAATTCTATAAAGCATTTTCCCTCTAACTTTTTATGTAATATATTAAGATTATATTTAAAGTGTTTGTGTGTTCATTCTGAGCAAGTTTACTTCCTCTCCCACTTGAGCACTTTTGTTACTTGTACTGGTTATTGTTATTGTTGGTCTTAACATTTATTTTGTATTTTTTATAAACTTTAACAAAAAGATTTGGTGAATTCTTTTATTTCATGCTAGCTCTTTCTTGGGCCAAATGAACCAATTACGAGCTGGCTTCTTGGAAGGAGTGTTCATTGGATACATAAGAATATGCTAGCAAAAATATACATGTATAGAAAGGATATTCTTTTGAACCTATAAAAGCTATCTATGACTGTCCTAAAATAATTAATCATCAGAATTTTACATGATTTTGGAATCTGACAGATTCTTCATTATCTAGGCTCTAATTAGTGACTGTAAACATGTGTTGCAGTTGTGAGTCTGCTTCAAGTGCCAACATTTTTTCATTCCATAACAACTATAGACACCTTTGGCTACGTCTAGACTACAATGATCTCTCAGAAAAAGGTACGCAAAACGTGCTCCACAATTTGTGTACCTTTTTCCAATGGTTTTTTTTGGATGAGGCTTTTCCGAAATTCAGCCCATTTACACTGGGCCAAATTTTGGAAAAGCCTCCTCTTTTGGAAGAGCCCTTCTTCCTCATGGGAGGAGAAAGACAGGGCTTCCAGAAGATCAGACGGTATCTCAGAAAAACCCCATCGTGTAGACATAGCCTGTTTAAACAGCAAAAAGCAATACTGTTATTAACAAAATGTTAAGTTGCAAAATTTCCTGTAAACTTTCTGACATACTTAGGGTGGACTTGATGATACATTAGCCTAACCACTTTTGCTGTTTTGGATTTTTTTAAATGTATTTATTTCATTGTGTTGCCATTTTAATATACAGTATGTTATTACCCTCTTACCCATCCATAACCTCTTCTGAGTAGTATCTTCCTATTGTTAAAATGGGCTGGAATATGTGAACTTTTTCATTATCTATCAACTATATAGTGATGTAGGCTGAATTTTAATGGTGTACTAATGAAGTCCTGATGCCCTACTGCAAACTAAATATTTGGCAAGCTTAAAATAATCAGCACTCTCTGTCTTAATTTTCATACATCTAATCTTATTGCAGCTTGAGGAAAACATGATTTGAAATTAATTTGGTTTCATGTGAACAAGACTTCAAAGTGACAGAAGCAATTAACCCTTTGATTATGGAAATAGTAATATCCATATTGCTCTCTAATGTAAACTACATTTGTGCTAACCTGGGGGACATTGTACCATTTCCAACTGGCTTGAGAATTTTCCTTTATATATTGCTCTTAAGATTTTTTTTTCAGATAAGAGGATCATGCAGTCAGATTGCAACACCCCTATCCAGATTGAAATACCAGACCACCAGAGAGAGACAAATTTTAATATGATAATAGTTGTATGATAATGGAATGAGTGCAAAGAAGCTGTCAAATTATTGTTAAACTTGTAGGATATTGTACTTTACTTCATTTAGTACTAGTGTAAGTCAATCAGCAATATCTGTTGTAAAGGAAGAGGAATTTCAGAAGTGATTTTGAAAAGGACAAATAATTTAAGGTCTAGAATCCGAGTCATAATGAGTTGTGCCTCATATTATTTCTTAAACACTTTAAAATGCTGTCTTTTACAGATGTCATGGCTGCTTTGTTGTTTTGTCCTAGCAATACTGTACATCATTTGTTGTTTCACTATATTGTATCTGAGGTATCACAATAAAATTTTCAATGCTTTTGTTGAGTTACTTTTTCACTGTGTGTGATCTGTGGCCATGGGAATCATTCTAAGCTTTGTGGATACATATTTTAGTTATAATATCAAGCTAAACATTTGCTTTTTCTTCATACTGTATTTAATGTATTTTTAAAGATGCATTAGACTGTGTCCCTCATTAGTGCATCTCAAACCTCCTACTCAGGACAGAAGAGAGTGTGTTTAATGGCACTTTCAGAAGGTAAAAACCTAATCTTCCCTGAAGCTTACTTTCAAAAGTTTCTACATAGGAATTGCCTTACTTTTGAAGGAAGATAATTTGGGTGTTTAAACAGATTGGATGATGTCTTTTTATTTTATTTAGTAAACTTGGCCAGCCTGAAACAAATCATGAATTTCAGGGAAGCACAGTAAACACTTTTGTCAGGGAGCTTTTGTAGTTGGTCTTTAAACAGATATTTTTAAATATTAACCATTAATTTAGATAGCATCTGAAAACACCTACAGGACCCCACCTATTTGAGGCTTTATTTAAATTGTTATCTATAAATACTATGTATTCATCCAAATGAGCTTGTGACAGAGTCCAGATACTGAAAGGTTTCCTAAATACCATTTGAGGATGACCAGGGTGGTTACTAGCTGCTTTTATAAAAATCGGGCCAGTGCATCTATGACTGATTAGCTGCCTTCTAATTGGGGTTAAAGGAAGACACTTGGCTATATAAGAACTGAGTCAGGAAAAGGGCAGAAACTCAGAGAGGGAAAGGAAGAGTTTCCTGAAAAGGAAGGGGTGAAACAGTAGCAGCAGAAATCTGGTACAGAAATATATTATGAAGAACAACTGGTAAAGAAGGCTGTTGATGAGGACTGACCAGAACTGGAGAACCCCAACTGAGTTGCAGAAGAGTTTGTGCAGAAGCCTCTAGGAACAAGGGAAAAAGACAGCATGGTTAGAAACTGCCATACCTGAAACAAGATGGTTAATCTTACGAACAGCATAGGACTCAGCAGGCAGAAAGGCCTGAATTGAGTGGGATATTGTGGAAAGTCTTGCAGCAAGCCTAGAACAAGAGATCCTTCCCAAAGCATAGGAAGTAATTACAGGCACGGAGGCCTGAATGTATTGTGGGGTGCTTTCTTGCAGGAAACCTTGCTTGGGGCTACTGGAAAAATGCCAAAGGAACAAAGCAACTCTGGGGGTATGTCTAGACTACATGCCTCTGCTGACTGAGGCATGTAAATTAGACATACCGACATAGTCAATGAAGCTGGGATTTAAATATCCCTTGCTTCGTTAGAATAAAAATGGCCACTGCGTTGTGCAGGCTCAGCTGTTTGTTGGCATGAAGCAGCAGTCAAGATGGGGATTGGTCGGCAAGGAAAGCATTTGACAACCAATCCCTTATGCCTCGTGCAATCAGATTTACAGGATCGGTCGGCAAAGGCTTTCCTTGCCAACCCATCGCGGTCTTGACTGCAGCTTCATGCCGACAAACTGCTGAGCTGGCACAACACAGCAGCCATTTTTATTCTAATGAAGTGGGAGATATTTAAATCTCCACTTCACTGACTACATCAGTATGTCTAATTTACATTCCTTGGTCGGCAGAGGCATGTAGTCTAGACCAGTGGTCCCCAATGCAGTGCCTGCGGGTGCCATGGTGTCCGCCAGGGCATTTGTGCGCACCCGCCCACAACCTGGGCCGGCCCCGCCCTCAGTGCGCAGCGCACGGGAGGCGCCGGCCCCAGGCGCGCAACATGCACCGGTGTCGGGTGTGCGGCGCTTGGGCGGCCCCAGCCCCGGGGCACATGCGGGCACTTGAGCGGCGCCGGTGCCGGTCCCAGGCGCACAGCTCGGGCGGCGGTGCCAGCCCCAGGCCCATGGCACAAGGCTCTCGGGCGGCCCCAGCCCTGGGGCACATGCCAGCGCCTGGTGCAATGGCATCCCCGTCCCCTGGCGTGCCCCCAGATGCGCGGCCCCGCCTCTGGGCACCCGGCGCATGAGTGGCCCTACCCTCCCGGGCACCCGGCGCATGAGTGGCCCCACCCCCCCAGGCGCCCTGCGCATTAGTAGCCCCACCCCCCAGGCGCCCGGGAGCCTCTAAAGGTTGGGGACCACTGGTCTAGACATACCCTGGGAGCTCTCCAAGAATGGCTTTGGAGAGTGGAGGCCTGGGACAAGGATAGAAAGAATCTGGGGGCAGTCAGGTTAATTACTGTCCAAAAGATGAGCTGTATATGACATCCCAGGTGGAAGAAAGGAAAAGGGTGTATTTGGAGTCTTTTTTTCCTTTGAATTTTGGGGGAATGGTGTTATCACAAGGGTTCTGTGGTCTATTGAACAGGCAGAAGAATAATTCTTGAGTGGAGTCTCCATAAGAGCTCCACTTTAAGTGTCAATGTGTCCCGGTGCCATCAATCAGAGATTTAAGGTAAAGGTGTCTGTACAGGTAGTAGGAGGGTTACAATGCTAATGCATTATGGGTAGCTCTACCTGAACCCTTCAGTTCAGTTCAATTGTCCTCAGCTGTACACAGCACAGGAGCAGTGCTTCACCAAACTCAAAATTAGAAAAAAGTTTATATATATATCCTTAGATATTTGCTAGTTTAAAAACAGCAATTTTGTTTTCTTCTTAGCTTGTTACATGGTCTCCTTTTATGGAATGATTATCAGTAAAGATGCCAAAATCCTCAGGATTCGAATGCTGTGAATCCTGCTACAATGCTATGTCCATTTTAGATGGGCATGCCTTATGTGTTTACTGCCTAGGAAAGGGGTACATACCCCAGAAATGCCCCACTTCAACAACCTAAAAGAGTCCACTAGAACAGGGATCTCTAGCTTAACATGATGCTGTTGGTGGACCCTTCAGTCA
Source organism: Pelodiscus sinensis (assembly GCF_052426305.1). Lineage (NCBI taxonomy): Eukaryota > Metazoa > Chordata > Testudines > Trionychidae > Pelodiscus > Pelodiscus sinensis. The sequence goes on from NC_143085.1 coordinate 14,688,487, forward strand.
GAGATGAACAAGCAAATAGTCTCTCCACCCACTCCATATGAGGGAAAAAAAGAGGACGTGCCTGTGGGCAAATCTGAAAAGAGGGTTTGTTCTATTCCACAGAGAGAACAACAAAAGCAGAGGTGGTCTCTTGCAAGATCACTACAATGCCATCCTACTCTCAGAAGAACTACTATGATGTTCCATGTGCCTCTGATACCAAGATCCAAGCAAAAGACAAGGTATTTAGGCACCAGCAAAAACATGCCTTTACCACGTATAGCTCCCAACTACTGGCCCTGAGCATCATCTCCAATAAAGGGACTCAGCATTGATTAATTGTATTTCTTCTTTGGTCAGGAGGAGCTTTTGTAGTTGGTCTTTAAACAGAAATTTTAAAATAGTAACCATTACTTTACACAGCATTTGAAAATACCTTTGAAAGTTCACATGTTGCTTCACTAAATCATTGGAGTAGAGATATAAAATACTACATGCCAGCAAAGGGAGCTTACATTTTACACATCTGACCCCTCCCCCTTCCAACTTATTATTAGTTGAGGCCATTCACCATCACAATAAAAAGTTGCAATTCAAGGCTATGCCCCAAGATAAGGAACAACTCAGCCTATTCAAGTGCAAAGTATACGCTTTGGGTACCCTTCAGTTTTGATTGGCCAACTATTCTGATCTACAGGTCAAATATTACTATCATAATTACACAAAATTAACAACTTTAATGAGGAAAAATAGGTGCTATTTCAGGCAACATTGAAGGGAGCCAACTCATAGCTAAAATGGCACTCCCAGCATCATTAGACACAACAGTTACAGTGATGGTAATGCACCAAAAAACATAGCTCCGGACAGTGGAATCAGCGGCCAAGCATTGTATGATTGCATAGTGGTGCATGAATGTAGCATTCGATGACCAGGTAGCCGCTCAACAAATATCACTCAATGAGACTCCTCGCATGAAGGCTGTAGAAGTAGCTATAGTTCCCGTAGAGTGGGCTTTTGGTTGGGATTGGAGAGGTTTATTGCAAATGGCATAGCAGGTGGTAATGCATGTCACTATAAGCCTTGCAATACGCTGGTTGGATAAGGCATTGCCTTTGGATCTTTCTGCAATTGATACTATCAACCAATCTGTTCTACACCATTCTCAGGTTCTGTCAATATAAATGGAAAGTGCTCGATGTATGTCCAGTGTATGGAGCAGATCTTCTCGTCAAGAAGAGTTAGGTTTTGGATAAAAAGAGGGTAATACTATGAGTTCATTGATATGAAATTTAGAACATACTTTGGAATAAAAACAAGGTGTAAACGCAATATGACTGAATCCTTGGTAAATGATGTGAATGGTGGTGTTGCCATTAGAACAGCCAATCGCTGACTCTGCGTGCAGATGTGATTGCCAAGAGAAAAACCAACTTCACTGTAAGCATTTGGAGAGATGTCATGGCGAACAGTTTAAACGTAGGATACATGAGAGTATCCAATACTAAGTCCAGGTTCCAGGAGGGTGGTGGTGGTCTACGTGAGGGGTTAAGATTCGTCAGACCTTTTATGAATCTTTTAGTGATTGGGTGAGCAAATATAAATACCCCTTCTATGGGATGATGTAAAGCACTGATAGCTGCCAAATGTACTTTCAGGGATGAGATAGAAAGTCCTGTTTGTTGAAGGTGAAGGTTGTAATCAAGGATCTGGTGGAGGAGCGATGTATCGGGGTCGATCCGATTGTTGGAGCACCAAAGCGCAAATCTTCGCCATTTTGCAAGGTAAGTAGTTTGAGTAGATTTCCATCTACTATACATTGACAGCTTTCACTTGTTCTGAGCAGAGATGCTCAGCTACTTTGAACCAGTCAGGAGCCAGACCATTAAATGCAGAGTCTCTGGCCTGGGATGGAGGAGAGAGCCACAATTCTGAGAAAGAAGGTCCGGCAGAAAAGGAAGAGAGTAAGGTGGCTCCACAGACATTAGGTGGAGGAATGGGTACCAAAGTTGTCTGGTGCATGCTGGAGCTATGAGGATTACACACGCCAAGTCCATGTTGATTTTCTCTAGTACTCTGGGTGTGAGCACGGTCGGGGAAAATGCATAAAGTAGTGACATCTTCCAGCTGATTAGGAACGTGTCTCCCAGCAATCCTTTTTCAATGCCTGCCCTGGAGCAAAAGTGCTGGCACTTTGTGTTGTCGCCAGTGGCAAATAAATCTATTTGAGGAGTTCCCCACAAACAGAAAATCTGTTGAAGGATGTCTGCATGTATTTTCGATCGTGAGGAAAATGTCTGCGCAGAGAGTTGCAATAGCATTGTTGTTGCCAGGTAAGTAGGATGCTATTAAGGTGATGTCGTTTCGAATGCACCAATTCCACAATCGGACTGCTTCTGCACACAGGGAACGTGATCATGGACCTCCTGCTGACAGATGTAATATATCATCGTGATGTTGTTGGTGAATATTCTGATGGTTGTTCCGGATATGTGAACGCAGAAATGTCTGCATGCATGAAAGACAGCTCTGAGCTGTAGAAGGTTTATGTGAAGAGCCCCTTCTGAAGCTGACCACTTGCCCTGAACCTTCATGCCATCCATATGTGCACCCCAGCCAGTAAGGGAGGCATCTGTAGTTAGCTGACTGGTAGGTTGCAGGCGATGGAACAGGACACCTGCCATGAGGTTGTGCAGGTTGGTCCTCCACGACAGGGAGCTGCGGATGTAGGTTAAAGGAGCTACTGACTTTTGAATGCTGTGCTTTGTGGGAACGTATACCAAAGCCAGCCAATGCTGAAGGCAACGGAAGTGTAGTTGCTCATGATGTACTACAAATGTGGTAGTGGCCATATGTCCCATCAGTTGCAGGCAAGTGAGTACCAATAGCATAGGAGCGTGTACGAGGATGGTTACCAGATCTTGTACTGCATGGAATCATTCTATTGGTAAATTAGCCTATGCTGAGATAGAATCAAGTCTGGCACCTATGAAGTTTATGGTCTGAGTCGGTTCCACCATGGACTTCTGCTCGTTGATTATGAGGCGCAGCGAGTCGAAGGTTTGCCTGGCTAACATGACCATGTGAGACGTCTCCTGTCATGATCTGCCCTTTACGAGACAGTCTTCCAGGTAAGGGAATATAATGATGTCTCTGCGGCGCAGATGTGCTGCCACCATGGAAAGCGCTTTCAAGAAAACCTTAGGAGCGGATGCTAGACTAAAGGGTAGTACACGATATTGAAAATAATTGTTGCCGATTACAAAATGAAGGAATCGCCTGTGTGCTGGATGAATGGCAATATGTAAATAAGCATCCTTCAGGTCGAAGGCTGCAAACCAGTCTCCATTGTCCAGTGATGGTATTATGATAATAAGAGACACCATTTTGAACCATTGCTTCTGGAGGTAGCAATTCAACTTCCACAGATCAAGAATGGGCCTCCATCCTCCCGTTTTCTTCTGAGTCTGGAAATAACAGGAGTAGAAGCCTCTTCCTCTGAACTGATTTGGGACCCTCTCCATAGCCCTGATGGAGAGAAGGCGATGAACCTCTTGTCTTAAGAGATCCTTGTGAGATGGGTCCCTGAAGAGTGACGGTATTGGTGGAGTAGTGGGAGGAATGGAGGTAACAGGATTGTGAATCTGGATGCCGCAAGTTCCAGAACCGATCAGTCTGATGTTATACTGGCCCAATCACGGTAAAATGGCCTAAAAGGTGGTGAAACAAGAAAGGGATCTAATGTTGATTCCCAACAATGTAAGCTGTCTGCCCTCCCTTGACTGAGGAGTCAAACCTGCTGCTTTGCAGCTGGCTGATTGGTTGTGCAGACTGGTTGAGCATGTCTGTGCTGAGGACGCTGTTTTGGGTGAGACTGGTCATATGGGTGATGTTGCTGCCTTTGATACTGATAATCGTATCTCCTCTAGTATGGGTAATATCTTTTGCGTCTAAAGGGAGGGGTATACATCCCTAGAGTACAGAAGATTGTGCATGAATCCTTCCCCATGTGAAGGACTTCATCTGTCTTGTCCACAAATATTTTCTGTTTATCAAACAGAAGATCTTCTACTTTGCTCCTAAAGTGGAGGACCTATGGGGACTCATCTTGAAGAAACATCATTACTGCACAAAGGTGAGTAACTTCTTCTTTTGGGACCAGTTCTGTTCAATATCTTCATCAACGATTTAGATATTGGCATAGAGAGTACACTTACTAAGTTTGCAGATGATACCAAGCTGAGAGAGGTTGCAACTGCTTTGGAGGATAGGGTCATAATTCAAAATGATCTGGATAAACTGGAGAAATGGTCTGGGGTAAACAGGATGAAGTTCAATAAGGACAATTGCAAAGAAAGGAACCTGGGAAGAAATAATCCATTTCACACATACAGAATGGGAAGCGACTGTCTAGGAAGGAATACTACAGAAAAGGATCTAGGGATCATAGTGGACCACAAGCTAAATATGAGCCTACAGTGTGATGCTGTTGCTAAAAAAGCAAACATGATTCTGGGATGAATTAACAAGAGTGTTGTGAGCAGGAAACAAGAAGTCATTCTTCTGCTCTACTCTGCACTGATTAGGCCTCAATTGGAGTATTGTGTTCTGGGAACCACATTTTAAGAAAGATGTGGAGAAGTTAGAGAAGGTCCAGAGTAGAGCAACAAGAATGATTAAAGTTCTAGAGAACCTGACCTATGAAGGAAGTCAGAAAGAATTGGGCTTATTTAGTTTGGAAAGGAGAAGACTGAGGGGGGACATGATAACAGTTGTCAGGTATCTAAAAGAGTATTACAAGGAGGAGGGAGAAAAATTGTTCTCCTTGGCCTCTAAACCTGGTGTCTATAAACAAAGTTTCTTCTTCGAGTGGTCCCCGTGGGTGCTCCACTCAAGGTGTCGGGTCCCGACCCAGCGCCGCTAGTCAGAGATTTCCAGAGCCGTAGCCAGGCTGGACTGCGCATGCTTGAGAACAGCACGAGGTGTTTGCGCCTTTGCAATGGTCCGCCCCCGACCCCCCCCATCAGTTCCTCTCAACCGCCTGTGGTTGCTGGCGGAGCACCGTTTATCTCCTCAGAGAAAAGCCGTTCTGAAAAAAAAATTTAAAAAAAGAAAAACTTATTATACGCAGTTGGTATTATAGTATAGTTAGTTAGTAGTTCAATTGTTAGTTTAAAAAAAAGAAGAAAAAGTTATTAGTTTACTTGTATATAGTTAAGTGGTTAACATCATGCCTGGCTCACTCGGGTTTAAACGCTGTGCGGAATGTAAGGAAATGATGCCGGCATCTGACAGGCATGCAACCTGTATCAGATGCCTAGGAGAGTCGCATGTACCACAGAAATGCACCCATTGCGCGAAATTGACACCTAGAGCACGCAGGGAGAGAGACATGAGATTGAAACTCCTGCTGTACGATAAGGCTTTACAGCCTTCTAATGACCAGGTGTCAGAAACCCCCTCAGGGCAGAAAAGGAGATTGAGATCGCCTGCGGTGATGGGGTCAAAGAGAAAGAGAGTGTCTCCGTAACGCTCTCTTCCAGGCACTTCATTGTCCCGGACCAGTCAGGGAAACAAGCCGGGTACATCTGGAGGGATAGGGCACCAAGAAATGCCACACCGGGCACTGTCAGTGATGCCCGCACCTCTGAGCCGATCGTCATCAGCACCGGCTCTGAACGTCTCTAAGCATTCGGCTCACCGAGAGCAATCGGCACCGCCAGAGGTGCTTGAACAGGGACTGACTGTGCTGCCGCAATCTACAGCGGCACTGCAAGCGGTGCCGATAGATCATGACAAGCCGGCACCACAGTGGAGTGACGGGCCCGAGGAGGTGCATTAGTGGGCCTGACAGCAGGGGTCCCGCAGTGCGCCAAGTCGGCACCGGTAAATCGCTCACATTTAACAGCCTCGGCAGACAGGGAGCTGCCCGTGGCCCCGCGTGCAAGCCTGGCCCAACAGCATGATAGCACAGTGCATGGGACGGGGGGGGGGGGTCAATCCCCTTCCCTCTCCCCACAAGGGAGGGAGGATGCCCGGGTATCTAAGGTCCCTACGAAGGCTGCTAGAAAGTCAATGCCAAGACACTCCATTTCACCATCGCCAAAATTTTCACCTGAACCTTCGCCTTCACCGTGTCATTCAGCGAGGGTCAGGGATTACCCAACGTCCCACGATCACGCAATGCGTTCTCCGCGATGGAGATCAAGATCTCGTCACTCTGGCCATTGCGACAGATATCCCTATTATCATCGGGAATCATCATATCAGTCTCGCTCACCTAGCTACTCTCCTCCAAGATCGTATCATAGGAGGTATGCTAGCAGATACTCCTTGCGACGATTGTCCCCAGAGCACATTAATTACAGGAGCCACCGTTCATCCTATGATCACGGTACATCTCAGTCCCGTTCCCATCTGTGCTGCTGTCAAGCTCCTTATGCATCACAACCATCACCTCCAATCCAGGAATGTCGGACTGTGAGACCTCTGCCAGAGACCTCCTCGGCCCTAGCTCACCTGTCGGAGCCTGAGGAAGGACAAATTTCGGATGTGGATGATCACCCACAGACTGTATCTCCAGAAGATATTTCGTCATCCTCCCCAGACGATGCGGTGTTTGCGGGAGATTCTTCTCCTTCTGATGACACAAAGGAATTTCAAGATCTTTTCAGGAGAGTGGACAAGTCTCAGGACGTCCAGCTATCAGATGTCCAGATGAAACAATTCAAACTCTGGAGAAATTTACATCCTAAACAACAATCTAAGGTCGCTCTCCCTATGGATGAGGCAATCCTCCAGTCAGCAGCGGAAATTTGGCATACCCCGGCTTCGACAGCTCGAACTTCGAAACCGGCAGAGAAACGTTATTTTGTGTCTAAAGACTCAGAATTCCTTTTTACCCACCCTCAGCCAAACTCCTTGGTCGTTGATGCAGCTCTCCAAAGGGCTAAGAACCCATAGCTGAAAAATGTGGGGGCAGATAAGGAGGGAAAAAAATTGGATATATTTGGCCGTAAAGTATATACATCGGCCACATTGCTCCTTCGCATAGTGAATTACACAGCCCTATTGGCGAACCATAGTTTCGATAGTATCGCGAAGCTTACAGAGCTGGCCCAAAGATCATCGGACGCCGATAAGGAGCTGTTACGGACGATCCTCAAGGAAGGCTATGCGTGTTCAAAGGCTAATCTCCAGATAGCTATGGATATGGCGGACACAGCGGCTCGAGGAGTGGCAACAGCAGTGTCTATGAGACGCTCATCCTGGCTCGCCACAGCGGCGGTACCCAAGGAGCTACACTCCAAGGTTGAAGACCTTCCTTTTGACAGGGTAAAATTATTTGCAGAAAAGACAGATGAGGTACTTCATACTGGCAAAGATTCAAGAACAACACTCCGTACGCTGGGAATGTATGTACCACCATTCCGCTGTCGTCATTATTTCCCGTATCAAAGACGGTATGATTACCAGCCTCGGAGACAACAAAATCGCCCGTTCGACCAGTCCCGACCTAGACAATGGCCTCAGCGAAGGCGTCCACAACCGCCTATAGTATCGGGCACATCCGCCTCAAAACAGCAAGTTTGACTCCCTTGTCGGGGGCAAGCGAATGCTACCAATCGTTGTTGTGCACACAAGTCCCATTTTCCACCATCACTTACGACCTTACTATCACCAGTGGGTCAAAATAACATTGGACAAATGGGTACTGGAAGTCATAAAGATCGGCTTCACCATTCCCTTCACTTCCATCCCCCCCACCACCCCAGCTTCCCCGTCCCTTTTCAGGGACCCATCTCACGAAAACCTCCTGCGACAGGAAGCTCATCGTCTCCTCGCTATCGGGGCGATAGAGAGGGTCCCTGATCAGTTCAAGGGAAGAGGGTTTTATTCCAGATACTTCCTAATGGAAAAGAAAACGGAGGGCTGGAGACCCATTCTCGATCTACGCCGTCTGAATTGTTATCTCCGCAGGCAGCACTTCAAAATGGTGACCCTGAGTTCCATAATCTCATCCCTTGATCGCAACGATTGGTTCGCTGCCCTCGATTTACAAGATGCATATTTTCACATCGCAATTCATCCCGCTCACAGACGTTTTCTGCGATTTGTGATAGGCCACGATCATTTTCAGTATCGGGTTCTACCATTCGGTCTTGCTTCAGCACCCAGAGCTTTCTCGAAAACCATGGATAACGAACGAATCCAGGGCAAATGGTCTCTCAGCGAGAGGCATCTGCACATCAATTGATTGGAGCTCCAGGCAATTTTCTATGCATGCAAACATTTTCTCCCGCATATCAAAGGTCTTATAGTAAGGATACTGATGGACAATGTAGCAGCGATGTATTATGTGAACAGACAGGGAGGAGCACGATCACACTCCCTATGCGCCGAAGCAGTGCGGTGTTGGAATTGGTGCATACAGAACAGCGTAACCATAATAGCATCGTACTTACCTGGCACCGCCAATGTAATTGCGGATTCCCTCAGCAGACGTTTTCCCACGGACCACGAGTGGGAAATAAGGGCAGATATAGTTCGTACGATATTTCGCAGATGGGGTATTCCCCTCGTAGACCTATTCGCAACGTCCAACAACAGGAAGCGTCGCCTATATTGCTCCAGAGCAGGGCTCGGCAAGGGCTCCCTCGGCAACGTGCTTCTGGTCACATGGAAAAAGGCACTTCTGTATGCATTTCCCCCGACGGTCCACATCTCCAGAACACTGGAAAAAATCAGAGCAGAAGCGGCGACTGTCATTTTGCTAGCACCAGCATGGCCCAGGCAAGCCTGGTATCCATTTTTACACAAAATGTCGATTCAGCCACCTTACCCCCTTCCTCTCCACCAGAATCTTCTTTCTCAGGAACAAGGCTCGCTGTTACACCCCAGACTTCAGGCATTACATCTGATGGCGTGGCTCCTCAGTGGTTAAAAGGGGACGAAAACCTGTGCTCTGAACAGGTCAAAGCAATACTTCTACATAGTAGGAAAGAGTCTACGCGGAACACTTACCTCGCGAAGTGGCAGAGATTTTCTAAGTGGTGCCTTCAGAATAACATACAGCCTCTCTCATCTCCTCTGCAGCACATTTTGGATTACATCCTTCATCTACGAAATTCGGGACTTGCACTATCATCTTTAAAGATGCACTTGGCAGCTATTAGTGCCTTCCAGCAGCTATTAGTACCTTCCACCATCCAGTAGAAGGTTCCTCGCTCTTCTCTCATATAATTACAAAGAGGTTCTTAAAGGGGCTCATGAATTTATACCCACCACGAAGGGCGCCTCCCCCTTCTTGGAATCTCGATTTAGTGTTGGATACCATTATGTATCCCCTCTTTGAGCCTCTGGTGTCGGTGTCTTTACATATGCTAACCATGAAAATGGTCTTTCTACTTGCAATTACCTCAGCGAGAAGGGTGAGTGAACTGGGGGCGTTGATGGCAAGCCCTCCTTTTACAGTTTTTTTCCAAAGACACGGTAACGCTACGATTACACCCGGACTTTATTCCCAAAGTCTGCTCTTCCTTTCACATTAATGAGCCTATTGTTCTCTCAGCTTTTTACTCCAAGCCTCATTCCTCAAGTAAGGACGCTCTTTTCCACACCCTCGATGTCCGACGTGTGTTTTCTTTCTATATAGACAGAACCCGCCAATGGCGGCACACGGACAGGCTGTTCGTATCTTCGGCACAGAGATCCAAGGGCAAAGCACTTTCCACTCAGCGCATTACAAAACTAATTACTCTTTGTATTACAAATTGCCATTCGATTCGGAACAAACCTCTTCCTTCTTTACCTCGAGCTCACTCTACGCGAGCAGTAGCAACCTCCACTGCTTTTGCAAGGGGAGTTTCCCTTGCGGATATCTGCCACGCGACTACCTGGGTCTCTAGTGTAACTTTTGCGCGTCATTATGCCATAACTAGGAGGTGGGCTTCAGATGCCGCGGTGGCCTCTGCGGTTCTATCCACGGTAGAAAATAACTGACCCAGAGCGCATTCTGGGTTACTGCTTTGTACTCACCTTGAGTAGTAACGATGGTTCTTCGAGATGTGTCCCCGTGGGTGCTCCACACCCCACCCTCCTCCCCACTCTGGGTCTTTCTGCTTTATCTTTCAGAGACCGAGCGGTGAAAGGAACTGACGAGGGGGAGGCCAGACCGTTGCAAAGGTGCTAATGCCTCGCGCTGTTCTCAGGCATGCACGGTCCGGCCCAGCTACAGCTCTGGAAATCTCCGACTAGCGGCGCCAGGTCGGGACCCAACACCTTGAGTGGAGCACCCACGGGGACACATCTCGAAGAACCATCGTTACTACACAAGGTGAGTAATCTCTTCTTATGGGAAACTTGGCCACACCCATGGTAAGTGGACACCTGGCTAACTAAAATCATACCAGACCATGGATGCTGCAAAACCCAGGAGTGCCACACTAGAAAGGTTCAATCTAAAAAAGAATTTTATGATAAATATTGATTGAATATATACTAATTTCGGAGGGGTGGGAGAAAGAATCTGAGCTACCTACATTTTACTAAATGAGAGAAAAGTCCATTTGGAACAGAATTTGATACTAATATAGTACTTTCCATAATCCAGGCACTTCACAGTAATAATACATTAAATGTTGATAGTGCTGTGCCTATGTAGGCAGCTACATCAATCATTATATGCTCAGCAATGTGCTGTAGTACTCTTTGGCAACTAAATCAACATCACCAAAAGAACTTGAATGTGGTTATCCATTTTCTTTGAAAAGTGCACATAGGATATTTGACTTCCAGCTGGACAGCCATTACTGAGATATACAGGTGTCTCATCTGAAGGTTAGGGAACTCAATCACCTTTCGCTGACTTTTATAAGAATGCAAACATGCAAAGATTATCTTAAAAAAAGAATGCCTATAGTTGACACTTAGTGGAAAGCCCTTGTCCTTACACCTTAAAAGTATCTCAGTCATGGGGCTAACCTGCTGTCGGCAACCTATAGTATATATGCCATAAGTGGCACACAGGCCAATTTTGAGCGGCACACAGGGAGCTCAGCCTTCCCCTCCTCTCCCACACAGCAGGGAGCCCATGCTGCCACTGGAGCCTTCTCCTTCCTTGGCAGCAGGTTAGGCTGCACCACACTTGGCGGTGGTAGGAGGAGACAATGTTGGGACTGAGATGGCTGAGGTTGAGGCAGTGGCTCCTCCAGCATCCAGGGTCAGCCTGGGACTGCATGACTGTGGCAGCAGCTACTCCGCTGGCTGGAGCTGCCACCCGGGACAGCTGGGAAATCACCACATAGCGGTGGTTCCAGTTTCAGCGCTGTGGAAGGTCTGGACCTGGATTAGTGCCACCTTGCAGCTGCTGGGGCTGAACCTGGGTCTGTAGTGTCACATGGGAATGCTGGGGAGCTGTTGTAGCAGTGGCTGCTGCTTTGGAGAGGGATCAGGCGGTTGTTCTGCTATCATCACTAGTAGAGCGGCACTGGAGACAGGCTTGTGTGCTACTTAGGGTATTGAACTACAAGTCCGAGATCGTAGACTAGAACTCAACAAGGGAAAGCAAGGCCAAGAATCACACTAAAACGTAAGATCTGCATCTTAATTTATTAATAAAGCTGCTAAAATGTAAGTAGGACTATTATTGACTTTAAAAAGCACCAATGGCACACAGACTCATAAATAAAAGTGAATAGGTTAAATCTTGGCATACACTTCTGAAGGGTTCTGACCTCTGGACTGGCCTATGGTAAAATAGACAAGGTCTCTATTTGCAGATGTCTGATTATTCTAAATGGGGTATCAGGAGTGACTAAAGGTTAAGTGGTTTACCCAAGTAGAGCCCGTCTCAAAGGCTAATCTTGTCCAAGTGCAGTATTGTATACCATTTTTGGCTTTTTCTGTTTAAATCGCCTTCCTTTGGTGATTTCCCAGTCTTGCATACAGACTGTGGAACAGATCAGTTACCAAGTCTGCAACTGGCATTAGTACCTCTTTGGTGAGTAAGCCAGCTATGGATTCATTGGCTCTGAACAGTGTAATTCTTTGGCTGTGGAGCATCTCTTGAACAATGTGACTGCTCTTAACTACTACAGCTCTTGAAAAGACTGGCCCCTTTAGGATTATTTTTGGCAATGTCACTGGTTGGGACTCAGACTAAGCACAGTGAAGGCAGACGGTAAGCTCTGGGATGCTTTTACAGCCATGGAAGCAGATTAGTCTGTGATTAAGTTGCAAGCCAGAATATTCAAAAGATTTGACTTAAGTACAGACTAATAATTATGGGAAATAAGTAATGTGTGCTTCTTAAACTTTTCATGTCATGGCTGCATGAAATAATGTGCTATTGCTGTGGAAACTTTGACTTCTGAAGGTTAAATCTATGATATCGAAAAAGCTGATTCATTTGCTTACCCTTGGGATCTTCCCTCAAAGAACTCTCCTTTTACAGAAGGCTGGCAAAAATCACTTTCCATAATGCCCATCACCCTTTGTTAAAGACAGGCTTCTGGACTGCCTCTTTTCACAGTGAGATTGAGAAAATTACTGTAAATTAGCGAATATAACCTGCGTCCATGTATAATATGCACTCATGTATTACCCACGTTTTTTCTTTCATGTGTAAAAAAATCGTAGATTACCTGCAGACATACATAACCCGCAGATAATAAACCGCAAGTAATGAACCGCAGCTAAGGCCTCTGAGCAATAAGTACTCCCTATTATCAGTATATAAGCCCTACGAACCACACCGTTTTAAAACCTCTTCAGTTCATAACAAAATATTTGTAAGGATGCCTAAGCGCAAATCATATACATCCAATTTTAAATCATCTGTTCTGACATATGTAAAAGAAAATGGCAGTAGAGCAGCAGGGAGAAAATTTTCCGTCAATGAAAAGTCTGTTTGGGAGTAGAGAAAAGAAGAAGCGGAGATTGAGAAATTAAGTCCTCGGAAAAGAGCGCGCGGAGGAAAGAAAGCCAAGTGGCCAAAACTAGAAAAAAAACCTGGTTAAGTGGGTTCTTGCACAGAGAGATAGCCAATGTGTGGTGTCAACAGCAGCCATAAAGCTAACGGCTCAACTTATTGCTGTGGAAATGAAAATTGATGATTTTAAAGGGGGCTCAGGTAACTGGGTTTACAAATTTATGAAAAGAAACAACCTTTCAGTTCGAGCACGGGCACCTGTTGGACAACAGCTTCCTGATGAATGTGAGAAGAAGATAGATGATTTTAAAAATTTTGTCCATAAAGAAATTAACCAGCTGGGCTTGAAACCAAATAATGTCATTAACATGAACAAAGTGCCCATGTCCTTCGATATACCTACAGCTCAGTCTGTTGCAGCAGCTGGAGCAAAGACAGTCGGTGTAGCAACTATTTTATGGTTGTCTTGGCATGCACAGCAGGTGGTGAGAAATTAAAAGCAATGGTAATTTTTAAAAGATGACGATGCCTCGAGAAAAACTACCAGCCGACGTTTCTGTGGTCTGTAACAAAAAGGGCTGGATGAACACAGAGGTGATGAAGACGTGGACAGACAGCTGCTTTCATGCACGAAAAGGCAGTTTTTTAATCCAAAATCTCTGCTATTTTTAGATGCCTTGGCTGCCCATAAAGAAACTTCGGTTCAAAACCATATCAATGCCATAGGAGCACATATCGCTGTAATTCCAGGTGGACTGACCCGCAAGTTGCAACCTCTTGATGTGGCTGTCAACCATCCATTCAAGTGCTTCATCCGTGAGGAATGGGATGATTGGATGACAAACTGGGAGCACACTTTCACTCCGGCAGATTGATAGCGCCGTGCAACTTACATGGGAGTTTGCAAATGGTTATTGGCAGCTTGGGAAAGAATAAAACCAGCTACTATTCTCAATGAATTCTGTAAATGTGAAATTCTTCTGGAAGTCAACTTGTCTAGCTCTGAATGCGACTACAACAGCAATTCTGATGCGGCACCACAGACTTCAACCATCACTGATGCACACCTAGCTGAAGTTATGGATGTTTTTCAAGATAGCGAGCATGATGAAAGTTTTGACAGTTTTGAAAACTCGGACACTGAGGAGGAGGATACTAGTTCTGACTCAAGTGATTCACAACAAACTTATTCAGCATGCAGCATGTACTATTTATTTTATGACAATGCGCAGATGGATTTTTTTTTAACTGCAATTTTTTAAAACTATTACTATTAATTTTTTTAGTAGCTTCACAGTAAGTAACGTTTTAACTTTTAATGTATTTTAATACACACAACACTGCCACTCTTATTAAATTAAATTGTTATTAAATCGAAAATGCTGATTTTACCATGTTGGTCTTGTCTTCTTTTAATTTGAGTAAAAATCAGCTTGTATAAGACATGGACATGTATACCCCGCGAGGAGGGGGGGTGTTTGTAAAAACGTGTATAACCCGCGGCTTATATTAGCTAATTCACGGTACCTTACCTCCCACTCATGATGCCGCAGACCACCTCCTTTCCCACTGGCAATCAATTAACATCCCTACAGCAATTGCTTCAATATTATTAAGAAATATTAAGTAATATTAAGAAATATATGTTTAGCAGCTCCTAATGCAATACAATGTCTGGACTCAAGAAGAACCAAACCTAGGTGACTAGGCAGGACTCTGCTGACCAACAGTAAGTGCTGGGTGGTACAGGTGCTTCTAATTACAGTTTGGGAGCCAGTGCACCAGTGACATTTCAGGTCATGGTATTTTCCTAAGCTTGCTGGTGGTGATCTCCTTAACTGGAGAAATCTCCAGGCCCCACAACCAGAGTCTTCCTCTCAACACCGATCTTTCTCTCTCTCTTGCTGAGCAGTCTTGATATTCAACCAACATGGATATAATTAGCTAGTTTTCAAAAAGAGCCCCCCTCCTTTCTGCAGCATGCCCCACTCATGTTAATATCCCCTTTTCTGAGCAGTGTTGCATATAAACATGAGGTGGTTCTATCCATAATATGACTTGCTCTTCAGAGTCTGACAACTTTTTGTTCAGAATTATTGTCTTACCTCTGATAAACAGGGTTTTCCTGCTCTTAAAGTCTCAAGTGTTTTGTGTACATAAGATCTCAATCAGCTAAGTAGTACTATTGTTTAGTTGGTGGTTTTAATCTGGTTTGTACTTCTCTTGGTGTGTGTACATACACAAGGGATCACCTGCCCCCTGCATTCCAGTATAGAAAGTGAGCTGTGATCAAAACTGTAATAAAGGTGTTTTGATCCTACTGACAACACAGATTGAGAAAGAAGCAGATATAGCCAGATTCAGAGTAGTCAGATGGTGGCAGAAGAACAGAGCGGAGTTTACTAAACAGCTCTGATAAAGAGAAACTGAAGGCAGGGGTGCTGCAGGGCAGCATGAGGAGCATCTATGGAGCAGTCATCTCTAACCTTTTTAAGCACAAGATCACTTTTTGAATTTAAGTGCAATCCAGGATCTACCTCAAACCCAAATACCCTTGCCCTGCCTCCTTCCTGCTCTTTCTCCAAGGCTCTGCCCCTGCTCACTCCATCCTACATCCCTCCCCCATCTTCACTCACTTGTATCATGCTGGGGGCAATGGTTTGGGGTTCAGGAGGTGTTCAGGACTGGGGCCAGGGTTTGGAATGTGGGCTCCAGCTGGGCACCACTTATCACAGATGGCTTCTGGGTGATGGTGCAATGGAGCCCTGCCCTGGCCCTGCACCACTCCTAAAAACAGCCAGCAAACTCTCTCCATCCCTGCCCCATCTTCTCTGTGGAGTTGGGGTGCAGAGTGGAGGGAAAGGCACCCTGATATCAGCACCCCCTCTTCCTCTTGTTCCCATGCCCTGCACAGAAAGAAGTAGGCTCCCAGAAGTGTGGGGCAGCTCTAAGGCAGAGAGCAGGAGCAGCATGGCAGTGTTGAGAGAGACAGATGCAGTGTCAGCATTTGACAGCCTCCCAGCCAAACCTCTCAGGATCACCTGTCAAAGGCTCCAAGATCTACCAGTATATCTCGATCTACTGGTTGGTGACCACTGCTGAGGAGGAACAATCAACCTGGAACAATCAGCATGCTTGATTCTACTGCCATCACATCATACCAGAAATCTAAGATCTGTCAAGTTTCTGAGCTGGATTTCAGGAGATGGTGTGAAATGGACCCTAAGCTTCATTGTATGACAAAGGAAATTTATTCAGCATGATGAGCATTAGTGGGAACAGGAGTTGGGCTGTATTAAAGTTCTGAGACAGGTCTCCCAATCTCTTGTTCATCTGCAGGCTCAGAGTGAAAGTGTCCACTTTATTAATCCTGATTCTCCTCTGCAGCCAGATAGATTCAGATTAGAAAAAAGACACCTCCCCTGCCTGAATAGAGACTGGAATATTGTTTAGGAGCGCTGGAGAAGCATAAAACCCCATAACTTCCAGTTGTTCTCAGCCTCCTTGCCCTGCTTCTGGACACACATTGGTTTAGGAAAAGTGCTACAGCATTTCTCCAGACTCCTGTAAAGTAGTTTACTGTTGGTGGTTTTTTGGCATCCCTTGCTACTCAGCAAACATCCATACCAGCTATGGCCTAAAGGAAGCAAAATTCCCTATTCTCATCTCCCACTCAACTATTTGCCATTCACTAGCTAGCACTTCCGTCATGCCAGCACTCAGAGAAGTGCTTGCCTTGACACACATGGATAGTCCC
This sequence comes from Pelodiscus sinensis, assembly GCF_052426305.1. Taxonomy (NCBI): domain Eukaryota; kingdom Metazoa; phylum Chordata; order Testudines; family Trionychidae; genus Pelodiscus; species Pelodiscus sinensis. The sequence continues at coordinate 14,705,154 of NC_143085.1, forward strand.
ACTGAGTTCAAGAAGCTCTATTCATTATCACCTAGCACCTTCTGTTGTCATTTTCTTCAGTGACCCAGACAAGTCTGATGAGCATTTTGTGTCCACCGTGCACTAGTATGAATTCAACAAAGTGCAATAAATTGGGCCCAAGGGGGCTATTCCGCTGTATGTAATTAAGCACATCCAAAAGAGGCCTAGGGAACTAGATAGCAGGAATGTAATAGCTAGCTGCTGCTTTCCTTCTTGCAATATTGCCCTTTGGTCATATGTCTCAAGACTTAGGATCCATGTCAGGAGCACATCTGCCAGAGCACTCACAAACTGTTGTTCACTCTGACATGTCTTTTTTTTCAAGATAAAGTCTGAAGACTAATCCTTATTCACTAGGTCAGAGTAGATGATTGCACCTGTAGAATGGTCCACAGATGGATCTGCACAAAAACATTCTGCTTTATAAACAAAAATTAATCTCTTTCACTCTCAGAAAAATCTGTCCTTCATGAGACATGCACTGTTCTTTCCCAGCTGAAATGTGTATTTATTGTGGCAAATTGAATTGCTTCTGTTGAGCAGGTAACATTCATTGCAAAAGAATTAACCCAGCCTTCTCTCTTTTTAATTTAAATATAGTATCACGGAAATATAGGATTAGAAGAGATCTTGATAAGTCATCTAGTCCAGCCCCCCACTGATACAGGACTAAGCATTATGTAGCTCAGCAGTCAGCAATGTCCAAGACGACATTGGTGGAGGTTCATCTACTTGGGGAGCATTATGGACAGAAATGGAGGAACTGACAAAGATATATCAGTGCTAGGATAGGGAAAGCAACAACTACATTCAAGACTCTTTGTCCCATACAGAGTTCACAAAAAGTATCTGCGAAGACGAGACTGCGGATCTTCAACACAAATGTGAAGAGCGTGCTCTTGTATGAATGCGAGACCTGGCTTACTAAAAGGTCTTCAAATCAGAAGCTACAGACATTCACAAACAGATGCCTGAGGTACATCCTTCACATCAAATGGCAAGACCGTCACAAATGAGGAGCTTTGGAACAGAGTGGGACAAGAACCACTTGACGTTCAAATCAAGAGAAGAAAGTGGGGATGGCTAGGCCACACACTCAGAAAAACATCATCCAGCATAGTCCGTCAAGCTCTCACATGGAACCTGCAAGGACAACACAAGAGAGGAAGACCTCGGACAATGTGGAGAAGATCTACTGAGACTGAAGGACAATAACTGGGGTACTCCTGGAGTCAGTTAGAAGTTCTGTCTCAAGACAGAGTGAAATGGAGGAGACTTGAAGATGACCTATGCGCCACTCGGAGTACAAGGGTTTAAGAAGAAGCAGTAGTGGAGGAGTACAGAAAGCCCCAAACCTCACTGTGTGATTAGGAGAAAAAGCCAGAGCCATGAATGGTTAAGGAGAACAGTTTATCACATTCCTCTTTATAACAACATTTTACGTTCTTGAAGATTGGTATCATATCATCCCCCTCAGTTTTTTATTCTGCAAACTAAACAAACCCAATTTTTTCATTCTTTCCTTGTAGATCATGTATTCCAGGCCTTTTTTCATTTTTTGTTTCACATATTACATGATAGGTAATATTTTCAGACATTCTTAAGTGACTTAAGGTCAGACTTTCAAGGATATTTAGGCACCTAGGGGGCAGTTAGGAAGCAAACCTTGATAAATGTACTGAAGAATAGGGATGATGGAGCTAACACCTTACAGAAGTCTTGGTCAAAAAGAAACAAAAAACAGGACTATGTAGCACTTTAAAGACTAACAAGATGGTTTATTAGGTGATGACCTTTCGTGGGCCAGACCCACTTCCTCAGATCAAATAGTGGACAAAAATTGGCACAACCATATATACCAAAGGATACAATAAAAAAAATGAACACATATGAAAAGGACAAATCAAATTTCAGAACAGAAGGGGGATGAGGGGGGGAGGTAAATGTCTGTGAGCTAATGATATTAGAGGTGATAATTGGGGAAACTATCTTTGCAATGGGTAAGATAATTAATGTCTTTGTTTAGACTGAGATGTAAAGTGCTACATAGTCCTGTTTTTTGTTTCAGCTACACCAGACGGCTACATTTCTATCACTTGGTCAAAAAGATGCATTCATAATACTCTGCATATGGACAGGCAGGGGAATTAGATATAATTCTAGTGGCAGCAAATTCCAGAAGTCAGGCCTGGCTATTGAATGTTACCATATATAGATGTTCAATACTGTGGGAGGTTTCGCAAGACCAGAACCGCAGCTGTCTAAAAAAAGCTCATGTCAATTTAAATACACATAAAAAGCCAGACACTGATATAGCACAGTTGTTTTAAACTCAAGAGAAAGCTTTGTGTGGATTATGCTCTTACCCTGCACAGATGGGTGTAGCCCACTGCTCACGTAGCCTGACACAGGCTCACACTGGGAAATTATATTTTGTTAGTCTTTAAGGTGCTACCAGGCTATTTATTTTGTTGTTGTTGTTTTTTTTTTTTTAGTTTTTCTTGTTACAGATTGACTCGGCTACCTCTCTGAAGCACTGGGAAATTAGGCAATGTTTGCTTCAGAACAGCTTGGCTGTTATTACAGTGGCTGAACCCTGCATGCCTGATAAAGTCACAACTCTCTGAACATCTGCCTTGTGGGACTATGGGCATTTCTACATGTATACAGCTTAATCTCTTTATAGTCCTGAATTAATCATCTTTCACTGGCTGGGTACTGTGTATTAGTGGTTTTGTGTACTGATTGGATGAGACAGCCTGCTTAACTATGTGGTATAATTGGTATGACTAGAAATCTGCTTGTGTGTCTATCTGCTTCATCTAGCTTTCTCTGAGCATTTGACATTGTCCCTAATAATCCAAGGCATGCAACATTCCACTTCCATGCTGTTTTTGGATCCTCCTCCTTCTTCCCACAGTTGTCATACCAAGGACAGAATTCATGGTGAGACCAGAATGTAATGGTGATCCATTAGTTGGATGATGGTATTTGATTGAGAGTGATGTGCTATCTACACTCTGCCCCCATTGAATAAAAAAAATCACATACATGCCAGAGCTAAGCACAACCTATCCCAAGCAACAGGAGACCCACATTGTCTTTATCACCAAAATTCCCACCAGATCAGTGTTTCATTAAAATCATACTGCAAAATTGTAGGCCCTTTGTTTAGACAGTGACTATTATCCCTCTGTCATGCCATAATCAAACAGTGAGATCCTGCAGTCACGTTAAAACAATGGTCTTCCATCCCGCTAGAAATGACATACGTCTGTGTTGTGCTCTGTGCCTATTTCCCAATGGCAGCCCTTTTTTCTCAACCTAACCTCAGAGATGGCTTTTCAAGCTGTGGGGCCCTGAACTCAGTGAGACAAAGTGTCCTGGATGGAGTCACCAATGAGAAATTTTCACACAACTTCCACTCCTTTCCTAAGTCACTTTTCTCAGGTGATCTCTGAGCCTGGCTCTCAAAAAGCCCCAAAATTTGCTACATCAAGGTGCTGAACACCATTTAGCTCACTTAGGGCATACCTACCCTAGGAAATTATTTCAAAACAACTTATTTTGAAATAACAACTCCCAAAATAACTATTTCAAAATAAAAAACAACAATAGACTAGTAGCACCTTAAAGACTAACAAAACATGTAGATGGTATCTTGAGCATTTGTGGGCACAGCCCACCATCGTCTGAAGAAGTGGGCTGTACCCATGAAAACTCATGATATCATTTACATGTTTTGTTAGCCTTTAAAGGGTTACCAGACCATTTGTTGTTTTTTAAGTTTTTTCCTAACTTGGCTATCCCCTGAAGAATTTCAAAATAGCGTGTCCACACTACAGGGAACCCTTGAAATCAACCTGAGGGAGGCTTCCTTAATGTGGACGCACTACCTCGACTTACCTAGGAAGCACTTACCTAGGCCTAGGAAGCACTGGGGAGTAAATACTTTGAATGAATCTGAGGAGTAGTTATTTTAAAATAGCATCAGTGGGGAGTCCACGCTAATGTTATTTCAAAATAACTATTTCAAAATAAGTCTTATTTCTTGTGGAAAGCAAGAATTATTAATTTGAAATAACCAGCCCCTTATTTTGAAATAATAGGCTTGGTAGTGTGGATGCTCCACTTGTTATTTTGAAATAAAGGGAATTATTTCAAAATAACTCCCTAGTATAGACCAGGCCTTAGAAATTGAATTCCTTTTAATCTCCCTCTTCCCCCAATCTGCTACAGTGGTAAATTCCCATCCCCAAAATAGTGGTACATTAGACAAGTAATTTCCTTTTGATAGCCTGCCTCCTGAGTCTCTCAAATCCAGGCATGATCATAAGGATAGTCTTTAAAATCCATGTTCTATCATTTTCCCATGTGGTTGTTCCCATGATAGGTTGTTCCTTACTCATTGGGGCTTGTGTACCTTGGCAAATTTTACCCATTGATGTAAATAGGAAGCCAGTGCAACATCTGAGGAGAGGAGGCCTGTGGCAGAGTATTCTTAACTCTGGCATTTGTTCCCTGCGTCAGTTAGCCTGCCTTGGAACATGGTGTGATGTAAGGAACTTTTCTGTGGTCAGGCCTGTTGCAGCACTCTGGATCAATGAGAGGAGAGGGCATGTTTCTTTAGTTTTGATTGCCATTGGAATTCTGGGAATTATCCAACTCTTGGCACTGCAGTAACCTGATACGTTGTATTTTTGCTGACAGGTGTCAGCTCAGTGATGAAGGTAGAGGGGTTTGATTTTTTTTACAGTTGTATCAGTAAATAAATATTTTAAAAGTGTGTTTATTGATATTGCCTCGATAGTCTGTAATGTTCAATAGTCCACCAGTATAAGTATTTGCTTTGCTAGAGTTGTTTGGCTGGCAAGTGAAGCAAGTTATGGGGGAAAAAATATATTCTGCACTGTGTCAACTCTACTAATGTGCTCTCTCTGAGGCCCCTGACTGGTGAAAGCTGCTTGTCGCCCAGCTGGGGAGATCATATTGAATGACCCCTGGCTTCTAACTAAATAAATGAGCTGGGTTAATGATACAAAAGCATCTGAAACTCTTTCTGTCCTGTTTTCAATGTATTTGTTTTAGCCCCACATGCACCTTTTTTGTGCTCTTTTCCACCAATCATCAGGGTTATTGTCAGGAGCAGTGTCCCAAACTGCATTTCAAAGTGACCTATGTGGGAAGTGAATTTTACATTCCTATCTAATTAGTTGTGACTACACAATACAGATGGAACAGCCATTACCCTCAAGAGAGAAAACTTAAAAAACAACAAATAGTCTGGTAGCACTTTGAAGAATACAAAAACTCATGATACCATCTTCATGTATTGTTAGTTTTTAAAGTGCTACCAGACTGTTTGTTGTTTTTTAAGTGTATTCTGTACAGACTACCCCCTGAACCTCAACAGAGAAGTTTTGCAACCTGTTCACAAAGTTTAAAAAAAACTGGGGGGAGGTTCCTGGCTGATAGCCCACTAATAGAAAATGAAGCTGTCGGTTTCATATTGTTTTGTAGAAATTATTTGCTCCTCTCTAGTAAAAGAACCAGCACTACCACATCACTCTTCCAATGGACAGTAAAAATAGACTTGATCTGATACCTCTTACTACCAAAATGTATAATATTGTTATTACCTATCTTCCTTGTGTTCACGAGCATTAATTCTGAAATACTGAGAAAACAGATGCCTGCTTCTACTTGCTGTGACTAGAAGTAGCTTGCTGTGACTAGCTACAGGCTTCACATAAACTATAAACAAATATCTTTCAGTGGAGCAAAACTCTCTTGGAATCTGCTACCTTGTCTGGCCTTTGTGAGATCATGGAACCTATAGCTATCAGAGTACTTAAAAATTAACCAACAAATAGTAAAATCCATCCTCCTTAGGCTGGAGATTACAAGGTATATGATGTGGGGAGAAAACCTCTCAAAATAGTGGATTCTAATCCTTCTTGATGCCTTTAACTTTGGGTCTAATCTACCAAAGCTGTCCATACTGAAACAATGATTCTTGTGGCTTTATTAAATAGTCCATCTATGTTACAACATTATTATGTCAGAAGATTGTAGTATAACAGGCCTGTGTATATGTAACCAAAATATTAGTGCACTAGGATACAGGGCTGAAATTTAGTCCATTACCATCTCACAGGATTACCCAAACTTCTTCATACTCCTCTCTGTGTGGGGTAGTGTTTATCACACCATCTCTGAAGTTAACAGAGACCAGCTCCTAACTCTGCATTTCTAAAGACAAAGGAAATGATAGTTGCCGATCTATTTCAAATGATAATTAAACCAGATGTCCTGAGCACTTATGACCTTTAAAAATCTTGTGACTTTTTTCATAAGAGTAGCCTCTCTGTCTGTGCCATATTCCAACTCAGTTAATTATCTCTGCCTCCCTGAATTTCTCTGTGCAGTTTCAACAGGACATGGTCTTCCTTAACTGCTAAAAAGTTATGTTTCTGTGCTCTGTTTGACCTTACAGATAACTGCTTTTCAGTGCTGGGGGCCATGGCCAGTGTGTATAGATTGCTTGTCAGCATGTTATATATGTTAAAGTAATGCGACCCCTGAGGTAAAAAAAAATTAGATAAATGTTAAACTCCTAAATGAATTATGTTGCAATGTCAAACGTGTCCCATTGTATATAAACAAGTTGTACTATGAGTCACCCGTCTGTTAAATCTCCTCCTGTTATGGACTCTCCCTATGTCCCTGGATTATATTTAGACTGGCTCTAGACTCCGGTTGAAGAGAGACTATATCGTTTCCCAAGCTCCCCTGACTCCTAGATGTTGCAACCCCATAATGTGCTGCATAGCAAGAAGAGAAAGATGGCCGCACAATTGTTAGTAGCTGCCAAGCTGCTGGGCTGTATGATTTCAACACAACAGCAATAGAGGAAAAAATCCTGCGTTTGAACTCCACTGTGAGCTTTGCTGCTGTCAATTATCTCAGTAGCTCCCTTTATGTATTCAGAGCTTCTTTATTGTCAGGCAAGATGCACATTTTGGTAAGGTTGGGATCGCTCAGATTTGATCTTCTCTGTTCTACATGTATGTGTTTTACAAAATCCCTATAATTCCTCATAGAGTGAGTATGTTTTCCTATTTTCAAATGTGTATTGTCAGCACAAAGGTAAAGTAAGGTGAAATGAGGCCTCTGTTCACCCGAAGCTTGCTGGATGGACATTTCATTCCAAGACTTGTGGTGCTCTGCCCTTCCTCACTGACTTCTTGCTCCCAATCCTGACACCTTGATTTTCCTCTCCCCCAACTCCCACACTAAGTCTGGCTCACCACAGCAGCCAATCAGCTCTAACCTACTGAGCACTATACTGTGTTAGTGGCTGAACTGTGATTCACTGCTGTGACTGGGTTTCCTCTGCCATTAATCCATTCCTTGTTTCAATGCTCTCTGTTCTCAGATGAAAGCAGTGGTAAAAGACCACCATTTCAGCAACCCTAGCATAACAAACTAGTGCATGTATTATCAGCAGTGAATCAATAAGGAAAGCCACTTGAGATGGAATCTCCATCATTGGAAATATTTAAGAGCAGGTTGGATAAGCATCTATCAGGGATGGTCTAGACCAGGGGTGTCCAAACTTTTTTCAAAGAGGGCCAGATTTGATGAAGTGAACATGCGTGAGGGCCGACCATTTTGCCTGACGTTCTTTGAACCATTAAAATTAAATGCAAATTAACTATTTTATGCAAAGTTTATTGCAAACGGCATACTTTTCATTTCGTCATATGGATGACAAATCTAAACAAGTGTTAAATCACTCTGCCTTTCATATCTGAAGGCCAGATGAAAAAAAAAATCCAGGAAGCTGAAATATATGTCAGGAACATTGTAAAGTACATTACATATTATTGGTAATAAAGGTTGTCTGTCAATTTTTAAGTTCAAAAAATATGAACAGGAACATAACACCAAGTATACATGTTGTGTCCAAGTATATTTATAACTGATTTAGACCAACTGACATTAACAGAAATTTTACAATGTATTCATCTCAATACATATGGATTCATTGGGGGCCATAAAAGATAGATATTGCCAAATTACCTGGGGGGCCGTATTAAACCAGAACACGGGCCGCAATTGGCCCGCGGGCCGGACTTTGGACATGCCTGGTCTAGACAGTGCTTGGTCCTGCCGTGAGGGCAGGGGACTAGACTCATCACCTCTGGAGGGCCCTTCCAGTTCTAGTATTCTATGCTTCTATGATTGTGTTCCAAGGTTCTGAAGGAAGGTTACAAACAGAATTGCCACCCTGCCAATTTTTAAAGAGACTCTCACAGGCTTGAAGGCATGGTTAAGGTGTGAAGTGAGGGCTAGGGAGTCACTTTTGTAACAATGAGAGAGACTGCAGGGGGAGTAATAAAACTAGATTACAAGTGAAACACATGACGTAAATTTTGGTGGCGTTGGAGAGACTGCTAGATGGCTCCTTGAGGGTGGCAGGGAGCCAGGCTGGTTTTGGCAGTGTGGGCTGATGTATGCTAGGAGATTTTACAATGGTTCTTTCCAATTCAGTATTCAAAGAGTGAGCATCCCACCAACCATTTGTGCTATGGGGGAGCGAGGACGGGGGTATCAGTATATGCCAAGAAACATAAGCCTGACTTAGAACACTGATTTCTGTGAAGTGCTGAGGGATGCAAAATAATTGTTCAGTGGGGCAGATAAAGTATATGGCTACACTGTGGGAGGGGAGGGGGTTCGGAAGAGGTATGCAAATAGCACTCACGTTTGCATAAATAGCACTTGCATTTGCATATCTTCCTCTGTTTTTTTCCCCAGAAGAGGTTTTTCTGCCATTTGGCCCTGTCTACACGGGGCCAAATGTCAGAAAAAAACCCTCTTTCGAAAGCCCCCTTCTTCCTCATAAAAAGAGGTTTACAGGGGCTTTCGAAAGAGGGGTTTTTTTCTGACATTTGGCCCTGTGTAGATGAGGCCAAATGGCAGAAAAGCCTCTTTCAGGAAAAAAAACAGAAGAAAGTATGCAATTGCGAGTGCTATTTGCATACCTCTTCTGAACCTCTCCCCCACAGGGTTGCCATACTTTAAGTGATCACCCTCATAAAGAATTATTGGTTTTTAAATAAAATTATGAAAAAATACTTCACCATTATTCTAAGGGATAATTTGTTCAAACTAACGATGCAAATGTAGGCATTTGAAATAGTCAGTGAAGCAGGGATTTAAATATCCCACGCTTCATTAGCATGATCTCGCCAGCACGTTACTCCAATCAACAGCTGTTTCAAAAGTGAAAGTGCGCGCCAGGATGCGTTAGTTTGAACCAAACCCCTTGGTTCAAACTAACGTTACTTGGTTCAAACTAACGCCTCCCGGCGCGCACTTTCACTTTTGAAACAGCTGTTGATCGGAGTAATGTGCCAGCGAGATCCTACATTGAATGCCTACATTTGCATCCCTAGTTCAAACTAAGGTGCAAGTGTAGACATGCCCACTAGTGTGAGTAACAAACACCCCTTGGATCATCTCAACTGCAAAATGACAGAATGAATCTCTGAACCTCTAAAGCCAGAGGGGTTTTTCACTTCACAGGAAGCTACAGGCCAGGCTGTGTTACCTGAATCATACAAAAGGGAGATGTCTGGTGTCTGATGCTCCAGTACTCTAAACATTAAGTAATAAACCCTACCTTGCCTGCTGTACTCTTTGCAACAGCATTCTCTGCTGGGTAGTGACGAAGTATTCTAGGTATTGTTGTGATGGGTGTACAATCCAACTCGTGGCTGTGCAAATACCCTTTGGGGGAGGAATAGGAAGGGTGAATCCTCTTTACACAAGCCAGTGATAGCCCTGGCCTCTGTATGAACACCCACACACATAGAGTAGGGACACCAGGCCCTGACAGGCTACTCTACCTATCATGCTGGATTATAGCCAGAGAGCAGAGTGTTTTAGCTACAGCGGAAGGATTCCACAGTGATTACCAATTTCCAGCCCAAGAGAATCAAGCTGAGCCCTGGGAATGAAGTCTGGAGCTACCCAGAGATGGCTCTCATTTCACTGATGCACCATCCAGTGGAGTTCAATGGGTGTTTTCTACATAAATCTCTCCTGGAGAAAGGCTAGATCCTTAAAATCCAGCAACTTCTCATTCATGCCTCCTGTGTATAGCAATGTAACTAACCCCTTCACCTTCCTTCCCTGGATCACAGTTAACATTAGAATCTGGTAACAGGACACTTGGGGAGTGTCTACACAGCACAGTTATTTCAGAATAATGGCTTTTATTCCAAAATAACAATGTGAGCATTTACACAGCAATTCCATTATTTTGAAATAATTTTGAAATAACAGATGGTTTATTCCAACTTCTGTAAACCTCATTCCATGAAGAATAATGCCTATTGTGAAATAGCTGTTTCTGAATCAGGTATGTGTAGACTCTCCACTTCTGCTATTTTGAAATAGCCCCTTGCCAGCCCCTTGCCAGTTTTTCTTCCTGGGGCTATAACTCAAAATAGCACATCTACATTAGGGAAGCCTGCCCCAAACTAATTTTGAGCCTTCCCTACAGTGTAGACATTGTATTTCAAAATAAGCTATATCAGAATATTTTGAAATTTTCTGTGCAGAAATAACTGTGCAGTGTAGACGTAACCTTGCTGATCCAGCTCTCTAGCCCTGCACTGCACAAAATCTGCCTACACCTACAGCCCTAGCCATATTGCAGCCATATTTCAAGGTACACTTGCGAGGGAGATGATGATAAACACAATGTTTTGTTTTGTTTTTGAGCCTATTCCCAACAGGTTTCAACTGAGTGTGGCGTTTGGTCTGGGGGGGATTTTTCTGGGTTCTTTCCTCCCCCACTGCACTGTAAGTCAGTTCAATAACAGCAGATGTTCTGTGCTTCAAATTGAATTGGCATCATCGTCCTTGAGGTATGGAAGCAGAGTGTTCTCTCTGCTCCCTCTGTGGGGACTGTTCTGTTAATCACATGATGCAATAGACTGTGAGAACAGGACATTTATGGCCTGGAGTGGATGATAGCATGTTAGTAAATATCACAACACCCTTGCTTCCATGTGAGCACTAAATCCTCTTTACAGGATCTCACAGCTTGAATAGATTAGCTGAACTCCTCTCAGCTTTCAGTTTGGCTTTTTTGAAAGTTGCCATTTGATTGTTCTCCTTTTTATCAACTCCTCTGTCCTTTCATTCATACAGCATCTTATGGTCGGGGAAGCCGTCTCATTGCCAGGGCACAATTCCTTCCCTTTTTTTTTTTTTGGCCTCCTTCAAATTTCATCCTTTACAATTCAGACTTCCAGCACTGAATTTGTAGCTGGTGCTCCCCACTCCCATTATGCCCCCTGAACCATTTTGTTTCTCTCTGGTCAGCTCTGGGTTATAAATATTCATGGCTGATAGTACCTTGTGCTCTCATGACTTTCTGGGAGAATGGCGTCCCCTCGCCCCTTTTTGATCAGAGTGGCTAGACCAAAAAACTTAAGGCCTGCACCCTATTAGGAACAGAAAGGGATGACAGAAATTTCTTTGCCATTTTTGTGTCTATTTAGAAATAAAGTACGAAGTCCTGTGTCTCTGAACCCAGAAGCAATCTTTTTCTGGCCAGCACTATAAAGATTATAAATAAAGAGCTCTTTGCTTGTAGCATCAAGGGAACTCTGTTCAGCCTGATCCCTTGATGCAAAATCCCCTCTGAGGATTTCTTCCAACGTACTTTTTCAGCTGCTCCTTCAAGCTGTCTGTGACTTGCTGGTCCTCTGCATTCTTTATACATATCCAGTCTTATCTGCAACAACTTTCAGCACACAGTCCAAAACTCTAGTATGGGTTCACTTGGGCTTTTTGGCGAAGGTGGGGGGTTGCTATTGACATATCCTTACAGTTATGTTAATAGATGGGTGTGAATGTGTGGGCATACAGATAGTTCGGAATGGCTTGCTAGTCCGAACTATCTAGTCCGTGCCGCGTGTAGCCGCGCGGCACGGGGTTCGCACTAGCCGGCTTTTAAAAATGGCGGCGCCGGCTTTATGCTAATGAAGCCTGGGAAATTCAAATCCCGGGCTTCATTAGCAAGTTCGGTATGCATACATTACCCCCCTAGTTCGAACTAGGGGGGTAGTGTAGACATACCCCTATAGACTTCCTTCTGTGACTTGGGCAAATCACTTAGCTTGGCTGTAAGACAGTTCCCCGTCTGAAAAATGGGGATAATAGCATCTCCCAGAGGTGTTGTCATGATGCATATGCTAAAGCAGTGTTTCTCAACCAGTGGTATGAGTACCCTTAGGGGTACTCAAAAGAAGTCCCTATGTCGATATCACTGAAATTTGGAGAAAACTGATTTTTTTTTTGTTTTAAATTTTACAGCGCTTTATTATTTTTGTAGTTTTTACACCCAAAAATGTCATCGCCCATCTGGCTACGATTAAGTTGTTTAAACAAATGTGTGGCAATAATAAAAAAAAATTGCGTGTCTGAAAACTGTAAGTACTGGGGGTACTTATAATTTTTTTTTCAAGAGGGTACTTATAGTTTTTTTAAAGGGTACTTTATAAAAAAAGGTTGAGAAACACTCTGCTAAAGATTGTGAGGCACTCAGATATGACAAGTATCAGAGGGGCAGCCATGTTAGTCTGAATCTGCAAAAGCAACAAGGAGTCCTGTGGCACCTTATAGACTAACAGATTGATTGGAGTATAAGCTTTCGTGGGCATCTGACAAAGTAGGTCTTTGCCCATGAAAGCTTATGCTCCAATCAATCTGTTAAGTCTATAAGGTGCCACAGGACTCTTCAGATATGACAGTAAGAGAGGCTATAGAAATGCCTCTTCCCTTCTGTCAGTTAAAGCAGTGTTGAATCATTCAGCTCTTAAATGTGGAGGGTGGTTGCGGATGGGAGTAGAATGAGGTAGAGTCGTCCCATCCATAGAATGAATCAGGGTGGCTGTCCCAAGCTCCATGCTTTTGGGACTCCAACTGTCCTATGGATGGGAGGAACCAAGGGGGATTACGGGGCCTGGCGTGGGGGCAGCAGGGGTTGCCTCCTCCACTTACCATGTGGGCAGAGGAGCTAGAGCATCCTGGCAGCTTGCTCTGCCGCACTGTGCTGCCCTCCTTGGCCCACTGTACCTTGCTTCCCGCTGCTGCCGAGAAGCCACATGCTGCAAGAGAGTGTCACAGTGGGGTGGAACAGGTTGCCGGGCTGCTCCGGCTCACCTGCCTGTGTGGGGAGTGTGATGCCCCTCATCTACAGGCACTGAGCCCACGATTTCTACTGACCATGATTCCCCATTATTGATCAATAGGAGCTACAGGAGTGTTGTCTGCAGGCAAGGACAGCATATGGAGATCCCCTGATCTGCCTTTCTCTGGAGCTGCAGGGACATGCCAGCCACTCCCAGAGCAGCAGTTACCAAAGGGATAATTACTCCAGACATGACAGGTTGGGCATTTTAGAACTCACTACTCAAAGAATTACATTTAAGCATAAGCTAGAAATGAAAATGATGAAATGCACAGACCAGACAAAACACAAAAATAACCCACTTTGCAAGCAATACAAGGGCTGTGTCTAGACTGGCAAGTTTTTCCGCAAAAGCAAGTGCTTTTGCGGAAAAACTTGCCAGCTGTCTACACTGGCTGCTTGATTTTCCGCAAGAACACTGACGATCTCATGTAAGAAATCAGTGCTTCTTGCAGAAATACTATGCTACTCCCGTTTGGGCAAAAGTCCTTTTGCACAAAAACTTTTGCGCAAAAGGGCCAGTGTAGACAGCTCAGATTTGTTTTGCACAAAAGCATGTCTAGATTGGCACGGACGCTTTTCCGCAAAAAGTGCTTTTGCAGAAAAACGTCCATGCCAATCTAGACGTTCTTTTCCGCAAATGCTTTTAACGGAAAACTTTTCCGTTAAAAGCATTTGCAGAAAATCATGCCAGTCTAGACATAGCCAAGCAGTAACAACAACCCCCCACGTATGTGTTGGGTTGGGAGATGTCAGTGATGGACAGTGCATGTTTGTGAGAATGACAGACACACACACAGTGTGTGAGAGTGAGAGAGATTTGCATTGCCAAGCTCCCTCCATCCCCTTCTCTCTGTGGGTATGTCTACACATCAAAGTTAATTCGAAATAGCAGCCATTATTTCAAATTAACTTTCCTAGCATCTACACAGCCAAACCTCTATTTCAAAATAAATTCAAAATAGTGGAGCACTTATTTCGAGTTTGGTAAACCTCATTCTACGAGGAATAATGCCAAATTCAAAACAGATAATTCGAAATAAGTGTTGTGTAGACACTTATTTCGAAATAGGGGGCCTCCAGCCTTCCCAGGGTGTTTCCCAGGCGGGAAAGTTTCTGGGCGCAGCCTGAAGGAGCACTGGGAAGGCAGCGAGCCAGGGCACTGCCAAAATAAAACTTTAAAAAATAACACTTATGTATAATGCGCACCCCTACTTTGACTCCAAAATAGTCAGAAAAAAGTGCACATTATACTCATGATTTTACATTACATTTCTTTGGCTGGCTTTCTTCAGAGATATTTAGATGATCAGTCACCTAAGCACCCTTGAGCATCCTTCAAATGCCCATGCTTGTGAATATCCTTAGCCTGTGCACAACCTCATTCAGCCTAATGTGAGTGAAGGGGCTGAGTGCAGGTCAATGCAAGCAATCATTCACCTAACTGGAGTGGTGGCTCTTGTGTCCTTTCAACTGCTCTGCAGCTAGTTCAGCTTGAGTAGAAGGTAGCTAACTAGGCAAGTAAGCTAAAGGCTGATTCCCTGCAGGACTGTGCTTACATTATCTTGGTTGTATTTTAAAACTTGGCAGGTCAAGGACCCTACTGACTTAATAAGCAGGTAGGATTGGAGGACTGATGTTGTATAGCCATCCATGAAGGGGCCTGCCAGGCTACATAGCTCAGTTGTAAGGAGCCTGTAAGAGTAGGCTGAGTTATTACATGTGCTCTCATAGCTTGTGAATGCTGGCATTGCATTTCTTTCCATGGTCCAGGGCCAGAGAGGCTGGAGTCAGGTGTTGCCTGCTCGGGGTGGGAGGGCTGAGGGCTGAGGGTCTGCCCCTAAGTGGGGGGAGGGGTTGACTTCAAAATTCCTGCAATCCCTCCCAGCTCCGTGTCACGTGCATATTTTACAAGCATGTGCTTCAGTTCATTATCCATGAGATTCATTATAATATTGGCTAATCCCAGGCCCAAAACTTACTCCTGAGAGACCACACTAGATGCATCCTTCCAGTTTGACAGTGAATCATTGATAACTGCTTCCTGAATACAGCTTCTCAACCAGTTGTGCACCCTCCTTTCAGTAATTTCACCTAGGCCACATTTTCCTAATTGGCTTATCAGAATGTCACACATGGGACTGTCAGAAATTTTACCAGTCAAGGTACATCATGTCTACTTCTTTCTCTCCCCCAGTCCACTAGGTCAGTAATCTGGTCAAAGAAGGTTTGTGTCTAGTCCATTTGTGTGAAGTAGGTTTGGTGGTAAATAGTCTTCAGCTAGAGAATACTTGTGCAGTGTTTGAGACCTGAATAGCATGGCATGGCTGGTGCTCTCACCAGCAAAGACAAAAAGCTCAGAATAAAGGGATGTGCTGGTGGGAGACTGTGCTAGGCTGGTAGTGTTGTCTGAAAGTAGCTTGCCCAGCATCTGCCCAGCACGATTAGTAATGAGACAGTGTTCCCTGTAAGCTGAGCACTTGGGCAGTCACCCAAGAGAGATTCAGATGCCACCCAGGTGATTAGCAGAGCACTTACAGTGGCAGCATGTGTTTCTACTGGTGATGCACATCTGTACATGCCTTGGTGCACATAACAAAAGTGATTCTGCACATGGATGGAAAAATTAGAGAGACCCTTACATTAGGGCTCATTATATACACACACCTCACTTCAGAATATTTCCCTCCCCTGTGATGGCACCCTATGGCAGCCACCTACTGTTTTATCATATTTTTCACTGAGAGCAGTGGGGTTTGGTCTGAGAAACCCTGAGTACCATAACTCCAGCTGAAGATGAGAGGAGTAGTGAATGCTCAGCCACAGTCAGATACCTGGCCTCTACTCTTAGGCTGTTTAAAGTTCAGGTTAAGAGTATGGGAGGAAAAATCTTTTATTCTGTTGATTAAAATAACCTTCAAACTGAAGCCTCTGAAAGAACTATGTTAATTCCTGTCCTAGCCTGCTATGAAAATGCTGCTGGAAGACTGTTCTCCAAGCCTTCACAAAATCCTTTTGCTGTCCTATTTCCACTTTCTTTCTTCTGACTCTCCTAGTGATCAAGAAGAGCCTCTATGGCAGCACACGTCAGACCTAGGAAATTGTATTTGCCATGCTCCTGGCTTGTTTCCAGTCAGTGGAGTGATGAGCTCACAGAGGTTAATCTGGGATCTGCCCTCCACTGCATTCTTACCTCTCTTCCAAGCAAGGAAGCCAAGGAGCTGCAACATTTTCCGAGTAATCTTTGTTGGAGGGGAAATGGAGTAAGAAGCTTAGTAACAACAGCTTGCTCAAAGGCAGAGCTGGGCGAAAGGTCACTCCAGGTCCAGGCACTGTTGTTTTCAATGGCGGAGCTACAGCAGGAGAGAATGAAAGGAGTGCAGGGGTGTGGGAAGGAATGCTGGGTGAGGAAGCACCGTACTGACTCCAATGCTGTGCACCATAGCGTGGTTTCCTTACCTTACCCCCAGCAGTATGCATTAGATTCCTTTGTCCTTAAAGTGTTCCTTTGCTCAAGCGAGGTGGATGGCATGCCCGGATACCTGTGCCATTGTTTGCGGTGTTGCTACAGCAGTGTTGGTCCCAGGAGCCGAGCAAGACAAGGTGGGGAAAGTAATATTGCTCCTTGCTTATGCTTCTTGTGATGGAAGGGACAAGCTTTGATGGCTAATGAGAGCTGGGCCTCTGACCAGAGCTCCAGTCTGTTCCCAAAGTGACTTTTCTACACAGAACAGGGCATGAAGTCACAGGGTGGTTGGGTAACAACACTACAGCGATGTAATGTCTCAGCTCAGCAAATCAAAAGTTAAATGTAGCGTTTTCTTAAAATAAGCCACCCAAGGCCTTCCTTAAGATTAATGGGGTCTTATGCAGTATTATTTAACTGGTGCCTATATGTCCAACGGCAGCGTGGAGTAGGGGTTGGAATGATAGTTTTTTTAGAGATGTGATTTTACAAATTTCAGCAACCCACTAATGAAATACTTTAAAATTTGTTTTAAAACTAAGGCCCTGTTGACTCACACAGTACATTCAGAAACTCATCAGCTTCTTGTCTGAGTACCGGAAATGCATCCAGCTTTTCAAGTGCACTGAAATAATAACTGTGTCTAGCTGCAGTTTTATTTACAGAGGGATAGAAATGCTGTTTCCTTTAGCTATTGTCATTCTCTTAGCCTGGAATGCTCCACATAGGCCTCCCCTGGGTTTAAAATGATTCATCCCATGGGAGCAGAAGCGCATGTGGTGCAGATGGCTACAGTGCTATTGAAAGAGCTACAGGCATCAGACTTCAGGCTGCGAATCCTGCAATACAATTAACTTCCTGTTCCTTAGTCTTGCTGGAAATGCATCCATGGGTCACTGAGGAAATATCCTTGATTTCCTCTTTGACATGAATTCAGCTCCCATTAAAATCAAGTCTTTATAGTGCAACAACGCCTTGGGGAAGAAAATAAAATAAAACCAACCAGCTGCCACATCTATATAAAAGCTTCAAAGTCTAGATGAGCAAGCAAAGACAGACCCATTCCAAACCCCTAATCATTTTAGTTGCCTTTTTCTGAACACTTTCCAAGGCCAAAATATCTTTTTTGAGGTGAGGAGACCACATCTGTACACAGTACTGAAGATGTGGGCGTACCATAGTTTTATACAGGAGCAGTAAGATATTCTGGGTCTTATTTTCTATCCCTTTCTTAATAATTCCTAACATCCTATTTGCCTTTTTGACTGCTGCTGCACACTGTGTGGAAGTTTTCAGAGAACTATCCACGATAACTCCAAGATCTCTTTCCTGATTTGTCGTAGCCAAATTAGCCCCCATCATACTGTATGTATAGTTGGGGTTATTTTTCCCAATGTGCATCACTTTACACTTATCCACCTTAAATCTCATTTGCCATTTTGTTCCCCAATCACTCCGTTTGGTGAGATCTTTTTGGAGTCCCTCACAGTCTGCTTCTGTTTTGACTATCCTAAACAGTTTGGCATCATCTGCAAACTTTACCACCTCACTGCTTACCCCTTTCTCCAGATCATTTATGAATAAGTTGAATAGGATTGGTCCCAGGACTGACCCTTGGGGGACATCACTAGTTACCCCTCTCCAATCTGAAAATTTACCATTTATTCCTACCCTTTGTTTCCTGTCTTTTAACCAGTTCTCAATCCAAGAAAGGACCTTCCCTCTTATCCCATGGTCATGTAATTTACATAAGAGCCTTTGGTGAGGGACCTTGTCAAAGGCTTTCTGAAAATCTAAGTATACTATATCTACTGGATCCCCCTTGTCTGCATGTTTGTTAACCCCTTCAAAGAACTCTAATAGATTAGTAAGACACGATTTCCATTTACAGAAACCATGTTGACTTTTGTCCAGCAAAATATGTTCTTCTACATGCCTTACAATTTTATTCTTTACTATTGTTTCAACTAATTTGCCCGGTACTGAAGTTAGACTTACTGGTCTGTAATTGCCAGGATTGCCTCTAAAGCCCTTTTTAAATATTGGTGTCACGTTGGCTACCTTCCAGTCATTAGGTACGGAAGCCGATTTAAAGGATAGGTTACAAATCACAGATAATAGTTCAGCAATTTCCCATTTGATTTCTTTTAGAACCCTTGGATGAATGCCATCCAGTCCCGGAGATTAAGTTTTTCTATTTGTTCCAAAACCTCCTCTAATGACACTTCAATCCAGGACAGCTCCTCAGATGCATCACCCACAAAGGACGGTGCAGATTTGGGAAGCTCCCTAACATCCTCAGCCGTGAAGATTGAAGCAAAGAAATCATTTAGTTTCTCCACAATGGCTTTATCGTCCTTCATTGCTCCTTTTATACCTCGATCGTCTAGGGGACCCACAGGTTTTTTAGCAGGCTTCCTGCTTCTAATGTACTTAAAAAACATTTTGTTATTTCTTTTTGTGTTTTTGGCTAGCTGTTCTTCAAAATCTTTTTTTGCTTTTCTTATTACATTTTTACACTTGATTTGACAGTGTTTATGTTCCTTTCTATTTATCTCAGTAGGATGGACTTCCACTTCTTAAAAGATGCCTTTTTGTCCCTCACTGCTTCTTTTACATGGTGGTTAAGCCACAGTGACTCTCTTTTAGGTCTCTTGCTATGTTTTTAAATTTGGGGTATACATTTAAGTTGGGCCTCTATTACAGTGCCTTTAAAAAGTTTCCAGGCAGCTTGCAGGGATTTGGCTCTAGTCATTGTGCCTTTTAATTTCCATTTAACTAACCTCCTCATTTTTGCGTAATTGCCCTTTTTGAACTTAAATGCCAGAGTGCTGGACTGCTGAGGTGTTTTTCCCACCACAGGAATGTTAAATATTATTATATTATGGTCACTATTCCCAAGCGGTCCTGTAACAGTTATCTCCTGGATCTGATCCTGCACTCCACTCAGGACTAAATCAAGAATTGCCTCTCCCCTTGTGGGTTCCTGTACTAGCTGCTCCAAGAAGCAGCCATTTAAGCCATTGAGAAATTTTATCTCCGCTTGTATCAACAGGTGTGTTGTAAGCAAAACTCGTGAAGTCATTCTGCCGCTCTACTCTGCACTAGTTAGGCCTCAGCTGGAGTACTGTGTCCAGTTCTGGGCGCCACATTTCAAGAAAGATGTGGAGAAATTGGAAAGGGTACAGAGAAGAGCGACAAGAATGATTAAAGGCCTAGAGAACATGACCTATGAAGCCAGGCTTCATGAACTGGGCTTGTTTAGTTTGGAAAAAAGAAGATTAAGGGGGGACATGATAGCGGTTTTCAAATATCTAAAAGGGTGTCACAAGGAGGAAGGAGAAAATTTGTTCCTCTTGGTTTCTGAGGACAGGACAAGGAGTAATGAGCTTAAAGTGCAGCAGGGGAGGTTTAGATTGGACATTAGGAAAAAATTCCTAACTGTCAGGGTGGTCAAATATTGGAATAAATTGCCAAGGGAGGTGGTGGAATCTCCCTCTCTGGAGATATTTAAAAACAGGTTAGATAGACATCTGTCAGGGATGGTGTAGACGGAGCTTGGTCCTGCCTTGAGGGTGGGGGGCTGGACTCGATGACCTCTCGAGGTCCCTTCCAGTCCTATTATTCTATGATTCTCTTCCTGAGGTGACATATACCCAGTCAATATGGGGGGAATTAAAATCCCCCATTATTATAGAGTTCTTTATTTTGGTAGCCTCTCTAATCTCCCTCAGCATTTCAATGTCAGTATCTCTGTCCTGGTCAGGTGGTCGGTTATATTTCCCTACTGCTAATTTCTTATTATTGGAGCATAGAATTACTATCCATAGTGATTCTATTTAACATGTTAATTCACTTAATATTTTTATTTCATTTGATTCTACATTATCTTTCACATACAGTGGCACTCCGCCACCCACCCAGCCTGCTCTATCCTTCCAATATATTTTATATCCCGGTATGATTGTGTCACACAAATTTTCTTCATTCCACCAGGTTTCAGTGATGCCTATTATGTCAATCTCCTCCTTTAATACAAAGTACTCTAGTTCACCCGTCTTATTAGTCTGACTCCTAGCATTTGTGTAGAAGCACTTTAAAAATTTGCCACTGCTTATTTGTCTGCCCTTCCCTGATGCATTGGATTCCTTTGTATGCGGTTGTTTGTCTGCTCTGGCCCATGGTTTGTCCTCTCCCCGCCCCTCTTTCTGACTACAGCTTAGAGAATCTCTATCAATGGATTCTCCTCTAAGAGAAGTCTCCATCCAATTTACGTCCATCTCCGCACCAATCAGCTTTCCCCCATATCTTAGTTTAAAAACTGCTCCACGGCTTTTTTAATGTTTAGTGGCAGCAGTCTGGTTCCATCCTGGTTTAGGTGGAGCCCATCTTTCCTCTATAGGCTCCTCCTCTCCCAAAAGTGTCCCCACTTCCTAATAAAGCCAAACCCCTCTTCCCTACGCCATCGTCTCATCCACGCATTGAGACTCTGAAGCGCTGCCTGCCTACCTGACCCTGCGCGTGGAACTGGAAACATTTCCGAGAATGCCACCATAGAGATAGAGGTCCTGGATTTCAGTCTCTTTCCTAGCAACCTAAATTTGGCCTTCAGGACACCTCTCCTACCCTTCCCTACGTCATTGGTACCTCCATGTACCACGGCCATCGGCTCCTCCCCAGCACTACACATAAGGGTCCCATATGAAGAGAGGTAAAAGCGACTGGGACTTTTCAGTTTAGAAAAGAGGAGACTGAGGAGGGATATGATAGAGGTATATAAAATCATGAGTGGTGTGGAGAGGGCGGATAAAGAAAAGTTATTTATTAATTTCCATAATAGAAGAACTAGAGGACACCAAATGAAATTAATGGGTAGCAGGTTTAAAACTAATACAAGAACGTTCTTTTTCACACAGTGTGTAGTCAACCTGTGGAACTCCTTGCCAGAGGAGGCTGTGAAGGCTAGGACAAAACAGAGTTTAAAGAGAAGCTAGATAATTTCATGGAGGTTAGGTCCATAAAAGGCTATTAACCGGGGGATAGAAATGGTGTCCCTGGTCTCTGTTTGTCCGAGGCTGGAGAGGGATGGCAGGAGACAAATCGCTCGATCATTGTTTTCGGTCCACCCTCTCTGGGGCACCTGGTGCTGGCCACTGTTGGCAGACAGGCTACTGGGCTAGATGGACCTTTGGTCTGACCCAGTACGGCCGTTCTTATGTTCGTGCAGTTCAGCTTTCACAGGCAGAGCATGCGGGGGATGCCCACCTACAAGGCTTGTTTGACTCCTGTGACTATTTACCCTTTAGAAAAACACATGCAGCTGTGTACTTCCTGAGGCCTGGGATCAGCTCTCTGGTTTTATGTCACAGGTTTGCTGCTAAAGCAAATCACAGGCAATCTCTCACTCTAGAATTTATAGCACAGTTGTATGTTTTAAACACAGAGGTGTGTTTTAAACTTCCCCCCAGTGAATTGGCTTTAAAAGCAGGTGAACTATGAATTGTTCTTTATGGGCCATTATAATTCAGATTAGATGAGAGACATGCCTGTCTCAAAATAACTGGATGCCATGAGGGTTAGCAAGTGCTCACCTTGGGAAGATACAGATTCCATGTCCAATTAAAAAGACAATAGTGAAACCCTTCACAGGGAAGCTGAATGGAGTTAGTCATCAGACTGAGGTCTTGGATATATTGTCTGACCCTTATGGGTCTCAAAACCAGTGGCCTCTCAAAGACAACCCCTCCCACATGCATTGTATAGGTAGCCAGGGTGAAAATGGCAGAGTGAATCTAGCATGATCATGATCACACCAAGAAGTGAGTGCATGAGCTTTTTTGAACAAGCTGCAAGGGATGGAAAAGCCCTGCTGAAAACTCACATTGAGGACAAATGCAGTAAGCTAGGGCATATGACCATGGGGCCAGGTCATCCTAGAATAAAAAAGTGCAAAACTGCAAGATCCACAACTACAAGGTGACCATCTTGGCAGAATGTTAAACACACAGAGGCGCTCCATGGGTTAGACGTGCTTGAAAGTGACGCCGGGATCTCTGCCTCTCTGAATGATGTTCCTGTAGAATTCTGGGAGTACAGGTTCAACATCTGAGTCCAGCCTCCCAGTTGGTGCTCCCGGGTTGGAGCACTAATGGGGAAAAGCCGGCCCGCTCCTCCCCGCACTCAGCAACTCTTCCTGGAAGTGGGCAAGGCTGGAGCACAGAAAGAAACTCATTTGCAGCACTCATGTTCAAGGAAGGAGGAGAAGGACTGGGGATGGGAATACTCTGGCGAGGCGGCAACAGGTCTGCAGAACTTCATGGTTAGGGCCAGGAGCACAGCTCAGTTGCTGTAGTGTTCAGTGCACTCCCACAGGGCTGAATTCCTGGTCTCCAGCTGTGGGGCACCGTAGCCAATGGCACTGACTTCTCCTGGTCCAGAAAATCCCTGGTTCAGGATCAGACAGGGTGCTGAGGATGCGGTACCAGGGAAATACAACCTGTACAAACTCTACAGATTTGGGGTGGCTGGGTGGATAAAAGAACATAAAAGAATGCTTAGCTAGCATTCATCATTGCAGACATTCATCTTCTATCCCTACCTACCAGGTCAATTCAGCTCACTTTCTAGCAAAATTACTAACAGGCATTCCTGTCACTGAACTTCTTGCATTGTGTCGACTGCTTCACTCTTCCTACCTAAGCGCCTCTCTTACAACTCTTGAATTCTAGCCTCTCTGCCCGCTTTCAGCTCTGATTTCTTCTCCCTTTTGGGCTGGGCAGGACAGTTCCCCTTTTTCTAATCTAGACCCTAAATGAAAGAGAGACAGTGGAAGAGACCAAGTTATTTCCTTTGCAGTTGTTTCAGATGAACCCCAGATAATGACACGTGCTATAAACTACTGTAGCCTATATTCTTATCGACATGCTTAATATACCCCCTTGGCTTTGCTTCTGTACGTGAAGTAATACCCTGCAGTGATTTATTCTTCTTTACATATTTTGGGATACTCTATAATTGTCCCTTGGCTGGCTAATGCCAATACAGACTCTTGCAGTTTTCAGCAGATTTTTCCCTTCTTGCCGAGTATTCTCAAACAATGATTTATTTCTGAAAGCTCTACCAGAGGAGGAGCAAATGCATTATTTTCCAGGACCGTTGTTTAAAATAAAAGTTGCCAGTAATAATAAAGCAGGAACGACTCCTATCCCCTCAACCATCAATTTTACTTTGCTATGCTTTAACAAGTGTCATCCTGGTTCCTTGCGAATCCACTGTCTGCTTCTCCTCTCCTGACAAGTTGTCAATCAGAAATATACCCTAGAATTAGCCAGCTGGCTGGAGCAGCTGAAAGCAGATTTCCTGCTGAATGGCTGAATTTCAGCCAATGGTGTCACAGACAAGCAATGTCTCTAAACAAAGAGTCCTTATAGCCCAGCCACTGTGGCTTTGTGCATTGGTTTGTTAGAATTAATCTGAAGTGGGCCTTTCTCCTCTTAATGTGGCAGTGGCATTTGCTAAGGTGCTCCCACAGGGTTAGGGAACAAGAGCCGTGTCTGGTGGGGAGGCGCTGTGCCTTTGACTTGTGACCATCATGAGCAATTGCCTGAGCACAACGATTTTCATAGCAACAATCCCCTTCTTTCCTCACCTAACAATGGCAGCTGCTTGCAGGAATGGCACTTGGGGCTATTCCACAGCAAAGCCGCTCCACAACACATCGCAACTGTGCTATAAACACAGCTTGTAACGGAGCTCAGCTTGCAGATGGTGCACACATTATCCTTCCACATTAATGCACCCAAGTCCTGTAACCCATCTGGAAGCTCAGTCTCAGTGCCAGTGAACCAGTTTCCAGATTGTGCTTTGGGAGCTGGTGCACCCCCGTTTGTCTAGCAGCCAGCAGCTCGTTAAGGAGACAGGATGACTGGGTGAAGGAGGGAGGGAGCTGGATCCCATATGCACTAAGGCAGGGAGCAAGTCATAACTGAGGTGAGGAGCCAGAAGACAGAAGGGGGATGGTTGAGTCATGTCATACCCCATTACAGTGAGGAGCACTTCCAACCTGACCTCTGCTCCCAGCTGCCAAAACCCCCCTCTAGGACAGCATTAAAGGAAAATGACCAGCTTTGCTATTGAAAATAATAATAAAATAATAATAATAACAAATAATAATAATAATAATAGGGCCCTGGAGGCAATGTCCTTCAGAGAAAGCGTATTCTTTGGTGATGACCCTGCCTCGGGGTATGAAACTTGGAGATTTCAAGACAATATCTTATATTTCAGTCACTATTCGGGAGGGGCGGAGAGAGACATTTAAACAGGATGCAGTAAGTTGATTGATGTTCAGGATAGCATAGATAATTGTCTGCCAGCATCCACCACTTCCACATCTCAGTGCCCCACCAGAGTTACTGAATATTGGCCTACACAGTTACAACCAGATCCGGTCCAGTGAAGTCCAGTGGAGCTTTTCCCTCATCTTCAGTGGGCTGGCTCATGCCTTAAATGAGTGGAAAGGCCTATAAATAGCATGAAGGTGTCACTCCAAATGAGTGCTGGCTAAACATAAGTGTCTTGCTGTGTGTACACCAATGCTCATGAAACTTGGGCTCATGAGCCATTAGAAACATCCCTGCAGTAATCCACGGCAAGCACTGCTCTGTTCCAAATGCCCCCCTTTTAAAGTTTGTTTTGTTTTGTGGTGAATATAATCATTTTAAATAGGCTGGAAGTGTGCAAAAAAGGCAAGAAAACTAAAAAAATAAAAAAAAATAATCTTAGATTTGATGTCATGGAACCATAGGGATGAGAAGCAAATCTGTGCCCACTACGCAGAAAAGGACAAACTGGAAAGGAAAAGGGATGCTGACTTCAAACTCCTGCAAAAGTATCACTATTAATTCAGGGTTTAAAAAACCCAGCAAGAGAGAGATCGTGTGCAAATTTTTGCAGGCTGTGAATGGTGACCTATCCTTGTCACTCTAAACTCAAGGACTTTTCCACCCCTTTGAGGGGGATGTCTCTGAACAGAGAGATGTTGCCAAAATGCCCAGTGTTTCTGGGGTGGGATTTTACCACCACCACTCCAGACATACCATCCTAGTCACGCCTCTCCTGTGACTGTGGCATGGAGAGGGAGAGTCCCATGGTGGGACTGGGAAAAGAAAGGAAGCTTATAGTGATTTCCTGTGACTGTTGCTATGCATCAGGGTGTCATCAATCCATTGCAATCCCTCTTTCTGGGGACACTTCATGGGGTTTCCAACAGAAATGTAAAATAATTCCACTCCACTGGGGCTGGATGAAATAAGCATTTTCACATATACACACACACCTGGCAATTCTGTCTGTCACTAGGACCTTGGCGACTGATCTGTGCTGACTGCTTGTGACAGTCACAAATTGGTAACAGCTAGCAAAGAATAGGGCAAAGGGTGAAGAATGAAGGGGCCAGAGTGGGTGGGGATTGGAAGAGAATGAACTGAAACTAAGGCAGAGATGCCACAACACAAAGCAGCAAAAGTTTGGCTGTCCATGTACTAAGGTTTAAAATCAATTTCTTCTTCAGTGCTGCTGTGTGGTACTGTCTGGACCTTGACGAATGCTCTGTATCCACCAATCTCCACTAGAAATGAATGACTTCTAAAAGCCCTGTACATTCTTTGTGAATAAGCCCGCTACTTGCTTAAAAGGGAAAGGGAAAGGGAGAGGCACCTGTGCCTGAAAGTATAACCATTCACTGCAGAAATATATCATCTTAAACAATCAGCACCATAAAAGTTAACTTTTTCCTTGAGCTACTGCTTGGCTCTGTCAGGGACAGTGAGGCCTGAATGACAACTCAAAGACAGCCATAAAAAGCACATAAAAATGCAGATTAAGTTCCATGGATGCAGGTGGCCAGGAACAAATGCAGCGCATGAAAGAGGAGTGTGTGTGTAATTGTTTTATCTGGCATAGGTCAGATGCCAACAAAAATTCCAGCAGTTAGTTATATCAGACCCACCCTTCTACTGGTGCCAACTTGTCTGCAATAGCTGAAGCCCTCGGGAGAGACAGAGCTCTCCCTGCAAGCAGGAGCAGGAGGCAGAAGAACCTTTGGTTAGCCCTAAGAGCTAACAGTGACTACAGGCTAGGGTGCATTTAGGACAAAACAAGAGGCTTCTGTCTTTACCAGGTCTGCACTGCAGTCAGCTGTGTGACTGCAACATGTGGAGCCAGACCCAAGCTAGCATTGATTTAGGTGGCTTGGGTACCAGCAGCAGTGAAATCCCTGCAGCCCTTAATATGAACTAAAGCAGCTCACGTCTGCTGCCATCATTGCTACAATGCTTTAACTGCTGTTGCTGCAGGGACTAAATAGACCAGAATTCACTCCAGTATGGCCCTGCATGCTGTGGTTACCACTCTGACGTGTAGACCTACCTGTAGTGTTCCCTAAGCCTAATAACCCCTCTCTCCTTCTCAGAGAAGTTAGGATCAGAAAGGCAGCATTTCCCACTTGCCTTGCTCAAGTGTAAATGACTCCAGCGGGTGCCAGGCAGTAGCACATGCGGTGTAGGGCTGGATTTACAATGTCTCACCGAAGAGCTGAGATACCCACAATGATGAGTATGGTACAAATTAGTCATTTCCTGGGCTCTGTACAAAATATGCTGGGGTAAATGGTATCTCTCCGGGGAGAGGAATGAATTAGCAGGCGATCTACTGGCATATTAGGCTGGAATCCTTTGGGTAGAAGGGAAAATCTGCTTTCCTTAAGTCCAGGAAAAATCAACCTGGTTGTAGCTTTTCCTTGGCTTTTCCCCTCTTGTTCTTGTTTCCCTAATGAGTAAGTCAGTGTAGTAATGGTTTCTGCTATGTCAGCCTCCAGCTGAAACCCAGCCCAGCTCCCTTATTATTGTTGTCAGTGGGAGACCAGCTGGCCTGTCCCACCTACCTTGATTTTAGGCTGTGTAATCTATGAGGGTTGTCTACCCCTACCCCCAGCCTCCCAAGAATGGAAGGTGCCAAGTCTTTTTCATCCATATAGTTCATGTCTCTCCTGCCCCCACACACCCTTTCAGAGGACATGTCTGCAACCCCTGTCCCAGACCAAACTGAGGGTATGTCTACACTGCAACATAAACCTGTGCTCAAGCCTAATCCTGCTAGCATCTACACCGCAATTGTGTTAACCCAGGGCTCAGATCCAGGGTCACAGTACCCTGCAGGTGTAAGGTCCAAGCTCAAATTAAACTGGGACCCAGGGGTCAAGACCTATTGGTTTGCAATGTTGACACAGCCCTGCTCGCTTTAATCTTCTATCCCAACAGTCTGCAATCCACTCTATTGAAAACAGAACTTTCCTCCTCCCCTTTTGTAAATGGCAGCTGATGAGTACAGTGCTGATCCAGTTTTGTCAATCCACAAGCTTTCCATCAGTGCGCTTCTGGGACCTGCAAAAAACTGGTCAAGCCTTCTGGAAAGCAAGTTGCTCACTGGTCATGTACAAGGCAGGCTCTTACCCACTGTGCTAGAGCAGCCATGTTTTGGGAGGAGGCATTAGGCATTCCAGGATATGCTTGCTTTGATTCAGGTCTGCCCACAAAGTGGATGCCAGAGCTTTAGGTGCGCAAACATGAGTTTGAAAAACCAGGGTTAAAAACCAGTGTAGATGCTCCAGCCCAGGGTTGTCTAATGTGGGTCAGGTGGTTCAAGTACCACTAACCCCAAGTTTACATATTCCTCGCAGGACATGGCTAGATGGCAAGCTACAAACCATGGGGGTGGGGGAGAAGGCCAAATGCTGGGGAAATTGGAAACAAAACCAAGAACTTTTTGATTCTTGGTGATTTAAATAAAAGCTCCCGCCCAACCTGGCTGCTTTGGAACAATTGCAGTAAGCACCTTAGGGCTGCTACTTTAGAGCAGCTCCATTCAGTAATGGATACATCCCACAGTTCCAGCTACTGCAGTCAATGCTTTTCAAAGTAGGGGTCATGACCCAGAACTGGGTTGTGGAATACCAAGCACTGGGTTTTGTTGCTGCAGGCATTGGGGGTGCTAAAGCAGCGACCTGCCAGTCCTGGCACCGCAGACTGTGCAGCAGGCTTGGCTCTTAGGCAGGGGGTGGGCAATAATTTTTTGCTGTAGGCCACTTCAGAAATTTTTGCAGTGGCCCTGGGCCACACCAGAAAGGGTGGGGCCTCAAACAGGAGCGGCGGAGTCAGGATACTTCCCTTCTTCCCCACCCACAGACCATGATTGGTCTGGCAGTGGGGGAGCAGGTGAAGCCTTTGCTCCACCCACCCCAAGATTCCCCCTAAATGCCCATGGCCCTGGCTGTGGGAGGAGACTTTGCGTGCCCCCGCCCCCCTTCTGCTAGGGTTGCCAAATGGTTTCAACAAAAATACCGGACACATTTGACGTGACATCACAATCTACATTGCATCTTATTTAGAAAATACCCGACATTTCTATTTTCTCAATTTGTTTCCCGAACAGAAAGCTCAAATACTGGACTGTCCGGTTCAGAACCAGACACCTGGCAACCCTACCTTCTGCCCATAGGCCAATCAGGGTTTGGGGGTGGAGAGTGTGTGAAGCCTCCCCCCCCCCCCCTGCCCTCCATCAGGAGTACGTGGTGCTTCTAAACACAGCACGCCCATTGCAGGGCAGGGTGGAGGAAACTCAGTGCACTTCCCTGCACCCCCAGGATGATCTGGGCTTGGTGGGCTGGATCCAGCCTGCCAAGGCCCTTGTGCCCACTCCTGCTCTGAGGTGTGGGTTGGAGGAGCGAGCACACAGGGCTCCACACTGCCCTGCCTTGAGCTCTAGCTCTTCACTCCTAATGGCTGAGAATCTGCTGCCACGCGGTCTGTGGTGCCCGGAGAGGCAAATAGCACCCCCACTGCACTAGTAAGCAGGAGCAGCCGAAGGTAAGCCCATCCTGCCCACCCTCCCAAAGCCAGAGCCCCTTCCCACACCCCAGTGCGCTCCTCCTCAGCCCCAGTCCAGGGCCCACACTCCACACAAGTTACGTTGAGTCATGGGCATCAACAGTTTTCTTCTACTGGGTCATGAAGAAAAAATTTGCAAATCACTGAGCTAGAGAGTATTTCCCAGCCTGCCCTTTCTGGGCACCATCTTATATGATGCTAAGAGTATCAGGGGATCCTGGCTGCTCTCCTTAACTTTGTTTCAGGGGTCTTGCAGATCGCTTTAAACCCTCCATAGAGGCTGCTTCCAGCTCCAGGGCTTGACAAAACATTAAACCTTTATTGAAACATGCCACAAATCAAATGGCATGCAGTAACCTTGCTCCTTTTTATTTAATAGGGAGCTCTCCGCTCCTAGGAGCCCAGCCGCTCTCCTCCTCCTCCCAGGACCCAACCCACAAACTTTCTCCTTCTTGTTCTAGCAGCCAGTTGCAGAGCGTTCAAATTCAATCCCTCCACAGTTCTGAAATAGCTGTCTGGGTGGAACATCTATCTAGGTGCTCACCTTCTGCCTCTGTAGCCCACAGTGTGTGTGGTTTGTTTGGTCTTTGTCCTATAACATGCTCAGTCCTTCCATTTCCATTAGCATTAATCCTATAATGATGGCTCCTATCAGTTTTCAAATCTACATAATTTCTTCTCCACTCACTGGTTGTGGGACATTAATACAGCCAGTTTTGGCCTGGACTCTCCAAGAGAAATCTACAGCACCCACAGGTACTGTCCTGCTTATCCGCTCTCAAGGAACATTGGGGTCCAGCAATCTGCATGTTGCATGAATTATTTTGGAGCTGAATTTTTAATATATGCCAAGGCAAAATTGAGTTGTAGCGTTGCTCTCTCCCCAAGTATACATACATATGCATATTTCACAGCTAGCCTTGTATAAATGACCAGGGACATATGTAAAGGGAGGGCATGTACAATGCATGTTGCTGTGTTTTTTCTTTTCTAGAAATCAAACTAGAGAGAGTGTCAGTAAATCAAACTCCAGCCAAGGAAATGCTCTTGCTATCTTAAGTGTATCTTCATGTTCTAGTTTGCTGTATGTTTTTTCTGACCTAATTCCTTCCCTCCCACACTTGTGTTACTTCCTTCAAGCAGGCAGGCAGTGTAACCAGGTCACTGCATGGGGTGTGCCAATTAAGCATGACATAGTTACTTACTGACACACAGAGATATTCTTTTGGTGGGTCTGTCCTGCATGAACGCACCTTGCTTAATACAGCTAAAGCAGGTAAGGGGCTAGGGAGAGCCAGAGGCTGCATGAGTTTGCTACGCTTTATATGGACTCCTGTTTCTCTGACAGCCATATGAAGCTGGGGTTGGGCACAGTTTGTCGAACATGTGTCACATGGTGCAAATATCCCATTGAACCTCAGCCCTGCTCCAGCTTACAGAGCAAGCTTTGCCATTAAAAAAGCATTGGCTTCATAGTTGATAGCACATGACTATTTCCATAAGCCCAGATCAGCCTATTTCTTGTATTATTATAGTGCCTGGAGTCCTAGCCATGCACCTAAGCCCCACTGTGTTGGGTGCTTACAAACACGGGTCCATTCTGTCCCATTCAGCTATCCTCCTGTCAGGTGGGAGTTGTGATGGATAAAAAACTGAACACATGCTCCTATTGTGACTTTGGAGCCAAAAAGGCTCATAGGTTCCTGGGATAGTTTGATGGGACTTTCAAGGAGGAAGAGAGAAGTTTTTTCACCTCTGTTTCTGGTCCTGGTGCTCACAATTCAAGAAGGACATTGATAAATTGGAGAGAGTTCAGAGTATCATAATGAGAACCATTAAAAGCTTTGAAAATATGCCTTAGATTAAAATAAGCTCAATATATTTAGCTAAACAGAGGATTAATGGGACTTCATCGCAGTCTATAACAGGGGTGGACAAGAAGTGGCCCGTGCGCTGGATATGGTTCACCAGGGTTAGTTCCTGGCAGGCCACCAGATACTTTACCTGCATGTCCACATGGATGGGCACTTGTAACTCCCATTGGCTGTGGATGGACATTCCCAGCCAATGGGAGCTGCAGGAAGTGGCACGGACTAAGACATCACTTCCTGCAACTCCCATCGCCCTGGAGGCCTCTTATTGCCCACCCTGGTCTACAAGTACCTATGTGGGGAACAAAAATGTAATAACGAGGTCATCAGTGAACAAGAGAAAAATGTAACATGATCCAATGGCTAGAAGGTGACGCTAGGTGAATTCAGACCAGAAATAGGCTATAATCCTTTTAGTCCCGAGTAATTAACCATTTGAACAATTGCGCAATGATTTTCCATCACTGCCAGTTTAAAAATCAAGATCAGATGTTTTTTGAAATACCCTAAGGAATTATTTAAATTAAGTTCCATGGCCCATGTTTTACAGGACGTGAGACTAGATGATCACAATAGAGCCTTCTGGTCTTGGAACTGATGGTGGGGACAGGGTTAATCAAATGACACCCTACTAGGGTTGCAGGTGACCGGTCAAAAAAGGACCCCTGCTGACCAGGCTATTAAAAGGCTGAATAGCAGGGGAGCAGGGCTAAAACAGGCTCCCTACCTGGCTACACGCAGCTTCCAAAGCAACTGGCGTGTCCCTGTGGCCCTAGGCATGGGGTGGTCAGGGTGGTCCACA
This sequence comes from Pelodiscus sinensis, assembly GCF_052426305.1. Classification (NCBI taxonomy): domain Eukaryota; kingdom Metazoa; phylum Chordata; order Testudines; family Trionychidae; genus Pelodiscus; species Pelodiscus sinensis. Next base: position 14,737,534 of record NC_143085.1, read on the forward strand.
TGCTGTCCCTACCCTGAGCAATAACTCTGCGGCTCCTGTTTGCCAGGAACCACAGCCAGTGGGAGCTGTAAAGGTGGCATTTGTGGGTGGGGGCAGTGAGCAGAGTTGCCTGGCCACACCTCCTCCTAGGAACCACAGGAACCTGCTGGCTGTTTCTGGGAGGCACCTAAGGCAGTGGGGAACCTAAAGCCCGGGGGCCCAATGTAGCCCCTCAGCTTGCGTGGATCTGACCTCCAAAGCTCAGGGGTCCCCCCAGCATTGAGCAGTCCACACTCGTGCTCCAGCCCACATCCAGTCCCTCTGCGAGGCTGGAGCATACAAAATCTACTAAGGTGAGGTCTCCCTAGATCTGGTGTGCAAGGGAATGTGGGGAGTGTCTTTCTCCTCAATCAGGGGCCACATCACTGAGGGTTTGTCTTTTTCTTTTCATCAGTGTATGTCCCCCCCCCAACTGATTTTTCTGTGGGTTAGTAGCTCCCAACCCCAAAAAAGAGGATTTAAAGTGGGCCTATGTTGAGTGCTGCATAGATACAAAATTTGCATCTATAGCTGCAAAAATGAGACCGGATCCTCTCATTGAATGCCACAGATGTGGATACCTGAAAATAAAAAGCAGATATCTGCACATTTGCAGGGTTCTAGATATAAAATTTTATAGCTGCAGCTGCAAATATGAGCCACAGATATCTGCAGGATGCAGATGCCCACGGGTATAAAGCTTTGCAGGGTTCTACCCATGAGTATGTGCACAGATTTCTGCTTTGGGCACAATAGCAACACCACAGGCTGTCTGATCTGACCATGGGATATTGTTGAATTAATGTACTTCAAAGGCTTCCTTAATACAGAATTTGTCATGGTCTGGTCTCTTTTACAGCACTGCCAGCCTGGAGTAACACCAGTTAAATTAACAGTGTTTCCCCGGGAGCACAAGAAATAGGATTCTGACTCAGCATGTTTCCTGTGTGGTGTCTATAAAACTGACAAAGACAGTTTACATTCTAGTTCAAGCTATTTGTGCTTACAGGCTAACGGAGTCAGTTTGACTAAATACGCAGGCTCGGAAGTACTAGCTAGTGTTTTCCTTCCAGACACATCAGCCTTGTGTCAGATCCCAGGATGGCTAGTCTGCCTTGTCAGGGCCCTCCAACAAAACTTCTTGACAGCAAACTCCTACGTTCTCAGGCAGCTAACAGGCCCGGAGACTTAAACGAATGACACAACCATAGGGCCCAGAAGTCCCTGCAGAGCTGAACACTCAAGTCCTTCTCCAGAGAAGTGACTTTCCCTCCATCTCATGGAAAAATAGTTTTAAAGAGAAACTAAGATTTGAAATACTGTTGTCTCTGCTGCTCATACACCAGAAATAGCCTGTGCAGTTTCCTCTGTGGCTTCTCTCCATAGGCAGCCTGCACTATATTTGTCTTCACTTGCCATTTCTGCTGCAATCAATTTGCAACTGCCTGTGGCCAGGAACCCATCTATTAAAAGCTTAACTGAGATCTTTGGTTAAAAATGTATTAAATAAAAAGATGGATGCTCTCAAAAAGCTACAGTGTCCTCCTCTCCCTCTGCATCTGCTTTCCCTCACCCACCCACCCCCGTTTGGAATAATCCATCTGAAAATTGTTTTCAGCCACAGTAGGTGAACTTCAGCTGAGTTGCAGGAACTTTGACATGGACACAGAGCTAAGACTGAAGCTGCTAAGACTGAATGCACATTATTCTTGTAGGGTGACACTGGCCCCTTAGAACTGGGCCAGTACAGTCTGCGCCACTTTACACCATCAGATGGCTTTAGTTCTCTTCAGAGGGGTGAAATTTAACTCATAATGCTCCGCTATCCGGGCATTGTGGTTCACTTCATTTAACAGCAACCAAGCTTGTGCTATTGGATAAATCCTATTTACCAGGGTCCTGAGCAAGCAGCGTGTGAACCAGGTCAGACAGCTCCCGAGAAGCTTAGGGGAGAAGCAACTTAGGGGAGAGTATCAGGCCCACTGACAGGAGGCGGGGAAAGCAAAAAGGGTAATTGTCCCAGGGCCTGGCAATCCAAAAGGGCCTGAAGCTTCCGGCCACTGTTAATGCTACTCTGGCAGCAGCGGTGGCCGGAGCCCCAGATCCCTTTGAATAGTCATGGGAGCACCACTCCATGCAGCTCTGAGGCCTGGGTGGGAGGGGGCATGCCATGGTCTGGGCAGTGCTCAGGGCTGACTAACCAATGCCCCAGCCCAAGGTGACTGTCAACCCTGATGGTGGATATAGAAACTCCTACTGCAACTGATTATGGCGATAAGAGCCCAGAGCATCCCACCCCAACAAAAGTTTAATGAGCTGATGCTAGCAAGATAATGGGCCAAAAGAAATATGATGAGGTTCAAAGACAAGTGCAGAGTCCTACAGGCTGAGAACCAAGTGGCTAAGTGGCAACATTCTACAGAAAAGTCACCAGTGTGCCCTTGCTGTCAAAAAGGCTGAGAGCATATTGAGTTGCACCAGTAGGAGCTTTGCCAGCAGATCTAGAGAAGTGATTATTCCCTTCTATTTGGCACTGGTGATGCCACAATTGGAGTATTGCATCAGTTTGGGGGCTCCCATTACAGAAAGCATGTGGACACATTGGAGAGAAGTCAGTTGAAGGCAATGTAAATGATTAAGGGGCTGGGCACATGACTTATGAGGAGAGGCTGAGGGATTTGGGCTTGTTTAGTCTACAGAAGAGAAGAGTGAGGGGGGACTTGATAGCAGCCTTTAACTACCTGAAAGGGGGTTCAAGAGAGGCTCTTCTCAATGGTGACAGATGACACAATGAGGAGCAATGGTCTCAAGTTGCAGTGGGAGAGGTCTAGGTTGGATATTAGGAAAAACTATTTCCTTACGAGGGTGGTGAAGCACTGGAATGGGTTACCTAGGGAGTTGTTAGAATCTCCAACCTTAGAGGTATAGTCTCCTTACTAAAGGGGCCTCTGTTTTTCTGGAAAGACCCTGTGTGCTGCAATCCAGACTACAATTCCTATGAGCCCTTGGGAAAAACAGGAAGGCAGGACTCTTGTGGGGGAGATAACTGTCTCTCCATGTGCATGGAGAAGAGAGGCCTAGCAGTCTGGGACTCTGCCTGGGAGTTTGGAACCCAAGGGGAGCCAGGCTGCTGCCAAGGAGATTGATCCAGTCCAGAGGATGCAGCTACAGATCAGGACTAGATGCCTCTTGGAACGGGGATTTAGCAGGCTGCTTCCAATAGGCACAGCACGAGGCAGTAAGTTTTGGGCCTTGTTGGGAAAGTGCTGCCTGAGACAGAGCTGCTGTCTAGCCTGGACAGAATCTCCATCACAGCTGCAACATCAGTGCGCCAACGCAAGCAAGAGTCTGGGACTGTGAGTCCAGGGGTGTGTACACCCTGGGGTGGGGTCACTATTGGCAGTACAAATGTTAGAAATATAAGTCCCAATTATTGTTGTGCACTTTGTTACTGTTATTCAATGTTAATCTGTTAATCCCTGTTTATTTAAGTTAAGTAAAGATTGTTTGTTTTAAAGTATTCTATTAGATGTATATGATTTGTAGTTCTGGAATTAGATCCAGATTTATGTTGGAATGAGTATGTTCCTGGAGGCTCTCAAGGCACCAGTGTGTGTACAAGGCCAGCCAGGTGGAGGCACTGCCATTTTACATTCATTACAAGCAAGGGACTGCAGCAAGGGGGTGGATAGAGCTTTCCCCAACTAACCACCATCACCACTGGGGTGCTCAGGATCTCTTTTGGGTTAAAACCATCAGGTGCCCAGGCACACCTATGAGTGTGACCTGCTCCCCAGTAACCCAGGGAGGAAAAAAGGGATTACAGAGGTTTTTAAGGCCAGACTTGACAAAGCCCTGGCTGGGATGATTTCACTGGGGCTGATCCAGTTTTGAGCAAGGAGCAGATGATCTCCTGATGTCTTTTCCACCCTTAATAGTCTATGATTCTAATGAATTTTTAAATTACAAGGCGGGATTTTGTTTTGTAGTTGCTGGAATCATACACCTTATGATCTGTCCATGCTTTCTAGTATTAGTATCTCAAGATGAGTTGACTATTCTAAGGGTACGGCTAGACTACAAGTTTTTGTTGGAAAAAGGTATGCAAAATATGTTTCACATTTTGTGTATCTTTTTCCAATTCTTTTGTCAGAAGAGGCTTTTCTGATATTTGGCCCATATAGCCTGGGCCAAATGTTGAAAAAAACCCTCTTTCGGAAGCCCCCTTCTTCCTTGTAGAATGAGGAACACAGGGGCTTTTGAAAGAGCACATTTGCCCTTCCGCCAAAAAAAAAAGAGGAAGAGCAAACGCATTCCCTGGACTCAGTGGAGTTTTTTTGGGATACCTCTCATATCCTGAATCCCCTCCTCCCCCCACAGTCTAGCCGTACTCTAACCTACTTTGGGGAGCTGGATGTTTAGTGGCAATAGATGTTTTCTGATAAGAAAAATAAATGATTTCTATGGCATGTTACCTGCAAGGAATTCAAAGCATGTCACAAACCCTGACTGATGGATCCCAACATCTTTTGGTGGTGAGTTGTGGTGGATTGGGGCAGCCTAGGCCATCAGAGAGCGACAGTGGCCACTTTGCCCATGTTCCTGGTGCTTTGAGGCTAGGGATACTAGCCCAGAGTGGGGGCTGGTGGTTGTGGGGTGTGGGGCTCTGAGTTCCAGCTGGGCGCAGAAGGGGCTGGGTCTCAGCTGGAAGGGGATGGGCTGGGTACTAGCCAATATTCCATCTAATCTTTTCCAACCATGTGTGGAATAAATTTTTTATGTGCAGGAGGCACCAGCAATAGAAACAAAAAATCCTATCTGTGGGCGCTCTGCTAATCAACTGGGCAGCACTGGAATCTCTCCTGAGCAGCTGCACAGGGGTGCTAGCATGCCCTAGCCAGCAGTTCACGCCCTGCCTATGCCTACGTAATTCTCAGAGCAAAGCTTTGAGAACTATGTCCAATCTTAATCTAAAAATTGTCAGCGATGGAGAATCCACCATGACCCTCGGTAAAGTGTTCCAGTGGCTAACATTTGCTTCCAAAAGGATGCAGACTGACATCACTTTGCTCAGTGGCTTGTGTGAACCACTCACTATCTGACTATGAAGTTACTCTTAGACATGGCTGCCCTGGGACAGGTTACACAGTGACCAAGAGGTGAGAGATTCCATATTGTGTTCCCTGTACCCAGAACCCAGCTATTAGTTGTAGATGGAGTTACTAGGCAAGGGGCATGGAGCAAAAGGCCAGGATGGGCAGGGGAGGGGTGATGATGGGAAAGAATGTGGTGTGGGATTTCTTTTGTGGTTTCTGGGCTTTTGTTTTTAAACTGCCCCCAAACATAAACAAAGGAGAAAAATCTGGACAAATAAACCAGCTAAAAGCAAGTGCTCCCACAAGCCTGCTGTGCCCATCTTGACTGACCTTTAAACAGCAGCCAGCAAGCTTAAGGAGGGAATAAAGTCAGTGCTAACTAGCGTTCTACCTACCACCAGTGCTGAGACGCTGCTGCTGCTCCAGATACTGCTCACAACCCTCCCAGTCCTTGTCCTGAACAACAAATTGCCTTGCACTGGCTCATGTCTGGATTTTTTCTCTTTCACTCCCATCTCCTGCACTCGGCCTCAAAGCTGAGGAGACATCAATACAGCAAGCCTGCTTCAGCTACAGGCCCTTACAAGACGTAAGGAAGAGCAGGTGTTCACTGGCTTTTACCAGCCACGGTAGAAGCAAGCAAGAGACGCTGACAGAGGATCATGTGGCATCTCAAGCAAGTTCCCTGCTATGGGAACAGGGCTCCCCTCAGTCAGTCTGGTCCCCACCCCCTCTGGCCTGTCTGGTTTGATTGTTTCAGATGCTATCCATGAAACAGAGGCTAACGTCAGACTGACTCACTCCCATGCCTCTGTATCTCTGTGGGTTATGCACCATACCCTGGCACAGCAGGATCTGTAGTTTTGAATGTGAGGCCCACGGGGAGCCTTGAAAAATGGGCCAGCTAGCAGGCTGATCGGGATGTGCCATGGCTCTAGGACAGAAGTGCTAGCCAGTATTTCATCTAATCTTTTCAATCCATGTATGGGATGGAAACTGGGGAGTGCAGCCCCCAGACAAGGTTTTTTGGGAGGGGGGAGAAGGGCAAGGATGTCCCTGCCCATCTTGCTGCTCTGGTGCCATCTGGCAGTTCCCCTCTGCTGGGGAGACTGGCATGGAATCTGGAAGTGACAAAGCAGAAGGCTACAGCTTGGGAGTACTGACCCCCTTGATGGACAGAGCATCTGCCTGACCCTGGCCCAGAGGCATAGAGTCTCCTTCCGGACAGAGCCCATGCAGGGAGTGTAGGTGGAGCGGTGCTGAAGGGTTGGGGTCAGAAGCTGTACTTGTGGGATGCAGCCTTCTACTTCCCTCCTGACTGTCCCCAACACAGCCCCAGAGCAGAGGATGGGAGGTGGCTGCTGGCAGCCCAGTCCACATAACATCCACAGAGAGCAGAAGGCTCTCGACTTCCACTCAAGTGCCAGACACAGATGAGCACCATCCTGCTGTGACTCAGCCTAGGGCTGCAGAGGGGACAGTGAGCAGTGGCTGATTAGCCCTCAATCTCTGAACAACACAAGCTGAGATCAGACACCCATGCCGCCAGTATGTCCTCAAGGAGGGGACTGACTGGTTGGATCGTGGCACTGGAGAGAATCTGGCCCACACTGGAGCTTAGTGGTAATTTCTAGTTCCCCATCTTGCAGAGTGCATGGATCATTAATGCTTGGCAGCATGGCACAAGGACAAGCGAAATCCTATTTACCTTCCTTGCAACTCCTGGAGACAAGTTCTATCCCTATTGTTTGATTTTTACTATGGATTTCAGTTGCCAAATGTCACTGGGTTTCCGAGGAGGAAATCCGTCTCCCGTAGGCTGAAGATGAATAAATCTCTCATTGCATTTGTTCATTACATCCAAGAGTTTAGCATAAAAAAAAATAGTCCCCATACTTTCTAAAGCCCCCGGCCCTCTTGAGCTTTTGCTAAGGCCTCAAAATCAGCACCTCCTCATTCTACTTCCTGCTGTAGGTTAGAATTGATCCCTGGGCTTTTTTTCCCCTTTTTGTTCTTTGAACCAGGGCACAGCTGTTCCATGTGCAGCTGCACAGCCTTATCAATGACTCACCAAGGTGATCCAGGAAGCAACAAGGTCACCCTGAGAAGCCAGACGAGAAATCAGAGCTCATTCTCCCAATTAAAAGTCAAGATTTAATATGTGACTGTAGCTACTAGATTTTAGGTAGCCAGGGCTGGGGAGGCAAGAAAAACATATAACAATTAGACAAGTCACAAATCCTCTTAACTAACCAGTTGGAAAGTTGGGGGTTGATGATTTGGGTCTTCTATTTTTAGGGATTTGTCTGGGCCATTCTGAAGCACCCTGGGTTTGTGCTGGCTGCTCTAAGAGGTAATGAAGCCTCTTTCTTAACACCCCTTCTCTGCCTGGATATTAACATCCAAGATGTTAGTCAGTGGGCCACATTAGCTAAGTTGGAGTGAACAGTCTTGGGGATATGTGACGAGTCACTCTGGTGACTTGAGGAGCCCCTCTCACTCTTGCTGTCAAGCACAATGGCTGATCTAGGGAACGCTTCACTAATAGTGTGTGAGCGAGCTTTGGTCCAGGATGCCTGTTCTTAGCTTTTCTGATGAGCAAGGAGGCTTTTGCTAGATATTTCTTCCTAGGGTTGACAGAGGGTTGAAACAAAAATACTAACCCCCTCCCCCCCAAAAAAAAAACTGGAAAAAATTCTGCTGGGGGGGGGGGGAGGGGAAGGCGGGAGACCAAAGTTTTTGAGCAAAAGAAGACTCCAAGGACTTATTAAGCAAAAAAAAATTTTTTTTAATTAAAATAGCATGTCCCCTTTAAGTGCAGGGATAGGAACAAGGGAGCTGTTGAGCACTAAGTCTTTTGGCCGGCAGCCATTTTGTGCCGGCAGCCTTGCAAACCAGATAAGCATGGGGGCTGGGGTCAGGGGGCTGGGAGTGTTGGGAGCCGGGAGGGCCTCAGAGGGAGGCCGGGCGCTGAGCGTTTGTAGGGTTGCCAGGTGCCCGGCATTTTCGCCTCCTGGCCGGGGAAAAATTCAGAAAATACTGGACATTTTAGGTGTCCGGTATTCTCTGATTTTTTTACCGGACAGGAGCCGAAAATACCGGACTGTCCAGGTGAATACCAAAGGAATCCCTCTTTGACCTTGTCTGCTAATATGGGTGTAACAAAGCAAATGTAAGCCTGATACTAGGGTCTTTATCTTATAAAGGATCTTTATCTCTCCCACTGGGGGAGAAGAGGGGCATAGTTGCATATATAAGACAAAGCCCCTAATATCAGGCTGACCTTAATAATATTGGGACAGCTGGTCACCCTGTCTGGTAAGTGCATAGAGATGGAGGAGCTGCTCTTCGTGAGGCCTGGCTTGTAGTGAAGGGGCCTCCTTGCACTGAGTTACAGAAGTGCTGCTGATTTATGGCCCTCAAAGCAGCCCTGGATGCAGTGAGAAATCTTTTGTTTTTGGAAGCCCCTTCATCCCACTCTCCCACTGATCTACTAGCCTTGCAGGTGAAACCTCATGCCCTCCAGGTTAGCAGCAGCCTGTGTGCTCCAGAGCAGTGCGGAACAGATTCTGGCTTGGAAGGGGTTTGTGAGTTTACTCTCACCTCCAGCTGAGCACTTCACCTCCTCATCATGCCATCGGGCGCTTGGTTGTCACCAGAGTCACTCCTGGTGACCCAGTCTAGCACCAGTTTACAGCATCATTCAAGGAAGCATGCGCTCAAGTGCTGTCCTGAATTAGGACCCATCCAAGACTCATGGAATTCTCTGCCATGTAGGGTTTAGAGAACATCTTGTCATTTCTGATCTTCAGTTTGGCTATAAAGGAGTTTGTGCTCAATTAAAGGCTTAGGAGTGATTGTGAACTGCAGACACCCCTCTGTCCTGCACACATTAATGCCACTTACATTTAGACAGTACAGCTTAAGTCAATTCAAGTCTTTGCAAGTACCCGATGCACTTTAAGTAGGAGGGCCTGAGATAACAGAGTAGCAACACACTAATCTGCTCCTGGGGCATTTCAGTGAGGAGTGAGTCTTAGGTACACTGATTTGGGTGGAATGCAACTATTTTGCATCCAATGGAAAGGGTGGAGTGTGATAGGAGCGAGGATTATACTCATGTATGACCACAAGGGGCAGCAGGGTCCTCGCCATCCCGGTCTGCCCCAGGGAGCATCTGTCAGTTACCACATAGCCCCTGCCACTCAAGGCCATGCTTGTCACACCACAGCTGCTGACAGGGCCATGTGGCTTCCCCACCTCCAACCTGGGCTGGCCCTGGGAAGAAACCTGCGGGTGGCCTACGTGTCCCTGCCCACTTAAGGCCTGCCCTGGGGAGAAGCCAGAAAGCATGGCCCCTCACCTCATCCCAAGCCAGCTCGGGAGAAGCCAGTAGGTGGGCTGCATGCTCACCCCTCCCCCTCTCCCCACCCACTCCCTCCAGGCAGAACCCAGACCAAGCCAGGTAGGTCTTCACGTATTTATTATAAAAAGCTAATTCTGGGGAGCAAGTAACAGAAATGCCCTCCTGTAAGTTAGTGTAGAATACTTGGTTCAGTTTACTACAAGGTCTGTCCCAAGGGCAGTGGTGGATCGAAAAGGAAAAGGATAAAAACGGAGGCACTTTTGAACTTTTTTTGAAGTTTTAGGCCTGAGGAGGGTGACTGTGAAGGAGCTCCATCTGCTGCTGCAGGTGGTAGAGAAGGAACAGAGGCACTGTACATGCAGCTAATGGACAACAATGGATAATGCATGGCATGGCAGGGCACTGCTAGGAAAGATCATCGATTACTGGTGGGAAGACACACCAGCATCTAGAGTGGAGCACCCATGGGGACATCACTTGGAAAAGAATCCTTTGTTGGCTCAAACTTTCAAGAGCCGGGCTCATACTCTTTTGATCTTCAGCTATTAAAGCCAGAAAAGTTCATTTCCAACTTCTTGATATAATGGTTATTCATTAAAATCTGTTATATTTGCGAACTAATTTAGTTCCACCCTGTTCTAATTTACACAATCTTGGTTTAGTATTTCTTCATTCAGTCAGGGGTGAAAACCTGCCCTTGCTGTTAGGAACAGCTACTGAAAAAAGACAGGACTATGCAGCAAGACCAGACTAACACAGCTACATCTCTATTAGTGAAAAAAGAGTGTTTGTTCTTGTTATCCTGCTAAGATCGGAAAACGGAGTTCTGGGTTAGTAGCAATGTTCTTTCTAAATTTTTCCAACCACCTGCAGCATAATTTTTAGGTGCACCAAGACATGAAAATGTGCAACACCAGTAGAAATAAAAACCTAGCAGTGGATATTCTACTAATTAGCTGGGTGGCATTTGAATCTCTCCTGAGCAGCAGCACAAACACACAACTTACAGGGAACACTGCTGAGTAGCCACAATGCACAGTAGGGAACAGCCAGCATGCAGCCCAGGCTAACGTACTACATATACAGCAGAATGAATGCTAGTGGCTTAGCCAGCTGACCATGCCCAGTTTGGAGTTAGGGTGAGCCAGCAAGCCTGGTAGCAAGGCTCCCTTTTTGTGGTATTTTGGAATTATGTCCTCCGAGGAAGAGGCACCATAGATACTCTTCCCACATTCATGTAGCCGAGTCTGTGCTGTACACAGTGAGTTATAGAGTCATAGAACACTAGAACCGGAAGGGAACTTAAGAGGTCATTGAGTCCAGTCCCCTGCCACCACTTCCCACCACTTGCCACAGGCCAGGCCACCACTTCCCACAGCTCCCCTTGGCTGCAAAGGATGAAATGGAGCCAATGGAAGCCACAAGCTTCCGTGGCCGCGGCACCGATAAATAAACAAACCGGGGTGGCCAGTTAATGTGTTTCTGAGAGTGATTCCGCAGAACACTTTCAGAAACACTGGTCTAGACCATCGCTGCTAGGTGTCTGTCTAACCTACTCTTAAATATTGCCAGTGATAGCGATTCCACAACCTCCCTAGGCAATTTATTCCGGGGGTAAACCACCTACACAGTTAGGAAGTTTTTTCCTAATGTCCAACCTAAATTTCCTAATGTCCAACCTAAACTTTCCATGCCCATTGCTTCTTGTCCAATCCTCAGAGGCCAAGAACAATTTTTCACCCTCCTCTTTGTAACACTTTTTAAGATACTTGAAAACTACTATCATTATCTATCAGTAGTTGTTTTGTGAACCAGAGCCGGTAGGTCACATCAAAAGAGAAATACCCACTGTGCTCTCTCACAGGAAAACTTTACTTTTGTTCTGTCTTGATTCCTTCACTCTAAAAAAATAAGTCACGCAAGCTGGTAGGATCTGTTTGCTCTTTCTCGGTAGCAAAAACATATTGGTGATGCCTCCATTAACAACCTGCCTTGCTTGACAAGTGTATAGACACTGTGAACGTCTGCTCTGGTTAAGGCTCGTTGTATGGCCAGAGACTCCAGGCAACTCTTACTTTGTTTCCTCTCAAGTGAAGCAGCATTTGAGGGGGAGATTCTGAAAGTCATAAAGAAGACTTAGGCATCCAATTCCCAATGACTGTGTCCCTTAAAAGCCTCCCCCAAATATTTAATGTCAACAGAACTACAGTCAAGACAAACAAGGTCAGGCCAGGACAATAATCTAAAGGTTGACGTACGTCCTCGGTAATTCTCAGCCCCAACTCCCATTTAAAGGAATGTGAATGAAAAGGGGGTGGCATGGGAGGAAGAATCTGGCTACAGTGATATCCCTGCAGAAACTGAAGAACAACTTGGCCACCACACTAATAAGAATGAGAAGACCTGGAAAAACACAGACTCAAATGGGTGACACAAATGAACAGGCATTTTGGCCCACCTGTAAATTAGTGTAGAATACTTATTTCAGCTTACATTACAGCAAGGTCTGTCCCAAAGACAGTGGTGGAGTCTCTGTTTCTTAATGGCTTCATATCTAGACTGCATGCCTTTCTGAAAGACATGATTTAACCCCACAAATGTTGTCACACTCAGTAGTACAAAGGAAACTGGATGAAATCAAATGGCCTATAACAGGGGTTCCCAAACTTTTTGACTCGGGGACCAGTAAATCCATTCATGAGCTTTTGGAGGACCGGTAACATTCATTTGCATATTTGCATATTCATTACGCAAATTACGAATATGCAAATACGGTGGTTTTGGTCCTCCCAAAGCCCCCAGTGCCAGCTTTAGCAAAGCTTTTGATACAGCCACCCACAATATTCTTACCAGCAAGTTAAGCGAATACGAATGGAAAAATGGACTGTAATGCAATAAAACCCTGCACCGCCACGTCGTGTATTGAAAAGGGGCTCATTTTCAGAAAGCTGACACCATTTTGTATCCATATTCTCATTCCTGGTGGTGAATGCACCAGGTTCTCTCCATTCTGACACAGTGTAATGCCTTTAAACCTCAGTCAGCAGTGGGGAGATTTAAAAGGCTCTGCTTTTACAGTTTTATTTAGGATCTGTGTGCGTCCTGAACTGTCCTGCTCACCGCTGGCCGATTCTCCCTCCGTCCCCCCGGCCAGCCCGGCTGTCCCTGCCGGCCGATTCTCTCCCGATCTTTCCTGGCAAGCCCTGCTGCCCCCGCAAGCTGGTTCCTCCCCCCCGGCTGCGATCTCCCCTGGCCCAGCCCCACTGCTCCCACCGCTCCCTCCCCCCGCCAGCCCTGCTTCCGTCGGCCAGTTCCCCAGCCAGCCCCGCGGCCTCCCCCAGCCAGCCTTACTGCCCCCGCAATCTCCTCTGGCCAGCCCCACTGCGCCCACCCCCTGGCCAGCCCTGCTTCTGCCAGCCGGTTCCCCTCCCTATCTCCCCCGGGGACCTCCACTGCCCCGACCCTGCTTCCCTGCGGCCCATATCCAACCCCTCCACCCCCCTCCACAGCCAGCAATAAGAGCTCACCTGGTAACCCTCACTATGCCTCTGCCGAGAGCCTGAAACATACGTCTGCATCCGCCCAGCCCGGCTGAGGACTTGGGGAATCCAGCGCTGCACGGGCAGTCCGGGAGCCCGGAACACACTGGCAGCCATGCTGAGGCCCGGTATTTTTTTCCCGGTACCGGGCTGCGGCCCATAGTTTGGGAAACGCTGGCCTATAACATACTCTTCTGGCCTTTCAAATTTATGAATATTCCACTCTCTTTAAAGCATTGTAATTCCAGGGACTTCACTGGGTTGGCTCTGGATTTCCAGTGATGTAACAAAGGTTATAGTTTGGATCACAGTCGTGATAGATGGAAAACACGGCGTCTGTCCCATTGTCAACATAGGAGCTAGTTCCCAGCAAGCAGATTGCAGCCTAAATGAACACTGCATTTGATCATAGTCCTTCTCAAACCTTGCCTCCCAAATGCCTGAAGATTCGTATATATAATAGTTAAGCTAATTCTATTTGTTACCCTCTTGTTTAATTTGTCAACAGCTATTCTGTTTGTCGGTCACCATCTTGGCAATTTAAAGGGAATTGAAAGTTTTTCATTACGCACAGGGAAAAGGTGCAACGGTCTCCCAAGTCATTACTCCAGCCTGGCAGAAGTGTGGGTATGGCCCAGTTGCCATACTAGGCCCATAGGGTTGCCAGATGGTTTCATCAAAAATACTGGACACATTTGACATTACAGCACAATCTACATTACATCTTATTTAGAAAATACCGGACATTTCTATTTCTCAATTTGTTTCCCAAACAGAAAGCTCAAATACTGAACTGTCCCGTTCAACCTGGCAACCCTATAGGCCCGGGGAGTCTGTGGCAAGCTAGAGGTGGCACGCTGGGGATTTTGTTAGCAGCATTTGATCTTTCTCTAATGGTCTGACCAGCCCCACAAATCCGACCTTAAGGGAAGGTGAGCAAGGTAGTTGCCTTGGGTCCCATACCTTTAGGGCCCCACGCTGCCTAGCACCCGCCCACTTGGCCTCTCACTAGCTTGGTGCTGTGGCTGGGGCCAACCACAGTGTGCTGCGGCCAACCACAGTGTGCTGCCTTGGGCCCCACAAACTCTTTGGTTGGGCCTACAGCTCCACTCCCAGTGGAACCAGCCCTAAACTCCAGATTCCAATTTTGGAGCTTAGAGAACTTTGCTGTTGTTTATGAAACAAAGGGAAAGAGGTAAGGGTAGGGGACAGTGAGCAGAGGGAGTGACCAACTTTGAGGGACAAATAGAAAAGCCAGGCCATGTCAGTTGCAAAATCAGTCCCCTTTTCACCAGGCTGGACAGCATGAGAGTGTGGGGTTTTTGTGTGTTAAACTTTCAGATGTGTGCTGCCGTCACTCATGTGTCTCCGGGGAGAGTGAGACAAAAGCTCAGTTACTTGTGTTAGGTTCTGACAGTCCCCTGGCAACAGAGGTTGGGATCTGTGCATGTGTGTGTGTTTATATTGATATAAAGGAGAGGGGGAGATTGTTCCCTTCCCAGCTTTCTATTTCAAGAGAATGAAGTCACCAAGGCAGCAGCTTCTGAGCTCAGCAGAGGGTGAGTCAGAGCTGGGATTGATTAAGGGCTGCATACAGCACTGAATAGGAATTTGAGTCCAAACCAGACGACAACAATAGCTCATATTATGAGGCCTTTAGCCTGACAACTTGGAGGAAACGTGCAATAGGCTGCACAGGGATGGTTGGGGCTGTATTGAGATGGGCCTCAAGAGCAAGCAGGTGCTGCTCTGGGCTAAGCTGGTTGGATGGTTTTGGAGCAATGTTTTAAGACAGCCTAGGCCAGAGGACTGGTAATGGGATAAGGGGTTTGTCATAGATCACTGACTCAGTTGGACCCTGGATTTAAGAGCAGGTTTCCACTGGGTTCTGAGTGACTGACTAGGAGGTGGTCCAAGGTGCTGGCTCACCTTTCGTAGCTTTGTTTCCAAATGAATCGGGGGGGAAAGGGAGGAGCGGAAGCTGCAAAGGCAGCACTGCCTCTCCATGAAGCCTAGGGAGTCCTGCCCCTCTGCATGTAGCTGGAACATGAGGCGGTATGGCAGATGGCTGCCACCCAGCCAGTGCTCTCTGGGGCACCACTGACGAACTAACTCACAATGGTAGTAACATGGCCCATGCCTGGCCCGCTCTTTCACAGATTGTATAGACTTCCGAAGGTCCTGGCGCATCTGTCTGCAGCAGCAGCAGCACTACAGTGCAGGAAGGCAGGCAGACAGCTGCTCAGTCTGGAAGCACCTGACTTGGCATCTCAAAAGGGTTGGAGCGGGGAGGGGATACACATACAGAACATGAAAGGAAAATTGCAGAGTAGGGTGTTGTATTTTAAGGAGCATTCTCTCTCTCTGTCTCGTTCTCTCCTCGTACCAGGCTCCCTGCTGGAGGAGCTGAGCTGAACATGTGGTTTCTAGCCTGTGGACAAGAAGGCTGTTGGCCTCAGTGTTACAATGAGTTAAGAATAAAAGGCCACAATCTGTGTGGATGGATAAGATGCAAAGAGAAGAGATAACATTGATAGGTAAGGCTAAGGCAAGGGGAGAATGTACAACTCGAGTCCTCCTTTGCTTGCTTCTTCCGGCTGTCCCCTTCACTCCGGAACTTTTCTGAATCAGAGCAGTTGGCCAAACTTAGCAACAGAAGTAACTTGTTAAACAGCACTGGCTGATCTCCTGGTAATTAGCACAGCACCCTAGGAAATGGTGGTAAGGGAAAAGGAGCAGGACAAGGGCAGCCTTTGTATCTTTGTCAGGATTGAAATCACTTTTCTGAGGAGGGTGGAAAATGGCTTTGATCCTTCAGTGCTTTTAAAGTTCTCTCCCACAGCTCTGACCTGTCTGAGGGGATGATTATGGGATGGGGAGAATCAGACTGGAACACTGATGAGGCTACGTCTACACTGGCAGCTTCTTGCGCAATAACTGTTTTGCGGAAGAGTTCTTGTGCAAAAAGTCTTCCACAAGAGCGCGTCTACACTGGCATGTGCTTTTGCTCAAGAAATATGCTTTTGTGCAAGAGCGTCCACAGCAGTGTAGATGCTCTCTTGCACAAGAAAGCTCTGATGGCCATTTTAACCATAGGGGCTTCTTGCACAAGAAATTCATGTTGCCTGTCTACATTGTCCTCTTGTGGAAGAGCTCTTGCACAAGAGGGCTCATTCCTTGTGGGGAGAGGAATAACTCTTCCAGGAGAAGCCCTGTTTTACAACACTATACTGTAAATATACTTGCGCAAGAATGCACAGGCAGTGTAGACAGCAGATAAATTTTTGCGCAAGAACGGCTGTTCTTGTTCAAGAAGCTGCTAGTGTAAACATAGTCTTAGAGAAAAAATCTGTGGTGCCTGGAACAGGTGCTCCACTGGGGTTCTGGGAGGCTGAATAGCAGGTCTGATTTACTCTGCCTCATTGATCTATTCTAGGCTGTACGGCCTCCTTTAGCATCCTGCGGGATCAGTACTCAGCAAGCAGGTCTAGGGTCCCCGCCCTTCGCCATGTGCAGAATCCTCCACGGACAAACCCCTGCTAGGTCAATGCAACAGCACATAAGGGGCTTTGATCTTGTCTGCAATGGTACCCTGACACATAGATGGTGGGCTGGGCCCAGTGAGGAAAGCTAGCTCCCAGGAAGGTGGCTCATGCATGGTGGTCTTAGTTCCATCCCAGAATCCTTTGCACCACAGTTCTTCCTGAGAAGCGCTGCTGCAAGAATGACAAGAGATAATACAATGGGGGTGGGCAATGGGTGTGTAGGGCCAGGGGAGCCATCCATGCTCTGGGGAAGGACCACCTGCTCCCCCTGATGAAGCAGTTCATGGGTCAATCCCTTTGGGGTGGGACTTCTGCTCCATTAATGATCTCGAGAGCATACAGAAGGATTGCCACTAATGTTCTCTCTAATCTTTCCCATCTATGTGATTTTTCCATTCATGTGCAAAATACTTTTTTCTATGTGCACCGATGCCTGTGCAAATGCACATCACAAGTAGAAACAAAAATCTATCTGTGGGTGCTCTGCTCATCAACTGGGCAGCACTGGAATTTCTCTAGCATGGCCGCACAAATGCAGGGCTTATAACAGGGGTCTCCAGCCTTTTTAATCTCAAGATCACTTTTTCAATGTAAGTGCAATGTGAGATCTACCTCAAACCTAGATACCCTTGCCCCGCTTCCTTCCCACCCTTCTCTGAGGCCCTGCCTGTGCTCCACTCCGTCTCCCAGACCCTGCTCACTCCATTCCCCTTCCTCCCCCATCCTCACTCACTTTCACCAGGCTGGGATAAGGGTTTGGGGTGCAGGTTCTGGTCTTGGCCCAAGGACTATGAAGCGTAGGAGGAACTCTGGGCTTAGCCCGGGATTGGGGTCCAGGAGGGGTTTCATGGTGCAAGCTCTGGGAAGGAGTTTGTGTGGAGGGGGACTCACATCTGGGGAAGGATGTTGGGTGTAGGAGGGGGTTCAGGGCTGGGACAGGGGTCAGGAAGCAGGCTCTGGCTGGGCACCATTTAAGTGAGATGGCTTCCAGTTGGTGGAGCAGTGGGGTTAAGGCAGGCTTACTCCCGCCCTGGCCCTGCACCATTCCCGAAAGCAGCTGGCATGGACAGCAATGACTCCTTGCCTTCATGTGCTCCCTGTATCTACAGGCACTGAGCCCACTGCTACTACTGGCCCCGGTTCTCCATTATTGATCAATGGGAGCTGCAGGAGTGGTGTCTGCAGGCAAGGACAGCATGTGGAAATCCCCTGCTCTGACCCCTTGCAGTCACTGGGTAGAACGCTCTAGGGACTGTACAATACTACTTATTGCAGATGAATCCACTAGGGTGGAGGCTGCAAAACAGGTTCCATTCCAATTTCTTGTCTTCATATGCTTCTGCCTTTCAGAAAGTTTCACCTGCCTGGCTAGAGAATTCCATGTGCTTTGAACAACAACCCTTCAACCACTGGGGTGAAACACAGGGACAAACCCTCAGGCTGTGTGTGGTATGGTGCCCATGTACAGATAGGGGCTTATGTGCTGCTGACTGTGCAGCCACGTTTCAAGAGCTTGTTACTCCAGAGCCAGGACAAGTGCTGGAGTTTAGAGAGTGCAGCAGGGATAGGGAATGTTACTCTGCTAGATATAACTATGCAGAAGGTAAAGTGAGGTTGCACATAAATCAAGGCTTACAACATGCAGATTTAGTTGCAACTTGACCAGCAACTGTAGCCAGCATTGACTTTTGGCTCAATGGTAGACCTGGGAACTCTTCTTTTTATCTTACTACCTGCCTATTAAAAAACAAAATAAGGAAATTTAAATGCAAAAAACTTAACACAATGTTAAGGTTGTACAATTAGATGCCAGTAAGTAGGCTTGGCAGAATTTTTTATTTTATTTTTAAGCATATTTTTATATTTGTGTCTATTACAATTTTGAGTGTCAACAATAATAGAAGAGTGTCACAATAACTATTTAATGACAGTAGACATTGAGATTCAAACCGGAAAAGCCTTATAATCATTAAAACATGACTGTCAACATGACATGTCAAAACAAATAAAGTAAGTATCCTTTAACTCTCAAGCAGTATGTTTCTTACTTTGCTTAGCTGTAAATGTTGATTATTGATGGACATATTTTTTTCAGCAATGTGTTTTTGTGAAAAGACACTTTGACACTTACAGATAAAAATCTAACCCTTCCAAGCATACGTGAGAGCCAGGAAAAGTGAATGTGAAGAGAGAGTCTTTGGCATGCATAACATTCATAACCAAGAGAAAGAAGGAAATAGTAGCTGTAATTCACCTCTGTGTCATTGTGATTTCAGGTGATTCCAGAGACTATAACAGTCATGAGAACATAAGAACGGCCGTCCTGGGTCAGACCAAAGGTCCATCCAGCCCAATGTCCTGTCTGCCAACAGGGGCCAAGGCCAGGTGCCCCAGAGGGAGTGAACAGAACAGGGAGTCACCAAGTGAGCCATTCCTTGTCGCCCAGTCCCAGCTTCTGGAATACAGAATCCAGGGACACCATTACTGTCCATCCTGGCTACGAGCCATTGATGGATATATCCTCAATTACTTTATCTAGCTTTTTGGAGTCCTTCATTTAATACCTTAAATGAGTTATCTATGTCTGGCAATGCTGCCCAGAAACATTCTTTATTTTGGGCCTATGTACCAGCCCATGCTGTGTGGGCCTTACTCAGTCTCCACCTTGGAGAAATTCCTGCCCACCAGATCTGGGGCTCACATACTGCCACAACAGCACAGAGGGACCACAGCAGCAGACAGACAGACAGCTTTCCACAGCCTTCCACAGATGGATTGTGGCACAGTCCTTAGTCCCATGATCACAGCTTAAGAATGTGGCAGAAATTCAGAAATTCCTTTCTTTCTTATCTGAGAAAGCAGCCAACCTGTGCCCCCCTCCCCCCAGCTGATGTTCCTCAGGAAAATACTGGCATCTGCCCAAATAATAACTGAAAACAAACAATCGAAGCCTATGCCCACACTGCAGCATCATCCCCAGCCCCTGCAGCAGGTATGGCTGGGAGCAGCAAGGCTCACCCTCACCCCTGCATCATGTGATCTAGATCCAGCTCCGATGTAAGCACCAGTGCCCCAGTAACTCTCCTTGTGGTATCATGGGGGCAAGATTTCCTCCCTTCCCAGGTGGGATGAGAGAGAGAGAGTCAGGAGGCCCACCTCCTTTGCAATGGACCAAGCACAAGGCCCATCCTCCACACCAGGACAACTGCTGTCTCCTGTTGCCATCTATTAGTCCTGTACCTCAATTAATAGCAGGCTTTGCTGAAGGGCAGGGTTCAAACTCCGCTGCTGGTCCATGATGGCAGGGAGGGAGAAGGATGTTATATGGGATGTTATATCCCATGCCAAATAAGTTTTTTAAGATGAAAAGTCAAGTACTAGAGAGTGAAGAAATGCTAGACCGACAGTGGCCCATCCTACTGTAATTTAGACCCCTTGTGCCTGTGCATTATAATACAGAGCTTGATTTCCATCTTACTTTTTTTTACAGGTCCCCTTGTGCACTGGCTGGATGGATAAGGACACAGAATTAAAGTTCCACAAGCTGCCATATACCTGGCATTTCCTAAGGGTCAGTGCTTGGCTTTGTAACCTAAATAACTGTTGCAGGTACGAGTGTATAGTATGAGACTGAGCAGCTACTCTGACAGACTTTCCTGTGATGAATTTGCCTGGTGAGAACAGAGTTAACACGGCCCTTCCGCCTTCCTCTTCATTTTCTGACTAGTGAGCACTTAGCCCTGGAACTGCACCATTGCACGACAGGCCTTCTTTGCATTTCTGCAGCAGGGAAAGTTCAGGGTTGAACTAAGGAACCAATCGTAGGGGAAGCAGCAATCAGTTACAGCTGGCTATCCAAGCTATGGCCACATGCCCAGTAGTGTGGGCTGATGAAAAGATGTCTCCGACTTTTCACTCAGCTCGCAGGATATTGCTTAAACTCCAGTCAGATGAAACACTCAGATGGAGACAATCTGAAATTTTTAGCCTTTTCCTGTGCAGACTACAGTGGGTTTCCCCCACATAAATCACACACCCCATCCTGACTGTCTTTTATGCAATGGCTGAAAAGTGCCTGCAGCCACTTCAAACACCAGCAACAGCAAACTCTGGCTGCAAACCTGATAAGCAGCTGAGATTCACTTCCTGAAGAGCTTCCTCTGTCTGCTTGGACAAAATCAAGTCTGGGCATGCCAAGGGACAGACAGGGGACTGGACATATTGGGTCTTCTCTCCAAGCAAGGGGGGGGCCGTAAACCCCTGGGAGCCTCTGGTATGCTCAGTCATTTGCCTTAGATTCATAGAATCCTAGGGCTGGAAGAGATCTCAGGAGGTCAATTCCAGACCCCTGCCCAAAACAGGACCAACCCCAACTAAATCATCCCAGCCAGGGCTTTGTCAAGCCAAGACTTACAAATCTCTAGGGATGGAGATTCCACTACTTCCCTAGGTAACCCATTCCAGTGCTTCACCACCCTCCTAGGGAAATAGTTTTTCCTCATATCCAACCTGGACCTTTCCCACCGCAACATGAGACCATTGCCCCTTGTTCTGCCATCTGTCCCTACTGAGAACAGCCTCTCTCCATCCTCTTTGGAACCTCCCTTCAGGAAGTTGAAGGCTGCTATCAAATTCCCCCTCACTCTTCTCTTCTGCAGACTAAACAGACCCAAATCCCTCAGCCTCTCCTCATAGGTCATGTGCTCCAGCCCCCTCATCATTTTTTTGCCCTGAACTGGACCCTCTCCAATGTGTCCACATCCTTTCTGCAGTGGGGGGCCCCAGAATTGGATACCATACTCCAGATGTGGCCCCACCAGTGCTGAATAAAGGGGAATGATCACTTCTCTAGATCTGCTGGCAATGCTCCTCCTAATACAACCTAATATTCTATTCGCCTTTGGCTACAACAGCACATTGTTGACTCATATCCAGCTTCTCATCCACGGTAACCCCCAGGTCCTTTTCTGCTGAACTACTGCTTGGCCAGTCAGTCCCCAGCCTGTAACAATGCTTAGGATTCTTCTGTTCCACTCTGCGTGTGTCCTTGAACCTCATCAGATTCCTTTTGGCCCAAGCCTCCAATTTATCTAGGTTACTCTGGAGTCGGACCCTATCCCTACCCTCCAGTGTATCGACCTCTCCCCCTTTCTTAGTGTCATCCACAAACCTGCTGAGGGTGTGATCCATCCCCTCCTCCAGGTCATTAAGAAAGATGTTGAACAAAACTAGTCCTAGAACAGACCCCTGGGTCACTCGATACTGACTGCCACCCAGACATTGAGCTGTTGATCACTCCCCAACAATCTAGGCAGCTTTCTATCCACCTTACAGACCATTTATTTACTTCACACTTCCTTAACTTGCTGGCAAGAATACTGTGGGAGACTTTGCTAATGCCTTACTCTAGCTTGTTCCAATCAGGTGGTTTGACAGACTTGCTGGTACCCTGTGAAAGATGTGGGGGGGCCAGCTCCATGACCCAGAAGGGGTGGGGCCTCAGGAAGAAGGGGCGAGGCAGAGGCCATCCTCTCACCGGCAGCCCTTCAGCCCAAGGTCCCATATTGTAACAAAGCCAGAGCCAGGAACAGAGTGCAGACCTCCTGCCTGCCAGCCAGTAACCACAAGAACTTCCTTAATTGCAATACGTGGCCAAGGTACGTAGCACTGTGTGAGCTCCCTGTAGAGTGGGGACTCTAGAACTGACTTGGCTGTATAAATCGCCACTTTTTAGGTCCACCAAAGTATGGCAATGACAGCCTGCACCTAACTGATGCACATTCTTAAATCTCACAGCCTTGCTCTTAGCTTGTTTGTACCATGTGATGAACAGAAAGGGCTTGTTGATTTCACCAGCAATATGAGCCTGCAGCTGACCAGCTTTGTTCTCATACTCCAACTAGACAGGAAATAGGAACCTGTTGCCTTTTATGACACTGGTGGCTTCAGTACCCCTGGCGCTGCGCTTTCGCCACTGGAGTTCTACACCAAACTCAGAAAGGTTCCACACTACCTTACCTTGGGTTTCTC
Source organism: Pelodiscus sinensis (assembly GCF_052426305.1). Classification (NCBI taxonomy): domain Eukaryota; kingdom Metazoa; phylum Chordata; order Testudines; family Trionychidae; genus Pelodiscus; species Pelodiscus sinensis. The sequence continues at coordinate 14,760,128 of NC_143085.1, forward strand.
TTTCTAAAATATATGACACTTGCCTCCCCACCTCCTCTTTCCACTGGAGCAGCAGCACTCCACAGACAGAGACTTCAGGGTAGGAGGAAAGAGGAACAAGTGCTTGGAGAATTGTTAAAGATGACAATTTACAGGGAGCTTAATCCCCTTAAATAGAAAGATCCAGTGTTTTGGGGCAAGAGATTCCAACATCAGAAGTGAGTTATAACAAGATCCAGCCCGTGGGGCAGTGTATAGGGCCTGCAGGTTTGCTTGAGGGGTGACTTACTAGTGTTGCTAGTGAGGGCTTTCTTTCGGGAAGGGAGGTCCAAATTGTTGCAGATATAAACCTTGGCTTACTGGCTCCTCCTTGCAGACACAATGCAGGGTGGCTAATCTCCAGCGTGGTTAATCCCCAGACAGCCAAGATAAGAAAGAAAGAAAGGAAGTGAGAAATTCCCCTGGCCTCTGGCCCACACACAGTAACCCAGTGTTGTCCAGGGAAGGTGTCTGACTCTCCTTCCTGGTGCTGGCAATATTTACAGTTTATTTGCCTCTCCAATGGAAAAATGTTGAACCTGGCTGCTTTTTTGTAATTTTTTTTAAAAACCTGCTTCCTGAAGTCAGGTTTTCCTGTTAGTGTCTCTCTTATTCCAGACAGCCTGGGGTGTTTCCCAGAAATGTTTTGTAACAGGCTTCCCAGTGATGGGCAATTTCAGCTGGGTTCAACTTGCTTTGGCTGGTTGTGACCTAGACCTTGCTGGCATAAACTTTCAATGGTGCTGCATGCCTGCAGTTCCCACTGACTTCACCGAGAGCCGACACACTGCTCAGCACCCTTGCAAATCAGACCATTAACAGAGTATTCCAGTCCTTCCAGCTGATAGCACCTAACTGGCAGCACCACTGGCTGCTCCTATTTGGGCCAAACAAATGCTCCATAAAGGAATTCATGTGTCTAGTTTCACCTTTTTCTTTCCTGTGCATGAGTATTTGAATAAGTTGTGACTCGGTGTCTCACAGCCACTGTGTCAGGCGACAACAGCTGGAAGATACGAAGGACTGGACAGGCAAAACCGATGCATCTTTGCAATCCCTAGAACTGGGATGCAGATGGGACCTTTAGTCTCTCTCTTGATTAGGGATGTTATCGACTACACCCCTCCCTTTCCTGCCTTTATTATCAGAGGTAGCAAGGGGGGAAAGAAGGGAGAGCCTGCTTTAAAGCCAGTTCCCCATGACTACCAGATCCCATTGAGCCGCCTGTTTCCCTCCACATACGTTGCTGTCTAGGGAGAGTGAAGGCAGCAGATGGGAGTTGGTACACACTGGAAGCTGGCTTTCAAGCAACTTGCCTCTGTGTGCTGCTGCCTCTGTAGCTGGCTCCCTCTGAGCACTGGCTCTGTGGAGCCACCCCTCATGCTGCTCTGTGGGATGCTAGCAGACGGGCTGCTTCCGTGCTGCCGCCAGGGACTATTGAATAATTGTGTAACCGCTAAGTTTTGATGCACTTACACGATTATTAAATTAATCTATATCTAGCACCCTTGCCTTCATTTACAAGTAAGGAAGACACTGGGAGGGTTAGGCTGCTTTCGCTTTCTGACAGACGTGGCCTGACAACCAGTTTGGTGGTGTCATTTTCTGAATGGCTGGTAATGTGTTTGTACCACAGGGACCCTGTTAAATTGTTGTATTTGTTTATTTATTTGGTCTGTAGCAGACACACCTGGATTAAAGATTGAACTCGAGGAAGATTTTAGATCCAGTTCTACACTTCCCTCTGGCTGCTCCTGCTCTGAACTGTACCCAGACCCCGCTTTGCTGTCTGTGAGCAAGATCCTGGGGCTCTGGATTCGTGCACAGCTTTTGTCTGAAGGTGATTTTTGCTTGTCTCAATCCCATGCTGTTGTCATGTGGCTGAATGAGACCGCCAGCGTGAAAAACATTTGAAATGTGTTCACTTAGAAATCGAGGCTGCTCTTAAATTTGCAATTATTGGGGTAAGGGTGGAGATAAACGATCAACAGTGCCAAGTTCTAGACACATCTCATGCATCAAGGAAAGTCGGTTGGCCTGAGATTATTCTGTTGCAATTGTCTATCAGCACAAGGATAATGATACATAAATATCTGCTCCTGTTCTCCTGAGCTGCAGTTTGCTAAACAGCAGGGAACTGAGTGATATGTAAATGACATGCAAACACAAATGCCACAGCATACAGTGCTGCATCCAATGGGATTTTATAACTATAGAAACAGGACTGATTCAGCTGTGAAGTTTTGTTTTTAAATATAGGGTAGTTCTGGCTTTCTGTTCCATTCAACAGCACTTGGATGATGGCCACATAGTGCAGGGAGAGTGGAGTGGGCTGGTGGCAGCACAGTTTAAGGGCGAGCTGCTCTACCTGCAGAATTAGCAAAGGAGTTTGTTAATGGCATTAAATAACCAGGTTTCAGTCAGAGAACTGGTGATTCTGGTTTTCACAGTAGGTATAGCAAAGGTATCAGTATTGCATAGTGGTGTGTGTATGTCGGGGAGGGGGGGCAAGGTGGAGGGGAGCAGACTAAGCAAATGTTGTCCCTAGAGGCAGCTTCAAACTGTGTCTGAGAGTATACCAGTTGCTTTATCCATGTATCTGAGTGGCAAGCGGTACCAAGGGGCAAAAACCACCCTCTGTTAAAGATGCACAGCTTCTCTGGGAAAGGGGCTGCTGGAGTAATTAGTAGAGTGGGAGTGCTGCAAGCCACTGACATGTAAATCTTGATGGAAATTCCTTCAAGCCAGGGGCTGGTGTCAACACCCTCAGCAGTCATAGTTGCAACAGCTATGCCCTCATGTAGCATGCACCGGGCACGGGCAAAGGCTCTAGTCAGTCACTTTTGTTTGGTTCCAACAATAATGGGCCAGCAGATAATACGCTGAAATGCTGCCACCTTAAACCAAAGACAGTTCTTTCCTCCAAGTAAATCTGTATAGAACCAAGCCAGCTGCAGCATTTCTAGCTAAAGCCTCTACCTTGCTGTTCGTAAGCCTACAATCCTAAATGCAAAAAAACTGCATTAATTCACACCATCTCCTCCAACCCATAACACTAGCAGCATAAGCTACACCTGTGCTCCTTCAGCCTTCCCAGGGGACTGGTATAAGTAGAAGCCTCTTTACCACAGGCAAAGGGCAAAAAGCTTAGCATGGCCCACTAGATGTAGTGACACTGCCTTGGTCCTGCTTCTGCCTTCAGCCAACCTGCCACACAAACAGGTGAGTCACTGTGGTGGGAACTGAGCATCACTTAAAACCCGGAGGCTATGTCTACACTGGCGGGTTGTTGCGCCAGAACTATGCAAATGAGGCTACGAGTGGAATATCGCCGAGCCTCATTTGCATACCTAAAGAGCCACCATTTTTGCGGAAGAGGCTCTCGCACTAGAAAAACCCTCTTGCACAATTTAACTAGATATTTATTTTTTAGAGCTGGTTTAAGTTAAACCACTGCCTTCAGTCACTAGTGCACTGGGCTGATTTCAAACCACAAACGGGTGAAGAGCTCAGACTCTCCAATAATCCACAGCCCCTCTTACTACAGTTTGCATGCAATGTGACTGAGCAGTATATGCCTGTCAATCGCATTGCCTCACACCTCTGATTTGTAAGTTTGTCTCAGTGAACAATTGTTCATTGTATTGTTTTAGTACTTCATCTTGCCCTTTGCTTGTGTAGACTATGTAGGCAAGTTGCTGAGTGAAGTGCTACCACAGTGCTGCAGTGAAATCGTACACCAAGCACAGAACTTTCTCTCTAGGATGGCAAGTGTGTCAATGCAGAGCAGCAAAGAGGTACGGATTATGTCACAATGGAAAAGCTTCTGCCTAGGCATGTCTATCACCTATTCTATTTAAATAACCCCACAGATTTCCCACCACCCCAGTTTACTTAGTACAAAGGTCACTAATAGTGGTGGTCACCACATAACAGTACTTAGGTAAATGAAAGCAACAAGAGAAAGAATAAAGAGAACAGAAATAATAGGACTTTACAAGCAGCGCTGTTCTACACTACTGCAGGAGATCAATCTAAGTTACACAACTGCAGTTTCATTAATGATGTAACTGAAGTCGAGATATTTATATCCACTTACCGCAGTGCATTGACGAGAGATGCTCTCCCATCAACTCCCTTTGTGCTTCTCTTTGAGATGGAGTATTAAGAGTCGATGGAGAATGACGTGGTTAGTTTATCGTGTCTGTACTAGATGCAATATGTCAACCCCAGAAGGATCAATCACTGCCTTGTTGATTGGACTGTAGTCAAGGGATGCCCACGGTGTAGCAGATAGCCCTGCTTCACAGAGATTACAGTCTAAACAAAGGCTGGAGCAAGGACAAATTCTGCAATGCCCAGTCTGTCTTATCTAAAACCAAACTCAACGCCTGCTTTGAACCTGTCCTCCCTCCCGCAATAAGGACTAAAATCTGTCCCTTCCATATGTAACGTTTACTTTTAGTTACTTGAACTTCAGTCTCTGCGTTTGCTATATCAGTCCTACCAGTGTGTAGTCAGCCAGCCACACACCAAACTCCTAGTGTGACTGTTTCAAACTGAAACTTAACTGTAATGCGTAACAAAAAACAGGACTATGTAGCACTTTGCAAACTAACAAGATGGTTTATTAGGCGATAAGCTTTTGTGGGCCAAACCTTTTCTTCCTCAGATCAATTGTGAAAGAAAACTGGCACAACCGTATATACCACATATATCATTTGGTATATATGGTCATGCCAGTTTTCTTCCACTATTTGATCTGAGAAAGTGGGTCTGGCCCACGAAAGCTCATCACCTAATAAACCATCTTGTTAGTCTTTAAAGTGCTACACAGTCCTGTTTTTTGTTTCAGCTAGACCAGACTAATACGGCTACATATCTATTACTATTGTAATGCATAAGTGTGCTTGCTGTGACTGAGGTGTCCAAAGTGAAGACTGCCTGCCAATATCCAACCTAATTCTCAAATTTTTATGCATCCTCCTTTTCTTTGCATTTATCTTTTGCAGTGTTGAGTTTAAGACAACTGGACTGCAGCGAACTCTCGAAAGATGTATAAAAAGCCAGGCCTGTAATGTAAGGTACACAGGGAAACCAGGTACTACAAGATTTGTGAACTTACATGTAATACAATAACTATTAAACAGGAGAGCTTAGCAAAGACTTTTCCAGGAAAATTAGCTAGAAGTTTTAGTAATACACAAAGAAAGTCAGTTTCAGAGAAATGCCACAATGTTTCTTGTTCCAAGATTTGTACACATGCTTCTTCTGTTGAAACTTACACTCTGCAAACTATTTTAAAACAAAATTCCCTGTTCTTTGCAAACTAGCTTGAACTTCCTATAATTTACAGAAAGTAATAATCATATCTGCAGAGTTCAAAGGTCTGTTAAAGTGTGGCTGAATCATTTCCTTTTACTTTGCAATGCCATAGTCCTAGGAAAATATTTGATAAGATCAGTCACATTGACAAGTGTTCAAAAAGAAATAAAAATTTTAATTAAAATACTTTACCAGAATACTTAGCTGCAATTTTATATAAATGCAGATTTCTTTTAAAGCAAGAAACTTAATAGAAAAGCATTATTTACAAATCTGATTACAAAAGCATATCTGAGCTCCTGAGATGGAATAAGGAGGGGATTCCCGCTAATTCAAAACGTCTAGGTAGAGCCGTGGAGGACTAGTACTTCTTTGGGCCACAAAGACAGTAACAAATAGAGGGTGAAGATTATTAGGAGTTAATATTAAATGCTATTGTCTGATACAAGTACCTTCTTCCTAAGATCTTTAGTTTGGAAACATCTTAATCTGTGCCTGCCTGGATAGTCTAGGATATTAATATATTTTGGGCTGATTCTGGAAGGGATTTAATTAGATTAAGTGAACCGGTGGAGGTGATCAGGACACGTTTAAAAAAAAAAATCAATCTACAGTGCTGCTGCTCGCTATTCACTTGTACCAAACGGAAGACACACAGCAGCACTGGCGATAAAGAAAGGATAAGCCTTCTGGCCCTTACAAGTGGCACAGAGCGATACCGGTGTTTCAATGGCAATAATGGTGTCCTAACTGTTCTGCAGTGATGAGTGGAGGTTCTGGATTAGGCTTCCAGTCCTGACTAGCTGCTTCCCAGGGTTTGGATGGCAGCATTTCGGCCTGTGGATTTATGCTGATTGCCAGCAACCTCTCAGCCCATTAAAGAGCCATATGGCTAAGGTCTACAGGCAATCATTGAACAGACCAAGGGGAGCTGCACAGGCATTCAAAAGACAGGGAGGTAGAAAGAGAAAGGACAGTAAGTGGAGCTGCAGGGTTCCAGCAAATAGGTTGGGGGTAAGGGATGAGACAGAAACTAAAGCAAGGGGTACAGTGCCATCAGAGTTCCCCCAATTCACTCAGCTGGAGTGACCTGTCTCACGTGGAAACAATTCCCTGCAAAAGGAGCTCATTCACCAACGCAAGTATCCCCTGAGCTCCTGCCCCAGCATGAGATGGTTCTACAGACCAGCAAAGTAGACAAAAAGGCCCTAGATGATCTACAGTTTGAAGTAGAGGCCTATGGCTATGAAACCCAGCACCACCTAGGCCTTCCAGGAAGATTCAGTGGAGGAATGTAGCTCTCTGGAGAACAAAGCTGCATTAAGGAACATTAACAAAGCAGTAATTTTTCTTTCCCACTGAGCCATTGCTTTCCCTCTGCAGGACAGCCTATCTTTCAGGCGCCTTTGGATTGGTGGGAGGCTCCTTTTTGCAGTACTGCTTCAGTGACAGGCTCTCCACTCTGCTACCAGGAACTGAAGTCCCCAAAGCCTGTACTCCTTTTCTCTTTCTTCATAGCCACACTAGTTGAAGGCCCATCATCATCTGCTATTCGTTTTCTGCAGACAAAATGAAAACATCAGTGACTATTTATGTTAGATGAGCTAAAATCAGCTGGATTCCTTTCCCTTTTCAAGTTTGATCTAGAATGGAGCCGACCTGTCATATACAAATTAGAGATGACCTTTGGCAGCAGCACTGAGACATCATTTTCAGCAGCATTGAAGACATAGGGATTAGGTCTAGGTCATAAAAGAAGGAGGGGCCACTTAAAACTTTGGAGATGGTACCAGAGTTGGATTTTGAACACTCCTGAAATGCAGAGGCTATGAGGGGGTTGAACTGATGGCTTTGGGTCAGGCCCAGCACATAGGTAAATCCAACATGCTGCCACTGTGAAAGCATGAGCCTGTTTGTTCCCCATCCAACTTTCTGTGGAATGTTTAGTGTTTTTAAAAGCAACTGGGTTTTGCAGTTAGTAGGGTGCAGTGCAAGAAGCGGAGCATAAGGCGATAATTCCCACCCCTGCCAGCATCTTGATCCAGGCCAACAGAAGCCCATGTTGTTATTTGTGGCATCTCTTCAGCAGAGCCTACGAATAATGCAGAAATGCATTTGATTTTCAGTTCACATGAGGTGGCCAATAGGGATCAGACAAACTACCAAAGGTTTAATTGCAGAACAATGTCACACATGTTACAGAGAAGACTGCAGGGATAAAAGATAGTGGGGAAAAAACCCACAGGAAACTGTTTGGCCCACTCAACACAAGACTATTAATCTTGCAAGCTTCCCTACATGTTTCCATAGTGGAGCAGGAAAATAATGTTAAGTTTAATAAATTTCAGCAAAATTTTAAAATAGAGCTTAACAAGCAACATTCTGTAGCTAAACTTTTAAAAGATCCAAATGATTAACCATGTATATGTGTGGGATAAATTACAAGACAAAATTTCAACTGAATGGGCACCAAAATATCCCAATTGCATAGACATAGAGGCTAGTCAGGAGCCCAGGTCTGTACATACAAATACATGTCTTTGTGTACACAACAAAGCAACAGCCACATTTGAGGGAGGTTTTGGTAGAAGCCTGCCAAAATGTAGTGGTACAAATTCCTTTTAATTTTTTCCAAATAGTTGAAAAGCTGTACCAAGGTTTGGCACTCTCCCTTGGAAAGTTAAGCTATCCACAGTACAAGATGTGGGCAGAGAAATGATGCTTTAGGAGTTACTTTTAACAGCTGCAGAAAGGGAAACACAAAAGACTGAATTCAGGTCCTGTCCAGGAAGCGGGGGACAGGTTCCTCAATGAAGATTGTAAATGTGTTTATAACTGTATAAAAATATTGTTAATGATGAGCTTTTACACTGAGCCTTTAAAAAAAAGTTAAGATTTTTTTTATCCTTTACCAATAGGGCCAGACACCGCTGACTTCTGTGATCGGTACATGACCAAGGTCCATTAGCATGAATCAAATCACTAGTAAACAAACGGTCAGTAGTGATGGATGGCAGAACAAGGTGGTGGAATCTCCATCCCTAGAGATTTTTAAGTCCCCGCTTGACAAAGCCTGGCTGGGATGATTTAGTTAGGGGTGGTCCTGCTTTGGGTAAGTGAGGGGTGGACAATTTTTGGTAGGGGATCACTCCAAGATTTTGGAAAGTGACCAAAGGTCACATTTGTGTGTGTGTGTGGGGGGGGGGGGAGAGGGCAGGATCTAGGATGGAGGTTGGGCGCAGAAGGGTGCACAGGGTTAAGGGACTGGGATGCAGGAGACGGTGTGAGGTCTGAGATGGAATTTAGGTAAAGGAGGGGATTGTGACCTGAGTCAGGGGATAGGGGTTTATGGTCAGGGAGGGAGTATGGGTTCAGGAGAGGACTCTGACCTGGGGGCGGGGCTATAGGAGGAGGTGCAAAGTCCGGGAGGGAGCTGTGACCTGGGAGAAGAGTAAAAGGGGATACAGACTGCAGAGGGTTTGGGTGATAAGCTGGGGCAGGGGATTGGGATGGAGATTCAGGGAAGGAGTCGGGGTACAGAAGAGGACTCTGGACTGGGGGAGAGGGCATAGAAGGTGGTACAGGATATGGAAGGCAGTTGTGAATGGGGGTGGGGTGCAGCAGGATTGAATGGTGACCAGGGGGAGGGAGTTGGAATGAGGGAGGGGCTGGGGTGCCAGAGGCAGGCTCTGGCTAGGAGGTGCTTACCTAAGCCAGCAGCCCTGCAGCTTCCAAAGGAAGGCTGGGCTCCCTGTCCACTGCAGCCTGCTCCCTCCATGTCGCTCTCAGCTCCGGGAGGTGAAAGATTTGCGATGCTCCCATCCCCCAGGCCAATCTCTCACTTCCTGTTGTCTGGTTGTTTCCATCCAATAGGAGCTGAGAGATTAGCTGTGATTAATTCCTATTGGCCGGTTGTTTCTGGCCAATATGAGCTAAGGATTGGGCTGGGAGTGGGGAGATCGCACAGTTTCTCCCACTCTGCAGAGCAGAGAGCCCACAGACTGTGCTGTAAACCAGGCAGCTGTGTGCCTGAGGGTCCCAGCAGGGTGGTCTGTGTGCCGGATCCAGTGGCTTGGTGGGTCAGATCTGGCCCTGGGCTGTATTTGCCCAGTCCTGTGGTAGGGGGTTTGACTCAATGACCACCTGAGGTCTCTTCCAGCCCTAGGATTCTATGATTCTATGTGACAGTGACTCCGATACAATACTGAGCAATAGTTTTGAGTAGTGTTAATGCCATAGAGAAAAAGGGAGTTCCCAGTGAAAGTCAACACAAACACTAAACAAAGCACAGTTGTGCAAGGAACTTACGTTGCAGCCATATTAATATACTTCCCAATGCCCTCCCGGTAAGTTTTGGGAGCCTGGCTCTCTTTTTTTGGCAGGACAATCTTAGTTTTAGTTTTGGATGCTTCCTCCTCTTGTTGGGCCTTCTCTCTCTCTGCAGAGATCTGAGAGAAAAGAGTATAAGAGTATGTTACAATAGATTAGTTTGAAAGGCGATGGTGCCTAAAGTGCTTTGTATTTGCAAAATGCTACAAAATACTGAATATTACTGTTATGACTTACATAGCTATTAACTATGTAACTGCATTAATAACTGCATGCTTAGTTATTAACCTGAAGGGGGCCACTTGGAATGGACAATCTGTGGCTATCACTCTACTGCAGGTGATACCTCTGTATTGCCTGACACTGGGAGACATGCAGGGAGGGGCCTTTATAAGTTTGCTGTATTGTGAACCTTGCCCCACTTTAGTTTCCAAATTACTAGTGTTGGAGTAGATAGTAATGTTTCTAGGAAATGAGACAGCTTCATATTGCAGCTATTCAACCTTTGCTTGCAAACACAGGGGTGAGCACCCCAGGCGAAGACAAGGGAGGAATGGAACATAGAAGTATGAATTCCCAGGGAAATGGACAAAGCTACAGTTTAAATGTACATATTTCTTTGAAAACCTATCAAACAGATGATTCACTCCTCACCTGAGCATCTGCCTCTTCATATGGATCAACAAAAACAGTTGTTGATTTAATTCGTATTTCCTCCTGGGAACAGAAAATTAAAATGAAAGCTATTGGAATCTGCTAATTAGGTTGGTTTCATTTTTCTGAAGGTAATTTTTAAAAATAAGCAGCAACAGGCTGTTATACAATGAATTCAGGGGGAACACACATAACCTCTTTGTTTGGTAACCTTTTCAGTTTAAGTAGTACCTTGGGACGATCTGTTTTTGGATCGCTGTCCACATTCTCCATAGCTGTCAGAGCCTCAAAACCACCAACCACTCTAAAACAGAAGAAAGCACTTAATTTCCAGCTGTACTGATGGGATTATTAACCCCTCATTCTGGAGGAATATGTAGCAGGTGTACACTCAGCTTGAAAAGATAAAACCACATGCCTTTAGCAGCTTGAACAGCTGACCGATATACAGAAATCCAGGCAATGAGTGTCCCAATATGGGCTCAAAGTAAAGATTTTAAAGCCCAGATGAACATTCTTAAAAATGGGAGATAAAATCAACACACTCTGAAATCACTGGAGGTCTCTTAATATTGTGACAGCCCACTAAAACAGCACTTGGGGAAAAAAGGAATTAACACTAGGTTGTCACAAATTTTAACCCCCTGCAGCAAACTGGTTTTGATAGAAACTAGAGAATTATTTCTATTATTAAGCACTTTTGCTCTCAAAACAAACTCTGGCTCTTGATAGATTACGAATAATAAAGGCCACATCCAAAAGGAATAACTACACACTTGGCTTTAAACAGATAAGTAGACCTGTTGAATTCAATGGAACTGCTCATGCACTAAAGGTTAAACATGTTACTTCTAAGTGTTTTTTTGGATTGGGACCAAAGTGAAAGATGTAAAATAATCCAATATAAGGGGTCAGAATTCACTCATTGAGAGATGACAGGAAAGGAGTCAGATGCCCTATTCACCCAAAAACTCCCGCTGGTGAATTTTCAGTGTCATATCACCTATACTAATCCTTCAGTCAGTGCTGAAAAGAGACCAGACCCCACAGAGAAGAAATAAAACACCAATGGTAGCTTATATTTTCTCAGTACCAAATTTATGGTCTTCTGACCTAAGTGCTCATCTTTCAATGCACGGTGTGCACACAGTTAACAAGACAGACTTCATAATATCTGATCAGATAGACTTCAATTTGTGAAGGCTAAACATTGGATCAGTATGAATTAAAATGAGGAGGACTGTTAAAATGACATAACTTTGTATTTTACCATCAAGTTCTCTAGAATCAGTAGTGTTGTTAAAACTGATATTTTAGAAGTAGGATAACACAGGATTAGAGCAGAGATAATTTCAGAGTCTTAATGGAAGGAGACTTCTTCAATGAGGAACAGCTGGCAAACTTACACAGAATAAATCTCAACTCTTTCGCTCAATGTAAAGAGGGAAATGTGACAAAAAAGTACTTAGTACAGGCTGTAGATCCAAATTAAGTCCATCTCAAAAGCATGTAATAAAGTTATAGATCAATATAAATACAAATGCTTTTGCAGAAAGAAACGTTTCTTTCTTAAACATCCTTTTAAGTATGGGGTAGCCGTGTCAGTCTGGATCTGCAAAAGCGACAAGGAGTCCTGTGGCACCTTATAGATTAACAGATGTATTGGAGCATAAGCTTTCGTGAGCAAAAACCCACTTCGTCAGATGCAGTCCCAGCTGGGGGTTCTGTTCTGCTCTCCACCATTCTGGCCACCCTCCGCCAGGACTGCACTCCCCAGTGCCAGCCCAGCCCCTAAATGTAGCCAGCCAGGGTGCTCTGATCCAGCAATATTTGTGGTCCTGCTGGAATATCTTTTTCTTTCTCTGTCAGGAGCCATGTCAGCAAGGGTTTTTCTTTTGTTTTGCTTCTCACTGGTGTGTGGCCTTCAACTGATTTTTTTTGTGGGTCAGCGGCCCAAAAAAGGTTTACACCCCTGAAGGCTTGGATGGATTAGATTTGTCTTGGCAAATGATGATAAACAACAATTACACCATACACCCAAACCTATACAAATATTTCCTTTGATAATCTAAATGTACCGACAAAGACAGAAAAATTATACTTAAGTTCTTGATTTTACTATATTAACCTTGTATACTATGATGTGTGATGTTCACAATTTTGTATTTTAAATTATTATAAAGGTTTAATAATTATTGTCTGACCCCTCTATAATTTCCCATAAATTACAAGTTCCCACAAAAACTCCAAAAAATTTAAATCAATAGAAACATGCTTAAAAATGAACGTGGATATTATCTGTCAAAATAATAAAAATCCAATTCTGCCAAGCTTAATTATATCCTGTTATTGCCAAGATTCATGAAGTTATAATCCTAACATCAACATGACCAAGATTCAATGCACCTAACCAATATACTTATGCTCATTAAAGCAATTATTTCACGTATACTGAAGAAATAAACATGCTAGAGAAGTAACTTGAGGGTTTGGTGGGTGAGACACTGTCTATTCTATTACACAAATCCTGTGCATAAATTTTATGTCTTGCAAAGGAACACAGAAACTACATATGGATAAAACTTACAGATGACAAGAAGGGCTGGCTCGAGCCATTCCTGTGCCCAGGACAGTGGGCGCGTGACGCATGCGAGGCTCCGCCCCTGGGAGCACAACACATGCGCGGCCCCACCTCCTTGCGCACCTTACAGCTGCAATCAGGCATGCAGCATCTGATGGCAGCTGTAAGGGGCCCCATGTGGCCCCCAATCCCGGGCACGTGGCACCTGATGGCAGTGCCCCTTAGAACTGCCATCAGGTGCCCCCCCCATAGATTGGCGCCCCGGGCAGCTGCCCGGCTAGCCCCCCACCTTTCCCTTAATCTGGCCCTGATCACAAGGTCTGCCAGGGTAGGATGCAACTTTCTAAGAGAGGATATTAAATGACTAATCTACTTGATTCCATGCAACAGTGTAAAATCTGTTTTAGTACACAAATCTTTATACAGCAGTTGCATAACAATGAAACAAATGTCACAAATTCAGATCAATTTCCTGTCTTATCTTTTAATGTCAAATACACTATACAAATGAGACTTGATCATTCCACATTCAACATATCGTGCTAAATTGAGATCACTGCAAAGCAATGGTGTAGTGAAGGTGAAAATAGGTTTAACCTTTTTCAACCACTCTGGCCCTTACATAAATTATAGGGTGCTGTTCATGATTTGTCTAGAATTGAACTAGTCCGCTTCAGATTCCCATGAAAACAGATTTGTTCATAGGATTCCCTGTAACAGAGATGAAGGTACCTTTTGGTCAGACAACTGGTATAACTGAAAAGTTTGCTCTATATTTCCAACATACACATTAAAATCCTCATTTTTCAGGATAACCAACCTATTTACCTCAGTTAAAAAAATAGTCTACAACGTGTTTTATTTTCCATGGAAACATAAGCACTAAGTTTAGGTTTACTTTAGTTACCACAGTAACACACACAAAGCACCCTTAAGTTCTTCAAGATGTACATTTATATTTTCATGAAAAGTAGATTGACTCCGGCATTGGAAAGTTTTACACTTCATGTTTTAATTAAAAATCCATCTTTTCTGGGTTGATTCTAAATGGGGCAGCCATCTATCCTAAATGCAGTGATACTCTGTAGTACTCAACTCAGTCAAAACTTTTACTGTACACACAATTAATCACCACAAGTCAAATCATTAAAAGGTAAAAAGCATGTAGATCAAAGTCAACCTTCTACATAAGCAGATTTCAGTTTGAAGTTTGCTGTCATATTATTTAGTGTTGTCCCTAAAACCAAATTCAATATACTTCAAAAACCCTGACAAATGGGCTTCCAAATATTACACACAAGTCTTCTGTTATAAAATATCAGCAAGTGAATTTATTTCTTTTCTAATATGATTTAGAACCTTCAATGACATTCACACAAGTGTCTACCATACAGTTCTCATTTCTTTTGTTTGGCTGAATTATATGAATTAAACCCCATGCAGTACTTTGGATGGCATATGTCCAAAATGATAGTTTCCTATTTAGAAGACAATGCAGAAATGTGTGTGGAATTTTTAATGAAAAACAAACTCGCATACCAGGATGAAATCTTTTTGCTTTGGGAAAATATTTTTCCCTCAAGCTCATGTTTATAAAAATAAAGTACCACAATTTTTATACATCTCTACACTGTATATTTGTGTAAAAGTATATGTATTAGATGGATCTCTTGGGCAGGTGTGCCTGCATAAACATGTCATCTATCACATACTGAGTAGACTTTTGAGGCTGTTAACACAAGTAAGACAAGTACAGCTTAACCCAGGGCTACTTAACTTTGGAAGCCCTGGGAGCCACAATGATACGGCACATGTTGATGGCTGCAACTTAAGTGTGGTTGCATGTACATGCAAATATATGCAAATAGCTTCTTTCACACTAACAGGCATGACTACAAAGATTAAGGCAAGACTACACAACACAACGGCCCCATTTAAGTCAGTTCCCATAATAGTAATAAAATGCAATATTTATCAGATTTCCACCCATATGACAGCACTTTTAGGGTATGTCTACACTACAAAGTTAATTCAAACTAACAGCCGTTAGTTCGAACTAACTTTAATAGGCGCTACACATGCAAACCGCTAGTTCAAACTTAATTCGAACTAGCGGAGCGCTTAATTCGAACTAGGTAAACCTCATTCTACGAGGACTAACATCTAGTTTGAATTAAGTAGTTCAAATTAAGGGCTGTGTAGCTAGTTGGAGGCTAGCCCTTCCCAGCTTGCCCTGGTGGCCACTCTGGGCACAATCAGGGAAACTCTTCTGCCAGGGGGAGAGGTAGTGGGCTGATGTGCACCAGGTGGTGCAAGGCAGCCTCCACCCATTGCTGGCAGGCTTGCATCAGCAAGTCCAAAAACTGCACCAAAAAGCCCAGAGTGAGCTCTGGCTCCATGTTGCCAACTGCGGTGGCATCCCCAATGGGAACCACCGACACAAACAGGCGCAGAGAAAAATGCTTCGCTGTCCCTCGGCGAGGTAGGCAAGCAAGTGGAAAAGCTGAGAACCGGCTGTCCAGGGTGGTCCCTTTAAGCACGAGCCTCAGATAGCCTCAGACAGCAGCCACACAAAGCAACTACTGACCAGATGCCCTGCCGGAACAGGTTTCAGCTGCCCTTAAATGCGACCCAGCAT
Organism: Pelodiscus sinensis; assembly: GCF_052426305.1. Taxonomy (NCBI): domain Eukaryota; kingdom Metazoa; phylum Chordata; order Testudines; family Trionychidae; genus Pelodiscus; species Pelodiscus sinensis. The sequence goes on from NC_143085.1 coordinate 14,775,673, forward strand.
CCAATCAGTGTGGACGCGCTAGTTCGAATTAGCAAAACACTAATTTGAACTAGTTTTTAAGTCTAGATGCATCAGTTCGAATTAGCTTAGTTCGAATTAGTTCTGTAGTGTAGACATACCCTTAATGAGCAATGACAGTCCAGGAATTTAATTTCTAAAATGCATATCAACAGAAGACCATTATATTGACTCGTGTTGTGGATCATGTTCCCTGTGGCGGCCATGTTCAAACGATTCCACCTGTGGGCTGCGTGTTGAGCCCTGCATAACCCTAAATGGCACCTTGGGCCACAAACAAATGGGCTGCAGGCCACATGCGGCCCACAGGCTGCGTGTTGAGTAGCCCTTGCTTAACCCATCCATGGACTTAGTTTTGAAGGTCAAATGGTAGAGCCCTGATGATGCAGTAGCTCCTGCTCTACAAAAACCGCTAGTGAACCAAAGAACTCACTGGAACCATTTCTGTGTCTTCCTCTGCCCCCAGTCCTGTTGCAGGCAGAGTTGGGCCCCTATAAAGAAACTACACACATTAATATGCTTACCAGAAACACACTAACTCCAGTGAGAGCTCTGGCAGGAATCAGTCCTTCAACCTTATCAAACAACAACTGTTTGCTCAGAACAAGCATCCCCAGGAATCTGCGAGTCACTCCTTTATACAGCACCATGAATAGGTAATGATATTGACAATGGGTCCTTAAGCCTCAGAGAGGAGCTTCAAAAGGCTGTGTTTCTGCATAACAGAGGTGATAATTTGCATTCTCCTTCCCTAGGTATTTTCTAGAAACTGGCACACTGTTTAAAATAATCTTTTGAAGTTCATGACACTCTTCAAGGTTTCCATTGACCAAGGTTACATACACCACAATATATAAACATTGCATTTCAAATACAATGGACTCCAAAGACACTTACACTTAATTCAGTAAGGTCTGTCCAGGGTATTGTAAGCAATTGCCTTAGCTGTCACACAGAAGCCAAACGTTCTGAAATACAATCACTTTTGAGTCTCCAGACAACAGATTTCAGCAAACTGCTCTATGCAGAAGAAAAGATACTATACAGCATTGCTCTTACACTCTCAGAAAAACTGGTCTGGTGGGAAATGTGACTGGGAGAAATAAAGAGAAAGTCTACCCTAGCCCTGATTGTATTTCCTTTGCCAGGAGCACTCAGTTTGACCTTCGGTAAACAAGATCAAGGTCTCCCTTGCTGTCCTGTCCTAGAATTCTACAATTAACAAGTGTGAGCTGATGAAAACTCCAAACTCAGAACCACTATCAGGATTCAAAGGCTGATGGCTCCTGACTAGCAGCTCATAAATCACTACAACATGACCCTTTGCATAAGGATTATTAATACAGAGAGCAAAGTGAGCATACGCTGTTCTTTTGGATGTAATGTCATTGCTGCTCATGCAAAATCGATAGCAGAAGCCTCTGAGAATGCAGAAGGAGAGGGTGGAGAGACAGATCTTTGCATGCTAACTAGGTTAATGCTATAAAAAGGGACTCAAAGGAATGTCCCCATGCAATGGGCTTCCTAAAATGCTTTTCACCCAGAAGAAAACTCCTACCCCACACTGGGCAGAGATAGTAAATGCCAAGTGGTTTACACCATATTGGGTTTTTCAATTAAATGGCTTTTCAAACATTTAGAAGTCAGGAAAAGCCACTAGTTAATTTACAAGTTAATTACAGCATTTTAAAATGTCTGGCAGTTCACTGCCAATTATCACTGGAGAGGGTAATTACTGAGTTAATCTTGGTAACTCGTATGCAGCAGGAAAGCCACATAGCTTATAATACTCCTTCATTTGAAGACACTATTCCTCTTCAATTCTCTTTACTTTTGCTCCTTTTTCATATCCACCTTACCTGCTCCTTTAGCTCATGGGTCTTTGGTGAGCCTCCCGGGGCCCTTGTACATTTCAAAAGCAGGGAGTGTGGGGGCAGTTTGAGTCCCTAGCTTGCCCCAGGTCCCCGCAGCGCTTCTGCTATTGAAATGTAGCAAGACCATTTCAAAGGCAGAAGTGCAGCCACTTTCCCACTGCAACCTTGCCCCTTCTTTCCTAGGAGGAACTGGCTTTTAAACTGGCGCCCCCCAGCACTGGACCCTGTTCCACCCCCTTGCTAGCTCTCTGTGACCGAGGCAGCAAGGGGGGGGGGGCAAAGCAACTAGTCAACTATCTGATAAGCATTTACACCATCCCTTCAAATCCTCACTGCGGAGGGACAAAATATTTTACATAACATCCCCATAGTCTAAAATTTCAAGCTCTTAATACCTGCTACTAAGCAAGACTGATTTCCAATCTGCAGTAACACAAATTAAAGTTTTTAAAAAGGAGAAACTTCCTAATGTTAAATAGTGATAGAAATGTAGCTGTGTTAGTCTGGTGTAGGTGAAACAAAATACAGGACTATGTAGCACTTTAAAGACTAACAAGATGGTTTATTAGATGATGAGCTTTCGTGGGCCAGACCCACTTCCTCAAATCAAATAGTGGAAGAAAATAGTCACAACCATATATACCAAAAGATACAATTAAAAAAAATGAACACATATGAAAAGGACAAATCACATTTCAGAACAGAAGGGGGATGCGGGGGGGAAGGAAGGTAAATGCCTGTGAGTTTATGATATTAGTGGTGATAATTGGGGAAGCTATCTTTGTAATGGGTAAGGTAGTTGGGGTCTTTGTTCAGCCCCCTGCGGAGAGTGTCGAATTTAAGCATGAATGACAGTTCAGAGGATTCTCTTTCAAGAATGCCATTTCAATGCCATTTCAACCAGAAAGGACACTGTCTCAATGACCTAATCACATGCATCTTACTTCAGAAGACTTTCAAATCTGCACTTGAAAGGGAATCCTCCGAACTGACATTCATGCTAAAATTCGACACTCTCCGCAGGAGGCTGAACAAAGACCCCAACTACCTTACCCATTACAAAGATAGCTTCCCCAATTATCACCTCTAATATCATTAACTCACAGGCATTTACCTTCCTTCCCCCCGCATCTCCCTTCTGTTCTGAAATGTGATTTGTCCTTTTCATATGTGTTCATTTTTTTTAATTGTATCTTTTGGTATATATGGTTGTGACTATTTTCTTTCACTATTTGATCTGAGGAACTGGGTCTGGCCCACAAAAGCTCATCATCTAATAAACCATCTTGTTAGTCTTCAAAGTGCTACATAGTCCTGTTTTTTGTTCCTAATGTTACTTACTTTCTTTGCTATTAAAATAAACACTTTCCCCCATTTTCCTGTTTTTCTTAGAAACAAGATAAGCTTACTTAGAAATTCTTAAAACAATTACATACAAGACAAAATTCTACCCTTAAGCATAGTTCCTGCTAAGGTGCACACCTGTGTGGCTGCACACAAAAAATTCTTCTCCTGCCCACCTCCTCAGGAGAGCCATGAGGCAGCTGGCTGAAATGGTGTGGCGAGAGAGCCATTGGAGCAGGGGCTGGGATCTGCTGTGGCTGCGTGGCAGGGGAATCCTGCTCTAGTGACTGGGGCTGCCATGTGACGGGGGAGTTGGAGGGGTCTGTTCTGGCAGCTGGGGCCAGGAATGGGACCTGTTGCATGGTGGGGGTAGGGGTGTGTGTCTGCTCCGGTAGCCAGGAACGTGTGTGTGTAAATAAATTGGGTGCCATGGTGGCACACATCCAAACCAGCACATATAACCCCAATATTGGTGCACAAGCCAAAACTCACTCTGCTCATGGTTGGAAAATCTTAGATGGAACATTTCCCTTAAGTAGATAGATGCAACCCTACTAGTCAAAACAGGAACTGCATGAAGGCGGGAACAGGTGAGGGCAGAATTTGGCACTATGTAAATAGGGATGTTCTTAAACCGTCCATAAGAAATAACCCTCAACTCCATGATGAAGCCAGAGCAGCCCTGTAAATCTAAACAGTATGATCAAATTTAGAATACACTATAAAATGGAACTTCAGATTTCAGGGACAATACTTTAATTACAACTGGAATTAACTCTGCCGGAAGACAAGCTCATAGTTACAGGCAGTGCAGTTACAGGAATCTGTTCACTCACAGCTTTTAAAATTAGAACTTATTTAAGTGAGACAGAATGTTGACCAAGACACAGAAGTTACCCACTTTTCTTTCACAAAGTGATAAATGTTCCTCTTTGCATTAAGAGGAACATTGCCAGCAGATCTAGAGATATCATTATTCCCCTTTATTTGGCTTTGGTGAGGCCACATCTGGAGTATTGTGTCCAGTTCTGGGGCCCTCACTACAAAAGGGATGTGGACACACTGGAGAGGGTCCAGCAGAGGGCAACCAAAATAATTAGGGGGCTGGAGCATATGATGAGCGATTGAGGGAGTTGGGTCTGTTTAGTCTGCAGATGTGAAGAGTGAGGGGGGATTTGATAGCAGCCTTCAACTTCCTGAAGGGAGGTTCCAAAGAGGATGGAGAGGGGCTGTTCACAGTAGTGACAGATGGCAGAACAAGGAGCAATGGTCTCAAGTTGTGGTGGGAGAGGTCCAGGTTGGATATTAGGAAAAACTATTTCACTAGGAGGGTAGTGAAGCACTGGAATGTGTTACTTAGGGAAGTAGAGGAGTCTCTATCCCTAGAGATGTTTAAGTCTGGGCTTGACAAAGCCCTGGCTGGGTTGATTTAGTTGTAATTGGTCCTGCCTAGAGTAGGGGGCTGGACTTGATGACCTTCTGAGGTCTCTTCCAGCTCTATGGTTCTATGATTCTATGATAAGGGAGCTATAACTTGTACTTACAGGAGTCACCAGTAAGGCAAAAGGGACAGCTTGGCAGAAGGAGAGTAATTCAGAGAATGCAGTTATTGCAGTATCAATATTGGGAATATTAGCAGTCAAATTACTATTGTGCTAAATGCCAAAAATATGTTTGGCTCTACAGAACTCACAAAATGAAGCCAATTCCTGCCTGAACACTTACAATGGGATACACTAGAAAGCCCAGAGGAAAAGAATATATCCTAGCTACTGAACAGCTCTACTGTTCACACAGAGTATTTCATGTATTTATTTTAAGCAGTTTTTCAAACTGGGTAAAAATCAAAACAGTTGATAAAAAGTTACAATTAAAAGAAAAATAAAAGAATAAGGTTCAGATTCAAAGGAACTATCAATGAAATTGTGTAATAAAATTGTGCTTATTTACCATCAATGACACATTTATTAAATAGCTTGGTATAATTTAGCACCATCTATTATAATGCTTGCACCTGGAAATGATGGAAACAAAAACAAGTATGCACTGCACTTTCTTTATAGATCTGCATTATTTCCTTAGCATTTGCAATATTAGGGGGGGTTGAGTGGAGTAGAACCATGAAAACAACATTTCTCTCATAACAAGGAAGGGTCTGTGGAGCTTTCCACATTGATACTCAATTGACATTGCAGCATTGTATCACAGTTGTAATTAACACAGTTCAGAGAAACTACACCCACATTCTCCCTCAAAATTCCTTTGAGGGTTCTCTCCCTCATAGGCTCCCAGCTCCTCAGTCATCACCTCTCATGGGTAGATACCCACGCCTCTCCCTCCTGACAGATTTTTCCAGGATGCACAATTCCCTGACTAGTGTGATATTCCTAGCAAACCAGACTGCCTAACCAGGATAGCATCTCTTCTTAGAGGCTACACACAGTGTAATGGCCCAAAATGGTTAGCTAGCACACAACTTTTCATAAACAAGCACATTTATTCTTATGGTAACCGCATTAAAACATATTAGAACAATAAAAAAACCCTACACGTGTGCTAATTAGTTTACCAGTGATCACTCCAACTCCAACTTAGAGCTCTGGTAAATGTCAGTCCTTGAAAATCCACAACTGAATTTTTTCCCATAGTTACAAATGTTTAAGGGCACACATACATCACAGGGCTAAAGCGGAAATAAACTACACAACTTGAGCTATGTCAATTGTGTAGATTAAATCGAAATAGATTATTTCAGCTTTTGGCACTGTCTTCACAGCTGGAAGTTCGAGGAAGAGCACTTTTCCTCTGACTTCTCTTACTCCTCGTAAAATGATGGTTACAGGAGTTGAAGTAAGAAGTCCTCCAGTTCACTCATATTTTGACATTATGTCAAAATAACTGCTTGTAGTATAGATGCGTGCTTGTAGTGTAGATGCGGACAAGAACAACAAGAGTTATTCTGAAATAACACTGCTGTGTAGACATACCTTAACTGCCTCAGATTCAAAACCAGAACAACTATGCAGCCCTTCCTTTATATCATTTCGGCCTTGGATCTTGGCCTCATGTGACAAGAGATTAGCAGACAAAGGTCAACTCCACTGGCCATAGCTTATAAAGGCTGGGTTTTTGCATAACTAGAAGTGGGGAAATTGCAGCCAGGAAAAGCTCTCCCTACCTAATTCCCAGAAGAGCTAGATAGATTCACGGAGGTTAGATCCATGAATGGCTACTAGCCAGGATAGGTAGGAATGGTGTCCCTAGCCTCTGTTTCTCTGGAGCTGGATGACGGGAGGGATCACGTGAGGATTACTTATTGTGATCCTTCCCTCTGGGGCATCTGGTATTGGCCACTGTCAGCAGGCAGGATACTGGGCTAGACAGACCTTTATGGCCGTTCTTATGTTCTTAATCACTTACCATTTTTTATTCCCAAAATCCATTATTGTCTAGCGCATTGTTTGCTGAAGTCCTTTGAACCACCAGGTCTCTCATCTGTCACATCTCTCCTCCCAGGAGGTTACAAACAATTCCAATCCAGAAGGATGCATAAATTATTCACTTAATACAAAGGATCTCACCAATACTTAAAACTTAGTTCAATAAGGTTTCTCAGGAATGTTGTAGGAAATTGCCATAACTGTCATAGCAATGACACACAGGTACAAAGTAAAAGGTTCTGAGAAGTGCATCAATAGCTCAGTGTTTGATGCTCTCCAAAAGAAGCCCTGAGTCGTGACTGACCTATTGGTTGACAGTTCTTGAAGTGATGAAGGCAGAGCTTTAAATAGGTTCTCTCTTGTGCCACCATGAAGAGCGTGTAAATTTTTTTTTCAAGTGCTGACTGTTCTCTTCTTGACTACTCCTCCCATCAACAGAAAATAACTCAATAATTTGGTTACTGATTATGATGAAAGAGTAGCCAGGGAGAAAAATAATGGCAAAAGGATGCCTGACTGGTGGTGGTAGTGCTGGAATCCCCCCTGCTTAATCAAGGCCAATAGGTGTGCACTCTGCCACAAAATAAGCGAAAGAAGAAAAGAAAAGTGAACAAAACTAGATATTAAAAGGCTATTTCTATATCTCAGACTCAGAAAAATGAGTGGGAAATCAGCAAACGTGCATGGAAAAAAAGAGGATTACATGCCAATTGAGACTCAGAGATAAGAATTTGCTCTTGAACCAGGATTTTGCTTAAATCAAGTGTAGAAATTACAACACTCATCTCTATGCCATGAAAGAACACAGGATGTACTATACGCATGTTGTAGTTCTATTTCTTCTCTTACCTTCCAAAAATTGTGTGCTTCTTGTCCAAGTATGTGCAGGAGCGAAATGTGATAAAACTGAAGGGAAATACAAACATGACACTCAAAATACAACCCTCAAGATTCAACAATATTTTAAAAGCCAACTATATTTAAAAAAAAACTTCGTAATCCAGTATGATGAGACTTTAACCATCTCCCTTCAATGGGGAGTACAGTAAACTTTCGATAATCCAGAACCTTTAGGACCCAGGGGGTTCCAGATTATCAGATATTCCGGACCATCGGAAGGGGGGGCTATAAGGGGTCTTGGGTGGGGGAGATGCCACCCCAGACCCCTCATAGCCCCCCCTTCCGATAGTCCGGCTCTGCCCCAGGCGTCCCCGATTCAGTCGCTGCTGGTCAGTTTCAGTAGCAGCTGAATCGGTGACGCCTGCAGCAGAGCAGCTCGAGTGCAGCCTGGTTGGTTCGGTAGCGCCAACTCTTGGCACGGCGAGACCAACCCAGCAGCACCCCAGCTGCTCTTGGGGACGCCTGAGGCAGAGCAGCTGGGGTGCTGCCGGGTTGGTCCGGCTACCTGGAGCACTTCCGGGTTCCTGATGGTGCCGGACCATCAGGAGTGCCGGACCATTGGAGTTTTACTGTACAATGAATGACTCTTACCGTACTTCAGCTTGTGGACATTATCTGACAACAGCCAGCTCTTTACTTCTTTATTTTTTGATACTTTTATTCCAATTTTTCGCACATTACCTTATTTACCATTTTAACCAGTAGCTTATACAAATTCTGTGACTAAGCCTGAACATCATCTTCTGTGAACATTCAGATTTTAATAGTGCCATTGTAGATCAGCAAAGCCTTATAACTCCCACTTAGGAATTTATACAGTCCAGGATTTATACATTTATACAGACCAGGATTTTGTGACTGGAAACGAATTTAACGGAGTGTCACACTATGTCAGCAGTCTAGGGATGTTAGCAGGTAGTCCGCCTGCCACTCTGAGTTTTAAATGAAGCGTGTACAGGGGAGCCTCCTTCCACCTCGCAGTGTTGCCTCTGATGCAAAAGCAGCAGTGAGAGGAAGAAGGCAGGAGCTGGTTCATGTGGGGAGCCAGGTTAAAAATTGGTTCCTGCCTGCTGGCCAGTGCTGCTGCCTCTGTTTCAGGGTGGCTTCAGCCCCTATCTGCTGGGGGCTCAAAGACCCTGCACACAGAGGCAGCTCCACAGGATGCTGCTGCCACCTCGCACTGCTGCCTCTGTAGCAGAGTGATCAGGAGCGGGGCCTTGAGCACTAAGGATGTTAACCATCAGGTAACTGACTAATTGAATAGTCAATGCATTTTTGCATTGACTATTCGATTAGTCAACAGGCCGCCTCCGCCTTTGAAGTGTAGCAACAGTCTAAAGCTATTGTTACACTTCAAAGGCGAAAGCCGCAAAGCCCAGGGTCAGCTGGGGACTCCCCTGCTGACCCCAGGCTCCATGTGGTGCTGCCGGTTAGAAACACTGCTGCAGTGGCAGCGCTGCACAGAGCCCAGGATCATCTGGGGATCCTCCAGCTGATCCTGGGCTCCCCATGGCACTGCAGCTTTGAAACACCATGGTGGCATTTCAAAGTGGCAATGCCGCACGGAGCCCGGGGTCAGCTGGGGAGTCCCCAGCTTATCCCAGGCTTCCCGCGGCACTGCCGCTTTGAAATGCCATGAGAAGCCTGATGCCATGAGAAGCCTCCCCACAGCATTCAAAGTGGCAGTGCTGCATGGAGCAGCTGACCCCAGGCTCCATGTGGTGCTGCCACTTTGAAGTACTCCTCTTCTTCCTCCCTCCCTCCCCCGTTGGTGCCTCTATCTGATAGAGGCAGTGGGAGCGGAGAGGGAAGGGAAGTAACTAGTCAACTATCCTATAAGCATTTGCATAAGTCTTTCATATCCCTAGTGAGCACACTGGCTGCCAGCCTCGCTCCTGGTGGGAGGAGCATTTTAGCAACTGTGTAACTGCTAAGAATTGTTGCGACTACACAATTACTAAAATAAACTATTTTTAACATCCAAAGTCAGCAACAATTTTCAAAATTAATTTTCACCATTTACAATATTTATTTTTACAGTTTATATGAAACTGTACTGACCTGTTAACAATTCTCCTTTCTTATTTAGTAATGACATATTTAGGTTGCAAACACAGCAGAATATGTGTTTCACTGAAATGAAACACAGACAACCTTGACTGCAATTATGTTTTTTTAAAAGTTATGAAAAACTTAAATGTAGGGTCTAAGATATTATTTGCAAGGTAAGCTCAATTACTAAAACTTTTTGGAATGGCTTAACATTTCTTTGGAAGCTCCAACCATAACTGCACAAGTCTTCATATTATGGTCTGTGGACACTGATGGTTCATGAAGAGTGGCTAGTGCTGTCTCTCCTTGTTTTCATCTGTTATACAGCATTACAGGCAACTAAAAATAAAATATTTTCCTAATAGCACTTTTCCATGTATTTGCAACAAGAAACTGTGTGACAAAGTGGGAGGAGATGCCATTTGCAAGATAATCTCTCTATTAAAATGTGGTTAACCCCATGAAAAGGTTTGGAAAACCTTGGTTTAATGTCAGAGTCTCTCAAGGGGTACACATTAAATTTAATTTTATTTATGCATCATCTGTATCATCTTATTCTCAGCTGTACAATAATTAGACCAGCAGGAATCAGATAAGAGTATATTAAAAATACTTGAGTATGTAATACAAAATACTGAAAGCTAATCATCCACGAGGAGAGTCAAAACAAAACAAAGCAAAGCTACTTGGCAAAGCTTTTTATTCTGGTGCATACATACTAATGGGTAGTTCATAGAATGACATTTATTTTCTTAGCTATATAAGACACCCCTCATAAAATTGTAAGAGACCACTTACAATTGTGATTTGTTGCTGTTGGGTCCTGAATTTGCCATGCTAAGTATGCCACGTCCAGTGTGGGACAGATTTGGCTTGAACTCATCTTTAAAAGGTTTTCCCCAATAGGATTCTCCTCCTAAAAAACAAAACAAACACAAAGAACTCTTTTCTTGTTGTCTTTATAAGTTTTCTTTTCATAATATTCTCGCTGCCTTTTAAATTGCTCCCGGCACTTATACTTACTGGTGGTGTTGCTACTGTGCTCAGATTTCTGAGGCTCCTGAATTCTTTGTAGACATTTTAATTTCTTTTCCCACTACCACTTTGATGCCTGAGTATCCCCATGGAAAATTTGGAATTTTCAACATAACATGCTGCACGCACACTGCTCTCATCAGTTGTGACTGATAAGACTGTCAACTGCATTATATATTCTGGGTACCAATTCTCAGGGATTTAATTTTTTACTGATGGTCAATCAAACTACAATCTTATTTGTGTGACATTAAATCCTGGTATTTTCCTCACAAAAATAGCGGCAATGAGCAGAAAATTATCAGTTTAATTGCTTTCTGGATATGCTGTTACTGTCAGGTTTGAATACATTTTAAAGCTTTAAATTACTGCTTTAAATACACCTTTATTGGATCAATAAGAATGTAGAAGTTCAACGCCTAACTAAGCAATCTGACACATTATAAGTGGATATACTTCATTCAAACTGATGTGATAACAGACATTCTGCACCAGATTCTTGGCTGCTGTAAAGAGACATAGCTCCATCGAAGTCAAGGGGAACTGTGTAGATTTGTATCAGCTGAGAATTTGGTCCCCTAAGACTTATTTCTTTTCACAAGCAGCAGATAGAAAAAGGGGCTAAGACTGCAGATCTCTCTTCCAGGCTGTTATACATTATTTGTGACAGATCTGACATTTTCACTTTCATCCAGGATCACTCCCAATAAGAAAAAAAAATCAAAATGCTGAGATGAGTCATTTCCATAGTTTTACAGTCAACTCCATAATCTTGTTTGACAAACCATGAAGAATATTTCATCTTTGCACACGATTAGAAAGAAAGCAAACAAAAAAATAAAAGAATTGTGAAGCAGATAGAACAGGTTTGAGAACTCTCTGGAGTAACCATATCACTTGCAAAGGAGTAATTCACTACTGGATCAGCAATATTCAATGGTTATTTGCCCATATACATAGGAAAAAAGTTATGATGCAGTTCGACAGCAAAGCAGAGAGAATATCCACCAAGGAGAATGGAAACAGGCTGCTATCTGAAGCCTAGTACAGAAAACGGAAATGTGTATCAAGTAAGAGACGCTGGAGAAATCTATTCATACAGACTTTATAATACTGTCTAATAATGAAGCATTGCAGATAGACAGCTGTAAGTGCAGATGCATATGGATCTAAACAAATGCGAAATCTCAGGAGAAACTGAACCTCTTACGGACCCAATTAATCTTGTTCAAAAGATCTGTTAATAAAGCTGAATATTGCCAGCTATGCAATTTGACAAGAAGGGGTGAAGAGAGACTCTTCTAATACCATGGGGAGTTCCTGTAAAGAATTACTGATTACATCCTTGATATTTGGCTTCTTGATTATATTAAGATCAGATGAACTTTAGTGTGACTTTATCTGGAAATCTCTCACTGTGTTATATGAGGTGTACAAGAGATCAGTAAGCTGTTACAACAGTGGTCAGCCTTGATACACTGAAGAGAATTCCTCTGAGAAACAGTTTTACTCTAGAGTAAATCAGATGTAAACAGCTTAACTGAATATCCTGCCTAGAAGCTAGTACTGCACTTTGCTTGTAATTCTCTTTCCCTTTCCATCTCTCCATCCCAAAATAGAAGATGTGGAGAAGGAAGTGACGGTGGGAATGGTTTAGGAGCTGACATATGAGGTAAGGAGAATCCATAAGGGCATGTCTAAACTATATCCTTCTTTCGAAAGAGGGATGTAAATTAGATCGAAATTGCAAATGAAGCTGGGATTTGAATTTCCCACACTTCATTTGCATAAAGGCTGCTGCACGTTCTTTCGAAAATGGATATTTCGAAAATGAAACCACGGTCGAGACGCGGTTCTTTCGAAAAAAATCCCTTTTTTGAAAGATCCTGTACTCCTCAAAAAATTATTGTACAGCTCCTCATTTTTTGAGGAATACAGGATCTTTTGAAAAAGGGTTTTCGTCCCTGAAAGAAATGCCTCTAGATAGCAGTTTCACTTTCGAAATACCTGTTTTCAAAAGAATGTGTGGCCGCCATTGTGCAATGAGGCATGGGAAATTCAAATCCCGGCTTCATTTGCCATTTCGATCTAATTTACATCCCTCTTTCGAAAGAGATATGTAGTCTAGACATAGCGTAAATGTATGGAGTATTTACCCCTTGTATTTTTGAAAAATTGAAGCAATCTTTTTTAAAAGGAGTTGTATATTTGTATATTGTACTAGCCTGTCGGTAAGGATGTTTGAAGTCGGGGAACACTACCGAAAGAGTGGATAAAAGCAGTTACCGTAAATGGGTATTGTGAGGTTAATGCCCCATGCTGTCCTAGCCAGTCATTCCACAAAAGGGCTAGGGGCTGCCTGTATGTGTGTTTAAGCAATTGAAATGAGTCAGAAGAAATTGGAGAGAAGCTGCATTTTAAGGTACAAGCAGATAGTTTTGGCTGTGGATCTGTATGGGTCTTTGGAAGAGAGAACAGGGTTGTTTCTTGGGACAAAGCAAGATTTCTGCCAAATGTAGACTTGCACTATACGTTATCAGCTCTGCTTCAAAAAACAGTGCTCCTGCATTTGTAAATAATCAAACTGCATGAAGAAAATTAATCTTGTTCGACCTGTTAATAAAGCTGAATGATGCCATCTCATTCATTTCTGATCCAAACACAAACTAGATGTGCAAGGCCATGAAAAGCTGTAACTGTTGGACAAAAAGACAATACATACTTGTATGCTCTGGCTACTGCTTGTTTGTTAGGGTAAGGAGACTGTCCCCCTGCCAATCACAATTGCCCCATCTTTCTCTGAACTGCTACTTTGATCAGCCAATTAAATTTGCAGTCCCCAAAAGCCTGATACTATAACAATTGTCAAACTGGCGTAAACTCACTCCACTGCCTTACAGCATCATCAAACTGGTGTAAATGGAGTAAGGAAGTAAGTCCTCCATTTTTACGCTCTGCCTAAATTGGATCCATTTGTATACAAGTAACAAATTTCATTTCAATTTCTCTTAGGAAACAAAATTTTTACTTCAGAGTCTCTTTGAAGAAGCTCCTAATTAACTGCCAAACAAATGTGTACTGACACTCAATTAAAAAAAAAAAAAAAAAAAAAAGAGGGACAAATGCTTCCTAGAAATTTTCAGAAACATGTATACAAATGGGTTAGAGTGTACTAATGGGTGGCCAAGATTCTGACACTGTGTGAGGCATTGAAGTTACACTACTGTCAAGATGGTGTCACCAACTGGAGAATAAAGCCAGAGGAGCAACTCAAAGGACAGAGGAAAATTGTGCATGACAGACTGTTCTCCCTGGTCCCAACAAGCAAACAGTAGGAACAGCATGCTGACAGGAGAAACGAGCCATGACTGTAATGTTTTGTGATATTCATTTTCTTATGATTTCATTCAGGGGCAGACGATGATTTTGCGGGGCCCAGAGCAGCACAATTTCACGGGGCCCCCTTTTGACACGGCGCATGCATGGTGGCGCCACGGCGCATGCGTGGGGCTTCTTGAAGTGCGGGGTCTGGGGCTGCTGCCCCGCTCGCCATGCCCTATATCTGCCCCTGATTTCATTCAAGTTGATAAGCACAGGGCTAGAAATCTTAGGTACATAATAGTTTCAGTTTCTTTTAACTACCTGAAAAGCTAATATTTTAGTAAATTGTTTCAATGTTCAGTTCAGTGCCTCCACTTATCCATGACAAAGCTGTTTCCAAAGCTCATTTGTTGGCCTAAGAGATGGGGGCAAAGGCAGAGTCTCTACAGAACTGATCTAGGAGCCTTGAGGCTGAAATTCTAAACAGAACACATACTATGTCTGTAGCAAGCTCTGCAGTGTAGGTCAGTAGGGATGTGAATGGTTTTACAGGATCCAGGTGGCTAGAGCAGCCCCTGTCTATGACAGGCTGAGCCTGGCTGTACTGCAGGCAGGGGTGCTTCAACTTTGCTATAGCAGGGTCGCTCCCAACCAGCCAGATAGGAGATGCCTCCCTCTGACCCCTGCCCATTCGTCCTTTAATCACTTAACTGGTTAAACATTACATTTAACTTAAACAGGAATTTATATCCCTAAAGATGAGTTGAGTGGAGGTGGAGATTCAAGGAGACCTAGGCAGCAATATATTTATTGAATGGGAAACTCATTCAAACTCTTGGCATCCATCTAAGTTACTCAAATAACCCCCACAATCTTCATTACAGTGATAGAAATGTAGCTGAAGCAAAAAACAGGACAATGTAGCACTTTAAAGACTAACAAGATGGTTTATTAGATGATGAGCTTTCGTGGGCCAGACCCACTTCCTCAGATCAAATAGCGGAAGAAAATAGGCACAACCATATATACCAAAGGATACAATCAAAAAAATGAACACACATGAAAAGGACAAATCAAATTTCAGAACAGAAGGGAATGAGGGGGGGAGGTAAATGTCTGTGAGCTAATTATATTAGTGGTGATAATTGGGGAAGCTATCTTTGTAATGGGTAAGATAATTAATGTCTTTGTATAGACCTAGGCGTAAAGTGTCGAATTTAAGCATGAATGACAGTTCAGAGGATTCTCTTTCAAGTCTGGTGTTAAAAGGTCTTTGAAGCAGGATGCAGGTAATTAAGTCGTTGAGACAATGTCCTTTCTGGTTGAAATGGCAAGAAACTGTTTTTTCTTTGTGATACTGTCTAATATCTGTTTTGTGGGCATTGATTCTTTGGCGAAGTGTCTGAGATGTTTTTCCAATGTACATAGCAGACGGAAACTTTCGGCATGATAGCATAAATTATATTTCTGGATGAGCAGGAATATGTGTTTTTGATCTTATAACTCAATTGATTAGGTCCAATGATATCAGCAGAGTGAATATGTGGACAAAGCTGGCAACAAGGTTTGTTGCAAGGGAAGGTTCCAGGGTTGGTATTAGTGTGGTATGTCCTGTGGTTGTTGGTAAGAATCATCTTGAGGTTAGGTGGTTGTCTATAGGAGACTATGGGTCTGTCTCCCAGAGCCTCTCGGAGTTTAGTATCCTGTTCCAGTATAGGTTGTAGTTCATTGATAATGTGTTGGACAGGTTTAAGTTGGGGGCTATAAGTGATGACAAGTGGTGTTCTATTGTTGGTTTTTTTGGGTCTGTCTCAAACTTTACGCCTAGGTCTAAACAAAGACATTAATTATCTTACCCAGTACAAAGATAGCTTCCCCAATTATCACCTCTAACATCATTAGCTCACAGCCATTTACCTCTCCCCCTCATCCCCTTCTGTTCTGAAATTTGATTTGTCCTTTTCATATGTGTTCATTTTTTTTTAATTGTATCCTTTGGTATATGGTTGTGACTATTTTCTTTCACTATTTGATCTGAGGAACTGGGTCTGGCCCACGAAAGCTCATCACCTAATAAACCATCTTGTTAGTCTTTAAAGTGCTACATAGTCCTGTTTTTTGTTTAATCTTCAATACAGTTATCCTCACGGCACCATGAGGAGGTAGGACAGTGCTATCCCCCCCATTTTACAATTGGAAATGTGCAGTACTGAGACAAAGTAGCCTGGCTAGGGTCATTCAGAAAGCCTAGGTGGAGCAGGCAATTGATTCTGAGTCTCCCAAGTAGTCTAACCACTAATTCATATTTCCTCTCAGTTTACCCGTATTTAAAGTGATGCTAAAAAAAAACCCACCTTCCCCGCAGGGGAATTGTTGTGTAAGTGTTTGCAAAGAGTCTTTGAGATCCTTACATGAAAAGTGCTACAAAGCAGTCTCAGGGCAAGTCTACACAGGAATATTCAGTTGACCTAGGTTATGCTGATGTACAGCCACTGCAATAATTAAAATCGCCTTTGCGTGTGAACACTATACACCTTGTGTCAGGGGTGTGTGTTCTCAATGCAAATAGCAGTGTACCACAGATAGCTATCCCACTGTGCAACTTGCAATCATCTAACATGGGATGGTTTGGGAAAGGTTTGCAGTGTTGCATAGGGGCAAATGAGTTGTGCAGAAGTGACTAGTCATGTGATTTCAACAGTTTATAATACAATTGTCTTTATGTTAACCTGAAGCACTATACTGTTCATGAAGTAACATTATTAAGTTGGCAGAGAAGGCAAGTCACACTGGCAGAAGCAATATTTTAGTGTAGACCCTTCAGAGTTAGGTCAATGTAAGCTGCCTTGCATCAAGCTAACTCTGTAGTGTAGACCAGGCTTCAGAAATAGTTGCATGCAAATTAATCGGACTCCAGCTGGGAGCAGACAGGTCTTCCCGTGGATATGACCGCTTGCAGGATCAGGTATTTAGAGAATGGCAGTTAGGGAGCTAATGTATATAACCTTATCCTGAGCAGCTCTGTCACTTATAGCCACACTGCTCAAGATTTTGCTTGGGGTGGGCTTTTAAAATATACTCATCTGCCTCTGATGACTGCAGCTATCTTGTGTAAGGTTAAAGCCTTCAGAAACCACAAATAATTTTTGCACAAGTTAATAGAAATCAGCAGGATATTGGTAACCAATCTAAAGGGGCTAGAACTTTCACTAAAATTCAAAATTAATAGTAAGTGTGATCCATATGCCAAAGTTGTTAATAAAAATCATGCAGTTGCAAAGGTGAAAGAAATAGTCTCTTCTATTAAAAAATAGAAGAGGCATTTTCTTTTCACTTTTGCAACTGCATGACTTCTACCTACTTCTGACAGAAAAAAAGATGAAACTGCAAACCATGTAGCTCAGATGGGCATTTAAAAAAATATTTATTCAGAACGGCAGCCGTAGGTATAGCATTGGTTAGTTATTCAAGATCACAGCCTCAACTTGTGATAAGGGTGAAAAGGTAAAAAAAGATGCAAATTGACATCTAGTGTACCAATGCATAAGGGTGGTTTAAGACAAAATATACTTCCAGGCTAACTGAAATGAGTTCATTATCTGATGAACAGGAAGGTTTTGCCTCCGCCCAAAGAAATTATTTTTCAAAATTTACAAATTCTTTGTAAATCAATGTGATCAGCCACTTATATAAGCCCTTTGCAACAAACTGAAGAGATACGCCTAAAGTATATGCAAGGTTTCAGAAAAAATACACGTGGGCTGGCAATCACTCATGACTGCTGTGATTTTAAAATAATTTGAGGGAGCAAAGAAAAGCACTGAAAAAGAAGTGGGAGGGCTCCAATTCATAAAACCATGGCTTACTTTGTATAGTTTTCTTGTCACTCAAAAGAATAAATTACCTGGTAATAACATGACACTTGCATAGAGCTTTCCATCCAAGACACCTGACTCTCAAAACATTTTGCAAAGATTAAATCCTCCCTTCACCTCATGAGGCAAGGTAAAGTTCTGCCAACTTTCACAGATGGAGACATGCATTTTGAAGAATGCCAATTAAATTTGGGTTCTGAACTTAAAATGCTATATGCATGATTTTCAGAGATGCTGATATGAGAGAGAAATATATTACTAGATAAATATATTACTGGAGCTTAATTCTGTCCTATACCAAGCTCTACCCAATGCAGGAACAGGGGCTACTATAGAGCTGGTTCCTAGAGGTCTTATGCCAGGGGAGGGCTGGAAACATAGATCTGAGCTCTGTTCTGACTATAGTCCCTATTTTGAGGGTGGTGATGGTCAGAGGAGGAGTTGGATGTGGTGCCTTATACCATTATGGAATTCCTATCTGACAGGTGGGTTCTCTGTTGAGTATTTGCAGCCAGCAGCATGAAGATTGGAGCACAAGAGAATCTAGTTAACTAAATTTCTGATCAGGTACAAATACCACAGAAGTATCATTCCAGCACTGCTTTAAAAATGTGTAAAGTCTCTTCCATCTTACTTCACCAAAGTGGATGTGATATTAAACCTGTTTTTGTCCACCACACTTTCTCCTTTTATATTTGGAACACTGGGAATGCACAACAGCTGTTTCATTTGCACAGGAACTGGCAACACTCTAAATACTGAAATAATTATTCAGGATGCTTAACCAGTTTGTTTTTATGAGCAACAGGAATAGCTAGATCATGAATGTGAAATTCATTTGTCAAATAATTAATCATTACAAAGAATGGCCACGATTCAGCTGATTGTTTTGAATATTGCCTTTATATTTATTTTATTAAAAAAAAATTCCATTGCAGCTCTGGAAAAGGTAATAAAATCTCTCTCAACTGTGTCCCTGAAATGTTAAGTGTAAGGCTTATGGGAATAAACTCAGCCTGATAAACAGATATTAAAACTTCAAGTAAATGTACATCTGGCTACCCTGTTGGCATAGCTCTGCCAACATAGATGAGCCATTAAGAACCCTCTATTCCATGTTATATTCAATCTTTCTTGTTCCGCAAAGCTACAGTTTCTCGTGAGGTGAACTGTTTACCAGTACACATCACTGCCATTTAAATGTATTACTAAAATCATCACAGCAGCTTCATTAATGAATCATTACCATGAGATCTGACAGCAATAGAAGCGCACACCAGTGCTACATTAAAACTTTGTCAGTCTCCTGGCCAGTTGGAGCTGTTCTAACTATAACTATATATGCATTATATACATTACACACAGGTTTAACACCTCATCCAATCAATGATTGAGAGAGTAGGATTCTAGTTAAAACAGCAATCTCTTTTGAGGTTCTTTTCATGTGCAGTTCTCATATTAAGGGCTGTACCCTGAAATAGCACAGGTTATTTTAGGAATGAAACTCACAAGGGTTGGAATTTCCCTACAGTCCAAGACCAAACCCTTTCTATCAGGAATGGAAACAATGAAGGAGAGAAAAAATACTTTAAAAATAAATTACATATGACACTATTAAAGAACAACTTTCATGAATCAGAGAGGTAGCCGTGTTAGTCTGGATCTGCAAAAGCGACAAGGAGTTCTGTGGTACCTTAGGCTGTGTCTAGACTACATGCCTCTGTCGGCAGAGGCATGTAGATTAGACACATAGGCAAAGGCAAATGAAGCCGAGATTTAAATGATTACACCTCGTGGAATGAGGTTTACCGGGGCTGCCGACAAAGGGCTTTGATGTCGACAGGGGGAATGTCCAGACTAGCGCGCGAGCCGACAAACAGCTAATCAGCTGTTTGTCGGCTCAGCGCGGCAGCCATGTAAATGTAAATGAAGCCGCAATCATTTAAATTGCGGCTTCATTTGCCTTTGCCAAAAAACAAATCTACATGGCTCCGTCAACGGAGCCATATAGTTTAGACGTACCCTTACAGACTAACAGATGTATTGGAGCATAAGCTTTCATGGGAAAAGACCCACTTCGTCAGATGCATGTGACAGCAGAGGAAGAAGATGAATTTAAGAACCATCAAAGACAGTGGTGAGCAAACCTGCAGCCCATTGGGATTCTATGTGTGGCCCAAGTGTAGAGAAATCCCTGTGATATTATACTTTGTATTAAGATCTTGTCCTTTTAGATATATCTTTAAGTTTTGTTATAATATCTCTAACATTTTTCCTATAACTTTGTATTAAGATATATAGATCTTGTAAGAAAAAAATGTCTTTTGAGCTCTCCCCTTTCCTTGATTGCCCTGTTGAAATGAATGGTGTGTGAATGTAGAATGAAAGGGGAGCACCTCCAGCAGCAGTTGCAAGGGCGGAGAAGGTCTGGGAGCCAGATCCAAGACAATACCTGCAAAGTGAGCTCATTAAGAAGACTGGACAGACAGATGCCTTGGGAGTCAAGCAGCAAGTGCCTGGCCTTGGAAGAACTCTCTTTGAAGTAGTAATAGAAATGTAGCCGTGTTAGTCTGGTGTAGCTGAAGCAAAATAATTACAACCATATATACCAAAGGATACAATTTTAAAAAAATGAAAAGGACAAATCAAATTTCAGAACAGAAGGAGGATGCGGGGGGGGGGGGGGGAGAAGGGAGAGGGAGGAAGGTAAATGTCTGTGGGCTAATGATATTAGAGGTGATAATTGGGGAAGCTGTCTTTGTAATGGGTAAGATAATGTCTTTTGGTCTCAACAAACACTCTAGTTATCTTACCCATTACAAAGACAGCTTCCCCAATTATCACCTCTAATATCATTAGCTCACAGACATCCCCCCCCCCCCCGCATCCCTCTTCTGTTCTGAAATTTGATTCGTCCTTCTCATATGTGTTCTTTTTTTTTAAAAATTGTATCCTTTGGTATATATGGTTGTAACTATTTTCTTCCACTATTTGATCTGAGGAAGTGGGTCTGGCCCACGAAAGCTCATCATCTAATAAACCATCTTGTTAGTCTTTAAAGTGCTACATAGTCCTGTATTCTCTTTGAAGTAGCATTAAGAAAGGCCAGTTGATGACTAATTGGCTTCATGAGAGGGATAAATAGGAGGCATCTTGCAGAGGGACGCTGGGTTTTCGTCTTGTCAACATGGGAGCATCGATCCAGATCAGCAGAAGCCCGGCTCCACCCCCTCCGCCATCTAACTCACCTGGCCAGTGCAGTTAGGGGGAGCAGCTTTTGGTAACAACAAGTTGGAGTGTGCTTGTGAGTGTGATGTGTCATATGCATATGATAAGTATTGATTATTCTATGTGCGATCAATAAATGTGGCATGTTGCCTTATCCCTCTGAAAAAGATCCCGAGTACTTCTTTTAAGTACAACACATGCGACATTTTGTTTACAGTTGCCCATGTACAGGATGCCAAATTCTGCTGGTTTTCATTAGCATAGGTTTTTTCCCCTACTGGTATTACAAAAATAGCACACGCTTGAATAAAGGGGACATGAAGCAAAGTATGCACTGATTGCACACAACATTGACTGAGAGCTGTGCACTCCGAGCATCTAGTCCAAATGCTGCTACAGTCTGATGGGTACACCCTGCAAATTCTAAGTATAAAAGTACAGTCAGTAAAACTACCTCTCCTGGAAAACTGTCCTCGTTGCAACAATCTTGTGGCCCATTGAGATGAAGGAAGGCCAATCATGTGGCCTGCTCACTAGCCTAGACTGCTACTCATTGATGAAAGGTGTTGTATATCACGTCTTTTCAAGGATTTCAGATTATTCCTTTTCTCTGTGTAGACCCTGCAAAGGTGCCAATATGGAAGACTGCAACTGGGAAGCAAACATTTCCACCCAACAACTATCAGGAACTCCAGCCACATTACTGGCTAGAGCTAGGTTATAATATTAAGAAGATTCCTGGTATAGCTGCAATGTACATCAGATTTACTTCAGGACAAAATACTGAATTTGGTTATGTCATAGAGAACTTTTATGTCCTCTCCTAAACATATGTGCATTTATAAAGCTGGACTTTTACTAGCTCTGGGAAGCAGGATTTAGTATTTGGCTGAAAAGTAAACAAAACCTGGGATAAAAACACAGTGGAGCATGTTAGTAAATTTATCCCCATGGAACACTGTGCAAGTTTCTGCTAAACATACAGGAACAGTAAAGGACATCACTACTTCTATTCTAACTCCCCTAGGCTTAACCAACCATGCATCCCACTTCCACAGAGTAAATAAACAAATCACCCAAACTGCTATTGCTATTTGGGTGACAAGCAGAAGGGACAGAGGAGTTACTCCAAGTATATCATATCATATGTATATGGTTTGCTAGTTAATACTGCAAAATGTCTTAAAAAAAATAAAATACTGAATCCAGATTAGAGATACATATATTTCTCTCATGCTGAAAAATAAATTTAAACTGGTATGAAAGCTTAAAGCAGAGGCATAAAAAATACTTCCCAAAGGTCAGATACAGCTTGCCCAACAGACTAGATTTTATGTCGTACCTTTTCAAAGTAGGTAGCTGGCTTAAAAGACGGTTCCTCCCAGCACTGTCAGGGGTGAGGGGGAGAGAAGAGTAGGCAGAGGCACAGCGGTCCAGGTCCCAGCTCACACTGGGTCTTGGACTTACCTCCGCTGCAGCTTTGCCTTTTAAATGTCTCTAACTACATTTAGAAGGCAGAGGTGCAGCGGTCTGGGACCTGGTACAAACTGGGACTCAGCAGTCCTGGCTTGTGCCAGGACCTGGACCTACCCCTCTGCAGACTGAATGTAGCAATGCGTGCCTGGCTCCTACTACATTTAAACTGCAGAGGCACAAGCAGGGGCCCTTATCAAGTAATCATATACTTGATACAAACTGTACTGAATACACAATTAGTCAATTACACACTTTGTAACAACCTTATTTCAAAGGCACTGCTTAGGAGAAGCATGGGCATATGTTGTTTTTTAGGTGATCCCACCGATCTCCTGTGCTATGCTGTCCTTAACTATGGAAATTCTTCTAGACAAGGAAGAAACAGGAAAAATCAATTCAAATGTAGCAGGACAAAGAAATCTGGAGTTTAACATGTTGTTTTCTGGGATATTTAATTCAATAAATTGCATCCAATACATTTATTCACACCTCTCGAGATATACCAAATGCTTTGCTACAGGTATTGGTTAGTAAGTTGGCTGTGCCCTTTTTAAAATGAATCTGAAAACTAAATCTACCTAGCTTAAATGACTGAAATCCATCTAATTAGATGAGACAATAACTCCAGCCACTGCACAGTTCATGACCTAAAAATCTCCTAGATTTGCTTAAAACATCAGATGCAGACAAACTAAAACCAAATGTTGCCATAACTAGCGAGTGGGGCCTGAAGGTCAGGACTAAGAATCAGAGGAAGGTGGAGGCATTCACATATGATCCACATTTAACATGAGCCCCAGGACTCAGCTTTCTCTGGGGACCCCTATTCAGTGCATTTGTACTGAATAAAGAGTTTTTGGTTAAAAAAAAAGCCACCTTGGTGTTTTCTAAAAATCTGTGCAAAGATTTGGTTGGATTGGTTTTTTTTTAAACTTTGTTTTTAAACAATAATATGTTAGCAAATAAAATTACCGAATATAGAACAATCATTATTCACTATGAAAAAAATGAATAGCCTGCAGCAGACATTTGCCTATTAATTAATAAAAAGAGTAACTTAGATTACCTTTAGTCATTTCAATTATCTAATTTTCAAGGCTACTTATTCTGTATCTGAGTTCCTGAACAACTAGAATTCTAATGTACAAGATAAAACAAGATTTTCCATTTCTGTCTGGTAAATTAATGATCATCTAACATTTCTAATGATGGGAAGGGAAAAGCACTACCATTATTGTAATTCCCACAAACAAAGATGATGTTTACTGTGCAGCATTTTTTACAATCTGTTTCCCAAAGATTAATTGGTCATCAAGTTCCAAAGTAATGTGTAACATCCTGTCCATAACAGATCAGAGGCAATCACTGAACTCCTTATTTCTCTTCTTACTTTTCATCCAGAAGATATGTAGTAGTTTGCATCTCAGAGTAGATACTAACTACATCCCTTTTTTGATAAAGGGATGTAAATTATACATATCGAAATTGTAAATGAAGCCGGGATTTGAATTTCCCTTGCTTCATTTACATAACGGTGGCCACGGCTTTTCTTTTTCTTTTTTTAGAAAAGCTGCTTGAAGCTGGGGTGTAAATCCCAGCTTGAGGACACATACTCATGCTATCTCCTAATGAGCTTGTGCTCTAAAAATTGAGTGCAGCCATGCCAGTGCAAACAATCGAAGGAGCTAGTCAATCTAAGTACATGTCTGCCATCTCAGAATGTGTCTCGACTACAGGGTTTTTACGAAAAAAGTGGCCTTTTCTCCAAAAAACTTTCCCTGCATCTAGACCGCTGCAGCATTTTATTGAAAGTAAATCGAAAGAATCCACCATTTTTTTCGACTGCGGAAAACCTCGTTTTACAAGGAAGACTGCCTTTTTTCGAAAGTGCTTTTGCGAAAAAAGGCGCTATGTAATGCAGACTGTGCTTTTTTGAAAGAGAGCAACCAGACTGCTTGGCTGCTCTCTTTTGAAAAAGCAGCTTGCTTTTTCGAAAGTACTGATGGTAGTCTAGACACTCTTTCGAAGGAGGCTTGCAGTCTAGATGTAGCCTCAGTCAGCTACAGGCAGTCCCTGACTTACGCGGATCCGACGTACGGGGCTTTTCTCGCTCCTGAGGATGCGGGCGGCAGGACAGCCCAGATGCGCCGCGGGCAAAGGGACCACGGCGCGTCAGGGCTGTCCCGCTGCCCAGGTCCTCGGAGGCTTTGCTCCGCATCTTCCTGGTCTGCTGGGGAGGCGCCCCCCAGCAAACCAGGGAGACGCGGAGCAGCTTTTCTCGCCCCTGAGGACGCGGGCGGCAGGACCGCGGCCCGTCTGGGCGGTCCTGCCGCCCGCATCCTCGGGGGCAAGAAAAGCCCCGTACGTCGGATCCGCGTAAGTTGGGGACTGCCTGTACCTGACTGAGGCTACGTCTAGACTGCAAGCCTCCTCCTACGTCTAGACTGCAAGTCTCCCCGGTCTGCTGGGTGGGGGGGGGGGGGGGAACTCAGCTAGTGCGCCCCCTCCCTCCCCAGCAGACCAGGCTTTTCTCGCCGACGCCTGGGGTAGAGCAGCTGGGGTGCTGCTGGGTTGGTCCCCGCAGCGCTGAGGTGCGGCGCTGCGGGGACCTACCCAGCAGCGCCCCAGCTGCTCTGTTCCAGGCGTCCAGATTCAGCCGCTGTTGAAACTGATCAGCCGCTGATTCCAGGAAGCCCAGGGCAGAGCAACTCAGCAGCGGCTGAATCTGGATGCCAGTTCCGACTTACATACAAATTCAACTTAAGAACAAACCTATAGTCCCTATCTTGTATGTAACCCAGGGACTGCCTGTATATAAATTGGGGTGGCTAGTGTCTTCTGTTATTGTATTAGTTTGACCCAGCTAGTAGGGAATGTCTCCTCAAGCAGGGAATTATACCCCCAATTCAAAGGTACACATAGTGTGACTTTGATTAGAGATGAAATTTATTAACTTATAGGTCATAATGACAGGGAGCGAAGAATGAAGGCAGACAGGATGCTGTTATCAAGAATTAATGTCTCCTTTTGCTTTATGCAAATATCTTCCCTGCCCCCAAAGTGCATAACTGGTGACCACGTAGAAATGTCATACCTTTTCCAAACCTGGCAGGTAGGCACAACTTCCACTAGCTTTTCATATTGACAGAACTGAAAAATTTAACTAGCTCCTATGATGTAAAAGTGTAACTATGCACACAATTAACTGTGCATTGGTTAACCAATGAGACCAGACTCATTGGTTAACCTTCATGGTTATATGCACGCTCCCTGTACATGCAGGAAACCAGCTTTTAAACCAGCCCCACCCCTGAGTTGCCGAGGAGCCACTTTTCCTCCCTCCCCTGTGCTGCTGCCTCTGATGCAGAGGCAGCCGTGTGGAGGGTTGGGGAGGGGACAGGTGGGAGCTGGCTTTAAAGCTGGCTCCTCGCATGCACCGGTTCCCAGGGAGCTAACTGCTCAGTGCATGTAATCACTGAAAATTTCAGTAGTTACATGGTTACTTAATTAAACACGTTTTAACATCCCTACTAGCTACTCATACTGATAAAATTCTGCCTTGCTTTAGCCCTATGAAAACAATCTCCTTTGGTTTCAGTGTTGATCAACTCTATTCTTAAGGTCATATGCCTACTGCCTTTGGGAAAAACTGAAAAGTATAGTACAATTTAAAACATTAATCATATCAGTTGCTCCCATTCAAGCTGGGGATATTTCATTATGCAATCTGTATAAGTCATGATTCACATTTAAAGGCATTAAAATCATATCCTCTGGGGGGTTTTTTAAGTCCACTGTAACCTTCATAGGCTGAACACTTTTTATAAACACCAATTTCACATTGACACTACTGAGTTATATACCCCATAAAGCAGGGTATGAGTTCTACGAGTTGATGCCCAGGGCTCGACAAATAATGTAATTTACTCAGATTACAACCCGGAAGAGCCGGTGCAGAGCGATCTGTGCATGCGCAGAGCCGTGCGGCTGGCAAATGGGGCTTGCCACCGCTTGGCGAGCCCTGTTGATGCCAATACTATGAGTCGTTTGAAAATTCATTTTAAGAAAATTTATAATCTTGTAAGTACTGAAACAAACCATTCCTGCTTTCTGAGATTTCTATAATGCAAATATATACTCTCTTGGGAAAGTTTCAGAATAGACAAGCATGATTCAAGGAAACTCCCATGAACACCTATTTTGAAAAAAAAAAAACCCTCACACTTGGGACAATGATATTAGTCCATGGTATACAAATCCTGAAGCTACAATGAGCATGGATTTACACATACAACACCAATTAGTGTTATCAGGAGTAATAAGAACGGCCATACAGGATCAGACCAAAGGTCCATCTAGCATAGTATTCTGTTTGCCGACAGTGGCCAATACCAGATGCCCCAGAGGGAGGCAAACACAAAAGGTAATCCTCATGTGATCTTTCCTGCCACCCATTGCTAGACAAAAAGAGGCTAGAAACACCATTCCTACCCATCCTAGCTAATAGTCATTGATGGATCTAAACTCCATGAGTCTGTCTAGCTCTTTTTTGAACCCTGTTCAAGTCCTAGTCTTCACCACATCCTTTGGTAAGGAGTTCCACAGGTTGACTGCATGCTGAGTGAAGAAAAACTTCCTTTTGTTTGTTTTAAACCTGTTGCCTATTAATTTCATTTGGTGACCCCTAGTTCTTATATTGTGGGAATAAGTAAACAATGTTTCCTCATTCACTGTTTCCATACCAGTCATGATTTTATACACCTCTACCATATCCCCCTCCTTAATCTCCTCTCCTTCTCCTAGCTGAGCAGTTGAAGTCTTTTTAATTTTTCTTCATATGAGACCCATTCCAAACTCCCCCCAATCAACTTTTTTGCCCTTTTCTAAACCTTTTCCAATCCCAATATATTTTTTTTGAGATGAAGCAACCACATCTGTATGCAATATTCAAGATGTGGATGTACTGTGGTTTTATATAGAAGCTGAAAAAAATATTCTCTGTCTTATTCTCTAGCCCCTTTCTAACGATTTCTAACATTCTATTTGCTTTTTTGACTGCTGCTGCCCACTGAGTGGATGTTTTTAGAGAAATATCCACAATGGCTCGAAGATATCCAAGATGCATATAAAGACTTGAGCCCTTTATTAAACTGTCCAATCTTGAGCATTTTTCTAATGGAGGCCAGAGGCTAGTAAGAGACTCTTAACACACACACAAAATTAAATACACAGAACTTAAGTTGATCCTTGTTTTAGCTCCCTGAAGCTATTTGTCCAGACACTACACCCATGAACACAGGACAGAGAAAAAAATGTAGCTATTTTCTAGGTCAGAGTTTGAACTTCCCATCTCTGAATCAGAGACTCTTCAAACTCTATATACAAATTGGAGCTCTCTGGTCCAGCACCCTTGGGACCTAACTAGTCCCAGATGAGAGATTTTATGAACCAGGCGAGGCCATTTCTGGCTCCTTGCTGTTACTCCTCCTTGAATTGTTCCCCGACACCCCCACCCCCAGGCCTCCTGGCTCCCCTGTGCAACCTAGCCAAGCCTGGCCTTGCCTCCCCTGCCCCGTAGCCAGCTAAGCCACATGTCATTCCTCCCTACCCCCCACATAGTGCCAGGACTCTCTTATACTGCAATGTCCATGGTCCAGTTGCGGGTCCAGAGAGTTCTGGTTTATAGAGGTACAACCTGCAGTTGTCTTACCATATACCTGCCCACTGCTAAGAACCAAAATTCCTTTCTTTCAGAAATTCTCAGAATAAGAGACAGTGCAGACATGTTTTCCTTTGTAGTAAACTCTCCCTTCAAAATGCTGTAAAACAATTTTTAAAAGCTACCTTATAATACTATGAATACCCTGCTCCAATCATCCTCTGCTCCCCTTCAATTACTCTCCAACTCTAAGTGCATAGGGCTTCCCACTTGTTTTTATAAATCATTCACTACCATATGAATTTCACATCTGCCACATCTTCTACTTTTGTGTCACCATCCATTGTCCGTCTACTGGTATCTCCTCCCTGAGGTCATCTGCAGTAAACGTAAGCTTCTCAAAACTCAATGCTATTTTTTGTTGAATTGTTTTCTGAAGCCTCCAAACACGTATCATAAAAAAAGAGACTAGGACTACAGCTACAAAGTCATGAGTAAAATTTTCAGAAGTGCCTAAGTCTGTCTTAAAATTAAGACCTACAAGCTTTTTACCCTATATGCTTATGCACTTTGGGCATGAGCTTCACACATAAAATAATTGAGTTTTCAACAATATTCTTGTTCTTTCGTTTTCTCAAATAAAGAACCAAAAACAAGAGAGATGGTACCAACTAAGATTACATACCTTGTTGTTTGTAGCCTTTGTGATTTTCCCAGTATCTGTTTGCCTTCTGATAAGGAAACAACTGGAAAAAGCTAACAGTGTGGGATTTTTGGTAAAATTCATTTAATAAATATTTCTATAATACAGGATTGGAAGCAACAAGTCCTGCCAATAGACCCTAATATCCTGTCTTAATTTTCTAACAAATATTTCTTAAGTGATTCTATGGTATATGACTTATTCCAGGACTCTGAAATCAGAAGATTACTTACTTTGAATCTTTAAATCAGGTTCAAATTTGAAATATAATTCAGGCCTTTTTCAGAGCTACTCAAGAGAACGAAGCCATTTTATGAGCAGAATATAACTTGTTTCATATTAAATCTGTTATTCTGAAGCAACAAAACAACTAAAGCTCAGGATTGCAGCTGTGTTCAACAACTGAGGCCCTCCACATAAAATAGCTCCACATTTGAAAGCAACGGGGAAAAACAATCTACAGTTTTCCAATTTAATCAATGGGAAATGAAAGAGTTTAGAATATTTTGATTATAGCATCTAAACTTGCTGCTCTAAGAGCAACAAAACAATTACTTCATAATTCATGTTTATTTGCCTTATGGTGTGCCAAACTAATTATAGACAGGAAGGACGCATGGGAATTGTTTTTTTTCCTTCTTAACTAAAGGTCTTTATTTTCATATTACTCATATACTCATCTCAGCAGGATGATCTCAATTAGAAAGTTGTAACAAATTGAGATAGTCTTTCCAAAAAAAAAACAAAAAAAACCCCTGATACCTATGCATGCTTAGAAACAAACGTAATAATAGTAACTGTTTACTATTTCTGATGCACATAAAGTGAGCAAAGACATACAATCACAGATGATTAATGGTTAATAAAGTTTAAAAAGATCAAATGTAACAATTAAAGGACAATAGCAAATAGTGACTGAATTTAGTGGATAAAAAACTGCTTTGTGAAACTCAGCTGTGCAGAAACTGGTAGGTAATCAAGAACAAATCTTGAAAATCCTCTCCGCAAATTGTATATATTCTGTAATTTTAATGAAAATATACACACAAAACAGACTTGAGAATTCTGTAGCAGTCTAACTACTAAGAGCTTTGGGCACGTTAAGTATTTCAAATAAGTTTTATGTCTGTTTGGAACCAAGTTAAGATCTTTAAAAAACTTAGACCTGATTTTTTTCAAAAAGCAACAATATGTGCTTTCATTTGAAAAGCTGATTTCTGTAATGTCTGAATTCTCCTGAATTGCAGCAAATTTTTAAAGAGCTACTGCCACTGTCAGAGATACTTGGGTATAAACTGACAGTTTTAGGAGAGCTGCTACCAGCTTTATAAATTCCTGGTGGACCCCCGGGTCTACAGTATATGCAGATCCAGTTAAAATGAAGTAAACAGAAGAAAACAAGATGAAAACAACCAGAGATTATTCTCCCTGGTTTGGGATTTTATCCCTCTACCAAATTCTTGACATGGACCACCAGTTGAGAACCACAGCACTAACCCATTACAGTACTGTATATCTATCTAGTCCCCCCAACACCTCTTTTGTTTACCTTTTGGTACCTTCAACCAATAATCATCTTCTAGTGGCATCTGATCATATTTCACTTGACAATCCATGAGTAACAAAACATATGGTAACGAATCTTATCATAGACTTCAACAGTCAAGATACAGAATCCCTAACCACTCTGATCCAGCAGCTGCATATTCTCTCATTAATTTAAAGTCTTCATGCTCATTAGGGATATAGTCTTGGCCAGTGCAAACAGATCTGAATTCGTAAGTAAATAATACACTCTAAAATATTTAACAATTAAACAGCCATTCCTTTGGATGAAAAGATTTTGTGATGATAAATATACTCTCTGTAGATGGGTAAGCAGCACACATATAACAGCTGTAGAACAAACTGTAGGGAAACTCCTGGGGCCTGTCTGACAAGCAGCTGTGGAAACTGGCTGACATTGATAGTTAACAGGCAAAACTAACTTGCATAGGTGTACTGAGAGCCCATATACAGCAGCAGGTAATCTTATATAAAACAGGATGGTCAATGTCCTGAGGAGCCTTTACTGCAGTAGCAGGAGCTGCTCTAATATATTGCTATAGTTTGCATTGTGACAGTGGCTGTTGCTATTGTATCTAGATCACAAAGGCTAGGAAGGAACAGGAAGGAAAAAGTAGTGACAAAATGATCCCTGGAAGTTAAAACAAAAAAGAAAGAAGCCTAACAAAGGGACTATTTTTGGGAAAATGGACAGTATTTGGCCACTAACTAGACCTCAACAGGTCCCTAAACATTTTGTTAATATATAGTACAAAAAATGTTGCTTTAAAGCACAGTATTTTCTTCTTTTTATAACACATCTCAGCAGACAGAACTGTGAACAATAGATTCTAAGAAATTCTCTCTCCATACAAACCAGCTAGTCAGAGCTGTCTGTATACAGAACTTTGCATTTTCAAGCATGATACAACATTAATTCCCATGACATCTTGGAGACTGGTTGTCACATCATTGAAAACTTTTTTGAAAAACAGAAAGATTAAAAGTTTCATTTCAAAAGGTTGAAGAAGTTTTAAGTTGGACAATATAGAAATACCTTAATGGAACATTTTAAGTATAGTATTGCACACACAGTTTTGAAACAGATATATTCTACATTTACCATATGCTCATCATCTCTTGAGTTTCATTCTACAAAGCTGGACACAATTGATGAATTGCAATAAAAAATACTGGGCAATAAGAGAAGAAATGTGGTTAGTAAATGTATTAGTATCCATATATGCTATATTTTTATACACAAACATTCTCTCTCTCTTTTACCTGTTCCAGTTCCAGTAGGGTCACCTCCTTGGATCTGCAAAATTAAAACAAAAAACTAATTCTAGTAAAATATGTCTAATATTTATTAAATATACAAAATAAAACAATTTTCACAAGAGTTATTCTGCTTAACTTTTCTTACTTCTAAATGGGACCATGTTGGCAAGTAAACAAAAAACTATTACAACTAGTTTGGGGCTTCTTTTATCAGTTAGTTGTCATATGCTCCTGGAAAATCATTTAGAAGAGTGGCAGGTTTATAACAATAATAGGTCTCCTGTGGACAACCAATGAAAAATAAATGAACTGTATCTTGAACAGGTTAATGGAAAAATATCTTTTCCATCACCCGCTGTGACCCAAGTTACCCAGTCAATGATTCACTGCATTTAAAGTTTGAAAAGCGTTTAGTTTTGCAATCAAAGCTCTTGCAAGAAAAAACAAACAAGAAAAAACAAACAAACTTTCCACACTTGCTTCCATCTTTTGGCACACTATATTCACTATAGGCATTGTAAGAAAAAACCTTAAATGAAACCAATCGATATCCATTGTTTATGCAGGAATTGCACAAAAATACTTTGAGTTCTATTGCTCCACATCAGCAGACAAAGTATGCAATTTTGCTAAAATCACAGTGAAAGCACACAAAAGCACCATTTTAATGTTGATATTAAACAAACTTAGGAACACAGTGCTGTCAAATGGAGAAGTCACTTTCTTTTTTTAGGATCACAGAACTCAATCTAAAGGTCACTGAAGTTACTGGGAAAAAAATCCCACTGACTTCAATGGGCTTTGGAAAGTTACACAAGTTTGTTTCATTTCAAGAGAATGCCTGCAACGTCCTATACCGGTGTTTCTCAACAAAAGTTTGAGTACCAGTATCCCTGGAATATGCAGTAATCTTTCTGGGGGGTTCATCAACTCATTTAGATATTTGACTATATGCACAAAAAAGCACTGGTGAAGACAGTACAAAATAAAAGTTCATACAATAACTCTTTATGCTGCTCTATATATTATATATACTGAAATGTATATACAGGCAGTCCCCGGGTTAAGTACAAGATAGGGACTGTAGGTTTGTTCTTAAGTTGAATCTGTATGTAAGTCGGAACTGGCGTCCAGATTCAGCCGCTGCTGAAACTGACTGCCAGTTCTGACTTACATACAGAATCAACTTAAGAACCCCAAGCGTCCCCAAGTCAGCTGCTGCTGAAACTGATCAGCAGCTGATTCCAGGAAGCCCGGGGCAGAGCAACTCTGCCTCCGGCTTCCTGTAGTCAGCGCTGGTCAGTTTCAGCAGCGGCTAAATCAGGACGCCAGGGGCAGAGCAGCTGGGGTGCTGCTGGGTTGCTCCAGTAGCGCCGCTCCTCGGCACTACTGGACCAACCCAGCAGCACCCCATCTGCT
This sequence comes from Pelodiscus sinensis, assembly GCF_052426305.1. Classification (NCBI taxonomy): domain Eukaryota; kingdom Metazoa; phylum Chordata; order Testudines; family Trionychidae; genus Pelodiscus; species Pelodiscus sinensis. Next base: position 14,808,843 of record NC_143085.1, read on the forward strand.
CTGCCCCAGGCGTCCTGATTCAGCCGCTGCTGAAACTGACCAGCAGCGGCTGAATCAGGACCAGAGCAGCTGGGGTGCTGCTGGGTTGGACCAGTAGTGCCGAGGAGCGGCGCTACTGGAGCAACCCGGCAGCACCCCAGCTGCTCTGCCACAGGCGTCCGGAGAAAAGCCTAGTCTGCTCGGGGGGGGGGGGGGAGGGGCGTACTAGCTGCGCCCCCCTCCCCCCACCCCAGCAGACCAGGAAGACACAGGCGGCGGACCAAGACGCACCGCGGTCCCACCACCTGGGTCCTCCGCAACTTTGCTCCCCGTCTCCCTGGTCTGCTGGAGACCAGCAGACCAGGGAGACGGGGAGCAAAGCCTCTGAGGATGCCGGCAGCGGGACAGCCGCGGGGCGTCTGGGCTGTCCCGCTGCCAGCTTCCCCCGTGGCTTTGCAAAGCCTCGGGGAAGCCGGCAGCGGAGCAGCCCAGGCGCGCCTGGGGTGCCCCGGTGCCCGAGCCCCCTCGCGGCTTTGCAAAGCCTTGGGGAAGCTGGCAGCAGAGCAGCCCATGCGCGCCTGGACTGCCTCGCTGCCCGAGCCCTCCCGCGGCTTTGCAAAGCCGCGGGGAAGCCGGCAGCGGAGCAGTCCAGGCACGCCTGGGTTGCCCGAGCCCCTCCATGGCTTTGCTCTGCGTCTTCCTGGTCTGCAGACCAGGGAGACGCAGAGAAAGCCCCAGAGTACACGGGCGGCAGGACCGCGATGTCCCGCAGTCCATGTACTCTGGGGCAGCCCCGTTCATAACTGCGGATCCGACATAAGTCGGATCCGCGTAAGTCGGGGACTGCCTGTACAATATTTATATTCCAATTTGTAATTAGACGGTAAAATGAGAAAGTAAGCATTTTTCAGTAATGGGTATTGAGACAGTTGCTTTATGATGTCTGATTCTGTAGGCAAGTGAGGTGAAAGAGCTAGTATAGTAATGAGGTACCACAAACACTCATATGATAATATTTCAAATAATGATTTATTCAAAACTAAAAATGCAGCAGGAGAACTATTTATCTGGCATGGCTAGTAACCAAATCTAAGCTTTTATTTCAATTTCAAAATCAATTGTAAAATAGTTTTTTACAGAATATCAGAACAAGTAAAAAACAAAAACAAAAACAAAAAAAAAACAGATTCCAAAAATCTTTATTGTGAAATTAAGATTCAATATCTTCATGAAACGTGACCCATGTTCACAGAAGTTCACAAACAGGCTGAGGTTATTAAATTGGGTTTGATCCTACATAATCCTAGAGCTCTCTAGGTCCCAATCTAAAGTACTTAAGCAGATGCTTAACTTTAATCATGAGTAATTACACAGAAGTCAATGGACCACACATATGCTTAACTTTAAGCATGTTCTTCAATGATTTAATGGATTTGAGCCAGACTGCTCAACACCTTGCAGGACTGAGTCTTCAGCTGGGAAACCCTTTCTACCCAAGTCAGCATACCTCCCTTCCTCTCTACTGCTGTCCTCAACCAAAAACAAAGACATAAGAAAGGAAATGGGGTTTCTTGATTTGTATAGAAAAAGAACACACACTGGGGCTAGCTCCCCCTTTTGAGTTCAACAAACATAGAAAACCTTCCAGACTTAGCTTTTTTTTTTCTAACTCCTGCATACCAAATCAAAATGATTAGTCACAGAACTCCCACAGAAATAGATTTCTCAATTGTTTCAGCTTATGCTGTGGAATTTCACAAATGAAGTTCAAAGATACATATTTTTAAACCCAGAGTATCTTGTAAATGAAGTTTCAGCTGAATGGGATTTAAATGGGCTAAGATATTACCCACCCGTATCAGGATTTTGATCTTTAAGCACTGATAGCGAGGGCCAAAGCTTGCTGAAAATAACGGAAGTCTTGCCCATCAGGGATTTCAATGGGCTTTAAATCAGACTCTGAGCAACAATATTATTCAGTGACAGCGGCTAGGTGTTCAAATTATACTTCTTGCCCTCACTCAGTGGGGACAATCCTTGTTTCTAAGATACATTTTTCATCACCATCTCTACTATACATCTACTTATTCTAGGAAATAACTAGAATTTTAAAATTAACACATCTAATATATTAAATTCCTAATTCAGAAGAATAGAAATGACAAAATCTATTCTGAATTATTTAGCATTTGTTCAATACTTACAACAAAATTACGAATTGATCTGTGAAAAACAGTTCCATCATAATAGTTCTTCTTGCATAGCTTGATGAAATTTTCACATGTTTTGGGTGTCTGGAAAAGATTAGGTATTTAATGAAGCCATATCTTTAGATTTCATAATCAATTATTACATTGTACAAAATAATCACATTTTGTCAGTGCCTGTTACAGAGGATTACTCATCACGAATCTGATTAAAAGTTCCTACTGATATAAAAAAATCTTATAGAAGAGTATACTGTATATTAGAGAGAGAGATGCATTCAAGCCAATAATGTGGCTGGAGTTCTTGATAGTTGTCAGGTGGAAATATTTGCTTCCTAGTTGCAGTCTTCCATAATGGCATCTTCGTAAAAAATAAATAATTGAGGAAACCATACCAGAGAGCAACAAACTGTAGTGAAACAGGAACTTCAAATTGTGCTAATTTAATTCTCAGTTCAGTTTAATTTTAAAAAACTCACAGGACATAATAAGGCAGCAGTGTTAAATTTAAAAAACATGGTGGGGATGCTTATTTTTAGTGCAAGAAAATTACTGTATTTTTACAGGGCATTTTTTTAAAGTTTGATGTTTGTTCCTTGTGGAGTTCTCTGAAGATCTATGAACTGGCCATGAATTTTTTAAGTGACTAGAGACATTTTTTTATTATTTTTTGTCCGAAATACCCTGTAATGTTATTTTTATCATTATATTTTGTGTACTGTATCTATTGAAATACAGATATATAAAAATAAATATTTAATACGTGGCTCTTTGCACTTTATCCACAGCTATTTTGTCACTTCATAATCTAACTGGTTGGCCACCCCTGCTGTACAGCAATATGTCAAACATAGTTCTCCGAAGTGGCACAGAAGTATGCTGAATATTAGTCTCATTATGTACTGTTTTATTTTTAGAATATTTCCCCATGAAATCACTGACCATAAAGGGGACATTGTGATAAATGGATCCTTACCACTATTACCTGGACTAGCACCACAAATTTTATGTTAGTGTGTTTAAAAAAAAAAGTGACTACTTATTTTCAGTATCTAAAAGAAAATCTTAGCCAGTAAAATTAAATACACAGCATATTTCTCATTTGCTTTTATGGTGTGAAAGATCTTTTCCCCCAATCATGGTACTGTATTCAAATGCCATTTACTAATATACTGACTACTGATATTCCAAATAATTGCCTTTCCTCTATCAATATAGGTTCTCTTTTACTTCCATGTCAGGATGGAACCCATTGTAAATCAAGAAACAGCCTGACCTCTTAGTTTGAACATGCTCCCCGCAAGTTGTAAATTATGGAAATAAATATAATCCAATTTCATAGAAGAATATCATTTAAATTGAGCTGTAATAGGCTTTAGAAATACTGTTACTGAAATCTGCAGGCAATAGTAAGTACCAGGGGCATAAGACTGTACATTAGTAGAGATGAACTTAAGATTGGGAGTCTCTTTCTGAATAAAACTGATGCATTTAGCATTGACATTACATTAGAATGACTCATTTGTAGCTTTGCTCTGTGAGCTCCAGCAGTGATACAGGCAAGACTCAGGGCAAGTCTATATTACAGAGCGACACTCATAGCTGCACTGATGTAGCTGGTGAAGACATGTTATGCTGATAGGAAAACACTCCCCTTTCATCATAATTACTCCATCATCATGAGAAGCAGAAGCTATGTTGCCCAGGGGGAAGCGAGGGCTTTTTGTCTGCCAGTTAAGCAACACTGAGCTATGTAATTTATATCAATTTAGGCTATAGTGTAGATATGCAGTCATAAACATAAATCATCTAAAACAATACAAAAATAAGGCACACTGGCAAATTCGACTAATGAAATAAACCATTTATATAATGTTTCAAGATTAAACATCTCTGATCCCTTTCCCAAAGAGGAAACTGCTTCAGTACAGCCTCCGTTATTTAAATCTCAACAATCTAAAACTTCTTGTTACCTGGAAACAGGGTCATGTCCCACACTATCTATTAATTACACTGAACTTTCCCTTGATTAACTTACAGGTTCTCTGTTCTTCATGACATCTGGATGATTAAGGCTGTACCATATTTTCCTCTAAAGCCAACCCAACATATAAAAAACACAGCAGCCAGCTAAAATAAACTAGCTAGTCTCAAGTCAATCTAATGCCAACTCTCATCTCAGGCTTGCAGTGTAGCTTATTATTAGATTAAAATAACTGTTTTACGAAAGCATGATAATCACATATTTGTGCACATACTGAAGGCAGTATGTGTCACACACAACCAATCACTTTAAACTGGAGGATTTACATATAGTTTCAATGTTTATGGTTTATATTCGCACTTTAAAATAATGTATTTGTAAAATTTAATTACAGAAGAATCATTTGTTCTTAAACTAGAGAGTACTATATTAGAATCAAGGATGAAAAAGCTATTGAACATAAAAATGCTTGAAAGGAGAAAATGAGCACAGAGTTTTTTAAATTAAAAAAAAAAAAAGAGAAACATTTCCTTTCTGAATCAAAAACAGAATTGGCAGCTTTTAGCCAAAGGCAGGACTCCTTATGAGAGTCAAAAACCTCTTTGGAGAGTGAGTCAGTTAATTAGTTCTACTGAAGGGGGGAATAAGGCAATCTGTAATTAATTTTTTAAGAAAATGAAATTAGCTGAAAGTTGAAGCAGAGAATATGTATACAACTGTTTTAAACCAATAATCAATCCACAAAATATGGATAATACCTATATAAACATCTCTAAAATATAGATTAAAATACGTCAGATAATGATTTTTTTAATGCAAGACCTGTGCTGTCCCATATCTCTGAATGGGTTTCTAGTTATTAAATCTGTTCTCAGAAATTAGCTTTGTGTGTGCAGCTGTTGAAAAACAGTATAGGAACTATATAAGAACCATTTACAGCACGGTTTTCTTTAAATAAATACCACCCAACTGGTTCCCATGGCATCACATGCATCATATAAAAGACAAACACTTCTGCAGGTAAACAGTATCTTAGCAACATTACTCTTTCCATTTATGGTGGGTATTATTGTACCAGAGCCAATAAAAGGTTTTCAGAAGCAGACACCAGTTTCAGACATGTGGCAGGCATTAATAATATCTTGTTTCTTCGAAAACTGTTAATCGTGGCTTGAAGCCTTTTGAAATAACTGGGCCACAAATGTATCCTAGTTGTGAGTTTTATGAACTTTCACTCATTTCTTACAATTAAACTGTCACTGTAACTGTCAACAAACACTGATGGGAAAAAAAGATACAAAATGAGAGAAAGCCTGAATTATTCCAAATCAAAAGGCTTACTAATATAAGTCAAATAGTGATAGAAATGTAGCCGTGTTAGTCTGGTGTAGCTGAAGCAAAATACAGGATTATGTAGCACTTTAAAGACTAATAAGATGGCTTATTAGATGATGAGCTTTCGTGGGCCGGACCCACTTCCTCAGATCAAATAATATTTTCTTCCACTATTTGATCTGAGGAAGTGGGACTGGCCCACGAAAGCTCATCATCTAATTAGTCTTTAAAGTGCTACATAGTCCTGTATTTTAATATAAGTCAAAGACTGTGTTAAGACCATGTCTGGTAAAGTAAACACTGAACCATGAATCCAAATCCGTGTCAGGTATTAGCTTAATTAGCACACAAAAATAACGAGTGGATGATCTATTCTGCCTATCACTCCCATTTTGGAACTCTTAGGGTATGTCTACACTACAGCGTTAATTCAAGTTATCTTAATTCGAAATAGTTAATTTGAATTAAGCGAATTTGAATTAATACATCTACACACAAAATGTAGTTTGAATTAGCATTTTGCTATTTTGAAATAGCGCGTCCACACATAGTGGACTCTGAATCAGAGTTATGGCTGGCTGGAACCAGTTCCGGCAGGGCACCAAGTCAGGACTTAATGTGTGGGGCTGCTGCCTGCAGCTATCTGAGGTCTGTGCTTAAAGGGACACTACCCCCAACCCAGACAGACAGTTCTCAGGTTTCCCTGCTTGTCTACTTCAATGAGGGAGAGCAAAGCATGTGTGTCTCTGCATGCCCTCTCTCGGGACACCATAGCACTCTGCCACAGGGAACCAGAGCTTCCCCTGGACACTCTGGTGCATCTTGTGGACGTGTTGCCATCAGCCTGGCTGCGCGTACTGCAGGCTGCCATTCAGGAGGTCCATCGGGAGTCTGTCAGTATACAGGGGGCCCTGTTGGAGAGCTTCCGCCCCGAAGAGCACTAACAGTCTCCCCGGTCTGCCCCACTAGGGGCTTGTGCCTCATTCCTTCCTCACGTCCTTCCACTTACCCCTCCCTAGCCTCTCCATTCCAGATGTCAAATAAAATACACTTTTCAAAAAAAGAAACTCTGTTTACTTAACAAAACGGCCCTGGGAGATGGGGAGGGATGAACCTCTGGGTAGACTGGGGAAAGGAGGCGGGAGATGGGAGGAGAAAGGGTAGGAGAGGGGAGGGGGAAAACTGGGAGGAGGGAGCTGGAAGGGGGAAGCTGAGCGCTCAGTGGTGGGGGTCTCATTGGGCTACATGTCTTCCAGCACAGCGGGTGCGGGGGCCTCAGCATCCCTGGGGGGATGGGGAGAACGGTGTGGCGGTTGAGGTGGGGAGTGTAGAGATTGAGGGGGATGAGGAGATTGAGGGGGGAGTGGTGGGAGGGGGAAAAAGAAGTGGGAGGAGGAACGGTAGCTGAGGGGGCAGCAGGCGCTGGAGCGGCATGAGGCAGCATGCTATGCACCAGGGTCTGCAGATGGGTACAGATGGTACGACCCTGGGCAAGCAACTCCCTCTGGAACGCCCGTTCTTTCTGTGCCTGCTGCTCCTTGATGCAGGTCAGGGCTCACAGTGCCCCCAGGTGCTGCTCTTTGTACCCCTGCCGTGTTGCTGTCGTCCTGTGGAGCCCTTGTGTGTGGGAGCATGTCCTGGGCGGGGTGGTGCACCCTGCACGTGCAGCTGGTGCGGTTGTAGAGAAAGAATAGAAGTGGTCAGTTCTCCCTGGGGACACAGTGGGTGAAGCCCAGCCCGCCTCTGCGAGGTGAGGATGACCATACCCTGCACAGTCAGAGCCAATGTGCTTGCACAGAGGCCATGGTCGGAATGTCCAGCTATCCCCAGGAGTGGGAATTGCCCCGAGACAGCACCCATGCCCCTGTGCTGTGTATAGTGTGGGTGAAGTGGGGGGAGATGTTAGAGGGGACTTGTGAAGGGAGGGTGTCCTGCTGTGACCCACCCTGGGGTCAGGAGCATGTCAGGTCTCTTCACACACACGTGTGGCTATCAGGCCACGACCCCTGTGTGGCATGCAGCTTGCATATGCACAGATTGCTGCATGATCTGTGGTAAGCAAGGCCCACACACATGGTCTCTGGTCTCCCTCTCCACCCCCATCCCAGGAAGGGGACAGTGATGGCACTTACATGGTGTGGCCTCCCTGGACAACCCTGCTGACTCTGCAGGTGGGACTGCTCAGGGGTCTTGGTGATGTGGCAGCTCCTGCTCCGTGCCCTGGTCAGGGCCCTCTGATCCCGGCTCACTGTCCCCCAGGGTGGCAAGGACCATCCCACCCCCCAGGATGTGTCCGGTGCCTCGAAGTAGGTGCCCCTGCTGAGGAGCTGCCCCGAATGGCCCTGGCATACCCCTGCCGTAGCTCTGTAATTTTCAGGCGCACCTGCTCCTGGGGGTGCCTGTGGCCTTTCTGGGCCATGGTGGCAGCTATGCGGCCATAGACGGCTGCGTTCCTCCATCTAGTGCAGAGGATCATGGACATTGGGGGCCTGCCCCCAAAACTCAGTAAGGTCCATGATCTCCTCATTAGTCAAGGAGGGAGTGTGGCTTCTATGACCCCGGGCTGGCTCCTGGGTGAGGGACAGCAGGCTGGCACTGGCTGCCCAACTCATCGTGGAGCCACTGGGTCAGGGGCAGATACTGCTGGCAGGCCTGGATCTGGCACATGCAGTCTGGACAGAGTCTACCCCTTTAAGGGCTCCAGGGCAGGGGGAGAGTAGAGGAATATTCCTGGTTTGGCCCAGAGTGGCCACTAGAGGAAATTGGGAAGGGCTGGAGACCAGCTAATTCGAAATAAGCATCTACACAGTGCTTATTTCGAATTAGCTAATTCAAATTTGGTGTTACTTCTCACAGAATGAGGTTTATCAAATTTGAATTAAGTGCTCCGCTATTTTGATTTTATTTTGAAATAGCAGTTTGCCTGTATAGATGCTACTAAAGTTAATTTGAAATAATGGCTATTATTTCGAATTAATTTTACAGTGTAGACATACCCTTATAGAGTTGGGGGAGGGAGAGAAGAAAAGAGGAAGGAATTGACTGGTGGAGCATGCATTACCTGCATGGCTGCCACCCAAGGCCTTCATCATCCTAAAACTTTCCTGACATCAGCAGGCCAGAGAGAGGGACCAAGTGACACTGCCAACTCTGCTAGCTCTAGCTCAGGGGTGAGCAATAATTTTTGGCAGGGGGCCACTCCAAGATTTTGGAAGTGATCAAAGGCTGTACTTTTCTGCGGAGGGAGTGCAGGGTCTAGGATGGAGGTTAGATACAGAAGAGTTCACAGGATAAGGGCTTATGGTGCAGGTGATGGTGTGAAGTCTGAGAGGGAATTTGAGTAAAGGAAGGGGTTGTAACCTGGGTCAGGAGATTAGAGTGTAGGGTCAGGGAGGGAGTATAGATTGAGGAGAGGATTCTGACCTGGAAGAGGGGCACTGGGAAGGGGTGCAAAGTGACCTGGGAGAATAGGAAAAGAGGGTGAAGACTGAAGAGGGTGTGGGTGATGACTTGGGGCAGAGGAGGGGGGTACAGGGTCTGAGAGGGTGTTTGGGCGCAGGAGAGGATTCTTACCTAGGGGAGGATGTGTAAGAGGAGGTACAGGATCTGGGAGGGCGTTGTGACTAGGGGCAGGGGCATGTTTAGATGATGACCTGGGAAAGGGAGTTGGGGTGCAAAAGGGGCAGGAGTGTCAGAGGCACGCTCTAGCTGGGAAGCGCTTACCTAAGCCAGCAGCCCGGCAGCTCCCCAAGGAAGGCTGCCTGCTGAAGCCCCTCTTGAAACTGCAGACTGCTCCCTACACATGGCTCTCAGCTTTGCAGGAGGAGAGGGGGAGTTTTGCGCTACTCCCATCCCCCTGGCCAATCCCTCAGCTCCAATTGGCTGGTTGTTTCCAGCCAATAGGAGCTGAGAGATTGGCTAGGGTCAATTCCTATTGGCGGGGTGTTTTGGGCCAATGGGAGCTAAGGATCGGGCAGGGGACAGGGAGATTGCGCAAAGTTACCCCACTCTGCAGAGCAGAGAGCCCACAGACTGTGCTGTAAACCAGGCAGCTGTGTGCCTGAGGGTCACAGTAGGGTGGTCTGTGAGCCAGATCTGGTAGCTTGGCAGGCCAGATCCAGCCCCCAGGAGGTATTTTGCCCAGCTCTGCTCTAGCTGAATCCCACGCACCATCTGGGATGAAATGGAATGAGATATTAAATAGCAACAACAGCTATAGCACACCTCAACACATTTCTTTCTTCCAATAACAGGACAATTATTACTAAATTTGATACCTTATAAAACAGTGGTTCTCAACCAGGGATATATGTACCACTGTGGGTACGCAGAGGTCTTCCAGTGAGCACATCAACTCATCTAAAAAAGTTGCCTAGATTTACAACAGGCTGCATAAAAAGCACTGAAGTTAGTACAAACTGAAATTTCATAGAATGACTTGTTTATACTGCTCTATAGACAATACTCTGAAATGTAAATACAGTGTTTACATTTCAACTATTTTATAATTATGTTAAAAATGAGGAAGCATGCAATTTTTTAGTCACAGCGTGTTGAGACAATTTTGCATTTTTATGTCTGATTTTGTAAGCAAGTAGTTTTTAAATTAGATGAAATGTGGGATACACAAGACAAATTAGACTCTTGAAAAGTGTACTGTAGTCTGGAAAAGTCAAGGATCATGGATATAAGAAGGAAATTTCCTTTTAAAACTTTCTCCAGCTAAAGGGAACAAGGGATGTGGTTAAAATTAACCCTTACTTAACACTTTACATTTCAATACCTTTTTTCCTTCTTTAATAAAATGTTAAAATTATTTTTAATGTTGTGTTCACTGTGGCACTAAGGTAGCAGAGGTCTCCGTACATCAACCCCTGAACTGTGTTTAACACTGCTGAATGCTGGACAGTAACTGGGTTACATTAACACCTTTGGCCAAGACAGTCATCTAAATTAATATAATATGCCTAGAATCTCTGGTCAGCAGCCTGGTTTATCCTGAATAGCTACTGTGCTAACCAGATCTCAAATTGCCAAGCCAAAATTAAGCCAATATTTTTAGCATCATCATGATCTTCTTAGGGGAAAAGGATGGGGATAGGAACAGGTGGACTATATGAATTCAGAATAAGGAAATTACTTTCTACATTGATGCTGCAATCATGATCATCCTGTAGATGGCTGCAGGGCTCCTTTTGTTCTTTTATTAAGGATAGGTAAAAGTACTACATAAAATACACACTTGTGAAAAATGCCAGATTGATAGTCCTCCAATGCAAAGCCCTGTACTTAGTCACAGAACAGACACAAGCTTCCTCCACACTGCTTCTTTCCAGTGTGACATTTCTAAGGCCTTGCCTACATTGACAAGTTTAATCACCAAAAAACCCTTTTTGGCGACAAAATCTGGATAGTGTTCACATTGTGACACAACAAAAGTCGCAATAAATGCCCAGTTTTGGCAACAAAAAACTTCCACCTCCTCAAGGGACTTTTCTCTCTTCCCTTCCTTTTACTGTTGACAATCATGTAGTGTGCACAACAGTAGGCTTTTTGTTGAGTTTTCTGAACTCCCCACAATGCTCAATTAGCCAATCACGCCAGTGCTTTGATCTCTGCTACTCAGCAGCCACTTAAACAGGTAAACAGATGTGCTTCTCCCACCTGCAATTCCCAAGGACTTCAAAATTAATTTCCTTGTGTTTGACTTATTTTGATCCTCAAGGCATCTTCTCAGAGAAACAGGGGTGGTCACTCTCAAAATGCTCTTCTGTTTGAAGCATTCCAAAGCTTTTGGATCTTATCTGTGTGTAAGGTGAAGAACTGGTACAATCACAACTATGAATGACCCATAAAAACTATGACATCTACGGCCACATTTCTCGAACCCTATGTGAGAAGGGCTATGACTGAGACACCCTACAATGCAGAACCAAGACAAAGGAACTCTAGCAGGTGTACCAGAAGGTGAAGGAGCAAACAGCTGTCTGGTGCAGAACCCACAACATGCCATTTTCATTGAGAGCTGGGTGCAGTCCTAGGTGGGGACTCCACATCCCACTGCATCATCTAGGATCACAATGGGCATTTCCACATCCACCACTGTAATTTTCTGGTCTAGAAAGAAAGTCCCAGCCTGCAGCTTTCTGTTCTGGGAGATGTATGCATCTAGACCCACAGTGATTCACAAGCATCTGATGCACCATGGAGAAGTATGGTGATGTACTATGAGGCAAGGTGGAGTGGCACTATAATAGGAGTCCGCTGCCACTGTTTGGAAAGCCTATGTCATCAAAGCCAGCCACAGTCTCATCCACATTTCCCAGAGTCACAGTCCCATGCAACAAAATGCAATTTATTGCCCCACACACTTGCGTAAGAGCTGCCCCAATGATGGACTGTCTCACTCCAAACTGGTCTGCAACTGAATCATAGCAATTGGGAGTCACCAGCTTCCACAAAGCAATGGCAACACACTTCTCTACCAGTTCTCATTTGGGTGTCCTTGCACCGCAGTTTGGTGGCCAGCTCAGCACACAGCTCTAGAAATGCTGCTTTATGCATCCAAAAATTCTGTAGCCACTAGTCTTCATCCCTCACCTGCATGACAATGCGATCACTCCATGCTGGTTTCCCTAGCCCAACAGCGATGCTCTACTGTGCACAACTGTTCTATGATAGCCCAATGCAACACCGCTTTGCTGCTGCCCCTGTCACTTACATTGTTGTCCACACCCAAGTCTTTGTCCTCTGCTATTAAGTGCATACGTAGTTCTGCTCCAATGTGTGATGTCCTAAACACATTGAAAAGAACACGGGACAGAATTGTGGGATCCATGATTTCTCATGGTAGATGATGGAGTTTGCAGCAAGTACAGTCATTTAAATGATGTGAAAGTAAGCTGAAAGCCCACTGAGGGCTCGGAAGCAAAGAGGGGCCGATGGGTCACTTTTCACATTCTCAAAATGTATAGCACTACATTGCACATTCCCAAAGTGTTTAGCAACTGAAGATAATGCCAGGTATTGTGGTATTGTTTACTCACATTGCTTTGCTCTTTCTGTCAATAGGGTACTAGCAATGTGGCCATGATATTCTGGCAATGGGAGGCAAAAAACCAGGCTTAATGAGTTTTCAGTTTTGGCAACTTCTGCATGTCGACAGCACTTTCATCACCAAACTTTTCCAATTTAGACAAAGTCTAAGGGTGAGAGAGTTGGTTAGCTTCAATGCACATTCAATCTTTGGTCTTTCTGAAAACACTCCTAGCAGTCCTTCCTGGAATAGCACCCCGTGGTCGAGGAAGCCAAAGCCCTCCTGGTGACACCATCTTCGCAGCCAGGCGAGGAGGGGGAAGACCCTATTTGGACACAGACTGGTTAACCTAGTGAGGAGGGCTTTAAACTAGGTTCGCTGAGGACAGGTGAGCAAAGCCCACGGGTAAGTGGAGAACATGGAGACCTGGGAGATGGGTCGGAAATAGGAGGGAGCGTGGGCTATAATGGCAGAGAGAAAGGAGGGTCAGGGCAAAACTGGGAGGCAAGATCAAATAAGTATCTTAGATGCCTATATACAAATGCGAGAAGTATGGGTTATTAGCAGGAAGAACTCAAAGTGCTAATAAATAAGCACAATTATGACATTGTTGGCATTACAGAAACTTGGTGGGAAAATACACACGATTAGAATGTTTGTATGGAAGGGTACAGCTTGTTCAGGAAGGAAAAACAGGGAAAAAATGGAGGAGGTGTTGCCTTATATATTAAAAATTAACACACTTGGAGTGAGGTGGAGATAGACATAGGAGACGGAAGTGTTGAGAGTCTCTGGATTAGGCTAAAAGGGGTTAAAAACAAGGGTGATGTTATGCTACTACAGGCCACCTACCCAGGTGGAAGAAGTGAATGAAACTTTTTTTATACAACTAACAATATCATCCAAAGCCCAAGATTTGGTGGGGATGGGGAACTTCAACTATCCAGATATATGTTGGAAAAATAACAGAGGGGCACAGACCATTCAATAAGTTCTTGGACTGCATTGGAGACAACCTTTTATTTCAGAAGGTTGAAAAAGCTACCGGGGGAAGCTGTTTTAGATTTGATCCTAACAAATAGGGAGGAACTGGTTGAGAATTTGAGTGTGGAAGGCAGCTTGGGTGAAAGTGATCATGAAATCAGAGTTCACAATTCTAAGGAAAAGTAGAAGGGAGAACAGCAAAATAGAGACAATGGATTTCGGTAAGGCGGATTTTGGTAAGCTCAGAGAGCTGATAGGTAAGATCCCATGGGAATCAAGACTGAGGGGAAAAACAACGGAGGAGAGTTTGCAGTTTTTCAAAGGGACATTGTTAAGGGCCCAAAAGCAAGCTATTCCGCTGCGTCGGAAAGATAGAAAATATGGCAAAAGATCGCCTTGGCTTAACCACGAGATCTTGCATGATCTAAAAATAAAAAAGGAGTCTCATAAAAAATGGAAAGTAGGACAAATTACAAAGGATGAATATCGGCAAAGAACACAGGAATGCAAGGGCAAGATTAGAAAGACAAAGGAACAAAATGAGCTCAAACTAGCTACAGGAATAAAGGGAAACAAGATGACTTTTTATCAATACATTAGAAGCAAGAGGAAGATCAAGGACAGGGTAGGCCCACTGGTCAGTGAGGTGGGAGAAACAGTCACAGGAAACTTGGAAATGGCAGAGATGCTCAATGACTTCGTTTCAGTCTTCACCGAGAAGTCTGAAGGAATGCCTAACATAGTGAATGCTAGTGGGAAGGGGGTAGGTTTAGAAAATAAAATAAAAAAAGAACAAGTTAAAAATTACTTCGAAAAGTTAGATGCCTGCAAGTCACCAGGGCCTGATGAAATGCATCCTAGAATACTCAAAGAGCTGAGAGAGGAGGTATCTGAGCCTCTAGCTATCAACTCTGGAAAATCATGGGAGACAGGAGAGATTCCAGAAGACTGGAAAAGGGCAAATATAGTACCCATTTATAAAAAGGGAAATAAGAACAACCCAGGAAGCTACAGACCATTTAGTTTAACTTCTGTGCCAGGGAAGATAATGGAGCAAGTAATTAAGGAAATCATTTGCAAATACTTGGATGGTGGCAAGGTGATAGGGAACAGCCAGCATGGATTTGTAAAGAACAAATCATGTCAAACCAATCTGATAGCTTTCTTTGATAGGGTAATGAGTCTTGTGGATAAGGGAGAAGCTGTGGATGTGGTATACCTAGACTTTAATAAGGTGTTTGATACGGTCTCGCACGATATAAACTAGGCAAATACAACTTAGACGGGGCTACTATAAGGTGAGTGCATAACTGACTGGATAACCATACTCAGAGTAGTTATTAATGGTTCACAATCCTGCTGGAAAGGTATTAACAAGTGGGGTTCCGGAGGCATCTGTTTTGGGACTGGTTCTGTTCAATATCTTCATCAACGATTTAGATATTGGCATAGAAAGTATGCTTATTAATTTTGCAGATGATACCAAGCTAGGACGGGTTACGACTGTTCTGGAGGATAGGGTCATAATTCAAAATGATCTGCACAAATTGGAGAAATGGTCTGAGGTAAACAGGATGAAGTTTAATAAAGACAAATGCAAAGTGCTCCACTTAGGAAGGAACAATCAGTTTCACACATACAGAATGGGAAGCGACTGTCTACGAAGGAGTACGGCAGAAAGGGATCTAGGTCTGATCAAGCAGGGCTCCATCCCTGACGCTGAATCTCGCTGCCACACAAGCTCCGAAAGAGGAACAACACCGGTCGTAAGTTGCAATGAAAAATCCAAAAAAGGAGAGACATAAAGAAAAGAATATCTCCTGAATCTAAACAATGCTTCTATCTGTCTTAACGTGAGTATTATATATTTAATAACTCCACAAACTATTCAAAGGTAAATCTGAAAAGTATATCTGTAGGAGGAGTTATTTCTTGTTTTTTAACTGTACTGTTTTTCTACTTTTTATTTGTATATTACACTGTCTTAAAAGAATCAAAGATAGTGAATGGATTTAAACAAAACGTTAATTATAAAGTAAATAGAAAAATAAAAATCTTTGTTTAAACCTAAAAAGAAGCATTCCTCTGTCTGTGGTTTCAAATCCTTTAAAGAACCAAAGCCAGTTAGCAAAAGGGATGAGGGAAGTGACAAGGAATAAGGAAACTGCTTATTGTATAAGCAGCGAGGAGTCCTGTGGCACCTTATAGACTAACTGAAGTGTAGGAGCATAAGCTTTTGTGGGCAAAAACCCACTTCTTCAGATGCATGTTGTATGCGTCAATTAAGTGGCTTATCTGGAGTTACTAGGAATATCAAAAGGTGGGGAGGCTGTCTTTGTAATGTGTAAAGGTGATTATCATCTAAATTAAGGCCCAGCATAAAAAAAAAAAAAAAGAGTTCTGAAGTGTCTCTCTGTAATCTGGTGTTAAAGTCTCTTTGTAGCAAGACACATGTTGTTAGGTCTTTAAGGGAATGGCCAGTTTGATTAAAATGAAGGTAACAGGTTTTTCTGCGTGGAGATGTCTGATTTGTGAGCATTACTTCTCTGGCAAAGTGACTGACCCATTTGCCCAAAGGTTCATACTCCTGTACGCCCAGGTATGTGCCAACAATGTCCCTCTGCGATATATATTGGACATTTACAGAGAAAATGGTTTGCTCTCTTTTTAACAGTCATTCTTATTGGATAGTTAAGTAGCCAATTAGAAACAGATTAGAAACATGCTGTGCCCTTGTTGCCAACATACAGCAGAAGAGAAAGAACTGTGGCTTCTAAGTTGTTGCTATGACTGCAAGCAAGGCTTTACTATGTGAAGAGCTAATCATTTCAAAATGTTCCATCCCTTCAGGATTTGCATGCATGTTAAAGAGAAATTCCTCACTAAGCAGTCCCAAACCATCAGTCACAATGTATAATTTCCTTTACTGCTAATTACCACTACAATTATTTGTTTCTGTCTTCTTAAAAGCTGTGATTTTAGTGGTTGCATTAAAAGGCACAGTCACAAAATATGCTCATTTAATGCTTTGTGTCAAGGCAGTAATAATTTGAAATAATGAGAAGTTGGTTTTGTATTTTACATTACAGCTTTCATCTTATCATTCTAATACCAGAAGCCCTCTACTAAGAAGCATGAAATAGGAAGTAAATTTTTCAGACTTCAAACTAAGCTTGCAATTTTTCATTTTTTTTAATGCCAGGCAGATTTCATTTTGCTTTAGTCAGTTGGAAAGTTTTATTTAGTTAAGACATTTCTGATCGTACATTATTTCTCCAAAGCCAGTCTTCTGCATCACTTGTTTATAAGAAATATAAGGGGGTGATTGTGAATGTCTCTGAGCTCTCCCTCACATTGTCCCCTCACCACTCTTAAGATCAGATTTTTCTACTGTAGCTGTTCCTCAGCTTAGCTCTTTAATGTTAATGTTCTACCTCTAATGCTGAGTTCCTGTCCGAGACAGTTCTCCCAGCAGCACAGGCAGTCCCCGGGTTACGTACAAGATAGGGATTGTAGGTTTGTTCTTAAGTTGAATTTGTACGTAAGTCGGAACTGGTACATATTGTACCCCAGGTGTCCCCGATTCAGCCGCTGCTGAAACTGACCAGTGGAGGACTACAGGAAGCCCGAGGCAGAGCTGCTTTGCCCCGGGCTTCCTGGAATCAGCCGCTGATCAGTTTCAGCAGCAGCTGACTTGGGGACACCTGGGATAGAGCAGCTGGGGTGCTGCCAGGTTGGTCCCCGCAGCGCCGAGGTGCAGCGCTGCGAGGACCAACCCGGCAGCGCCCCAGCTGCTCTGTCCCAGGCATCCAGATTCAGCCGTTGTTGAAACTGACCATCAGCGGCTGACTCGGACAAGCCTTGGCGCGGCGGGACCAACCCGGCAGCACCCCAGCTGCTCTACCCCAGGTGTCCCCAAGTCAGCCGCTGTAAAACTGATCAGCGGCTGATTCCAGGAAGGCTGGGGCAGAGCAACTCTGCCTTGGGCTTCCTGTAGTCAGCCGCTGGTCAGTTTCAGCAGCGGCTGACTTGGGGACACTTGGGGCAGAGCAGCTGGGATGCTGCTGGGTTGGTCCAGTAGCACCTCGGCACTGTGGGACCAACCCGGCAGCCCCCCAGCTGCTCTACCCCAGGTGTCGGCGAGAAAAGCCTGGTCTGCTGAGGGAAGGGGAGGGCGCACTAGCTGCGCCTCCTCCTCCCCCCAGCAGACTAGGGAGACGCGGATCGGCTTTTCTCACCGTGGAGGATGCGGGAGGCGGGACCACAACGCGTCTCGGCGGTCCCACCGCCCGCATCCTCCGTGGCGAGAAAAGCCGCTCCGCGTCTCCCTGGTCTGCTGGGGGGAAGCGCCCCATGCGCAGCCAGAGGCGGCAACAATGGGGGAGGCACCCCACAATAGCTGCGTCCTCCCCTCCCGCCCGTAACGAGGGGTCCGACTTAAGTCGGATTGACGTAACCAGGGGACTGCCTGTACTCAACAGAACTCACTATGTGATGTCCTACAGAATAGGCAAGTTTTTAAATACATGTGTTTATACATCATTGCAGCTCCACAGTCTGTCAGCCTCCTAATAACCAAAAGCAGAAGCTTTACTATCCTCTGGAGGATCCACTTCAGTGCAATGATAAACAGATGGGCTATGGCAACAGAGTTGAATGACAGCTTTATGATTTTTTAAAAATAGTTATTAGGCAGGGCGTACAGGTCACATAAATTACATGGTGATCTCACCAACACATTATCAATCCAATCATGCAGATGCCTTGAGGTCAACATACTAACTACAATGATGAGAAAACAATGACGTTCCAATGAGATGGGATATGACACAAGCAAGGGGAAAGCATCTGACTGGGGTTCCTGAAGGAGAATATTTCACCAGGCTCACAGTGACACATGGAGTTACAAACAAAAGGAAAAAAGGGGGTGCTGGAATTATGGGGTGGAGAGAAGGGGTGCTGCAGGGTTTATAGTTTGATTCAATGGTTCTCTGCACCCCCACTGTGTTCCCATCTTAGCTAACAAAATTCTATATAAGCAATTACCTAATCAGGCCATTTAAAGCTACCCTAGCTCTTTTAGAAACAGCAGAACTAACATTCTCTTGTCTCATACATTCACAAAACCCCTTATTTTAAACAGCTATTTAGTACTAAAAGCTTTTTTTTAAATCAAAATTTCAGTTGGCAGCTAAATTTCACTTTCTAAAAACATTTCTTCAAAGTGCTACCATTAAGGAATATGATCTAAAATGACTAAGTAGCAAGCAGAGTTTACAGTTGGCATCTGCAGAACAATTCAGTTTTGGATGTTACCTGAGAATACACCAGTAATTGATTAGTTTAGATAAGCACAACTGGAGGTAAACAGGGCATTTAATTTGCTAACCTAACTTGTCAAGTTTACTCACTAGTTCTCCAGAAGCAGAGAATTTATTCCTGCTACAGTCATTTTCCTTTTGTTCTTTTATTTGTTGAATGAAAAACAAATGCACAAGTCATGTGATCATTAGGGGTTTGTGCAACTCTAACATGCTACTCCATTGTGCTGAGTATTTTGTAAAATGTTACTAATATGGAAAGAGCCAGCAAATCAGACAGCACACATTTGGTACAGGTTTAAATGTAAGCCACAACTTTCTTGAAGTACCACATCAAGCATCAGTAAGTGAAAAGACAGCATAGCAGTTCTTCAGGCAGTTTCCTGGTGATACTGCAGTACAATCACTGGCTAGGCAGACTCCACCTTAAAAGGGGAAGGCATCTTAGCCTTCACTTCCAATTCAGCGGGGGGAGTCCCCAGCTGACTCTGGGCTTCGGTGCTTCTGCCTTTGAAGTCTAGCAACAGCCCTAGGGCTATACTTTAAAGGCAAAAGTGCCCTATCAACTAATCGAATAATCGAAACAAAAATGCATCGACTATTCAATTAGTCAATTACCCAAAACTTAATATCCTTAGAACCAAGCATGCAGCATCCCTTGTCTCTCAGTCCCACACTCAATGCTTGTACCATGTTGTTTTTCTAGGTTTCCCCCTCCCCATTTCAATATGAACATTTCCAGGAATGAGGCTTCTACTGCTTCCTTTCGGAGACTATTCCACAATCTTTTATAGATGTATCAATATAATTAACAACATAATGGAACCCACTTTAAATGAGATATCACAATGGATGGTCTTCTGTCTTGACTAAAGAAGCAACCAAAAGAAAAATAATTGAAAGATTTTAGATGAAATAAACACACTATACAAAATAAAAATACAAAAATAAAACTGAAATCCACTGTATTTTATCTTTATTTCTCCATATTATCTTTGTACAACAACTTTTTACATTGTAAGGCCAAAACTATGAATTAAACACCTGGGTAACTTCTAGCATACAGTGTGCAATAGTAGGGTTGCCAGATGGTTGAAAAAAAAAATACCGACTCCCTCCCCCCCCCACACACACAAAAATCACTGTGGAAAAATTCTGTTGAAGGAAAAAAGAAAGGGGGGGGGGTGAGGACCAAAGTTGAGAAAAAAATTAAAATAAAACAGCATGTCCCCTTCAAGAGTGAGTGCAGGGATAGGAACAGGGGAGCTGTTGAGCACTAAGACCCACCTTGGTCAGCAGCCATTTTGTGCCAGCAGTCTTGTAGAACCAGGTAAGCATGTGGGTTGGGGTCGGGGGGTGTTGGGAGGCAGGGAAGGGAGATTCGGGGGGAGGAGGAAGAGACTGGGCGCTGAGTGTTTGTAGGGTTGCCAGGTGCCTGGCATTTTCGCCTCCTGGCTTGGGGAGGTGTGTGGGGGGGGGGGAAATCAGAAGATACTGGACATTTTAGGTGTCCGGTATTCTCTGAATTTTTTTACCGCACAGGAGGCGAAAATACTGGACTGTCCGGGTGAATACCGGACACCTGGCAACCTAGCCAAATACATCTCCACTAAGCAGAATTAATGTTGCAGTTAAGCAGTATTTACTGGAAACACACTATCCCCCGACTAATTCATCTCTATCATACGTGCCCTGAAAGAGTGGCCATCTGATTAAGTAAGTCTCCATAAAGAGACATAGTATCTCACCAAAAAAGACAGGGAGGAGAAGAGTGACAGAAGAAGCAACAGGTATGCCCTTATATTGTAAACAGAATTGGATTGCACTTCTGCCTGTTTAAGGCATTTAAAATCAACAGAAAAAGTCAGCTTATTGTTAGAAATCTTTTACACTGCTTTTCTTCAGTTCAGTAAGTTATACATCAAGTAATACCTTTGCCATTCTGGAACTCACAAAGTTTCACAGAAATCTTGGCAAATGATCTCAGACACATACATAGAAAATTTTGGTTTCCAATCCTATTACATGCTCTGCTTCTGTAACCCATAACAATGTAACAAATTATTTCAATCACGCTGAAATACTGATTTCCCTCACTTGGATCAGTACAAAACACTTCCTGGCTAGCTATATGCTGCCAGGAAGGCCCTCATCACCATCCATCTTACTGATTAGAGCCTTGCATTCCACTTTGGCATATGTGTTACCGTGTTGTTTTAAGACACAAAAATAATTTTAAAAACTTCATAACTGTCAGAAGAACCTCAACATCAGTTAATCTTACAATCTCGGAAACAAGAGAACAGCAGATAGGCTGTTTCAACAAGAGATCTTTACCATGAAATGTTCAATTCTAGCCTACAGCAATTTCAATGTTGCAGTATTACTTACAGAGAACTAATAAATATATATTTTATAGCAACCTTGATCCTCTGTGTTAAGATGTGGCGCACACCCTGAAAGAGGACAATGAAGATGCCAAGTTCTAGGTGTAGAACTTGGTATTATTTCATGGACCACCTCCCCTTCCATTCACTGACCAAAATACACTTACGACAACTACAGCATTAGTTTCCACAAAAGTGATATTAGCATAATGTCTGTTTCTTATATCTTTTAATTGGCTTTAGAGAATGAAAAGAAGAAAGAGAACCAATACAATGTGACCAGCTCTCTGTGCACCGTGGTTTGGGAACCTCTGGCCAACATATTATCCAGCTCTCCTGCATTAATGATGCCAAAATGAAAAGTTTTGGAGAAAACTGGTGTCCCAAATGCAGCAAAAGAAGAGGGAACGGCCCCACTACAGCACCTCAAACTATAGCCTCATTTTCTCAAGTACAAAATAAATCTCAAGGCTCAGAAAGGACTCTTTCCTCACCCCTTTTTATATATAGGAGTGGCTAGTAGCACCATTTATGATTCAATTTGCTCAATACTACTTATAAGACCCTGCTTTCAGTGGCTTAATAGCTATGCCAACATCACCCACTGAGGATGAATAATATGTGCCAGGCATCTGTCTTTGGCTGATTTAATCCTAGGAAAAAATCAGCCAAAATGATTCAGCTGCTTCCAAGAAAAAGCTTAGAGAAAAATAAGTTGTTTTGTCCACTTTGAAAAATTCTGGTGGTCTTTACTTAAGAGAAGCTTCTGCATCCCCACTCTGGAACAGGAACTTCAAACTCAGCAGAGCGTGGTCTGTGTATCAGGCAAGTATCTTTTGCCATTTCTGTCAAACCTGCTCCAATTTGGCCAAATTTCAGGCTATAGCTACACTAGAGAGCACTGATGGAGCTGCATCATCATAAACTCTCTCATAGGCACTTTAAACTGATGGGAGATAACTTTTGTATCAGCTTCACTACTCCAGCCTCTATGACTGGTAATAGCTACGTCAGCAGCTGTTGCTCTCCCACTGACATAGCGTTCACACTGGTGCTTACGTCAGCATAAATTATGTTGCTCAAGGTGATGGCAAATTCGTAAGTGACACAGCTTACGTTGACAGAAGTTATAGTGTAGTCATATCCTAAGACTTAAAAAATGCATTTTGCATATGTACAGTAGACGCTACAGTACAGATTTCCTGATGATTCTATTAGCTGCTGCAGCCAGCGGAAGCAAGTTCCCATATATCCACCACTTTAATTGCACTCCTAAGGCACATAGGCAGCACAGAAAAGGAAGCTCACTGATTCAAATTCAAAGGAACAGAAACCAAACAAGGGTGGGGAGAGGAGAGAGATAGGGACAAGGTGCTTGGCAGGTGATGGTGGGGAAGGGGCGGAGATTCGTGGACTAGAGCAGTGGTGTGCAACCTTTTTTGATCTGCAACCCCTGCACTGTGGGGACCGCCAATTGCTGGGCCCAGCCACCGGCCAGCTGGATGTAAACGCTGTGCCCAGCCCTTGGCGGGCTAGATCTAAGCATCATGGCCAAGGGCTAGGCTCAGCCGCTGGCCGGATCCAAGCACCTTGACCCCCTGGGGAAACATCCATGACCGGATGCACACCACTGGACTAGAGACTGGCAGGAAGTGGAGGATGAAAACTGGGACTTGAACTGGTGAAAGTGGAGGTAAAAAGAGTCTACCTGGGAAGAAGTCTGACCCTGGTAGATAGGTGTCCCTTTCCCCGCTGCTACCCCTGCTTACCCAATGGGATTACATCCGTCCCAGTCCCCATCTTTGACCTCTGGCTGACCCTCTGTGGTCATTCTACAGTATAACTGTCATTCCTACCACATTCTTCCCTTTCCATTTTAAGAAAAACAACTGAATTCCAGCCACATCCCACTGTCCTGGCACAACCAAACCCTAGCCTTGCTTAAAGTTAGGATGAGAGGAAGCTGCATATCAGATGTAGAGGTCCTATCTCTCACCGTTTAGGAGGAGATCTTGAATTAACAGACTCTCAGATGGACACACAGATGCACAAACTCTCTCAAATATATAGTAGATATATGCATTTGATGTTTTCAGAGCAATAATTAGTTCTTGTTTAGCTCACTACTATTTTACTAATACATGCACTACTTTACTTAGTTTCTCTCTGCTGCCAAAAGGCTGCTTATCTGCATAGATTTAATCAACACAAAGAAATAAAAGAAGCAGATGGTCCTACGCCAGTGTTTGATCAGGCATGGCTGTGCATAAAGGCACACATTTGCAATATGCATAAAAACACTGACTTGAAAGAGACATACATAGAGGCACATATGGAAAAACAAAGAAACATGATGGGTACAATATTGGGAATACTATAAAAGGAACTAGACACAGACTCTTGAGGACCGACACAAAGTAGCTGCTCAAATACTCCAAGGAACCATATTGATCAACATGGGAATAGTTTCACACAACATGCATTAGATAGAAATGAGTTTCATAACACATGGCAAAATAAATGATTCAACACTAGTCTGCTCAATCTGTTGCTGCCCCAAACATTGCTGTACTGACATCATCTGCTTTTCATCTCATTACATAATACTACTCAATGTTTAAGAGCATGAAAGCCACCTTTTTCACTGAACAGGGTGACAAGTGACCCATAGAATAATCATAGCATGACATACTGCTATGATGCTTCTCATCATGGTGATGCATCTTCACCTCATCAGCATCATCTGGCTGAAAGGAGGATAAAAAGAACTTGGTGTATTCATTTCATTCTCATCTCCCATGCTTCCAGTCCTGAACACTGCCTGCTAGGCAATGAAACAGGCTCTTATATTTTTGAACTCCACAATAGTTACCTAAAGCTTTTGAGTCCCCGGCTAAACATCACTATTCTACAGTTACAGCGGTCACTAGAAGCATTATCAGTGAGTCTGCAAAGTATTTCCCATTATAATCCCCTACTTGATAGATTTAGAACTTTACAAAATACCTTTGGCACTGAAATTTTCTAAATTTGATGTCTGCCTAAAAATTAACATTTTTTTCAAAAGTTTGAGTATAATCCCCTTCAGCTAATTGACTTGTGGAACGAGACAAACACTGTTTGTGTTTGTTTTTTAAAAACAGAGCTAAGCGAGGCCTGTGTGTATGTATATGTGAGAGTGTCTGACAGAAAGAGCACTACTTTTTGAAACCTGGTACAGAAAATATTCAGCATTGCCATGCACTGCTAATTTTATTGTCAGTCTTGCTATATTTGTGATTCTGAAACCCTAGGTCCTGGAATCAGATAAATATAGGTTTGTCTCAGCTTTCATTTTTTTAAACAGTGAATTTCAACCCTCTAGGTTCAGGCTTTTTTTTTTTTTGGCCGAAAACGTGAACTTTAAATATTCAGACACCAGAAGGCAAATAAAGCCTGTAAGTTATTTTATAAAATCCTGTGACATTTTGCAATCTGCCTCATGATTTTTGCATGCTTGGTTTTGGCAAAGCTGTATTGTCTCTGTTGAGGATTAGTGCTTCTACTTGGTATAAAAGAAGCTGCAGCACTGTCCTCTGAACAGGGCATTGGTCTTGGGAGACCTCAGTTTTGTACCTGGTTTTGCCTCTGACTTGCTAGGTGACTTCCTCTCTGTATCTCTCTTTCCCATTCCCCACCTCCTCGTCTTGTTCAGAATACATAAACTCTTTGAAATAGTCTCTCTCACATTATGGTCATGGTCCTGCAATGTGTGTAACTCCACACTCTCAGTACAGGCAGTCCCCAACTTACGCGGATCCGACTTATGTCGGATCCGCAGATACGAACGGGGCTGCCCCAGAGTACACAGACTGCGGGACCTCGCGGTCCTGCCGCCCGTGTACTCTGGGGCTTTCTCTGCGTCTCCCTGGTCTGCAGACCAGGAAGACACAGAGCAAAGCCGCGGAGGGGCTCGGGCAGCCCAGGGCTGCCTGGGCTGCCCGAATCCCCTCCTCCCCCCCGCGGCTTTGCAAAGCCGCGGGGAAGCTGGCAGCGGAGCAGTCCAGGCACGCCTGGGCTGCCTCGCTGCCCGAGCCCCCCTGCGGCTTTGCAAAGCCGCGGGGGAAGCCGGCAGCGGGACAGCCCAGACGCCCTGCGGCTGTCCCGCTGCCGGTGTCCTCAGAGGCTTTGCTCCCCATCTCCCTGGTCTGCTGGTCTCCAGCAGACCAGGGAGACTGGGAGCAAAGCCGCGGAGGACCCAGGCGGCGGGACCGCGGTGCGTCTCGGTCCGCCGCCCGTGTCTTCCTGGTCTGCTGGGGTGGGGGGGTGCGCAGCTAGTACGCCCCCCCCTCCCCCCCCAGCAGACTAGGCATTTCTCCGGATGCCTGTGGCAGAGCAGCTGGGGTGCTGCCGGTTGGTCCCGCAGCGCTGCTCTGGGCGCTACTGGTCCAACCCAGGAGCACCCCAGCTGCTCTGGTCCTGATTCAGCCGCTGCTGGTCAGTTTCAGCAGCGGCTGAATCAGGACGCCTGGGGCAGAGCAGATGGGGTGCTGCTGGGTTGGTCCAGTAGTGCCGAGGAGCGGCGCTACTGGAGCAACCCAGCAGCACCCCAGCTGCTCTGCCCCAGGCGTCCTGATTTAGCCGCTGCTGAAACTGACCAGCGCTGACTACAGGAAGCCCAAGGCAGAGTTGCTCTGCCCCAGGCTTCCTGGAATCAGCTGCTGATCAGTTTCAGCAGCAGCTGACTTGGGGACGCTTGGGGTTCTTAAGTTGATTCTATATGCAAGTCAGAACTGGCGGTCAGTTTCAGCAGTGTCTGAATCTGGACGCCAGTTCCGACTTACATACAGATTCAACTTAAGAACAAACCTACAGTCCCTATCTTGTACGTAACCCGGGGACTGCCTGTAGTCCTATTGAAGCTAATAGTACTTCCACAGTATGTAAAGTTAAGCATGCATGCAAGTCTTGCATAACTGAGGCTTATATAACTTGTACAATGCTAAGCACATGGTGCCAAGCTCTCAGTAAGGACTATGATAATACACAAATCTTAATTTAAGATTAACATTAAATCATTTGTACATGATCAGTGCATAATTAAGTGCAGGAATTAATATTCTAGGGTTACACTTAACCCAGGCAGTTTCAAAATGCACAATAATGTTACTTACTCCATGTTGCACACATACTGTTTATCTGATTAAATGTATGGTATAATATATTACCATTTCCATCAAACTCCATTTATTTTCTATAAAGACTGTTAAGCATGTAGTCCAAAGCGCGCACACAAAATCAGTAGCAGAGCCAACAATATAAGCACCACCGCTTCATTCCCCTCCCTTCTTAAAGTGGAAAAGTTCTATTCAACTGCAAATAGGAAGGGAGATATCCATTAGGGATGTAACAGAATAACCATTTAAATGGTTAACTGAAGAACATGAGCTTATCGGTTACTGTAAGGGTTATACACTGTTCCCAACCCTGCTCCCAGAGAGCTGGTTGTCACCCTGTGCTGCTGGTTCTATATCTAATTTTTCCATAGACTTCCATTAGCTGACTTTGAAGACCTTGACTAACTCTACTTTCATGTTTCTTTGCAGGGCACTAATGATGCAAAAGCCTTCTCCTCCACAGCGGATGCTATCAGAACAGCCTTTCTTTTCCTTCTCACATTCTTGAGTCTCAGAATCTCTTAGAATTTCTGATTTTAAACATAAATCCCCTCAAGCTAGATCTAACAAATACATGACCACACCAAATGTCACTGAAAATCATTTACTTACCATGCCCACTGTGAGTATACACTGTATTGTTTCACTAGTTGGAGCTCCAACCTCCATTCTATTCATAATCTAGAGTTAAAAGACAAAATCTAGGTGGCATACCATATCACAGTGCAACTCCAAGTTCAGGTCTCCTTTATTAGTGTGCAGTCGTATGTAACCTTTTTTCTTCACATATTGATATCGCACAACATCCTCCTCAATGGCAGCTGCCTCAAAACAAAGGTAAAAATTAGCACTTTTCAAATCTGTTCACTAACCTTTAGAAGTTATCTGAAAACAAAACACAAGATGCCTATTGGATGATATCGTCTCCCTGGATTTAGGTCCCTCAGATATGGTAATGTAGATATCATCAGAGGGTAATCTCACATTAATCTTCCTATGCCATACAATTTTCATTCTATACAGCCACAACTTGTCTAGAGCCAAGAAAGTGGTCTCTATTTTAAGCATCAGGTAACCCTGAATATTACACACTGTAATTTCCTGGTAATATCTCCTAATTATGGGAATTATTTTGAAACCAAACTGCTTCTTGCCAAACTTAGAAACCATGCAGGTAGTCATTAGCCAACCACAAATTGTTGACATATGAAAACCTGAATTGATGGAGTCAGGTCATTACTGAAAAGTCAAACCAAGGAGACTTATTTTGTGGCAAAGGAACTCCCTTTCAATCAATGTTTCTAGACACTCAAAATCTGTCTCCAAAGCATAGAAAAATAAAAGCAGGCAAACACACAGGAAACCATATTAAGTAAAGAAAATTACTTTGAAAAGTATGCAGCTAGAGTACTGGCTTCAGGCTTTAACTCAGTGTACTAGTTAGAGAGCAAACCTGTGGCATCTTAGAGACCAACAAATTATTTATAAATATATATATAAATAATATATACAGCCGCTCCCCAAGTTGCGAATGGTCGAGTTACGACCATTTGCACTTGCGACCAAAGCTCCCATGGAGTGGTCGTAAAGGCAGTCCCCGTGTTACAAACGCGACCCGCACTTATGAACAGCGCGGTCGTGTGTAACTCAATGGGGTCCGAATTATGAACAGCTTGAGTTACGGCCAAGTGTTTGGTTCGTAACTCGGAGAGAGGCTTTATGTACATACGCACGCACACAAATAAAATCATGAGCTTTTGTGCACACAATCCACTTCTTCAGATAAGATGATCTTGAGAAGAAGTGGATTTTGCCCACGAAAGCTCATGATATATATATATTTTTTGCTAGTCTAAGGTGTCAAGAGGACCACTCGTTTTTAAAAGTTGTTTTTAAAGTTATAGACTAACATGACTACCCCTCTCAGGGTATGTCTACACTACAAAGTTATTTTGAAATATCTTATTTCAAAATAGTTATTTTGAAACAACACATCTAGACACAAAATGCATTTTGAAATAATGTTTTGCTATTTTGAAATAGCATGTCCACACTGATAGGATGCTGAATTGCATTTAAGGCCAGCTGGAATCAGTTCTGACAGGGCATCAGGTCAGGAGTTACTTTGTGTGGATGCTGCCTGAGGCTATCTGAGACCTGTGGTTAATGGGACCCCCTCCCGGACAGCTAGTTCTAAGGTTTCCCTGCTTGCTTGCCTACCTCGCTGAGGGACAGCAAAACATTTTTTTCTCTGCGTGCTCTGGTTGCC